>NC_140041.1:15840535-17040535 GCF_963513975.1 Fringilla coelebs
GCCACTGCTTTCCTCTGCTGCACGTTGTGCGCGTCCCCCAGCCCCGGGGGCTGCTCCTTTCATGACGCAGAGAGAGGCAGTGGCTGCCAGGGCAAGTGCCTGCCTGTGCATGGGGCTTGGGTAGAGGAGCTGGCTCCTGCCTGGCTTTATTTAACCCTGCCCTAGTGTGAGTGGGACCAGCACAGGGGCACAGTACAGGTGTGTGGCCCGTGGCATGGCCCAGCCTCTGTGAGTCAGGCTGTGTTGGTGTTGGATGGAGGGGGTGTTTGTCACTCCCAAGACAGTGATAAAAGGGGTTCACATGACCTGAGCCCTTGCTACAATGGGGGGAGTCTTAGTGCTGACACCTGGGGGCCAAGGTGTCCCCTCAGCCACTTCATTCTGTGTTTCCTTTGGTAGGTCTCGTTATCCCACACAACCTGCAAGTCGCAGTCTTGTGGGGGTGGCTCACACTCCTCTTCCTCCTCCTCTTCGTCTTCTTCTTCCTCGTGCCACGGGAACTCAGGGGACTGGGACCCCAGCTCGTTTTTGTCTGCTCATAAGCTCTCGGGCCTCTGGAACTCGCAGCACACCAACGGGACTGTGCAGGGCAGCCCCCTTGGGACTCCCCCAGCTGCACTAGGTGAGCTGAAGCTAGCTGTGGGGTTGAGCAGAGCTTTCTGCCCAGTTCTTGGCTTAGGTGGTTTCCTTGTGGGCAAGGGTGGGCAGGCTGGGCCTCTGAATCTCAGTATCAGCAGCATATTGGGCCCCTTTGGAAAATGCAGATGTTGCTGGGATTCAGCCCCAGCTCTGCTCTCCTTCCAGGCGACAAGCACCCTGGCCTTGCTCTGTCTCCGGAATGCGCCAGCCAGGTGTCAGCCATGGCGCCGGGGCTGAAGGCCTGTCCCTACAGCCACACGGCCTCTGCCACCTCCAGCAACGCCACACCGGGCTCTCCTCTGCCTACCTCACTCGACTTCTGCAAGACGCTGCCGAAGCAGTTCAAAAGCTTGTGCCGGAGGGCCACCCCGCCAGGTACGTGTCCAGGGACAGCACCGGCCACTGCCTCCTGCCCTGCTGCTCCAGAGCCTTTCCTCTTGCCCTGTTCTCCATGGGGCAGGGCTGGATCCTGTGGGGGAGGCACACTGACCCCAGGGCCCTGTGTGAGCAGGGATGGCTTCTATCCCAAGCACTCTGTCATCTGGGAGGAGAAACAGTTTGTGCAAAGGTGGTGGGTGGCTCTGAGCATGGCCTTGGTCCGTGCAGCACAGCCAGTGTCTGACTGTCTCTGCTCCTGCCTCTCTGCAGGTGAGGCCTTCCACTCCTCAGAGCATCATCAGCACTCCGACCTCACTGCTCCTCCCAACAGTCCCACCGGCCTCCCCTCGCAGCCCCGGCGCTGATCCCCTCCAAGCAGACACCTCCCCATGCGGGGCCCTTCAGCTCCCCACCACACATCCCGCTGGGCACCTCCTCGCAGGCCGCGCTCTTCCCTGCTCCCAGCGCGCAGGCGGCGGCCCCCAAGCCGGTGTCCGAGTCCCCCCCGGCCAGCGCAGCCTCTCACAGCCCAGGGCCGTGCAAGAGCCCTCACCTGCCCCCTGCCAACGTGCCGCTGCTGAAGATGCCGCCGCCGCTGTCAGGCTGTGCTCATCCCTGCAACGGGCACTGCAGCACTTCACTCATCCCTCCTCCTGCCTCCCACCAGCTGCCCAGCATGAACAGGTGAGTAGAGGAGCCCTGCCTGCTTCCAGCCTCTCCTTGCGGTGCCACATGCCTTTTCTCCCATCCCTGACCATGGATGCACTTCTCCCTGTGGAGGGACTGACTGCCCTGGCATGGTGGTGCAGGAAGCTGCGGTCTTTGTGGGCCAGTTCCACTGCTGCTGACCAAAGGCGAAGCTCTTTCTCTCCCAGCGCGTGTTGCTCCTGCGGTTGTCCTTTGGTTCTGTGGTGCAGAAGAGGCTGTGCTTCTCCTCCAGCTAAAAGACCCAAAGGAACATCCTGATCAACCTGCAGTTGGCCAGCAGGACCTATGTCACTGAGACCTGTCAGGCAGCTGTGGCACTGAGCAAAGGTCCTTGAGAAGATGAAGCCTGTGGACTTGTTCTGCTCACCTCTTCCTCTGGCCCTTTCTGGGCTGCCTGTGCCCTGGGGGAGAGCACATTGCTTCCTCTCTGCTAATTAGCTCTCTCTGTGGAGAGCCAGTCAGGTCCTGAGCTGGATCTTGAGGAACGACACTATGGGCTGTGCCCTGGCCTCCCTGTCTCTGAGCTGGGTAGCCCGTGCCCTTGTGAGCTGGGCCTGCCTCACACGGGGATGTCTGGCAGCTGCACAGTCCCAGTGTTCCTCACCTGTGCTACCTGCTGCCCCCAGTGAGTACCTCGCCTTGCCCTGCTCCCAGCCCAGGGCCTGGCTCGCTGGGGCTCTGCTGCACCAGCCTCCTGCTGGCCAGAGGCCCTGAGGGCTGGGAGTGACAGATTGCTGCTCCTGTGGGCTCCTCGGGCATCTTCCCCAGAAAAGGAGAATGCAGGGGAGGGGGTTTGTCCTTCTGCTTGGGCACAAGCTTCCCCAGGAGAGCTGTTCCTACATGCATAGCATGGGGCAATTTTTGAGATACCCTGGCGCCTGCTCACCTCTCACCCTTCTCCTCTTCTCCTCAGGGACCCCTCTTGCAAAGGGCACAAATTCCCAAACGGTACCAGCTGCCACCCGCCGCAGCCCTGCGAGGCAGACGAGGGGCTCGGGGAGGATGAGGACAGCAGCTCAGAGCGCAGTTCCTGCACCTCCTCCTCCACCAACCAGAAAGATGGGAAGTTCTGCGACTGCTGCTACTGTGAGTTCTTCGGCCACAACGCGGTGAGTGAGGGGCTGGTCTGCAGCCACCCCTGGTCCTTGCTTTGGTGGGGAGACATCACTCGGTCCCTGTGCCCAGAGTGGGAGGTGGGCAGGTGTGGCCACAGCTGTTTCCTACAGGCACCGACATCCCCCACTTCCTTTCTACCCTGCTTCATCAGCCTGCTGGTCCCTTGCTCCCGACTCGCAGCCGCCTGCCCAGCCCCAGGGCTCGGAGCAGCCGGCCAAGCCCTGTGGCTTCACGGTGGAAGAGCTCACTAGGGCTGTTTGTGCTGACTTGTCTTGCTGAGACTGCAGGGAAAGGAGTGGCTGGAAGGTCACGGGGGGCTGTTGGGGGAGCTGGGGCTGCCTGCCCCTCATGCTGGCTGGTGTCTGGCTGACAGCATTCACATTCCACAGCCCCCGGCTGCTCCCACGAGCCGCAACTACGCTGAGATCCGAGAGAAGTTGCGTTCTCGCCTCACCAAGAGAAAAGAGGAGCTGCCACAGAAACTAGGGCACAACAGCAGCACAGGGGAGCCTGCTGTGGACCACCGCAATGTGGACGAGCTTCTGGACTACATCAACAGCACAGAGCCCAAGCCCATGAACAGTGCCAAGGCAGCCAAGCGGGCACGGCACAAGCAGAAGAAGAAGGTGAGGCTGAGCAGGGGCTGGGATTGCAGGAGGAGGGCCGGGTAGGTCTGTGTTGCTGGCAGGGCTTTTCCTTCTCTCCCTTGCATCCATTTGGGTTTTTGAATTCTGTGTCACTCTCACCCAAAGTGGTAGCACTGCCTGTCCCCATGTAGGGCTCTTCCTGCCTCTGTTCCTGTAGAAAGTTGCCCAGCCCTTCTGGGTGCTTTGGGCTGCACTCTCCAATCTGCCCCATGCCACATTTTGACACCATGCATCTCTGGTAGGGAGAGGTGGTGCCATAATGGCTCTTTCTGGTGCTCTGGTGCCCAGAGCAGTGTCAGGTGTGCAGTGTCCAGCTGTTGCAGTGCCCATGGGGGAAATGTGACAGTTTAGGGGCTGTGGAAGATGTGGTGTAGCTGTGCTGAGCAGCTGCCCTAGAGTTTGCTGTCAGGCAAAGCTGGAGCAAAGCTCTGTGTCCTGCACCCGCGGTTCTGTGGCCCAGACCAAATGATCCTCATGGCACCTGTGTTGCAGGAGAAGGAGAAAGCCCAGCTGGAGGCAGAGGCCCAGAAGCGGGCAGAGCGTGCCCCTGCAGCCAGCCAGGCCAGGGAGCCAGCTGAGGAGAAGCTGCTGGAGTGGCCAGAACTGGAGCTGGAGCGGGTGAACAGCTTCCTCAGCAGCCGGCTGCAGGAGATCAAGAACACCATCAAGGACTCCATCCGGGCCAGTTTCAGCGTCTACGACCTCAACCTGGATGTCAATGACTTCCCCAAGAAGGCAGCTGTCCTGGAGCAGAAGAACCTGCTCTCCAACCTCAACGGGTCTTCTGACCTGCAGGACATAGACCTGGCGCTGGCCCCGCTCAGCCTGGGCCCTGCCAAGAGCCACACACTGCTGCGGGGTGAGCTGGGCCCCCGATGGGGCGAGGGGCCCGGGGAGCCCCCGCCAGCCCCAGCGGCCGAGAACGGCGTGGTGAAACGCCTGAGCGCCGTGCCCAGCCTGTCCCGCATGATCTGGGTGCAGTCCAAGGCTGCGGACTCGGCTGCGGACGGCACCGGGCTGAGCCTGGAGCCCAAGGAGGGGCCGCAGCCCAAGGGGCCGGAGCCGCCGGAGCCGCTGCCTGCAGGGAGCCGGCAGAGGAAGAACAAGCGGCAGAACGGGCAGGCAAAGAAAGGGGAGGGCAGCACGCCTGTGCCCAGCGGCCAGGCCCGGCTGGAGAGCCCTGGTGGGAAGGGGCAGGTGCTGGGAACCAAGCACCCTTCCAAGGCCAGTGCCCCGGAGCCACCGCGGGCGAGCGGCTGTGCTGAGCCTGGGGAGAGCGGCAAGGGGCAGCCTTGGGCCTGCAGCAGCGCTGCCAGGGGGGAGAAGGAGAGAACCAGCGAGTGGAAAGGCCGGAGGGGAGAGGGCAAAGCGGAGCTGCCGGAGCTGGCACCGCAGCAGCCACCTGCCCTGGCCACCCACCTTGCCCTGGGGGGCTCCCCCCAGCCCAAGGGCAAGAGCAGGAAGAGCCGAAACAAAGTGGAGAAATCCAATACCTCGATTGGTGAGTGCTGGGAGCACCGCTGTGCACCACCATCCTCTCGGTGGCCCCTTGCCCAGCTGGCAGCCCCTCCCTGCCCTGCAGTGCTGACCCTCTGCTCTGCTTTCCCAGATGATGTGTTCCTGCCCAAGGACCTGGATGGGGCAGAGATGGACGAGACTGACAGAGAAGTGGAGTATTTCAAAAGGTGAGGGGAGAGCCATGAGAGGCTGAGCTCTGCCAGCAGGGCTGGAGGCATGAAGGGGCTGGGAGCTGGCTGTGGCTGGGGGTCCCGCTGGGCTGGGGGCTGACCGGGGCTGTTCTCTCCCTGCCAGGTTCTGCCTAGACTCGGCCAAGCAGACGCGGCAGAAGGTGGCCGTGAACTGGACCAACTTCACCCTGAAGAAAACCACTTCCAGCGCAGCCCAGTGAGGTGCGGAGGGGCCACCCCCACCCACCCACGGCCGCTCGCCTCTCCTCACTGTGCCCCCCGCCTCACCTTGGTGGGGTCCTCCTTCGCGGGGGGCCCCGGTGCTCTCCTGCCCCGCGGGGACCCCCGGGGCTCCCTCCATCCTCCTGCCCCTCCCCGCGGGGTGATCCCGGCCGTCCCGTCCCCCTCTCCGCGGGCACGCGGCTCCCCGTGCCGCGGGGAAGGACCGTGCTGGACCCAATAAAGAACTTTTTAATTTTTTATTTTATTTAAACCCCGGTGTCTGCTGCTTTCTGCCGCGCCGGGGAAATCGGGGGGCGGGAGAGGAGAGATTTAGAACGCATTCCGCGCCAGTTTGGCCTCCGCGGGGACCCGTCGTGCCGAGTCGCAGCTCCAGCCCAGTGGCGCCCCCTGCGCGTTGCTAGGCGATGGCGCTGTACGCGATGACGTAACTTCCTGGATCTCTTCCGGGAAGGAGCCATGGAGGCCGTGGCGGAGCGGAAGGTGGGAGCGGGCCCGACCCCCGGTACCGCCCGCTCCGCGCTCTCGGTGCCGCCCCGGGCTCCCCTCACCGCGTGTTTCCCCACAGAGGCAGCGCGAGGAGCCGGCGGACACGTCCGACCTGTCCGGAGAGGATGACGATGACTACGTGCCCTACGTGCCCGTCAAGCAGCGCAAGCAGCAGATGGTAATGGGGTAACGGGGCTGCCCGGCGAGGGCTCCGAGCGGCCCTCCCGCCGCCAGGCTGCTCACTGCGCCTCCATCCGCGTGCTTGCAGCTGCAGAAGCTGCTGCAGATGCGGCGGAAGGTGGTGTCCGAGGAGGAGCAGCGGGACAGCGGGAGCGAGCAGCGCGGGGACGAGGATGACATCCCGCTGGGACCCCAGTCCAACATCAGTCTGCTGGACCAGCACCAGCACCTCAAAGAGAAGGCGGAAGGTAAGGGAGGAGCTGGTGGCAGCACTGTGTGGCTTTCAGGGGACAGCAAACCCCCTCATTGCTTTTTGTCTCTCCCCAGCTCGGAAGGAGTCAGCTAAGGAGAAGCAGCTGAAGGAGGAAGAGAAGATCCTGGAGAGCGTGGCAGAGGGCCGAGGTGAGTGGGAGCTCTGTGTCTCAGGTCTGTCTCCAGAGCTCCCAGGGCAGCAGAGAGCTGCTCCCTGCTTTGGGAGTGCTCATACTCAGGGGTGAGGCTGGAGGTGACAATTGGTGCCCTCAGCTGGCACTGCCTGCCTTAGCTGAGACATGGCTGTGACAGGGCTCTAGGCACAGCAGCACTGGGTGTTCCTGTGCCAGAGGGGCTGTCTGTGCTGCTGCTTCTCCTCTTCTGTCTCCAGACATGATCTCCCAAACTGTTTGTCTAGTGAGGTTGATGTGGATAAGGAGAGTTTGCTCTGAGTGACCATCTTTGTTCCTGCAGCTCTGATGTCAGTGAAGGAGATGGCCAAGGGTATCACCTATGATGACCCAATTAAAACTAGGTAAGTTTCACAGCACAACTCAGAAGTTGTCCTTCTGAAAACATCACTTCATGGTGGCTGAAGGGAGCTGAAACCCACAGAGTCTTGCAGGAGCAGTGCAGCTCTGCAGCCTCTTGCCTGAGTGACTGGGTTTGTGTCATTATCTCTAAAATTAAATGCTATTGAGTTACACTGGGTGTTGTTTTGTATACAGTAAAGCTTGATAAAGGACATTTATGTTAAACTAGTAGGTCTGAGGGTTGGTCTTCAGGTCTGGGAGATCACTAAGCCAGAGAAAGAGTCTGGAGGAGCCTTTGGAGCCAGTGCTGCTTGAGGCAGCAGTGTCAAGGTGGTGACAGATCAAAGGCTGGGCTCAGTGATCTCCAAGGTCTTTTCCAACTTCAGTGGTTCTGAGGCAGTGTCAGGGAGATGATTGAGGTGTGTCCAGGTGTTTCTGGCATGTTCCATCCAACATCCATATGCTGTTCTCAGCTGTTAGCTTAGCACTTTTCACTGAGATTTTGGGGAAGGGTTTAATGCATGGAACTGGCTCAGATCTGCTCTCAAGCTCACTCCATGGAGGAGCCCCCTTGTTTTATCTGGGAGGATATTGGAGCCTAACAGGGAGTTCCCCTGAATTCCTCCATGGGTGCTGCTGGTTCTGGAGCCCTGGCCCCATTGTGCACCATGACCTGTTTCTGCTGCTTTCACAGCTGGAGAGCCCCTCGCTACATCCTGGGCATGTCGGAGGCACGGCACGACCGTGTGCGCAAGAAGTACCACATCCTGGTGGAGGGGGAGGGCATCCCACCCCCCATCAAGAGCTTCAAGGAGATGAAGTTCCCAGCAGGTAGGCCAGGAGTGGAGCCTGGAAGGGATCCCACCTTTTTCCTGGCTGTTAGCCTGAGGGGTGTTTGTCACTGGTGGAAGAGCTGCTGCTGGGACCTGAGTGGGAAAAGAGAGGAAATAGTTCAGGTCATGAACGTGTATTATCCCTTGTTCTCTGACAGCTATCCTAAGAGGCTTGAAGAAAAAAGGAATCCAGCAGCCAACGCCCATACAGATCCAGGGCATCCCCACAATGTGAGTGCTCTGTCCCCATCCCAGAGTACAGAGTGGCTGTTTGCACAGCTCGCTCAGGGGTGCAGGCCAGGCGCTCTTCCGTGGTGACAGATGCACCCTGTCACCCTGCTCAGCCCTGGAGGTTTGAGCTGTTCCATGATGTTCCTCCTCTCCATCGGCCCTGTTTCTCTGGCAGACTCTCAGGAAGGGATATGATTGGCATTGCATTCACTGGCTCTGGGAAGACCTTAGTGTTCACCCTCCCTGTGATCATGTTCTGCCTGGAGCAGGAGAAGAGGCTGCCATTCTCTAAGCGAGAGGGACCCTATGGACTCATCATCTGTCCCTCGGTGAGTGCCAGGAGGAGGCTGTGATTGCTTGCAGTGGCAGTCCTAAATTCTGCCTGCACAGAGGTGTAGGAACGAGCTGGTTTTGTCTCTGCAGCGGGAGCTGGCACGGCAGACCCACGGCATCCTGGAGTACTACTGTCGCCTGCTGCAGGAGGATGGGCTGCCCCCGCTGCGCTGCGCCCTCTGCATCGGGGGCATGTCTGTCAAGGAGCAGATGGAGACCATCAAACAGTAAGACCTTCTGGGGAAGTCCGTGGGGCTGGAGGTGCTCTGTTTTCTGGCAGGGAGCTAAGGAGTGGCACCCTGGCTTTAGGACAATGTAGGGGGTGAAAGTTGTGTGCGAGGGAGGTGTCCTGCATGGGGCAGGAATGCCCAGGGCCTGACTGCAGCCTCCTCTCACCCCACAGTGGGGTACACATGATGGTGGCAACCCCTGGGCGCCTGATGGACCTGCTGCAGAAGAAGATGGTGAGCCTGGACATCTGCCGGTACCTGGCCCTGGATGAGGCTGACAGGATGATCGATATGGGCTTTGAGGGGGACATCCGCACCATCTTCTCCTACTTCAAGGTACTGAACTGCCATGACAGGAGCACCCTGAAGCTCAGTCCTGCATATGCCAGGTTGGGTGAGTGCTAAAGGCTTCTTCCCTGTGCAGGGTCAGCGGCAAACCCTCCTCTTCAGTGCCACAATGCCCAAGAAAATCCAGAACTTTGCCAAGAGTGCCCTGGTGAAGCCCATCACCATTAATGTTGGGCGAGCAGGTGCTGCCAGCCTGGATGTTGTGCAGGTGAGGTGTTTGGGTGCTCCTTCGTGCCTCTGTGGGAGGCCAGAGACATTCATGAGGGCACTTAATTCCTTTCTCTGCCAGCGAGCTGGGGTTCTTGGCCCTCCTTCCCAGCTAAGGGATACCAAGCAGTGGCAGTTCCTCTGCTGCCTGACCCCTGTCTCTGCTTGTTCCTAGGAGGTGGAGTATGTGAAAGAGGAGGCCAAGATGGTGTACCTGCTGGAGTGCCTGCAGAAGACCCCCCCACCTGTGAGTATGCTGGGGACAGTGTGGTCATGCTGGGGCATGGGGCAAGTTAGGAGGAGGGACCCCCTGTGTGGAGTGGGCACGTGACTGAGCCATACTGGGGATCAGCAGTGCTGTGTGCTTTGCTCAGCAAGAGGGAGTGGGCTTCCCCAGGGAGCTGTGCTGGTGCCAGCAGTGCCAGCCTGCAGAAAGGGCTCTGATATGATGCCTGTGCTGCCACAGGTGCTGATCTTCGCAGAGAAGAAGGCAGATGTCGATGCAATCCACGAGTACCTACTGCTCAAGGGTGTGGAAGCTGTGGCCATCCATGGAGGAAAAGGTGAGTGAGTGTCCCAGAGCAGCCTGGGCTCCTGGTGTGACCCCAGTCCTACCAGGAATGTGTGTGGCCATGGGAGGTGCCAGCCTGGAGCTGTTGTTGATGGTGTGAGGAAGGGCTGTGACAGTGTCAGGAGTGAGCTCCATGTTGTAACAGCAGGCATAAACACAGTGCAGGTCCCTATGGGCTGTAGGAGAAAGGCTGCCTGAGGAAGCAATGCTTGACTCTGAGGCCAGAATGTTGGCTGCAGTAGGTAGGGCTGGAAGCTCTGCCCTCACTGATCTTCTCTGCTGGGCCTTTGCAGATCAGGAAGAACGGACAAAAGCCATTGAGGCCTTCCGGGATGGGAAGAAGGATGTCCTGGTTGCCACTGACGTTGCTTCCAAGGGCCTGGACTTCCCAGCCATCCAGCACGTCATCAACTATGACATGCCAGAGGAGATTGAGAACTATGGTAGGCACTGGCCCTTGTGGGAGGGGTCTAGCGGCCAGCAAGGCTCTGTGCCTGTCCCTGCAGCGTCCTGGGACAGGGATGGTCTGTCACACTGTGCTCACCCAGGGCTGATCCTGTCCCTGTCTCCACAGTTCACCGCATCGGGCGTACAGGCCGTTCAGGCAACACTGGCATTGCCACCACCTTCATCAACAAGGCCTGTGGTGAGGAACAGCACGGGGCTGGGGGCTGGGGGCAGCTGGGCAGTGCCAAGGGGGTGTTCTGAGCAAGCAGGATGGCTTTGCCTGACCTGTGTCTCTGCCCCCAGACGAGTCAGTGCTGATGGACCTGAAGGCTCTGCTCCTGGAGGCGAAGCAGAAGGTGCCACCTGTGCTCCAGGTGCTGCACTGTGGGGACGAGACCATGTTGGACATCAATGGTGAGAGCCCCCAGGCTGACACAGGGACCCCTGTGGGGCTGCTGCAAAACCTGGGCTCCAGATGGGACCCTCCAGCTTCCAGTGCCCCAGCATTGGGGAGACACTGGTGTAGCCCCTTTGTTCTGGAGTGGGGGCTGCTGTCCTGGTGTGGCACCGTGCTGCCCTGGCGTGGCACTGTGCTGGCCCTGACCCCATTCCTCCCATTGCAGGTGAACGGGGCTGTGCCTTCTGTGGTGGCCTGGGCCATCGCATCACCGACTGCCCCAAGCTGGAGGCCATGCAGACCAAGCAAGTCAGCAACATCGGCCGCAAGGACTACCTGGCCCACAGCTCTATGGACTTCTAGCCTGGAGAGTGTGCTGCTCCTGGGTGGGCCTGGGTTTCCTGTCAGCCCAGAGGCCTGTCTTGCACTTCTGTGCGCCCTTTTCTGGAATTTTGGTCACTGGGACTGTTGCTAGCTCAGCCTGGTGAAGCTCCTGGCCTGGAAGGAAATGTATGGAGCTGTGCTGCAACAGCCCAATTACATCAGTGCTGTGTTGGGCAAGCAGGTAGCAGTGCCTCAGGGCAAGAGAAAGCCCCAGGTGGGGCGACTGGTCTGCTGCTTCTGCCAACCCCGTGCAGTGATGAGGTCAGGGTCTTGTGTTGCTCCTCACAAATCCACCCAGTTTGGGCCCATCTCCCTCACCTGGGTTTGTGCATTCTCGGGTGGCTGTTCCTGTCTCCCCAGACATGCTGGGAGGATGCAGCCAGGGGTGAGGTGGAGCATGCTGTGTTCATGTCAGGCGCTCCACGAGGTGCTTCCTGTGCTCTGCCCCCACGTTCTGCCCCACTGCCCTGCTGTGAGGGGGAGGGCGGGCACATGGACACCTCCTGTGGCCCAGCCTCTGCCCCCCATCCCACACCCCAAAAAGGGGAAGTCTCTCTGAGACGGAAGTCTGCCCCATGCCTTCCCTTCGACTGCAGCAGTCACATTTTCTGCGCTGCGGGTAGCCCAAGTCCCTTACCCTTGCGCTGGCTGCCGGGGTGAACTGGGCCCATGGAGAGACCAGTGAAGGATGGGATCCTTTATGTGCAGCACACCAAATTTGGAAAGGTAAAGGGTGGATTTGGGGTTGGTAGAGGGTGTGCCCTGATTTGTCATGAGGCTGGGCCCTCAGCCGCCTGGAAAGGGGCGACTGCAGCCAGACCCGTTGGAGCTGCCCTTGGGGGAGCCCTGGGCTCAGCAGCTCTGAAAGTGGGGCTTTCCCATGGGGCTGAGGGAACTCATCTCTGTGGGCACCCACTCTGGCTCGCCTGTGTGTTGGGTCCTTCTTGCTTGGTCACCGCGTGAGTCTCAATGGAAGAATAAACATGCATTATTAATATGGCGCAGCTCCAGCATTTGGGGGTGTGTGTGTATGTGTGTGAGTGAGTGGGGCCGTGGCCCAGCACGTGGGATGTGTCCCCCATCGGCCCATCCTTGTGGGGCCAGCACCATCCAGTGACACCCTCTTGGCTTGGGCTGCTCCTCTGTGCCCTCGGAGGGGCACTGAGTGCCACAGCCCTTGGGACAAGGTATGGGCGACACAGTGAGAGTACCATGGGGTTGGGCCAGCTCCAGGGAGCTGTCGGGTGTGGGCAAAGTAGGTCCTGCTGGCACACTGGTCATGCCATGGCAGGGTGGCCATGTCCCGTGGGGGTCTCAGTGGATGTGTGGGGCTGCAATTGCACTCTGAGCTCCTTGCTGAACAAGAACCAAGCCCTGGAAGCACAGCAGGCAGCCCTGTGTGTGAGGAGGTGGTGCCCTGCCGTGGAGGAGGCAGGTGGGCTGGGGGCGGTGGGTATTTTGGGTGCTGGGCTGCATCTGGTTCCTGCAGGGCGGAGGCTCTGCTGCACTTTTGAGGTACATGGTGGCATGCGCCCCCGCTATCCCGTGACAGACTGGGAAGGTGCTGGTGCTGCAGAGGCTCCCCTGGGAGGAAGCAGGCTGCTGAGCAGATGTGAGGCTGCCAGCAGGAGCCTCAGCAGCTCAAAATGGCTTTAATTTGCATCAGGGTCTGTCCTGAGAACAGCTTGAGAGCTCAGCTGCAGGTCGGCAGGCCAGCACTTGCAGCAGGGAACAAAGAGCAGGACCTGGTGCTCAGGGAGCCGGCAGTGAGTGTGACTCACCCAGTCTGCCATGCCAAGCCCGCTCGGGGCAAGACTCCCCTCAGCCCAGCTTCGGGCCTGCCCTGTCCCATAGTTCAGGGGTCTGTGCTGGCCCCTGTTCTCTGTGCCCTCCAACAACACTTGTCAGGTGTGGCCTGGGACTCCCCTATGCCCCTTGTGCGCTGTATGGAGGGCAGTGCTGCCAGATGCAGCTGCCAGCTGTTTGCTGACCCATTTTTTCCCTGCCTTTGCCCTTTCTGTGCATAGAAGTTCTGGAGGAAGATGCGAGCCCAGCTGTTTGCTGCCAGCCCGTCCGGCGTGGCCCGCATGGAGAAGTTTGATGTGCGGGATGATGGCACGGTCCCAGAGAAGATGTCCCTGCAGCGGTGTGCCCGCCGCGTGATCCGCCTCTCTGACTGCGTCTCCGTGGGCCCGGCGGGCACAGAGAGCTGCCCCAAAGCCACCGCCGCCTTCTACCTCACCACCACGGAGAAGAGCTATGTGCTGGCAGCCGAGCGGCGCGATGAATGGATCACCCAGCTCTGCCAGCTGGCCTTCCAGGTACCAAGGGCTCTGGCAGAGCCAAGAGCCCAACGTGGGTGAGCTGAGAAGCCCCAGGGCAGGCAGGGGATTTGTCCTTCCCCCCACCTCCCTGTCCCAGGTCATACTCACATCCCTCTGTTTCAGGGTGGAAAAGAGACAGTGCCCAGCAGTGCCAGGACCCAGCCCAGCCCTGCTGTCCCCATGGAGGAGAACTCCCTCTACTCGTCCTGGCAGGACCGTATGTGCAGGGAGAGTGAAGAGGGCAGGGTGGGCTGCAGCTCAGTGCTGCAGTGCTGACCCCTGGCTTTTTTGGCTCCCACAGTGACTGAATTCTTGGTGCTGGTGGTCCCGACAGACGCGGCCACCCGCTGCGGGCTGCATGGGCACTACCTGCTCTCGGCCCTTCCCCAGAGCCTGACGCTGAAGGACCCCCAATCCCGCCAGCCCTTGCTCACCTGGCCCTACCCCTTCCTTCGCAAGTTTGGCCAGGATCAGGTGAGATCCCCACTCCCTTCTTGGGGCTGTTGCCTGCCCAGGCTGGGTGGCAGCCCCTCACCCTCCCCTCTGACCCTGCAGGCTGTCTTCTCCTTCGAGGCTGGCCGCCGCAGTGACTCCGGCGAGGGCACCTTCACCTTCAGCACCCCACGGGCCCCTGAGCTCTGCCGGGCTGTGGCTGCTGCCATTGCCTGCCAGCAGCAGGGCAAGGACACCCTGGACCCCAGACTCTTCTGTGTCTCGGAGCCCCAGCACTTTGCACAGGGTCTTGAGCCCCAGCCCTGGGGGCCTGGGAACGATGAACCCCAGCCCAGCCCGGCCCTGGGGGGCACACAGCCTGCCTCCCACCCCCCTGCCAACCTCCTCCGCTTCACCCCACCAGAGCCAGAGGCTTCATGCCCCATCATCTATGCCTCCATCGCCCGGGGCCAGCAGCCTGTCTTTGTGTCTGGGCAGCCAGGCTCTGGGGAGCCCTGGGCCTCGGGGAAGCGGCTCCCTGAGCATCTCTACGAGAACATCTTCACTGCAGAACCACATCCAGCCGGGGCCCAGGAAGAGGAGGAGGAAGGGCAGTGGGAGCTGGGGTGCCGACAGGCCCCCGAGGGCCACAGCAGCGAGGGGGGGCCCGTCTATGACAACCGGGCTGCCATGGCACCGACCCCCCGGGCCGCGGGCTGGGGGCGCGGAAGGCAGGAGGCGCTGTCAGGGCGCTCCGGGCACAAGCCTCACAGCACCCTTCGGGCCAAGCTGGTGCGGCTGCTGAGCCGGGAGAGCCCCGGAGCGCGGGACTGGGCTTGATGTGGCCCGTGCCGGTCGGTGCCGTTTGGTCAATAAAGGCCTGTCCCGGACCTGGCTCCGCCGCCGCTGTGAGGATTGGGGGGAGCGGGCGGGGCAGCTCGAGCCTCCCCGCTAGAGGGCGCCGCCGTGCCCGCCCCGGCAGGCAGAGGCGCGCATGGTGATTGGCCGAAATGCCCGCTGGCTCCGCCCCCTCCTGATCCTATATATGGTGGGGCCGGGCCGGGCGGGGGCGGTGCCCGGGTTCGAGTCCCGCGTCGGCCCGCACCGCTCCGCTACCGCCCGCTTCGCCGGGCCCCGCTGGCCGCGGGTGAGTCCGGGAAGCCGGGCCGTGGCGGGGGGCTCCGTCCTCTGCCGAGGGGATGGGAGCGTGAGGGGTGGAGGGCTGAGGCCTGGCTTAAGGGGAAGGTGGGTGGTCAGGGTCGGGCCCGTGCGGGGCAGAACCAGCGTCCCCAAGCCCTGGAGAGGGGGGCGGTGTGGGATGGGGAGGGGTCCTGAGGCCCCTCGCGGGTCAGGGTGTGGCTTCCCAGCAATAAGCAGAGCTGCTCAGCTTGTGCACGCCGGGGACCCCCGGTGCACTCGGGCCCCGTCCCGCCGCGGAGGGGCGGGGGGTACCCGCCCGCTCCGGGCCGCCCCGTCCCGGCGCCTCGCTGGGGCTTGCGCGGCTCCCGGGCGCCGGGAATGCCTGACACGCAGCTCTTCCCCCGGCCCTCCCGAGCAGGGAGCGGACTGGTGTCGTCTTACACGCCTTATATAGACCGCACCGGCCCGGGGAGAGCGGGGGCACGCTGGCCCCCGGCCCTGCGGCCGGCCCGTGCGAGGCGTGGGGAGCCCCGCAGCCGGCCCTGTCCGCCCTCGGGAGGAAGGTCCTGGGGCCGTTCGCAGGGGTCTGGCGGCTTCTTCCAGGTAAAAGGTGACAAGAGGCTGGCGCTGGCCCGTCTGTCCAGAGCCTTGGCCCGCTGACAGCTGTCAGGCAGGGGAGCGCCGGGATTCCCTCCTGCCGAAGCCCCGGAGATGGGCTCGCTCCCAGGGAGCATCTGCTCGGCCGGCTGCCGGAGCGCCAGCCCGGCAGCTCTGCCAGCGCCTCGGGTGGCATCACGCAGCTCCTGTGCTGCTGCTGCTAATTCATCCGGCAAAAATGCTTCTGGTTCCTATCGTTCTGTACCTGCTGTTGCTCCTCTGTGTTCTGAACAGCCTTGGCTCTCAGCAGCAGAAGTTCCTGGGGTGCTGCAAAGGAGAGCACATCCCAGGTTTGGGAAGAGAGCAGAGCCCACAGACACTCCACTGTGGGTGGCAGCAGGGCTGTGCCTGGCTCCCTGGCACTAGTCAGTGATAGCCTGGGCCCCTCAGCTCTGACGTTGCTGGAGGAGATGCTGATGGATTTGGGGTGCGTCTCTAACCACAGTGTAGGATGGTAAGGGTGGAGTTACAGCTGGAAATGTGACCTGCCTCCTGTCCTACCCTGCCAGGCACCGAGCCCTCTCCTCGCCTGCTCTCCCTGCATTGTTTCCACATTCCCTAACACTGGGATCGCACCCTCTTCCCTTACAGAGATGGGCGACATGGAGTCCTACAAGGTGATGCTGAATGGGCCGGCACCCTGGGGCTTCAGGCTGCAGGGAGGGAAGGATTTCAGCATGCCACTCTCCATCTCCAGGGTAAGAGAAACCAAGGCTGGTGACACCCATCCTTCCTCTTGCCTCTGTGGGAGGGAGGCCGCAGTGGCTGAGGCAGAGCGGTATGGGGGATGTAGATGAGCTGGGGCCCCGGGAATGCTGCATCCTGCCCTGCCTGGCTCCACGTAGCCTCCTTGGTCCCTTATCAGCTGCAGCCCAGCACGGGGGTGTTCCGGGCAGAGAGCTGCAGGCAGAAACGTGAAATTCTGCACAGCCTCTGCAGAGGGGGGGGCAGGGGAGGCCCCTTCCGGAGTGTTCCCACCACAGCAGGAGGGGATCTGCTCTCTGAGATGTGGGACTGCCTTCCTGGTCTGCACCCCAGCACTGGGCTTGTCATGCCAGGACCAAGCCAGTGCCCTTCTGCCCTCCTTTCCACAGCACAGCTCCCAGCTCCCAGGAGGTCACTCCTGAAATGGGCATGGAGAGGAGGAAGCTGCACTGCTGCCTGCACAGGGATGTGACTCTTTCCACTAAGCTCTACCATTTCTCCAGTGAGAGCCATTGTGCCACAGCTGGTTGTGCCCGTGGCCGCTGGTTTGAGCCTCTCCCGTTGCAATGTTCCCGGGTTTGACCCCGGCTGTGTGCAGGTCCCCGTCCCTGGGCGGGTGCTGGCCACAGCTTTGGCCACGCAATTGCCTTATAAGCCTTGGAATGTGCCTGCATCGCCTGCGCCGCTGGCGCTGGGGCAGCTGGCATGGACGCTGCTTCTCAAAGGACAGCTTTGCTTGTGGCATTGAGTGCTGCGTGGGGACCTGCCCCTGGCACGAGCCGGGCACTGCACACCTGCCCCAGAGGGCACAGATCTCCACAGCATCCCAGCAGGGAGCACGGGCCCTGAGGGCACTGTGTGAGGCTGGAGTCGCCTGTGCCGCTGCCCTGGGGCCTGCTGATCTCTGCTGAGCAGGCAGAGGCAGATTCAGCGAGTTTATTCTCTAAAAAATGTTTCTCTTGGCTGTGAGCCAGTTCTTAACAAAGGGTCTGGTTGGATGGAGGAGCCTCCCAGAGCCTGGGGCAGGGGCCTCGTGAAGCAGTTCTTGGTGAGGCTTGGGCAGTGCTGCCGTCCTGGGCAGGGCAGGAGCAGCAGGGACATTCCCAGGGGATGCAGCCAGCTTTGGGGGCTCTCTGGTGAGACTGGTCTGCATGGCAGGGCAGTGTGCTCTGATGGGAAAGTGTGAGCCTGCGCTGCTCTGCTCTCCAGAGGCATCCCCAGACCCAGAGCATGCTGCTGTCCTTGCCACTGCTTCCTGTGAGCTGGCCCTGCTGCAGCAGCTGGAAGGAAGCATCCTGCCCCAGCTTTGTGGGCTGCAGTAGGGCCCTGGTCTGCAGTGGTGCACAGCACAGGACAACTGTGCTGGTGTGTCCATTGGCTTGGCTTTCAGCTGTGTCCATCTCTATGGCACTCCTGGGTGAGCAGTGAGGCTGTTTCAGCTCACTGATCACACAAAAGAGGTGCCACCATGGCCCTCTGACCTTTACCTCCTGTGGCACGGGGCTCTGCTAGGATGCTGGCATCCTGGCTAGGCAGGCTGTAAACCATGGTCCCTGTGCTGGAGCTGGGATAAGGACTGCAGTCTGGATAGCTGGATGCTGTGTGTCACATCCTGGCATCTGCCAGCTGGGATAGAGGAGAGGCACTTGGGTGGGAAAGCACTGAGGGAGACTCTGTCCTGGAGGCCTCTGGACAGGGCAGTAAGTGAGCACCTCTCTGGACGTGGTGATGGAGGTGCGGGGAACAAAAGACTGGGTGGAGAGGGGAGGAAGGAAGGCTTGGTTAGCGGGTCTGGGTGGGAAGTAGGAGGGCTGGCACTGCCATGGCTCCTGGCTGTGCTGGCACCTGTCAAAGGGGTTTCCTGCACGTTGGCATGGAGGGGGACGGGAAGTGCTGACCAGGCTGGGTGAGGCTTCATGACGCAGCCTGACGTGCTCTCCCCTTCCTGGGCAGTCGTGTGAAAACCTCTCCCAACTCCTGCTCCTGCCTCAAAACCCACGCAGCTGCCCTGTGCCTTCCCCAGCCTTCCAGAGCAGCAAGCTGGGGCTTGCAGCAGCATGGCCAGGAGCTGGGGGCATCACTGCTGCTGAGGGCACCCTCCTGTGCCAGGCTGGAGGAATGGGAGGGCAGTGTGGGGGTACAGGGTGGGACTGCCCATGTCCTGCTGGGAATAGCACTGGGATGCAGGTGGAACTGGGCCACATCCAGTCCATATGTAGTATTTGGCCTTGCATGGAGGGCTGGTATTGGCCTAGAGGAGGGATGTGTGACTCCAGGGTGAGCCGGGTTCTGCAAGGAGGGGCCGGGACTCTGTGGCAAGGATTTTTCAGCCCTCTGACAGTGCTGGGAATCTGGCTCGCTCCTTTTATGTTCATGTCGAACAGGACTTGAGGAAATACTTGGTCTGGGTCCAAGCGCCTCGAGTTCTTCCATGCTGGAGGAGCAGGAATGGCTGCAGCCTGCCCACGTCTGTCTGTCTGTCTGTCTGTCAGTGCCTGGGAGCTGTGTGCAGTGCTCCGGGCCCTGCTCGCCTCTGGCTGTGCATCCCTGGTGGGAGGGGAGGGCAGCCTCCACTTCCCAGCACGGGGCTGGCGTTCAGCCGTGCCATGGAGCCATAGCAGGGCCAAGGCGCATCCCTGGCACCGTGGCCGGGAAGGGAAGCTTGTGGCTGTGCTCCCGGCTGTCCCAGCGGGATGACAGGGGTGGGGGCGGGTGTCTCCCTGCCCCGGCAGGGCTCCTGCTCCTCTGTGGGAATGAGGTAATGTCTGTGCCTGGTGGGAACGGGACGGGAGCGCAGGCGGCTGGGGGAGTGCTCGAGGGGTGCCTCCCCTGTCCTTCCCCGCCCCAGGCGATGGGCTGGACATGCCTGTGGTTTGCAGTGAGCTGTAGGCTGCCCAGGGGGCCCTGACTCACTGCGCTCTCTTCCTGCCCTGGGACCACAGGGGTGACTCCAGGGGGTGGCTGGGCTTTGAGGATGAGGCAGCGCAGCCTCTGTGTTTGGCATCATGGCAATGAGGCCCTGCTGTGCTGGCAGGGTCCCTAGGCATGCCAGAGGGCAAGGGCTGGGCAGTGCCCTGGAGAAGTGCTTTGCCTTCTGCTGCTGCCAAGGGGAAGAGGCTGCTCTGGGCTCATGAACTGGGAAATGGGGAGTAATGTGGGGGTCCCCGCTTTCCCCTGGGTCAGGTCTGTGTGGTGTCCTGTGCTGGGCTGGGGATCCTACGCCTTGGAAGGCCCCTGCCCTCATGAGGTTGTCCCTCTACTCCCACGTCACTGCTTGGCTGTTCCAGCTCTCCCTAACTCTGTCTATCCTGCAGCTGACTCTGGGTGGGAAGGCAGCCCAGGCCGGCGTAGGAGTGGGCGACTGGGTGCTGTACATCGACGGGGAGAGCACCAGTGCCATGACACACATCGAGGCCCAGAACAGGATCCGTGCCTGTGGGGACAGGCTTTGCCTCACCTTGAGCAGGTAGGAATCGTGGGTCCCTCAAACATGGGGTTCTGGTATGACTTGAGTGTAATCAGGGCCCTCTGCCTGGTGCCACCTCCTGGTATCGCCATCTCCCAGCATCACTGCTCCTTAGAGCCTGGAAGTCCCTGGCTGCGTCCAAGGGTTCTGCTTGCCTGGATAAGGCTTAACCTGACTTCAAGCCACAGGGCAGTGCCAGCTGGCCGTGTTTCCCCTCGGCTGGGTGCTGCATCCTTGGGGTACCAGCATGCTGGTGGTGTCTGGACCAACTCCAGTACCTGCCCATCTGTCTCCTCTCTTGCAGAGCCCAGAACCAGCTGGGGAAGCCACAGAAGGTACGTGTTGCTTCTGGTGCCGCAGTGGCAGCTCAGCCTCATCTCAGGGGAAGGGAATCTCAGTGTAGTGAAACAAATGGACTTTGCTCTTGGGGCTTTTAGGGGGCTGGGGTGTGTTTTGAAGGTCTAGGAAGCCCAGCTGGAGGAGCAGCTCTGACCTCTGGCACCATGGATGATCAGAGGGAGCGGGATCTGCGCAGTAGGTGCCTGAGCCCAGATTGTCTGTGCCCCTGCTGGTGCTGGGTGTGGGCAGGGATGCAGAGGGGCCAGAACAGGGGAGGAGGCTGGGCAGGTGCAGCACCATGTTTGTTAGTGCTGGGGAGTGCCCTGGCACAGGGAGACAGGGCTGGGGCTGGTGACTGGTGGCTCCTGGGCAGAAGCCACCTGCATGTGTTCAGCTTTGTGCCGTGGGACAGTTGCAGTTGGCGTGTGTGCATGCACCGCCCTGCCACAGGCAGCAGTGAGTGTCCGGGGCACCTACTAATCTTCAAATGACCCTCAGGCTGGGTTTGTGACCTGCTGTCGCTGGGCCAGGTGCCCGGTGGAGTGAGTGCCAACCTGGCAGAGCCTGGTCTCCAAGGTGCACGTGCTGTCCGGCTTTCCTCCCTGGCTGCCTGCTGCGCTGCCTGGCCCAGGGCTGCCCCTTGCATGCTGCTTGACGTGTGAGCCGTGTCTGTGTGTTTTGTCTCGCTCAGGACTCACTCCCCTGCTCTGAACCCCTGAAATATAACTTCGCTCCCAGCACCGCCCTCAACAAAACAGCCCGGCCTTTCGGGGCCGGCTCACCTCCGAACCCACGGCCAGGGCTGGTGACGAAACCCGTGACGTACGCGCCCCTGGCGCCCGCCTGCACCCCCCAGCACAACGGGTATGTTGCTGTCCATCCTGCTCCCTGAGGATCGGGGGGAGCCTGCTGCCCCGCCCTGCTGCGCCTTGCATGCCAGGCACCCTGGGTGGGAGCGGGTGACAGTGCCCGTGCCAGAGGAACCGGTGGCTGGTGCTGAGGTGGCACAACAGAGCTGTCTCACACAGGGACACACAGCCACGCTCGTGCCGGGCCCTTGCTCAGGGACGTGTCAGCCTGTGGGGACTCTGCCAGGCTTGACATGGTGGCTGTAGCAGGACACTGGCTGGCATTTGCAGTGGCAGGGAAACGGTGGCTGGCTGTGACTACCGGCTGGTGCCTGCCTGGGGAAGTCCTGCCATTCCCCTGGCTGCAGGAAGGGGCTGGGCAGAGTGATGGCCTCCAGCCCTGCCACTCTGTTCCCTGGCTCTGCTGCATGTGTGCAGCAGCTGCTGGTCCCTGCTCCTCCTGCCAGAGCTGCCGTAGTGCCCAGGAACGGGGCAGTGGGGCAGGATGTGGCACTGACTGCTGTGGGCATCCAGGCATGTTCTGGGGGCTGAGGGAGCACAGTCTGGTGCACTGGCATCTGCCTCTGTGTCCAGTGTACTCTCAGCCCTGGGTGAGCTGGGTGTGAGACTCAGGGATAGGGGGCTAATGCAGGCCATAGGTGAGCTCTGGAAACTTCTTGGGTGCTGTAGGTCTAATTTCACCTTCCTTTTTCTTTCTTTCTCTCCTCCCTTTCTCTTTCCCTCTCCCTACAGGTGCTGAGCCTTGACAAGTCAGTAAGCCTTTTACCTGCTCTCTCTATCCTCCCTGCATGCCTCTTCCCTGCCAGTGCCCTGTCCTTCAGGGCAGGGCCAGCCTGGGGATGGGCAGCAGGTGCTGCTCTGCCCATGTGGGTGGGTCACTGCTGGCACCAAGCTGTCCCCAGTGTAGAGGGGACAGCTGCCTGTCTCTGCCAGCTGCTGGGGCCCTGGAGTGTCCTTGTGTGATCCATTCCCTGTTCCCCAAGATGTGGCTGTGCCGGGCAAGGGCTGATGGGCCATGCTGGGCACTGTGCCCATGGCCAGGTGGTACTGCCATAGACGGCTGTGGTGCAGCTTCCCTGATGGTGTTTTTTGACCTTGGCTTATTCTTGCTCTGTCCTTTCTCTTTCTGGCCCTTGGGGCCAGTTTCAAATTGCCAGGAATGGTGATGGTCATTCCAGAGTCAGTCCTTCAAAGACCCAGCCTTTGTGAGGGAGCAGTTGGGGGTGGGGAGGAAGACAAAGTGTGATGTCTCTGGTACTGGTGTGCTGTGATTCTGTGCTGGGAAAGGTGGGGGACAGCCCCAGGAGGTCTGTCAGATTTGACAGATGACTCTGTCACTCACAGGCAGCCCCCACAGCTGCTGGAGCCCCCCAGCACCCCTGTGTGTGACCCTGTGAAGCTGCGGATGTTAGAGGACATTGACGACTCAAAGCCCCCCAGCTGGACCTCCCAGTCCCGTTCCTTCCGCAAACTGTCCCGCCTGGTGGGCGCAGACGCCAGTGAGTTCCCACGGGGCCTGGCACTGCCTGACTGCCCAGCTTTGCTGGGGAAGCTGGAGCTGGATAAAGGGTTTGGTGCTTTGTGGAGTGTTGGTTTTGGCCCTGTGGGGCAGTCAAGCCAGGCAGAGCTGCCTGGGGCTGTGTGGGCTCGTGGTGGTGCCGCTGAGCTGGGGCCGTGCTCTGCCCCATTGCCAGGCAGGGCTGTGTATTGGGACAGGTGGGCAGTGGGAGGAGAGGACCTTTTCCCTTTCCTGTTCCTTTTCCCTTTCCACTGTCTCTGGGCCTCAGTTGCTGCAGACTGACTCCATCTCCCCCTTTCTCTCCTGCTGTGCTCAGTGGAGGATGGTGAGGACGAGCTTGTTAAAAAGCCCAGGTAAGGGGAGCATGTGCTGGAGCAGCAGCAGGAGCCACAAGGTGCCCACCCCAGGCTCAGCCCACACGCCTGGTTCTCTCTTACTGCTTGCAGTCACTCAGGGGAAGCTCTTTGCTCTGTTGCTGTTTTTTCTCTCCGTCTCCAAGAGTTGAGCTGTTGGTGGAGCTGCAGAGCTCACCCTGCGCTCACCCCACAGTGGGCACTGCCAGAGCTCAGCCACTGCTCTGGCCATCACCTCAGGAGGGTCCTGCCGGGACACCCACCAGCCAGACAAGATGTCCTGTGCTGGGTAGGACCTGCTGGGCACTGCTGGCACCAAGCTGGGGAGGCCAAGCTCTGCCATTGCTTCTTGAGGAAAAGAGATCTGGAGAAGGCTGGTGCACTGAGAACACCTTGCTGGGGGTATTGGGAGGTGCTAGGCAGCAGCGGGACAGCGTGCTGTGAGCCTGGCGTGGGGCTGTGGGATGGCAGGGCAGAGCTGGCTGAGTGTCTCCGACTTCTCCTGCTTCTGGAGTGCATTTGTGAGGGATGGGCTGTGTTGTGGTCAAATACTGAGTGTTGTGCTGCCGTTCTTTTCAATATCACAGGGATGCCCATGGGTCCAGCTGGGGCGCAGTGGAGCAGTGGTGAGTGCCAGGGTCTGGTGAGGGCACATTTGGCAGCACTGCCCTGTGCTGAAGCAGGGTCTGTGCTTTGTGCTTGCTGAAGTTCCGGCCCTCTGTCACTCACAGGCAGCCCCCACAGCCTCTGGAGCCCCCCAGCACCCCCGGGTGTGATCCTGGGAAGTTGAGGATGTTAGAGGATGCTGAGGACTGGCAGCCCCGCACCGGCACCTCCCAGTCCCGCTCCTTCCGCAAACTGGCCCAGCTGACGGGCACAGATGGCAGTGAGTTCCCACAGGGCCTGGCACTGCCTGGGGATGTGGGACTGTTTTGGGGTAACCAGAAGCTGGGAGGAGCCGTGGGGTGATGTAGCACCCGGGAGTGTTGGTTTTGGCCCACTTAACTCCCTGAGAGCAGCTGAGCCGGCGAGATCTGCCCGGGGCTGTGTGTGGGCTCATGGTGGTGCTGCTGGTCTGGGTTTGTGCTCTGCCCTGTGGCCAGACAGGGCTGTGCTGTGGGGCCAGGCGAGTGGAGAGGTTGGTTTTCCTCCTTTCCCTTCCTGCTTTTCCTGGACCTTAGTTGCTGCAGACTGACTCCATCTCCCCCTTTCTCTCCTGCTGCACTCAGTGGAGGATGGTGAGGATGAATTTATTAAAAAGCCCAGGTAAGGGGATCGTGTGCCAGGGCAACAGCAGGAGCCACAGAGTGCCCACCCTGGGCTCAGCCCACAAGGCTTGTTCTCTCTCACTGCTTGCAGTCACTCAGGGGAAGCTCTTTGCTCTGTTGCTGTTTCTTCTTTCCTCTCCTTATCCTCCACCCTCTATCCTGTCCTTTCCTTTTTCCTAGAGCCTGTTGGCATAGCCACAGGCTCACCCCACTGACGCTGCCAGTGCTCAGCCACTGCTCTGTCACCTCAGGAGGGTCCTGCCCAGACACCCACCAGCCAGGCAGGCTGTCCCCAGATCAGGTGTCCTCATGCTGGGTGTGCAGGCAGGACCTGCTTGGCACTGCTGGCACCAAGCTGGAGAGGCCGAGATGCAGCACAGTGTGCTGAACACAGTGGGCAGGGGTGGCTGGTGGCACTGACAGCACCTTGCTGGGGGTGTTGGGAGTTGAGGGTAGGGAACTCAACCAGACCTGGGGCACAGTGTCATATGGGGCCAGGGAATGGCTGCAAGGCTGATGAGGAGTGAACGCTGTCAGCATTTCCACAAGGCTCGTGCGTCTCTGGGGCTGTGGATGCGTGTGGGGAGGGATGGGCTGGTCAGACACTGACTGTTGTGCCACCATTCTTTCTGATACCACAGGGATGCCCATGGGTCCAACTGGGGCACGGGGCAACATCGGTGAGTGCCAGGTTCTGGCAGAGGTGTTGGCATGTACCAGGGCATCTCTGGGGATGCTTCCCTATTCCAGAGCAGGGTCCAGTCCTGGTGCTGAGCTCCTGCCCTCTGTCACTCACAGGCAGCCCCCACAGGCTCTGGAGCCCCCCAGTGACACTGTGTGTGACCCTGTGAAGCTGAAGATGTTAGAGGACATTGTGGACTCAAAGCCCCACACCTGGACCTCCCAGTCCCGTTCCTTCCGCAAACTGGCCCGGCTGGTGGGAGCAAACAGCAGTGAGTTCCCACAGAGCCTGGCACTGGCTGGCTGCCCAGGTGTGCCCAGCTTTGCTGGGGCAGCTGGTAAAGGCTGTGGTGTGTTGTTACAGCAGGGCATTGGTTTTGTCCCCATTTGGGCCCTCTGTGGCATCTGAACCAGCAGGGGCTGCCCAGGGCTTTGTGGGCTCGTGGTGGTGTGGCTGGGCTGGAGCTCTGTGCTGCCCTGTGGCCAAGCTGTGTGTTGGGGCAGGAGGGCTGTGGGAGGAAAGGGCATTTTTCCTTCCTTTCCCTTCCCTTCCCTTCCCTTTCCTTCCTGCTGTGCCTGGGCCTCAGTTGCCGCAGACTGACTCCATCTCCCCCTCTCTCTCCTGGTGTCCTCAGTGGATGATGGTGAGGATGAGCCCGTTAAAAAGCCCAGGTAAGGGCAGCAGCGAGAGCCACAAGGTACCCATGCCAGGCTCAACCCCCACAGCCACTTCACCCTTGCTGCTTGCAGTCACTCTGGAGGTGTTCTTTGCACTGCTGGGGGTTCCTCTCCCTCTCTCTCCCCTCTCCCAGAACTGAGGTGTTTTCAGAGCTGCACAACGGGCACTGCCAGCGCTCAGCCACTGCTCTGACCATCACCTCAGGAGGGTCTTGCCCCAAGCACCCACCTGGGTAGGGGTGGCTGGTGACAATCACAACACCTTGCTGGAGATGTTGGGAGGTGCTGGGCAGCATCTGGTCTTGGTGCTTTGATCCCGTGCAGCTGTGGAGCAGCTGCAAGGCTGCTGTCAGTATTTCCATGTGGCTCATGCCTCCATGGGGCTGTGGGTGCATATTGCAGGCATGGTCAAACAGTGACTGTTGTGCTGCTGTTTTTTCCAATGTCACAGGGATTCCCATGGGTCCATCTGGGGCATAGTGGAGCAGCGGTGAGTGCCACAGTCCAGCAGAGGTGTTGCCATGTGCCAGCTCACCTTTGGCAGCACTGCCCCGTGCTGCAGTGTTGGGCAGGGTCTGTGCTTTGTGCTGGCTGAGCTCCTGCCCTCTGTCACTCACAGGGAGCCTCTGGAGCCCCCCAGCACCCCCGGGTGTGATCCTGGGAAGCTGCGACTGATAGAGGACGCTGAGGGCTGGCAGCCCCGCACCGGCACCTCGCAGTCCCGCTCCTTCCGCAAACTGGCCCAGCTGACGGGCACAGATGAGAGTGAGTCCCCACAGGGCCTGGCACTGCCTGGGGATGTGGGACTGTTTTGGCATAGCCAGAAGCTGGGAGAGGCAGTGAGGTGATGTGGCATCAGGAGTTTGATTTTGGCGCCAAGTCACCCCTTGAGGGCAGCTGAGCCTGCAGGAACTGCCCGGGGCTGTGTGTGGGCTCATGGTGGTGCTGGTCTGGGACCATGCTCTGCCCTGTGGCCAAGCAGAGCTGTGTGATGGGGTGAGGGCCTGGTGGGTGGGGAGGTTGGTTTTCCTCTTTTCCCTTTCCCTTTCCTTTCCCTTTCCTTTCCCGGGCATCAGTCACTGCAGACTGATGCCATCTCCCACTTTCTCTCCTGCTGCAGTGGAGGATGGTGAGGGTGAGATTGTTAAAAAGCCCAGGTAAGGGAGCATGTGCTGAAGCTGCATGTCCCAGGTATCTGGGCACTGCTGACTCTGAGCTGGAGATGCTGAGCTGCACCTTAGCCTTTGGGGCATACAAGGAGTGGAGGAGGCTGATGGCACTGGGAAAACCTGGCTATTGGTTGTCGGGAGGTGCTGGGTAGCACCTGCAGCTGGGGCACATTGTCCTGTGAGCCTGGTGTGGCAGAGCTGGGTGAGTGCTGCTGGCTCATTTTCCTTCAGCATCACTACTTCTCATGACTCTGGGCAAAGTCTTTGCCCTGTTGCAGATTCTTCTCTCCCTCTTTGTCCTCTCCCAGAGCTGAGGTAGTGGTGGAGCTGCAGAACCCACCCTGTGCTCAGCCCACAACAGGCACTGCCAGTGCTCAGCCACTGCTTTGACCTTCACCTTGGGAGGTTCCTGCCTGGACACCCACTGGCCAGACAGTTTGTCCCTAAATGGGTGTGCAGGCAAGACTCACTGAACACTGCTGGCACCAGGCTGGGGAGGTTAATATGCAGCTCAATGTCTGGGGATGGCTGGTGACACAACACTTTGCTGGGCATTTTTGGAGTCACAGGGCAGGCACTGTACCTGGGGCACGATATGTGGGGTCATGGAATGGCTGCAAGGCTGGTCAGGAGTGAATGCTGTCAGCATTTCCACGAGGTTCTTGTATCTCTGAGATTTTGGGTGCATATGCAAAGCATGGGCTGAGCCATGGATCAGCCACTGACTGCTGTGCCACCATTTTTTCTGATGCCACAGGGATACCCATGGGTCCAGCTGGGGCACGGTGGAGCAGCGGTGAGTGCCAGGGTCTGGCAGAGATGTTGCCATGTGCCAGAGCACCTTTTGGAGTGCTTCCCTGTTCCAGAGCAGGGTCTGTGCTTTGTGCTGGCTGAGCTCCTGCCCTCTGTCACTCACAGACAGCCCCCGCAGCCTCTGGAGCCCCCCAGCACCCCTGGGTGCAACCCCGGGAAGCTGCGACTGATAGAGGATGCTGAGGACTGGCAGCCCCGCACCGGCACCTCGCAGTCCCGCTCCTTCCGCAAACTGGCCCAGCTGACGGGCACAGATGAGAGTGAGTCCCCACTGGGCCTGGCACTGCCCAGGGGTGCTGGGCTGCCAGGGTCTGGCAGAATCTGGAGTGGCACTGGAGTGTTGATTTTGGCCCCGTGTGATCCCTGTGGGGTGGCTGTGTCAGTGGGAGCTGGTGGGGCTGTACGTGGTCTCGTGGTGGTGACACCAGTCTGGGGTCTTGGCCTGACCTGTGGTGGAGCAGGGCTTTGTTTTGGGCCAGGGGTTGGTGGGAGGAGAGGTTGGTTTTCCTCTTTTCCCCCCTTTCCCCTCTTGTTGTGCCTGGGCCTCTGTCTGTGAGGACTGACTGTTTCCTCCTTTCTCTCCTGCTGCGCTCAGTGGAGGATCATGATGATGTGTTTGTTAGGAAGCCCAGGTAAGGGGAGTGTGTGGCAGCAGGAGCTGGGGGGCTGCACATCCTGGGCAGAACCCCTTGGGCATTGCTGCCTCTCAGCTGGGAATGCTGAGCTGCACCGTGGTGCCCCAGAAACAGTGGGTTGGGAGTGGCTGATGGCACTGGCCAAATCTCACTGGGTTGTTGTGATGTTTGGGCAGCATCTGTATCTGGGGCACAGTGTCCTGCAAGCCTGGCGTGGGTCTGCGGGGCAGCCGAGCTCGTGGATGTCACCAGCTTGTCAGGGTTGTTCCTTGTTCTGTGCAGCCAGGCAGGGGGGTGGACAGCACCCCATTTTTTGCCTTTACCTCTCTTTGACACCTCCTGCCCTGGTGCCATGGCCCTTGGGTACCAGCTCTGCCCAGTTTTCTCTGACACAAATAAAAGATGGATTTGTTGCCATCTCCTTTTTGAATTTGTCTTGGAGAAGCACAGAGCCACTGGCTCTCCCTCTCTCCCTGTCCCCCTTCTTTCATTGGGCTGTACCTCTTTAGCCCTGGCTTGTCCTGCCCGTTCTCAGCGCTGCTGAGCTGGACCCTGGGGCTCCCTGCATCAGGCCACGTCCATGTCCCCCTGTACCCAATGAGACTGGGGGTGATCATCACATATTAGTAGGCAGACAAAGTCTGTGTGGTCCCTGGGGTCCCTGGTCGGTCTGAAGAAGCCCAGAACCTTTTCCCCTGCCACTCCCCAGACCACCACAGTGGGTACCAGAGACCGTGGGGATGCTATGTCTTGGTAGGACTGAAGGCCCTTGGCTCAGTACCTCATCACTAAACCAGTTACTACTGGGCATGAGGGCTTGGCCACCTGCTTGTTGGGGTGGGGAACCCTGCCTGCACCCCCTGGGCAGTGGGGGCGAGCAGGGCAGGCTGGATTAACTGCTTGTTCTGTAGCCAGGTCTCCGTGCCGGACCCGTCCCCAGGAGCAACGATGAAGACTGAGCCAGGACTGGGTGAGCAAAACATCTCTGGGCTTTTTGGAGAGGGGCTGCCGAGGGATCAGGAGCATTCTCCTTAAGACTTTTGTGTGTGTGTGTGTGTGTGTGTGTGTGTGTGTGTGTGTGTGTGTGTGTGCAGCTCCCAGGACCCCCAGTGCCACCCCCAGCCCCACCAGCCGCCCACCCTGGGCTGTGGACCCCTCGTTTGCCGAGCGCTACGCCCCAGACAAGACGAGCACGGTGGTGAGCAAGCACAGCCAGCCGGCCACACCCACCCCCATGCAGAACCGCAGCTCCATCGTGCAGGCAGCCCAGCAAGCCCCCGAGGGGCCCGGCCGCACCCCTCTCTGCTACAAGTGCAACAAGGTCATCAGGTGAGCCCCGGCTGCCACCACTGCCACGCCACCGTCCTGAGCTCCGGCGTGGCTGATGCGGCTCTGTCCCGTCACAGGGGACGGTACCTCGTGGCGCTGGGGCATTATTACCACCCCGAGGAGTTCGTCTGCTGCCAGTGTAGGAAGGTGCTGGATGAGGGCGGCTTCTTTGAGGAGAAAGGCTCCATCTTCTGCCCCAAGTGCTACGACACGCGCTACGCACCCACCTGCGCCAAGTGCAAGAAGAAGATCACTGGGGTGAGTGTCCCTCAGCCTGCCCTCCATCTCCTGTCCTTGTCCTGTGCTGCGAGTGCCTGGCTCTGTCCCTTCCTGCCCTTGGTGGTCCTGCCCCTGGGCTGACAGTGGCTCCCCTCCAGGAGGTGATGCACGCACTGAAGATGACCTGGCATGTGCAGTGCTTCACCTGCAACGCCTGCAAAACTCCCATCCGCAACCGAGCCTTCTACATGGAGGAGGGACAGCCCTACTGCGAGAGAGGTAGGACCCAGGGACCCCATGTGTCACCTCGTGTGGCCCTGGGGCGCCACTGGGACTCGGCAGCTGTGTACAGGGCTGGGGGCATGAGCTGCCCAGCTCTGCGGGGCTCCCCCTGGGCTGTGGGGAGTACGGAGACCCCAATCCCACAGCCCTGAGCGCTCCATCCTCGTTCTCCCTAGCTGCAGGGTAGTGCCACGCTCCTACGTTGCCATGGCAATGAGGGAGGATGTACATCAAAGCTACTGCTGCATCCTGGGAGATGAGGTTCTCCTCCTCCCCCGGAGCCCTGTGGTGGCCAAGCCACCCTGCACCTTTCCTGGGTGTCCAGGGCATTATCTCACCTGGATGGGGGCTGGCAGGGATGTGCCTGTGGGATCCCAGCTGAGCTGCAGCCCTGCTCCTCTGGGATGAGCAGCTGTAGTGCATGGAAGTGCTGACCTGTGCTCTGCCTTTCCTCACAGACTATGAGAAGATGTTTGGCACCAAGTGCCGTGGCTGTGACTTCAAGATCGATGCTGGGGACCGGTTCCTGGAGGCGCTGGGGTTCAGCTGGCACGACACTTGCTTTGTCTGTGCGGTGAGCAGTGTGCCTCCCTCCCCGACTGTTGCAGGGCCTGTCCCTCTCCCTGACAGTCCTGCTCTGGGTGGGCTACACCAGCAGCACAGGGGACCTGCTGCCACAAGATTTTTCCCACTTGCCTCCATTCTGGGAGTCTGGGGCTCTTCTCTGAGCCTTCTGGTCCCTGGCAGTGTTCCAGACCCATGTGGAGGTCCCTGTGTGACACCAGTGCTGGGCTGTGGGGGATCCAAAGGCTGACTCAGCCCCCCAGCCTGACCACCTGCACTCTTCTCCCCAGATCTGCCAGACCAACCTGGAAGGGAAGACATTCTACTCCAAGAAGGACAAGCCACTGTGCAAGAGCCACGCTTTCTCCCATGTGTGAGGGGTGGAAATCCAGCTGTGCCCACACATGCCCCTGGCCCTGCATGCTCCTCTCCCCCTGCCCTGCTGGCCCCAGGGAGCCAGGCTGGGCCCTTGGCCCTTTCCCTTGCTCCTACCTCTTTCCTGGCAACTCCTGGCTCAACTCCAGTCAGATACAGTGCTGGGTCCAGAGCCTTTTATAGCTGGGTGGCTTCTTATATGCTTCTCAACTGGCCCTAGGAGCCCTGGGAATGGGATGCTGCATGGATCTCCTGCCCCTGAGCCACGCAGCATGGTGGGCACGACCATGCTGAGGCTGGAATTGGAGAGGGTCTGCCCCAGCTGGGCTGCTCCCTTGCTGCCTGACAGCTCCGTGCTGGGGCAGGGATACTCATTACATCCCTCCCTGAGTGGGTGAGGACCAGCTCCTGTCTCACTCTCCCCAGCCTTCCCTGCTGTGTGCTTGGGGCTGGAGACCCAGCCCTGCTCCCCCGCTGGGGCCCTGCCCATGACAACCCACCAAGCACCCCTCAAACTGCTGCGGTGCTTTCCTGCCCCAGTTGCATTCCGGGGGTGTCTGTCCCTCATGCCCCCCACCCTGCTGGCCCACTGCTCCCCTGGGGCTGGCATCACCCCCAGCCCAGCATGGCCCAGCTGTGGGCTGGCAGAGTGTGCTGATGGCCAGCCCAGCCAGGTGGCTGCTCCTGCAAGGCTTGGGCACAGCTTCCTACCAAAGAGCTCTCTGCCACTGCCATCCTGGGGCCACTGATGCCTCCCCCCAAACCACACCCTCCGGTCAGGCTGCACTGATGTAGCCACGGTGCTTTTAGTGCCTTTAATAAACACGTCTCTGCAAGTGCTGCCTGTCTCCAGGCCAGTGGTTTCGCCAAGTGAGGTGCGGCCGGCAGGGAAGGTCATGCTCTGCCCTCATCCCGCTCCCTCTGGGGCCTGACTCAGCTCCTTCCAGCTTTCCAGGGAAACTCTTCGCCTCAGATTTCTCCTCCTCTGCCCGCGTCAGCCCAGGCTTGACCCCTTGTGTCGACTGGGTTGTCCCTCTTGTAGCAGGCAGGACCGCTAATGGAGGCAGTAACTAATCTGGGGGGCAAAATGCAGCAAGCAGAGATGGGGAAGGGGTCAGACCTTAGTTGGGGTCTCTGTATACCTGGCAGCGTCCTCTGGTCCTTATGCCTGAGTAGTGTAGAGGGTTTGAGGAGCCATGGGGCACGCATGGCCCACGTGCACCAGCTCTGGGCGTTCTCCAGCGTGGAGCGGCCAAGCGTTCGCTCACGCGATGCAGCTGCCGTCCCGAAGGACAGGGGTGAGGCCACTCCAGCACCTCCAGCTGGAACGGGCTGGAGGGCAGCGGGTGTGGGGAAGTGGCTGTTCTCCTCCCGCTCCACTCTGACAGCTGGAACGGTCATTAATAATTGCAGCTCTTGCCATGATGAGCAATTGTAAGGAAAATTGTCTTGCTCATCTACTGGAAGGTTCTGCCGGGGGCAGGAGCTGGCTGTGGGAAGCCAAATGCCTCCTGGCATCACCCAGATCTGGGCTGCGGTGCCACGTCTTCTCACTGCCAGTTCCAGGAGTGCAAAAGCACATCAAAGATGGGGTGAGGGATAAAGACAGGCTGGGGCTGGGCAGCAATGGGATGGTCACACTGAGAAGCAGCAGGACACGGGTGCAGCAAGGGACAGAAACAGCTGGTGCCTGCCTGGCAGGGCCGGCAGGAGCAGGGCTGAGTGCCCCCTGTGAGTCCCAGCTGTGCAGCCAAGGTCAGAGGAAGCACAAGGGAAGGTGAGGTGCTGTGGCCCCACGTGGGCAGCCCCTGAACCAACCCTAGCTTGGCTGGACAGCACCCCGTGAGTGGAGGGTGGGAAAGGGGCAGGGGCAGGCAGTGGTGCGGGACGGAGCGTGCTGCAGTAGCATGGGAACAGGTTCTGCCAGATCAGCCCCAGGGTGCCCAGCTATGGAGCAGGGCCAGGGTGCTACAGCCAACCTGCCGCTCCCCTGGGGAGCACCAAGCATCCCCTTGTGCGACCAAAAGGTCTGTGCTCTTGGCTCTGGTTGGTTCCCTGTTGCCTCTGCGCCGTCCTGACTATGCCTCTACCACCCAAGGTGCCTCTGTGCCTTGCCAAGGGCATCTCTTGCCCACCAGCTCTGCGCACCATGTGAGGCTCTTGTGCACAGGCAGCGGAAGGAGGGTCTCGGGTGGGCTGCGGAGGTGGAGCCTGGGGAGGGGCTGCAGCCTCGCTGCTCCGAGAACAAAGCCTGGCGGCGGTAGGCTCAGAGCTCCCACCACATCCCTGAGCAGGGTCCCACCACATCCACCCCCAAAGCCATCTGAGCCGCTTGTGGGGCGCCTGCCGCGGCCCCAGCCCCCCGCGCTGGCCCCGGCAGCTGCTCCACAGCTGCTCCCAAACTCTCACAGCCTCTTAGGGCGGCTCCGGCTCTGGCCTTGCTCGGAAATGCTGGTGCAAGGAGGGCGTGGGGGGAGCGGGCGGCACCGCCAGGGCCCGCGGCACCCTGTCCCGTGTCCCTCTGGTGTCACCCACGGGCTGCCTGAAGGGCTTGTCTTGGGACGGGCCACTCCAGCAGCAGCCCCAGCCTGCCGGAATCAGGCCCTGCGCGCTCCCCATTGCTGCTCTGGCACAGAGACCCCTCCAGCGCGGTGCTGGTCCAGGCTGGGGGCAGCGCCGGGGCAGGGAATCGCTGCCTGTCCTGGCAGGATCATTAGGACCTGGCTGGGAGCCCCTGCAGAGCCCTGCGCGGGTCAGCGCAAAACCAGCTGTGGGTTCACTCTGAGGGAAAACCTCCTGGAAAAGGTGCTTGGGGATGCAGCCTGGCAGGGTTCTGAAAGGACCGGGGGCTTGGGAGTGGTGGGGATAGAGGAGCAGATGGGCAGCAAGGAGGCCCCCAAAAAGGCTCTGTCCACTGACCCCTTGTGCAAGCAGCGAGGGCATAGCTGGGTGTGTAGGGCAAAGCCTACGGTGCCGTGTCCTTGGAGAGGAAACCTTGGACACGAGGGCTCGGCGTGGGGCAGCGGAGGGTGCCGGAAGCCAGGTGTGCCACGTCCCCTGGGTGTAGAGGACACGGGGCAGGGGAGAATATGGGAATGGAGAGGACCACCTAGCACGGGAGGTCTCCAGAGTGCAAGTTCCCAGGAGGGGCAACACAGGATGCGGGGTCCCCAGGGCGGAGGAGAGCCCAGGATGCGAAATCACCCGGCGTGCAGGTTCCCAGGAGGAGCTGAGCCGGGGTTCAGTGTCCCTGGGGCGGGGGATGGCCCGGGGCGCGGTGTTGCGGGGGCAGAGCAGAGCCCAGGCTGCGGGATCCCGGGGGCGAGCTGCGTGCGGGGGCGGCGCGGGGCGGGGGTGATGCTGCCCGCACCCCCGGGGTCCCGGCTCGGGGCCGGGCGGCGCGGCAGGCGGGGTGCCCTGGGGGCGCCCCGGGGGCGCGGCGGGGGCGGGGGCCGGGCGGGGGGGCGGAGGGGAGGGGAGGGGGGCCGCCGTTCGCGGCGCTAGGACCGGGCGCGGCGGCGGGCGGAGCCTCCCCGCCGCTCGCCCCTCCGCCCGGCCGCTGCGGCAGTGTCTCGGAGGCGGGCAGGCGGCCGGTCCCTCCGGTCCCCCGGCAGCATCCCGGCCCCGCCATGGCTGGCGTCGGCTTCGCGGCGCACCGCCTGGAGCTGCTCGCCTCCTACCAGGACGTGATCGGCGAGGACAGCCCCACCGACTGGTGAGCGCGCCCGCCGCCGCCGCCGCCCCTTTGTCCCCGCCGCCGCCGCCGCCGCCGCCCTTTGTGCACGGAGCCGCCCGGTAACACCGGCCGCGCCCCGAGCTGCGCCCCCCGCCGTCCCCGGGAGCCCCGGCACACAAAGGCGGGCGGGGCGGCGGGGGGTGTGCCCGGCTCGCCGCCCCCGGTGCCCGCACCTGCCCGCCGCACCGGGCCGGGGCGCGGTCCCCGCTTTGTCTGCGCCGGGCCGGCACGTGCGAGCGCCGGGACTCCCCGGCACGGCCCGGTCCGACCCCAGCCGGGCAGCGAGAGCGGGGAGCGGGGGAAATCGGGCACGGCGGGGAGGGCCCCGTGGGGCTTCCCGGTGCTGGGCCCGGCACCGGTTCCTCGCCATTGTCTGGAGCAGGAGCCGCGGGCAGGGGCGCCCGGGGAACGGGGGATGGGGAGGGGATCGGGGCCCCGCAGCCCGGCCCCACTCCTGACCGGTCCTGCTCCCGACCGGCTCCATCGGTATCCCGGCAGCGGGCGGTCCCGCTGCCCGGCGGAGCGAGGCCTGAAGCCGCGGGGACACCGAGCATCTCCCGCCGCTCCCGCTACCCTCAGATTCCCCCAAGCTCCTGGGCTGCCACATCCCTGGGGGGTCGTGGTGTGTCGGCCCGGGGTTGCCCCGCCGGGCTGGGATTGCTGTTGAGCCGGGGAGGGGAGTGGCTCTCTCCGCTGGGACCCCCGGCTTCTCGCTCTGCCCGCGCCCCGGTGCGGGGCACCCGGTGTCGAGGCCGGCTGGATCCGGGCCCGCTGCAGGGAGCATCACCCACTGCCAGCCCACCCGCATGTCCCAGTCCAGCCGGGTGCCGGGAGGCTGGCGGGGGCCATCTGCCTCGCCATCCCCTCCCTGCCCTCCAGGGTGCCTCTGGCGTGCTGGGTGGGAACGCTGCCGGCACCCTGGGGCGCATCTCGCTGGGCAGAGCCGGGGCGCTGGACCGTGCTGGGTGCATGCTGTGCATGATGCTTTTGGTGGGGGGCGGACGGAGGGGAGCTACTGTGCGCCCACCATCCAGCCAGGGGCATCCGCCGCCCCTCCGGGATACACCCACCACCCATCCGGGGACTCCCATCTCCCAGCTGGGCTGCACCCACAGCCCAGCCGGTCAGACGTCTATCTCTAACCAGGTCCCTGCTCTCAGGACTGGGCTGTCTGGGCCTGGGCAGGTCCAGGTCCCCGCCAGTCCTTGGGGGTCTCCGGAGGGCCCCACAGTCCCGCTGTCAGCCCAGGGGCGCTGTGGGCAAGCGCCGTGTGTGTTGCCGGCCAGGCGGCAGCTGTCAGCCCTGGGTACATCTCGCTTCCCGGCATCCGCTGCAAAGGAGCCGTCCCTGCCAAAGCTGCTGAGAGCAGCAGAATCGGTTCCCGGGAAGGCGAGTGCCGGTGGCGGCTCCCCCACACACACCTCCAACGCTGATCCCGGCCGGGCAGCGATCCCCTGCCATCCCCATCCGTGGGGCTGACTTTGCTCCATCGTCCCCAACCGCTCCATCGTCCCCAGCCTCTCCATCCCTTTGTCACCGGAGTGCCTGGCACTCGGTGCCTGTGGGAACAGCATCCTCTCTGCAGGGCCCGCTGCGGGGTGCGGGATGAGGGGTGATGCTGGTGGGGCTGCATCGGGCAAGGTGATGGGGACAGTTCCACGGGAGGAGAGCCCAGCCTGGCTGAGCCGGGGAGCTGCCTGGGAGGACACTGTGCCAGACCCTGGCCCTGGGCCGGTACCAGGGAATGCCACGCTCATGTCCGGACGGGATCCCTCTGTTTAGTCTGGGATTTCCCCTGCTCCAGCCCGGTCCTGGAGGGTCCGAGCATCCCCTCCCCCTGCCCGGCCCCGCGAAGGCTGCTGGGGCCCATTACTCGATCGGAAAGGAATTTGGTGCTGCTTTCTGAGCACGCCGACTCCCTGGAGCTCCCAGCCACATTGGAAACACATGTGCCGGGGCTGGGGCGGGAGGCTGGGGCGATGTGACCCCTCTCTGGTCATGGCATGGGGGGTGGGCTGCCGCAGGAGCCCCGTTCTGGCACCCGGGGGATGCTGCTCTGCCTACTCCAGTGAGCAGCGGGGCCATGCGAGGGCAGCGGGGCCGCGGTCTCTTTGGTTGGGGTGATGAGGGATCCTCAGTGGAGCCCCCCGGCTGCAGGGAGCAGCCCCCGGGCTTCACGGGGCATCTCCACCCACGGGTGACCCACATACCTGGAGCCCGGGGGTGGGAAAGGGCTGTATGTGTTGGGTGGAGGGATTAAAGCCCGTGGAAGCGAGGTAAGCAATGCATGATGCTGACAGCACGCACTGTGACACAGCTGGTCCCCACTGCCAGGGGTTGTGGTGGTGCTGTTGGGCTGTGGGTCCCTCGGGGCACCCCTGGGGGTGCTACTGGCCCCAGCACGGCTTCCCTGTCTCCTGGAATGGAAACCTCCATCCTGGCATGGAGTCAGGCTGTGCTGCTGAGCTGTGTCCACAGCAAGCCCCATCTGCCCTGGGAGCACCCCCAGGTGCAGGCAGCAGCCTTGTGCCCAGATACCACCCGGCATGGCAGGGTTCTGGGGAAGAAAAGCAGGCAGTGGGTGCCTCCAGCACCCACAGGGCTCCCCAGGCACTGATGCTGTGGCTCTGTCCTACTTCTTTTCTCCTGTCTGCTGCCAGCTGCATCCCACCCTGCCAGCTTCCAGCTCGCTGCCCTGGGCTCCCCCAAACTGCTGCCGTCCTCCCCCATTCCTGGGGGATCAGGGGCTGCATTTGCCACCCTTCCCTGTCACAGCCATCTCAGACAGCACTTTGCAGCTGTTCCAGGCCTGGAAGCTGGCGCCGGCTGGGGCGGCCGATTAGCGGGATCGGGATGTGCGGATTAAAGTCAATCTTGTTGGTGCAATTATCTGCGGCTCCCTGCCAGGGGCTGGGGGGCGGCGGGTGCGGGAGGCAGAGGGAGGCCCTCTCCCTCTTAGGCACCTGCCTGCCTTCCCCTTGCTTTTTAGGTCCATCCACGTCCCTGTTTGGGGGGTGGCTCTGCCCACAGGGACCCTCAATTCCCGTTCCCCAGGCTGTGGATTGAAGCTTCAGGCTTGAGTGAGGACGGCTTTGCTCGGCACAGCGGGGATTTTGGGGCTCTGAGAAGCGCCGTGCAGGCAGCACCAGCTGAATACTGCTGGGCAGAGCCGCCCACCCGCGGCGGAGCGGGGCTGTGGGGGATCCAGCACGGGTGGCCCTGGCTTTCCGGGTGCAGCGCGTGACGGTGGCAGGCAGGTTTGGGTGCCTGCCAGGCCCCGCAGGTCCCCACTGCCTGCCTGCCTCCCCCGCTCCCCTCCACTAATCACCTCGTCATCGGGGCGAGCTGCATCCCAGCTGGGATGGGGGGGTTGCCATGGTGATGGAGGATGCTGGTTGCCTAGCGACATCCATCCCCTCGCCCACCCGTCCTGGACCAATTTGGCATGCGTGGTCCCCCCTCCATCGCTGGCTGTGTGCCTCTGGGGAGGTGCTGGCTGGTGGGGGTCCCCGTGGAGCCCCCAGAGGGGCTGGCCAGGGCACGGTGGGAGCGACAGGGGGTTTCCCATCAGCTGGGAATGGTTTCCAAGGAACAGTCTCCATGACGGCCCCATCACACTCTGGCGGCTCATTGATTTGCTGCTGCTGGTGCTCCGGCGTCCTCCCCCAGCCTGGTGCCTGCTGGGCTGGTGGCTCACGCAGCCGGGCACGTGAGTGGACCCGGGTCCTTACTGGGGCACAGGGTTGTCCCCAAACCTGGTCAGTAGCTGGAAGGGTCATGAGGGGACGGGGATGGGTGAGCAAGTTGCTGTGAGACTGCGTTGGCTTGCAGCACAGCAGTCAGTGGGTCCCTGTGCCCAAGTGACTATTCTGTCCTCAAGCCTGGGACCCTTCCCCACAGCTGCCACCAAGGGGTGGGAATAGGCCCTGCCCCACATCCTGTCTGCCTTGCCCGGCAGTCTGGCTCTTGGCGCTCTTGATGGACAAGAGTTGCTGTGGCTGTGTGCTGGTTTTGGGACAGACAGCCAGACCCCAGCACATACCCTGACTTCAGTGTAAGCAGGATGGGGAGGCTGGGGGCTGCCTCACTCTCCTCCTGGCTTTGGCTCACCCATGATGTCTCCCCAGGGCCCTCTACACGTACGAGGATGGCTCTGACGACCTGAAGCTGGCAGCATCAGGAGGTAAGGTCCTCTGTCCCCTCCACTGGCTCGCCTGTGGCGGTGTTTTCCCTGTCACCTGTTCCTGGTGCTGGGTGCACGTGGGCTGATGGTGCTGTGCCAGGTGGAGGTTTGCTGGAGCTTTCCGGCCACTTTGAGATTCAGAAGGTGATGTATGGCTTCTGCAGCGTCAAGGACCCCCAGGCTGTGCTCCCCAAATATGTCCTCGTCAACTGGGTGAGTCTGGGGGCCATGCTGAGGGGGGCTGTGCTGTGCCCACAGGGATATGGCTGGGTGTGAAGGAGCTGGCAGTGGCCAGGGGCTGTGGGTGCCCCACAGTCCTGCTGCCCTGCTGAGGTCAGTGGGGTGGGGGTCACCCTACTGCCCGTCTCAGCTCAGTCCCTCCCTGGCTGCCACAGGTGGGTGAGGACGTGCCGGACGCCCGCAAATGCGCCTGTGCCAGCCACGTAGCCAAGATTGCAGAGTTTTTCCAGGTGGGTGACGCTGGGGAGGGGGAAGATGTTGCCAGGGCACTGATCCTGAACCCTGATGGCTGCTTGCACCCCCCCAGGGTGTCGATGTCATTGTCAATGCCAGCAGTGTGGAGGACATTGACCCCGGGGCCATCGGGCAGCGGCTCTCCAACGGGCTGGCCCGTGTCTCCAGCCCGGTGCTGCACCGCCTGCGGCTGCGCGAGGACGAGAACGCCGAGCCCGTGGTAACGTCCCCACGGCAGTGCTGGGGATGCTGGTGGGACTGGGGCATCCTGCCCAGGGCTCCTGTGTGCCACAGCCCCTCACCCCCCGTGCCCCTTACAGTTACCCCCATCACTGATCCCAGCCCCTCCATCCCCCCACCTCTCCTCCATCCCAGGGCACCACTTACCAGAAAACCGACGCCACCGTGGAGATGAAGCGGCTCAACCGGGAGCAGTTCTGGGAACAGGCAAAGGTGGGTTACGGAGGGACACGCCAGGGAGCGGGGTGAGCTGCTGGCTGGCTGATGGGCAGCCCCTTCATCGATGCCCCCCACACCAGAAAGAGGAGGAATTGCGTAAGGAGGAAGAGCGGAAAAAGGCCCTGGATGCCCGGCTGCGGTTCGAGCAGGAGCGGATGGAGCAGGAGCGGCTGGAGCAGGAGGAGCGGGAACGGCGCTACCGGGAGCGTGAGGAGCAGATCGAGGAGCACAGGCACGGCTGGGGTCGGGTGGGATGTGGTACGGGATGGCTGTGCATGTGCTGTGAGTGGCTGGGTGGGCACATGGGTGTCCCTCGCAGGGTGGGCTTGGGGCAGGGACTGGCAGGAGCCGATGCCCAGCGCCTCTCCCGTTTCCCCGTTGCAGGAGGAAGCAGCAGAGCTTGGAGGCGGAGGAGGCCCGGCAGCGCCTGAAGGAGCAGTCCATCTTTGTGAGTGCCACGGTGGGACTGGGGCCAGGGCTGCCACTGGCATTACCCCCAGGGAAGGGCTTTCCCCAGCTGGGTGCCCGGGCTGGGAGGTGATGCTGTGTCTCTTCCCAGGGGGACCAGCAAGACGAGGACGACAGGCAGCAGTTTAGGAAATCAGAGTCAGAGGTGGAGGTGAGTGTGGTGATGGCCATGCCCGGTGCTGGTCCTCACTCCCCATCCAGCAGTCCCCACAGCTAGATGGGAATGAAGCTGTGGGATGCATGGAGGGTGGTCCCACAGCCCCACGCCCCCGGGGCAGTGGGGCTTAGCTTTCCCTGTCCCCACAGGAGGCTGCTGCCATCATCGCTCAGCGGCCTGACAACCCCCGGGACTTCTTCAAGCAGCAGGAGCGGGTGGCATCGGGCAGCAGCGATGCTATCTCTCCAGGCAGCCACAGGACAGGTGAGAGGCTGTGGGGGGCTGTGGGCACAGGGGTGGGCACCAGGACACCAGGCACAGGTGAGTGCAGTGTCACAGCTCAAAGGATTGCAGTGGATATAGAAAGACCAGGGATGCAATGTGGGGAGGGGGTGCACCCTCTGCCATCACTGGCACTGTGGTTCTGGGTGCCAAGGGTATGAGGATGGCAGGGGATGTCCTGCTCTGCTGTGCCACCATCACTGCCACCATCACTGCCACTGCACCTCATGTGGCCCCTGCAGCTGGGGCAGCTTGTCAGGGGCTGGATGTCAGGTTGTCTTCAGCAAAACAGAGCTCACCCTGCTCCCTGCTGGGTGTTGTCCACTCACCTGTCATAGCACTGTGCCCACAGCCAAGCTGGAAGCGTGGTTGGTATATATGGGTGGGCAACTGGAGGTCCAGGGATGGCTTGGGAATACATCCCATGGTGGCAGCTAAAAGGGGCAGGAGAGAGTGAGGCAGATGTGGGACACTCAAGGTGCTGCCAGCTGGCAAGGAGAGTGCCATGGAGAAGCTGGGCTGCCCCACAGTCCAGTGCTGGGACTCTTTTTGTGAATCTAGGGAAGGACTGTCTGTCCTGGTGGGTGCCTCCAGCCATGGGGCCGTGTCATGGTGCTGTGCTGGGGGGCTGTGCCGTGAGCTGTGCTGGGAGGGAGCCTGTGACGTGTGTTCTTGTGTGGTGTGCCATGGGTTGTGCCATGGGCTGTGCTGTGGGGATGTGCTGTGGGGCTGTGCCTCGGGGCAGTGCTGTGGGTCGTGCTGTGGGCTGTGTGTTCTGGCCATGCCGTGGGTTGTGCCACGGATTCACGCTGTGCTGTGGCTGAGCAGATAGTTGGTCCCATGGCCGTGTCCTGGCCTCTCTCCCCACCTGGCCAGGCAGTGCTGCCTCACATCCTTCTGTCCTGCTGCCTTTCCATCCTCTTGTCCTGCCATTCTCCCACCATGCTGCCTTCTGCCCTGCTGTGCTCCCATCCCGGTGCCCTGGTGCTCCAGCCCCGCCATGACTGCGCCGAGCAGGGACTGACCCATCTCTTTGCTCTCTCTCTCTCTCTCCGTCCGTCTGTCTGTCTTTCTCTCACAGGTCGTCTGCACTGTCCTTTCATAAAGACAGCTGACAGTGGGCCACCTTCTTCCTCCTCCTCCTCCTCCTCCCCCCCACGGACCCCCTTCCCCTATATCTCCTGCCACCGCACTCCAAATCTCTCCTCTTTCTTCCCATGTAGGTAGCTGGGAGCTCCCGGGCGCAGCTCCGGGGGTCGAGCCGCGGGCCCCACAGCCCACCCACCCCACGGCACACCGGAGCGGCAGCGGAGGCAGCACGGGCACCCCCAGGGGGACGGGCACCCCCAGGGGGACGGGCACCCAGGCGGGGACCGTGCCCCTGCTGGGGCTGGCTCCATGCTGGTCCCTGTGCCCCTGGGAGGGGGGACATAGGGCAGGCAGTGCCCATGGGGCAGATGGGGACAGGGTAGAGCTGTGTCTGGGGAGGTGATGGTCCACAGTGGGATGGGATGGCATAGACTGTGCCCATGGGATAGAGAGGTTACAGGGCAGGCTCTGCCCATGGGGCAGGGTCAGGCAGTGTGGAAAATGCTGTGCCAGAATCACGTGCTGATGGGGCAGAAGGGAAAGGGACATCTCTGCTGCCCTGCACCATGCAGGTCTGTGCCTGTGGGGCAGCATTAGGCAGTGTGGAAAAGGCTGTGCCCAGGATCATGTGAGACTGTGCCAGTGGGGCAGAAGGGCATGGAACAGCTGTGCCATGGACAAGGCTGCAAGACTGTCCACAAAACAGCGTGGAATGGAAAAGGCTGTGCCCAGGAATGTGTGGGGCTGTGCCAATGGGGCAGAAAGGGCCAGGTGGTTCCAAGGGCCATGCAGGGCTGTGGCCTCACAGGCACAGCTGACAGGGCACAGAGCTGTGCCCACAAAGTCTGTGCCAGGGCACAGCTGAGTGACGTGTGGACAGAGCCAGGGTGCACCATGGCAGGTGTGGGGCTGCCTGGTCCCTTGTCCAGCAGATGGGGGGGCTGAAACTCATGGGGGTGGTGGGGACACCTGGAAGGGACATGGTGGTTGCTACACCCGTAGAAGCCTCCACCCCACCACCCGGGAGGGGATGACGTGGTGGCAGGTACACAGTGATGTGCGCTCGGCAGCGCACGGCCGGGTCGGTGTGGGGCAGCAGCAGCGCTGGGGCTCTGGTTCCCCTGCTCAGTGTGGGCAGCCCCCCCACGCCAGCCCGTCTCCCTTGTCTGCAGGCAGCCAGTCGGACGCCTTCCGCAAGGCCTCGGCAGCGGGCTGCAGCCCCTGCGAGCCCAGCCCGGCCGCCACGCCGCCGGGCGACCCGGGCACCCGCGCGCCCGCTGACCAGACGCCGGCAACGCCCAAAGGTGGGCGCAGGGCTGGCGCTGCCTCCCCCTGCCAGGGCTGCCGAGTGCATCCCCACTGCGGCCCCCTGGGCTCTGCTGCAGCCCCGCCAGCCGCGCTTGCATGGCTCGGTGCATCCGCGCTGTCCCGCCCGCATCCTTCGGCATATCCCGCCTGCCCCTGCTGTGTCCCACAGCGCATCCCTGCTGCAGCCCCCTCGGCTCTGCTGCAGCCCCCCCAGCTGCTCTTGCATGGCTCAGTGCATCCGTGCTGCCCCGTCTGCACCCCTCGGCACATCCTGCCTGCCTCTGCTGCGTCCCCAGCACATCCCCGCCGTACCTGCTGCTCCGTGCCGCTGCATCCCCGCCGTCTGCTGCATCCCCCAGTGCAGCCCCACCGTCATTGCTGTATCCCTACTGCCTCCGGTGCATTTTCCAATGCTAGTGCATCTCTGCTGCACCCCACACCATGCGTCCCCCCACCTCCAGTGCATTCCCCCTGCTCTGTACATGCCGTCCCTCCCTGCTGCACCCCCCAGTGCAGCCCTGCTGTCTCTGCTGGGTCCCCCAGTGCGATGCTGCCCAATCTGCGCCGTCCTGCCCTACGTCCTTTCCAGGGCTGCTGAGTCCCTCTGTATGTCCCCTCTGTCCCACTGCGTCCTCAGGGCACCCCAGCCAGCTCTGCTGCTGTCACCTTGTGTCCTGCTGCCTCCCCACTGGCCCCTTGGCATCCTCTGGTGCATCCCAGCTTTCCCTTCTGCCTCTTCCCAGGGCATCTCTCCCGTTCCCTCCAAGCCCTTTCTGCCTCCCTGCCACTGCCCAGGGGATCACCTTGTCCCTCCTTATGTCCCCTCACTCCCCAGTGCATGCCACAATCCCCTCCCCACCCAGCCACCCCCACCCATCCCTGCAGCACTCCCCATACTGTGCCCAGTCCAAAGGACTCCAGATCCCCCTGAGCTGCATCCCTGTCCCCGGGTGACTTCCAGCCCTGCACAAAGTTGTCTGTCCCCACTGACTCCTGTCCCCTCCTTTCAGAGTCCCCCAGCCCCAGTGCACAGGAGCCCGGGCCAGCCACGCCCGAGCAGCACTGGCCCTTCCCAGGGCCCGAGGACAAGGCCATCGAGCCCCCTGGGGACGAGCCCAGTCCCAGGCCAGTGTGGACAGCGGGGGGTGATGCCCTGGGGGACCTGGTGACCCTGGAGCCCACCGAGCCCTCCCTGCCACCCGTGGCTGACGAGCCCCAAACTGGGGAAGCCCCCAACCCTGAGAGCCTCATCGACCTGTGGCAGAGCGACGGGGTGGCTCCCCCAGCTGCCTGGCCCCTGCCTGCTGCCCCCGTCCCCGAGACACCCCCGGCCATGCTGCCTGAGGAGGGGGCCCTGCTGAGCCTGGATGAGCTGCCTGAGCCCCCTGCAACCTTCTGCGACGCGGAGCAGGAGGATGAGGATGAGGAAGAGGCAGCTGGCGAGGGGGACCCCCAGTCCCAGGATCTGGGCTGCCAGCACACGCCCCAGGAAGACACCCCAGGCCGAGAGACGCCCCCCATCACCAATGGGGAGATGGCCCCCAAGGATGGGACACCGGGTCGTGGGGAGCAGGTGAGCATCACTTGTGGGGAGAGGTCAGGGGGTGATGGGGGGCTGGGGGGGTCCTGACAACCTGCCCCCACCCCCCAGGCCAGCGAGGGCTACTTCAGCCAGTCCCAGGAGGAGGAGGTGCCTCCCACCGAGGAGCTGTCGGCCAAAGCCCCCCAGCCTGTCTTCTACAACAAGCCCCCAGGTGAGTGAGGACAGTGAGGAGGGGGCTTCTGGCCCTCAGTGGGGCACCCCAAGCCATCCTGACCCCCCTCCCTGTCCTCCAGAGATCGACATCACGTGCTGGGACGCAGACCCTCTGCCCGAGGAAGAGGAGAGCTTTGGGGGGGCCCTGTAAGCCCGGGCCCCGCTGCCGGCACAGGCAGCCCGCCCCGGCCGGCGCGGGGCAGAGGGGGCTGCAGCCGGGGGCCGGGCCCCCCTCACCCCTCGGGGGCCCCGCAGGATGAGGCCTCCAGGTGGCGGCCACCCCGCTGCAGCCCCGCCCCGGGGCACCTTTTACAGCCCCCCCTCCTCCTCCTCTCTTTTTTAAGTTGTCGGTAGGAGCCGTGTCAGCCCCCCAGCCCTCCCTTAGCAGCCCCCCCCATACCCCAGCGCCCCTTTGGGGGGGACGACACACGCTCGCATCCCCTGCCCGGCTGTGGGACAGGGTCCTCGTTCTCTTTGTGCCCCCCCGGGAGCCCCCCAGTACTTTGCACGAGTTCAAAGGAAAAAAAAAAAAGAAGAAATAATAATAATAATAATAATAAATGAATATGGCAATAAAGTGACCCGACCGAGGCAAGGCTGCGGCCAGCGGCGTCCCCCCCCCAAACCCCAGCAGGGAGCTGATGTGGGGGCTTTTACCCCTTCCCCACTCCTTCTTTGCTGGGAGCCCTGTCCTCCCCTGCTTGGCCCCTGCTTGGCCCCTCTCCCCCCATTCCCCCCGGAAACTTTTTGGAAAGCACAAGTTCTGTACCGGCGGTGTGCTCATGTCTGTTAATAAATAAAGCGTCTCCCACGGGGGCTGCAGCCTGCTGGGGCGGCAGGGAGGGCTGGGACTGGGGGGAGCTACGGCTGCCTTGGGGAGGGGGCGGTCCCACCATGCCAGCCCGCCAGGAGGCAAACCCGAGCCACAAACTTTTATTCTCAAACTGTAACAAACAAAAAAATTAAGAAACAGAGCAGAGTCCGGGTCCCCAGCGCCCCCGGCCATGGGGGGGCCGGCGGGGGCCAGACGGGGAACCAGCCCCTTCCGCGCCGGCGGCGATGGCCCGCGCCGGGGCGGGTGTCCCTGGGGTGACACGAGCAACCGAACCCCCCCACCCCCCAGGTGCATGGCAAGGTCCGGGCGTCCCCCGCGGCCGCCGTTAGACAGCGGTAGTCCTGCCGAAGAGGGGCATGGAGACCGGGAGGTGCCAGGGTCCCGTCTCGTAGGTGTCCCTGCTGCTGAGCTCCGAGTCCGTCCAGCTGGGAAACATGCGTGGGGAGCACTCCTGCTGCAGGTAGAGGTCCGGGCAGGCAGGGCCGGGGCTGGCTGAGCGGGGCAGGTGCAGCGCTGAACCGTAGCCGGCGTCCAGGAAAAGGGGTTTGTAGCTGGGAGGCTGCTCCTGCTTCTCCAGCCGCTCATGGCTCAGGAAAGGGGCGTTGATTTTGCGGTAGAGCCCCCGCGTGTCCATCAGCACCTCGCTGTATGGCGGGGGGGGCTCCGCCATCAGCAGCGCCTCCTCATAGCACGGCGGCTTTGACAGGTCTGACTCTGCAAGGCAAAGCCCCCCCCGGACCCCTGCTGCCGTCAGCGCTGCGCCCCGGCTCTCGCGTCGTATCCCCCCCAAAACAGGGGGAGGCACGTGCTCCGGGGATGCGAGAGCCCCTCCCTGCTCCTTACCGTGCCGGCAGCTCCAGGGCCGGGGGGGTGGGATGTGGTGGGGGTGATGATGGTGATGGTGGGGCTCGAGGCGGAGGCGGTGGGGAATGGCGATGCCGGGGGGGCTGCCCCCGTAACCCTCGTAGTGCAGCGGCTCCATCTCCAGCGCGCGCAGGCTCTGCTCCCGCAGCCGCTCCTCCTGCTGCCGCTTCACCCGCCGCCGCAGGTAGCTGCAGAAGCAGCACAGCAGCACGATGAGGCCCCAGATGAGCCAGAAGCCCGCGAAGCAGGTGAGGAAGGTGTAGGTGCCCTGGGACATCACCATCTTGGCAGCCGGCCCCGGGGGGAGGCCCCCGCCTCTCCCTGCCCTCGGGATGGGGGACGGGATGCTCAGGGCGGCGGCAGGGTCAGGGAGGACCCGATGCTGTCAGGGCCGCCGAGGGCATCTCCCCGGGCCGTGCCCGGCGCCGTCTCCTCTGGCCCGCGGGCGAGCCTGCCGTCAGGGGTCCGTCCTCGCCATGGAGCTGGGGGGGGCTGGAGCGGGTGGGTCAGGCCTGGGTGCGCCGGGCGGGCGGCGGGGCGGGGGGCCGGCGGGGCGGGCGGCGGGGGGACGGGGCTGCCGGGGTCCCGCTGCCCATCGCTGGGGGGGGACCGCCGGGGTGGGGGCCCTGCAACGAGACAGACGCGAGCGTGAGCGACACGGAAACGTGGACGCCCTGTTCCCATGGTGACTCGCTCCACATGCGCCGCAGCGCCCGCAGCCAGGGGGAACCGTGCCTGGCGCCCCATGCACCCCCCGCCATCACCCCCATGGATGCAAACCTGCGCAGCCCCCCTAGAATCGCCCACGGCACTACTGGGCACCCTGGGGTGTGAAACGGATGCTGTGGTACCACAGCATCATCTGAAAATCATGGGGTGCCCAGTGGGATCCCCTTCTCCTGCCACCTGGGAGGAGAATTGCTGCTGAGCCCAGGCAGCTCATCCCTGTGCTGCCACACAGGGGGGTGACCTGGGGAGCAGGAGGGACAAGCAGAGGTGCTGGGTGCCTGCGGCACGTGGCACTTGCAGGAGCACGTGCACCGAAGCCATCACTGGCTTCGCAGCCACGGGGGATGGTGGCACCCCAACCCAGCAATGCAGGGCCAGGAGTGGTGGTGATGGGAACCATCACCTTTGCCCTTTAGGCAGGGTGACAGCTCGGTCACATCCAGCCAAGCATCAAATGTCAAGGGTGTGTGCCAGGGGCAGGTCTGCTCCTCAGTGAGCGGCGAGCAGCACCCATGGGTGCTCGCAGGCAGGCACGTAAGCACCCGTCAGGATTTTCATTATCGTGGTGTGGGAGAAAACGGGCTCGGCAGCAGGAGGAGGGTGAGCCTGGAGCAGCGGCAGCCGAGGGCTGGGTGATCACGGTGACACCATCACTCCGTCGGAGCAGGGCAAAGAGGCGCGGGGTGCTCCATCACCCTGCGGCGCAGGGCCACGCTGCCGGCAAGGGATCGCGGCAGGGCCACCGGGGCTGAGGGTGCCGGCGCGGCCGGAGGGCCGAGCCCGGCGGAAGGAAGAAACGATGGGGAAGGAAGGAGCCGGGGGCCCTGACCACGCTCGGGCGGGCAGCGGGGGCTGCTCCATCACGCAGACAAACGCGTGGGCTGAGGCAGAGCCGGGATGTGGGTCTTTAGGGAGGGGGTGCCCTGGCTGAGGCCAGCTCGGTTCGTGCAGCGCTCGCCACATCGGCTGCAACAGGCTCCGCGCCGGCAGCCTGGGCATCCCCGGGGAGGAGAGGTACCGTGCGGAAAGGGCCGTGGGTCGAGCCCCGGGATGACGGCCGGGGGAACACCGGGAAGCGGCGCAGGGCGGGCTGGCGGCGCCGCGGACCGGGGGCGTTCGCAGCTGGGGCGTGCGGGGGGAGCGGGGCTGCCGAGGACGTGCGGGCTGGGGGAGGAGCGGGGCCGGGCTGGAGACACTCACGCCGGGCGGAGAGCGGAGCGGCCGCCGAGCCGGGCCCCGCCGGTAGCCCCGGGCCGCCCCGCTGCCCCCGGCCGCGGCCTGGGCCCCGCTGCCCGCGTCGCATCCCTGCCCGCTGCCTCTGCGGAGAGGGTGACACCCCGGCGGGGAACCTCCCCGCTCCCCGTGCCGGGCGCGGCACCCCTTCCTCATCATCCTCCTCCTCCTCCTCCCCCGGGGCGCGCGCCCGCCGGGGCCGGACCGGGGATGCGCGCCCCGGTACGCGCCGCGTGCCCCGGCCGCGGCCCCCGGTGGCGACGGCCCCGCGCGCCCCCGCCCCGGCCCCGCTGCCCCCGCACCGCGCAACAGGCGGAGGCGCCGCGCCCGCTCCCTCCGCGGCTCCCGTTACCGGCGGCGGCGGCGCACGTGGCTCAGGCGGCGGGCGGCGGCTCCATAGGGCGGCGGGGGAGGGGGCCCGGTGCGCGCCCGGTGCGCGGCGCCGCCGCCGCCTCCCGGCGCTGCCTTTGTCTCCGGTGAGCGCTCCCGCGCCGCCGCCGCGCGCCGCCCCGCCCGCCCGGGCTCCCGCCCCGCCGCTCCGCCCCGCCCTCGGCTCGGGGAGGGATCCGCGGGCTCCCCGCACCCCCCGCCCCGGGACCCGCCGCCGCTCGGGGGCTACCGGCTGGGCTCCGGTATTGCCAAGGGAATCCCCCCCGCTCCGGCCCCTGGGCAGCGGCGGCGGGATGCCGGTGGCGAGAGGGCCGGGGCATCCCCGGGGGTGGCCGCGGGAGCCCCACGGGGTGGGGGCCGGGGATTCCCGGGTAGCGGCTCCCGGTCCGGGTGGGGTGAGGGCCCTGCAATGCCCGGTGGGGTGGTGCCTCAGGCTCCCACGGTCGGTAGCCCTGCACTCGCCCTGGAGGTACCCTGGGGGTGCTGCCACCCGTTTCCGCAATGCCATCCCCAGACTCCTCAAGGGGTGACAACGGCGTGCTCCCCGGGGTGACGGCCGGCACAAGGCCACAGGCAAGGCAGGGCAGCACAGCCGCTGGAAAGACCTTTAACAGCCCCTGCCACAGCCCACCTGGCCACTGCAGTGAGACACGTGGCTCTGCAGAGCAGGGGTGCCAGCCTGGCCCCCAGAACAGCGAGGGACCGAAATGGCACTGGGTGTCCTGGGGTCACCCCGCTCCCTTGGGTGCCATACCCCCAAGCAGACCCCTCGTCAGCCTGGCCTGGGCAATTGTCCCTGAGCGAGGGCTCTCGCAGCCATTGCCATCGGATGGTTGTCACAGCTCTTCTCTGCTGTAACTGAGGCCGGTGGTCGTGGCCCCCATGGGACACCACTCCGGCTCCTTCGGACTGCACCGAGCTTGGGGTCGAGTCCCCGCCGTCCCTTTGCTGCACCCTGGGGCCATGCCAGGAGCGAGGCAGAGCGGTTTTGGGGCGGAGATGTGCCAGATGCGGGTGGGTGTCGGGTGTGGGTGCCCCACGCAGGCCGTGACCCCGTCGCCGTTTCCTCCCCGTGGGCAGGGTGGCAGGCGCCCGCTGCGGCGGCACACACGGCGCATTGTTCTGCCGGGAGGCGGCCGGAAGGACCTCCTCCATGCCGGCCAGGGGATGACCTGGGCACTCCGTGCGCTGGCAGCCCACTCCCACCGCAGCTGGGCATAGCGGCTCCGGTGTCCGGCCCAGCCCGACCACCCCGCTCGCGGCAGGGCCGCAGTGGCCACGTGTCCCGCGGCCCCCTCGGCTCTGGCCCCGACTCACCTTGCTGGAACTCGCCTCCTGCGATCCGACCTCACAGCGCGGCCACGGCAGCCGGGCTCTGCCTGCTCGGTGGTTGTGGGGGTGCCCCTGCAGCACCCAGGGCGGGCAGGGGGCTGCGGCCATGCGGGGGGGCCGGGGTGGTCCCTTGAGGCATGGGGACCGTAGGGACGTGGGGCACGGTGGGGCCCACGGGCATCGTCAGGTCAGGGCAAGGGCGGGCGAAGGGAGCCAGGCCTCCGGCCCCGCCAGCGCCGGGGGCCGGGAGCTGCCTTCCCCTTCCCCTTCTCCCCACGGCAGCGGGGGGAGGCAGGCGGGGGAGCGCTCCCCGAGCCACATGGTGGGCTGGAGGAGGAGCCGTTGCCCAGGCAACAGCTGAGAGCATCCTTCACCCCTGAAAATGGTGTGCAGAGCTGCTGCCACAGCCCCACAGCACAGGGCACTTCTCAGGACCCTCACAGCTTGCCTGTGTCCGTAGGGACCAGATCCACCCACTCCAGCTCTGGACGCACACCAGCATTCTCTCACCTGCTGCTAATCCCCATCAAAGACAGGGATGGGGATGAGACATCCCCCAAATGCTGGAGCACCACTGGGCAGGTGGAAACAGGCAGAGCCACTTCCCTGCCCTGCTCAGGGCTAGCCATGGCTCTGTTCACACTCCAGCTCTGCCCCAGAGCCACCCTGAACACGTGACAGACACACAAACACGCTGGTGACCCCAGGACCTTGGTGCCAGGGTGCCATGACCCAGCCAGTGCCAGGAGGGCAGCACAAGCATCCTGCCTGCTGCGTTTGGAACAGCAATGCCCAAGCAGTCCCCATCCCCCCACCTGCCTTCCTTTCTTCCACGGCTGCAGAAAATGCCTGGATTTTACCCCAAGATGCCCCCTCTGAGTGTGAGAACTCCTCCTCGGCCCGCTCCCATGGCAACTGTTCCCTAGCTACCCAGCCGCACTTGCTATTCTCATCCCAGTGCAGCTGCGTGCGGCCCCCCCGCGCTGCGCACGAGGCTGTCGCCACTGCCGCCAGCCCCGGACCCCAAACCCACCCTGTGTCCCCCACCAGGCTGCCCCCCTTTGACTGCTTCACCCTTGGTGACCGTTGTGACCCTCACCCCGTGTCACCACGCAGGGTCTCCCCTTGGAGGGGCTGTTCCTTGGGCTAAGGAGCAGCACTCTGTGCTGCTACAAGGTTCCCATTCATGGTGGCCCCCCTGAAGCAGTAAGTGACCGTGACCAGATGGCAGCAGGACTCTGTGCTGGCTCCACATCACACCTGGGACAGCCCAGGAGGGGCTGTGCTGGGGAGGGACATGTCCCAGAGGGGACCGCAGCATCTCAACAGCACAAGGCCTCACACCTGTCATGCCCTGACACTGACTCAAAATATGCAGCAAAGACACTGAGGGTCATCTGTGATGCTCAGGGCTCAGCCAGCATCAGCCTTTTTGTCCAGGAGAGCAACTCCAGCCCTTCCCTGCAGGACAGGAGCACCAGCAGAGCCCATGGCAGCCCAGAAACGAGGTCCCCACTCCCCTTCTTACAGCCACCAACCCTGTATGGCCCAGAGCAGCTCCCCCATGACATGAGAGCAATACAAGGCACAGCAAATCTTTACACTTAACAAAAGATTAAAAATTTAAATACTCTCCAACTTTAGTGCAAGGCAAGCAAATGATACCACAGGTCCAAGTAGGTGCTCAGCCCCCCTGGGGGGCCTGGCTCAGAATGAGCAGAGGCAGCAGCACACGCGTGCACGTGTGCACACACACACACACAGGAGGGACAAGTTATTGCTCAGGACACAGCTGGGACAAGTGTACACAAGAGGGGACAGGACAAGCTGAATGGAGAGGTGGGCTGATCCCCACACTGCTCCCCACAGAGGGCTCCTGCCTGTGGGTGCAGGAGCTGTGCTGGCTGCCCAGAACCCCGGGGACACAAAGCTGGTCCCAGCCCACTCACTTCTGGGTCACAGCTCTGCATGACCCCGGGGAGGGACATTCCCTTTATCACAGCTTTGCTCCCTGAGAGCAGGGTCCTTTATGTGTCTGCTCCTCCACCACTGAGCTGGGCCTGGGGATGCCCACACCTCTGGAATGCACAGGTCCAGAGCTGGTGGAACTGCGCTGCCACCACCCTGCAGTGTGCCAGGATCAGACCAACCCTGTGCCTGGGAGTGGCTGGATCCAGCTGTGCCAGTGGTCTGGAGAGGGGCTCGGGATCAGCTCACTGGAGCTGGCAGGAAGTGACACGAGGCAGGAGGCAGCAGGCTCCAGCAGACAGGGACACAAGGACAAGGCAGTGACGCTCTGCTGCCAGGACACGATGGGGGATGCTTTGGCACAGCACTTTCCTGTGCCTCGAGGCTGAGCAATGGACTCCGCTGGAGCCAGGATACCTCAGCACGGCCAGAAAGGTCCAGGAAAGATGATTTAGACACCTCAAGGCACAGAAGGCCTCTGTCCAGGACTCCCTGGAACAAAGCTGGGACAGTCACTCCTCCCATAGGAGGACATTTGTGCCTGTGACAGGGTGGGGGCAGTGCAGGCCCCCACCCATAGACTAAAAACCAACATGTGATATGTACAGACCGACATATACAAATATACATCCAACCTGCAGTGCCACTTCGGCACCGTGGAATGTGTCAGCAGAGCTGCTCCAGCCTGGCCTCGGGCCACGCTGGCACCATCCCTCCCCCTCCTTCCCACCCTGGAGCCGGGACAGGAGCGGCAGCAGCACCAGCACCATCCCAAGTGGCAGATTTGGAAGCGTCCGGGTTTGTCTCAGGGCTTGCCCATGGTCAGAGGCACCTCAACCCGAGTCGTGTGCGGCTGCCAGCCTTGGAATCATCCTCACAGTCTTCACATACAGACGTATAAAACTGTAAACAAATCCACCTTGTAGGGCCACTGCGACCGTGTCCTTCAGGCTGGGCACTCGGGAGAGGCAAGGGGGTCCCAGGGGCTGGAGAACAAGCTGTGCTCTACAGCCGGGTGGGCTCTTCCTCGCTGTCGCTGCAGTTTCCACAACAGTCCTGAAGTCAGAAGGGCAAGGGGAGGGAGGAGGGAGGGAGAGAGGAGCACAGCAAGCAGAGGGTGAGCACGGTGACACAACCCAGCCTAAAGCTGCCCTCTGGCAAGGATGGGCCAGGTTCCCTCCCAGCCTGTGTGCAGGTGAGTTACATGGAGGCAAGGGGCAGGAGGGGACCCCCAGACTGCAGAGGACAGCCCCTGGCAGGCAGACTGGTGAGCACACAGCTGGCTAGCTCAGAAGCTCCAGGGACTGCAGCCACCCAGGGACACAAGCTCAGTGCCAGCACAGACGCTCGGCCCCGCTCAGGGCTCAGCTGGCCACGAGAGCAGCTGAAGCCCTTTTTGCTGAAATGGGAATCTGAGCACGGGGCAATGCCAAACCCTTCACAGTTTCTCAACCCTTCTGTGTGTCCCGGACATCCAGAGAGGAGTGAAGGAAACTTCCCAGAGCCCCCTGGGAGCAGAACTCCCAGCAGCGGCAGTGCAGGGGCAACTTTGGCTCAAGCTGAGGGCAAGGCCTCCCCCACAAAGGCAGCAAGAGCAGGGATGCTGGATTAGTGGCTCAGGGGGCAGTTAGAACAACAAGCAGGTTGTGCTCTGCCAGGGGAAGGGAATAGGCACTGAAGGGTAACACTCCTCTTTCCCAGATCTTGCCATGTCCGTGGGCCACCGGGTATTTCCCTGAGCAGAGCAGCCAGGAGTGACTGCTCACCTCTGGAAAGAGAAAACACGTGGGAAATCACAGCTCAACCCCTTCTACCAACAGCTGCCCATCCTCTGGCAGGTCCTGGCTGCCTCAGGAAGGGCTGGGTATCCCCAGAGCTGGCTCTGGCTAGGGCAGCCCACTGAACTGCAAAGCACAACTCGGAGCTTGCCAAGGAGCAGGAGTCAGCACCAGGTGGCTGAGTGGGTCCAGAGCCAACCATGCTGGAGTCCTACAGCTGCACACAGCTGCTGAGAGGCAGCAGCCCAGGCTTTGCCAGGCCTGGAAAGAAGACAGAGACTGTCCCAGGCAGAGGAAATAGGCAGACAAGCAAGCCCACAGCAGCTGCAAGATGTTTCTGTTTTCCTCATCCCTCAAAAGAGCTGCTCTCTGCCTGGCTCAAGATCTGGCAAAGTGCTCTGGGGAGCCCAGACAGCCCATTCCAAGAACAAGGACTTGTTCAGGGATGGTATTATTCACGTCAGAAGGGAGATGATTAAATATTTTATAGTCTTCAGCATCCCTTTGCCTGGATGATTCCAGCATGTTCAGCCAGGACACTCCTTTCCAGCCCCCTTGACTCCCCCAGCACGGGGAGTGCCAGCCAGACAAGGGCTCCCTGCAGCCTTGCGTGGGTGCCCCTGAAAGCCCTAGGGTCTGGCCACTCAGCACTAGGGGAGACTGCTTGCTGCCCTCTGGTGCCCACCTCCCTGCCAGCCCTGCCTGGCACAGGCAGGAGCAGGATCACTGTTGCTGGGAGACTGGCTGGGGAGGAAAAGCTGGGCACACCCTTACCTGTCTGCTGAACAAGCGCTGGAGTAACCCTTTTTTGGGCTGTGGAGAAGGCTGCCCTTTCCAGTCCAGGTCTGGGGGCACTGTGCCATCTGTGCTAAAGACATTCAGCTCCTTAAAACACTCTGTCTCGATCATCTGGAAGAGGGAAAAGAAGGCTGCAGCAACTGCCACATTGAGCCCATCACTGAGAGCTCAGCAGAGCATGAGAGCAGTGGGGACAGCACAGGGACACTGCCCTCGGCCATGGTGGGCACAAGCAGGAGCAAAGACCCACCTCGTTCTGCCAAGGAATGGGCACACTTCCTGTAGCAAACTTCTGGTAAAAGTCGTTGTCTGTGGGCTCCAGCTCCACCCCTTTCACCGTGGAGAACTGCTCAATGTCCAGCACATCCTTGCAGTAGATGGCCTGGGGCTATGCAGCACAAAGATTGCTCTAATGCCTGGCACCACCTTGATGCCACCACCTCCAACTGTTGCTCATGGCTAAGCCAAGGCCACCTCCCCCTGCAGCCCAGAGCTTGCTGGACCCCTGTTCTGCCAGGTCCAGGGAAGGGGATGGGCCCCATCTCCCTATGCCAGGGCTCCCTCTTCCCTTGAAAAGGTTAGGAACAGATGGGCACTTACATCTGGCTTGAAGGGAGGGTCCAGCATGCCTGCTTCCAGCCTCCTGAAGTTGAGGTGCTTGAAGAGAGGGTGTTCCTTCACTTCCTTGGCCCCAGCTCCTCGGCACCCCAGGCGCTCCAATGGGTCTTTGCACAGGAGCTGTGACACGAAGGAAATCAATGTCCAGGGTGAAGGGTGCTCTGTGCAGCAGCAGCCCTGGGTTCCTGCAGTGTGTTCTAGGGAGAGCACAGGCCTGCTAGGCAGCTGGGCAAGGAATGAAGGCACTTTGAATCCTCCTGCTCTGCCTTATCAGAAACAATGGAAGCTGCTGCATGGAGAAGCCCCAGTGTCTTGCTGCTGCATGCACAGGAGTGGTGGAGTGAAAGGACAGGGCTGCACAGCCATACCATGGTGCAGAGGGAGTGAAGGGACAGGGCTGCAGAGCCATACCATGGTGCAGAGGGAGTGAAGGAACAGGGCTGCACAGCCATACCATGGTGCAGAGGGAGTGAAGGGACAGGGCTGCACAGCCATACCGTGGTGCAGAGGGAGTGAAGGGACAGGGCTGCACAGCCATACCATGGTGCAGAGGGAGCGGGCACAGGGCGAGAACTTCTCCGAGTACTCCTCCTGCACTTCCTTCACCAAGCGCTCCACCTCCTCCCTCTTGATCTTCTTCTTGCGCTGCTGGAAGGGGGACTGGCCCTCGATCATCTCGTACACCAGGCAGCCCAGAGCCCACCAGTCCGGGCTGAACGTGTAGCGCTCGTTCTTCACCACCTCCGGAGCTGCGGAGGAGCAGGGGTGAGGGATGTGTGAGGGCAGGGAGAGCACGTCTTTGGAGCCACTTTTTGCTTAAAGCAGGGTCACTTACCCATGTAGCCAACTGTCCCCACCCGGCCCTTGATTGTTTGGCCCTCTGGCACATGCACAGCCAGTCCCAGGTCGGAGATACGGATGTGACCTGCGTAGAGGAGGGGACAAGTTAACAGAAGAAAGTCAGGGGGCAATGTCTGAAGCTGCCAAAAACACAGGATAACCCTGGTTCAAGCAGAGTAAGAAAAAACTCAGGCTCACAGCTCCTCTTGACCTTGCACTCACCGTGGTCATCCAGTAATATGTTCTCTGGCTTCAGGTCCCTAGGATGGAAGGGACTTGATTAGCAAGAAGCCTGTTGTCAAAGCAAAGGACAAAGCAACAGCCACACCTCAACAAGTCACAGATAAGCAACTTTAGGATGCAATGCCCCTGCCTCAGGCACACAGATAACTTTCCCCTCTGTCCCAGAGCTGACCCTGCAAACTCTCCCCTCCTGGGCAGAGAGGTGGAACACAACAACCTTCAACCCACTGCAGTCAGCCTGAGGATGGTTCCCTCTTTGCAAGTGCAGAACTCAGTATGGAGCAGGCCACACAAGTGAGAAGGAGCAGAGGCTTCTCTTCTTAAACTGCTCTGGGGCAAGGAAGGACCAAAGGGACTTCCTGGCCAGTGTTTAGCCAGGCTATCCTAACACTGCATCACGCCCCTGTGAGTACCGTCAATCCACTTGTTTTTCCTCCTCCCCAGCTCTTGAGCACATTGGGGCAGCCTACCCTCCTTTGTTCTAGTGTCAATACTGCCCAGGGAGCTCAGTGCCTGCCCTGAGCCATTCACAGCATGATCACATCCTGTTCTTGGCGATCATTTACCAGCACAAGGAAGCCAAGCTAAGGTCTCCCTTTCTCCCACAAGATCAGCTTTCTGTTCCCAATTCCTCTCACTCAGCTCTGTGCTGCTTTCAAGCCTGAGGTTATTTTGTTGAGCAGACAGACCCAGCTGGGCTGGTAAGAGCAGCAGGAACCCTCTCGCTGCTGCAGACCCTACAAGCTCTCCCAGCAGGGACCAGACAGCACACACCTGTACACAATCCTCTCCTGGTGCAAGTCCTCCAGGCCACAGCAGATCTCAGCAGCATAGAAAGCTGCCCGGGGCTCCTCAAAACCAGCCTCTCCCATGTGGTAGATATGGAACTTGAGGTCCCCTCCATTCATGAGGGTCAGCACTAGGCAGAGAGCATCTTTAGTTTCATATGCATAGGCTAAGCTCACCTGCAATTCAGGGCAGAAAGGCTGTTAGAAGACACAGCTGGAAGAGGGAGGTGCCCACACTCCCATGGACACTTTGCCACCCAAGCAGCCACTCACAGGCTCAGGGCTGGGCCTTTGCCAGCAGAGGAGGAACTGTGTGAACCCAGGGAGGACATGGCAGCACCCAGCAGTCCCAGCACAGCCCCAGCTCTCCTCAGACAGGTAGGACACTTTCCCCAAGCCAAAGCTGCTTCCCCCCATGGGCAGGCAGCACTCAACAGCAACATTGGGGCAGCATCTGATGAACCCTCTGCAAAGGGAGGCTCAGGCTTTCCACACCTCAGTGCACCAAGGCAGAGCTCCCAATCACACAGCTCAGGGCTGGGCTTCTCCCCAGACCATTGTCTGCAGACAGTTCTCACTGTTTACTTGTGCCCTCAAAGTCACAAAGGCACCTGTAACACCAGATGGGTGTTTGGGGCTGACTCTGGGGGCATTTACAGCATGTTGTGGAGGCAGTAAAGGTCCTGCCACACCCCAGCCTTATGAGAGATGTGCAGCCACCAGGACCCTGCACCATGGGCAGAGCCTGCTCCTGCCTCTCCACAGCAGGTGAGGACCACAGAGGTGCCAGGCTGGCTGGTTGGAGGGAGAATCCAGCATTGCAGCAAAGTGAGAGCAATTCCTATGTACTTACTACAAACCTACTGTTCACTTTTTCCAGGATCTGTTTTTCATTCAGGGCCATGGCTTCTCCCTTCCTCTTTTTGATCCGTTTCTTCTCCAGTTTCTTGCAGGCATACATCTTCCCTGTGGCACGCACTTGGCAGGCACACACCTGGAGGGAGGACAAGGCTCAGCACCCTCCCATTCCAGAGTGGGGTCTAGGTTCTGCTCTCAGGAAGAGGCACAGGAAGGCAAAGAAGCCCATTGTCAAAGCAAAGACACAGTGACATCTCCAGATGTTACAGAGAAGCAGGAGCAGCTCTAATGCCTCAAACACCTTTAGCAGCACCATGGCTGGTACCGAGGAAGACAGAAGGCAAATCCATAAACAGAAGGAAGCCTGGCAGGGAGTTTTCAGGAGTGCCCTGTCGAGACACAGGGAACTGACCTGACTCTGCCCTGTTAGCAGCAGGCACCACAGGGCTCGTGCTACCAACCTCACACAGCACCTCCCACAACTCCAGCAGCTGGACAGAGGTGAGCTCCTGCTTCTCAGGGAGAGCTGACAGGTCACACAAGGCCCAAAACACAGCCCAGCACAGAGTCCCCACAGGCAGCAGCACCTGCCTCCAGGTGCTGGAGCAGCTGGTGGCACCCTGATGGCCAACCCAGCTGTGCCTCTGGCAGCAGGCAACAGTGGCTGCCTGGTACCCTGGCTGCAGAGGAAGCAGTGGTTACTCACCTCCCCAAAACCGCCCTTACCCAGCACACGGTACTGGCGGAAAGTGTTTTTGGTCACTGGCTGCCTGTGAGGGAAAGGAAACCAGAGTGAGATGTGAGCAGTGAGAGGGATCCATGCCCTGGCCTGACAGACTGTGGCTCACCAAATCCCTGCCCAACGCAGCCTTGCCTCCCTGTGAGGCAAGCAAGGCTGGGCGCTTGGCTCCTGCCAGGGCCCAGCATGGGAAGGAGCCCCAGGGGCCCTCAGGCAGGCGGTGTGAGGAGGGTGCAGGTTTCCCAGAGGTGAGGGGAGCGTTACCGTTCCAGCCATTTCCACTGCAGGAAGCGGTTGAAGTACAAGCTGTCGAGGTAGTCGGCAAAGGGAGCCACGCTCAGGTAGTCGTGGATAAGCCTAGGAGAGAGCAGAGCCAGCACGGTTCCTGAGAGCTGGTCACAGCCCTGGAAAAAGCCAGCAGCCCCAGGAAAGAGAAGGTGAACAGCCCCCAAAGACTCTGCCATTCCTCACCCAGCATGGTGCAGAATCACCCACATAGCTCCGCTCCATGCTAAGCCTGGTGCAAAAGGAAGGCGCGTTGGAGGTACCACCGTGACAAATGCAGCACCCTGGGACCCGGCTGGCACTGCTAATTGTGGCCTCCTGGCATCAGCCAGGGCTGCAGGACAAAGGGGGACAATGGGACTCTGCAATTGCCCCTCTGCTCACAGGGCAAACGTGCACACAGGCTGTAATCAGCTGCTAGCAACATTCACCACCAGGCGCTGAGCCGTTCACTATCAGATGAATACCCAGCACAAAAGGCCACAGGGGATCCTGCTCCAACGAGCTAACTGCCTTGGAGAGCAGTGCCAGGGCTGCCCAGCGGAGTGAGGAGCCTTAGACACAGTGTCTAGACTGGGAACACGCATCAAGGAGAAGCGGATGGGCTCTCCCCTTTCAGAGCTTGCCAAGAGCAGGCAGGGCCCAGCCCGGAGGCTCTGCATTCAGACACGACACTGGTTACCACACACGGAGCTAACGCTCCCCAGAAGACTGCAGCAAACGTGTTGCCACAGCCCTGCACTCAGTGAGGCAACGCACTCCAGCTACTGTGCAGGGAGGGGTGAGGCTGCAAGCCCGGCTTGCCCAAGAGCTTCCGCTTCACACCCGGAGCCGGGACCTCGGCCACTGCTTCTGCCATGGGAACAGAGGTGACCTTAGACCCCTGCAGAACAGCCAGAGTGACCCAACCACAACAGCCACTGCTGCAGCAGGCAGGACAGGACAGCTGGCACAGACTGCAGCTATGGGCTCAGCTCAGCAGGACCCTACAAGATCCTGGCACAACACTGGGCATAGCATTGGTACAGGGTCTTCCCAAATGGCAGCTCCAGCTGGGAGGACTGACAGAGGTTTCTGCAGCAGCTCGTGGCTCCCAGAGCCCAAGATACCCTTGTGTTCGCTTTCCTGGAGCTGGGCAGCAAACTGCTAGCCCAAAACTCCCCAGGCCCCAGCCTCAGCACCAGCTCTCACTCTCCCAGAGGAAGGGACCACAGGGGACAAGGTGAGTCAGCTGCAGATCATCCCCGTGCCATGTGTGCCCTGCAGGCACAGCACAGCCCAGCCCTCCAACTTACTTAGTGCATTCCTTGAAGAGCTCCTTGGAAGGTTCCTGCTCCAGCCTCTCACAACAGGCATCCACCAGTTGTGAGGGAACTTCAGGCACGTGGTCCTCACTCTGGGGACAAAGGGATGGAGTCAGACATAGGGAGCAGAGCACAAGGATCTGCTTTAGGGTCAGTGGGCAAAGCAGCGTGGCAGCTTGTGAGGTGGTGTGATGGCTCAGCATGTTGGCTGTGGCAGGACATGGGCAATGTCAGCTGCTGGCTTTCCAGCTGTTCTACCCCTGCAGGCAGCAAACACAACCCTTTTACTCACGTTTGGCTTCAAGTACTTTTCAATCAGGTGCTGCCCACATTCCTTCCTCTTCTCATCTGGAGCCACTTCGTACCCTGCCTGGAGAGAGCAGTGTGAGGGGCAGTTGCAGTCAGAAACTCAGCCTTGCTACTGAGCAATAGCTGTGAAGCAGCAACACCCTCTGCCCAAAGTTTCACACGCTTTCCTTGAAAACCAGATCTCCAGCAAACATCTCCCTAAGCAAAGGCCCAGCCCTATCCAGGCACCGACTCACAGGTTTTTTCCTACAGGAAAACCCTATTGCCCAGAAGTACCTGCTGGAGCACCCAGCCAACCAGTTCATGCCCAGGGTGTCAGAAACATCCCTGCCTCCCCCCCAGTGAAGCCTGATGGGCTTTGCTCTTACCACAGCATCCAGGAACTTGACGCAGCGTGCGAGCTCGGGGCGCGTCTCGCAGAACTGCCGGAACAGCATGTGCCCGATGGGCTGCTTCTCGCACAGGCTGTGGTAGTCCCGCTCTGCAAACGAGGAGAAGGTCACCCCAACAAATCCCAAAGGAGCAGTCCCAGCCCAGGCAGCACTGGGGGTACTGTCACTCCTCAGCTGGGCTGCTGAGAGGTGCCGCCAGCCTGAGACTCCCAGGAGAGAGAAGCACACCCAGCGGGACAAGGGACTTTGCTGAGGTTTTACATTCCCCTGTGGAAGACCCTCTTCCCTGAAAGAGGATTGACCTGCTGCTCTGTTCAGCCTGAACCTCTTGTTCCTAGCAAGGGATCTCCATATCTGCTGCTTGCCTAAAGGCTCTCTCCTCTCTCCATAGAGATCAACCAACTACTCCAGACACACAACTTTCCTTGCAACGTGAAGAGCACACCAAGCTTATCTCAAAGCACATCTTCCAAGCCAAGAGTTGTTCTGATGACTCCTTCAAACCACTTGTGTTCCCAAAGGCCCTGCTGGAAGCAGCAGCATCAAAATGGGAGGCACCATTCCCACAGACGCCTTGCTGATGTGAGGCACACAGCAGTCAGAACTCCCCTCTCCACGGGACAGCCACTTGTTCGTACATCAACTCTCGCAGATTCCTCCTACCCCTCTCTGAACTCTGGCAGCCCACGCACAAACGCTTTTGACTATCCAGAGCACTTCCAGTTCTCTGCTTTCTTCCTCCCCTTCCACTCAGGAGACGTCTGATCCCAGGCCAGAACACATTTCTGTGACAGCCACTGCCACCGAGGGCTGGCTGCAGAGCAGATGTGCAGCCACCCAGGGGATCCCAGCACTGGGTACTCCCAGCCTTCCCCTCCCTGTGCAGCAGTTTCTCCCGAGGAAGCTGCAGCTTCCTGAGGGTGCAGCAGAGTGCAGAGCCAGGCGGGCTGTGGTGGGGGAGGAGGTGGCCTCACCAGCTCCGCCGCACCAGCCGGTTTCCTTGTGTCTGCAGGGGAAGGAGTTCCCTTCAGCTGGGGAGGACCAGAATTTGCTGTCCGTGAGATCAGAGGCTTTCAGCTGCCCTGGTCGCTGCCCAGGCTCACACGAGCTTACTCCCTGTGGTTAGGGCACAAAAAGCTTAATTCTGCAATGGGCAACCAGCCCACCGTGCCCACAGTCCTGCCAAGACTCTGGAAAAGGAAAGAAATGCCTTTCCAGAAACTATGAGGTGAAAAGAAGGACACCCCAGCCTAAGAGTGCCCAAGCACAAGGAACAGGGTCATCTCTCCCATGGGAAAACCAAGAGAAACTGCTGCCACCTGGGTCAGAGCACTTCTCTCGTGCGTCTCTGAGGGGAAGTGAGACACGGGCGGTGACAGCCAGTGGCTGAGAGGGACTTGCTTCCCAAATTTTCACAAGGTCACTGTCCTGGATAGCAGGACAGCAGACACAGAGAGCTGGCAAATGGGTGAAGTTCAGCGCTGGAAAACATCATGGCAGCCACAGGAAGGGTGGCTGCAGGCACAGGGTGCACAAAATCTGAGGGAAAGCTCTGCTGAGGGCACTGCAAGTCAAAGAAGGGATTTGGATGGTCAAGATGGGAGCTGCAAGGAGAGCCCAAGCCTGAGCCCTGTTCAGCCCTCACACCTTGCTCCAGAGAGGAAGCCAGCAGCAAATCCAAGGCTGGAGTCATCATACAGTCACATCTGGCTGTGAAGCCAGCCCTGAGAGATGGTGCACAGGTTGTGTGGCAGAGGGAGGTGGGGACAGCCTGCACTGGGCTGCTGTGAACTTGAGGGTTACAGCGCGGATAAGTGAGGTCGAGTTTCTCCAAGTACTACAGTTCCATGGGGCCCAAAGGACTGCCAGGACTGGAAAACCTGGGCAGGGCAGAACTGGGAATTTGAGCTGCAGAAACCTCCCAAACCCATTTGTTTCAGTGACACCTGCTCTGAAACAAGGCCAGTGCTGTGCCACTCTCCAGCTGGCAGCTGAACCCGGATTGAAAACTTAAACAAGCTCTCCTCTTCCCAGGAAGCAAAGCACTTGCACCCTCTGTGCCCCAAAACAATTTCACATGATCTCGGGACCAAGCCTGCTGCACAAACAACATTAAAACCATGAAGAGTACAAAGTACAGAATGAAAATGACAGGCCAAGCCCTGCTCAATGCCAGTTCTCATCCACTCCACACAGCAAGAACACAGTTTGCCTGGGAAGAGCTACTGCTTGAATGTTAGAAGCTGAGGTCTGTGGAGCTGAGCTGAATCCAGCCAGGGAGAAGAGAGAACAGGACCTTTGTTATTTTTGCAAAGTCACCCCAGAGTGACGCTCCAAAACTCTGCAGCATGGAGCAGGTCTGTTTGCACACAGGTGACGTTGCCCCAGGGAAGCTCATCACAGCCTCACAGGTGCGTGGCTACATCATCAGCCACTTACCTGCCCATTATTTTTTCCCTACACTCTGAACCCCAAGTAATCCTGGGTGGGATTTGCCTTGTTCTATGTCCCTGACACTCAGCTTGGGGTGCACAAGTGCCACCGACTCCTGCATCTCACCCAGGGTTTGCCGAAGGTCCTCGCAGAGGCTGATGTGGGGGAACTGCAGCATCTGGCGCCATTTCTTGCTCTTGCCTTTCCGGTTTCCTCCACCACCTGCAGGGCACACAAAATCAATACCATGAGTCAGGAAGCAAAGGTGTCTGACTGCACCCTAGCCTTGCCTCTTAAGTCCAGGCAAGGAAAACAAGACTGATGTGGTAACACCATCTCCTGGTGGGACCAAAGTGTTGGAGCCTCGATTGGAAATGGACAGACCAACCTCTGGCTGCTGAACAAATCCCAGACAAGAACTTGAAGACCTTTCATGATGGAAGAATCCCACCAGTGTCCACAGCCACAGCAGTTCTTGGCTCCCAGGCCTGTCCCCAGCACCTCTGCATAACTAATCACCCCTCCAGGCCATGCCTTGCTTGGTGTGAAACTCTTCCTGCTGCAGTAATGCCACCTACTCATTCCAGACTGCTTACTCCAGGGAGGGGCTCTCACATGGAGGACATAAAGCTGGGAGACAGGAATTCCTGCTCTAATCCTGGCTCTACAGACAACTCGCTACAGTGCCTGGGGCTCATCGCTTCAGTTTCCCACCTCTGAAGTGGGGACACTCCCACCTTTCTCTAGAGATAAGCCAGCCTCAGAAAATCCAGATCCAAGAACCAGGTATTACTCCAGCTTCAGCTGCTGGAGTAAATGCCCAGTGCTGTAGGACAGGGTGGGAAAGCTTCTAGATAGACCAAAAAATTTACATCATAGCAAGCATTAAGTACCGATTGCTGGGATCAGCCAGCCAACCTCCAGGGATTGCTTTCCCAGTGCCAACACACACAATTTCCCACCTCTCTTTGGAAATTCATTAAATCACCCTGCCAAAGTGGTCGGGCCAAGAGTTGGGCTCAAGGCCCGGCCTTCTGAAATCACACAGGGGCTGAACATAATTTATCAGCTCTTGAGAAACACTCTCATAACACTTTCCTCCACTGCAGATGCAGTTCAGCCCCAAACCCCAGACACAGCCCCCTGGCACCCAGCACGGCAGGAGGCCCCGCATGGAGGACCAGGTGGGATGGGGCCGTCCTGGTCAGCCGCAGGTGGTTCCAGCCCCAGCTCCGAGCCCCTGGCACGCCGTGGGTCCCTGCACTGCATCTGCCCCGCAGCAGCAGCAGCTGGGCCGCACGATTGTACAAACTCAGGAAGGAAGTGACTCAAGGGTGAGCAGGGCTGGAAGAAACCAGCGGCGCAGACACCTTCTTGTTAGCCACAATGAAGCGGATGGGGGCAGCGAAAAGAGGGCAGTGGAGGACAGGCCATCCTCACCCCAAGAGAGCTCAAGGAAAGGCAAGAGCAAAGCCCCACAGCACCCGGAGGTTGCATTTCCTTGAGTTGTTTGCTTTGAAAGGAGGCACCAGCGCCCTTCAAGCCGGTTTTCCCCCACCCTCCCAGCACTGCAGTGGGGAGCTGAGCTCCTGCACAGCAACGTCCCAGCACCCCAGGCTTGGGGATGGGGCAAGGGGAGGGCTGCCTCCACCCAGAGCTCAGCAGGAGCAAGCTTCAGGGCTGGGTGATGGATAAGAGCTGGTCTGTTGTCCCTCTGTCAGGGCAAGGGGGACAAGGATCCTTCACCTTCCCTGGGCCAGACCAAACACAGGGCATGGTCGTGCCGTGACAGCAGCTGGAGGTGGTTGTCAGCAGCCCCATAGCACATTCCAGCTCAGCTCTGCACTCCCACACCAGCCTAGGAAGCTCCCAAAAGGCTGGGCTGGAGCTAAGAACCCAGCCCTGTTGGTTCTGGCCTGCAAAGCAGCTCTGTCCTGTCACAGAAGCTGTCTGACCTTACCCCAGCGGCCACCACGGCCACTCAGCCACAGGTGGGAGAGCCAGGGACAGGCAGCATGGAGACCTGTGGCTCTCAGAGCCCAAGAACCACCTGGCACAAGTGGGACACTGGGCTGTTTCTGCCTGCAAACTGCAAACAGGAGCAGCAGTCGTCCAGCACCTCGTGCTGCCTCAGTGCCAAAACTCCATTCCCCAAGGGCACCACAGGAGCCAGTCTCCGGGTCACTCCATGTGGAGCTGGGCCCTGTGCCTGGAGGTCACAAACCCTGCTGCTTGGTTTTGAACCAAACCTTGCCATTGTGAACCAGAACGTCACAGTCCACCACGGCCACTGTGCCAGGAGCACCTACACTTAGCTTAGCCTGGTTTTCGAGCAGCTTGGAAATGTTTCTGCCCGCGCAAATTTAATTTCGCTGCTTTTTGCTCCCACAAATCTAATCTCCAAAGCCCTCTAACTGGATTTCAGCGGGTCTCTCAGGCTCCAGGATGGCTCGGTCTGGCCAACTGCTCACCACAGGGCAGGGAGAACCGTGCTTCCCCACCACATACGTGATTTAATGAACTCTTCGATGCCCGGCCGAAGCGGATCTTCAGTGCGAAGGACCAGGTTCCTGCGTGAGACTTCCCATCCCCTCCTGAGGCTGCTCCCCTGCATCTTCGGGACAGCCGGGCTGCATCCCGCATGGGGGCTGGAATTCAGCGTGGCCCTGAGCAGTGGGAGCGCTGGGGGCCGGCGCAGAGCTCCGGGAGCCCCGCAGATGGGGCCGGGGCTGCTGTGAAGGCGGCGGACGGGACGGGTGGGGCTCCCCGCCGCAGTTTCGGGATCGGCCCGTGTGTGGGAAGCAGCAGTTTACCGGACTGAAATAAACTTTTTTTTTCCTCCTATAGCACACAAAGCTGTCTCTCCGCTGTGCCGGGGGAGCTGGAGCAGCCCCTAGAGCGGGCAAGGCGGGACGCAGATCGGGCGATCTGCACCGGAGAGGCCGCCCGGGACAGAGCTCAGCACCCCCGGAGCGAGCACAGCACCGGGCAACCCCCGCGCCGGACGGGGGAGCTGAATGCCTGTGCCCGGCCCGCGCCGCCACCTCCCCGCTCCCCGCCAAGGCCGCGATGCCCCGGGAGGGACCGCCCCGGCCGAGCCCCGGGGCGGCACCACCGGGGCCCGCAGCTCGGGCCTGCCGCCCCGCCAGCTCCGGTGCCCGGCGCCGCTCACCTTCGCGGGCCTTGAGCAGGACGGTGTTGGCGACGATGTTCTCCAGCTCCATGGGCCCGCGGGCGCCGCCGCCTCCCGCCGGCTCCGCTCCCCGCGCTCGGCCCGCGCCCGCCGCCCCCCGCCGCCGCCGCCGCGCCCCGCCCCCGCGCCCCGCCCGGCCAATGCCTGCCCTCGCTCCTCCCGCGCCGCGCTCCTATTGGTCCGCTCCCTCAGGAAGCCCCGCCCTCTCCACAGCACCACCGCCCTCCAGTTGGCCCTGCGAGGTGCGGCGGGCGGGGCGGGGCCAGAGTAGTGACGTCATCCGGCGGCCATCGGAGAAGCGCTGCCGAGACGAGGGGGCGGGAGCTGATTGGAGGGCGAGATGTCACTCATGGCGCGCAGCGAACGGATTGGCAGAGAGTCAAGGAGGCCCGCACGAGGAGCCCCGCCTCCCACGTCATCTGATTGGGTGTGGAGCTGCCACTCAGCGCAGAGCGAGTTGTGATAGGTCGGTTTATGGTGGGTGGGGTTGGAAAGGTTGAATATAAATGAGCGTTGACTATAAATGGGCTCAGCAGCGGTCCCGCTCCCGCTGTCTGCATGGTGTCCTATGCTCTCCTGGCGGAACCGTTTGCGTGTTTAGGGGAGCCTCCCCACCTTCGCAGCCTCAATAAAGCCCGAGCAGCCACGCGTGTTTTCCCGGTGTCCGGGTCCATCCCGGTCACGGGATGTGCTCCGGTGCTGTGCCCCGTTTCCGTGGTCACCGCTGCCGTGGAGGTTTGGGTATTCTCATCCCCCAGTGCAGCTGACCCTGACAGCTCATGTGCCGCTCTGGTGTTTGAGCTCCTGACAGTTTCTTTCCACCAATTATTCTGCCATTTTTTTAAACTTACACCGAAATTAGCAGCAGCGTTACCCTGTCTGAAGAAAAGCTGTGCTATGGGAACATCAGCAAGCCTGGTTTCCCTGCAGAGCTGGCCTTACTCGAGCACCCCTCGATGACCTGTCACTCACCTGCCCATCTCCCTGCCTTTCCTGGGCACAAAACCACTCCTTAATCTTCTTAAACCAAGTGGTGCCTGTCCTGCTTTGTGCTGCTCCTGGCTTTGGAGTGAGGACATCACCTCTGCCTTCCCACAGCTTCTAGCTTCTGTCTCTTGCTCCAGCCCCCGGGAGATGTCTCCTCCCCGGCAGGGCTGCCCCAGGTGTGAGGCTGGTGCTGGCCAGGGCATGGAGGACATGATGGGCAGGTCCCTCCCCTGGTGTCTGTCAGGGGCAGCCTGGGCCCACGGCAGGAGAGATTTTGGCTTCATGTCCTCAGGCTGTAGTGAGGATGATAATAACACAAATTACACCAAGCACTCACTGTCCGTGCAGTCAGTACTGCCAGTGGCTGCTGTGCCCTTCAGCATCCACGGGAAATCAGCTGTCACATCTTCAGGGTATGGATCTGCAGTGATTAGGAGGAGGAAGCTTTGCCCTGCCACACCTTGGGGGTAATCTCTCTGTCGCTGCCTGGAGGGATGAGCTCATGGTGTGAGAGCTCCTCTTTTAGAGCTGCTTTCCTTCCAAAGCATGTTTATTTTGAACTTAAAATGAGATGACTCTGTTTCCATCCATTTCCAGCATTAACCCCTGGGCTGCTATTATCTGTTTCCTCCCACCTGGCATTCTGCAGCACCGCTCCCATCACTGACAAGGCTCATGGACAACGGGAGGCTGCTGGAGCAGCACCGGTGTCCAGAGGATCCTGATGTCCCCAACAGATCCAGCAGCAGCTTGGGTGGTAGAGCTGCTATTCTGCTTTCCAGCTCTGCGGAGGGGAGCTGCGTGTTCATGCCCAGGAGGATGGCCAGTGCCTGGTACCCTGGTTGGCACCAGGGTGTGTGGCCAGGGCACTGTGGGGCCCTGCGGTGCTGCCACAGGGCTGGTGTCCCCTGGGAGAACTGGCCCGGCCGTGTCCCCATTAGTTGCCCTCATCTGAGTATTTTTAGCAGCAAAATGTTTTTTAGCTGTGAGAAGGAGAAGGGCGGCCGCGGGAGGGGAAGCTGGGTGGCAGCGATAGGGCAGCTCCTTCCGTGGGCAGTGCCTGAGCAGCTCCAGCCCCGGGGCCAGACCCCTCCGAGAGTCAGCACTGGGACCCATCCCAACCTGATCCCACCGGGAGCCTCTGCTGACTCCAAAGCTCACTCCATGAGCCTCCCCACATGGGGCCAGTGATGGCCCAGGGATTCTCACTGCTGCGAGTGCCCCCATCCCATCCAGCCCCCCCAGAGCCCAGCTGAGCTGCACCCACCCTGACAGGGGCTGGGGGGGCTGGCAGGGGCCAGTGTTCCTTGAGCTCCAGCTCCCAGGCGCCAGCAGCTGTTTTTAGCTCAGAGAAAGTCCAATGTTTTGAGATTTTCTATTTTGAGCAGCAAAGCTGAAGAAGTGGAGCAGCCCCTGACCTCTGGGTGTCTGTGTGGAGCGAGGCAGGCAGCCAGGCAGGGTGGGTGTGGGGCGGTTTCTGCCCCCCAAGGGGGATGTGGTTGTCCCCGGGTCTTCGCCCCACAGCTGCCTCTGTGGCCTCTTGCACGTCAGGCTGTGCCGGAGCCTGTTCCCATGCGATCCCATCTCTGACACTCTCCCAAGGGAGAACGGCCTTTCTGGCTCTGGGATGTCATTCCTGCTTTCCCTCCTGCAGCAAGATCCCAGAACAGTCCCCGAGCGGGATGTGGGGTGTCCACGCCAGACCTGCAACCCTTGTACCCCACTGTGGGTATGTGTGTGCCCTCACAGAGCCCCCATGACACAGCACAGCTGGCATGTTCCCAGAGGGGACAGAGAGGCACAGGGCTCGTGCTGGGCTGCTGTGGTGGCACAGCCAGCTCAGCCCAGTGCTGGTGTCACTGCCACGGGAGGGTTTTGTCTCCTCGCAGCAGCCATGCGGTCCATCCCCTACACAAGAGAGTGCTGGGGACACAGACATTCATCTGAGAGTGGGGAGGGCCCACTCAGCAAGTTGCCACCACCACTGCTGCAAGGCATAGGTGTGGGGTGATGTGGGTGACAAAAGGTGCTGGCAGTCAGTGCCGCTTTCTGGGCTCCCTGGAGGCAGACGCCACCCCCAGGCACAGGATTTGGTCTCGTTTTATTCAATCCTGCATTTCCAGAAGCACCTCGAGCTGCACACTGGCACTGCCATCCAGGGTCTGTGGGGGGGCCAGGTGCTGTGATCGCTGAGCAGGGCTGGGGGCCACGTCCCCAGTGTCCCAACAGGTCCCTAAGAGCGGTGCCGGTGGGGGACGGCGAGGAGCCGGCGGAAGGCAGCACGGAAGTCCCGGTTGAAGAGGGTGTAGATGAGGGGGTTGACGCTGCTGTTGCAGTAGCCGATCCAGAAGAAGAAGTTGAAGAGGGGCTTGGAGACATGGCAGCCCTGCCCACAGAGAGCCCCCAGGCTGTAGGTGAAGAAGAAGGGGAACCAGCACAGCACGAAGGCGCCCATCACCACAGCCAGCACGACAGTGAAGCGCCGCTCCCGTGCCCGCACCAGCCGCCGGCGGCACAGCAACACGCTCTGGTGCTGGCTCCGGCGGTGCCATCTCAGCATCCCCACGCCCGACACCCTTCCATCACTGCTGGCAGGGCGTGGGGAGCGGGCGGCGAGCAGGGCGGCCGTCCGCCGGGCGGTCAGGCGGTAGATGCGGCAGTACACGGCGACCATGACGAGGCAGGGCACGAAGAAGGAGGCGGCGCAGGAGGCCAGCACGTACCAGGTCTCCTGGCTCAGCTGGCACTCCCGCCCGCCCGGCCGCGGCCGCAGGAGCGGTGGCAGTGCCACCAGGGCCGCCGCCGCCCAGACCGCCCCGATCATGGCCTTCACCCGCCGCGGGCTGCGGCGCAGGTTGAGCCGCGCCGCCCGTGTGACGGCCCAGTAGCGGTCGAGGCTGATGGCACAGAGGTGCCCGATGGACGCGGTGCAGAGCAGCACGTCCAGCGCCAGGTACAGGCTGCACCACAGCCCACCAAAGTACCAGTAGCCCATCACCTCGTTGGCCAGCGAGAAGGGCAGGACGAGGACGGCCACCAGGATGTCTGCCGAGGCCAGGGACACGAGGAAGAGGTTCTGGGGGGCTTGCAGGGCCCGGCTGGTGGAGATGGCCACCACCACCAGAGCGTTGCCCACCAGCGTGGCCAGCAGGACGGACAGGGCTGCCAGCAAGATGAGCCCCGTGGCTGCGGGTGAGTGTGGGGCGCTGCCAGCGCCGCTGCCGTTACCGGAGGTGTTGGGAAGGGCGCTGGCTGGCTCCATGCTGGCCCGGCCCCTCAAGCAGATGAAGCCCCATGGGGCTTTCCCCCACCCTGCTCACCGGTCCCGAAGCGGCTGCGGGCGCAGTCCCAGCATCGCTGAGTCCCCGGGGGGTTCTCCCGGCTGCCACCACTTCTGCACTGACCCGGTCTGGTGGCGAGGTCGTCCCGGCCCGGTGGTTGCCCGGCTGGGCATGCAGGACAGCGGCAGTGCCGGGAACACCGAGAGGCTCCCACGGCAGCGCTGCTGGCTCTGCTGGTCCCAGTCCGGAGGAGGGCGGGCGGGAAGGAGGGAGGGAGGGAGGGAAGGGTGGGCCGATATCGCTGGCAGGAACCCAAACATCTGTGGGCAGTGGGAGAAGCTGTTATTGCCACTTAAAGGGCTCCCTTCAGGGTCACCACTGTAGGAGGGCTCCAGCCACGGGTGCCAGGGTGCCTGGTGGTGCAGGGGCACTGCGCAACCATGCAGAGTCATCATCCTGCTGATCCCAGCTCCTGTGCTGGTCACTGCAGCAGCCCAGGACCTTTCTCGGCTGTGCCTTGCTCACTGATATGCTGCTGTGGCACACAGTGGGGCACCAGGGACCCTGCCAGCTCAGCCCTTTGGGGACAAGGTGGGGGGAAGAAGATGCTGCCTGTGACAGCTCAGTACAGGTGGCTACAGAGCTCGGGGTTTAGCTGTGGCATCATCACCATGTGCCCCACAGCACGAGCTGAGTGTTTGGTGTGTCCCCAGCACCAGCTGGGCTGAGCAATGGTGGTGTGGGGGGTACCTATGACAGCAGGGTTTGCAGAGGGAAGACCCAAAGAGACACACACAGGGGCATCAGTGCTCCCCCTTTATTAGACACAGCTGAGCAGGGGCAGTAGGCGCCAGCAGCCGCAGGAGCAGCAGCCCGGGCGTGCTCTGCCAGCTAGAGCCGTGTGGCACCGTGCGGGAGCGGGCGAGGGGAGCCCACCCGCGTGCCGGGGCTGGCCATCTCCTCGGGGTAGGAGAGGGCAGGGTTGTCCAGCCCCAGCCTGGCCTTGTCGCGGGGAGCGCCCTCGGGCTCCTCCCAGCCCTCGGGGCTGCGGCAGCGGTCGGTGCAGCACAGCGTGGCCTGGGTGATGACACGGTCGAGGGGCTGCAGCGAGTGCATCCAGGCCGGGAGGAAGTCCCAGGTCTGCAGCCACTTGGGCAGGCGCCCGGGGCTGTGTGCCTGCAGCGCGTTCACCAGCCCCACGAAGAAGAGGAGGCCGAGGAAAGGCGCGCCCACCCCCACCAGCGCCCGCCAGCCCGCCATGGAGATGCCGAAGATGAGGGAGGGCAGGAGGAGGAAGCAGATGATGAGGTAGAGCACGGCAAACCAGCGGTACTTGGCCGTGCGCTCGCCCAGAGCCTTGGCCATGCGGATGGGCAGGCGGGTGAAGGGCAGGGGGTACCACAGCAGGATGCCCGAGATGTTGAAGAAGAAGTGGCACAGAGCAATCTGCAAAGATGGCATCCCCATCAGGCTGGGCTCCCCCCAGCCCCTGCCCTGCCCAGTGACCTCATCCAGGCCAGCCACGGCCCCGGGCTGACTGTACCTGGAAGGAGCTGGCCAATTTGTCCCCTGGGCTGGCCAGGGCAGCCAGGATGGCAGTGGTGGTGGTGCCAATGTTTGAGCCCAGGGTCAGTGGGTAGGCACGCTCAATGCTGATCACCCCCAGGCCTGTGGGAGAGGCACCCTGTCACTCCTGGCAGTGCCATCCCCAAGGTGGCACAGCTCCTTTTTGTCCCTCTGAGTACTTTGGCACCCACAGGCCAGGGGATGGCACATGGCAGGGGAGGAGGAGTGGCTGGGACTCACCGATCAGGGGTGTGATGGCCGAGGTGAAGACAGAGCTGCTCTGCACCACGAAGGTCATGCCAGCACCCACCATCATGGCGAAGTAGCCGGTGAGCCAGCTGAGCGGGTGTGGGAGGTCTGCCAGGGCATGGCCAGGGCATGGACACAAACAGGGACATGCCCACGGCCACATCAGGGCTGGGGGTCAGGGGCAGCCAGGGGCAGCTCTGAGGATGGCAGGTGGGGATGGGTATGGGTGGCCATGTGGCATGTGGTCCCCATCCTACTCACCAGTGTTGATGACCTTCTGGATGGCTTTGGCCACCTGCCCCTTGAGCAGGGAGTTGAGGAGTTTGACCAGGAGGATGAGGCAGGTGCAGAGCACAACAAGGGACCCGGCCAGCAGCACCAGCCCCACGGCCAGGTCAGGCAGTGGTGTGTCGGTGAAGAGGTGCTCACCTGCCCCACAGCACGGCTGGACAAGGGGCTGGGGCTGGCCCGGCCCCGCTCACAAACCTGCCCCCACAGACAGCCCCACACCTGGACCCCAGCACAACATCGCCCAGTTCTGCCCCACATCATGACTCCAGCACTTCTCCGTCACACATATAACCCCCAGCCCCACTTGCATCTCCCCAGCCCCACGCCCTGTGCCCCAGCCCTGCCCAAGCCCTCCACACCCACTCACACTTCTTCCTGGTGACGTTGTGAAGGACCTCAATGCCCTTAGTGCTGCAGTGGCCGGGGGATGTGCAGTTTGGGGGGGGCCCAAGCCCCACAGTGGCCATCTGCAGGGAGAAGGTGGGCTACAGCTAGCTCCAGTGCCCTCCAGCCATTGCCCACTGCCCATCCTCTGGGGGAGTGTTTGGTGGCCCCAGCAGGGCCATGAGCCCCTCACCTGTGGGGTTGCAGGTCCACACCAGACGCGGATGAGGCTCCGGTTGCGCAGGCTCTCGTCCCCTGTCGCGATGCCCGTGATCACAGACTTGTCCAGCTGCAACAACACAGGTGTTGGAGAGGGCACCTGGGGGCTAACAGCACTCACAGGCTGGGGACATCTTCACTGGCATGGGGACACCACTGCCAGCCTGGGGACACTTGGATACAAGCGCCATCAAAGGGACACCAGTGCTGGGGACATCACCACCAGCCTGGGGCATACCACGTTGGCATACATAACAGCTGAGGAGACCTGGATGATGAGCTTGGTGAAGGGCTCTGTGATGATCTTCAGCAGGTCGGGGGCATCTTTCCCACTGCGGATGTTGAAGGTGGCCACAACCAAGTGGGTGACGTGGTGCAGGTACCCACTCACCACCTCTAGTGGCAGCAGCACCAGCACTGACAGCCAGTTGAAGCAGTCGTGCACTGTGGCACCAGCGAAGGCCCTGTGCAGAATGAAGGAACCCTTTGGTGTGAGGTGGTCCTGAGGAGCAGCCCCCAGCCCCAGCAGTGTCCTCTGAGCCATCCAGCTCTCACCGTTTGAACTCACTGCGGTCGCCAGCCTGCATGAGCGCCACGATGGTGTTGGTGACCGAGGTGCCGATGTTGGAGCCCATGATGATGGGGATGGCAGAGCGCACCTCCAGCACTGGGGACAGACAGACAGACCTGCTAGCCTTGCACAGCCCGGTTCAGGGTGACCCCATCCAGCCATCCTCTCCCTCAGCCTCAGGTCCCCAGCACCCTCGTGGGCACACTCACACCCTGAGGAGACCATGCTGACGATGATGGAGGTGGAGGTGGAGGAGCTCTGCACCAGCACGGTCACCAGGATGCCCACCACCAGCCCAGCCACTGGATTGGAGAGGATGGCGTTGTCCTTGAAGATGTCCCCTGCCACCTTACCTGTAAGGGAATGTGAGTGCAGGTTGCTGGCACTGCCAATGCCACCTGGTTCCCAGGCATCCCTGCCACCCTACTACCTCCAGCCAGCTGGAAGGCAGAACTGAGCACGTCCAGAGAGCACACGAAGAGATACAGGAACCCAAACATCAGGGGCACCTTTAGAAGGGAGACACAGAAGGACTGGACCCTGGTCCAGCACCCGAGCTCTGTGCAAGACAAGAGAGAGTGTTAAACTCCTGCTATGGCATGGCCCTGGTTCCCCAGGCTCCTACAGCCTTATGCCACTCTCATGGCTCCTGGCAGCCCAGGGCTCATGTTCCTAGCTATGCCACCTGTCCCAGGGTCCCCTCCATCTCCTCCCACCCTGGAGTGCCTTGTGCCAGCTGCCCCATTGTCCCTCAGCTCTTCCTACACCATCTCTAAGAGTCTCTCCATCAGCACTCCCCTCCCAACCTGGCACCCCACAGTCCTGGCACCCCAAGTGCCCCAGGTGCCTCTGTCAGATCTCTGGGGTGTTCCCCAGCCCAGGTGCTGTGAGACCCCCACCCCCCTGGGGTCTCACCTGGCCTCTGCAGCTCGTCCAAGCCCAGCCGGTGCCCCTGCCAGGAGAGCGCGTCCAGCTCGTAGCGCTCGCGGCCCTCGCGCAGGCGCCCCGGGGAGCCGGGGCAGGGGAAGCCGTGCTCAGGGCAGGGCACGGCGCTGACCGTGAAGGGACAGCTGTGGGCACCCGGCAGCCGGTGCAGGGCTGGGGACAGACAGCAGCTGTGTCACAGCCCTGTCCTGGCAGGGACCTCCCTGCAGAGCAGAGCCCAGCACTGCCTGGGTCTGGCCAGAAGCAGAGCTGGAGAAGAGGAGGAAGAGGAGGAGAAGGAGGAGGGCTGGGGGCACCTACCTTGGGGGCTGGGGCAGTAGGCGAACTGTGGCCCATGCACAACCCTTCCTCCCCGCACCGGGCAGCGAGCGGGCAGGACTGGGCTCTCCGTCCGGTAGGGCAGCATGGCTCCTGCTGAGGCTGAGCAGAGGTGGCCATGTCACACAGCTGTGCTGCACCAACTGCCACATCCCCCCAGATCCCTGCAGCGCTGGCACCACTGAGGAGCACCATCCCATCCTCTGTTGGTCCCCTGGGCCGCCAGCTGCTGCTGTGCCACCCCAGTGAGCTCTGAAAGGGCAGGCAGGGCAGGCAGGAAGGGGACTCCTCCTGCCCAGGGCCCTGGGGCTGGGCTCACCTGGGGCTGGCCGGGCACTCAGGGCAGTGCCACTTCCACATGCCACATCCACGCGTCCCTCCAGCGAAGTGGCCTGTGGGGCACCACGGCCCTTTATATGCACGCCAAGAGCAAAGTCTAAGGAGCCCCGTGTTGCCCCTCGCCTCCGCTGGCTGCTCACCTCCTCCCCAGAAATTCCTGCAGTTAATGGGTAACCCCCACCTCATCCCGGTCAGCTGCGGCCCCGGGGCGGGATGGGGCACGTGCCCCCGGGGTACCGCGCCCCCGGCACTCCCGCCTCCCTGCCCGGGGTCGGGGTGAGCTCAGCTGCTGCGGTGATGAGCAGAGCCAGGCACTGCTGGGGCCCAGAGCCCGAGAGGTGATGCTGGAGGAGCCTCAGCTCTCCGTCTTTTGGTGCCAGGTTGTTCATCCACTGCACGAGAGGAAGAGGAGGAGGAGAAGGGCTTGGTGCTGGTGCTGCTGGGGTATCACAAACCAGAGGTGAGGCCATGCTCACCTCAGTGCCATCACAGCATGAGCCATGAGGGATCAGCACTGCCCAGGGCACAATGTCCTCACTCCCAGGGTGTTGGAGATGGCTGATGCCAGCACCAGTGTGATCCCCATGTCCTGCCACTGGTGGTGATGGTGGCACATAGCTGAGCTCTGCCCGTGGGGCAGCCAGCAGTGCTGAGGGCTGTGTGGGGCAGAGCCTGCATCTCCCTGGCATCACATCTCCCCAGCATGTGGGGAGCTGGAGAGGAGCAAGGCCAGCGCTGCCGTCACCACCTCCTCGGCCCTGTTTATCATTACCTGCTGCTTACACATCTCCAGCCAAGTTTCCATCCACCCACAGGACACCCTGCAAGCTTGTGTCCACAGGGGAGAGACAGTGGCCAAAGGCTCCTCCAGCCCTGTGCCCGTGGGAGTGGGCACAGAGAGGTGTTCTGTTGCCACATCCCCATTTCCCCAGGATGAAGCACTGCCAGAACTCATTACCATGATGACCCAGGTGCAAATGTAAGGAAAAATCCCTTGGGTACTCCAGGGACAGCATGGGGACACCTGTGCCACTGCTGGAGCATCACTGAGCCACCTCCACTGAGTCACAGACTGATGGAGCTGAATGCCCGGGAGGTGGCACAGCAGGGGACATGTCCTGCCTCCCTTCTGTCCAGGGGTGCAGCCAGTGTGCTGCAGGGGGCTGGTGTCCGCACTTGCCCCGTGCCCAGGGGCTCTTGGCCAGCTGCCCCCACAATCATTAACCCAGTGAGGCCCTGGCAGCTCTGGCTGTCACTCATTGACAGGGTCGGGGCTGAAGTCCTTGGCCATGCCGGCCCTGCAGCTTCCCCTACTCCACCAGCAGTGCTGGGTAAACAAGCTCCTGGCACTGCCCCTTGCTGCAGTCAGGGTGGCACTGGAGCCCAGGGCTGGCCCCAGCTCTGCCATGGCCCTAGGAAGGCTCTGTGGGGAGAGGGGGATTCCCATTGTTGCTGGGAAAAGCATAATCCAGCCCTGATGACTGAGGAAGGAAAGAAAGGTACATCCAGGCGATGCTCTTTATTTCCCCTGGTTCCACAGCACAGAAAGAACTGAGCAGCATCACAGAGACACAGGGGGGCTCTGACTAAGGCCACAGGGCTGCAGCTGGCTGTGGCAGCATAGGGCTGGGTGGCCATGCCCCCATCTCTGGGCAAGCCTGGGGGCCCTGGGTCACCCCTCTGCCTCTGGCCAGGCAGTGGTGGTGGAGTGGTTACCCAAGGCACAGCCAGGAGGGGCTCTGGCAAGAATGGACTGTGGAGGGATCTCCTGGCTGCTGTTGGGGGAACGTCTCCATTGCAGATTCTGTCTGGGACCTCTGGGGACACTGGGTTGCTGGGCATGGGGACCAGCAGTGCACAGCCAGGACTGGCAGATGGAGGCTCAAGGCTCCTGGCAGGAATGACAGGCTGGGCACTCGCTGGGGACCTGCACACCAGGCTGAAGTGTTCACACCCAGGGGTGCTGCATTCTTCTGGCACCAAGCACAGCTGTCCTGGCAGGCTGAGCACCCACACCCCAGTGGGGATGGGGCAGGGGGGAGACGGGAATTTGCTCCTGCCTGTCCCTCAGCAGCCGCCCACGCAGGATCTCCGGCCGGGGGGAGGAGGAGGAAGGCTTTTTTGGCACCATCTGCTGGCTCTGCCTCTGGCTGCCCGGGGCAGGAACCAAGTGCCCTGCTCCAAGCAGTGCTACTGTGGCAGGATCAGGCCACGCTCACGCAATGCAGACGTAACAACCTGCCCGGGGCACAGCCTGGCAGGGCCATGCTCACCCTCCCCAGGAAGGGTGGACTTGCAAATCAACAACGGGGCAGCCCTGTTCCCACGGGGCCAGGGACTGGATCTGGCTCTGAGCTCCGGGTACATGTTCTCCTGACCCTGCCTGCCCACAGCACCGGAGTTCAGGACTGGAGCCTGCCTTTCCTCCCCACCCACCCTGTCTATCCTGCATACCCTGCAGTTAGAAGGGAGCTTTCCCCACCCAGAGAGCGAGTGGAGCTGTGTCAGCCCGACACAGGCAGGATGTGCTGGGCAGGGCAGAGGCACCGGGCAGGGCAGTGCCAGGGATGTTGCAAAGTGCTTCGCAACAAGGGTTCGAACTATGTACAAGAGTCCCTTGATGTGCACCGGGATGTGGCCCCACCGAGGGGCATGGCAGCTGCTCAGCCACTCACAGCGACACGACATGACAGCGTGGGACAGGACGTGGATGGATCTGCAGCCTGGGCAGTGTCAGCAGTGCAGGGCAGGGGCTGTCGGGCCCCTCTTGAACCCTGGCAGGGCCTGGGGGTGCCACACGCCGGGTGTGGACGTGTGGCACACTCATCAGAGCTTGTGGTCCAACGAAGACTGAGCCAGTGCAGGCTCTTCCTGAGGGCAGCTGCTTCCCTCAGAGCCAGCCTGAGGGGCACTGGGCTGCGGTGACCCCTCACAGGCACTGTTGTCCTGCACGGGGAGCTGGAGGAAGTCGGGCAGGACCAGGTCCTCCTTAGAGAGCAGCCCACGCTGGTCGTTGGCCCGGCAGCTCTGGGCACGGTTCAGTAGTTCCACCAGCCCTGGGGAAATGCAGATCATGCACCTGAGCCAGTCACTGGGGCTTTGTCCTAGCACCTCAGCTGCCCTCTCCACCTGATATGACCCTGAATGGGTCCCAGGCACGGCATTGGTACCTTCTCCCTGCTCCATGCCAGACCCCAAGACCCCACAGCCCATTCCCAGCTTCATGGAGCCGTGCAGCCATCCCCAGCACACCAGGGGCTCTGCATCCCTCAGCCTGTGCTTTGCCCCAGCCCCTCAGGATTCAGACATGCCAGGTCTCACCTTCCAGGTCATATGTGCGGCGGTTGAGGTTCATGGCAGCTGAAGACTGTGGCCTGGAGAAGGAGGACGGCATCTCCCATCGTGTGTCAGGCTCTGCTCCTGTTGGGCTTCCCTCCTGCAATGAGCAGCCCAGGCTTCAGCCAGGGGACAAGGAGGCAGCACTGCCCTGGGCTGTGTCCCTGTCACCCTCCCACAGCCTGTCTCCTGCCTTGGCACCACTGCCCAGCCCCGAGACAAGTACTGGGGCCACAGCAGGGCCCAGCTTCCCTGTGGACCATGACAGCAGCTGTGAGGGCATCTCTAACAAGGGCTGGTGGAATTTGATGCTCACCTCACTCCGGAGCAGAGAGGGGGCAGCCGCAGCCTCAGCGCTCCCCATCACTCGCACGTCTGCAAGGGAAGTGATGCTCAGTGCCCCATTCCAGCATCCTGCTCCTGGCCAGACAGGGACAGGATGGACCCTGTCCCAGGGAGCGGGAGCCATGTCCAGCAGAAAACAGCCTGACCCTCTGAGTGCCCTTCAGGCTGATGTGGCTTGAGGGGGCATGGCTTGGGAGGGAGGACACTTTACCTGCTGGTGTTTCCAAGACAAGTTTCTGAGCAGACACTGTGCTGACCAGCTTCTCCAAGTCCAGGGTGGCTGGCTCACCTTGCTGCAACAGGAACAGCAGCCAGTGTCACACTCACTGTGGCACGGGAAAGGCAGCCAGGCTGAGGACCCGCTTGGCCAGACCCCACTGGGCCAGCACAGGCAACACCTACTGGTCCCTCCCAGCACACAGCAGGATGTCACAGCCCATCCCCAAAACAGTGACTGTAGGAGCCCCCGGCACACAGCGCTGCTCCCCACTACCTGCTCAGAGCCAGCAGCCCCTGGCTGAGCCCCAAACCCAGGGCTCCCCAAAGCTCGGGGCTGGCCGTGCCCCCGAGCCCGGGGCTCGCTCACCCTGCGCAGCAGCGCCTGCTCCACGCTCACGCCGTACTTGCCCAGCACGGGCTGCAGCGCCTCCCGGATGCGCTTGGTTGACTTGGCTGTGATGCGGATGGTCTTGTTGAGGGAGGAGATTTCCAGGCTGCAAAGGGGAGAAGAGGTGGTTCAGGCAGGAGCAGAGCCAGGGCGCTCGGGACTGCCTGGGGGACAGGGTTTGAGGCACTGTGGATGGCCAACAGCATCAGCCCCAAAGCTCCCACTCACTCAAAGCTTATCCTGTTCTCCAGCTTCACCTCCTGGTCTGCCAACACGGAGCACTCCTGGTCCAGCACCAACGCTTTCTGCAAGAGATAAGCCACCAGGAGAGAGCCAGCAGAGTGCACGTGGTGCTGGCACAGGGATGGTTTGGCTGGCAGAAACCCTGCTCCCCCCTGCCGGCCCTACCTGCTCATTGCCCACCAGGAAGACCTTGATGTCGGGGAGGCTGAAGCCGCGTTTCTCACACAGCCCTGCCAGCATGTCCCGGATGGAGTGGCCGGGCCGCACGGAGGCCAGCGAGGCCGTGCCGTCGGGCAGGTACACGCAGCAGTACTTCATGGGTTTGCCCGGCAGCTCTGCCTCGCTGCCCCCCAGGCTCTTCTGCTGGCCCTGAGGGAGGGATGTGGTAGGATGAGCCCAGCCAGTGGCAGCATGGTGCTGTGGTACTGGCGTGGTGCCCACTCACCTCCATGCAGGGGCTGGTGGCTGTGCTGGCCGAGGACAAGAAGCCCAGGTCCAGGCTGGCTGAGGAGTTGAGCGAGCCCTGGGACTCCCTCCACAGCATGGCGCTCCTGCTGCCTTCTCCCCCCTCTAGGACAGACAGAGGGATGGTGGTGGGGACATGAACACCCCTGAGGGTGGCGTGGCCCCTCTGTCCTGCTGAGCAGAGCACCCACCTGCCCAGGATGGCTCCCGCCGCTCTCCCTTCCTGAAGGAGCGCTGGAGGCTGCGGTTGGCACCGCTGCCCGCCGTCTCCACGCCCAGGGGCAGCGACTTGCCCAGCTTCAGCTTCGTCTTCTGGGGTGAATTGAGCAGCATCTCAGCATGGCAACACCTGAGGTTTCCCCTTCCCTTTCCCTGGTGCCCTGACTGCTTGTCTGTCCTCAGCCTGGAGTTGAGCAGCAGGGAAGGGACCCAGCACCACGGGGACATGTCCCCATTCCCCTTTCCCCTCACTCACCTTGCTGAGGTCTGGAGGGGGGCTGCTGCTGCGGGAGTGGGGCCGCAGGTCAGGCAGGGGCTGGCCCTGGCTCTCTGCCTGCAGGCAGGCCTGGTAGAGGGGGGATTTCACAAAACGTGTGTAGCTGTCAAACTTCATCAGGTTGAAGATCTGGAAAGGGAGGATGTGTGTGCCTCGGACCCCTGCACACCTCCAGGCTCTGGGCACTGCCCCATGGCACAGCCCCACGGTGACAGAAGTGATGCTGGGTGACATGTGGGGTGGTCCCACAGCCCCCATCCTGTGGGTGGAGCTCAGGTGCTGCCATACCTGGAGCTGCTGGATGCGAAACATGTCTGGGGAGGGGGTGGCCAGCATGTCCTCCCCAATCCAGGCCTGCTTGTCAATGTTCACAGGGCTGACCGAGTGGCTGGAGAGGAACTCATCGTAGATCCGCCGTGCCTCCTGGGCCAGCTGAGGGGACAGGAGGCCAGGCTGGGACCAGCAACCCCCTCCTCTGTACCACACCACAGGAGCCCCCTGCTCACCCCATTGAGACACCTGAGCCCTGAGGAACCAACCTGCCCCAGGACCAGCTCAGTACCTGGACTTCAGGACCGAGCTCTGGGCACAACACACCAGTGTCTCCACAGAGATGCAACCTGAGGGAGGAACCATTCCCTGCAGCCCCCGGCTCTGTCCCCATGATTTCCTGTCTAGCTCTGCCCTTGATCTTGTTTGTCCCCCCAGAAACATTCTCCACCCTCTGGCAGGGGAAGCACATCCTGCTCTGTGGGGCAGGCAGTCCCAGCTGTGGCTTTTCAGATCCACATCACATCCATCTCCTTATTTCTTTTGCAAGAGCCCCCAGCCTGCTCAGCCCCACAGAAAAAGGGTCTGCAGGACCCCTTTATATGCAGCTCTGCCCACATCCCTCCCAGCAGCTGTGAGCAAAGCTGCCCAGAGCTGGTACCTGCTGTGTGTCACTGGCTGGGATCTGCTGGAAGCGCTCACATGCCTGCCAAAAGTAGACGTTTTCAGCGCTGAACTCCTTCTTGAGGAACTCCTGCAGGGCAGAGAGATCTGCTGCTCTGGTGGCACTGTGCCTGTGGGACAGTTGGTGTCCAGGAGTGGGTGGGGGCAGGGGCTGAGCTCTGGGCTGTGACACTCACAGTGAAGTAGGTGACAGCCACACGGTCCTGCAGCAGCGTCTCGAAGGATTCAGCCCAGCTGACCACAGAGCCCTGCGTGGCTCCACACGTGGCTGGCCCTGGCAGGCTGTTCACACTGTGGTTGCTGCCACGGGCCCGGGAGGCATTTAACTCTGGGAGAGAAAAAGTGTCACTTCTGGCTGTCTCTCTGTCCCCTAATGTCACCCCCCAGCACCAGCAGCCCTCCACCTGCCCCATCTGGAACTGGTGAGTGCTGGGTAGGGAACATGAGGAGCATCACGGTGGCATCCTTGGAGGACTGAGCACCAGGATGACACAGCTGGCACTTCCTGGCATGACAGCTCTCCCTGCCAGTGCTGGCAGTTGTGCCCACCCTGGGTGTCACTGTGACTCCACCTGTGACTCATCTCCTGGGGTAAGACAGCCATGGGGAAGGCTCCCAGCCAGCAGGGAAAGCGGAGTGGAAGGGGACACAGAGGGCACACAGAGTGGAGGAAGCTTGGAAGATGGGCAGAGGTGTCTGAACCCACTTCCTCTATTCCTCTGGCCAAGATGAGGGACAAACCCAGCATGTGGAGGGCACAGAAAATGTCATTTCCAGCTCCCAACCCTGAGGAAACCCCACTTCGGGGAAACCCAGGGTGACCATGTGTTCAGAAAGATGGAAGTTCCCAGGGGAAACCCCAGCTTTGGAACTGGTTTGACTGGTGTGCAGCTGGAAGCAGTGGGTCATTTGCAAGAGAAGGAAAGGGTATGGAAGCAGTGCCCTCCTGGCAAAGCTGGCAGGAACAGTGGAGGTGTGTCAGGCTGCTCCTTTGCCAGGCTGCCCGTACTTATCCTCCTGGTGGGCTAAACCACGAGTAACTGGGGCCAACACAGTTAAATAAACCATCTGAGGTATCCAGTGCACAGTCAGATCGACAGACAGACAGAAAGACTCCCTCAGAGAATCTGGGGCTGGCTGGTACCCAGGTTCTCCTTGCCCCAGGAAGCCACTCAGTCCCCAGCACCCAAAGTGCCAGCTGAGCAGCCAGAGGGAGAGACAGGCACCATGTGGGAGGGCTGGGGGGACATGGCCAGTGCTGGGCAGAGGGCTCAGCCCTGCAGCCACCCATGGCACAGCCTGTGCTGACACAGGACCTCGCTGTCTGCTGGCTCCCTGCCCCTGGCACCAGGCTGCCTGTGGGGTTCCCCCTCCCCTGAAGATGATGCTGGCCTCCTGTCCCAGGGCAAAGAGCAGCCTTACCTCCATCCGACACGGCCGGGCCCTGTGGGAGTGGAAAGAAGAGAGGTGAGAGGCGCTACACGGCATCTGCTGGCCTGGCAAAATGGCAGCAGCACCAGGGCAAGCCCAGCCTGAGCCCAGAGCAAGAGGAAATGTCAGTAAACACTGCTCTGGTGTTACCTGCCCTGTGGCAGAGGCAGGACACAGGACTTCCAACCCAGGGCAGCGAGGAGAGCGTTACAAAGGGGGTACAGCCTTTCTCCTGCCCCTCCATGGCCTGGGACCAGGCCAGCAATTGGGAAAGGGCAGCTGCTATCAGATGTAACCCTGCCACCCCAAACAAGAAGGGAGGAGAGAAGCAGCCTCCACAACACAGGAAGAGGAGGGGAGGAGGGGAGGGAAGGAAGGACAACCACAGCCCCAAGCAGGCAAACTGCCTCTTCCCTCCTTCCCTGGAGCCTGGAGCTACCGGAGGGCAGACGCCCAAAAGCAGGGACCAGGTGCTGCCAGCGCAGGGCACAGCAGGACAGGGTGTCCTGCAGCACCCGCTGGGCCACCCCAGACAGCAGCCCTGGGGATGGAGTAGCCAAGCAGGGAGATGGGCAGAGCCGCCATGGCCAAAGCCCAGCCACGCACTCTCTCCACGGTGCTGTGTCTCATCCCCTGCTCGGGGCCACAGGAACTGGTGCCCACATTCCAGTGATGCCCCTGGCCCAGCTGGCCCGTGCCCCCCACACAGCTCCCGACTGTCTCCATCCCAGCCCTGCCTTTCCCTGCCACCCCACAGCGCATTCCTCTGCCATGTCTCCTATCCCAGTCCCACGTCCCTCTCTCCTGCCAGCTCCTTGCTCCTCCCCATCCATCCCTGCTGCCCGCACCCGCACAGCCCTGCCCAGCCCCACGGACACCAGCGCTGCTGACTGCTGCGACCCCATCCGTCACCCCTCGTCCATCACCCAGTGCCACACATCCCCTTACAATGCTGCCGAGCCTCACGAACCCCCGCTGCTCAGTGCCCCGGCCCCAGACACCGCTGCCGGCCCTAAAACCCTCCACAGCTCCGCCTGCTTTGGATGCCCATCCTGCCCTTCCTGCCCAGAAGCCCCACACCCTCCCACCTGCCTGTTTCCTGACTCCACACATCCCTCTGTGTGCCCGTTATCCGGTCCGCCCTCCCGCACCCCTCCCGCCTGCGCGGTACCGAGCTCCCGCCGCGCCGCCGGCCGGGGCAGCCCCGGGGGTGGGGACCGGCTCCCCGGGAAATGGGGACCGGTGCCCCGGGCACTCACCATGCGCCCGTTGTGGACCACCAGCAGTTTGCCCTTGCCCTGCATCCCTGGCTCGGCCCGGCCCGGCCCGGCGCGCTACGGGCGCGGCCCGCGGCCCCGCAGCATCCCCGGCCGGCGGCGCGGCTCTCCCGGCCCGGCCCGGCCCGGCCTGGCGCTCCCGGCACTACCACACTACCGCTTTCGGCTCCCACAGGAAGTGTCACCATGGGAACCGAGACCGCAGCGGGGGGAGCGGGGCCGCCCGCCCGCCCCGCGCCGCCGGCACCGCCCCGGCGGACACCGGCTCCAGCTCCGGGCCAGGAGCCGCCGCGGCGCCGCTGCATCTCCGTCCCGGTCCCCGTTCCTGTCTCCATCTGCATCCACATCCGTTATCCCATTCCCATCTGCATCCCCGTTTCCCATCCCCATCCCATTCATTCCCCATCTGCGTCCACATCCGTGATCCCATCTCCATCTGTATCCTTGTTTCCATCCCCATCCCTGTCCCTGTCTTCATCCATATCTACATCCGTGACCACATCCCCATCTGCATCCCTCTTCCCAAACCCATCCCAGCCTCCATTCCCGGCACGGCTGGGATCATCACCCCTTTGTCTCCTCCCCACAGCGTGGGCAGCCTGAGGAGGCTCCTCCCGGCCACCACATCACCCCAGGGAAGGGGGCTGCAGGGGCAGGGGCACATCAGCAGGCCCAGCCTGGTGTCACTTGCCCTGGTCACAGAGGGTGTGGGGCTGGCCCCAGGGCCAGCGTTTGGGGAGGGCTGCGTGTGCTGTGCGTGCCAGCAGAACCTGGCAGGGAGGAGCAGCGGACGTGCAGCTTGGAGTCACCAAACTGATGCCTAAGCAGTTTTGCCCATCTCCTAAGGTCGGGGTTCCATGTTGATCAGCAACCACAAACCAGTGGAGGATATTTTAGGTTATTTGTTAGGAAATCTCAGTAACTAACAGCACAGGATAAACCGCAGAGCACCATGGCAACCCGCTCAGGGAAATGCTAATAATGGGGATGTAAGGTGGGTGATTAACCTATCAAAAGCAGAACCCTAACATTAAGTTGGGTGCAGATCTATGCAGAAAAAAATGAAGCTTTCCCACCATGAGCAGGCAAAAAAGCAGAGCACCACAAGCAGCCACAGGGCTGGCAGGGTCTCTGGGTGGGGAGAACAGAGGGTGGCACCTCTGGTTGCCCCTCTGCCGCCTGCCACTGCATGGAGCAGCAGTGGCATGAAGGGTGATCATGCTGCTCCCCTCTGCTTTGTTGGAGTGTGGCGGTGTTGTTTGGCTTGGCTTTGCCACCAGAGTTATAAATAAAAATGCCTCTCCAAGAGTGCGTGACTCACGGTCCTCACCACAAGGATAACCTCTCTGCTGGGAAACCTGATCTGAGGATGGAACTGCAGCATGCAGGAATCCAAGACATTGCTTAATTAATGCACTTAATCCAAACGGAGAACAGATGAGCCCCTCACCCCACCTGGGTTGGGGGTGGGCTGCTGAGAATGTGTCTGAGCCTCTCTGGACCCCTGTCCTGTGTCATCCCCAAGCTCCAGCTGCTGCCAAGCCAGCCCTCAACCTGCTCCAGGGCCTGGTGGTTTCCCTTGGGAAGCACTGGGGAGCTGTGGCAGTCGCTGACGTGGCGTCAAGAAAGCTCAGCAATTTCTTCTGCCACCCTGCAAGGGGACAGCTTGGTGTCGCCTCAGCGTGAGGTATCCCGGTGTGTGAGGCTGTGCCAGCCCTGTGCCTGGGCACGGCATCCTCCCAGGCTGGGACCCCTGCCCCGTGGGGAGAGGGATGCCCTGTGCCCCAGTGCCCCAGCCCGGGGGGACCTGGTTTATCCCGGGGGTAGGCGACGGCGGGGCGACAGCTGGCTGGAGGATTTGCCGAGGGCATTATTTAATGCTGTGGGTAAATGGAGGAACAGCAGCTAATTCCGGAGCCCGTAATCCTCTTCCTCCCCCGGGAACGGGGAGCGTGCCAGTCACGAACCCACCGGCGGGCCCCGGGGACGAGCCCCCGGCAGCTCCCCAGGCGGTGCCGCGGGCCGCAGCGACTCCCAGACCATGGGGGATGTGCAGAAGGTAAGCGGGGTCCGCTGACATCCCACCGGCTCCAGGGGGGAGTGCAGCACCAGCGCTCAGCGGTGCTGCCAGGAGGGCTGGCAGAGCAGGGCTCTGCCTGGGGCATGTCCCCCAGCGTGCCCAGGAGCTGGGAGTGGTCCCAGGGCTGGGACAGCACACCCGGGAAGGGGGAACTGGGGCTGGGTGGATCTGCTGTGGGGCCACCCCGAGCCTGAACACCTTGTGAGCTGGGCCTTGATGCTCGCTCAGGCCATAGACACAAGGTACCCAAAGCCAACAGCGTGCCCAGTTCCCCCCTCCCAAAGAAGGGAGCCGGCACCCCACAGGGCTCACCCAGCACCCCCTGCCCCCAGGGGCTGCTCTCTGTCATCCAGAAGCTGAAGGGATCCCCGGAGCAGGAGCTCCGCATCGTCCTGCTGGGGCTGGACAACGCGGGCAAGACGACGCTGCTGAAGCGCCTGGCGTCCGAGGAGGTCAGCACCATCACCCCCACACAGGTAGGGGCTGCTGGGGGCCACGGGCAGGGCGGAGGGCGCAGTGCCCACCCATCCCTTGGGTGATGCTGGGGTTTGTGTCCCCACGCAGGGATTCAACATCAAGAGCGTGCAGTCTCACGGTTTGAAGCTGAATGTTTGGGATATCGGGGGGCAGCGCTCCATCCGCCCGTACTGGAAGAAGTACCTGGGCAGCACAGACCTGCTGGTGAGTGGGGCAGCACCCCCAGCCTGTGCATGCTGTGTGGGCCCCACAGAAGGGCTGTGCAGCCAGGCAAGGAGCCCCTGACTGTGCCTTTTGTCCCCACGGCAGATTTATGTCATTGACAGCGCTGACCAGAAGCGTTTTGAGGAGACAGGGCAGGTATGAGTGAGTGAGGGGTGGCTGTGGGGTCCTGGGGCTCAGATCTCTATGGCACCAGCTCTTTGGGGACGAGGGGGAGGCAAAGCTGCTCTGAATTATGGGGCAGTGCTGTAGAAGGGGCCATGCTGTCTCCAGAGCTCTGCAGGAAGGCTCAGGATCTCAGAGCTACCCCACTCCATGGCCCAGCAGCTCCCCCTGAGCTGGGATGCTCCAAGGGTGCCCAGCTCCAGGGTGACAGTCCCTGGGGAAAGTGACCCCTCAGTCCCCACCTCTCATCCCACCCCCAGCACCCAGTTAGTGATATGGCCAAACAAAGGTTATGAGCACCAAATTCAGCTGCAAAACCTGGGAATGGAGCTCTGAGAGGGGAAGGTGAGACTCCAAGTGCCAGCCCCGCTGTTCCGGCACCAGACGGCCGTGTGGGTGTGCCAGACAGCTCGGGACTGCCAGGAGCCTCCTGCAGCTGCCCTTTGCCCAGGGCTCTCAGTGCTGGGAGGATTTCAGTCCTCAAGTAGCCCTGCATGTGGCTCCTGGGCTGATGGAGCCCCTTTGGGAACTTCTTTCCCTTGGAACATCAAGATTCCTTATCTGCCATGAGTACCAGAGAGGAGGGATGAGGCATTTGGAGGGCTGAGGTGTCCAGCCCATGCTGGGCAGCTCCGTGGAGGAGGGCAGCAGCCCTGGGAGAAGCTTCTCTCTTGGCAGGAGCTGGCAGAGCTCACGGAGGACGAGTCCCTCACGGGGGTCCCACTGCTGGTGTTTGCCAACAAGCAGGACCTGGTGACTGCAGCACCTGCAGCTGAAATCGCAGAGGGGCTGAGCCTGCACACCTACCGGGACCGGGAGTGGCAGATCCAGGCCTGCTCGGCCCTGTCTGGGGAAGGGGTGCAGGTAGAGATGGGGGCCCGTGGGCTCTGCAGAGCTGGGCCCAAGGGCCTGCGCTCACATCCTTCTCCCCTCCAGGATGGGATGAACTGGATTTCCAGCCAGATCATGAACAGGAAGAAGTGAGAGCTGCAAAGTGCCAGACGGGACTGAGCTGCAGGTCCCTACGCCACGGCCAACCCCCCTGGTCCCTTGGCTCCCCCCGAGCCTCAGACTGCCATGCTCGGATGATTTTCCCACCCAGTCTTCCACTAATCAATCCGCTTCCCCTCTCCCTGCCTCCTGGGCTTCCACGGGCTCCTCACACCCCTGCCTCCCCTGCAGCCCCCGTGCTGCTGGAGGGAAGCACGTGTCTCAGCGTGCTGAGGGCTTGCACACCTCCAGCATGAGAACCTGCCCAGGACTTGTCCATCCATGCTGCTGTCACACCCTGCAGGGGCTGCTGTGACCCACACACTGCCCTGGGCACCCCGACACCGCCAGGCCCCCGAGTGCCGTGTCCCCCCTCTGTGCTCCCGCAGGATGGGACCGGTGCTGCCCCAGCCGTGGCAGCTGCTCGGGAAAGCCTCCCTTCAGCACCTCTCGCTGGCCAGGAGTCCCCATGTGTGCACAGGACTCGGGACAAGCATGAAGACAGGACCAGTCACCACCGGAGGGATCTGCCCGGTGCCAGCGGGGGCTGCTCTGTGCCGCCCGGGGCTCCCTGTACCCTGTCCCTGTCGGTACCACCCTGCTGTGTCCCTGCCGGGGCTGCTGTCGCAGGGCTGGAGGTGCCCATCCGGAGGGCCGGGAGGTTCCGCTCCCCGGTCCCCACGGCTGCCGTGGCGGAGGGATGGGGGGAGACCTGCGGGGCTGGGGCTGCCCTGCGACCTCAATAAAGCTGCTGTGACCTCCACGCTGCCTCGGCCGGTCCTTCCTGCTCTGCGCCCCAGCGAGGCCCGCGGGGCCCTTACCGAGCCCATTGTTCCTGTTCCCGTTCCCTATGCCCATCCCGGGGCTGTTCCCGAGCCCATTGTTCCCGTTCCCATTCCCTGTGCCCATCCCGGGGCTGTTCCCGAGCCCATTGTTCCCGTTCCCTGTGTCCATCCCGGGGCTGTTCCCGAGCCCATTGTTCCCGTTCCCTGTGTCCATCCCGGGGCTGTTCCCGAGCCTATTGTTCCCGTTCTCTGTGCCCATCCCGGGGCTGTTCCCGAGCCCATTGTTCCCGTTCCCATTCCCTGTGCCCATCCCGGGGCTGTTCCCGAGCCCATTGTTCCCGTTCTCTGTGCCCATCCCGGGGCTGTTCCCGAGCCCATTGTTCCCGTTCTCTGTGCCCATCCCGGGGCTGTTCCCGTTCCCATTGTTCCCGTTCCCGGGACCCGTCGGGGCGGGTCACGTGTCCCCCGGGCGGCACGAGCCGCGCACGTGAGGAGGCCCGGGGGAGGCGGGCGGACTACACCTCCCGGCACGCCCCGCGCCGCCGCGCACGCGTAGCGCACGCCGGGAGGCTGTTCGGCACCCTCCTCCCGCCTCCGGCCGCACTACTGGAGTTGCGCGCCCCGCTGGCCCCGCCTCCCTCCCCTGTCATAGGTGGCTAGTGATGCCGCTCACGCCTGGAGGCGGGATCTCAGTGAGTGCGGGTTTCTAATTGGCTGCTGCGGTAGCAAGGCGGGGCCGGGGGCGGGGCGCCGGAAGGCGGAAGCGGAGCATGGCGGCGGATGCGGGCGGGCTGGTGGCGGCGGCCGCGCTGCTGTTGGCCCTGGCCGGGCCGCGCCCGGTGCCCGCCGAGCTCACTGATGGCAACAGCGAGCACCTGAAGCGGGAGCACTCGCTGATGAAGCCGTACCAGGGTGAGCGCGGGGCCGGGGGGACGCTCGGGGCGCCCCGCGAGTGGCCCGGGCTGATCCGCGCTCTGTTGGCCCCTTTGCAGGCGCGGGCTCCGCCGCGATGCCGCTATGGGACTTCACGGGCAGCACCATGGTCACCAGCCAGTACGTCCGCCTGACGCCCGACGAGCGCAGTCGGGAGGGCTCCATCTGGAACCGCGTGGTGAGAGCCCGGGGCAGGACGGGCGGGGGTCGGCACGGGCCTGGCGCCTCACGCCCTGACGCCGCTGGGGTTTCTCCCGCAGCCCTGCTTCCTCAAGGACTGGGAGCTCCACGTCCACTTCAAGATCCACGGAGCCGGCAAGAAGAACCTGCACGGGGACGGGCTGGCGCTGTGGTACACGCAGGAACGCCTGACGCCAGGTCGGTGCCGGGAGCGGCCGGCCCGCAGCACACGGGGCCCGTCCCGGAAGGCAGCTGGCCAGGGACGGCTCGGAGCTCCCCGCTCTGGTTTCACTGGGCTGGGCTGACGTGTCCCGCGTGTTCTGCCCGGGCAGCAGGTGCCATCAGCCACCTGCTTGGCAGTGAACAGCTGGTACAGCTCAGAACTCTCTGAGCACAGATTCTCACCTCCTTTTGTCTCTTCCTCTCTCCACTCCTCTGCCCTGTTCCAGGTCCTGTCTTTGGCAGCAAGGACAACTTCCATGGGCTGGCTATTTTCCTTGATACCTATCCCAATGATGAGGCCACGGAGGTGAGTGCTCCAGGCAGCTTGTGCAGTGCCAGCAGGCTGTTCCCTTCCTGCTCCAAGTGCTTCTCACCTGATCCAAGGAAAAGTCTCTCCCTAGTTGGGCAGGGTCTGCTCTTCCTGTCCTGGGAGTTGGTAAAGAGAAGAATTTGTGTGCACTAATGGAGATAACCAGCTCCGTGCTCTTTCTTGTGCTGCTCTTGGCTACACAGATGTTTCCAAGGCATCTTCTCTGTGCAGGAGAGCAGGCACAGAGCTGGTGTAAACCCAGCACTACCTGCTAATAATCATCCTGAGTGTTATTCCCTGACCTCTGTGCTTTGGATACTCATCCCAGGATGTTTCTCCCCTTATTTTCTCTTTGCAACCTGTGTGTGTCTGAAGGAAACTCCTGTGGTGCCTTTTTGCTCCAGAATTCCCCAGGGCCACGGGACAGATCAGTCCTGTGAGGGCTGGGGATCCTTTTCTTGTGTCCTGCTTTGTGTTTGTGGATCTCATTATGGCACAGTCAGAAAACAAAACTATGCTTTGGGGTCTGTACCATCAAAACCATGATACTTCAGTCATAAAGCACCTGGAAATGACCCTGTTGTCTTGATGCTCATGGGAGGTGAATTCCTGCCTCCAGTTGTCCTCTCCTGGTGTAGGTAATCCAGTGATCACAAAGCCTTGTGTGTGGTTTTGCTGCTTATGTAGATTTCTGTCCATTCTGGGTCTTGTGCTCTGTTCTTACACTTTTTGTGTTCAAGGAATGACTGGATGGGGCAGTCAGGGCTAGCTGACAAAGTGGGGATTGGTCACATGTTGGACTGAATGCTCTCAGAGGTCTTTTCCAACCTAAGGGTGGGTTCATTCACAGAATCACAGGATGGGGGTCTTGAAATGGGAGCTCAGGAAGGGTGGCTCTGCTTTAGGCAGCTCAGGCTTGGTTCAGAAGCAGCTTTAGGTGGAGCAGCAGCCGTGCCCATCCCGTGCTCCATGCCTGACCACGGCGCTGCCGCCGTGCCGTGCTCCCACCCCGCTCCCTCTGCAGGCTCTGGCCGTGCCCCAGAGCTCCCACAGCGTGTCCCCTGTCTGTCCCCACAGCGTGTGTTCCCCTACATCTCAGCCATGGTCAACAACGGCTCCCTGAGCTACGACCACAGCAAGGACGGGCGCTGGACGGAGCTGGCCGGCTGCTCGGCCGACCTGCGCAACCAGAACCACGACACCTTCCTGGCCGTGCGCTACTCCCGCGGCCGGCTCACGGTGAGACCCACGGGGGCTGCTTCCCAGGGGGCAGGGATGGCCCCACCAGGGGCTGGAGGGGGTGTCCAGGCTCAGCCAGTGCCTCTCTGGAACCTCCAGCTCCAAAAGAGGTGCAGCCAGGCAGGATGGTGGCGTGCCAAAAGTGATTGCCTGGAGAGGGTGTGGAGTGTCCCTTGCTGGAGATGTTAATGAATCATCTGGACACAATCTATGTGATTTGGGATGGCCCTGCTTGAGCAGGGAGGGTGGAGCCTGTCCCATGGTTCTGAACATTCCTGGTGTGACCCTCTCGTGGTTTTGCAGGTGATGACTGACGTGGAAGACAAGAATGAATGGAAGAACTGCATCGACATTGCAGGGGTGCAGCTGCCAACCGGGTACTTCTTTGGTGCTTCTGCTGGCACTGGAGATCTCTCTGGTGAGAGGGACTTTGCTCAGGGGAACACATGGTAGTTGGAGCCTGGATTAGGTGACCCTGTCTTGGCAGGGGAGTTGGATCTCCAGAGGTCCCTTCCAGCCCTAAAAGAGCTGTGATTCTGAGATTGTAACACTGGATGCATTGGATAGTTTCCATTGCTTCCTTTCTCCGAATTGTTCACCGGGCTCTTGAAACCCTTTTGGGACCCATGGCTGGGGAAAGGAGGCACCTGAGAGCTAAGGAATGTCTTTGGATTGCAGTTTGATACCTGGGAATGAGGGTGGCTGGAGAGGGAAGGAGACTGGACCTGGCAGAGGACGGTCTGAGGGGTGCTCTGAGTGTGTGGACATCTCAGAGCTTCTGATGGTGTTTGGTGCTCATGGTTGTTCCCCAGACAATCACGACATTATCTCGATGAAGCTGTTCCAGCTCATGGTGGAGCACCCTGTAGAAGATGACACCGTTGACTGGACCAAGATTGAGCCGAGGGTCAGCCTCCTTAAATCCCCCAAAGGTGAGCCTGTGGGCTTTGGAAACCTTCCATGGGGGATTGGGAGGTCGGGGCTGGACTCTGGAAGGCATTGAAGGCATGACACCGGGTTAAACTCCACAGGAGGTGAGGTTCTGTTGGTCTCTGTAGCTGTTCTTTCCCTTGCAGACAACGTGGATGACCCGACGGGGAATTTCCGGAGCGGGCCGCTGACGGGCTGGAAGGTGTTCCTGCTCCTGCTCTGTGCTCTGCTGGGCATCATTGTCTGTGCCGTGGTGGGAGCTGTGGTCTTCCAGAAACGCCAGGAACGGAACAAGCGTTTCTACTAGTGGAGCACCTGTGCCCAAACCCATCTTTTTTTATGGGGAGCTGTAAAAAAACTGTGGTTTCTAAATGCTGTTTCTGAGAAATACCAGAAGTATTTTCTTACCTGTCTGTTTGGCTGTAACCCCTGCCCGGCCCTTGGCCTCCCACGGGCTGGACTGAGGGGGGTGATGCCCGCTGGCTCCCCAGAGCTCTGGTGTGGGAGCCTGGAGGTTGCTCCCCGGTTTTTCCAGCGCTCTCCCCGCGTTGCCGGGACTTGCTGTGCTGCCTGGGGCAGGTGTGAACATGAGGGGCTGAGGGGAGGGGTCTGCGAGTGGGGCATTAAAGAAAGGACTGACACCACCCGTGGCTCTGGCTCTGTGTGATGGGGAGAGGAGGGAGGCAGGATGGTCAGTGCTGGTGTGGGGGGCTGGACGGACTGGGGGATCTCAGCTCGGTGGGGGTGCAGGGAGGCAATCCTGGGAGGATCCCAAAGGCTCCGCGGATCTGCGCTCGCCGGCACCTGCCGGGGCTGTGCTGCGGTGTCCCCGCGGTTTCCGGTGGAGCCCCGGGAGGGGGTGGCGGTGGGACGGGACGGAGGGGATGTCCCCGGCGGCCGGTCCCGCCCCCGTCCCTCCCCGTCGGCGGAAGAGATCGGGGCCGTGTTTCCGGGGGAGCCGGGGGAGCGGCGGGCGCCGCCAGCGTGTCCCGGGGCCGGGGGCCATGGGCCCGGCCCGCCGCAGGGACGCGCTCCGGCTGCGCGGCGGAGGGTGAGCCCGCCGGTACCGGGGGGTCGCACCGGGGGCTGGGCGGACTCGGGGGATGCTATCGCGGTGCGGGGGCGGGGGTCCCACCGTGCGCTGACCCCGCGCCATCCCGCAGGTCCCCGCCGCTGCTGCGGCTCTTCCCCGGCCGCCTCTCCGCCTTCCCGCTGTTCCTGCTGGCGCTGCTGCTCGGCTTCGCCTCGCTGCTCTGGCTCCAGCTCAGCTGCTCGGGCGAGGGGCCGGCGCCGGGCGGGCAGCACCGGGGCGCTCCCCGGCAGCCCTGCCCGCCCCCCGCGCCGCCGCAGCCGCCCCAGGAGGAGCCGTCGTGGGCGCCGCACCGGCTGGCGCTGCTGGTGCCCTTCCGAGAGCGCTTCGAGGAGCTGCTGGCCTTCGTGCCCTACATGCACCGCTTCCTCAGCAAGAAGAGGATCCGCCACCGCATCTTCATCCTCAACCAAGTGGATCATTTCAGGTATAGCCTCCCTGTGCCGAGGGGGTCCTGCCCGAAACTCTGTGAGTGCTGGGAGGGGGCTGCAGAGAAGTGGAGGACCGGGGCAGCAGGGTGGCAGGAGCAGTGTGTGATGCTCCCCCCAAAGCTGCTCATTCTAGAGCTCAGAGATGGACAAAGTAGTGGTTTACTTCCTTATTCCGTGGCAAGAATAGAATCTTAGCGTAGAATCCTTTATCCTTGGATATTTCAGCTTTTTCCCCAGTGTCACAGGTTTGCAGCAGCAAAGGACAGGCCGTGGGGTGTTTGGAATTGCTGTCATCCCCAGCTCACTGTGCAGGGAGAATCTGCAGGGGTGCAGTTGCAGGATGCAATGCTGTGTTTGCATGCGTCCCTGTCTGGGGACTTTTCAGACATTGAGCACTGATGATTGTGGCAGGGGGATGTGTGGGGACTGTGGCTGCTGTGCGTGGCACTGAGAGCCCCCAGTCCCGTGGCAGGTTTAACAGGGCATCCCTGATCAACGTGGGCTTCCTGGAGAGCGGCAACGACACCGACTACATCGCCATGCACGACGTGGATCTCCTGCCCCTCAATGAGCACCTGGACTACAGCTTCCCAGAGGCAGGGCCCTTCCACGTGGCATCCCCTGAGCTGCACCCGCTCTACCACTACAAGACCTACGTGGGTGGCATCCTGCTGCTCACCAAGCAGCACTATGAGTTGGTGAGCTCCTGGGTGGGATGTCCTGGACAGTTTGGAGCAGGAGCTATGACATTATCATGGTCAACTTGGGAAGTGGGGACAGGAATCAAAATGGTTTGGGGACAGAGCCTGTGGTCTGAGCTGCTGGGAGGCTGGGCAGGGGAGGCTGAGCTGGTGTCTGCTCCTCTGAGGCTGTGGAGTTGTGCTGGGCCTTGGCTGGTATGGTGCTGCTCTCGTTCCAGTGCAATGGCATGTCTAACCGCTTCTGGGGCTGGGGACGGGAGGACGATGAGTTTTATCGACGTATCAAAGGAGCTGGTCTCCAGGTAAGGGGTCTCTGCACCCTCCTGGCTTGAAATTGCCCTTTTTTACATCTCTTCATCTGTCCCTCACTGTGGCCACCCAGTCTGGGGTGTGGGGAAGGCAGCCCTGCACTCCAGCAGCAGGTGCAGGATTTGCCAGTAGCTTTAGGGAAGCTCTGCTCTTCTCCCAGGTCCGTCGTCCCTCTGGAATCACAACTGGATACGAGACTTTCCAGCACCTGCATGACCCAGCCTGGAGGAAGAGAGACCAGAAGCGCATCGCTGCGCAGAAGCAGGTGAGACCTGTGGTCAAAGGGAGGCACGGGAGGTTGGGGCTGCGGTCACCACATGCTCGTGTCCTCCTCTGCCAGCTCTGGCTCCCTCCCCGGGCACTGGGTCCTTCTCCCTTCCAGTCCCCTCCCTTCTCCCTTCCAGCCCGGGCCGAGCAGTCTCTCTCTTCCTCAGGAACAGTTCAAGGTGGATCGGGAGGGAGGCCTGAACAACGTGCGGTACCGAATCGAGTCACGCACAGATCTGAGCGTGGCAGGAGCCCCTTGCACCGTCCTCAATGTCCTGCTGGACTGTGACACAAACGAGACCCCCTGGTGCACGTTTGGCTGAGCCCGTCCCTGCGTGCCGGTCGTGTGCTCTGTGCTGGTGCCAAGGCTCCCTGGCTGCCCTGCCGTGCAGCTGCCTGGAGCAGGCAGGGATTTGCAGCGGATGAGCATGGCAGTGCTGGCGAGACACAGAGGAGCAGAAGAGGCTGAGAACTGGACTTTGCTGGGAGCAACAGAAGAGGCTGACAGTGGGACTGGATGGTGTCGCTGCAGGCGCTGGTGCTGCCTCCTGGGGCAGGTGCAGGAGGTGGCTTTCCTGTGCTGGACGTGGCTGAGCTGCCACGCAGCTCAGAGGACAATAAAGAACTGTCAGGGCACCTGTTAGTTGTGAATGCCCTGGGCTGTGCTGGCACTACTCCATTTTCCTGTTCCCTTCACCTTCCTTCAGCACACCTGTCCTGGCTTGGCCCCAGCTCCTCTCTGTGTGACAGGTGAGCTCTGAGCTGCTTTGGCTCAGAGGCCAAGCCAGTCTGAAATGGGCTCTGGGAGAGATGGTGCCTCTTCCAGCTGCCAGGTGCCCCCAGGGCTGGGCTGTTGGCATTTCACTGCAGGAAGTGGTTGTGGTTGAGCCGTGCCCGAGCCCCAGCATCCACAGCACTGCTGGGTGTCAGCACTTGTAGGCCAGGACCTCTCTGGGGTGAGGAGGGGAGTTCTGGCTGTGCTTTCCTTGCCTGCCTTCCATGGGTGTGCTGCCTCAGCCTTTCTGGGGGGGTTGGAAAATCGGATGTCTCCCCTGGGGTCTTGGCACACGTTGTGGGTGCTGCTGCCTCCTCAGGCTGGGTAGACCCAGCTGAACAGCCAGTACCTCTCTGTTCAGCCCCACCACTAGCACTGGCACCAGGCCCTCTGCATTTCCTGGCCCCTTCTGTCCTGTCTCCTGCCTGCCACTTCCTGGAGTGGTTGCTTTGCATCCTCAGAGAGAAGCTGTTGCCATCCCGGGAAGACGAGCAGCTCCAGAGAGGAGGGAGGGAGGGAGGGAGGGAGGGAGGGAGGGAGGGAGGGAGGGAGGGAGGGAGGGAGGGAGGGAGGGAGGGAGGGAGGGAAAAAAGCATCAGAGCCAAGTGCAGGGCTCATGTACCCTGTAGGGACTGTGGGATGGGGATGGGGTGTCTGGAGGGATCTGGTGCCTTCTTTCTGTGCTGCTCTGGAGCTGGGAGAGGAGTCTAGAATCCTTGGACAGGGTGTTGGGGGTTGCCTCTGAGGCAGGGATTGAGGTGCTGGTGCAGGGTGGCGAGGATCTGCTCTGCATCATGGAAGCAGCAGGCTCAGCCTTGGGGCAATGTGGGGCTGTGCTGTCCAAGAGCTCCTGATGGCCTCTCCAGCCTGCTGGCTCCAAAGCATTGCTGGTATCTGGCATGAAGGTGCTGGTGAACTTGGACAGCTGGTGCACTTCTCCACAGGTGTTTCGGGACCAGTCATGTCCTTGCTGTGGGCAGCCAGAGGGAGAGACTAGCCCAGCAGCCCCACTCCTGCCTCTCCATGGCACAGGTTTGGGATCAGCCATCTGTGTGGCAGCCCCTTCCTGGTGCCTGAACCACAGCCAGGGCTGGTGGAGGCAGATCAAAGTATTTCTCTGTGCTGTTCAAAATAGATGACACAATTTGGGGCAGGTTTCATAGAGACGTAGCTGTGCAGAAACAGAGAGCATATGTGCACCTCGCACTTGGCTCAGCGCTCCAGGCTCCTCTCCTGCTGCCTGGCAGCTATTTCTCAGCTCTGCTCGCAGCCCCCTCATCCCCCGGTTGCTTTTGTGGAAGAGGCACCCTGCTGGAGACCCGGCTTCCTTTTATAGCCCTGAATGTGACTCGGAGGTCGCTCGGCTCTGCTCCCCCCCCACGCTTCGGTATCGGCAATGGCCCAGCGGGAGGGGATGAAGTTTTCCCCCGTTGCCTTTCCACAGATGGATCACACCCTGCCTGCTATCCCAGGAGCCCTGCAGAACCCAGCCAAAAGCCTCACAGTGTTCTCATGCTCTCAGCAAGCCTGAGGAGAACATCAGGATGCTCAGAGGCAGAGAGGGCCCCTGGAGGGCAGCCCTGCCCCTCTGTGACCCCCCTTCTGGGATTACTGTTCAAGCAGGTGCAGCAATCGATGGCTTTTATTGTCAGGTTGTTATAAAGTGGATTGTTCAGAGCTGTTTGCTGGTAGGCATGTGAAATTGCTGTAGTATCTTAGAGGGGGGCACTGGAGGGTGAGGCCAGCAGAGAGAGAGAACTGGGGAAAAAGTCAGAGGAAGCTGAAGCATCTCTGCCTGGAGAAGGTGACATCCCTGGCTGCTTCTGAGTGACCCCCTGAGTGACCTGGGCAGGGCCAGGCTCCGGGGCCCTGTGGAAGCTGGAAGCTGCTATCCAGGCAGACGTGCTCGGGGCATGCAGCCCGAGGAGGAGCAGGAAATGGGGCAGACGGGCAGAGGGGCGCGGCCGTGAGCAGCACCCTGTGAGCCTCCCGGATCACTGCAACCCATCCCAGCCCGCGGGATGATGCCAGTGCCCGCGGGCTGCCGGGGGCCCCTTTCACGACTGAGCTCCAGGCAGAGGGCCGGGGCATGGCAGACACATTCCTGAGGCCAGCAGGATGGGACACGGCACGGTTGGGAAGGGCTCCCTTGTTCAGAGGTCACGCTGGTGCCGCTGGGCACAGGAGCTGCGGAGAACGGGGGCTGAGGCCCGAGGGAGCGGAGCGTGCCTTGGCAGCGCACCGAGGACACTGCCAGCATGTGAGCCCGGCGAGCAGGGACCGGGGACAGTGTGTGTGTGTGGGAGAGCACTGGCAGCACAGCTTGAGGACTCGGGTGTGCGGCGGAGGGAGCTGGCAGCGAGCGGGGTGCGAGCAGAGCGATACACCGGGCTGGGGACGGTGCGGTCCGTGCCGGGGACAGACGGCACCGCGCCGTGCGAGGGAGCAGGGCTGCTGCCGGTGTCCTGCTCCCAGGGACACGGTGACCAGGTCCACCCCGTGCCGGGATCCTCGCTCCCTGCGGCTGCCAAAACCGGCTCCAGGCCAGGATGTGATTCAGAGGGATGAAGCGCGTCCCGTCTCACTGGCGCCAGGCCAGGCGGGAGCCCCACGGGGGTACACCGTGTCCCCGGGGCTTTGTGAACTCCTGCCCACCCGAGGGTGCCGCGAGGGGGGGACACGGGGTTGCCCTGCTAGAGGAGTGCCACAGAGAGTGTCCCATGGAGTCGAGACCCCTCTCCACGCCGCAGGTACGAAGCAAACTATTTCTCTCCACCCTTGGCGGGCGATACCCGGGAAAACCAGCCCTCCTGTCAGGGGGTTACCGGGAGCCGAGCGGCGCCGGTGCTGCCAGTCCCGGAGCTGTAGCTGGGGGGATTTGCGGGGCTCTCCCCGCCATCGGGAGATCGCTCCGCGCAAGTGTCGGCGCCGCCCGCAGCCAGCGCGCCCTGCCCCGCCCCGCCCCGCTGGTGGGCACGGCCGGGCCGGGCCGACCCCTCCTTCCTCCTCCTCCTCCTCCTCCTTCTTCCTCCTCCTCCTCCTCCTGCTGCTGCTGCTGCTGCTTCCCGCCCCTCCCGTCCCGCCGCCCCCGCGCCGCGATTTGCCGGTGCCGGCTCCGCCCGCCGCCCCGCGCGGCCGCGGCCGAGGGGCGCGTTCAAACGCGGCGAGGGAAGGAGCGCGGAGCGGAGCCGTGCGGGACCGCAGCGCCGCCGGCATGGTGAGTGCGGGGCCGGGCGGCCCCATCCCCCTCCCGCGCCGCGCTGCGGCCGGCGGGGCTTTGTCCCGGGCTCGGGCCCGGGCACCGACTGCCCCCTCCGCCCTCTCCGTGCCGGAAATTCCGGCGGGGCTGCGGGGAGGCGCGGAGGGGGCTGCGCGGGGACCCGCGCCCGCCTCCCTCCAACCCTGCCGTTCGCTCCCGGGTGGAATGGGAATGGGAAAGGGAAAAGGTTTGTGGCCGTATCCTGCCTGGGTACGGCTGGGATTGAGAGCAGATCGCGAAGGAGCCAGGCTGGCCGGACCGGTGTTTTGCCGCCTGGAGGGGGATCCCCTCCCTGCCGCAGGCAGGACACCTTCGGGCTCCCCCGGCGTTTCCCAAACCTCCCACAACCTGACCTACTTCCTCGGCCGCCTGTGCCGGGAGGAGCCGCTGCGGGGCTCGGCCGAGCTGCTCCCCAATGTCGGGGGCTGGATGTGCATCCATGCCCCCCGCCCCCAGCCATGGGAACATCCACGTCCCCTATCCCCGTGCACGCCCGGTGGCACCGCCGGCAGCCCCGATCCTTCCAGAAGGTCCATCCCTGGTGCCCTTCGTGGGGTGCCGGTGCCCGGAGCAGGTGTTGGGCTCGCAGAGGGAGGTGACAGCGCAGGCCGGGAGCTGTCAGACAGGTTTGTGCGTGGCAGCAATTAAAAGCGGGGTGTTTGTTTACCCGGCGCGTGGTGCTGAGAACCAGGGCAGCTTCCTGGGTGTAACCTGGCCCCGGAGCCCTCGGCGAGGCTGGGAGCGGTGCTGGGGGCTCTGCCTCGCCCCTACCACACTCTCTGTGTCCCCTACACTGTTGTGAGGCCATCGTCCCCTCCCTAGCCCTGGGCAGCCAGAGCCGAGGCCGAAGGCATCCTCTCATCCTTCCTCCCCCGGCCACCTGCGCAGGAAGCTGCATTGTCCCGTCAGCATCCTGCCCCTTCCCACCGCCCTCTCGACACGTCCGGCCGCGGGGTCCCCGGCACGCACGCAGCAGCTGCGCTGTGGCCGCCTCCTCCCTGCCCGGCGCTGGGGAGGGAATGCCCGTGGATGGAAGGGGCCGTGTGGAGCTCCCCTGCGAGCTGCAGGAGCCCGTGCCGCTCATGCTGTGCGGGAAGTGTCCCCGTGGTGCCGCAGAGTGCCCATCCCGTGCGGAGGCCAAGCTGATGGGCATCCGTAGGGACATTTTGGGAAGGTCTCCAGAGGGTGTCCGGAGCCGGAGGTCCCGGCGGGGAGGTTGGGTGTCGCCGGGCCGGGGCTGGCGCCAGGCCTGGGCAGGTGCTGCCGGCTCCCGAACTCGCCCGCCTGGCTGGGCGGCAGGTGCCTGTTCTGGTGGCAGCCCCGGCCGCGGGCGGGAGGTGGGGCTGGGTGTGGGAGGAGGCGCTGCACCTTGGTGGGGGCAGCGGCGGGGAGCCCCCGCCCCGTGCGGGCTGTGCCCTGTCCCCCGGGAAGCTGCACGGGAGCCGGCAGATCCATCCCAGTGCCAGGAGCCCGTGTGGGCCCTCGGGGCCGGCTGGGAAAGGGGGTGCCGGGGGTGTGTCCCGGCTGCCCGGCATCGCTGACTCTGTCTCTTCCCCGGCAGTGCTGGTTCTGGGCTTTTCTCTAATTCTCCATGGCAGCAGCACAGGGTCCTGTGACCTGTGAGCCTGACACGCGTGTCCTCGGCACCTACCTCTCCTCGGAGCCCGTCGGCGTCGTTGGCAGCATGGGCAGCGTGGGCAGCCTGGTGGAGAAGCAGGATCTGTCCCCCCTGGAGCTGCGGGCCCCGCTGGGCGGCTCGCGGGGGCTCCGGCAGCCCGACGGGTTGCTGCGGAAGGGGCCGAACCAGCGGGAGCTCTTTGGGTACCTGCACGGGGCCAAGAAGGAGACGCGGGCGGAGCGGAAGCACCAGGCATCGGGCGCCTGCTACAAGCGGGACTACGAGAGTGACCGCGAGAACCGATCCCCCGAGCGCTGCTCCCGCGAGCATCACCGCGGGGCCGACTTCTCCAAGAGCTCCCTGCCAGAGCGGGGCCGCTTCGACAAGGTGAGGCTGTGAGGTCCTGAAATGAGGATGGAGCAGGATGATCTGCACCCCCCTGGATGGGATGTGGGGATTTGAGGATGTTCAGGGATATGAAGTGGGGGTTCTCTTTGGGTATAGAGGCTCATGCTTCACCTTGCTCTTGTTTTTCAGTGCCGTATCAGGCCCTCGGCTTTCAAGGCGGTGGCTGGGAAGGGGCTTGTCTCCATGCAAGGCCTGTCCTCGTCCAAGGGGCAGAAGTTGTCCAAGAGCAATGGGAGCCTGCACACGCTGCTGTCGCAGAGCAGCACGGCGGCCCCGCAGCACGGCCCGCTCCGCACCCACCTGCTCCACGCCATCAGCCTGGATGAGACCTCTGATTCCAGCCACAACTCCATCCAGAGCTTCCCGTCCTATGGCTCCCGCCTCAAGCCTGCCCAGAGCCAGTTCAGCGCCTCCATGGGCCACATCAACCACATTGGGGGCTCCTTGGACAGGGTTTCCCGGAGCCCCAGGGATACCCTGGCCCCTGAGAAGATGCCCCTGTCCTGCAAAAGCATGGCCACCCTGAGCAGGCTGCAGAGCCCCGGAGAGCCCCCGCCGCCGTACGAGTTCTCCTACTCGCTGGAGGACGCGGTGAAGCAGCTGGAGGACCGGCTGCAGGAGACGGGAGGGGAGCTGCGGCAGCTCAAGAGGAGCCTCAGCGAGACTGAAGATCCCTTCACACAGGTGAGCCGTGGGACTGGGGTGGTGCTGGGTGCCCCAGGCAGGGCTGGGGGGATGGAAGGAGCAGTGAAGGAACTGCCATGGTGGGTGATGCGCTTGGAATGCCCAAGTGTGGGAGGATCAAATATCACAGGACCTCTTGGGGTCCCTCCTGGGGCTACAGCCCCTCACCAGTGTCCACCTGTGCTGGCAGGCGTTTGAGGACAAGCAGCGGCTGTGGCTGGACGAGCTGGAGGACCTGAAGCAGATGTACATGGCCCGGCTGCAGCAGGTGATGCAGCAGGCGCAGCGCGGGCAGCGGGCGCTGCAGCTGCAGCTCTACAAGGCACAGCAGGAGAAGAAGCGGCTGCAGGAGGAGCTGAGCCTGCAGCAGTGCCAGTGTGAGGAAAGCAAGCTCCGGCAGCCCCAGGGCGAGCATGGCAGCCCCAAACTGGAGGAGACCAAGTGGGAGGTGAGTCCCTTTCCTTCCTTTCCTTCCTTTCCTATTGCCACCCTCCTGGCCGTGGTGCCAGTGTGGGGGCAGCAGTTCCCTGCTCTGGTGTCACTTGGGCTCACAGTACGGGAGGGATGAGCCATGTGTGGTGCTTATGGTCTCCCATGAGGACAACTTGGGGTGCTGCCACCTCTGGGGTCCTGCTCCCCCAGCTCTTCCTCACTGCTCGCCCATGCCCTGCAGGTGTGCCAGAAAGCAGCAGAGATCTCTCTGCTGAAGCAGCAGCTCCGGGACACCCAGGAGGAGATGGCTCAGAAGCTGGGGGAGATCTTCAGCCTGAAGACGCAGCTGCGGGAGGCCAAGGCAGAGGTCCAGGCCAGGGACTCGCAGCTGGCACAGCTGGCAGACTCCTTCCAGAGCCCCCCAGAGCCCAGCACCTCGCTGCCCCTGGGCGATGACCCCATGCCGTCGTGCCAGGACTTCCCTGGCTGCGAAACTGATGACTCCAAGTGCCGGGGCCTGCAGAGCGACTCGGCGGAGCCCCTGGAGCGGCAGGTGGAGTGGCTGTGGGCAGAGCTGCTGCGGGAGCGGCGTCAGGGCCAGCTGCAGGCTGTGAACTTTGAGCTGGAGAGGAAAACGTGGCAGGAAGAGAAGGAGAAGGTGCTGCGGTACCAGAGGGAGCTCCAGGCCAGCTACATGGAGATGTACCACCGGAGCCAGGCACTGGAGCGGGAGCTGCGGCAGCTGCGGGCGGAGCCCAGGGATGTCAGGATCGATTCGCCCTGGATCGAGAGGGTGGAGTCCTCCAAGATCTGAGGGGCAGGATGCCAGTGGGACTGAGAAGGGGGAAGGTCTCTTGCTGCTGCAAAGGGACGATCTCAGGGTGTACACAAGGACTGGCCCCACTCCGCACTGCCCTGGGCTGAAGGACCGATTGCCACAGGGGAGCTTCTCCTTCTTGCAGCACTTCAGGCCCTTCTGTTGGGGTCTCTGGAGGGCGAGGGGTCCTCTGTGCCAGGGTGGGGGTCTTGCATGTGCCCCGTGCTCTGACTCCAGGAGTGTTTGCCCTGTGATTCCTTCTGCCAGGGGGGCAGTAACCAAGCACCCTGTGAAACATTCCCTGTCCCTCCTGCTCTGCTGCCCGTGTCTCTACAACCCAACTTAATGTCTTGTGAGGAGAGGCTTAAGCCCTGTCCCCCACCCCACTGCCTTGCTGCGGGGGGTGCAGCCACTGTTTGCAGTGGCTGCCTTGTCAGCAGGGCCCTGGGGCTGGTGGTGCCTCTGGGCAGGCAGAGGAGGAAACCCCGAGGAGTTCTGGTGCTGCTGGGAAGGGGCAGCTGCCCCAGCACCTCTGCTGGGGCTTCTCGTGTCCCCAGTGTGGAGCTGCTCTGCAGTGGAGGTGGTTGGTGCAGCTTTCTTTGGGCTGAGATAGGGGAATGCCTTGTGCAAGGAGGGATGGGAACAGGTGCTCTGCCACACTGGGAGGAACTGGGAGGGAAGAGAGGACTGGGGCATGTGCCTGAGCTGGGGAAGAGGCTGGGGTCCCCCCTCCCAGGGGAGGTGAGGGGGAGCTGGGGAGCCCAGAGGTGCTGGAAGGAAAGAGCCCTGCTCTGTGTGTAACAGCAGAACTGTGTGAAGGCCGGGCCCAGCCCCACACCCCGTTCCTGCAATAAACCCGCATTTCTCTCTCCTGGCCTCTGCTCTGCTTCCCACTGGGTCGGGGGGCTCCCGGCCGTGATGGTGGGGGTGAGGGGGACGGTGTGGGGCCGGCCTGGGCGGTACAACGGGCAGGGCACGGCGGTGAGTCACAGCGGGGCTGGTCGGGCTCCCAGGGCAGCCTCATCCCTGTCCCCGCTGAGGTTTAACCCAGCCGTGGACACTCCCCAGCCCTTCCCCCGAGCACCAGGACCACTTTGTACAAACCCGCAGACACCTTTATTCACCCCACAGCGCTCAGCATCCCCCCATCAGTCCTCTGGGCAGAGTCCCCAGAAACACCCGTGCGGCCCCGGGCAGAGGGACAGGGACCCGCCAGGGCCCCGCAGGGCACAGCCCGGCCCCGGCTCTTCACAGCGGCAGGGGAAGGGCCGACACCTCCTCCAGGCACTCATCGTAGGTCTCCTGGTAGTCCTCGTGGGGCTTGATCAGGATGACACAGGTCGGGCGCTTGGAGCCGGCTGCAGCTCCCAGGTCCTGAGGGAACACAGGGAGGCCATGGGAGGCCAGGTTCCTTCCCAAGGCGAGAACCTCACGAACCTTTTTCCCAGCTTGTGTCCTACAAGCTCACGTGCCCGAGTTCTTCCCCAGAGTGGGTCTGCAGAGCTGCCTGCACCAGGGCTGAAGCTCCAAAGACATCGACAGCCCCCCCAACTCCCTGTCTGCAAAAGAGCCGGCCCCAGCCCAGAGAAGCCTGGCAAAGATGTGCTGGCTCTGTCCCGGAGCTGCTGCAGAAACTCGATCATGACAACCACCTCTGTGATTCCACAGTGAAACACTCCTCCATCTCCCTCTGTCCCTTCTGTGCCTCGGTCAGGGACAAACACAGAGTTCTTTACTCGGGCACCGGATCTGCACCTCCCCCGCCCCAGCACTCACCGTTTTGGAAGGGACGTATGCGTACGGGAGGCTCCTGTCCTCGCACATGATGGGGATGTGGCAGTAGACATCGATGGGCAGCGTGTCCCCGGCCAGCACGGTGATCCTGCGGGCACAGCCGTGTCAGCGGCCGGGCCCGGGGCAGCGCGGGCCCGCGGCGCCAGGGCAGCACTTACCCCTTCTCGCCCTTGTTGATGAACTTCTGCACCTCCTTCACACCGCGGCGGAGCTGCTTGTGCTTGGTTGCTGCAAGAGAACCACGGCGTGAGGGGCTGAGGGAGAACGGCAGCGTGCGGGACCGCACCGCGCCACCGCCATACCCGGCCCTTCCCCGCCGCCGGACCTTTCCTGATGCACTTGAGCAGCTTTCGGGTGAGCTTGCGGGACGCGAGCGGCTGCGCGATGGGGTTCAGGAAGTCGAGCTGCTCCCGGTACGAGAGCTCCGGTGTCGCCTCCGCCTCAGCCGCCGCCTCCGGCTTCTCCCGCGCCATGGCCGCCACAGGCCGATTCCGCTTCCGGGGCACGCGCCGCGCCGTGGGCGGGACACACGCCCGCGAGCTCTCCGACAGCCAATCGGAACCGCTCTGACAGTGACAGACAGCCGGGACGGCCAATGGCGAGTGGTGTTTGTAGCCACCCCCCCCACCCCCCCCCTTCCCGGCCACGCGCTCCGTCCCGCGTTTCCCACCCCCGGTCCCAGTCCCAGACCCAGCTCCAGTCCCGCTCCCAGTTCTGGACTCAGTCTCGGTCCCAATCCCGGACCCAGCTCCAGTCCCGGTCCAGTCCCAGTCCCGGTCCCAGCCCCAGCTCCAGTCCCGGTCCCAGTTCTGGACTCAGTCTCGGTCCCAGTCCCAGTCCCAGTGTCAGGCAGGCCGGGGCAAGCTTCAACACGGGCCTTTATTGGGTGTGGTCAGTGCCGGTAACGCTGGACCCACCCGACCCAACACAACATCACAACAACCTGAACACGGGAACGCCGCCGTGCCCGGTGTGCAGCCAGCCACCCTCACGGGCCGTGCCCGCTTCATCCACCTGGCCACACACAGGATTCTCTCCCTTGCTTTTCATCCCAGGGAACTTTTCTCCCTGCAGGGCTACATCGCTGCTTTTCCCAAAAAGAATGGAGGCTTCCAACATGGTACCCTCCCAGAAACTGCTCTGAATCAACCCTTCAACCCAGCAGCCAGCACTGGGGATAATGAGGTCTACCCGAGGCTATGGCAGCACATCCCCTGAGCCCAGGAGATGCCCTGACCCATGGAGACATCGCTGCTCCAACTGAGAGAGGCCTCAGGCAGGGCTGGTTACCTTCTGCCTTACTCCAGCCTGTCCCTGGACAACAGGAGGGCTTCAGCCAAGACCTGCAGCTGCTCCAAGACCTCTCGCTGCATCTCCACAGCCACGTGGAACACGTGGTGGTCGGAGCTGTTGTACATCACAGCGTTCTGGAACATGAGCATCAGGTCACACTGGAACTGCATCACGGACTGGATGTGTCCCTTTGACAGCCTCCTCTTTATGCTGCTTAAATCCATGGGTCTACAAAAGACAGAGAGGAGAAAAATGAAATTGCAACCCAGAGCCTGGCATCCTTTGGGATCTGCATGAATGTGCTTGTTCTCATTTCAGGGTGGCCTTGAAAGCACAGCTATTTTCAATCAATTTTATTGCTCAAGACACACAGGGGGGAGTGAGAAAGGCTTTTCTTCTGAGCCAGACAAAAGTGAGTTCAGCCAATGCGACACTTGCTATCCAATCAACTTGGCAGGTCATTAGCAGTCACCTCTGGAAAAAATGGGATGCTGAGCTCCAGAGAAGGCAAGCAGTAATTAGTCTTCAGGAAGTCAGTCCAGGTCTTAGTGGAGAAAGAAAAGTTACTAAAATAGGTATCTATTAAACCCCCTAAAGATCGAATGGTGCCACCAGCAAAAATAGCAGTGCTGGTAAGGGGAACATGATAGGGAATAAATATTACTTCCCTTACTTTGACAGAATGGGAAAATGAATGGCTGCAGAGAGGACAACTGTGACCAGAATAGAACATGATTCAGCTCTGAAAAAATGCCATTAATCTCTCTGGGAAATATTCTTATGACCCACTTCTGTGCTGAGAGTGAAACATCTGGGGCGCTCGCAGCGGGTGAGGAGGGGGCATCTCCTGAGGCACATTCCAGGCACGGGGAGAAGGGACTGCTGATCTGCAGGGCCTGGATCCCCTGCCCAGGGACTGTCCCTGGAATGAGCCAGCCATGCAATGCCTGCACAGGGCAGGCACAATTCCCACCAGCTCCAGAGTCAGTGCAAGCTTCCAGGTTCTAATTACCAGAAGGGAGTTTTACTGAAAGAAATCAGTGGGAGATGCTGGTGACAGCCAAGCTCTGGAAAAGAAGGAAGGAAACCATCCCACTAGCCCTTTGGAAACCAGAGAAGACAGAAAACAACTTGATAGAAATCAGCCAGTGAGCACTTCCTCCACCAACTCACCTCTTTACCACATCCCTGTATCCAGGGGCTTGTTTCTCTGACACTGGCTTCAGGAACGGGCTGCTAAACCTACAGGGACAAGGACAAGGAATGGTCTCTGCCTGCCCCTGCACCAAAAACATGGAGCAGGACTTGCCTCTCCCTGCTGGCCCTGATGCACAGCCAGTGTTGTGCCAGCTGTGTAGGAAGCAGCATTTAGGCTCTGCCACATTAAGCAGAGGAAATCAATATGCAGTGTTCTCTCCAGCTCTGCAGCAGGCAGCTGTTCCCAAAGCAAAGTCCTGGAGAGACAGACCAGCCCCTGGGAGGGGAGGACTGGGACAGGTGACACGGGAGCTGGGACTGGTGACACAGGAGCTGGGACTCAGGGCAGTGTGTTCAGGACATGCTGATGCAGCCCTCTGCTCCCACGTACCTGTGGCTGGCTATCATCCTCCAGATGGACAGGAGCTTTTTTTTGAGGATCAGGTGCTGGAGGGGTTTATTCCAGCTTGGCTGCAGCCTGTGGAGTGAAGATACTGCCAGATCATCACACTCGAGACAAAGTAGGAGGTGACAATTCTGCTGGCTCCCACCACATCCAGGTGGATGAAGCTACAAAAAGCCTCTGAGTGTGATGGTGGGAGTGTTCTGCATCAGAATGCACAACCGAACATCCAGAGTGCAGGAAGATGCAGGACAAGAGGTAAAAGCAAAGCTGAGATAAGGAACAGGACCAAATTGGATAGAAAACCTCAAGCTGCTCTGCAGTTCAGAACTTTACTGAGGTGGTTTTTATGAAGTTTCTCTTCCCAAAATCCCATGTTTTTCCTTTGAAAGACAGTGCCAGTTATCACACATGTGGCAGAGCCTGCATGTGACTGACACACCTGCACCTGCTCAGAGGGGTTGGTAATGCTGGGCTGTGCATTGCCTGACAGAGCCTCACGTGCAGCTCACACCAGGCCTATTTGACTTGAGAAAACAAACACATGTCTTTTCCATTTAATCTCTTATTTAATCTCTACTCTTCTCTCTTCACCCTAGGATCAATGCCCTACAATACCAGCAAATCCAGAGACAGCACAAGTTACCTCCTTCCCTCCTGCTCTGCTTGGCTATCTCACCTTCCTGGATGTGACCTGGCCATGCACTTGTTCTCACGTGTGACAAGGGAAATGACTCTGTTCTGCTGCACTTGCAAGAGTGCAGAACCAGCTACTCACAGGTGCATGTTGGGAGAGTCTGTGGAGTCCAGCACTGAGTCTGCAGAGCTGCTGTCACTGTCATCTTGATCCAGGGCCTGAGCACTCATCTCAGGTGAATGCAGCTCATCTAAAGGGGACTCTCCAGGTGTGTCTTCAGTCTCTCCCTGCAGAGCACAGAGGACACATCTAAAATGGCAGCACATTACCTGAATCCTTCATCTAGAAGCCAGCCTGCTGCATATCCCCTTCCTGCATCCAGGCTCAGCTGGGAGCTTGCCTGCTCTGTTACTCAGAGGATGCTGTTTGACCTCACTCAGACCTTCCCAGCAGGAGCTGTGTCTGATCTCTTGGATGACATCCACCCCTGGCTGACACAAACCCTGTGGAGCTGAGTGGTGCCCAGTGTTGTGTCTGCTCTCTGGGAAGAGTCATGGATGTAGAGAGGGCAATCAGGAGCTGAGCTAAGACTGCCTCAGGCTCATTAAAGCTGCAGCTACAGATAACAGGAACCCCCAGAGTTCAACGAGGTTGTTTCCTCACTAACTCCCACGTTAAAATGACAGAGAATAGACTCAGCCAGGAAGGAGAGCGGTGCTGTTGTTGTAGTGGTTTGCCAGTAAAAAAGCTCAGTGGGATTTCAGGCAGGAGCACCTCAGAATCCTCAGGAGATCTGAAGCATGAGCAGACCTCTCAGAAAGAAACTGGACACTGTGTTTGACTGTGAGCACTGGGAGAACTGAGAGGGAGCTGCTGGGAGTAACAGCAGCTGAGAGCAGAGTAACTGCTGGGAATACACTGTCCTGGCTGAACAGTGAAATCCTGGGGGTTATTTGTCTCCAGTGTCCCCACTTTGCAAGAGAACAAGTGTGGAAAAATGGCCCTGTTCCTCTAGTGCTGTGCTGCTTTCCCAGGAATACCCAGCAGGCTGGTGGGAGCCCACAGCCCCCAAAACACAGGACTGATGCAAACCCAGGCTAGACAGTGCCTGCTTCTAAGACATGACAGTCCCCAGGGGCAGATGGTTATTGCTGGCACAGCCACGTGGGCCTGAAACCAGCCAAGCTGTGCTGCAAAACACAGCAATTAGAACCAGGCAAGTATTCCAACCTTGCCTTAAACCTGAGAGCAGCCTGCCAGCTCTCATGAGTCACCTTTACACTGCCAAGGAGCAATTCCTCCAACTCACAACTGAGGGTTTCATCTGTAACAAGCTTCCTGTTTATAAAGATACACAGCCATACATAAAAAGCACCCTTCCCTCATACATTTTTCCTGTGTTCCTCGTGTGTTTTGCCTCCCCTCTCAGAACCTGGGGCTCCCCATCTCTTCTAGAGTTGGTTTCCTTCATGTCTCATCTCTCACCCAGGACCAGAGGCTCTTTTAGGACCACCACTTTCCTACCTCTCTTCCCAGGAAGAGTTCTTCCTCATCTTTTGCCAGGATGTACAGTTGACTTTCCTCTGCTCCAGAGTCTGCTGTTCCTGTGGTCTTTTCCTGGCCCCTCACTTCCTCCCCATCACTCTGCTTCCCCACAGAGCCACACTCATCCCACGGAGTCTGCGATGACTCTGTGCTGCCAATGCAGAAAGATTCCAACATCTGGGTTACCTGCAAGACAGTGATTTATTACTTCAAATTGTGAAGGCAAAAGGGAGAAGAAATAAACAGCAGAGATGCTATTTTTGCAATCGCTCACGAACGCCTTTCCATTTTTAGGAATCCTTGCAAAATCTGATGAAGGCCTGTGTTATTATTACAGTGTCAGTTCACTGACATTTCTGTGCTTAAGGGTGACCTGGGTTTTGGCAAAGCAGCTGCCTGGGTGCACTGGGAGCTCCAAATGGGAGGAAAGGCTGGGCTTGGGCTGGGGAGAAAATGAACCCAGAGCTTCTGCTGTTCCCCCAGACTGTTTCTGTTGGTATGGATGGTGAAGGCCCTGCAAACCCCAATGTTTCAGGAGGGCCTGAACTATGCTGCCCACCTTCCTGTAATCCCAACAGCCCTACCTCCAAGAGGAACTGGAGAAGACTGTCATTTTCACATGGTTTCTCTGCCTCGTGGTAATCTTCACTATCATCCTTCCAGAGAGGCTCACTCAGCTCCATCTCACGGTCTGCATCTTGGCTGCTCCCCTCTAGCTTCCCCATGGCCTCCTCTTCAGTATTTCTCCAGCTCATCACATCCAGATCCAAGCTTGAATCCCAGTCAGGAAGAGACTGGAAATCACTGTTCTCTGACTTGATGGGAGATTCCAACTCAGACTTCCAGGCATGGCCCATCTGCAAACAATGAAAATACAGCAATTTCTTTGTACCCTGATCCAGAATTGCCAAGCCCAGCTTATTTCTTGACACCCTTGGAGAGCCACAGCATGGGAAGGACTCTGAGGTGAGCAGCCTACCCCTGAGCTCACACACAGCACGTAACTGCTGCTTTACAGCAGCTTCAGAATTTCAGGTTTTCTGGTGCTTTTGCTGTGCTCTCTCCCTGCCCTGGTCACTGGGCCACTCTGCTCAGGGCATGCTGAGCTGTCTGGGAGCCTGTGCCTTTGCTGATGCTCCGTATTTCAGGTGCTGAAGGCACCCAGCAAGCTCAGACCGAGCCCTGCTGGGGCTCCTCAGCTGCTGAGTGCTGGGAACAACTGGTGACTCCAAGGACAACTCACTGAAATTCCACTTGCTGTTCTCTGAGAACTTTTTATACTGGAGAGAACTTACTCCAAACCTTACAGACACAGTTTTGAAAGTGATTTATCTGGATGGTGGTATCTCATGTACCTGAGCCAGAAGAATTATAACCACAGTCACACACTGACAGAAAATAAAAGCTTGCATTCTCTTAAGAAGGAAGAAACCACTCATTTAATCTCTGTTCATTAGTTCATGCCCAAATGCATGAGTGTACTCTGAGTCCTCTAAGCCTGGGGAATTGATTGCAGAGCCACAGTACAACAGTAAAGATGTCACAAAATCCTCATCTTGCCAATGAATGGAGCTGCCTGGATGCTGCACCTATGGAGAATTCTATGCATTAATTAACACCATCTTTAGAGTCTTCAGTTAATTATGTACAACCTAATTTTTTCAGAGTTTTGAACAAGCATATTTCTCACTGATTGTCTTTTCCATTCTCAGGACTGCTAGCACAGCTCCAAATTCAGTTTATGGTACATAACTGGGAGAAATACAGAATCCACCAGGTCTGGGATGAGAAAACAGCTTTGTTTATTTTGTGAACTTGCAAGCAGAGTTGGGATCTGCAAGCCTGTCCTTCTGAAACCTCTTTCAAAGTTCACTTCAGTGGCAGCAGATGAAATTTGATGAGGTAGGAGATAACATTACCTGCTCTCAGCTTCCAGGTGAGGGAGTTGGGCAAACTGAGATTCCATCTGAGGAGAAACCCTGTGCCTGGAGCTCTCCTGCAGCCTCAGCAGAGCTGCCACACACAGAGGCACAGAAAAGCCTCAGCCTGGGGTAATCTGATCACTTGTGATCATCCTTTTGTGCTCCAGAGGGATAAACGTTGAAAATCAGGAAGTCCTGGGAACTTGGGCATAAGATTAAAGAGATCTTCAGCCTTATGTTCAGTTTTACCAAATCTTGGAAGCCTCAAGATGCCAGAGAGCAGAACAGCAGCGTTAGTGAAATAATCACAGACAGCTCAGCTCTACTCCAATTCCGGACAAAATGACACAGACTTGAACTTTTAATTAAGAATTGCCTGACAGTTCTTAATTATGTTGGCTCCATAAGTCACTAGCAAAGAACCTCTCTCAAACTGGAAAGTTTTAGTTCACTTTGCAGAGATCAGACACTTGCACAACCCTTGCTGTTCTGGGAAAAAGCTGTTAGAAATCAAAAAGACAGCCTTTAAAAAGAACTTACATGTCAAAACAAGAAAAATGATAAAAGCCTGAACTCTAATAAATGAAATGTAGAATTCACATAAAGTAGGCAAAAAAAAAAAAAAAAAGAAAAAGAGAACAATTTGCTAAAGACATAAAAGCAAATAAAAACAAAAAACCTCATCAAAAACATCAGAAGCAGAGAGCTGCCAGATGATCAGTGGGGATGACACATGATCAGTGCCAAACATCTCAGTGGAAAATAGGGCCAGTTGGAAAAACCAAATTAATCATCATTATCAGCAGTTGCCACAGAGGAGCTCACATGAGACCTTCTCTTGGGATGGGTCTGAGAGATGATATCTAATTAAAATGTCAACAGGGGAGATTTTAGAACAATTTGAGACAGTGAATAAACCTTAGAACCCACTGGGATTCATTTGTGAGCCCTAAAGAAGCTTAAATATAACGTGACCAAGCCTATGCTGTGTAACTTGTCATTTAAGAAGAAAACCAGAAAGGGGTGACAGTTTTATCTGTCTGTAACAGGGTGGGTGCTGGGAGATGCAGCACAGTAAAACATCAGCTCTGTACTAGACAGATTAGAACAAAGTATTAGGAAGAAGAGAATTAGTAAGTAGTCAGAGCATGAGATGATGAATTGGGAAAGAGGGAATGAGGCTCCGTAGAGAAAATCCTATCTGGGAATTTTAGAGCTCTTAAACATCATTAAAGACTATTAAAATGTCATGGGACAAGAGAAAAGGCAGAGAGAAAAATACCTGGTTAGGAGAAGAAACCAAGGGTAGGAAGGGACAGCAATGCTTGCTATGATGAAAGCAAATTACCAGAGGGTCTGAGAAAGGTCTTCTCCTGTGCTGCACCTTCAGTTTTCCAGCAGAGACAGTGGCAGGGCAGAGGTGTTACAGAGATGGAGCCAGACTCTTGTCAGAGCCCAACAGTGAAAGGAGACAGGGGTGACAAGCTGCACCACAGGAGATTCTGACTGGGTATGAGGTAAATATTTGAAGCTGGCCCTGCTCCCAGCAGCTGAATGAAGTAAAGGAATGCACAGAGGATCTCTCCAACTTAGAATCATGGAACAGGTTGGGTTGGGAGGGACCTTTAAAGGCTGTCTGGGTCCAGCCCCCCTGCCATGGGCAGGGACACCTTCCATTATTCCAAGTTGTTCAGAGCCTCATCCAACTTGGCCTTCAACACTTCAGGGATGGGGCATCCACAGCTTCTCTGGGTAACTGTGCCAGGGCCTCCTCATTGTAAAAAAATAAAAAATCTTCATCCAGTCTAAATAGGCCCTCTTTTAGTTTAGAACTACTACCTTGTCCTGTCACAAGAGGCAATGCTAAAATGTTTGTCCCTAACTGAAATCACTCCATAAAATGCATGAAAGACAGGACCTCTGTAACTTATTGTGCTATGAACTGAGAACAATAAAAATTCAAACCAGAAGTTTGCTCCCGGGTTTAGCAGCAAAAGACAATGAACCAATCACCAATCCAAGGGAGTTTCAGCATTTCCACATCAGTAAGGTGACTCTTGGTGAAAATTCACCTCAGCAATACACAGGACTTGACACAGCAGGCACGGCCAACTTCAACACTGAACTTGTGAAAATTGAGAGCTCTTACTGGATAAGGGAACAATGCCTCTGGTCTTAATCCCAGTGACTCAGTTTCCTGAAACCTGTCTACCAGAAAGCTGCACCCTGGATATGCTGCACGGAGGGCAGAGCACTCCCAGCTGCTGCAGCAATCAAGGATGGTGTCATTCTGTTGTTTTTCTTTTCCCCCATGAATGGTTGTGTGGGCAGAAAACAGGCAAGTTTCATTTCAGGTCATATGAGCAGAAAAAGTGACTTGGAAATTCTCACAGAGAACTTAAAACTTCATGTTGCTGAGGGAAAGGACTGTAATTCCCAGTAGAAACAGGGCACAAGCTCAGGTGTGAAACCAGGTATTGGCAATCCTGCCTACAGCTGCTGGGATCACAGATTTTCACTCTGACTAGTGCAGCCTCCACAGATCTCTGGGGAAAGAATGTCAAGTCCTTTGCAATGCATTTTCTCCTAAGGAAAGCTCCAACAAGACTGCAGCACTTAACTTCTCAAGATTTGATCTCCAGGGTCACCAGAGTGGTGCTGTATCCTCACACACTCAAGCAGGGAATCCTCCTCTCCATGCAAGCAATGCAGCATTCCTGTGATTTATGGATTGCCTCTAACATCAGAGCTCTGCCATGCATGTGTGCTAGAGGGATAACTGGAAAAGAATTATATTTGCAGATAGTCCAGATGGGGATCCAGGCTTGTACCACAGGGCTCCTCCCTGCAGAGCTGTGATGCTCAGTACACTGCACACCGGTTTGTTCCCAGATTTTAATGTACATCACATTTACACATCACTAGTAAAAATCTGTACACTTCACATTACAGTACGTACGAGCCACCAGCTGCTAGCTAACACCAGAATACTGATGAAGCCCAAGACAACTGCCCTAAAACAGGCAGGGGGGCTGGCCTTCCCCTCGAGGGAAGTTTCTTTGGGTTACACATTCTGACAAGACACTGCTTTCCAGAAGGGCAAGCGAAGGTGGTGAACCAGGTCCCAGAAATGGACCTGGAGCTTTTCTTCCTCCTTCAACAGCTGTTAAGAGCTGCCTGCTCACACTCCAGCTCCGGATTCCTGGGATTCTGCTGGGATTTTGTGTCTGCAGCATCATTTCTTCATCTTCATGTCTGCCTCGATGGCGCAGCGCCGCCCTCTGGTGCCTCCGTCCTGCTCACAAGGCAAACAAACAGAGTTACACAACCCACAGGAAGGGCCCTCCGGCACAGGGGAGGGAGGGAGAGGGGGAGGGAGGGACAGAGGGAATTCTGCATCTGGCAACAATTTTTCATGCCTTCCCATCAGGAGAAAGGGAAGCTGTCCCTGCCAAGGCCTGCCTGCAGACCTACCTAAAGATGGATCTGGACACAGCAGGGTGCTGGGCTTGGCAGCATCTCTGCACTGCTGGAGCCAGGGCAGAGAGAGGCAACACCTCTGGCCCAGACAGATGCTTTTGGAGCCTGGACAGTGCAGGCTTCCTCCTAAGCAGCAGATTCTAGCTTAAGGTGGGAAAAGGAAAACTGCTGACTAACCTACCTTATCAGCTGCTGATCCCTATGGGAAGTGCTCCTCCAGCTGAGTGACCCTGGCACTAGCTCCCTAGTTCCTCCACACAGCTCCTTTCCACGAGCAGAAGGTGAGCTGAGAGCTTCCTCTGATCCTCTCTCTGGCTGATCTGCTGCCTCTCCTGGAGTACTCCTCTGTCTTTAGATACATGTGAGAGATAAGGACTGCTCTCCATCTTCCTCCTCTCTCTCCTCACAGTAACTCAGACACTTGGGGTTTCCCACAGGGAATGTTTTTCCAAACACTTCCAGATCACCACGGGCACAGAGCAAGATATTTCTGCAGAGTCTTTTTTGCTTTCTGAACCAGGAACAGATAAAGGACACACGGCTGACTCCTCACTCTCCCAAGACCTTTTGTACTGCCTCGGACGTGTGGAAGGGGCAGCTGTATAAACATGAGAGATGTAGGAACTACAGGACTGCACCACTTGGTTTGTCTTCCCACTTACATGGAAAGAAAGCAGGAGAGAAGTCATGGAAAAAAAGCAAAAGCAGATGACAAAACAAAAACACTTGGAACCAGAAGAAAGGAGTGAAGCCCCACCCGCTCACCCATTCTGAGAGTAAGGGACTGAGACGTCTTCTCAGCTCACAGTGGTGCAGCCCCCAAGTCAAACACACCCTGCTGCAGTGCTAAGGATGCTGAGACAGTGCAGTGATCACCCAGACAAGGAGCAGAGCACCTGGCAGCAGTACTGCAGAACCTGCTGGAGCCTTTCAATACTTACAAAGAGAGAGAGAAGGAAGGCAGGAGAGCCCATTGGGACACTGTCCTGTTAAAAGGCCAAACAGAAGGACTTATCAGGCATCAGCTACGGAAATGCACACACCACACAGAAGCACTGAGCCCACACATGAGCATAGAGGAACATGTGCCCCACTCCCCTTCCTGCAGGGCGTCAGTCTTATGCAGCAGGAACATAAAAACAGACAAAAGAGGGATACTGCGAGAGCCAGAATGCCAGGAAAGGGATATTCCCTCCACAGCCACAGCAAGTTTTCCTGGTCTACCAAACAATTCCTGCTCAGTGCAGCTGTCACTAGAACTAAGCAGGCAGCCCCTGCTGTCACAGTGTTGTGTGCACCAGAGAGTACCTGAGATCACTTTATCAAGTTCGCATATGTCTTTAGAGAAGAAAAAAACACAAATCTTCATTGTTTAGATCAGCGTGGAATTCAAAGGTTCGCTGGTATATTTTACACAGCAAACGAGAGGTGATTGATTCTCTAGCTCTAAAAACCTGACTAGGAAGTGAAGGATATGGCAATTCCCTTCACCCTTCTGCCATACCACAGAATCACAGAATCTGTGGAGCTGGAGGGGAACCACAGGATCACTGAGTCCAACTCCCTGCCCTGCAGGCTCATCCCCAAGAGTCACACTATGTGCCTGAGAGTATTCACATCTCTTTCAATACTCTGTTCATTTCCCGACCTGTTTTTAAAAACAGGTAATAGAAGTATTTGGATTACAGAAAAAACTCATGAGTCCTGCCTCTGGCATGCTGTACAGCTCTAGAAGTGAAATACAATCAATAGAGACATTTAAAGAAAATCTGTTCACACGAAGATGCTGGTGTGGGAATTTTTGCCTCCTTGGTGTGGGAACTTCATGCAGTATCTTGGGATTCTTCAGAAGATCCCAAGTGCCCTTGCACAGGGTGCAGCATTCTCACCTTCTCTGAAGCATCCTGCTTGCGAGTGGAGTCTCGCCCCCGCAGGCTCTTTGCACTGATCCCTGACTCTGATGTTTGCATCATCAGTTGTGTGGCCAGAAATTGCTGCAAGGAAACCACACTCTGTTAAGATTGTCAAGCAAAACAAGCTCAGTAAGTGCATGTCAGTGACCTATCACAGACCACAGGCTGGGAATGATTGGGTCAGAGGCAGTTTCAGTTCCTTGTGTGCTGCTCAGAATAAGTTCCCCAATTTACCTCAGAAGCCACAAGTCCTGAGGAACTACAAAACCCCAATTCAAACTCAGCCCTGCCAGCTGGGACATTCTGCTTCAAAGGATATTTTAAATAGCATAAATTCAGAGGGCAGTTTCATGTGCACTTTGTATCAACATAAACCAGCACAGCCACCCAAAGAAGCCGTCAGGCGTCCCCTGTCATTCACCGTTCTTGTTGCTCGTTTCTGTTCCTGAACCACACCCTGGTTCTTGCTGGCCTAAGCATTTCCCTGAAGGAAATTACATTTGAAATTGGTCTGGGATGAACATATAAAAAATTTTGCTTTGTTACTTTTAACTCGCCCACAATCTAGCTCAACACAAACACCTGAGCTACCATGAGAGAGAAGCAGGGAAGGACAGGACCCACTGCATTCAAACACACTGGGAGTGAAACTGTGGGACAGCCAGACCTATGGACCAAGGCAGATGCTCTGTCCTGCACTGGCCTCAGCTCAGTACTTTACCTGGATCTGCTCCAGGACATCTCTCTGCATCTCCACAGCCATGTGGTACACATCATGGTCAGAGCTGTTGTACATCACTGCATTCTGAAACATCAGCATGATATCCCGCTGGAACTCGGCTGTGGTTCGGATCAGCCCGTTCTCAATGTTCTTTTTGATGGTAGATAAATCCATTGGCCTGTGAAAGAAATGCAGGCAAAATTGCAACAGAAACGCTTAACTCTTTCCCATCTCCTTTGGAAACAACCCTGGGTCTGTAACGTGTTTGGTTACAGTGTGTATTTTATTTAGCTGAACAGGCTCTCCCCCATGTGCTGTGCTCCCCAGTACCAAGGCCTGGGTCTCAGAAGACCCAAGGGGTCCAGCAGTTACCTGGAATAGTAACAAAAGCTTCAGAGATCTCTCAGGAGAGACATCTGCCTTCTCCAGGCACCACTGACAAGAGAAACTAAGGAGCTAGAGCTGCAGCCGCTGAAATTGAACTGTCTACAAGAGATTTAGCAGCTAGCAGGGGATTCTGGTAATTCTTCCAGAAAAGTCCACCCTTTGGGACAGCAAAAAATACTGATTAAAGAACAGATTTTAAGAATTTCAAAGGTGAAATCCTACTCTTGGATAGAAACTGGGAGAAAGAGATCAGTTTCACCTTACTGATAAAACGTTCTGTGTAAGTCAGTGTACTTCACTCCAAGTCAGGACTGTGTACAGACATGTGCCTGTTACTGATGATGACTGTTCTTGGGGAAACCTGCTTCTGACTGAATCATGTCAGAAAAAGAACACTTTTCCAAGTCTGCACAGCAGGCAAATATGACATTGTTGCCAGAAATCCCTACAAATATGCAAACATACAAAAGACTGCTGAGACTCACCTCTGCACAATGCTGTGGTAGCCTGGTGCTATGTCATCAGTTACAGGCTGTAAGAAGACATTGGCATACCTGCAGAGAAAAACAGTCCACTCAGTGCCTGTCCTTGCTGGTAAATATTTGTTTCATGCTCTCCTGTTCATTTGTCTGTAACAATATGATTCATCATCTCCCAAGAGAGATAAGCCTCTGAGATGGGAGAGTGGAGACTTGTCTAGGATTAGTCACTTCTTTCTGCCAAGACATCAAACTCACCTGTGATTAGCTGCTGCTCTCCAAACCAGCATGATGGCTTTCTTCCAGATCTTCTGAGCCTGTATCGCTTCCTGGTCCTCACTGCACACTGAGCTGGGAAGAGAAGAACATAATTCCTTCAGAAGTCTGATCACTGCCTGAGAGCAGAAAACTCATGGTTTGTTTTGTCCTTGACATGCCCATGCTAATCCACGCCAAAGACAGACGGAAAAAGTGGGAGCTGGTACTGGAGTGCTGTCTGCACACTTGCCCTTGTAAGCAAGAACCAAACAAATCATCAACAAATTCTCCCTGAGGACCCACTCAGCAAGCCAGCAATGGGAATCCTGCAGTCCCTGTGTGCCCTGACACTCACAACTGCGAGGAGGCCGGGCTGCTGGGGATGGAGTCAGCGAGCGCGTGCGACTGCAAGGGCGCGTTGTGGACGCTGAAGCCGTCGTCGCTCTCGCTCACAGGGGGCTCGTTATCCATCTCTGAGAGATACCCCTCACCCTGGTCTTCTTCTTTGGGTTCCTCCAAACTGGCAGCCTCACTGGCACCGTCCTCATCATCCTCCTCACCCTGCCCATCCTGAAACACAGAGTCCATCAGCTGGCACAGCCAGCTACAGCAGCCACTCAGCGCCTCCAAAGCAACTACGGTTCTGTGAGCAAAGTGATTTTCTGGGGAGGCTGCTGACAACTGAACAGGCCCTTCCACAAAATCCCAGTTTCTCCAGCCTGCCCCGCTTGTCCCCACAGACCCAGAAGCACATACATAAACACCTTACATTCTGAAGCCATCTCCCCTTCAGCTGCAGACTGCTCAAAGTGCAGAAAGCTGAACACAAGCTTTACCTTTCAGCAGCCAGCAGCAGCAAGATGTTGCTAATAAACTCAAGATGACTAAAACCAACAGGGAATTACCTTTATCTGACTCCTAAACAGGGCTTGGGCCTCCTCCTTCATTGATTCTGTGAAAGAAAGAAATGCAGAAAGATTGATTCTCCCAAGCAGCCTTTCCTACAAAAGCTCCTGCACCAACGCCTACTGTCCTGCAGTAATTACCACTGTTCCTACAGGTATCTTTTCTCCCTCCTCCCCAAAAAACCTGAACCAGATAACTAACAACTATCCAGCTAATAATGTTGCATGTAAAAGATTTCCTAGCTGAATTAAGTTACCTGACAGCTCAAATTTGTGCTGAACATCAGCCTGTGAGGAGTCTTCACTCACATTTGGGACTTGTGGAGGGGATGAATCATCATCAGGTGGGGTCTGGAGGGAAGAGAAATGCACAAATCTAGATGTTTGTGTCAGCTTACTTCAGTGAAGGTGTGGGCACATCTCACTCACCCTAACCTAACTCCAGGCAAGGAGGTTCACTGAGCACCTTCCCAGCAGCAGTTCTGCACATGGGTGGGGGGAAATACACAAAGGTACTGCCTAAAGCAGAGCTGCTCTGCACATCAGCAGCCTGACTCCCAGGAAAACAGTCAGTCACATTCATTGAAGGGTCACTTCAACCCAGCACTCATCCTTCCTCTAAACTTTGCTCCTACCTGCCACAACTGCTCCTCTCTTTCCCCACACCATTTCCAGGCAGCCTCTGTGACCACATACCTCTGACTTCACTGGATTGAGCACTGCATCTTCTCCTTGGGATGACTCTATTTTGATTTCCGAAGTCTCTCCTGATGTTACAGCTGCTCTTTGATCTTCTTCTATCTCTTGGTTTCTAAGCTCTGGAGTTTCTGTCACTCTGGCAGTTGCTGGTATGGTTTCTTCAGGGCCCAGCTGACTCTGGTCCTGCTCTGCAAGTTCAGTCTTTATTTCTGACCCCAGCTCACTGATGCCCATTAGATCTCGAATTCCCTTTGCCTCTGGCTCCTCACACTCCAGTCTCTCCTGCTTCACAGTCACAGACACTTGTGGCATCTGGGCCTGTTTCTCATGCTCCTGACGAATTGAATGTTCCCACGGGCCAGGAAGGGTCTGAGGGTCATCGGTATCTTCACAGAAAGAAGACAGAGCAGCTTCAACAACTGCTGCATCCAGGACTTCAGGGTGGTCGTCTACCTTTATTGTCAAAACAAACACACAGCAGTGCAGGCCGAGGTCAGAAAGAGGGATTAAAGAAAAGTTCATGTTATTTGGTACTGAAACAATTGTGGAAATCCCAGTCTACTCCATTTACAAAGTTGCCTTTTTTGCAGCCAGATTTGTATCACTCCCTGTGAGAGTTTCTCCTGAAGCTTCAGTTTCAGAAATATGGACTCATGGAAAGGATTCTGTGAGCAGTGCTCAGCTGTCTGCCAGAGACATGACCCAAACCCTACCCTCCAAGGAAGAAAGACATTTCTTTTTGTACTCTGAAAAGGAGCACCAGCGTCAGACAGGCAGCAGTGGTGTCCTTTCCTGTTGATCTGGAAAATCATGGTGGGAATCTGCATTCTGGAATATTATTTCTTGCTTGTTTAAACTAAACTGGTGAACAGCAATCATTTGAGATTAACCCAACTGAATGTGGAGCAAAAGGCACTGGCACTCTGCTTTCCCCATTTACCTTGTCCTCAATGATGGCTATAATATTTCCAACCGTATCAAAGTCCAGCTCTTCCCCCGTATAGGACACCGCAATATCCATTTTTTCAGCCAAATCCAGATCTTCCTTCCCATCCATGCAGTGATCTTTAGAAGATCCTGCAGTGCTGCCAGCCCCAGAACCCAGGCACTCTTTCTTGATGGAATCAATGATCATAGATATTTCACTGCTGTCCATGGACACTGTCACAGTATGGGAATCAGACACTGCCTCCATGGAGACACAGGCTTCGGGCTGGCTCACTGCACAAGGATGAGAGGGACAGTCAGAGACCAAGCTGGAGAAGTCCCCACATACACAAACACTGCAGTGGGTAAGACCAAGCACCAACCACAAGTATTTCAGGCCCCTCCACCCCACCACAGCTTAGATTAATAGAAGACAAATACGGGTTTGCTTTCCCACAGGAGAGACAAAGTGAGATTCCAACCCTTGAACCGCAGTCCAGCAAATCACTAGCACCCCCACCCACACCCAGCAAACCCTGTTTAAAACCATCTGTTTACTCCAGCACTCAGCCATAACCATCATTTTTGGCCAGGATGGTGAGTCTGAGGTGACAAAGCCCAGCTGAGAGCTCGCAGGGCGCTGATCCCACGGGAAGTTCTGCTTTCCAGCAGGACGTGACCTCTGAGTGCGTAGTTAGGAACGCACCTGTGGCTACGCTTTCTGCAGCTGCAGCTGGTGGCACAACGGCTGGTGCTGACAGCGTGGGCATCATGACAATAGTGGCCTGGGACACAGGCTCTACGGGGGGTGGCAGGAGCTTAGCTGGAGGCTCACTGGCAACAGCGGAGAAGGAAGCAAGAGGTGAGGTGAACTGTGCAGGACCAGCTTCTAAAAGCCGGGAAAGCGTAGGAGCACCTAACAGAGAGTAGAAGGGAAAAGCACATGAGCAAGAAGCAGCCACCACTGAAGTCCACAAAGCCACCACTGGGCTCTTCACTGTCTGGTGGCTTCTTCTGGGAAAAGACACAGAGATACCTATACAGAGTCCCAAAAGCTGTAGAGAGAACCTGCACCAAAAAATGCATGACTCCTGTTGTGTGTGCAGTCTGAGGCACAATCATGCAGCTACAGAACACTGCACTCACTGTAAGGGCTGGACAGACTAAGCCACACATGCACAGAGATGCCCTTCAAAGGCTCATCCCAAAACAATTATGGGAAATCTGAAAAACAGTGCTGAGAGCGCCACACAAGGTAAGCCAAGACAAACGGTCATCACAGGAGCTGGGAGGGAGTGGAGGGGATTTCCTTGCAGGTTTCTCCAAGGAAAAACCTGGAGAATTCCTTTTATGTCAAAGGCTGCCATTCATCTTAGCTGTAACTTCCAGTCTGAATTTACTGAACTGTCTGGACGAAATTAACAGGTCTTAAAAACCCAGATGTGGATGAGGAAAGCAAGATTACTTGTATGGAACTCTATATGAATGAATGATATAAATTCTCAGTTGCAGACAATGTGATTAAATCACTGATCAGCAGGAGCTGAGAAAAAAAAAACCCTCCTTAGGTAGGTTGTTCTGAAAAAGCCCAATGCAGAGTCTTGCACTGTCCCCCTTACCCCCACCCTGTGGAACTTCCTCTGGAGCTCAGTGGACTAACTCTCAACAGATCTCTAAGATAACAGCAGAGGGAAGGCACACAAGTTCTCCAGTTCCACAGGAAGCTGTGTTTGTCATGTTGGGGATCAGATCTAGACCATTTTTTCCCCCAACTCTCTGGGAACAAACCCTTTCTTTCTACATTCAGATAACTGGTATTAGCCAGTGTCCAACCCAGAAAACCAGACTGCATGGATCAGGACTGAATCAGGCCAAATTGTTTCAGTCACTCTTTTAAGGATTAGGGTCTTAAAAAGTAGGGGTGAGAGGGACAGGGCTACAGAAATAGGAATACAACTGATAGAGAAGCCCCCAAACCAGCCAGGTAGACATTATCTTTCCCCCAAGAAAATCCACAGAACAGTCTGAAGGTACATCTTAAGGGAGAACTGTACAAGGAAAGGCCTGAGTTACCTGAAGCAGCTGGAGATGCAGGGACAGCACCAGGTGCTGACTGCATTTCCCCACTGTGCAGCACTGGAAGGACACTTCCTACCTCCAGCAGCACTCCAGAGCTGTTCATGTGACCAGAAGCCACTGCCATTTCATTTTCACCAACCTGTCAAAGGAGGACGAGACTCAAGTTCCTGGAGATACCACCACACCAGTGATTCTCTGCCAGATGTGCATCTCCATGAACAGGACCAGCATCTGGTGTCCCAGCATTTCTTTTGCAGCTTTTATTCAGGTTAGTCCCTGCCTGAAGCCCCTCACACAAGTGCAGAACAGGACAGTCTGAAACTGTTGCTGTTCTTGAGCTGTAACACAGCTGCAGTGCTACCTTCCTTTGCGGTGAGGCCGAGTGCATAATTTGCTCTACCACAGTTCTGTTCAAGGACCTCACAATCCTTTGCACATGAGTCTCTCTAGACCCTGAGTTGGCACAGAAATATCCCTTGTTTTGAGCTGAGAGAAGTAGAAGTACCAAGATGGAAAGTAACTCGATCAAGGTCACACAGTGAACCTATGATGGACCTTGAAACAGACGCAAACCCGTCCTGTTCCTACAAAGAAAACTCAGCCTTCCACAGCCATTACCTTTCCCTGCTCCACTTTATGTTACATCCTGCAAACACAAAATCCACGGAACATCTACCCAAGCTAACAAATAGAAAAACCCTAAATCTGACTACTATGAAGAAAAAAGTCAACAGCAACACACCTACTCCATCACACAAGCACTAACCCAGGGAATCTGTGTCACAAGCAGGCTGATGGCTGCTGTTTTCAGACTGGGCTCTGAACAGTGTCAGCATCTCCTAAGACTTCCCAAGTCACTAACACCACAAGTGGGTTCTCATCACAGTCATTCTAGTAACTGTTTACAATTAGGAGAAAATGGAAGCACTTCTGTACAGGTCATAAACGCCATTCAAGGATTCCCTACTCTTGTACACATTAAAAATACTGAAACAGGACTTCCTGACAAGGTGTAAAGAATTGTGAGCCCAGTGTTAGGAATCACCAGGGACACTATGGAGGCTGATGGGGATGATGCTGACTGACAGGTTCCCTCCCCTGAGGAGAACAATTTCCTCTGGCAAACCCTGCAACTCCAACTCCTTATGACTGAGGGGACAGCCAGTCCTACGTGCTGCACGAGCCCTGCAGTCCTGCTGGGAAAGGGGCTGACCTCTGCAGCTCACAGGGGTATTTATACCTCTCAGATTATCACTTCTGCTGGGACTCTCACAAAACTGCACATTTTAAAAAATTCTTTGCAGATCCCCCTTTTTCAGTGGGAAAGTCTGGAGCAAATTGTTTGTGTGCTTGCATATATGAGCAGAGAGCTCCATACCAGCCTGGGGCTTGTGGGCAGGAGACTGCCCTTCTTCAGCAGCTCTGAGAGCAGAGGGGAAGGAGGCGGAGTTGCTTTTTGTCCTAGCATCTTTTTCTGGGGTGAATCATCAGTGACTGGGGTCATGGGGGCATCCAGGGGAGCAGAGCCTGGAGGGGTGTCAGGGATTCCAATGAAGGAGGCAACTGGGGTGCTGGGCAATGTCCCTGGCGTGACCTGAGAAAGAGAAAAACCACACTGTTCAAAGCCACACTCCACCACACGGACCAGCCCCACTTGCTGCTTCCCCCAAGAGCATTGATCCAGCACACCACAGACACCTACTCCATTCACTCACTGCCCCTACTCCAGGCATGTGCTTTCACCCTTTCCCTGCCCTGCAGAGCCAGTTCCCAGGCACTCACAGACTGCCTGGCCAACCCACTGATGCCCCTACAAGGCCTCTGATCCAGGCACCGGATCACCACAGACAGGGAAGAGGACGTGGATCTCGAGCAGCACTGTCACCAACCACACTACAGCACCTGAAATCTGCAAAGCAACGCAAGGACTTCTCCCCAGGCCCCTTCTCTGTGATGGATGCAGAGCCCCATGTCCCCAGCTGGGCTTTCCCTCCTACCCAGAGAAGGATCCTTACCCCTGGACTGGCCTCATCCCCAGCAGGCTGGGACAGATCTCCGAGGGAATAATCCCCGCCCGGGGAGGTGGAGCCTGCAGGAGAACGAACCATCACCCCCGTGAGCCTCCGAGGCGGGTTCTTAATGGCCTGGCGAGCTGGAAGAGAACAGAAACTACAGTCAGATTCTGTGACTCCATAGTAGAGTGGCACAAAGAATTACCTTTGACTTTAACTTTAAGAATTTTAAGAGAACAATTTATATTATAGGAATTTCTTGCACCCCACTAGGCACAGTTCCCAAATAATACTGACTTTGGGTAATACACTTCAGCTGCAGGTTTCTCTAGCAGTTTGGTATTCACCACCTCCCACCACCAAATTAAATGCCCCAAGAGTTATGAAGAACTAAACATTCAGAATAAAAGTTTCTTCCTCTTATCTTCAGTGACCAGGGGAAATGAAAGGTGTGAAAATCCTGACATTCTACCACAGAGCTCCTTATTAATCCTTCTTTCCCTTGGATACACTTTTCCTGTAGATTTTATTCCTTTTTCAGAAGCCTCTGCCTTTTACCTTGTTACAAATATAGTGCTGGAAAGAGAATACAGCTTCTCTCTCCAACTTTAGGGTCAAGGAATTCCTCCTGCAGGTCTTAACAAGACTTCAATATTTTCTAAAGGTTCTCAGGAACATATGCATTGGTCTGAGGAAAACGAAGGCACCTCATTTCCAGCTTACCCTGATAAGCAGCATCTGTAGCCTTCCTCTTGACTTCTGCCTCCTCCTCTTCCATTTTTTTCTTTCTGTACAAAGTACAAAAACCTTCTGTCACAGGGTGTCTCAATTCCCCTTAATTCCCCCTTCAAAATGCTGATGCCCACCCTGTTATCTCCAGACAACATTAAACCACTCCTGTGGACTCAGGCTCAAATCCCCCAGGGCGAGCAGCAGAGCCAGAGAATGACACACAGGCCAAGAAATTTCACTTCCAGATGATTGTCAGAATGGAGGCAGCAAACATGGTTCTGCAAGCCATGGCCAAGCTCTTTACTGAGCAACTCAAAGGATGTTGCACACCAGCTGCTATCCCCCAGTCCAAGCTCCCAGAGGCCAAAGCATCTGCCCAGCTGCCCCATTTCTTAACCCAAACTATGTGGAGCAAGAGGTTCTGGACAAACAGAGTGTCAGGAAACTACAATCTCAGAAGGAATAATGAAATAACCCACATCATAATCTCATTGCACAGCTCCTCCAGTCTGTTATCCATGTGTCCGGCCTGGATCAGCTCTGCATCCTTCTTGAGTTGCCTGCAATCATAAAACCTTTTTACATTTTGATCACTGAACTGGACAACTTAAGCAGCATTTTCACCCCAATCACCCCCAGTTTTCATCCCACTTGGACTACTTTTCAGGACAGGACTCTCAGGTGTGCAACATTTTAACACCTCTGTCATGTACCTGTACTTTTCCTGTGTTTCTTTAATAATTTTCTTCAACTCCTCAACCCTCTCTGCAGTCAGTTTCCGCACAATAACATCTTCCACTGTCTCCACAACTTCTCCCTTCTCACCACGTTTTCTTCTAGAGAGTAAGAGAAAAGAAAAACTCAGACAAACCACAAGAAAACTCAGTTCCTCTTTCATAAATGGTTGCTTTCTGTCATTCATGACATGCTCATGCAAAAAAAAAAATCAACTTCCTCCAATTCCCTCAAATTATATTGGACAGCACAATGTTCAAACAATTGCTTCAGGAAACTTTTGCTAATTCACCCGGTGTTAAAGTCTTCAGGAACAGATCAAAGATGCAAGTCCACTAAAAATTCTCAACCTGAATATAATCCTTCCACTTCAAGAGAGAATTCTTTTCTCCCCAAGAAGAAATATCTGTTTTTTTCTTCACTAACTCTACTAAGCCCTTTCTATTTTGCAACTCTAGTGCTGAAGATAATTCACAAACAACAGTCACACACAAATATTACTTTTAAATATCCCATCTTTAAGTTAATATCATGTGAAGTCCCCAGACAAAATGCCTGGAATTAGGAGCAGTAAATAACTCATATCACAGAGCTGTAGTGACAACCCTGATAAGAGAACTGTAAGAAACCACTGCAAATTAGTGACAAATACAAAACATCTCATTCTGAAATGCTCCTTTTGGGAAGAGCTGGCTTAGGGAGAAAGTAATTTAACAGTGACAAGGACTTTGCTATAAGAACCCACAAGTGCCCCCTGAGCTGCTGCAGGATGTGCTGGGGTCAGACTTTGTACTCACTTTGGGGTCTCTGTGGTCTCCAAGAGCTCTGAGTACTGAGATGCACAGTGCTGAGAAGAAACAAAGGAAGTCAGGGAACAGTCTGCTTGCCCAAACAGCAGGACACACCACAATACATGGACATCCACAAATTCCCAAGTCAAGGAAATTCACAGCTGAATCACATGCCTGGTGAAGGATCTCTTTAGTTAGCCTTACTTAGTAACTGTGTACTGGATAAAACACAGAACAATTAATCCTTAATTCATCCTCAAGACGGCATTTACAACTGTGCAGAGATTTGGCGTCCAAGATTCAAATGTGTCTTACCTTTTGGGAAAACCAGTCAGGTGGGCGTCCTGGCTCTGCAAAAGGTTTGATGGCTCTGCTGACTGAGACCCTGTGGGAGGGAAATGGCAAGTCACCATCAACTTACCTTCTCCCCCAGCCAACATGCAGAGAAAAGATGAAAACCTCTCTTACATCACTGATGTCCCTGCTATGGGCAGGAACATCTTCCACCATCCAACCTGCCCATGGACACTTCCAGGGATGGGCACTCACAACTTCTCTGGACAACCCTTTCCAGTGCCTCACTAGCCTCACAGTAAAGAACTTTTTCCTAAACTCCAACCTTACCATCCCTCTCTGAGTCTGAAGCCATGAAGCCATTCCCCCTTGTCCTGACACTCCTCGTTCTTGTCAAAACTCCCTCTCCAGCTCCTATTGCTCTTTATTTCGATTAACACATCTCTACTTTTACACGGTAGCTACGAAAGCAACAAAATGCCTGGCCAGGTACACCTTGCACACCTCTGACATCCCATTTTTGTCCCGAACAGAGGCAGCGCAGTGACAGCCCCGTGCCGCCCGCCTTTCCCGCTCCCGTACCAGTTCTGGTCGCCGCTGCGCATGACGGAGGAGGCCAGGCAGAGCTTCTCGCGGATGGACCAGGGCTCGGTGGGGCCGGCGCTCAGCAGCTTGTGCTCTGCGGGACAGGGCAGGAATTTGCGAGGGCCGCACCCGGGCACACCGGGACTCGAACCCGGGACTCCTCGGCTGGCCCCGCCCCTCTCGGACTCTTTGGCCTCGCCCCTCCCCGGACGCATTGGCCCCGCCCCGCTCCGCCCCTCCGTTGGCTCTTCCCGGGAGGTTCCTCCGGAACCACTCCGTTCTCCTCGGGCCATTCCCCTGCCCCTTCTCCTCCCCAGCCCCGCCGCCGCGCGCTCCACGCCGCGTCTCCCGCCCAGCCTCGCACTCACTCCCGGGCCCCGCCGCCATCTTCCCCGCCCGGCCCTGAGGGCGGCAGGGGCGGCACCGCGCGCAAAGCCCGCCGGGAGGCGGCCGAGCGCCGCCACGCCCCTCTTGCCGTGTGCGCGCGCGCGGGCGGCCCGTTGCCCCGGGCCCCGCCCCCTCCGTGGCAAAAGCGGACGCTGATTGGTCGAGGGACGCTCATGCCGTGCTCCCATTGGCGGAGCGGGCGGGCGGCGAGGTTTGAAACGCCGAGAGAGGGGCGGCGTGAGGGGCAGCGGGGCCGGAGCGGCGAGAGGGGCGGCCGGTGCTGTCGGTGGGTCCCTGTGCGTGCGGCCAGACCCGCGTGGTGCTGGGCTCTGCGTGTGGGGGGGCGGCGACGAGCTGTGTCTGGGCTTGGTGGTGTCCTGTGCGGTGGTTGGTGTGTGCGTTAGGTCTGTTTGGTACCGTGTGTTAAACGGGTGTCCGTGTGCACGTCACCTGTATGGTGTCCGTATGTCCAGGAGGTGGGTTTGGAGTCCTGGGTCGTGTTTGTGCGTGCGCGGGCTGTGTCTGGGGTCCTGTGAGGTTTCCCCGTGTGCAGGGGCTGTGTATGTGCGCACATTTGCAAGCAGCGTCTGTGTGTAGGGAGGGTTCCACGTGGGGACCCGTGTTTGCGGGGACTGATGGATGTGCAGGGGGTTGCTGTAACATCACCCTGTCCCGCTCCCCTTTTTCCCCAGGAGCCGTGTGAGGCACCATGGCACAAGCACTCGCCTCCCCAGGGTTGTTTTCTGACGATGAGGCTGCAGCCTCCCCTGTGCTCGAGTCCACAGCGACGGGCTTTGGGGCTGACGTCCGCAAGGACCTGCTGCCGGAGTTCTCTGCCATCTCCCCAAACCTGGAGTGCTCTCAGGTCAGGTTGGAGCCCTTCTGTCACAAACAGGGCAGCGTTTTCACTCGTGGCTGTTGTTCTCTGTACAAAGGCGGTGTGATGCAGAAATTACAGAGACTCTTCAGAAGAGGCAGCAACAAAATGCTGCATTTGGGGGGACTCCAGTTCCTGGGAGAGCAGTGGGCAGCAAGTGCCTCTTGGGGTGATGCTCGGTTTTGTTGTTGGGCCTTTGGCTTCTTGGTCTGATCTATTGGATAAACAAAAAAATAATGCTGGCATGCTTGGAAATGCCTAAGAAAGCTTCTGGCATTGTTGGTGGTTTTGGGACCAGAGAAATTCCTCAGCACTAGCAGCATAGCCAACATGTGTGCTCCATATTGTGGTTTCTGTTAAATGTTCCCATGGGGGGTTGCGTGCTGCCTCTCTGGCTGCCATATTTAACTTGTGCTGATTCTTGCAGGCTGTAGCTGAAGACAATAATGGAAAATTAAAGGTTTACCTCAGAATTCGACCTCTGAAATCTACAGAAGTAGAAAAGGGGGAAGACCAGGTGAGACACAATGAAGTAGAGTCTGAGCTGGCTGTATGCCTGCTGGGAGATGCTGTTGTCCTTCACTGTCTATCCTCCTGTAAGCCACTGCAATGATGGATTTTGTGTGTTCTTTAGGGCTGTGTCTGTATTGAGAACTCAGAAAGCCTTATTCTAAAAGCTCCAAAGAATTCCTTCACCATGCGGAGCACAGAGCGAGGAGTGGGACAAGCAGTGCACAGATTCTCCTTCACCCGGGTAGGTAGCTGGGACAAGCAACCCATCTGGAAGTGATTTCAGCCCTGCAGCTTGAAAAGCGGCCTTATTCACATCCACTGACCCCAGGGCACTGCCTGAACTCTGCAGTCTCATGCACTCAGGTTACTTCAGGTTTTAGTTGTTATTTTATTAGTTCTTTTATTTCAAGCTATTTCTGACAACTCTTTTTTGGTGGCAAACTCCGTGAGGCTCTAAACAGACTAGGGGCTGCAGTGATATGTTATTGGATTAAAGAAGTGAGCAGCTTGTTTTTCTAGGGAGCTCAGCTGGAGCTGCTGGTGGGTCTCTTGCTCATGGCTAGTGCAGGAAACAAAGGACCATGTAATATCACTTGAGCAACCATCAGCAAAGGATAGGAAAGATCTACATGAAGCCATTTTTCCTGTGTCTTGTTTGTAGATTTTTGGACCAGAGGTGGGGCAGAAATTGTTCTTTGATGAGACAATGAAGCAGGTGGTAAAGGATGTGCTGAGTGGGCAGAACTGTCTGGTTTACACCTATGGCATCACCAATTCAGGGAAGACTCACACGATTCAGGGTAAGGAAAGCACCAGGTGTTGTGGGGCCTGTTGAAGGAATTGTTTTCTGTCTTCTGCCTCTGAATCCTCAGCTTTGCTGCTGTTCTTGCTGCAGGCACTGCCCAAGATGGAGGGATTCTGCCTCGTTCCTTGGCAACCATCTTCAACAGTGTGGGGGACCGGCTGTACCAGGCCATGGACCTGAAGCCTGCCCTCTCCACCGAGGTGACCTGGCTGGACAGCAGGCAGGTGCACCAGGAGGAGACCAAGAAGCAGATGATGCTGCAGAGGGGCCTCTGGGAGGTAAGCACAGGGCCTCTGGGGGCTCAATAGCAAGAGGAAAGGGGTGGTGTCATGCTACCTGCATGCTCCTGTTCCTTGTTTCCTTCAAGGAGGAGCTGCTGACACCGCTGAAGAGGAGTCACAGTGCTGAATCTCAGCTCCAGGCCACCACCAGTGGCAGTTTTGACAGTGGAGTTGCTGGGCTGTCTTCATCCAGCCAGCTCACCAACCGTTCAGACCTCAGCCAGACAGAAGGTATTTCTGGAAGCCTGTTGTGTACTACCTGCTTCTTTTTGTTGGAGGATGAGGGAAGAAAAGGGTGATGGCTGTTTGGATGCTGTGCTGGGTAAGGGAAAAAAGGTGCTGTAGCCTCAGATTTTCCCTTTGAAAGATGCCACATTAGAAAAACTCTGCATGTATTTTGCCAGTATCAGAAGAATTCACCCCTTCATAATAACCAAGCCTTGTGAAATGAAAAATTGCTTGACCTTCATTCATTTCATTCAAGGAATGTGGTTATTGAGCAGCTGATTGCTGTGAGATGGGGATTGCTGGGAAGCAGGATGCCAAAGTGGCAGGCTGCACTGAGCACTTGTGCTCTGACTATCAAACCCAGCAACTACCAGCTGCTTAGGTATCCAGAAGTATGGAGTGATTGAGATAACAAGGACTAAAACTTCAGTTATGCTGGAAACAGTTCATGTTTGAAATATCTTGTAATTCTGGAATCAAAAATGAGTATGTAAAAGTCCTTACACAGAGCAGGTGATACTGTTAAAGGAAACTTTTGGCTGTTTCAGTGGGGACAGGCATTAGAATAGAGGCAAATGGGAGCAAGTAAATAATTTGTTTCTGCGGTGGTTTTGCTTGCTGAAGGAAGTGTCTTGCTCTAGAGCTAAAACAGTCTGGTTGGACCCATAAAAAGCTGCAGTTGTGATTTGTTTTCCTTCCTTTTTTTCTTTTTTTTTCCCCAGAACTGGGCCCTTGCTGGGCTGACTTGGATCGCATTTCACTCACCAGCCCAGGAGATGTTCAGTTCTCCATCTGGGTCTCTTTCTTTGAGATCTACAACGAGTTAATCTATGACTTGTTAGAACCAGCTCTACCTGGGCAGAACCGCAAGCGGCAAACGCTGCGGCTCTGTGAGGACCAGACTGGCAACCCGTATGTGAAAGGTGGGTTTGCCTGCAGGAGAGGTTTGGTGGCCTGCTAGGAAGGCTTTAGGACTGAGTTGGTGGGTGGCTTAGCAGTGATGTGCTGGAAAGCCCCACAGAAAGCTCTGATGTTGGGATTACAGGGTTGTCAAATTTGTTGATGTCAAGAACATGCAATGGTGAGGTTGGGGCTGAGATAAGTTTTCTGCCAGTCTCCCAACTGCTGTGCCCAGTGCATGCTTGCTTTCCAGATCTGAACTGGATCAATGTCCGGGATGCTGATGAGGCCTGGAAGCTCCTGAAACTGGGTCGGAAAAACCAGAGTTTTGCGAGCACCCACATGAACCAGAACTCCAGTCGCAGGTCTGAAGGGAGAGGGATTGTTTAGGCAGAAATACAGTTCTGAGGGGCTTTTAGAGTTTGCTTTCTTTCTTTTTTTTTTTAATATTTGCATGTTTCTTTACAGTCACAGTGTGTTCTCCATTCGGATTCTACACTTGCAAAGAGGTGGCAGTGAAGTTGTTCCAAAAGTCAGCGAGTAAGTTTTGTGTTTTTTAGGATTTGGGTGTAATCTCAACTTTGTCTCTTTGGTTGAGGGCCTGGAGTATGGGAAGTATCTTGATGATGGTGTTGTTGAAAGTACTTGGAAAGGATAAATGTCTTGGAACTGACAGGAGTTTGGGGAGTACTGCAAGGTACAACTCTGAGGTAGTTCTCAGGCTTTTTGAGTGAAGGTAAATGTGAGCATCCTTACCCTTGCAGCAGGGCTGATTTGAGTGCTGCTGGGGCCTGTCCCTGGGATGTATTTATCTGGAAAGTGGCTGTTCTGAGGACTGGCAAAGGATCTCTGAAATTGACATTTCAAAGCTCATTTTGCTGTTAGTTTGTGTAACATCTACACTTAAGGCAGGCTCTTCTATCCATCAACAGCCCAGGCACCTCAAAGGAATGGTCTATGCCCTTATGGGGAAGCTGGGAAGGTGACTACAGGATGTCTGAAGTGTACACCTGATATGGCAGGACAAAGCCTGTAAGAGATGTGAATATCACTGTGTTTCCCTCAGGCTATCCCTGTGTGACCTGGCGGGCTCCGAGCGCTGCAAGGACCAGAGGAGCGGGGAGCGAATGAAGGAAGCCAACAACATCAACACCTCCCTGCACACCCTGGGCCGCTGCATCGCCGCCCTCCGCCAGAACCAGCAGGCCAGGTGAGCGTCCGCTCCTCCAGAGGGAGGGTGTGGGGGGTCGTTTTTGTGCTTTCCCAGCTCACTGCTGTCTCTCCCACAGGACAAAGCAGGCAGTGGTTCCGTTCCGGGACAGCAAACTGACCCGCGTGTTCCAGGGCTTCTTCACCGGGCGCGGGCGCTCCTGCATGATTGTCAACATCAACCAGTGTGCTTCCACCTATGATGAGACTCTGTACGTAGCCAAGTTCTCAGCCATTGCCAGCCAGGTGAGTAACACACACCAGGATCATGGCATGGCCAGGGTAGCTTGGATTTCTCCTGCTTCTGTGGGACTTGGTCCCTTCCTGCCACAAGGAGAGGGGACGTGCTTGTACATCATCCTTATGCTTCTCCAGTGGTTATTGTCTCCAGAGTGTTTCCAGATTCTGCTAAACTGAAATGGCTCACAGGTTGCAGAGAGGGGCTGGCTGTGTTTAAAGACTATACAATTTCCAGGCTTTGCAGATTGATAATGGTGGTCTTTTCTCCTTCAGCTTGTTCAGGCACCTCCCACAAAGCTGGGACTTCCATCCTTAAAATCCATCATCAAAGAACACAACAGGCGAATTAGCCAGGGTCCAGAGGCAGAGCCAGAGGAAGATGTGGAATCAGAAGAAGACACAGAGGATGAGGCTGATGTCTCTATGTACGAGAAGAAGGTGGGTTGTGATTTGTTTTACAGCCTTTTTGTGGATGCAAGGTCAAGAACATGACTGTTAGCTTTGGCCTGGGGAGCTGGGATTGGAGCTCAGAGCCAAGAGAGATGACACCTCAGAAGGAAAAAGGACCCAGGAAATTGGGAATCCTTGACAAAAACATTCTGCAGTTGGTCTAAATCTGACACACATGCTGAATTTGAAAGCACTCTGTCATCTGTGAAATAGTGGCAGTAACAGTGCAGGTGCAGACCTGTAATTCCTTCTCTCCAAGGGAAATCTAGAAAGCATGTAGAACAGGAATCTAAATGGGGGAAAAAATAATCAGACTTCCTAGATAAAGAAGGGAGCAGGGATAGCTGAAAGCTCAAGATGAACCCATATCCCTACAGAGACTCAAGCTGTCATGTGTCAAGGTAGCAAACCCTGGCAGCTTTTCTTTCCACTAAACCCTTAAATCTAGATCACTGCATCCTGCAGGCATGGCATCACTTAGTTTACTCCAGGCCTTAACTCTGTAGGGCAGTGTGGGCAGCAGAGCTGTGTCTCTTGCAGGACCTGCTGCGTGCGGTCGAGGCTGCACGAGAGCTGCTGGTGCAGGAGCGGCAGAAGAAGCTGCAGCTCGAGATGTGCCTGCGCGAGGAGATCTGCAACGAGATGCTGGAGCACATGCAACAGAAGGAGCAGTGGTGGAGGTACAGCCTGTGCTGGTCTCCCTCCCTCTGCTCAGGATGAGCTGCAGCACCCAGAACTGCCAGATCCTGATATGGAATTGGTTGTTCTCTTTGTAGCCAGCACGTGGATGCTCAGAGAGAGCAGCTGGAGGAGCTGTATGAGGGTAAAATGACCATCCTGAAGGAGTTACTGACTGACCACTACCAGGAGGAGATGCAGGTTTGTTCAGGGCAATGCAATGACATCAGGAAAGCAGCAGTGGGTTGGAGGGGACTCTGGGTATTTGAGTCCAGGAAGATCTTATGCAAAGTGAAAAGAAAGATTTTGCTTTCGGAGGTATTTTTGGTGATATTATTTCATCGCTTCATCCACAATTTTTGCTTCTTGTCTCCTACATTATGTAGCCCACTAGGCTTCCTAATTTTGAACAGTCAATCTGGAAGCTAAAGTACAACCATGCTAACTTACCCATTTGTTCAACATGATTCTCTTCCCCCCTTACTCCTTGCACTAGTGGCTTGATTTGGGCTCTTCAGATTCACACAAGTTGTGTGAATTTCTCTTCTTGCTCTCTGTTGTGATGATGGGTATGCACCTGTCCATATTTTCATGCCTACAGCATTTGAGTGACCTGTGGGACTTCTTGCAGACTACTCTGAAGGTGCCAACTCCTAAAGCAATCCCTCTTTAGAGCCTGTAAAAAAGTGGTTTAGGCTCCCAGGAAGTGGGTTTGCTGTACTCAATTAAAAGTAACCTTAAAGTTAGGCTGGGTTCAATATGTGAAGTGTGGGATTGAGAAATTCTCCAGGAATAAGGACACAGAATGCTTCAGACAAGTTGTGCAACAAAAATCTTGTTGACTCTTTGAACCAACTTCCTTTCTCAGGAGCGTGACAAGGAGATTTCGGAGCTCAAAGCTGCTCTGAAGGAGACCAAACAAAAACTGGAGAGTCTGGATGCCAAGCAGAAGGACTCAGAGCAGAGTGTGCGTCGATCCAAGCGAATGCCCACCTCGTCTGCTCTGCAGCAGGAGCTGGCAGACACCAAAGCCAGGCTGGAGCAGTGTCAAAAGGAGTTGAATTCCACAAGTGCAGGTACAGCAGCAATGCTGCACCAGTTCTGAACCCTGCTGATCCCTGTGCAGGGTTAGAGAGACCTGCTCCAGGGAACATTGGATTTAGACACCCTCAAAACATTGACTTGTAGGTGACAGGAATAATGTGCTGGATGGACAGTTTCACTTCATTTTCACAGGAAAATGGACTTTAGCACAGGATAATCCTTCCATTCAAATTCTTAAGCCCCTTTGTCTAAGTGAATGGGAGAAGCCTGGAATGTTTGTGCCTTTCTGCACAAACACAAAAGCTCTTTCTAGCTTGCCTGTGGCAGCTTGTCTCAAGGGAAGTCCTGAATTTCAGGAATACTGAAGGCTGATCAATGTCCTATTTCTCACTACTTTTTGTCTGTTCCTAGAGTTGCACAAGTACCAGAAATTAGTGGAGCCACCTCCCTCTGCCAAACCCATTACTATGGATGTGGACAGGAAGCTAGAGGATGGACAGAAGGTAACTCCAGTTCTGTTACAGAAAAGATCATTTGCAGGGCAAAATGGTTGCCAGCTAAAACAAACTTTAGGGGTGCTGTTTCCATGTTTTTAAACAAATGAAATGGGTTTGTTGAACTTAGGGGAGTTGTTGAAGATTGTAATATCTGATCACTCTGATGGGATCCTCCCTGAGTGCTGCATGTCTGAATTACCTTGGAGTGCCTTTGTTTGCAGAGCAGTGCCAAAACCAGCTGTTGCATTAAACCTCTCTCTTCTAGAACGTCAGATTGCTGCGTTCAGAGTTACAAAAAATTGGGGAGTCTCTCCAGTCTGCAGAGCGAGCGTGCTGCCACAGCACAGGGGCAGGGAGGCTGCGAGAAGCCCTGGGCATGTGTGATGACATCCTGGCACGACAGGTGATGTGTCTGCTTTGGTGTGGGTCGCATGGGGGAGAGGGGTCCAGTCTGTGTGCTTTGCCATAAACAGAACAACCAAAGTTCTCACTGCTGCAAATAAAAATGATTGATTTGCTGGTACATATTTTGTGAAGGGAGCTCTATGGCTGATTTTTTTCAATGGCTGAGTTAGTTGTGTATTTACTTTTCCACAGGAGACCCAAATTATTCCTGTTCAGTTAACTGGCAGCCTGCACTTAAAGTAGGAGAATTCAGAGTTCTTATTTCCTTATCCACTCCATCACAGTTGCTATGGCAGCATATTTGCAGCAGGATGGAGTCAGCTTTGTCCCACCCTTATTGTTCCTATGTGTTACTGAACTGCTACACTGTTGACAGTAGAAGCTTTTATGCATGGTCTTATTAGCAGAACAATTAGTGAATTTTGGCAAAAGGTTGTTTATCCTCCCCAGTTCACAGTAACCAGGGAGTTAAGACAACTTCTCATTGTACCTGATGGGAGCCTACAAGAAAGCTGGAGAGGGACTTTTTGTAAGAGCAGAGAATGACAAGACCAGGGGAATAGCTTCACACTGAGGTTGAGATTAAATATTAGGAAAAAATTCTTTACTCTGAGGATGCTGAAGCACTGAAAACATATTTCCTAGAGAAGTTGTGGCTGCTCCATCCCTGGATGGGGGCTTAGAGCAACCTGGTCTAGTAAAAGCTGTCCCTGTCCACAACAGAGAACAAGAGGATCTTTAATATATGTTCCAACCTGGAATGGGCTTTTCTTTCTATGATTTGATATTTTAATATTTTTTTATATAAATCTTGCCTTGCCTTCCTCAGGACCAGACCCTGGCAGAGCTGCAGAACAACATGATGCTGGTGAAGCTGGACCTGCGCAAGAAGGCGGCCTGCATTGCTGAGCAGTACCACACGGTGCAGAGGCTGCAGGCGCCGCCAACGTCCGCCCTCAAGAAACGCTTCTGTGCCAACAGGGAGAACCTGCAGCCCAATCAGCCTCCTGGCAAAAAGCCCTTCCTGCACAACATCCTGACACGCTCAGCCACACGTCCTGCGGCTACCAGAGGCTGGCAACTTCGTTCAGTTGCTCTATGACTTTTCAAAAGGAGGTCCCTGCCCAGCTATTACTGGAACAGGTGGCAAATCCAATATAATAGCATCTGGTTTTCATTGTGCGCTTCTTTATTGTTATTGTAGCTGCTTGAGACTTATGTAAACATCTCTGGATATGTATGTTTAAACTTTCAAACAATACCAAAGTGGACAAAGTGACCTTATGTGATTTAAACACTATACTGACGAAAGTCTTTAACTGTAAAATAATGCAGACGATCAACTTGTTTAACAAAAGGACAAGATAAAGGTGTGTTCTTGTCCGTGTTGGCACACAATTCAAAAAATAAGTTCATAAGTTTCTCCTTGAAAGATACTTTGCCTTCCTTGAATTATAATCCTTTATTGAAGTATACACGGTCTAGGCCAGGGCAGCTGGCTCGGATCTTGGCTTGCAAATCTGGCTCCAAGTGCGACACCGCCATGGAACTGAGCAAAAGAAACAGTGAAGGGGTTACACCACACAAGCACCAGAGGGGAAAATAAGATGGACAATGCACCTGCTAAACTTCCTACATTGTTAAAAGAGTTTTCAGATATTTAAAAATATCTTATCCAGGAAGCAGGCTCACAGACCAGGGCACATGAATCCCTGCTCCAAGGGAGTCAGGAAATGGCTGTTGCTATTACCATGAGGGTAAGGATCTACTTCATTGCTCAGGTTGTTGCTAGCAATTGAAACTTACCTTCCTAAAATGTTTTTTATTAAATGGAATGCATTTTCCTATTTAACTTACTATGTGATTTTATTCAGTTGAATACAAGGTTTGGTTTTATGAGAGCTGGTTCACAGTAAAGTGAATTAAGCTGCCAGGTCATTTGAACAGCTGCAATTTCCTGAACACAGTTCAAGGTCTAATCTTCCTCTGAACTGCAGAGCCCTGGCTGAAATCAAGAACTGTAACATGTGTGCTGGGTTGGTTTGTCAAGTCATCTCCAGGTAGCCTAGTGACACTTGTTTACCACAGTTCTCTGTCCTAGGCCAAGCAGGGAGACAGATGGTGTCAGCTCTGTTGTACTCAAACAACACTGAAAATTTGCTATTGTTTTCTGGAAGTCAAAAGCTGCCTGAGTTGTTCAGCATTTTAATGCACTCAGCTCAAGCTTGGGTTGTTTAAGGTACAGCTGGCAGCTTGTTGAGTTTAGACAACCACTATTAAAAAGAGGGACAGCTGAATTTCAGGTCCTGTCCATACTATGTGCCAAATTAAGCAAAGTTTTTTTTAAGTAACTCATTCAGATTTCATAAGCATTTCAGCTATAATGAATATTGTTTCTAAGACTGCTTTCAGTACTGAGCTACTTCTGTATTGATGAAAAAGTCTGGAAAAATATTAATCAAATAACAAATGAGCACAGATATTCCAGTGCTGTTCTGTATAAATAGAGTTTCCAGCTGAAAATAAAATGGGCTCTGACTGTGTTTAGTGCATCCATAACCTTACTGGACATGAATATATTGTATAGAACTCATCTTGAGCTGCTGGGGTTTGTAAACAACTATTATATATTACTGATGAATAACATAGTTATTACTTTTCTGTATATTCTCGTGTTTATCACCTTTGTTATATGGGAATTAAAACTGTGCTTGAGCAGGCAAAGACTCTGTGTTTGTGTCTGTGTACAGCACCATGACTGGATCTGGAATAACACTGAATTGAGAGTAAGTCACAGCAGTACCCACCTTTTCTGAGGAAACAGTGCACAACACAGGGGAGTTGCAAACACGAGACTAGAGGAGACAAAACCAGGTTTACAATATTTAGGGTGCTAAAACAGAATTCAAAAATCTTATCCATTATTTAAGTAAAAAGCTTTCTTGTTTTCTGTACACAGTGAGGTAAAGTTCTACAAAGTGCTTTGTAACTTTTATTTCTCACTGCACTGTACCTCATGAAATCATTACCTACAAATAGCACTAAATGTTTCAATATTCCCAAATTTGTCTAAATTTACCATTTGATGTCCTTACAGTGTTTTACCTTTGTGTGCATGACAACAGAAAATGCCAGAACACAGCAAATTAAACCCTATTAACCAAATGTTTCCAGAATTATCAACTTCCAGGATGAGATTCCACTGACTGTTTAGAGGCAGCAGCCAAAGCATCTTTTTTAATCAAGCTGCCACATTCCTTTTTTTGCCACTCCCTTTCTCCCCTCCCTCTGCTTTTCTTGGCAGCTTCTTCCCTGCTAACGGCTTTTTAGTTTTTAACATGATATTTTATCAGTTACAGAGATGGAAATAACTGCTGTGCCCTCAGTAACTCTCAGCCTTTTTTCCTTAAAAAAAAAAAGCAAATATTGCTGCATTCTCAAAACCCCTACAAGTATCTCTTAAGATAGCAGACCCAACCCAAAGAAACCACTTACCAGAACCCAACTAATCCAACCTGAATGGGAGCACTCATCCAAGGAAATTTCTGTTGAAATAAAACCACACACAGTGAGTATGGACTCTTTTCTTCCTGCTTCCCACCTTCCTGGAATTCATTAAAGAGACAAGATTGCACCTAAAAGACTCTGAGATGTGAAGGCAAAACCCTGACCAGCATGGCTTCATGCTGAGCTCCACTTTGAGAGCCAAATCCCTTTGGAGAGGAGCAAGGAAATTCCCAGGGGAATCAATGTACACAGTGATCCTGGGTAAGTGTCAGAAACTCCACTGAGTGAGTGGCTCTTTGACTCAGGACCTGCTCCTGGGCCTTTGCTGTGAGTCTCACAAGCCCACAGTAGCAACAGAGCTGAAATTTGGAAGTTTCCAGGTGGTGCTGCCACACCTCTGCAGGGCACAGGGAATTTACCCAGGCATTCCAAGGAAGAGCTCAGTCTGGTTATAGCTCCTTCCCTTTGGTGGCATCAAATGGTTTTAACCTGCAACTAGAGCCACCAGCCATAAATAAAGGAGATGTAAATCTGCCTCTCTTAGCCCTTTCTCCTGTCATATGATTTCCCCTGGTGTGCAGGAACTTGTCCCTGTAGCAACACTCCAGTTCTGCAAGAGTTCACCTTTTATTGAAGGAAAGAAGGGTTTGAGGACTGGGAAAACCAAGCTGAAAAAGCAACACGTAACCCACATGCCTCATTAATTCTGTAACTTTTGCAGAACTTGAAAATATGCCAAGAATTTTTTTTTTTTGCAGGCTTTTAAAATTATTTTTGAATCCACTCTCACTGGTGGAATTTCAGTTGAAATTAATTACTAGGGAAGTAAACCCAGAGCTGTTCAGTGGCCACTGCTGCCTCTTGCTCCATTAAGAGCAGGACAGACACAGCTGCCATGAGGACACAAAGGGGATTTTAAAACAAAATAGCTCACAAGGTAAAAATCACTTGATAGAGTTGATCATGTTTTCAGTGAAGATGGTGTTTCTCCAAGAAAAATTTCTTAATATATAGAATTTAGAGGGGAAGTTAGAGGGAAAAGCTGGGCACTGTTTGAGAGTAGAAATGGGCAAAGGAAATGTAGAAAGCTCAGAAGGACAAAGCTCAAGGCTGAGGGAGGTCAGAGCAGTGTCTAAGGCAGGGAAAATGAGCCTGTGTGGAACAAGACTTCTCTAGAGCCTGAGGGAGAAGAAACAATGTAGAAGACTGCTTCTCTTTATTTTTTTTTTTTCCTGGAGTCAATCTGTAATGCAGAAATGAGTGCAGGAAGAACTGGGCAACTCAGCAATAACCTGCAACAAGAGATAACAAATGGAGACAGCAAACAACAGCAAGAAGAGTGAATGAAGAGTGAAGGCAGCAGAACTTTGCTGTTCTGGCATTCCCTAAACACCTCCATCTGACCCTCAGCTGAGATAAACTCACCCCAAATTTTCATTTTATGCCCTGGGAGAGTCCATGCCAAGAGGTGGTGAACACAAGCCAAAGTGTCTCTGGAAGGGAGGGAGGGGGGTGCTGTGCATTGCAGGGGAGTGTGGGACCTAAGGCCCGTACAGAAAAGCCCCAAATACAATTTTATAACTGCAAAGGCTGTTGGAAGGTGCTCTGAGAGGAATAAATGGTTTCATGCCTTTGTCAGAGTTGGCCACCGATCTGAGAGAGAGAGGTGTCTAATACAGACTCCATAAAGAACATGGAGTTTATGTGCTGGAACATTTTTTGCCAACTCTGAATTCCAGCCTTTATTTTTCAAGAATGTTACCAGGCTGCACTAATACAGAAAGATGGTGAGGAAAAAGTAACACTGGGAGGTCAGAATTAAGAACTGGAGTTGCCCAGGGAACAACGTAAAACAGTAAAATTCAAATGCAGGCTGCACACCCCCACAAAGAGAGAAAATGGAGAAACTACAAGAGAAAGAGCAGAAGAATTCATTGTGTTAGAGAACTATCATTTAACTCAGGAAGAAGGCAGTTCCCAATGAATTAGGACTTAATTTCCAGATGTCTTTATGACATTTTAGTGGTTAGTGCAAACAGAGAAAATGGAAAAATTATAATTAAGCAAACAAAAGCCATAAGGAGAATCAGCTTTTCTCTAAATGCCTCCTTTCTTTGTTGGATATAAAAATCTGTCAGCTTTCCTATGTCTGTTTAAAAAAAAAAAAAAAAAAAAGAAATGACAGTGAAATTAGGAATGTGTGGAGGCCTTCAGGGCATAAGACATTCAAGAACAATGCTTGAAGGAAAAGGCTCTCTGTTCTGGTTTTGTAACCGTTTTGAATACAGATTTTAACTGCAGCTTAAAAGATCCCAAGGAGCTTGTTTCAAGGATGTATGAGGAAACTTCTAGAATGAACTTGGATGTTAATAACAATTTGCAGAACAGAAAAGAAACTGTAGCTAAAGCTGTGTAAGAGTAGCAATATAAACTAAAACTTTAGTGCTGATTGGAATTTTTATAAGTTTATATGGAAAAAACCAATCTATTTCTTTAGGAGAAACGTTACCTGTAAATAAAACCTATAAACCCTGTGCCTCAGGGCAAGGCTCTTTATGGATCCTCCTGCTGCAGCAGGTAAAATAACCTGGTTCTGCACAGAGCTGGTCAGGAGTGTGGCCATAGGGATAATGAAAATAGACATTATGCAGCCTAATCAATTACTGCTATGCTGCATAATTACATAAACAGGCCCTAAAGTTGCTGCTGAAACCAATGGCAAAAAAAAATTTCTACAGATAAAAATACTTCTTCAAGGCAACTTCTTTTTGAAGCAGTAAATATGTGCTTGTGTTCCAAGAACATTCTTGAGGCATCTTCTAGGAATAACTTCTGGGAATGTTGTTAATTCACACCAATGCCTTGGTGCAAAACCCTGTGGGAACGTGGGGGATGAGCTGGGCTACATGACCTACATCTTATCCCAAATATCAGAGGATGACAGGCTGCTCTGAGACCAACGTCCCAGGAGCATCTCCTTCTCTCTGTCCTACTGCAGACCAACTTTCTAATTTCTTTTATCATTTCACATTTGTCTAGTTTTTGGCCTTGTGTGTTGATTAAGAGGCTTTGGCAAGCAGTCAGGAATTATTTCCAAGAGTGGTGGAGAAGCAGAGGCCAAGGGTAGTGAGTTAATAAAGCAGTGTGGGGATGGTGGTGGAGTGCTGGCATGGGATGGTGCTTCTCAAACTCCATGAGGACATGCAGAAGCTGCTTGTTAAAAATGCAGCTCATTCCTTAATGGGTTTAATACTAATCTCTACCAGGTGTTACCACTGGCTACCTGCAGAGCAGTGTTTCACCTGGATTCAGTCTCTGAGGATGAGGGAGAGGACAGGATGGTACCAGAGACCACTGAGTAGTCACTGCAGAAATCGCTCATTTTGGCTGATCTGAAAAATTCACAACACCCTTATGTTGATTACACCACACAAAAACAACAGGTAATTGTCTCCAGACCCTGAGGATTGCTGCAACTTCTTCAAAAATGTCATGTATTTGTCAGCTGAGGCAATGGCTTTGTGACATTTCTCACATGTCAAATACATACAAAATAATTTTTCCCTAAATTTTTTTAACAAGGGTTAATTTTCCAGGCAATACATTCTCAAGAACATCACAGTATCACAATTTATTGTGTGTTTGGATGCCCTGCAGGCTCACTTCTTCCAGGAGATAAAAGCAGTACTGATTTTTACCCTGAAACTCAAATGCCACATTTCCTGTTTTTACACTGTGAGCAAAAGTGTTTTCTGTTTAAAAGTGGGAGGGAAGCAAAGCACTTCAGGGAAAAAGAAGTTTTAAGATTGGAAGACAATCACAGTATGGTTTGGGTTGGAAGGGACTTTTAAGATCAGCCAGTTCCCCCCCCTTCACTATCCCAGGTTGTTCCAAACCCTTTCCAACCTGGCCTTGGACATTTCCAGGGATGGGGCAGTCCCAGCTGCCCAGGCAATCTGTTCCTGCCTTATAAATAGAGAAACACTTTCAAGCAGGGTGTGTAACTGGGTAATCTCACTCTGCACAAGAGACACAAAGGGCAGAAACAGTCAGAGATAAAATTTAAACACTTTAGAAAGCTTTATCTTAGACAAACAAAACCATTCCAAACAAAATATTCCCCTGCTTGTCCTCCTTGTCCCCACAAAAACTTTTTCAAGGCAGGATCTGGAGACTCAGATAATGAATTTTTTCCTGTTTTTTCTAACAGGAAGGAGATGGATTTTCTTGGGCTTCTTGGGTGAGTCTCACAAGCAGAGGCCTTGCCTGGAGCTACCAAGCAATTAAATCAGTGATATCAGCAGTGAGGATGAAACTGCCTTTACTGGTAAAGAATTAAAGGGTTCCTCACCTGAATATTATTTCCCTTGTGTTAGACAACCCTGTAACTAATTCCATGATTGTTCTTTTCCCTCTCATGCACACACAGTGCAGAATGTTGATGTAGGTAATGGATTTACCAACACCAGGAGTTTGACTTCACACTACATTAGCATAAAAAGAATATAGGAAATAAGTAATCTTTGAAAAAGAATGCCCATTCTATGCCAATGCTGCACTTTACATCCAGTAAATTTTAAAGGATCATTTTAATGAGAGACTTTTAGACCATTTTTGTTTGCCAACTCAGATTGCTACTACAGAAGGTAAGCAAAACCTCCTTATTGCTATCTTGAGAAAACCAGCATTACGAAAATGTTCTTTTTTTTTTCTCCCAATAAATTGTATTCCAAGTCTCAGTACAAGGAAGGTTTATTTCACAGGAGGAAATCAGCACTCTAAGAACAATTATAAAAGTAACAAGGATTTTCCTATTTTCTCAATGTTACCTTGCACTGTGACAAAAGAACCAAGTTATCTCTAAGAAAGGCAGAAGGAAGAGACAGCTGTAAAGCAAGTTCTACAGGGATGTCCTCCCACAGTGTTTGGGAGGCAAATATGAAGATTCAGGAAGTATTTAAAATTCATTAAAATATTAACTTTGGATATGAAATACATAGAGATAGATTATCTAAGACTAACCTTTAAAAAGGCTTTCTTTTCCAGGGTATTCATTATAAATGGAGGAATTGCTGCAAATAAGATAAAAAAAAAGGCATTAACCTTGGAGAGAATGGCACTTTGTTTTCATTTTCTGTTTAGCTGAACTAATACCATAACACAATTTTCACAGCCTTTTATCATTCACTGAATTTTCATTTCACATTGCCAGTTGGATTGGTATTTACAAAGGTGAATAATAAAATATTAAGAAGCAAAATATGCAATTTCACAAGTAACTAAACCTGAGCTCAGCCATTTGGCACTGGCAGAGCACCTAAACCAACTCCAATCAAGTGGAACTCGCTCCCATTCCTTTGCCCTCTGTATCTTTTCTGCAGAAGCATCCCAGGAGCTTCCCTGCTGCAGCTCAGTGAAACACACTGAGGATGTTTCCACATTTCCCTGGGGAAGTTCTTAACAGAAAGGCAAACATTGCCTTGGGAACTGTAAGGTAATTTGAACCCTAAGGAAAATCACTTGGATAGAACAGAATCTCCTTCTCACAGCAGGGACTGATAATCAGGACTGCACAGGACTTATCCTTACCCATGCCAGGAGCAGCCATCAGAATCCTGGATACCACCACCTGAGCAATCGCCTGCTGAGCTGCTTTGGATGAATCACCCAGTCTTTTTCCATCCTCATCCGTGACAGGAATTCCAAACTGGATTTCCCTGTTGAATAAGGGGTAAAAAATAAAGCAGTGATGGATGTGAACTTATTTTTTCACCATTTTTTGTCACCTTATCTTTGTTCCTTAAAATTGTCAACTGTAAGCATTATGTGGTTTATTTTATTTTCTAAGCGAGTCTGTTTGTAACATTCCTTGGCACAAAAAAAAATAAAATTCATAAGGCAGCGAAAGATCAAGGAAAAAATACGTTGAGAAGTTACCAACTGAATATTTGTTACAGCAATCTGCTGCTTGAGTCTGGTCACAGCATTCCAAGTGGGAAAAAAAGAGATAAGATTTTTCTGTGCTCCACAGAAGGGAGAGGTCCCTTTACACATTAATTCAGAACACTGGATTTTTCTGGACTGCTCTGGAAGTGAAGCCTGTCCTATCTGACAGCTCATGGAACACAGGAAGATTATTTTCACTGAGTTGAAACAGAAGGCTCTTTGAAAATTCCCCCCTGGCATTCTAGTCTGAGCTGTCATTTCAACCATGAAGAATATACTTGAAATATAAAAGGAGGCACAAACCAAACTGTTTCTGTAACTGCATTATTCTCTATTAGATCTTTTGCTCAAGTGCAGGGTTAGGTGTTAAACTCATACTGGGAGAAGCACAGAGAACAGCAAATATCCTCAGGACTGCCTTTATTCTTCTCTTCAGATTTTACAAAAGATAAAAAACTACCACAGATCAACTTCCATTGTAAAGTCTAAATATTCCCTTTTCTGCCCATAACCTTGTGTTTATAATAGGATACTTTAAATTTGCTTTTCCCCACTACTATTCTTATTCCTAGTCAAATCACAACACAGAAAAAAAGTTTGTTTCTGACAAACTGCACATTTTTGTCACCTCAATGATTAAACAGAACTGCAGAGCCTGACTTCTATGACTAAGCTCTGCAGGTGGGACTTCAAGCACCATTTTTGAAATGACTGTGTTTTTCTCAAGCGTAGCTGCTATTCAAAGGTCCATGTGATCAAAGTTTTGAAGGAACCAGTAAATGGTTTCTGAGATCCAAGACTGAAGAACTCTTTGGTATTTATCTGAAGAGAATTGTTATGTTCTATTTTATAGCTGTTACAAACAACCAGTCAAAACCTCATGCATGAGGTTTCTACAAGTTTCTGAAACAAGCTAAAGATACAAAATGTGCTTTATTTAGTAACTTGCTGATCTACCAACTGAACAACATCTTTTCTTCCAGCATGAGTGTTCTTTATTCTTTTTCCTACCTTTGTCTCATTAGTGGAATATTGATGCAGTTGGCAGAAGCAACAGCAGCAAAAGGAACAAACCTCCCTATAAGAGGTGAGACGCGCTGGAAAACACACGGAGAGGGGAGAAAAAAAGGAAAATAAAAATGTTCATTGTCTTTATTGAAATGTTTCAGCTGTTAATGACAGACCAGACTTATTTCCTTTACATTAAAATTCAGTGAAAACTGGTGGGACAGAGGTAGAACAAACTTCAAACAAGAAATAAGTCATAAATGCTTCTCTCAGGAGTGAGCAGTCGCAGGAGAGTGGCAAAACCATTCTGAGTTTAGTAGCATCACAGGGAAGTGTAATTAAAACTCCAATTAATTTCCCAAGTGCTATTAGATGCCTTGAAAGGTGAAGAAGAAACTGGAAAAAAGGCACCTTATTAGATAGAGTCTGCATGAACTGTTTGAACTAAACATGGGTTGTTTGACAGATATGCATAAACCCATCTCCACGGAGAAAAAATAAAGTTGGGATCTAAAGAAAGGAGCTGCCATAACAACTCCACAGTGGGAGCTGTGCATGACACAGATACACCAGAGGAGAAATGAGCTGTGAGCTTCTCACAGGACAACACAGTTTGGGAAGAATAGAAAAAAATACCATCAGTACCTTTGCTAGTGAATTAAGTCCTAAGGCTGTAGCAACAGCACCCGTAGTGGCAGAAACATAGGCTGTTCCCAGCTGGCTAAAACAGAAATGAAAATGTTTGTACATGCACAGCTTCATTGAAAAACAATTACATTTTACACACATAGTTATGCACCCCCAGAAGTTAAATAGGCTTTCTTGTGCTACTGCAATAAGGTGGGGATGGAAGATCTAAACGGGACACTGAATTAAATGCTTTGATTTCACTAGCAGTAGAAATCATATTCGAGCCACACTGTAATACTGAATCAGGTTCTGCTGGTTGTGCATTGCTGCCTGTTCAGCATTTTCTCATGTACCTGAATGAACACCTTGAAGGGTTAGTTCTTTGTTTAATTTCCTAATTGCTTAACCTAGTAAAATCAGTTTGGATTTCCAAGGCCATGTCTATAATAGTAATTAAAATCAACCATACCAAACCCCATACACCCAGACCAGCTATGCTGCAAACACTCAAATCCAACCCAACCTGCCCCAAACCACACTTTACATACTTCCCAGCTAGGAGGTGTCTCTATATGCTGGAATCCACAGTTTGCTCCCAGACATCTTTAAGCAAGTCAGCCCCAAAACCAGAAAGTCAAGTACTGCAATTCCAGTTTTCTATTCATAGAATCATAGAATGGTTTGGGAGGAACAATAAAGTTCATTCCATTCCACCCCTGCCATGGGCAGGGACACCTTCCACTATCCCAGATTGCTTAAAGCCCCATCCAGCCTGGCCTTGGACACTTCCAGGGATGGGGCAGCCACAGCTTCCCTGTGTAACTGTGCCAAGGCCTCACCACCCTCACAGGGAAGATTTTTTTCTGTTTATCTGACCTAAATTTCCCCTCTTTCAGTTTGAGATGTCTTGCTTTCTGCACCTATTTAATCTCTTTTCCAGACATCAAGTAGAAACAAGCACAGACCAGTTGAAGGAATCTCTTTTTGTAAATGAACCCTCAGTGTGGTATGTGCTGGCACTGAGAAGGTGGCACAGTGACACAACTAAAGGCCCCCACAAAATATCAGCTTAGAAATATCCTGGTAGCACACCAAACTGATGAGGAAAACTTGCAAATGGTTGACTGAACCCTAAAACACTGATTCCCGTTAAATCCCGTTAAGTGCTCTTGATCAAGGTGATCAGGCTTGTCTTTAATGGCAGAAATGGAGTTCTCAGCTCTGGCCATCTCAGATTTCTCATTCTGTGCATATCAAATTAATAATTAATACAGATGGAAAAACTCATCCCTGTCCCACCCCAAACTTTAATGCCCAACCATGTTAAGTACACCAGAGAGCCATTTCTATTCATCAGAATGACGAGGTTCAGTGCCTGACCTGACAGTGATTGGAGCATCCCCGCTCCTGTTCGTGTAGTTTACTATAGCATTGAAGGACTGGTTGACCCACTGCCAGAAAACCACTGCTGGTGTCGTTCTTGAAAAGAGAAACAATTGTAATTATTGTTATTAAACTCACAGTTGAATTAACAGCACAAGAAAATGATGACAAATCAAGAAAAGCCACTGCAAGCGGTAACCATGCAGAAGTTCTTGCTTATTTGAATGAAACAATACAGTCAGTGAGATACTGATACTTGATAGTCAGAGTTATTTTAGAAGAAGAATTTAAAATTCACCTAGTTTTGAACCTGGATAATAATGCAAAGAAAAGGTAGAGAGTTTCTCTAAGTGTTATAGATAATAACAGAACAAGCAGTTTGCAGGAGGCAGTGCTTGGGAATGGGCACCTGTCCTGGGGGTTTGATTCATACTCTTGACTGCAATTTAAAGCACACACACGTTTTATAAACACCATCCAAAACTGGGGTGTGTGTCGGGAGTTTGTACAATCTCAGCATCCAAAAGGCTGCTGCTGTTTCCTCTGAGCTCCCACCAGTTCCTGCATCCTGTGTCAAAAAGTGTCTCTAACGTTGAGGCTGCTAAGAGAGCACTGGCTCTGTTTCAGTGGGCTTCATTGTCCTGGAGATTCCAGAACCACTGAGGAAATGCAGGGGAGCTGCAGAAACTCCTTAACCAATGGCCACGTCTGTAACAGTAATTAAAATCAACCATACCAAATGGATTGAAGCATTCTGAGTACTCACGGAGCAGACAGAACATCCTGCATGCCAGTAAGGCTGGAAATTCCCAGGGATCTCCTTCTCTTTGTCCTCCACACAGATGGGATTTTGGAACATTTCCCAGTTTGAGGGAAAGTGGGATGGTGAAGGAGAAGGGCTAAGGGCTTATCTCAAAACTACTTCTAGAAAGAACCATTAATCAACGTGAGGGAATGAGGAGAGAGAAGAGGAAAAGGAAGCAAAATTTCACATTTAAAAATATTTACAATAAATATTTTGACAATAACATTGATTTTTACTTCTCTAATTCTCAGGCAAATGTTTTCTGTGTTTTATTGCATCTCTCACCTGTAAAAGGTCATCATGCAGCCTGTGATAGTCATGTTCATGGGCACCTGGGCAGACATTCGGCCAATCACAAACATCTTCTCCCCAGTGTCGGGGTGAAAGGCTGAATCATAAATGTATTTTGCTCTCCACAGCTCATCTTCTGTCAAGCCATGTGCCACAATACCTTGTCTTGGGACAGGTTAAGAGACAAGACAACAGGAAAAAGCACAACTGTTATAAAATGCTGCAAATGCCCATGAGAAATGTGGCATCAGAGGATTTGGGGATGTTCACCCTAAGTGAATGGAGACTCTCATATAGCTTGTAGAGATTCTTCAGTTTTTAAATGGATTGGTGAAATAAAAATAATTAAAACCCCCAGCAGTGGTTATGCTGGCTGAGTCTATTTACTCAAAACTGCACTGGGTTTTAGAGCTAAAATATGGAGCCAAAATCTCTGAGGTCATTAGTGTGAAACGATGAAAATTCACTTTGAGAGTATTTGAGAAACCAATTGCTCCAATTGCTACACATAAGAGGAAGTTTTAAGCTTTGTTGTCATATTAACTACCTTCAGAATTAGACTCTTCTGTATTTCAGAACCCTTAAGAGGGGCATAACTTCCCCATCCATTAGCAAATTTGATTAAAAATAAAAGGGCTTCAAGCTCTGAAGTGGGAATAAGAAGTTGCAATGAATACAGTGTTTTAAGTATTTCCTTTTAAATATATCACCATGTACTTAGCATTGACTTGGACCTTTTGGGGCCAGTAGTAGAAGTAGTCAATGTCATACCTGTAATCATGCACAATTTTTCTTGCATTTTCCAGTGCAGCATTAGATAACAAAATATTCCTGGGGTCTGTTACAGTGAAGAAGTGATTGGCTCGTCCAACAAAAGTGCTTTGATCCCATCGGGGCTCCTTGATATTAATATTTAATGGAATATCTGGTGCCATCTTCAAAAGCTCTGCCAAGAAAACATCAACATTTGCAATTCAAAATACCACTCATTTCCTAGTGTATCTAGAACCTGCAAGATGAAAAGGGTAAACATTTAGAGTAAAAAACCCAGAGAACAAACACCAAAGAATTTGCAGAACAGGGGTTTAAAGGGGTAAGTCTGCAGAAATGCTTCTATGTCCAGTGCCCCAAAATGTTTATACAGTATTTATTACATCTGTACAAATACCTGAGGATGAGGCAGATGCAAAGGGAAGCATAAAAGTTTATTAATAAACAGACATACCAAGCAACAATATACTAATCAGAAAGTGCTTTACTTCAGTGACAAATTACTGTTTGTTGAAAATAATGTATTGAAGGGAATGAGAAATCAACTATTTCAAGAGATGCCTAAGTCCTATAAAGTGCAGTGACAGATGAAATATTTAATAAAACTCAGTTAACTTCTCTGGTGTAGCAAAACAAACCAAAAATTAGGAATGCAAACCCACCAATTAACTTTAATAAATGTTGTTTCTCTAAATCCATGTTTTAAACAAAACAGAGATTATATAATGCAACAATTGCTACATTATGAACACATGACCAGATTTCCTAATGATACTTCAAAGATGGTTCAAGAACTAGAGTGAAGGACACTGAAGAGTTGTGCATTTATGGGGCACAAAGCCCAGAAAAGCAAAAATTACTTCAGGATGACTAAGTTTACGTCAACATCTAATGACAAAAGGACAGTCCCTCCATAGCACAAGTATATAATTTTAACTTTCTTAAAAGAAATTTCTGCAACATATTCAACAACCAGTGGGAAAAAAAAAAAATCCTCCTCCAAATAATGCTTGTTTCAAATGGCAGAAAGAAACTGGATCTATATAAACCCATTTTTATATATTTATAAATAAAGATTCAATTTTAGATTATCTGTAAGGTCCCTCCCAACCCAAACCATTCTGTGATTCTAAGGTACCAGAACCCTAATAGATCTGGCAGGGGAAATGGATCCTTTCCCCTTTTCCCACTGACATTTCCCTCACTGTTAAGTTCATTATTGTACAGCACTGTTTATTAGCAGGATTATTTTCATGTGTACCTCTCTCAACCAGGCATGCTGCAGGATGAACACAGATCATGGAAATGAAAAAAGACTCAGGACAGATTTGGAGAACAGATTTTTCACGCACAGCATCTCAACAGGAGATGCTCCTTAGGTTTCTTTTCCTTTTCTTAGTACTTAGCCATTAAAAAACACCTCCTGTGAGCAGTGCTGTGTTGTGAATTAATAGTCCATCTTCTGGTGTAAAATGGAAACTGCTGGTTTTGCAAAGCCCTGTGAAAGCAAGTGCACTCATTTATTCAAACCCTCTTTTCCACCAAAATAAAGATAAAAATCAGGACATTAGGGCTGGTAACTTGTTCTGTGACTGCTTCCCTTATTTGCAGGAAAGTTCAAGTGTAAATGTTTTCTAATTAAATTATCCATTTAATTAAGAAAGATTAAAGCTGCTTTAGGATAGCTTATGATAATCTGGTTAAAGCTGTCTAATGCATGCTGAATAAAGCAGTGCATCCATAGAAGCTTTTTTCTTTTTTTCATTCTGGATAATTCTTTATATTCTGATTAGAATATGCACTACTGGGTTCTCTAGGAATTCCCTTTATTTACTTCTGATACCTCTGTCCACAAAGCCAAGTCCATCAGTAATAAGAAATCTAAACATTAAAGATCTGCCTTCACTGCAGATGGCTCAATTCAGGATTGCTGCAGTCTGAAACAATCAGAAAAGGTGAATGTACAGAACACAGGGGATTAAACACCTTCACATCCTAACTTTATCCCCTCCCACTTTATCTACTCTGTGTCTGCTCTGATGATCCTTGACCCAGGTGAGCTGATGGAATTTACTACCTCAGCAGGGAATTAATGTAGCAAAAAGATTGTACTGGAGGGAAATAAACCCCTGCAGCTGCCCAGCTGGGGTGACCTGACCTGCTGGAGAGCAGCGCTGGAGTCCTGCTGGACAATGAGCTCTCCATGACCAGCAGAGCGTCCTGGTGACCAAGAATGCCAACAGGATCCTGGACTGCATTGGGAAGAGCATTTTCAGCAGGTCAGGGAGTGATCCTGCCTCTCTGCTCAACCCTTTGAGGCACCTGTGGGGTGCTGTGTCCAGCTCTGGATCCTCAGGACATGGAGCTCCTGGAGCAGATCCAGCAGAGGTTGCAGAGCTGAGGAAGGGCCTGGAGCATTTCTGGGCCCAGGAAAGGCTGAGGGAGCTGGGGCTGCTCAGCCTGGAGAGGAGCCCTCAGCCCTGGGTGTCCCTGGCTGTAGCTAGGTGCAGGGAGGTCAGAGCAGGGCCAGGCTCTGCCCTGGGGCCCAGCAATGGCACCAGAGCAATGGGCAGGGACCGAGCCAGGAGTTGCCCCTGCACAGGAGGCACAACTCTGCCTTGGGCAGCGCCTGAGCCTTGGAACAGATTTTCCAGAAGTTTCCATGCTTTTCCTCCTGCTGTTACCCATCCTAGCCAGACTCAGCTACCAGAGACAGGTCAGCACAGGTTTGGTCTCTCTTTCTCCTTTTAAATCTACAAAACAGGCTTAGTGCTGCTGCAGCAGCAAAAAGCAACCTAGCAGGAAAATGGAAAACATCCATTAATTAATGTGTTACAACAAAAAATCATGCTTGAAATGTCTGTGTCTGTTTAGAAAGAAGAGAACAGAGAACATGGAGTTCACTATTACTAATCTTAATAAAGGACTTCCAATCCTGCATAGGATGGGGGGTGGGACAGCTGCCCACTCTGCAAAAGGGTTGAATCTCCTGTAAAAAGGGGTTTAAATTTTAGGTGACAGCTATTTAGGTACACAAACCCATTTTCTTCTCTCAATGATGTGGCTGACTTGCCCTTTTAGCAGATAAATAGGAACAATGCTGTTCTAAAGGACATAAACCATACAGACCCCCAATGCCCACAGAGAAAGAGCAGATGTAACACACACAAGGGAGTGTAAAAAAGTTGAGAATACATGATTTGGAGACAGGTAAAATTTGCAGTGAAGTAAAAAGGTGTCTGAGTTTGCCAGTCACGGGACTCTGAATCACAGACCTGTTCCAACAGTACCTAAGAGAACCAGGGAATTTCTACCTTGAAAACTTAGAAGTTTTCCAGCAAAATATTTTTATAACAAAAGCCCCATTTCTTGTTTTAAAGAGACTGCTACTCATGACTCATCAGACCTCATTAGTAAATGCTGAAAATGGAAATCAATCCCATAAAGCAAAACCATAAGCTAATAAAGTGCTGATAGATTTCAAAGGGATCCCCTTATAAAACAAAATGTCCAACTACAAAGTAAAAGTGGCGACTGCACAAAAAAGGTTTCATCAATATGTTATCTAACAGCCATAATCATCATCATAAATTAGATGGCTTTTTTTAAGTTTCATTTTTTATTTAAACTGTAAAACTGCAAGAAAGAGGGGCAACACCCTCAATTTAAGCTGCTGCAACACTATTTTTACCTACCTGTCACCTTAATTTTCAGATACAATTTCAGAGGGGAGCTGCTGTTTGCATAATCCATTCAAATACTTAATAATAAAAGCACTGTAATAAAACTACTTAAGATTTAATTATTATTTTAACTACAATGCTTTGTCAAGGATGGAACTCCACTACTTTCAGTGATCTAATTTTCCCTCTGTACTAAGTGTGCCCAAGATTTAAGTTCTCATAATCAGTAATCAAATTGGGTACTGAAAAAATAAAGGACATTAGGATTAAGTAAAATTTAAATAAATCCATATGAACCTTGAGATAAGCTGAAAGTTTGCAAGAGAGCTGGAAAGCAAAAGCACAATGAAGACAAAGACAAAACTGTTTGCTTTGTTACAATCAACCAATGAAGGCAAACTACCCAAACACTAATTAATTAATTAATTAATTAAGGTGCCCATATATGTAAATACCTGAATTTATTGTTCCCACCTGCTGCTACCCAGAAAATACCGGAACTAATACTGAAATAGGATAAAATTTCAATCAACAACACCTTTACTTTTAATGTTGAAGCAGCAAAATTGCCCTGGCAGTTGCTCTTCTCCACAAACAAAGCCATGAACAGATGATTTGGGAAACAAAATGAATTTTACAAACACATCAGTTGTTGTAATAATCCATACTGAAATGTCACTTTGAGGTTATGTTCACACAGGAGGATCAGCATTACTGGAAAGGATAAAGAATGACACTGTAACACAGTCAAACAATTAACAACTCTCATGGAAAACATATAGTAGGGGAGAAAATGATCCCTATTTTCACTATTTCACATAACAGATCAATTAGGAAGGTATTTAATAGAACCACTTGTACCTGGAAACCCTGCAGATGTTTTCCCCAGCAAATTAAATCAGCACTGAAGGCTGGACTATGCTCTCTGGCACATTCATATCACTAAACCCTTTCAGTTTCCAAACCAGAGCAGTGTATCCAAAGTGCCCCTGGAGCAGAGCAGCTAAATCCTGCCTCATGCTGCGGGATTGTCTGGCTGAGCATCAGCTGTGCTCCCTGAACAATGCCAGGGGTGGCATTCCTGTGACCAGGGACATTTTTTGGCACTGTTTGTCTCTCCAGCACTCACACAGAGGTTTGATTATCCACATGTAGCTCCTCCTATGTACCATGTTTTCAGAGTCATAACTGATGGTGATAAAGTTTTTCCTCAACACATGGCTGTGTTTTCCTCCAGTGAGGAAAAGCTGAGAGAATTGGGAATGCTCAGGCTCATTGTGGCCTTTCAGTGACTGAAGGGAGCTCACATGAAAGATGAAGACAGACTTTTCACAAGGGCCTGGAGGGACAGGACAAGGGGGAATGGCTTCAAACTGAAATAGAGTAGGGTTAGATTGGATATCAGGAAAAAATCCTTCCCTGTGAGGGTGGTGAGGCACCCAGGATGCCCAGAGAAGCTGTGGCTGTCCCTGGATCCCTGGAAGTGTCCAAGCCCAGGTTGGACAGGGCCTGGGGTACCTTGGTTTAGTGGAAGGTGTCCCTGCCCATGGCAAATTTCTTGCCCTCTCTGATCAGATGGAACCATCTGCCAGTCCATGCTCTGAAGTTTAATACTAATATTAACTGGGGTGAATAAAGGGCTTCAGAGTAAGTAAGAGTGGCCTGCCTTAACATAATAATTACACACAAAACCTGCACAAAGTCTGATCAACAGTTTTGGTACAAAGGCTACATTTAGATTTTCCACAGAACCAGCAATAACAGAAAGACTTTAAACCTTGTTTAAAGGTTAACAGCAGCAGTTGCAACAATTGTACAAAATGCAGATTCAGGAGTTGTCAGGAGTTCAACTCTCTGCTGTCACTTTACAAAGTTTGCCTTTTAAACATCTCATTTGAAGGTCATGCAATGACTTTTCAAACCAAAGCAACAGTGAAAAGAGTAGCAATGACTATTTAATTTATTTCACTCAATTTTGAACAACGCAGATATTTGATAACTTATTTTAAACTGCGTTGCATGACTGAATAATCCAGATGGGCAAATGGTCTGGGAAATTCTGGGCAACTTAAACTCATGCAGCTGTGCACAAACGATGAAAAGCAGCTTTGCTACCTTCCTTGGAACCATTTATATTTTCTTATGTTATTGACACCTTGTATTTTCACCTAAGCCTTGAAAAACTCCACTCCAAAATAAAGAATTTTCGTCAGTTTCTTTACAGTATCAGCTAAAACTGGGACTAGAGCGACAGAAAAGGAAATTTCATGATGATGTAAGTGTGAACTCATGGAGAAGTCTACAGAGAATTTCACATCCAAAAGCAGGGCAGATATAATTGTGATAATGCTCACTGTGACATTTGACTTCTTGGTGCCCAGCTCACTGCAACCTCCTGTTACAAACCATGGGATGAGCTGAGTAATCCAGCTTAAAACAGAATTCCAACCAGCCTGCACAAATGCTGAAAGAAAGGTGTAACTTTTGTGGTGTCCTTTACCAGGACTTAGATCTGTAAGTTCTGGTGAGGTAAAGGTGCTCAGGTCAGATAATGATTCACAAAATCTTCTAGGAACAACTAAGAATTCTTTTTTTAAAGAACAAGTGTGAGGCTTTTCCCTGAAAACTCAATAAAAATAGAAGATAACAGCAAAACCTCTTCACAGAATCCTTTAGGATTCTTTAGAATATGAATAGTTCAAAAGTTAGAGCCAGGTGCTGCTGATATTTCATGTGCACTGAGAGAGACAAAAATAAGATTTGAGACACTTAGGCCCCTACATCTCCATTCTTTAAAGCAGTCCCTTAACAACCTGATGTCCAGCTGTCAGTGCCTTGTTCTGGGAAATGAGATACAGCCTGGAAAATCTTGAGGTTGAGAAAAGTACCTGCTGCTAGAAAATGGGGAGAACAGCTTCTCTCCTTCCTTCTCTTTGTAAATCAAAGTGCCCATGGCTGGCTTGTTTATGCAGAGCTGAGTTCTAAAACATTTCCCATGCCACTTTGATAAAGAAATACTCCAGAGTCCTGCTAGGCCTCTCTATTCCTCAAGTAACACATTGTTCCTTTTTTGGAGTTCCTTTGTCTGAACAAACTCAAGATTTTTCTTTTCCAATGCTTAATTTTCCACAATGCCCACCCAAAGGACTGCTATGTTGGCTTAGGAGAAAAGACAGGAAATAAACCTCCCTCTGATTAGGAAAAACTGACCTGTTTTACTTTAAAACTACAAAACATTGGCAAAGCAACAGCAGAAAGGCAAATCCATGTTTTAATTGCTCTGGCAAAGAAAGGAACACAAGGCCTTCTCCAGGGATGTCAGTCATGGCAGTTAATTAGTTCAAATGGGAAGAACTAATAGACTTTCTGGGGAAAAGAGCACTTTTGTGTGGTGGCAAAAGAGCACATGTGAGACTTATCAGAGTCTGTAAGCAGTGGTATTCCTCTATTTGCAGTACATTTGCTGCCACAGTTTGAAATAAGCAGCACAGCTGATGACTGGGAGTCTGATGCAATGTACTTAGACCAAATGTTAAAGTCACTTGCCAAGTTTTTCTTACCCAAAGCACCTTCCACCAGTAAAATGCCTATTGAAATCACCAGGGGAAAAAAAAATAAAATTGTCTGCACTGTGATTTTTCCTACTGCAGTCCTAAATGGAATGCTGGAGAAGGCAAAGCATGGCCACACTACAAGATGCTTGGTTTTTCTTTTTTCTTTTTTTTTTTTTTTGCTTATAAATGTACATCCCACTTGTAGCCTAGCAACAAAAGCAGCAGCCAGGGCGAGATGAGCCTGCTGCTGGGGCTCTCTCCTCAAAACAGGAGCCATCTTTGGTGTGTAACTTGACCAGAGATTTCATCATTCTGCATTAAAGCCAGCTCCAGATGTTAGAGGTCCCTGCAGCCAGCTCAGCTCTGTCAGCTTTGCTTTGCCACCTCCTCTCCCTCTGCAGGAGGCACGTCCAGAGATGCCGCACGTGTTCAGCTCATCTCCACATTCAGGAAAATAAAGCTCCTTTGCCAACCAAGGTTAGTGCAACCTCTCATTTCAGTCCTGACTGCTGCAAGCTTGTTTCTGCTCCTTGTGTTTTAACCCCCACTAATAAACTGCAGTAGCTTTGGCTCTACCCCAGGTATGTTCATGGCTCTCTTCTGTACTTTTTCACTATTTTATTTATCATTTTCTATCCAGGTGATATTTCAATTGCACATTGGTACAAAGCCAATCTTCACCCCACCCAGCAGTATAATAACAATAGATTATTTATAATTCAATAAATAAAAAAAATTATTAATACTCATATTTAAAATTCTGTCTTTGACTACTAGGTGTCTGACCTTGGAGTTATCTGGTGATTTCCTTCCCTGGAAATGATGATCCTGCAGCAGGGAGCCTTGTCTCTTGCAGGCCTGGAATCTGTGCCGCTGTCACGCAATCCCTGTGACACAGACAGCGCTGCTCAGGGGACAGTGAGTGATCAGGGACAGGTTTTGGGAGCTGCTATACGTGCAGGGAGGAGGGGGCTGTGACAGCCCCACACTGCCAGCATCCAGCTTCCCCAGGGACAGGGTGGCACGTGGGGCTGGGACCCTGGGGAGGTGACAGGGGTGACACACAGAGCTAGGCCCCGATGGAGGGGATGGGCTGACACATGGGGCTGGACCTCTGTGGAGGGGACAGGGCGACAAAACAGATCAGGGGCTCTGCAGGGTGAAGGAGGTGACACGCGGGGCTGGGTCCCTGTGGAGGGGCCTGGGTGACAGACGGGGCTGGGTCCCTGTGGAGGGGCCGGACCCCTGAGGAGGGAGGAGAGCTCACAAACAGATCAGGGCCTCTGCAGGGGTGACAGAGGTGACAAATGGGGCTGGGCTTCTTCGGAGGGGCCGAGGCGACACGGGGGGCTGCTCCGCTGTGAAGGGGACAGAGCAACACGGGGCCGCTGGCTCCCTGTGGAGGGGACTGAGGGGGCAGATGGAGCAGGGTCCCTGCCTGGTCAGCACAGTACAGCACTCGGGAGTGCCACCGGCTCCTCCGCCCGTCCCCGGCCGCAGCCCATCCCCGCGGGCACTGCCCGGCCCCGGCCCCGCTACTCACCCGCCGCGCTGGCCCCGCTGCCCGGAAGAGCCTCGCTCGCTCGGCGCGGCGGGCGAGGGGCCGGGAGCCGGCGGGGCCGCCCCGCTCCGCCTCGCTCCGCCCCGGCGGGGCCGGGCCGGGCCGGGCAGGGCCGTGCGGGCAGCGCCCGGGGCCGCCCGCGCCTCCCGCCGCCCGCTGCCCTGAAGGCCCGGCTCGGCGTGGGGTGGATCGCGTTTCTCGCGCAGTTACTGCTGTTAATTATTTAATGGAATATCCTGTGCTGGCGGGGACCCGCTGGGATCGGCAGGGTCCCGCTGCTGGCCCCCCACAGCCCCACCCAGCCCAGCGTGGGCCGAGAGAGTTTGCCAGACAAACGCTCCTCTGTGGAGCCCAGCCCCCCTCTGAGTGAAGAACCTTTTCCTAATTTTCTCTCCTGACGCAGCTCCAGCGATTCTCTCGAGTCCTACCACTGGTCACAGGGGGCAGAGATCGGTGCTGCCCCTCCCGAGGAAGCTGCAGCCCACAAAATCACAGAACCACGGACTGTTCTGAGTTTGAGGGACCCTCGAGGATCATTGACTCCAGTCCCTCAGTGTGGCCCCGAGTGGCCCATACAGGGACCGCGGCGAGTTCTCCCGTCAGTCTCCTCCAGGCTGCACTGCACTGGGATTGTTGTTTCAGGGTTATTACCAGAAACCCAAGCCACACTAAGCCCCCAAACCTGGCGGTGAAGGACAATAAATTGCCACGCGTGAGGACAGCACGGCTCAGGAGGCTGCTCTGAAGGTCGCTCAAGTACGAGGCTTGTCACAGCGCTCGCACCTGAGGGGGGAGATAAGAAGTGCATTAGCAGCCAGATAAGGAGCATCCGCATGTCAGTGTCACCCCCTGCTCACACACATCCCTTCCCCAGCCGGGGTCCCAGCCCAGCCCTGGTGTGTGCTGTGGGCACTGGGAAGGCAGCAGCTCTCAGGGCAGGATGTGTCTTCATCTCTACTTCAGCAATTCAGAGCTGCTGGCCCCCAGAAATGATGCTCTGGATGCAGCTGTGGAGGAGGAAACCGGCCCAGGGACAAATGGTGGCCTCCCCACTGTCATTTTCCTTCTTCCTGTTATTCCCAGAATGACTGGGCTGCTGTGACAATAGAAACACTTTGGAATTTCAAACCTTCTGGTTTGTTTTTTTACTTCCCCTGAGGTTCACATCAGTCCTGTGCAACCTGGAGGAGCGGCAGCGGTGCAAGCAGAGCAATCCTTCTCTCCAGCTCTTTGGATACAGGACTGACCTCCCTCTCCCTTCTCATTGCTTATTCATACTGAGTGGGAATTTTGTATTAAAGAAGCCATTTTATATTAAAGAGCCATGACTCTACCCTGGTATTAAGTGTTTGTGGAGTTGTACTTACTGATGAAAGCTTTGCTGCTAATACTAAATGTCTATGAAATTATATATACATATATATATCATAAACTAGAATTGTGTAGTTTGTTTTCAATTTTTAACTGAAAGCCAACTCAGTTCATGATTTTTAATAAAAAAAAAAGAGTCAACCTTCATTCTGACACAGCCACACCCAATCTCAGATGTCTCCTGTTCTATTTCCCCTGTAGCTCCACAACTTAAATCTTAGATATATAAATATGACAATTGCAGCTGCAAATATACCAAGTGAGAGTCCATCATGAAAGAATAAAACCTGGCACCGATATCCTTGCACTGCACAATGAAATTTGCGCAAAATTTATATATTTCCCTGCTAATGTCTAATCCTTTTTAATCTTGTCAGTCAGCTCCCAGTCTCCATGACCGGTGACAGATCCAACACTGATACATCTGTGGTGGTATCTGGCCATAACACTTGTTGCTAAAAGACATGGCAATGACTCCAGGAAAAACACCTTGTTCAGGAAATGGAAACAACTGGATGTTGTGCAGAGAAATAAATTACTTTGTTCTTGGGTATAACTGGGGTTGTTTAGTATGGTTTGCATTCTGAGGACTGATGTGTTCTGCTTATAATAATTCCTTGTGTCCCAAAGATGCCAACTTGTTAATCTGATTTAAAACCACATGTGGACTTTTCTTCATGTCACAATTGAAATTCTGCTTGCAGAGTATTTAATCTGGATATATGAATACCTAAATTCTTTCTCTGAGTCACTACATGCAAAGCTGCATGAGTTAATAGTTTGCTCTGTGCTCAGTGCAGATGGTTTTGAGCAGCTACACAACTCTTTCACTGGACGAGTCATTTCTCCCATTGCTGAGTAACACATCTGATATTTTGCCATGAATCCTGAGAAGGCTCGAGATGGCTCTGAGCAATCCCCACCAGTTACTCATGAGCTACAAAATGAAAGGCAAATGGGTGAATACATGTAGTCACAGAGAATATCTGACCTCTGACTCCGTCTTTCTTCATCTGCACTAATTTTCACACTAAAATGTTTTTGTCTCTATTAAAAATGTATGTCTAGATTAATGAAATAAACCCCACCCCAGCTCCTTTTGAAGCATTCCTTGCAGTTGCCTTATTTCCCAAGGGATATATTAATAAATCCTGCAAACTCCCATGTACATTTGTTGAACTAGGGATGAACTTGACCATCTGCATGTTTCTACCTGGAAGAATTCCCAGACTATTACAGGGCAAATTCTTCCCTACACTGACCAGAAAAGGAGGATTTCTCTTCCTCCACAATTACTGCATCATCTAAGAAATAAGCTTTACTGTATTTGCTTTCCTGTATTCCAAAGTGAACATTGGTGTATTTTATGTTTTTTCTCCATTTCAAATTAGCCTTGAGAATCAACTGAGTAAGTGAAGAGCTGCTGAACATGCTTTTATGAACAGAAATGTCCAGTAAGTGGCACTGCAGGACCAGGAATTTCAAACCCTAGGTTGAAAACACTGCAGAGTGAAGGGAAATGTGAGAGACGTCAAGACTTCTCTGCTCCCTGAAAAAAGTAGTTGTAGAGCAGTGGGGAATGATGTGATGATGTTCCCCAAGGCACGTGCAAGGTTCTGGGGTATTTTCAGCAGCTGGATCAGGAATATGATGTCAGGAGCTGGCCTTGGCACCAAGCTGGCTGTTATCAGGGGTTTGCCAGAAGAAAGCAGGAACATTTCTGGGAATGATTCATTAGCACTTGATGGGAGGTGCCTGTGAAGGCTCTGTGCTGGGTTTTGCTATCAGGAGCAGAATGCTGGGCAAGGTGAACCACGTATGTCCAGCATTTCCTGTGGTTTCCTGACATAATCTACATTAATTTTATGTAGAAGATCCACACTTCAGACTGGGACATTGGTGCAGTCTGAGGGAGTTCAAGGATTGTTTTTATAAATGAGCCAGTGATTTCTGTGAGTTTGTGTCAGTGCATCAAAAACCACCACCCTGTCTTCCCAGTCTCAGATGATAAGGAATAAACGATTATCATAGGCAATTTGATCAAACAGGCAACTAACACAACATTTTTTGGCAATATAAATTGTAATGAAACTCTTATATAAGCTGATAGAGTGTTACTTACAAAATCACTTAAATGCTTTGGCTCCATCTGCAATATTTGAACTCAGTTCCAGGTTACTCATGCTCTGCTATGCCGAGCTAAATTAACGCATACTCAATTTTCCTCTTTCTCTAGATGCACAGTTATATTGGATAAGGATGGAAGGGAATGAAGATGAAAAGCCAATCTGCATTTGGAAGGGACATAAAGCTGTGTTTAAAGGGATAAAGCAGCCTTTCAAAGGGATTAGGAAGCCATTTCCTCTATGATGTGGCTATTTTATAAGTGTCTCGTGTGGGATCATTGCTGCCATGAAAGATCCATGCCGGCTCTCACAGCTCCTGACAATTTTTTTTCATCAGCATCTAGGGACCAGATATTGATTAATCCTTTTACTTTCACCTCCTGAGCCTTTCCTGTGGTTTCATAAAATAGTTAAAAATATGAGAACGAGGCATGTCAGCACACCAATGACAAAATCTGTCATATATGACAAAGCAGGACACCAGAGGACAACTGGGCACATCACAACATGCAGCAGCACAACCTATATGGAAAACCCCTTGACACCATGCCACAACCTGGTGGATACACCTGAAAGCTGACAGAAGTGCCTAGAGAGAAGTGAGAGATTCATAGAGGCAGGAAATTCCTGGAAAGGTATGGGAAAAGTCTAGAAAAACACAGGAAAGTCCTAGAAAACTACACGGAACTAATGGAAAAATTATGGGAAATCCTTAGAAAGGATAATTGAATTCTTAGAAAGCCATGGGAGAACCCCAGGAAAGCAAAATGTGAGTTCTGAAAAAATTGCCTACAAATTCCCAGGAAGCTGGAGGGAATTTTGTATGAAGTGAGGAGGAATTGCTATAAGGCAGTGGAGAAATCCTAGAAGGAAATGCACAGCTCTTTGAAAGCTGTGGGAAATTTCTAAAGAGCAGAAAGGAAATTTGGAAAGCAGAAGGGAATTCCCATAAATAGTACACAATTACTGGAAAGCATCAGGGAACTTTCTACTGACATGGAACTTGTCATCCCTACTTTTAGCCTCTCCTCTCCTAAATGGAGAGGGCTGGTTTGATGGACTGAGAAGAGGCTCTGGATGCCTGTCTTGGTGGAGCTGAGCCCTGATGAGCTTTGTGGGAAGGGAGCAGGAAGAATTGGCCGCCTTGGAAGGCCCCTGACCTTGGGACAGATGTTGACAAGTGGATAATGAACCTCAGGGAACATTTCCAGCCTGGGAAAGTACAGCCTGTTAGAGACTGTCTCAGCAACAGGGCAGGGAAAAGCCAAGGACATCAAAGCAGGATGCAAAGGGAGAATTTACTCATGTTAGGGGGAAGAAAGAGTTCTGCCTGATGTGGTGGGCCAGGCAGAGGGGCTGGGCCAGGATAAGAGATCCAGGTGAACAAGGGTGAGAGTGGATTTGGGATACCATCACAGTTTGGATCACAGGGTTTTTCAAAGGTGTGAATGAAAGTTACGTCAGGAGGAGTGAAGCAACCCAAGGCTTAGACCTTGGTACAGATTTTTGTTTGGAATACCGTTCCAGTGTTTTATTGAACTTGGTGGGATGTTTCTGATTGCTATCAAGCCCAGACTGTGTGATTTGCCTTTGACAAGCAGCCTTGGAGAAGAGTTTAATCCCAGAACCTGAAGGTGGAACTGCAACATCGCAACAACAGCAGAGTTGTGTGGGGAGCTGCAGATGGGAAAATGCTGCCTGAGACAGCAGAGCTGCAGGAGTGGCACATTTGGAGGGGTCTGGTCCTTGCTGGGCTGACCCTGTGTGCTGTGGCTGGCCCTGCTGTGCTCCGTGGGCACTGTGGGGCTGCTTCCCTTGCAGACAGCCCTGGCTGGGCTCCTGTGGCTCCCTGTGGCACAGCTCTGAAATGCTGCTGCCACTCTTCACTAGGAGTGAGAAGTGATGCTTCTGGCTTTTTGGTAAGTATTAGTTTAGTTGTCTTGAATACAAGGAATTGTGGCCTGGTACTGGCAGGGCTGTGGAGCCTGACCACGCTGTATATGTAATAATGTGGATTTAATAACCAAATGTAGGGCAAACTATTGTCTACTCGCTGTGGGTACCAAGCACACACCTCTTCATCTTATGTCCTGCACCAGAAAACCAACAAATCTGCTGTTAAACAGTTCTGTTAAACATTTCTTCTCCATCCATCAATCAGGGGCTGGGCTGGAAATATGGGTAAGGATCTCTTTGATGCTGGCACACAGCTCAGGAGTAAGTCTGTAAGAGCAGCTTAGGAGGGAGAGTGCCACCTACCAAGCCATCTGCTGAGAAAATGGTATTATCTGCAGTCTCATCCACTGCTGCTAGCAATCACTGTCACACTCACTGGTGAAGAGTTTTGCTGCTAATATATCTATTTGTATTCTTTTTCTCCATCCCCTCAGAGTTAATTATTCCTCAGATTAATTTCGTTTTAATGAATCATTCGGTATCGCTGGCTTTATTTCATCTCTGAGATGCTAATTAATATGTCAAAGCCATCTTTAACATGAAAAGTGCTGTCATTTTCTCTGTGACTTTTCTTTTGATTCACATATTCAGTTTGTTTTTTTTTCTGAGGGCCTAAAATGTCCAGTGTGGAGTGAAAGAATTAAAGCTGTATAGTAGTAAAAATATGCATATGCAAATAAAGCCTAAATTGGGAGGCAATGGCCCACTCTGTATTTTGTGCTGACTTACTACTGTGTGAGCCATTTCACAAAGTAAGTCCTTAGCAATCAGCTAAGGCTTTTATATACATGGACTAGAATATAAAATTCAGGAGTACATACAGTCTCTACACTTGTTAGTGGAAATGATCAGAAATTTTGAGGTATTTCACATTTGTTGGTGCAGATTAGGTTTTAAAGAAAAAATCTTGTTAGTTTGCTGTGGATTTCCTGGCACTGTGCTGTGCTGCAGGGATGAGGCAGTCGGAGGATGCATTTTCCTTTCCTTAGAGCTCTCCTCTCAGCTATAATTTATTCTCATCATCCTCTGCAGTTTGGCTCTCTACCCACTCTGGAGGGAAGTGTTGGCAGGGCAGTAATCCTTCTCCTGCCCCATATCTCTGGCAGATGGAAATCCCAGAAAGAAAAGGGGGGAAATTTTAGGTTTCCCTGCTTGAGGGATTTCTAGGGTGATTTAAGATCCAGTAAACGGCCTTTGGATTGGCAGAGCAGGTTGAGCTGTAAGAGGAAGGTCACTCCAAGTATTCCTTGTGGGAAAATTTTCTTTCTCTGATCCTGTGGGAGTGAGTGGGTGGAACTGGAAAAACCCCATAAAAAGTCACTGCATGAGCTCTGCAGATTGAATAACACAGTTATTGGCAGCATCACACTGAGTTTAAATTACCCACAGCTCCTGGGGCTGGGGACTGTGCAGGTGACAGCTCCTGCTTGGACCCCTGGCAGCAGGTTTGGTACTTCTCTTTCTTTCCTGTCTTCCTCATCTCTCCAAAAAGAGCCATTTTCTTGCAAAATCTGGGGGGGTTCCAGCTGAAACCTGCTCTGGGGAGATGCAGAGAGGGATCACTGGGGAGAGAGGGAAAGGGGAGCAGAGCCTGCACAGGCTCTGAGCAGGAGGGGCCTGGGAGGGGATGATGGAACAATTGGAGGATGGTTTTCAGCACTCCTAAAGCCTGTGGGTGACACGAGGCTGCCTTTTGAGAGGCTGCCTGATCTCCTGCAGAACAGAAATCCTTTCTGCAGGTTCCATCCGCTGTGGCCCAGGGCTGGAGTTGGGCTCTCCTGGCTGGGAGTGAGGCTCTGCTGATGCATCAGTGCCTGAGAGGGGAGATGCCAGGAGAGCAGCAGTGCCTGGTCCTGCCTCCTGAGCACCCTGCACCAGTGCATGAGCTCCAGATCCTGGGGAGCAGTAGCACTGCACAGCAAATCCCTGCCTTTTATACCCTCCTGCGCTACCCTCTGTGTCCAGCCTGAATGAGCCTCCTCAAATGAGTCATTTAAAAATTCAGACTTTCATACATGGTGCTTCTCTCTGGGCTTTTTTGATTTTCCTTTTTCCTGCCAGTGTTCAAATTTTCTCACATATTTCATCAGTGACCTGATGCCCAGGGATGCTCTGTGGCTGTCATTGGAAAAATAGTTCACAAGTCAACATGTGCTGATGTGCTTTCTGAGCACTGATGTGCTTTTTGAGATCAGCCCTGCTGAATCTGCCAGACACTGAGGGCCAGCTGCAGTGACTATAATCTGCAGTCAAAAAACAGTGCCCACACTCAAATACTGAATATTTAGGCCTCTTGTTGTCAACCTTTGGGGACTAGAAATCATTTCTCTGACTGATCCTTTCTCCCTACGGATGGATCTTTATCATTCAAGAGCTTGAGATCCTTGGAGATGTTAGCAGTGTTTTTTGCTCTGTGATTTTGTAGTCACTACTGTGGTTTTCCTCATAGAATGCACATGATAATATCAATTTAAACAATGTTCTTCACTGATCTTTAAAAGACTTCAGAGCTGTTTGATTTCCAGGAACCCTTGACTTTTCCAAGAAGGTTATATTGAGGCTAAATTTATCACAGCTTATTAGTATAACCAGTTATTTACAAATCTGACAGCTCTTTTAGACATTATTTTTGAGAATATGCCTCAGCTGATTTCTTGTTTAGTAAATTCCATTCTTGCAGACATGAAAAGTCCTCCGGAGGGTGATGTGAGTACAATTTGTATCCACATACTACAATATCTTCTGTAAATCCAGCTAAGCTTTCTCCAGGTCTAGTGTGTGCACTATTTAGGTTAAAGAATGTCCATCTCTGAATGCAAGATCTGGCTTTTGTTTGGCTTAGACTTGGTCTTCCAGTAGCCAATTTTTGTTTGAATTCAGATCATTTGGATCAAAGTTCTACTCAGTATTTATATTTTCAAGTCTTCATATGGACAAAGTAGGGCCTTGTCCAACCAGCATCTCCTGGGAATAGAGACACAAAATCTCTCCTTTGCTGCCCATTGCTTTGATTCTAGCAGCAGTCAGTAGTGATTGAAAAACATTAAATAAAGTTAAGCAGCTGTTTTATGTGGGTACCCAGGGAGAATTTAACAAGCTCTGTGCTTTTTTCTAAATCTCCAGGAGACACCTGCACCATCATCCTGTTGCTGACAGTTTTAGGCAAGCCCAGAGCTGGACCAGAGCTGATTCTGCTCAGACTGGCTGGGGACAGCTTGGTCAGAGAGCAGCAAAAGGAAAAATGACCCAACACTCGTGTAACTGGCTCCCAGAGTTGTGGCAGTCTGCTGCCTAATCCCAGCAGTAAATTTACCTAAATAATAATAGGGGTTAGTGGATTTCGCTTTTGTTCCTCACCTGGGTATGACTGTCAAGTCATGAAAGTTTTAAAGGCTCATAAATTAGCAGAAATGACAAATGAGTTCAGCAGGGTGCCCTGGATGAACTGCTGGTGTTTGAAACTGCTGAAGGGGCTTTGCAGTCAGGGCTGAGCCAAACCTCACAGTCATCCCTGGACTGGTCACACAAACTTAGGGGAGAGACAGGAGAGAGGCTCTGGTTTCTGAAACTGATGCTTGAATTGCCAAAAAAAATGAGGGCTGTGAGAGCCTTACAAGCTGCTGTGAGTAGTGATCCAAAAGGATTCTTTAAATGTCACATTCAAGTGAAACCCTCACTCATATCAGCAGCATTAGGTTCTTCCAATGCTGAACCCAGCCTCTCCCCCAGGAAAGGCCACTCCCTGGTTAAAAGGAACGGAAAAGAAGAGTTCACTGGATGAGTTGATAAGCAGATGCTTGAGAGCAGACTCCTCTCTCCTCTGTAATGTATACCTCAGTATTTTTATCCAATATGGCTCAAAAATTTTGCTTTTTGGGCAATTGCAACTTGTCATTTCTCCTGGAATAATCCAGGATGGCTGTGATCGAAAGTCAATTTAGAAGAGCCTCTGGAAGTTATTGCAAATAAAATCAAGTGTGCTCAGTGGCTTCTTCTGCAGGCAGCGTTTCCTCCAGCCCAGGGTTTTATGGAAAAACAGGAACGTGCTGCCTTTGCAGCAAATACTTGTCATGCACTAAACCTCACCTGTGTGGAGCTTTGAGAACGAGAGACAATAGAAAAAGGATCTTGAAAATAGAAAAAGAAAACTCACAGTGAGTTTCATTAGAGATCTCGATTACCAAACAGCACAGGATTCATTTTCTTGTCTATTTTCACCCTCCTCTGGGGATGAATGATGATTAAAGGACAGGATAATAAGCAGGGGGAGGGCGGGATGAGAACTTGGTGAGAAGCAGTTACAATTTATAAAAAAAGAAAGAGAAGGGGAAAGGAAAACAAGTGTTTCAGTTAACTAGTCAAGGTTAGCTTAGCACTGTCTCTGCTTTAAGTGACATTATGAGAAATAGAGGCTCAAAAGCAACTTCACACGTGCTGGATTCCACTGAATTTATGTTCACAACTTATTAAGAGTATTTGTTCATCTTGGAGGTTTTTAAACTTCCCTGTGATGTCTTTTCTATTTATCTCATGATGTTTTGGGGGGTAAGATTCCTGTGCAAAGGCTGCAAACCAGCATGCTCATCTTTCCCTGCCTGTTGCAGCTAAGGTAAGCAAGGAAAGACCCTTTTGTAAAAAGAATGATTTGAGTAACAACCTCTCCGGTTTTGGTCTCACTACCGAGCGGGGCGGGGGAGTTTGCCAAGAGGTTTTGGGTCTGCTCGGACGGGCTTCCCCTGCCCTTGGGGGTGCCCCGCTCGGGGCTCCGGCGGCTCCGCAGTGTTTGTCTCCCGCAGGACCCACTCGGGACGCGGAGCCCGTCCGTGGCTTTTCCCCGCTCCCTGCCCGCAGGGTGACGATGCCGGCCGCGGTGCCAGCCTCGGGGCCGGGCTGGGAGCGGCGTGGGACGCTGCCCCCCGTCCGTGCCCACCCCCGGCGGGGCCGCGGCCGCCCAGGAGAGGGAGCCCGGCGGCCGCGGCTGCGCCGGGAGCCGGGGGCTGCGCCAGGCGGGGGGCGGCGCACGGAGCGCTGCCCCGGCCGAGCCCCCAGCCCCGGCCGCTGCCCCGCCGTGCCGGGAGCGGCTCCCGAGCGTGCTCCGGGCTATCTCCGCTTCCCCGGGTGGCGGTGCCTCGCCCCGCGGCCCCTCCCGAGCATCGCCCGTCGCGGAGGCGCGGGGCCGGTACTCACGGTCCGCAGCAGCGCACCGAGCGCGGCTCGCAGCGCCCCGCAGCTCGGGCAAAGTAATCCCGGCTGCGCTAAACTCCACGAGAGCCGCTCCCGGAGCCCCGCTCTGCCTCTCGTCCCGGCTGCCCGGGACGTTGTTCCCCAGGAAGGCAGGAAAAGCTGCCCAGAAGAAGCGGCGCCCGACCGAAGATGTTAGAGGAGGCGAAGGGGGGTGGCTTTTTGCCCGCTGCGTGCCTCCATGCCTGTCATTCCCTTGTCTTAATCCTTTAGGAAGGAGTCGCCAGGCAGACAGAGCGTTCCTGGAGGGGCGATGCTGCCGAGCCCTGCCCCGGGCAGAAGGAAGCAGCCGGGAGATGCGCGGCCCGGGGCGGGCAGCGGGAGAGTGTGAGGAGCTGCCTCCGCCTGCGCCTTTCCGAGAGGGAAAAAGCATGGTGAGAGCTGGACCCGATCCCTGGAGCGCAGCCCCGCTGAGCAGGAGGTGGGATTATTCCGGAGTAGTTATGGAGAGCTATAACTTGGCAGCGGAGTGTTAAAGCGACTTGTTCCTGCTGGGAGAGGAACCCACTGCGGGCATCGCCGGCGTGGTGGCCGAGGGAAGGTCACTCGGGTCCTTCTCCTCTCGCCTCTTTCTTCATCCGGCAAACGACCGAGGGAAAAACTGGTAATCGGCTCTTGCCAGCGTTGGGAATACCGTGCCTTTTGCCTGGGATGATTTGCCCTGATGTGCCGCCTCAACGGGATGTACAAAGCGCGACTGGGACTGATCCGGCCAACAAAGTTTGCAGAGTGATCAGCAGGGGCCGTGGGATGGAGGCAGCTGGGCGCACACCAGCAGGGTCCGTCACGCACGGTCCGACGGCACAGACCTGCTGCTCCCTTGAAAACTAACTCCTGGTGGTCCAACTCTTACTTCTCCCCTGCCAATTTGCACTTTCAGGGAAAAAAACCCACATACACGATGCAATGCAGTGTTCCTGTGTTGGTTTTGTATATAAGATTTGCTATGCAATTCCAAAACTAAAACAGGAGGAGAGACGGCCCTGCATCCCAGAGCAAACAGGGAATCAGAGGTGAAAGGTAGGAGCCAGCATTTCTTGTGTAAGTCAAACTAAATAACCTGAGCTACTTCTTGCTGAAAACCTTTAAAACACACCTACTGTATGTCTGTTTAATTTGTCTTGGAAATGTAAAACAGTTTGAAACAAAGTGAAGATTTGCTTTCTGATACTGCCAAGAAACAGAGCAAGAACTGGTGCATTTTGTTACAGGAATGTAGTGAGGAGGAAGGATGGTGTGTTTCATCAGTGAGACATTTAGGGAACTAGAGAAAAGGCATCTTGTCTGATACGCTTCAGTGAATGTGAAGGGCTGGTGCAGTGGACACTGGAAACACTCGATCAATAGTCTATTTAAGTGGGAATAGATGCAAGCATGGAAAAGTGATTGCTTTGCTGTGTGTGGGGTGTGCTTGCAGAGGACGGCAGCAGAACATTTACAGGTGAGCTGAGTTAGGCTACTCCGTGCAGGGGTGGTGCAGTGTGTTTCTGAAGGGATTGCTAAAACCCCTCTGTTTGTAGGGTGGACTGTGTGTGTGCATTTTCAGTTCCTGCCCACAGAGCTTTCAGGATGTTGTTCAGGATGATTCAAAGAGGGTGAGGTCCGTCTGGGGGTGAAGGGACTGTAGGCAAAGACCTTTGCTCGGTTTGGTGATGAGTAACTAATGGCCGTCTGATCTCTCTGATCTCTGCAAGGAGAGGAGTTGATGTCGTCATGAAAATCATGATATGATTTTCCCTCAGGAGAAACTATGACTTGGAACGACACCACTATGGACGGGGAAGGGTTGCTGGTGGAAAGGGACTCCTCTTCCTTTCGGATCCTCACGGGCTGCTTCCTCTCGCTCCTGATCCTCTCCACGCTGCTGGGAAACACGCTGGTCTGCGCAGCTGTCATTCGCTTTCGCCACCTCAGGTCCAAGGTCACCAACTTCTTTGTCATCTCCTTGGCCGTGTCAGATCTCTTAGTGGCAGTTTTGGTCATGCCTTGGAAAGCTGTGGCTGAGATCGCCGGTTTCTGGCCTTTTGGTTCATTTTGCAACATCTGGGTGGCCTTTGATATTATGTGCTCAACAGCCTCCATCTTAAACCTCTGTGTCATTAGTGTGGACAGATACTGGGCCATCTCCAGCCCATTTAGGTATGAGAGGAAAATGACCCCCAAGGCAGCCTTCATCATGATCAGCGTGGCGTGGACTTTGTCCGTGCTGATCTCCTTCATCCCAGTGCAGCTGAACTGGCACAAGGCTACGACCACGAGCTTTTTGGACTTCAATGCCACCTTAGAAGATGTAAGCACGGACAACTGTGATTCTAGCCTAAACAGGATGTATGCCATCTCCTCTTCTCTAATTAGCTTCTACATCCCCGTGGCCATCATGATAGTCACCTACACCAGGATATACCGGATTGCTCAGAAGCAAATCCGGCGCATCTCGGCTCTGGAGAGAGCAGCAGTGCATGCCAAGAACTGCCAGAACCCGGGTGGCAACAGGAGCAGCATGGACTGCCAGCAGCCAGAGAGCAACTTCAAAATGTCCTTCAAGAGGGAAACAAAGGTGTTAAAGACCCTCTCGGTGATCATGGGGGTGTTTGTGTGCTGCTGGTTGCCATTTTTTGTGTTGAACTGCATGATTCCCTTCTGCGAGCCCACCCAGCCGTCCAAGGGAGCAGAGGCTTTCTGCATTAATTCCACCACCTTTGATGTTTTTATATGGTTTGGATGGGCCAATTCTTCCCTCAACCCCATCATTTATGCCTTCAACGCTGATTTCCGCAAGGCATTCTCCACCTTGCTGGGCTGCTACAGGCTCTGCCCCCTGTCTGGCAATGCCATCGAGACTGTCAGCATTAACAACAACGGGGCCGTGGTTTTTTCCAGCCAACATGAGCCCAAAGGGTCCAGCCCCAAAGAGTCCAATCTGGTTTATCTGATTCCACACTCCATTATCTGCCCGGAAGAAGAACCTCTTAAAAAGGAAGACGAGGAGGGTGAACTGTCAAAGACCTTGGAGAAAATGTCTCCAGCACTGTCGGGTATCTTGGATTATGAAGCTGATGTTTCTTTGGAAAAGATCAATCCCATTACACAGAATGGGCAGCATAAAACCTGAACAGTAAGGTTTACTCAGCAAGACCTAATGGTATATATTGTAATAATCTTTTTTTTGGGGAAAAAAAAGATATACAAGATTTTTTTGGTAAGAACCTAAGCTCTAAGGGAGAAAAATGCACATTTACACCAAGCCCAGAATTAATTTTCCTGGCATTCAGAGCAAATTTAACATTTCAAACAATAAACAGAAAAAGATACTGGAAATTGGTTATAAAAAAGGATGCTAAACTGTACTGTTCACCCTGAGGAAAATCTACAAATTTAGATACAGTGCAGTTACAAAGAAAATGTTGCTTCTTCTCTGTACAGAGAAACCAATTTCTAGGTAAAAGTGAGGCAAAAGATAAATGTTGAGTATTTAAAGATTTATGTTTACTCGAAGTTAAAAGATTGCTTTGTCTTGTGATAGTGGGTGTTAACAGGTCCTAATTAATGACTGAGGGATTGTAAAGGTAGGTAGATGCCTTCTTAAAATTATTTCTGACAAATAATTGAGCCTTATAATGAGAACGGTTATTTTTAAAGCTTTGGGAGGTAATATGTTGATACTGGTTTTATTTATTTATTGTTTTAAATTGATATTTTTCATATGTTATAACAGATCTAGCTTTATTTATGTTATTTAAGATGTTTAAATAATGGGATATTTTTGGAGTGTCATAACTGCATTTTGACCAGTCAACCAGTCAGCACTTTATTACAAGCTCTGATAGTCTGGAGAGCTGGTGGTGAGGGGAATGGAGGAGTGTTAAGGAGCTCAGCAAGAAATGAAGGAATCAACAGAACTGATGCTGTGTGGAGTTGGTTTACTTGTGGGCTTTTTTTATTTTTAAGTGGGATTTCTTTCAAAAGATAGGACCAGAGTTGACTGAGTTGCGAATTCTCTTCCCTTATAGAAATAAAAGAAATTGCTGCTATTTATTTTTAAAAAGTTTCATGTTACAGAGACTTTGCTAGAATGTCAAGTTTGTGGATCTGTAAATACCTTAAATATGACTACAACCTTAAGAAGAATCCAATTTGGGAAGGAAAGCTTCTTAGATAACAATTCTTAGTATATAGTGTTTTGTATTTATGTAAGATAAACAGCTTTCTCAGACTTTTCTTATTTCAAGTCTTGGATATCTTTTCTGAACAAACACACTGGGTTATAATGGTAGGAAGGATGCCAAAACCTGGTTATCCTGCAGGACCACCTGGAGCCTGCTGTCTGTCTGCTCCTCTGTCACAGTCAGAATTAAAACCTGAGGTCCCTGGTGCTTTACCTCGGGAGCTGGGAGGACATTACAGTTTAGTGATTGCCATGTCCATACTCCAATCTGTGAGGAATAGTGGCCTCATTACCATTTTGGATTAAAACATTTCTAAATACGGCTGGAACCGCAGCCTCCACCTCGAAATCCTCCTGTGAACTCCAAAAAAGTTGCCAATGTTTAATTAAAAAATCCTGCTACTTTGCCACTGTCCTTCCCTGCTGCTTTCCCTCTGTAATGCCAAAAGCAATCAGTGAGCATTAGCAACAGGAACATTGGGTGTTAATATTCAGCAGCATTCAAAGGAATCCATTTCTTTTCTAAATGGGAGAAAATACCCTTTGGAGCAACTTTTTCGTAACATATATCAAAACAAATGTGTTGTCAGGAAAAGAGAACTGAGAGAAAAAAAAAATTTAAAGTCTAACAAACTATATACATCCTGCATCAGGTCTGTGTATTTATGTATTGTGAATGTTTTCATAATTTTATTGCCTGTATGCTGCTTTCATACATATAATAAAATTATTTTGTGAACAGAAGGTCAAATAAAGCAATCTACATTGCATTTATTAAATACATGCTGTTTTTTGGCAGTTGTATTGATTGTGTTAAAGGGAAGGATGGCTCCTTTATTTTACCATTTGCCCTTATTTGGGATCACACCCATGATGCCGATGGGAATTTCTGTTAAAAGCAGAGGAAAACCTCCTTACTAGAGACCCCTCAGCCCTTGCTCCAAATTAGGATTTGAAAGCAGTAAAAGCAATTTGGAAACAGGCACTCTTTGCTTTAAATGTGTAAAGCTTAACCTACCGGTGACTTTTATTTAGAAGATTATTTTTTGCCTTGGTGTACCAGCATAGTGAATTTGGTTGATAACATGTTTTTATTGTTGTTCTTCCTTTTATTTTTTCTCTTTTTCCCTCCCAAGCTTTGGAGTACTTCTCAAAGCCTGCTACAGCCCCACTGCTGGTGTCTGTTTTTGGCAAAAGGAGCCATTTCAGCAGTGAGGTGATGATGGGTGCAGCTGAGGATCCCTCTGCTCCTGGCAGCCCTTTGCTCTTGCCTCTGTCAGCAGATTCATTTTGAAATGAAGGAGCAAATCTGCATGGTCCCTTCTGCCTCGAGCAACACCAGCACCACCAGTCCAGCCCCTGGGACTGGAGCTGGTGCAGGAGCTGTGGGAATGTCCAGGTCCCCCTCCCGGGCTGCTCCTGGGGGTCAGTGAAGCCGCAGGTCTGAGGCAAACAGAGCATCCTGGCTGCTTCCAACCTGTCTGGGCTCCTCTGGGAAAATTTCCCAATGCCTGATTTTTTGGGGGTACCTTTGAAGAATTAATTTCTTAAAAAGTACACAGGCCAAAGAAGAGGTTCTGTGGTTTCTTACTTATTCTCAAAACTTCCAGCAGTCTGCTATAAAAGCAAAATACAAAATGAGATTTAAGGCGATAGTGTAAAGCAAGGTGCTGTTTTTGCAGGAGTTCATAGGGGATGATTTGTATTCTGTAATAAATGTTTGTTCTGCTTGACCAGGACCTGTCACAGAACCTCCCTGCTTGCAGAAGGATCTGAGTTTCGGGGGGTCTGTGAAGTTTGGTGAAGAGCTCCTGCTGCTGCTGGGAGTGTCCCCTAGGTGTGAGAGACTGGGGAGACACTTGGATAACTTTATTGTTTTAACTCTTGTTTGATTTAACTAGTTATTGCTTCTGACTCCTTTTCCTTCCATACATTTTAAAATAACATGAATTGGCCTTGATCCTCATTTACCAACACACCCCACCTACCCTTTGTTTTCCAGCCTCCCCAGCAAGTGCCTCTACATGTCCTCTCTGCCTTTCCTCCCATTACTACCAGAGCCTTTCTGCTGCCTTTTTTGCCTTTATTTGTCCCAATTAGCCTTTGCTTGGAAGAATGTCCAAATTAAAATCTTTCCCCCCAGCACAGCCAAGAGTCCCCTTCCCACATGCTGCTCCCAGAAATGCCTCCCTTACCTGCTGCAGAGCCTGGACACCAGTGTCGGGGCTGGCTGGCAGGGACAGCAGCAGGCACCTGCTGACTGCTTCTCTATTTATGTGCTGAATTCATTGCCCAGAAGCTGCATTCATTACCTGCTCTGTGCCTGCTCCCCAGCTGCTCAAAACCAGTGGTCTGCTGGAACTACTGGTCACTCCAATGTCAGGGGGCACCCCGGGGGCTGGAGGAGAGCCAGGAGTGCCTGGCTGGGCTCTGGAGCTGATAGCAGGGAGCTGACTGATGAGGTTGGCTGGAGTAGCCTGGGAGGATTGCTGGCAGTTCCACCCTGGCAGGCAGCTGCTGCTCTGGAACTCATTTCTGAGAGCGTCTCCCCTGAGACAACTTTGGCTGCTTTGGTGGAACCCCTCCCCAGGAAAGTCTTTTCTCACCACGTGCTGCAGCGAGTGGCTGGGCAGAGGCAGAGCCACAGAGGAGCAGTGAAGTTCCAGGGCACTGGGATGTCACTGCTCCCACCAGGATGGTCCCCACATCTACTCCAGGGGAGTCAGGCACTCTTCCCCCTGCCCTGCTTGTGCTTTTCTCCCTGTCTTGCTCGTGCTTTTCTCCCTGCCCTGCTTGTGCTTTTCTCCCTGCCCTGCTTGTGCTTTTCTCCTTGCCCTGCTCACACTTTTCTCCTTGCCCTGCTCACACTTTTCCCCCTGCCCTGCTCACACTTTTGTCCCTGCCTTGCTGACACTTTTCTCCTTGCCCTGCTCACACTTTTCTCCTTGCCCTGCTCACACTTTTCCCCCTGCCCTGCTTGTGCTTTTCTCCTTGCCCTGCTCACACTTTTCCCCCTGCCCTGCTCACACTTTTCTCCCTGCCCTGCTCACACTTTTCTCCCTGCCCTGCTCACACTTTTCTCCTTGCCCTGCTCACACTTTTCCCCCTGCCCTGCTCACACTTTTCTCCCAGCCTTTCTCCCCTCCAGCAGCATTTCCTCTGCAGAGTGAACCTCGCTGTGTCCCTTTCCCATGACAGGACATGAATGCAAGTTTACCCAGATAAACCAAGGAGCCTTTTTTCCTGGCTTTGCTTCCTCGTGACTGAAGGTATTTTTCTGTTTGTGGATGGAAGAGGTTAATAATTCACCTGGTGGCCTTGATGAAGGAGCTGTTGGCAACAAATGAGCTGCAATCACCAGATTAAATCGGAATATATTTCTCCCCTTCCCTCGTCAAGAATTTTGTGCTGATTTGAGTTTCTAACTTAACAAAGCAAGCAAAAGATAGAGGATAAATGAGGAAATGCTTTTGCTGAGGTACAGGTATCATGACACAGTTATTGGGAGCAAATCCTGGAATTTTTTTCAAATCAATAGCTTTCAGGAGCAACCAAATCTGATTGAATTCTCAAAAACTTGCTCTGATTAGTATCTTGAAAGGCAGATTATTCCAGCAATTGTTTTGGTTTCTAGTGTAATGACAGCAGAGTGTGTTCCTGGAGATGAACACGTGGCCCATGTGGCCACACAATGAATGTGACTTAGGGAACACTGTGCTGTTTCTTTCATCACTTTTAAAAGGTGGAAACACAAAGCCAAGGTGTTCTTGCACTGGTCTGTGAACGAAGTGTTGGGCTCCAGCCTTGGTTCAGGTGATGATCCCGTCTCTGAGAGAGAATCTGGTGCTCCTGCCACCCCCCAGATCTCAGAGATGGGGCTGCATTGTGCCACCAGCCTTCCCTGAGGGATCTGCTGAGCCCTGCCCAGCCAGCACTGCCAGCACCTTTCTACAGAGGTGATTTTGGGGCTGAACATGTAAATCGAGTGTATAACGCTTATATAACAGCTGCTTTCATGTTGGTTGTTGTTACAATCGTGGTCAGAATCAAACAGCAAGTTTCTGCCATGCTTTGTTTAATTTGATTTCTAGAAAAAAGTTCTGGGCAATGACACAGGAGAAGGCTGCTGGCCCTGCTGTGCTGGTGGCCATTGTTTTTCTATTCCAGTTGCATTTCCCTTTTGGTTGTGCCAGGCTGATCCTCCATTTTTAAAAAGGGAAGTTCCCGTTGGTTTTTTGGTGAAGGAGTTTCCTCAGTGCCTGGTGAAGGATGGCAGGAGGTGCAAATCCTGGTTCCCACCACCTAGAGCTGCAGCCACTCACCTGGACCCACCAAAATAATGTGACTTGTGCCTGGCTTTAGCTCCTGTCCCTCTGAGTGGGGTTGGCTTCCCCCAGAATGGAAATGGAATCGAAGGAATAGCCTGGGTCTGGTTCATTCTCACCTTCTGGAGCTGCTGACGTGGGGATTTGGGGTTGAAGAGGCACAAAAGAGACAGGGGCTGCGGGGCTGGGGTGGTAGCACGGGGCAAACCCTGTGCCCACGTGCCCTGCCACAGTCCTGGGCATCCAGGGAGGGGAGAGGGAAGAGCCCAGGTCCAGGCCAGCCCCAGGGACCAGAGCAGCTCCCAGTCCCTGCATCACACAGGAACAGCTCAGCAGGCAAGGTGGTTTTTGCTCAGGGCTGTGCGTGGCACAGCCTCCAAACCAGTTGCATTTTTTTCTGTTTGAATAGTTCCCACCCAGCAGGAATAAAAGAGTTTGTGGGATATTTCAAATAATAACAACAAAAACCAGACCCAAACCAGCTAATCAGAAAAAGTGTTTGTATGTATAATTTTTTACATTTTCAAAATGATTTTATTTTCGATGTGCTTAACTACAGAGTTTGCAGTGTGAGATTTTAAAACTCAGATCTCTGGTTTGAATATACTGACAAGCAAGTTAAACAGTAAAATAAAATGAAACAAGGTAATATCACTTCCATTAAACAATTGGATTGGTAAAAACCTTTTCCTGCTCCCATCCCTTGATTTTCAGATAACAGAATTCCTATTAATTTCACATTTTCCTAAGACAAGAGAATGTTTTTGAGATCTTGAAAGGAGAGAATGAGGGAAATATTTGCTTCCCAGATTGTCCTTCCTTGCTGAAGCCAGCAGAGGAATCAAACATTTCCCTGCCCTTTGCCACCATTGCAAAGTTTCTCTTAATTTCAGAGGGAATTCTGGATTCAGACACCAGGCATTTCCCCCTGTTTCCATTTTATTTCTCTGTTAATAAAGGAGTTCTCAATGGTGCCAAGTTCCTAATGATTTGGATGCCTCTCTGTGTCAGTACCAATAATCTATTTTCATGGGCATGTTCATCCATCATCCTCAATTAAAGGATTCATGGAGCGTGTGGAAGGGACAAATGGTGAAGCTAAATGAAATTTCTTTGTTACAGAGGCAGGAGATGAACCAGGCCTGCATCACCTGCAGTAAAAGGACAAACCTGTCAGGACTGACAGATCTTCCATGCCAGCACTTTGTGCCAGAGAGATGAAATGTTTAAAAAAAAAGTGAAAACACACTTTGAAATTGCATCCTAAAAGTGCTTTAAATAATAATTAAAAAAGATTTAATGATACTGTTATTTACTTTTTCACTCTCTTGTTTAATAAGCTTTTGTAAGGCAATTGTACAGGCAATTCCTGTAATGATTTCAGATTTGTAAGTGGGACCATCCAGTTTCCTTCTCTTTGCTCTTCTGTGCCAGTATCAGAATTTGATGTGGATTTGTGTTCCCAGCTGAACAGACTCTGCTCCTGCAGCCTCCTGACACCTCCTGGAACCCTGGATCCCACCAGCTCTGTTGGGAAGAGTGAAAGGAACCCCCTGGAAACAGCTGGTTTTGAACAGTGGGAAATTATTTTTGAGCAAAAAAAATGGCATTTTCTATTGGTATCTTTTTTGTAAGTCCAAAACCTGGTCCATTTTCATGTTTTTCTGCGTTTGTTTGCAAACAGTTTGAGTTAATTTTTGCAAAAGCAAGATCAATGCTTAAAGAACAGCAGTATTTTTGAAGTGAGAAAGATTTTAATAGTTAAAATTTCAGAAAAAAAATCATTACAATTCTTATAAAGCAGAACATTTTCAATGCTTTTTATTCATGTACAGACAATCTTAAAAAAAAAAGGAACAGATTCTGATTAGAACAGTTTAATGCAGAAACTTCCAGTCCTATTTCTTACTTGCTTGAGAGGATAAAATACAGTGATAGGGATGTTTGGAATAAGGTGTGGTATGATGAGTAAAAGCCTTTCTAGCAAAGAGTATCACATCTAGCAAAGCAATTCTAGACATTTAGTAATTTCAGTTTTGCTGTTTAATTCCCCTCATTGTAAAATATTGATTATATTTTAAAAAATTGATTAAATGAGCATGTGAAGGTAACTTTCATTATAATAAGTGTCATTAATTGGCCTTTTGCTGGGATTCTCTGTGGACTTGTGCCTCTGTAAATGGCATTTTTGTACCCAGGCTACAGCACAGGAATTCCTGCCCTTTGTGATGTCTTGCTGCTGCTTTTCAGCAGGAACAAATTCCTTCTTGCCCCTTCCCTGTCTCTAATGCATGTTCACTCCTTCAGCCTCTTTATCCTTTACTTACTGAGATAAGTTAAATTGTAGGAATGTGATTTGAAGGTGATTTTAGCAGGTGTTTGTAGCCCAGCCAGGGCTCTGACCCGTGGCACACACACATGATCAGGGTCTAAGGAGAAAAAGTTTTTATTCTGTGTGTTCTCCAGCTTATATACTCTTAACAAAGCGTGATCTTAGGTCATTAACTACATCACAATAACTTATTATATTCATTGGTGCAAAGCAATTAGCGTTCAATGTAATTAGCAAAAGTTTTACAGAAATTTAAGAAGGCACATATACACATCTACTTATGCATCTAGCTTATAAAAATTTTCATGTATCTTTTCTAATCTGTTTCTATGCTGACAGCCTTGTCTTCTTCCTTGTTATAGATACACTTGAAAATCATCAATTCTTATTTCTTCTATGGAATCAGCTTTGCTTGCAAGCCAGCTGTCCAGCCCCTCCATGCTCTCAGACCTGTGTATCCCAGGATCCTGCTCCTTGGGATCCCCCCACCCACATCCCCAGGGGAATGCTGCCCACCCTGGGCTGGGACAGGGAGAATCCCCTGAGTGGTTTCACTGAGGCATTCTCAAAAAAAGGACAAAAAGTCGATGAGCTCCTACCCCTTGGTCAACTCAACCCCTGGAATGCTGCTCTCCAGCGCTTCCTGCCCTGCCCAGCTCAAAAACCACTTGCAGAAATTGTTTTTATTTTGCAGTATTTACCCAGCTCTGCTGTGCAAACGCCCTCAATTCTGGCATGTGGCTGAAGTAACGACCCAGCTGCGTGATAAAAACAAAGAGAAAATAAAGTTATCAATCCTGACACCCAGGAAAAGAGCCCATCAGCAAAAGGCTGGATTCCCACCCCACTGAGGGGATTTGAGGCAGGAAAACCACCCCAAAACTGCTGGTGTGAGTGAGGAGCCCCAGCAGGATCTCCCCCATGGCAGTGTCCATCCACTCCCACTCCATGAAGGAAACACTTTGCACACCCCAGGCTGCAATCAATGGAGTATTCAATATTTCCTTCACTTCCCTTTTCAAAGTGACTGGTCATTCCTCTCCACGTCCATTTGCTGCCTCTGCTCAAAGTTAAATGTAGGAAAGAGTCACCAGTAAAAGCCTCTGGGGTTACAGTTCAGCTGAAGTGGGGTGTCAGAGGAGAAAATACACTTTTGCCTTAAATGAAAGAGCTTCACTGCTATTTTAGCTTATAATTTAAATTTTTTATTCTATTACATTTTATAATGTGGTTTTATTTTACTGCTTTCCATTGCTCACCACTGACACAAAATCATTCCTGAATGCTGATTTCCTCAGTGTCCTATGTAATATTTTTAAACTACAAATACCTGTAGATAATGAAGGCCAGCTCACCTGTTAGGGTGAGCAAAAACAGGGAAAGCTGGAGTCACTGAGCTGGAGAGAAAGGTAATATTAGGAAGGAGGACTTTTCTCTCTGAGAAGCTGTTTCTGCCCTCTGAAGTGAGGATTTCCCTTGCTTGGACTGAATATCTTCTTTTATTACAAAGAACTAATTTAATTTGCATTGTCTTGCAACACTGCTGCTTTTTTTAGCAGCGAGTCCATGTTTAGTTGTACCCATAACTCAAGGGCACTACACAGACTGTAATTGTTTCAACAGCTGAATTAATCAAAATGCTCCTTGTGTTTTAGTTCCTTCAGGAAAATAGATGGGCATGTCATGCTGCAGAGTGATTTCTGAGGGTTTAATTTCCCTCTCAGGCCCTGCACTGCTGCGTGGGCACAGCTCAGGGTGTGGACAGCCCATGGAAGAGCCATGTGGGAAGGGACACAAATTCATGGGCTTCATGGTCAGCACAGGCAGGGCAGGGGATGTCCCCAGGGCTGGGATTCCTGTGGTTGTTATTCCAGCCTGGGCTTGGGGGGTGATGCCATCTCCTGCTTCAATTCCTTCAATTCCAGCCTGTTCCATCTATCACATCTGTCTCAGTGGGAAGCTGAGATGGGAGGAACCTCCATGAGGAGGGTTAAGTGCTGCTCTCAGAGAGTCATTATCGTTTGTCAGTGTTGGGGGAGCTGCTGTTGTCACACTGTTGAGGGCTTGGGAGACCCTGAGTTCAGTTTGCTCTGAGGATCATCGAAATACTCCCCAGTTTATCCTCATTGCAGCTGTCATGCTGTGCCCCTTGCTTCTTACATGGACAAACAGGGATGGGGGAGTAGTTTTAAAATAAAAGGGAGGAGTTTTAGATTAAGTGTTAAGGAAAAATTGTTCCACAGGGTGCCCAGAGCAGCTGTGGATTCTCCATCCCTGGAGGTGCCCAGGGCCAGGATGGACGGGGCTTGGAGCAGACTGGGACAGGGGAAGGCGTCCCTGGGGTGGAATGAGATGAACTTTGAGGTCCCTTCGAACCCAAACCAGTCTGTGACACGTTGGCACTCCAAACAGCTGCTGCCTCCTCTGTTCCTCTCTGAAATCAGCCTCTCTCTTAAAAAAAAAAAAAAAAAAAAAAAGGATTGCCTGCAGCAATCCTTCAACAGACAGATTCCTGGGGCAGGGTCAGCTGGTCCTGACTGCTCCCTTTGGAGGGGATGGAGCCATTCCCACCCACACAGCTGCCGTGGGAGGACTGAGGTGTGGCTGCTGCCAGACCAACCTCCCCGTGCTCCCTCCCATCAGGAGCTCCAGAGCTGCTCCCACACCTGGCAGGAGCCACTGCTGGGAGCTGCTGAGGGATTCTGAGGCTGCATCTCAGGGGGGCAGAGATATTTAAAGGATATTTAAATGTTGCTGATCCAATCCCATCCATCCCTGGGATGCTCAGCAAGTGCTGCCTCCCTGGGCAGAGACCCCTGATGGAGAGGGCACCCACAGCCCCTGCCCCCAAAACTGCCCAAACTCCCTCCCTGGTACCTCCCTGCCTGCAGCTACGTGCTGGGACTTCAGTGGAAGCCTGGATTTTATTCATTCTGCAGCCAAAATTAGGCCAGCAAGGCTGCCAAGAGGCACACTTCTTTTGGTTTGATACGTGGAGAATGCATTTTTAATGCTCTAAGTGCTGTTCTCTGCCCCTGGACTCCCATGTGATGCAGAGCTGCAGTCAGAGCCCTGCAGTAAAACGTTTTCTTCCAAGCAGGATGGAGAAAAATGCAGCAAATAATATTTTTTCATTAAAAGTGAAAAATATTACTTTTAACCGGCCAGCTTCTGAGCTTTCTTAGATCTCAGCTTCCAAGTAATAATTCTGTCTTGTGAGGCTAAAACTGGAGTAAGAACAATTTTCTAATCAAAACCAATGTTTACCACTGCAGGAAAATTTGTGTGTCTAGACATGGGCACCGACCTTTCAGTTAATATTAAGAAACATTATTTTATTTTCTTTCATTGTGGTCATGCTGAGAATTTCTCCTTAATTGGAGAAAAGGCTTGTGATTAAATGTGCAGGCTTCAGAAATCTTCATTCTGGACTGGGCAGAGGAGCTTCAATACTGAAAACCACCCTCCAAAAAACCCCAAACTTCCTCCCCACCAGTGCAGAACTGGCTGTGAGGTGGAAACAAACATAGGGAAATTCTACATTTGAAATTCTCCCATCAAGCAAAATGCAATTGGCCTCTTCCCCTGTTTCCTGTTTAGGAGACAAAACTTTCCCTCCTGTGGGGATGCATTAGCAGGGAAGGGACTGCACACACAGGGAAGAAAGGCTGGAGTTACTCAGGGACAAATGTTGATCTATTTCTGCTGAGTAAATCCACAGTGATATAATTTACTCCCTGGGATTTGCATTAGATTGATGCTGGCAGATAGGAGATCACAGAATCCCCCTGCTGATTAGCACAATGTGGTGGGGGTGAGACCCAGACCACCCTAAGACTGTCTGATCTCTCCCTCAGAACACCCTTTTCTCTGTCATTTATCTCTTTTGCTGAGCCTCAGCCTTTGCAGAGAGATTTTTCTGTGCTGGATCTGTGCCTCAGGCAGACCTACAAACTTTAAAAGTGTCAGTCCCAGCAGTGAAATCAGTGCAGCAGAAGAGAACAGGAGAAAAGCAAAGTCGTGTTTCCCACATGAGACAAAATCTGGGGCTGTTGTGGGGGGAAGCTGGAGAGCTGCTGGGTTTTGGAGTGGGGACAGACACTTCTGCTGGATTTTGCTCTTCCATCAGGGAAAAATACCCCTGAACTTCAGGAATTTGGGTGTCCCTGGAACGACCCCACCTCCTGTGTGCTTGGGATGTTGGGCACCTCACAAAAACCTCACCATTTCACCAAATGTGCTCCTTCTCCTCCCACCTGCACCCAGGCTTGTTCCTCTGAAGTTTTGAGCTTCACCCAGGACAAGGTCTCCAATTTTAAGGATTTATCATGAAACAAAAACAAAAAGGGAGAGGTTTCATTTGTGCTTTTTATATTTTTAATAAAAGGATACAGCAGAATGTGAGAAAGGGAAGATATTGTGATCACTTGCTTCCATGTGTGTGTTTAATGAACAATTGTGTGCCCCAGGTGATTCCAGCTCTGCCAGCCAGGAAAGGAGACCAGCAGAGTCTTTCCTATTAAAGCTGCCACAGCTTGAGAGGACTTAGACAACAGAAATAAAAAGGAAAATGAGCAGCTGGAGGTTCAACTCACATTGAGGCAAAAAGATGGGAAGGAGACACGAGAGCTTTGGTGAATTTGGTGACAAAAAAGGAGTGGTGTCCCACTCTCAACGTGCTGCTGACAGCACAGACTGATGCTGGGGAGCTGCTGCTCCCACTTGTGATGCCCAGACCTGACTCCAGAAGGTTCCTTGGGCAGAATCGTGGGGGAAACCAATCCCCACAGGGCTGTCAGCCTGCACTGCTGGAATTCTCAACAGTTCTGCCTCTCTAAGAGCATCCCCAGCTCGTGTTCACCAGGAGGGTTTCTGCTGTCTGGCTTCAGGCCTCACCAGGCAGGGATTGAAGCAGGAATTTGAAGCAGGAATTGCTGGCAGCAGCTTTGCAGGACTGCATGGTCGTGCAGAATGTTGTGTATTTAAAATAATCTGTGATATTAATACACAAAATCTACCCTGTGTGTTGTGAGTCTCCCTGATCAGGAGCTCTGCTGGCGAGCACTGTACAAAGTGTTCTGAAATAGAAGCAAGCTGCATTCTGGCTCTGTGGTCCAATTAGATGTGGCCTTTTTGAGGTACTAAAATGAGTGTGGAGAGGGATAAAGAATTGTTTAAGTTATTTTTATGCCTGTAGGCATCATAGTTACTTATTTTCCCCTTTAACTGACTGAAAAAAATCCACTTACATGTTTTCCTAATGGTCACATCAACTTTCCAAACCCAAGCTTAAAGAAAGCAATTAAATTGCTGATATTTATCTGAGCCTAAAAAAGCAGAATCCCTTACAATTCCTGTGTCACAGGAATTTGGAGGCAGCAAAAACCACAGCAGCTCCATAATTTGGTTTTGCTGACATGCTCAGGCAGCCAGCATGACATCTTGCAGGATCAGAGAAAGATTTTTATTTCCAAAACTGAATGACAAATCCAGAGCTCCTTTACAGGATTCATTTCCATTTCAAGTATCCAGGGCTTTTGATGGAGCTGATGGAAGGGAGAAAGACAGGACGTGCTCAGATTGAGGATCTGAGCTTGTCTGAAAGAATCTAAAAATGGATTAATTTTCATTTCCTGGAGAATCTCAGGAGGAGCAGGCATCTCAGTGCACAGAATCACAAATCACAGGATAAGCTGGGTTGGGAGGGACCCACAAGGACTGAGCCCAAATCTTAGCCCTGCACAGGACAACCCAATGAATTCCAGCACGTGCCTGAGAACACTGAATTCTTTTGTGTCTAGATCCTGAAAACATTTCTTCTGTTTTACTGATGTATTTTGCTTTCTTCCTGACCCAGTGTTTGAAGATGTCTACAGAGAAGAAACTCTGGAAGATCTGCTCCACTGCCACATGTGCAGAGTGACCTCGCACAACAATTTGATCAACTCAGACATGATCTTCTTCTCTAGGCTAATGCTGGCTTGCTTATTTCATCCTAAAGCTCATGGAAGGCTTGGGAAGGGAGGGGAAAAAACCCATCCAGGCTGATGAAAAGCTGCAGCTCAAAGGGAGAGAAGTGAGAGGGCTCTGGGGAGCATCTCCCATCAGCTGGGGTGAATTTCTGAGTCCCACCCTGTGCTGTGGCAAGGCTGTGGCAGCTGTGGAATATCCTTTTTTGGGTGATTTGGGTGAGGCACAAAACCCTGCCCCCCTCCCTGGTCCCTCCAGCAGCAGGCACAGCCCTGGGGTTGTTTGTGCCTCGCTGTCCTGCCTGTGCTGGGAGCTTTAAATGCCTTGGGCCGAGCTGACAGGCTCCAGATGGTTGGGGTGGTACCTTCCAGAAGAGTCAAATCATAATTTAAAAAAGCCACATGAGTGATTTTGAAAGCAATAAGGTAATGCTGCCATAGCACGAGGGACCTGGGATCAGAAAAGCAATCACTTTTGGATAAGTCGTTCAACCATTTAACCTTCTTAGCATCTGAGAAATCCCCTGTAATGGACTCATGGTTATTTAGTACCTCCCCCATCTGGGAGGCAGACACTGATATTGTAATTGTTTTATTCCTCTTCATTCTGCTGTCAGTTAACCACTGTTTGCTCTGCTAGGTAATAATAAAGCTGATGGGAGTTTTACTGTGCTCTGATACATTGCTCCCTAAATGAGAGCAGATAACTTCAGCTGAATGTCAGGCTCCACTGAAGGAAGAAATGAACATGGAAAGCAAATAGCCCCTTGAAAGAATAGCTCCAAAATCAGAATTTATAAGTGCACCAGTGTTTTGTACCGTCAGGGTGAGTTAGATTTAAATTGTCACTTAACAGCACTGCACTTCAAACTGGCACCTTGTGTTGAAATGCTGTGGAATGAGTGATATTTAAATCTGGCTGTGAATATCAAGAAATTGCAGAAGAGAACCTTTTTGCTGAGGCTTTTGAGCTTGCTGCCACATCTCCTGTCACTCCTCGCCTCTTTTCCTGACAAAGGGGAGTTCAGCTGAGAGTTTGCTCCATTGCCCAGCTGCCCCTGCAGACAGTGTTGCCTTTCTTCCCACAGTGTGTTTTTAAATTAATTAATTTAAATTAATTTACTGTTTTAACAGAATCGCTGCAGCTTCTGGGTGGGGATGAGGAGAAGGTCCCAGCTTACAGACTGGCTTTGCTCCTGCTGTGCAGGAGCTGCTGTTCTCTCCTGCTCCTCTCCTGCTCCTGCCCTGGCCCAGGGAAAGCTCAGGAAGGGTTGCTCTCAGTTAATGCAAAAAGGCTGCATGGGCAGTGCTGTATTCAGAATTTCTACCTGTATTTTCACTTTTCTTGTTCTGATTTTGTATGCCCATGCACCCTGGACTTGCCTAACAAGATGTGTCTGCGCCTCTGAATTGAGCTTGAACTTTCACCTTACTCTATTCTATCCATTATTCAGACAGAAATAGGTAATTCTTCAGAAGCTTCAAAACAAATGAAGAAAAACAAATTCTCTGATTGGAATCAATCGCTTGTTGTCTGTTTATCTCTTCAAGAAATGGCTGAAATATAAATCTTAACATAACATATGTGCACTAAGGGAAACATCTAAAGAAAAAGGAGAGCAGCTTGTGGCTGGGCACAAGCAATAAAACAAATTTCAAATTTAGCATCCTATTTCCTGTAATGTGCTTCTGTCCTTCCCTCATGCTGTAATCTGTCCTGGGGGCTGAGTGCAGTGATTGAGAACCCAGATAACCACAGAAGGGAGAATTTCACCACAGGACAGTCCAGGATCTCTGTTCTGACATGGATTTAAGGAGCTCAGCAGGGGCCACAAGCTTCACTTGTCTCCAAAATACTTTTCTGAAACCTTTTCTTCAGCTGGTGCACACCTGATGGATGGCTGTCTTCAGACAGGACCAAGAGCTTGAAAAGCTGACCAGGATATCTGCTGGAAAAAACACTCAGCAAAACCAGCAATTTGTCTCTGGAACAATTCAGTGTTTGCAGTGAAGTCCACTTTGTCCTGGAAATCAGAGTAAAAGATAGGAAAGGGAGCTGGAGAGGGACTCATTATTAGGAACTGTAGTGATAGCACAAGCAGTGATGGGTTCAGACTGAGGAAGGGGAAATTTGGGTTAGATATAAAAAAGAATTTGTCCTGTGAGAGTGGTGAGACACTGGCACAGGGTGCCCAGAGCAGCTGTGGATTCTCCATCCCTGGAAGTGTCCAAGGCCAGGCTGGACAGGGCTTGGAGCAGCCTGGGACAGGGGAAGGTGTCCCTGCACATGGCAGGGGTGGAATGAGATGAGTTTTAAAGGTCCTTTACAACCCAAACCATTCTGTGATTCTGATAACAGAGGAGAGGTTTTGTTCTGTGTGTGTGTTTACAAAGGGCTCAGGCAGCTGAGAATGGCAACAGGCAGTGAAGGAATTCAGCAGGAAGAGGGAAGTGGATCAAGACAAAAAAAAAGGTACACTACATTTTCCAGAATGAGAGCAATTAGAAAATGGCCTGAACCCAAAGAAGTCCAGGGGGGTGATGTGTGAGTCACAGGCTCAGCCACAGCCCCAGAGGCAGAAAGTGAGCTCAGAGCTTCAGCCATCCTCTCCAGGCAGGAATGAGTCAGGCAAGGAGACGTTTGAGGATGCTCATTCCAGAGAGGAATGGGGAAGTTTGCAGCAGGGAGAAGAGCAGCAGCCTGTGAGCTGTGCAGAGCATGGGGGGCTGCTCCCCAAGGGGGGCTGCAGACAGAGGGCTGAGGGCACACTTCTGGCTTTTCCAGCCTCTGCCACGCTCTCTTTAGGAGGGCTGGGATAAAATCCTCATCCAGATGTAACTCGTGTTGCTCTGGCCCTACAGCAATAATTGTGTATTGTGTAAATAAAAAAAAAAGAGCATTCCTGTGTCCTATTACCTGGTCCATGCTCTGCTCTGGATCTTTTGGAGTTGGTTTGGAGCAGATTTACTTTGTGGCTCTCCCAGATTTGGCACTGGGGATGCCCAGTGGGAGCAGCTGCCTCTGGAGATGCAGCTGGGGCAGCAGCTCAGCGAGGGGCAGGTGCTGCTGCTCCAACCCTGCACCTGCACAGGAGCCTGGGGTGGAGTGCTGTGCAGGAGCTGCTGTGCCCATCCTTTAGGAAAGGCTGGGATAGAGGAGGCTGCTTTGGGAAAATGAGGGTTTGGAGCTGAGTGTGGCGAGCTCTCACTGCCCCCTGCTCCCTGCACCCTTGAAAATGTTCAAAAAGGGAGAAAACGTGGCTCTTTGGGGTATGGTTCAATGTCCATGGGGGAATTGGGTTTTAGGTTGGACTTGGTCTTGGTGGTCTTTTCCAACCCTGATGATTCCACGAGCATGAATAACCAAAACCAAAGGGAATTGAATACAAACCACAGGTACCGACCTGGGCACACCAACACAAATCCTATTTGCCGCCAAAATAATTAATTTGCAATAATTCTAGCTACTGAAGTGAGAAGGTACATGCCTTGCATCAAACACCAGTGGTTTATCCAGCCAGGAAGCACATGGTGGAGTGGAGTAGGTGACACAGCTGATGATAAAGAATTAGTTGTCTGAAAAAATGAGGTCAGCTAACAACAATGACAGAAAATATTGAGCCTGATTCAGGCACACCCCTCTGGGACAGGGTGGAAAGGAGAGCTCCAGGCTAAAGGAGGCAGATGTGGCTCCCCAGGGAGGTTTTGGAGGGGACAAGGTGACACCCAGCTGGGGCACAGGGTGCTCAGGTTCTGTGCCTCTGCCCCTGGCAGTGCCAGGCCCCCAAGCTGTGAAGCTGGGAGGGAGAGTTCTGCAAATGTTTTAAAGGAAACAAAACCTCTGTCTCAGCCCCCGTTTGGTCCCAGGGCTCTGTGCTTGCTGGTCACAGCTTGGGGAGGTCCAGCCTCACCTCTGAAGGCAGCAACTTGCCCCTGCCCTTCTCCAGAGGTGTGAGCTCCCAGCAGAACTAGAGCTGGGTAACCCCTGAGCTGCCTCAATAACACTTGCAGCAAATCCTTCCACCCAAACCACTTGCAGAATTTTCCCTCATGTCAAAGTAAAATAAAGGTTTAAGGTTCCTTTTAAAGTAAAGCTTTTCTTTCCTTTTCCTTCTTCCCCCCCCCCCTTTATCTCTTTTTAAGTGCCTCAAATCTGCTACATTGCATAACTCCTGCTGGTTTTTTTTTTCAAATATTAAAAGCCACCAGGCAAAGTGATGCTGGTGAGATAATTAGGTTCTGAATGAGGTGATGCCAGGGCTGGGAGGTTGATGTCCCACCCCAGGCTAGCAGCAGCAAGAGATGCTCTCTTTTGGGCTCTGAGCCTGAACCCCCTGGCTCTGCAGGAGCTGAGGCATTTTCTGCTCATTCCACATCTGCTCCTTCCTCCCCTTTGATAAGGACACATCCAACACAGCTGGATGGGCTCAGGGTGGTCTCAGCAATCCCTGGTTTTCCTCTTACACGAGCAAAACAACCATAAAAAACATCATTTCCTATGTAAGCTCCCCTCACCCCTTTGGAATTTCTTATGAGATTCCAGGCTCTGAGTCTGGATGAGGATCTCCTCCCACAGAAAATTTAAAGATAAATGATTTGATTATAGAAGCACGAATTCTTATTTAGTGTGAATATTCTCCTGAAATAGAAGAGAGAATTACAAAACCTTTTGTCTTACGAAATGAAGGTCTTTTCTCAAAAGAAGAAAGGCTTGGGATTGTTTTGTTGGTTTTTTTTTTTTTTTGAGGATGTCATGGAAAGCATGTGGAATGCATACAGGAAAATGTAAAATACCTGAAAAATGAGCCTTTTTGAATGCCCTGAAAATAGAGAGCAGGGCTGGTGTGGTGAGATTTTCAGTTGGAAGGTGATATTTTCCAAGCAATGCTTTCACAGGACATTTTTTAACCTGTTTGTGTGTCAGCGTGGCTTTTTGCCCAGAGCACAGATCCAAAGCTATATCAAGCAAAAGTAAAACCTCCAGAAGTTGAATATGCATTTAAAAATAAAAGGAAAAGAGCCAAAACCGAACAGTGAAAGAAGCAAAATCTTGCAGTTTCAGAGCAGCACAAGATGAAGGTAGGTTTTGTCACGTTGGATAACACCTAGGTTATTCATACCTCAAACAGAAAAAGTGGGCTATTTTAGAGGCATCCTGAAGGCTTGTTAATGACAGCTTTTTTCAGTCCCTTTCTGAACAACCCATCTTCTCAGTTCAGCTCCTTTGCTTGTGTTGCCCACATCTATTCAGCTCCATCAGCCAGACCTGTGCTTTGCCAGCCCCAGAGCTCTCCCCCCATCCCTCCCCTGCCAGGCAGATTTAAACCATCTGTATTTCCCTTTTCCACGGGGGAGCTCTCCTGCCGTGCTCAGCCTGCTCACGGGGCCACTTGGGCAGGACATTTTCCCTGGAAATTCCCCTTGTCAGATGGAGGCAGGGCAGGGAATCATCCCCTCTCTCTCCAGGGCTGCAGGAGCTCTGTGACCTCTGCTTCTCCCATCAAATGAATGCCCAGGATTTGCTGTAATTGTGTTAATAAACCCAGGGAGCTGCCTCTGACTGCTCTGCTCAGCAGCATCCAGCCACAGCCCCGTCCCTCCTCGGGTTATATTCCAAGGCTGATTGAAGTGTTTGTTGAGGAGGACTCAGCTCAGACAAAGAACATGGCTTTTAGTGACATAGGTCATTAAAATCTGGACAAGGAACAGCCCTGTCAGGGTTGATTTATTTCTAAAAAGCCCAGTGATTCCTGAATATACTGAGTGCAATTCTGTCCTCTTTAACTGAACAACCAGTATCACAATATGGGGTTTTTTTTTAACCTCATAACATCTTGAGGACAAATTGCATTGTAATATACTTTTTTTATTGTACTTTTCAGTGCAGTTTTCTAAGAAACTGTCTAAAAAAATCATCATTTTATCTACCAGCTCCCTGCAGCCCCTCCTGGGCTGAAGTAACAGTCTTTTTACAGTGTACATCATTCACTGCAAACCAGCTTGGGGCAAAAAGGGAGAAAATATGCTGTATCCATTACCTTTGAAGGAGAACTTCAGGCAGAAGGCAGTTAATTGCTCATGCAAATATTCAACAGAACGGGAGAAATTCTTCACAGCAATTGTTGGATCTTTTTTATTTTCCTGAATTTAATGGCTGGATTTTTACTCAGCAATGAGAGTCAGATCTTTGCTTCTCAGTTTTGCTCACATAAAGAAGCCTAACACTGCCTGGCACTAAGAGAAAGGACGTGACTGTCACTAATTTAAGCAGTGAGCAACAGCACAGAGTTTACCCTCCCTAAACTGCAGCTCCACAAATTTTCTTTAGAGGGGTCTGTGACAGATCCAGCAGGATCCTGCTGGAGCTGAGGGATTCGGAGGAATCAGAGCCTGTTGTGAGGTTGTAATCAAATATTCAGAGCTGCCAATAATGAGTGATGCCAGTGATGGCAGTGGTGGTACTGAAGTGACAGTGTAGAAATGCCACCATCTTACAAATGAAAGCTGAGCTGCATCCTAACAACGTCCATGAAGATGCTTTGATGCATATTTTATTTTTTCCATTAAATAAATGACATGCACTCTGCTGCCTGCAGTTCCCCAGCTCTCCCCAGGAAGGCTTGGAGGATGTAATTTCTCAGAGTTCTCCTGAGCAGGCCAGCACACAAATGAAGCCTGAATTTAATATGTCAGCAGCCTTGCTGGGAGGGGTGGTGTGCAGTAAATGTCAGTTCTGTAGGAGAGGAGTCACCCACCCTGTGAGCAGTTCGTGGGGAGTGTTTGGGGACATTCCCTGGGGCTGAGCACCCTGGGGCTGAGCCAGGAGATTTTCACTGCTGCCCAAAGGCGCCCTGACTGCAGAGAACTGCCCAGGTATTTGGGAATGGCCACTGTGCTGTTATTAACTGCCATGCCTGGCCATTCTCTGGAGTTATCTTGCAAGGCTGATTCACCTCTGATTTACACCACTGTGTCTCTGAAGTCTGCTAATGACTTCCTTGCCCCTCATCTGTCAGCTGACATGAGCTGACACTGGGGACCTCATCATCCCCACCTGCAGCTCCCCAGAAGATGTATTTGCACAGACACTGAGGGCACCCATTTTTTTCAGAAATAATGTGTGGCCAGTATGAATTAGGGAGCAAACTCTCTCTTTTATCTCCCCTGTGATCAATGCTTCTGGGGAAAGGTGGGATCATTGCTGTGAGTGGTTGTGTTAATAACCAGCCTGCCCTGTGCAGAGTGATGCTGTCAGATTTCAATATTGCTACACAGATTGATTTTGCACATTTCATTTTTAAGGCAAAGTGCAGCCAAAAATGTTTCAAGAATGAAATGTTTCTGCTGCAGAGGAACCAGCTGGCTGGGCCAAGGCAGCTCCTGGATCACCCTGGTGTGGGGGCTCCTGGGGAGGCTCCACAAGTGGGGTGCAGGATGAGAATCAGGAATTCCAGCCACGACTGGAGGGTGCCAGCAGGCTCTGAGCTCATGGTTTGATTTGCAGTTCCCCCTCACTCCTCTGGGCTCTGGGGTGTGGCAGACCCTGTCTGTGTCCTCTGGACTCCCTCAGCTCTTGTCAAAGCACTGGGAGGCTTCATCTCCTCTAGCTGGGGATGCTGCCCTGCTGTCATCCTTGGTCCTGCCACCCTGTGCCCTGCAGAACAACCTCCTGTCCCCTCCTTGGCTCTGCCAGGACAGCAAAGAACCCTCAGATCCTGGGCCAACAAGGGAACAACAACAACAACAATAACGACAAAATCCCTGTTTTCCAAAGGCATGGTTCCTCCAAGTGCAGCTTCTTCCTCTGCACATATGGCTGGAAGAGATGGGCACAGAAATTTATGAGAAAGCACAGGTTAGAAATGTGTTGGTCCTGAAAGATGTTAGTCAGCTCATAGCCAGGAAAAAGGAAATCTACAGCCCTTGTCTTGGTGACAGTGTTCTTGGCAAGGGAAAAAATGTGCATCAAGAATGCTGTTTTTAAAATCTGCCCCTGTGAAAGAGAGATGCAGAGCAAGGACACAGCCACAAAACTGGGAAAATGTGATTTTTTTTTTTTTTTTTTTTTGGGCTTTGGGAAACTTAACACCTTGTCCAAAGCATTTGGATGTCACCATTTCATCCAGAGTGTGTTGCATGGCTGGGTGATCTGGCAGCACAGAAATGTGCTGTCAGGGATATGGAAGCAGCAGGTGGCAGAAGGTGCTTACAGAGGGTCTGTGAGCAATAATTTGGGATAAAACCAGGAAACAGCTCTGGCCAGGCTGCAGGGGCGGGAGGCTCTTCCCCTGGAGCTGCTTATCTGTGGTTAGAGAAGCCAACAAGGCAGCCAAATGAGGCCTTGGGCTGTGATTTTCAACACTTTGCACCTTTGGGAGGTATAAAAATAACCTGTGCTCTGCCAGCGGGCAGGAGAGAGGGAAGATGCTTCAATAAGAGATTGGAATATAAAGGGCAAGTGAGGAAACAGAGCTGGGAACAGAGTGGGGAGCAAAGAGGGCATTGCTGTGATGAGTTTTGGTTAGATAGGGGGAGAAGAAGTCTCATGGAGAATTGCTCCAGGTAAAAATGTTTTCTTCTTCTGCACCAGCAGCTCTGAGCAAGGAAATCAAAATAGGTTTCTTCTTCTGAGTCTTTTCCTTTGACCTTCCAGCCTAAGGCTTAGATTTTCATGGGAGCCTTTGCTCTGGGGGAGGCTGGAAGGCTGATGGCAGACCCTCCTCCTCCTCTTCCTCCTCCTCCTCACTCCCCAGCCTTCCTCCCCCTGGCCCATCCCTGCTGCCAGCTCTTCTCCCTCCCCACGGGCAGAGTGTGAGATTGAGCAGAGCCTTCCAGGCAAGCAGCCCAGGAAATGTCACCAACATTTTCCCAGCAGAACTGAACATTTCAGGCAATGTTGCAAGAAAGAAACCAAAACCACCTCGAACCCAACAAACCATGGGGATGGTTTGCTCAAAAGAGAGAATTCTTGACCCAGGGAAGTCTAGGGGGTGAAATGGTGGGAGGGGGTGGGAGGTCCCTTTTAATGCCATGTGCCTCAACCTGCTCATCTTTCCCTTTTTTTCATTAGTTCCTATCTGTCTGTTCCTTCAAGAAATAGAAATTTTTATCTTGAGTGAAACTTGGAAATGGAAAAAAAAAAAAAAGAAAAAGAAAGCAAAAACAATGTTAGAAAAATGCTACACCATCACTGTCAGAAATATTTCACTTTTTTCCCCCCAAGGCCACCACAAATCCACTTTTTATATTTGCTTTTGAAACATCTGCATTCAGAAACTGCTTCAGCTCAGCTCTGTCATTTCAGCTATTATGTGCAAATCATTGCTTAAAATGTTAACATAAACTAACTTTTTTTTTTTTTTAGTCATAGTTAGAACTTTTTCCTGGAATTTATATATGGATCCTTTATTTTGGGAAGAAGTGAGCATGATGGAAAGGCACAAAGCCTGATCAGTGAGCAGGGGTCAGAAAATTCTCCATGTGTTGTGTTACCTGATCAAAGGGATGTTGGAAGGTGGGAAGCTGCTGGCAGGGGGGAATAATTTCACAAAACATTCACTTAAGGCACAGTTATTGAGAATGTGAATTATGATAAGAATTTCAAAGGAATTTGGGGCTCATAGGAATATCAGGAATATTCAGTTTTCAGTGTTGATTGTAACAGCAAGTTTGGAAAAGCCCCTCAGCTTTGTGCCTTTCATTGCTCATGACCCAGTGGTTCTCAGACACTTATGCACTTCCTGAGCTGTAAACTGACATTAAATCCACGTGGGTTCTGTCCTTTCTGTTCAGTTTCCAGATAATCTGAAAATCTGTTTTTCCCAAGCAATAAATAAATACAATTAAGATGTGACTTGTCCACTTAGAGGTGATGTCCTGCAACCTGTCCCTGCTCCTCTTGGGTCCTAACTGACCCTGGTCAATAACTGAGCTTTGAAAACTGCAAGCTGCTGGAAAAACTTGAAATTTTGGGTGGGGAAATATCCTGAGCATCCCAGTCTGCTTTGGATTTCATCAGAGCTAAAGCAGAAGGTGCTGAAGGAGCAGAATTGACCACAGCATTTCAGGATTATTTCAGGTGCTCTGCTTGCCCTTTCCCTTCATTGACAACATGTGGTGGAGAGCATAAAGAACAAAGAGCCTCTGGTTTATCTCAGTGGAGTTTTAACTCTCTCACTATCCTGCACAATCAACCCTTGGAGAAATTCAGTTTGATGTCATTTTGTGTTGGGATAGACAAGTATTTCTCAAGAGCTCCATAACAGGAATTCCTGGAGTGTTTATTACTTCTCCAATCCTCTCATCCTTTCCTCTGCCCCTTTGCTCCTCAGTGAAAATACAATTTGCTGCAAATAATTTCTTTTCACTATCTGCAGACATGCAGAAGCACCAATAATATTTCTTTTAAAGAAAATCTTGGAGGGTGGATCCTTCTGCAACCTTATCAACAAGGATCTCGAGTATCTGAAACATCACCTCTCATTAAAGTAGCAGCAAACACGTACTGAAAATTTGGGCGGCATCAATGCACTTATTTTTACAGCTCAAACTCGATTATCACTTGTTACAAACAAGCTCCCAACTTCATACACCTAATGTAAGTGAAAATGAAACCATCTGTTGAATGGCTTCCCACTACAGAACAACAGATGCATAAAACATGTGCTGGTGGTGCATAAAATGGTGCTGCTGCCTTTGAACCTCCTGTGGGAGGCCAGATTGTTTTCAATCTCCTCCCACAGTGATTGATTACCCTGTGGGTATTGCTCAAGTGCTGTGTTCCTGTTCCACTCCTCGTCAGGCACGAGGCAAAATCGTAAAGCTGCCGGGGAAAACTTGAAATTTTCGACCGGGAAAAATTCGGAGCATCCCAGTCGGGTTTTGCTGTCATCAGGAATAAAGGGGAATAAAGGAGGATAAAGGAGGATAAAGGAGGGTAAAGGAGAAGGGGCTGGAGGAGCAGCAGGGCCCCAGCTGGGTTGGGAGGGTGGGTCCTTGGGAGGAGGTGAATCTCCCCCTCCACTCTGCTCTCCTACCTGGAATCCTGGATTCCCACCTGGAATCCTGGGCACAGGTCTGGTTTCCCAGCAGGAGAAGGAAGTGCAGCTGTTGGAGCAAGGCCAGAGGAGCCCGTGGAGCTGATGAGAGGGTTGGGGCCCCTCTGTGGGGACAGTCTGGGGGAGCTGGGGCTGCTCAGCCTGGAGAAGAGAAGGCTCTGTGGAACCCTCACAGCCCCTTCAAGAGTCTGAAGGGGCTGCAAGGAAGCAGGAGAGGGACAATTCTTCAGGAACTGGAGTGACAGGACAAGGGCTTCCCACTGCAGGAGGAGAAGTTGAGGTTGAATGTACAGAAGAAATTGTTCCCTGTGAGGCTGGTGAGGCCCTGGCACAGGTGCCCAGAGATGCTGTGGCTGCCCCATCCCTGGAGGTGTCCAAGGCCAGGTTGGACGTGGATAACCCAGGATAACACCAGGATAACCCAGGTTTTGTTTGGCCAAACCCAGGATAACACCAGGATAACCCAGGTTTTGTTTGGCCACCCCCAAAGATACAGACAGGATAATCTTATAATATTTTCAAAAATTGTTATTTATTTACTCACGGCTAGACCTGTTCTTTGATTTCATCTCCTTCTCCTCTGACTTTGTCCTGGAATTTCTGTTTTGGAAGAGTTTTTGTTTCTACTGCTTTAACTGAATTGCCCATCAGATAAATCACCTTTGGAGGTGTGAGTACAAACCACAGCATTTCAGGATTATTTCGGTGCTCTGCTTGTCCTTTCCCTTCATTGACAACATGTGGTAGAGAGGAGAGAGAACAAAGAGCCTCTGGTTTATCCCAGTGGAGTTTTAACTCTCTCACTATCCTGCACAACCAACCCTTGGAGAAATTCAGTTTGATGTCATTTTGTGTGGGGATAGACAAGTATTTCTCAAGAGCTCTGTAACAGGAATTCCTGGAACGCTGATCACTTCTCCAATCCTCTCATCCTTTCCTCTGCCCCTTTGTTCCTCAGTGAAAATACAATTTGCTGCAAATAATTTCTTTTCACTATCTTCAGACATGCAGAAACCCCAATAATATTTCTTTTAAAGAAAATCTTAGGGGTTTTTAAAATATGTGAATACACGTAAGGGAGTTCTTTGAAGATCATTTTTGGTCTGCTGAGGCTCACAAAAACCACTGAATATTTATAACAGCCACCACAACAAAAGGAAAGGAGGAAGATATCAAGTGTAGACTGGAGAAACTGTTTTAGAAAGATCTCCATCTCTTTGGTAAATGACTTTAAATGCAGTTGTCAGAGAAGCCTTTGGGAGTTAGGTGCTCAAATTCCATTAAACTTCATAAGAACATAATAATCTATCCCCTTGGTCTTCTAAAGAGATCCAAGGCATATTCTGAATATTCTGGTACAGAAAGAAGTGTTTATAAATTAATGATTTGCACCTCTTTGAAAAATACAGGATAATTGGATTTCCTCCTCATGGGGCAGATGTGTTGTAGCTTGATCAGGTTTGCAATGAAAAGCTTTGTGCAATGCAACACCCCCTCTGTTCCCACCTGCAAATTTGGGAAGTATTTAAGGATTTTTAATGGAACTAAAAGGAAGTCAAGCCCAGCTGCAAGGCTGAGGAGAGCAGAGGGGCTGCACTTCAGGGTCCATCAGAGGTCTCAGCTGCTTGGCTTGGGAAACAGGAGAGGGAAGAACGTGTGGGCAGCCAGGTGGGGAAAAAAAAGCAAATTCAGGTGATGGCAGGCAATGGATGTGGGGACAGCCAGCCATGGGTCTCACTGCCATAATTGTTTTGGGGTAAATCAGAGCCTGAAAAGGCAAAGTCATCACACCCAGTGCAAGAATCTGTCCTTGTTCATGGGCAGGACCAGGGCTGCAGTTTGCTCCTGGTGCTGACCTCACCCAAAGGAAGGAAGTGACTTTCTGAATGGAGCTTGTCATGGTGCCAGCTCATCAGCCTGGCTAAATTAATTCATTAATTATGTTACAAATACGATTTGGATGGAACCAAACCCAGGGGAATTAGGTCTGGATTGAGTAACTGCCTCCTGTTTGACCCTTTTGCAGTGCATTCATTAAAAAAATGTATTTAAGTTAAAATGTATTAAAGGTAATTTCTAAATGCAATGTTTTCATATTAAAAACTTTTCACTAGAGAAATGTCAGGACCAATTTTTCTTTTTTGAGTTTTGAAATTTCTGTCTGGCTTTTTTAGCCAAACCAATGAATTTGCTTCTCAGACTTGTGAGTGCTTTCAGTGGATGTAAATGAAAAGTTTTTTCTTTGACTTGCTTTGGTGTTGAGTGGCAGATCTTGTACAACATGGTCTTGATCTGATGGGTTGGGCAATCATCATTTCACAGTGTCACCTTTCATGTTCCCACGTGGGATTCGGCAAATTTAGGGGAAAAAAAAGAAATAAAGGAAATGGTTGATAGCAAACAAAAGGCAACACCAAGCACCAGTCCCCTCATGGAACAGGGACCTCTCCAAGAGCCTGGCTGGATGATGCTCTGGAGATGCTCTGGAGATGCTCTTTGCCAGGGCTGACTGGCTGAGATGAAATGTTATGTGTCAAAGTCATCTGAGATGAAACAAAATAAATCCTTCTCTGCTGTTTAGTTGACTTCTGTTTTGCTTGTTCTCATCCCTCTGTGACAAACTGCATGATGCCAGACATTTCTGTCAGAGCTCAGTCGTGCACATGTATCAGTTTTGGCTTCCTAATCATCCTCTGACCTTTGTGGCTGCACAGAATAAACAAACAAGACCTCTGAAAATTCAGGATTACATATATTTATAATATATATATGTATGTATAGATGATAACAGAACAATTGTATTAATCTGTTCTTTTTGGCTTGCACAAGGCTGGTATTTGAAATTCTCAGAGCTGCATCCCCTGGTGCTTTCAAACCAGGATTTAAATTCTCCCTGTGATCAGCTTTGTTAAAAGAATCTCAATCTTTTCCCATTAAACTTCAGGGAAACTTTGAAAGCCAGTTTAGTGGAAGTTTTAAACTTTAGATTAAAATATTTCATGTTCCAAAAGTGCATTCTCTGAAAAATTGTTCCTTGAATTGGAAAGAGAGTAGGAGCTGTCTCCTACTTAACTTTCTGTGGGTCTGTCCCCATGTAACAGACATTATCTTTCTCACAAGTATAAATTACTTCTTTTTTCATCCTTTCCTCTTCACCCCTGTCACTGAATTCATTATTCACTTTACTGACATCCACTAAATGAGCTGAGCCCTATTATGATTAGCTTCAAAATATGCTAATCAAAAAGCCTGCAGTATAAATATTTAAATTTCAGATTTTAGTAAACCTACCTTATCAAAAGTAGAAGAAAATGAAACAACAGAGCACATGTATTATATATACTATTATTATAGGGATGTATGAGAAAGCCTCCACAGAAAAACCTCAAATTTTTAATTAATTATTTTTTAAAATAAGGGTCCTGTTGAGAAATGTTCTGGCTGTGAGTAGGTAGGCAGGCTGTACCTACGCAGGGATGGGGATGAGATGGAGCCTCATCATTCTGACAGGCAGCATGGCTGTCCATCCATCCATCCATCTGATCAGCTGGAGCCAGCCCAGCAATACTTCCACACTGAACTGTCAATTTCTTTAAAAATACATTTCACTGAATCTGCTTTTGGGTGACTCTCACCATAAGTTTGCAGAATTGCAGAATCATTTAGGATGGAAAAAACCTTTAAGATCACTGATTTCAAGAGCCTTGTCAGTGATACCAGAGCACTGAGTGGGACCCTCCAGGGATGGGGATCCAACCCTCCCTGGGCAGTTCCAGTGCCTGAGCTCCCTTTCCATGGGGAAATTCCTGCTGTGCCCACCCTGAGTCTGCCCTGACCCAGCCTGAGGCCGTTCCCTCTCATCCTGGATGCCCACCTGGCTGTCCCCTCCTGTCAGGAGCTGTGCAGAGCCACAAGGGCCCCCCAGGTTTCCTCTTTTCCAGGCTAAACAACCCCAACTCCCTCATCCACTCCTCACAGAATTTAGCACTGATCTGGGTCTGGTCCATTCCAGGAGGACCAGGAGAGTTTAACAGGCAGGAGCCGCTTTGGGGTGTCTGTGGGTCAGGGTGGAGGGGCTAAAGCCTGTCAGGGAGCCAGGGAGAAGCTTCCACAGAAGGGAAATGTCACCATGATATTTTCTGAAAAATCCTCTTTGCCCAGGATTTTCTCCTGGGAAGCTGAGAAGCCTCAGAGAGGGATGAAAACAATAATTATCTGATTGCTGCTGCTCTGTTTGCTGCTTTGGAATGTGGTGTGGACATTGCTTACCAACAGGTGAATGCTTGATTGGTTCCATGTGAATTGTTTTTAATTAATGACCAATCACAGCCAGCTGTGTCAGACTCTGAGGAGTCAGTCATGAGTTTTTATTATCATTATTGCTAAACTTTCTGATGTATCCTTTCTTTTTCTTTAGTATAGTTTTAGCATAGCATTCTTTAATATAATATAATATCATAAAATAATAATTCAGCCTTCTGAGACATGGAGTCAAATTCCCATCTCTCACCTCGTCCTGGGCACCTTCACAAACACCACAGGGAAAGAGGAACAACAGCATCCTGAAAAACCCTCCCAAAGATGCTGATCTGGGCCTTCACCTGCTGATTGTGCTGGAAGGAAATGCTGCTCCCCCAGCACAGTTTAAAAAGTCCTGGATAGGGCAGGAAAGTCTCCTGTTGAAAAGATGCAGCCTTCAGTGTGTTTGGTTGGTTGGTTTTGCCTCCAGAACTTCCCACAGTTCAATATTTAAATGCCCATTGATTTAACAGTCAATGACCCACAGCTTTTGTTCACAGGGTGTTTTGCCAGCTCAGTTGTTGCTCAATTCTTTATGTTTTTCGCATGATCAATAAACATAAATCCCCTTGGTCTGTGGCTGAGAAGAGACTAATTCTGAACCTCTGTTTACTCTCATCTTTTGCAGTTCCAAAAAGTCTGGGGTCTTCAAGCATTGCTATTTTTGAATAGACAGAAAGGAGGAGGAAGATGATGCCAAAAAGATTGAATATTTCTCTGAACTCTAAAAGAGAAAACTCCGATAGGAAGAGGAGTTCTGTGTCCCTTGCTGTTGGTGAACAGATGGAAAATGTATCTAGTAGAGGTTTCATTTCCATCAGATTATTTCCTTAGGAACTGCCATTACTGTGCAGATTAATATTCTTTGATGCTGTGCACTTTTTATATGTGACATCAAAGGTTCCTGCATATCTGCTGGAAATTGTTGAAAGCATTAAAAGGAAACCCAAATCCACTCTGATTTTATTTTCCAGGAGTATTTCCTGGAACCAAGAGCTGTATTTTAAAAGCCACTAGGCAGCTGCTTCAACCCAGCAACACGATGTGCAGTGTGTTAATATGCTTTGTTTCTTCCCATAATATTCTTATTGGTATAAATCTTTCCAGAGCACACGAGAGAGCACAGAACCCCACATCCCTACCAACCTGAAATAAAAATATGCACAGTATGAAAACACCAGCAATCAATAATTCCCAAACTGGCTTCCATCAGTGGCTGTCCAAGCCCATCAGACTGCCTGAGGACAATTTCCTGCAGAAAACCCAGTCTGAACCAAGCAATTACAGGAACGAGTGATGATAATGTGCTTTGAAAGTTAAGCCAGGGGTGATTAAATGTCTGTGGGTAATAAACAGAATTAAAAGTATTTAGGAAACAAAGCATGGCTCTGAACACAACCAGAGCATAGTGTATCATTAGTGGATGCAAGCAAAAAAACCCCATTCATTTGTGGGACAAGATAATGGTTGGATGTGAGAATCTGGTTTCCTGGTTTCTGCAGCCGTAAGCTGAGTGCTGCTATCAGCATTTACCATGCTCCATGGTACATTTGTGTTTTTCATAAATCCAAGTTGCTTCAATGCCCTCAAAAGACTTTTTGGAAAAGGATAACTCAACACGGAGAAAATTCAGCTTTTTGCAAAATGTGCAGCATGGATCATGGTGATGCTTGGGAGAAGCCCCTGGGAGCTGGAACTGGAACATATCAGCTCACATTTGGATCCATTCACTTGCATCCTATTTCCAGGATAACAATTTCTATCCTATTTTCAGGATAATAATCCTATTCCAATAAAGGATAATAATTCAAGATTTAAACTTTGATGGCTTCAATTGCTTAGCAACAGATTCACCAAACTCAAATTGTTTCAACTCTGAAATTCAAAGAACTTTTGGAATCTGGAAGGCAAATGACACATTCATCTGCCTAATTTCTTGATTCCTTTTGCCTTAATTGCAGGGTAGCAAAGAGGTAAAATCCACTACAAGCCGTCATGCTGGGCTGTAAAAAAGTGAAGGGATTTGACCTTTAGTAAGCTATCAGAAAAAACATTTCTATTTTGAAACAAAAAGGTTTCAGGAAATAATCTTCGGAGCTTGAGTGTAGCCGTGCAGAGCACAAGGTTTCAATCAACAGGTCCTTATTGTTGTCAAACAGATTCCCTGATTAGTGCTGAAAAAAAAAAATGAAAAAAATTCTATTTTGTGCCACTAGATAGAGTCAGTTGGAGCCTGGGGATTTTTGCTATAAATATTGATTCGCCCCCGCAATCACTTTTCTGACTCATTCTCTTTCCTGCTCCCCTCCTTGGCTCCGCTTTTCACGCTAACGTTGCACTTCTTACTCACCGAGTGTTACAGTCACTGCTGCCTCCAGCACGGCGCTAAAAGCCTCCTTCCAAAGCCGGGAGGGAAGGCACAGTCTGACAGATCACCTTTTATTTATCCTGCCTGCTTGGGAAGCCACCTGCCTTGGCAGACAGGCTACTGAGGCAGCACCTGGGCTGCGAGGCTGGGGAGAAGCTCCCCTCCCTCCCTCCTTCTGTGGGGATGGGGCTGGCATTGGGTTTGTTGGGAGATTCCCCCTTCCCTCTTCTCCTCCTGTCCCTCCACAGCCTTGTGCAAGCGCTGCTGGAACGGCCAGATGGAAAGATTTCCACATGGCAGAGTTTGCCTTTTCCTCCTCTCTGAAAGAGGATGCTCTGAGAAGGCCCAGAGGTAAATCCCAAAGGAGCCAGCAGAGCTTTCCCACAGGTGTTGGAACAGGACAAAATGCTGTGGAAAAGACATTTTTAAATGAGGGTTCAGTGACCCTGCCTGGTGACCGAAGGCTGGGCCAGCTGAGGCTGGAAGGGATCTTGAATTCTCTCAGGAAGGACCTGAATTCTTTGGATAAAGGCATGCAGGGATCTCACAGGGCTGTGGCTGATCCCTGGTGACATCTGGAGGTCTGCAAAACCGGTGGCCACTCACTCCTCCTTTCCACCTTTAAATTTACCCTGCAGGTTTCAGCCACCATCACCATCTCGTGGGAGATGTGAATTACCAGTCTTGGCTTTCTGCCTTCCTTCGAGTCTGATTCCAGGTTTGCTGAGATAAATTCTTTTTACTTCTGTGCTGAAGAGCTGGGTTCTTCACCAGTTTTCTCCCATCATGGTGTTGTCACCTTGCATCTCAAAATACTCTGTTTTATTAGTCACATTTTTTGATGGACATTTTTCAAGGAGACCCCAGATTCCCTCATCACCAATCTTTTCCTTTCATTCATTAGCCAGGTAACTTCCCTGGACTAAATAAGCGGCATTCTCCAACAAACAGCTGTTATGCTTCATTTCTAACTCCTTTTGTTTTTCTGGTAATTTTATTATTTTATCTCTTTCTATATTTTCCGTCAACATTTTTGTAAACTAATTCAAACTCTATTATAAAAATTCCTGTAATCCAATTCCTTCCCTTCAAAGGAAGGTTCCTGCTCTTCTGTACAGTTTCCAGTTTCAGCATTTTTACTGACATTGTCATCAACTCTTTTTCAAGATCCCTCAGATCTCTAGCATGAATAATCCCTGATCTAATGACTCCTGTCTGGTCTTTAACTAATTTATGTCAGTCACTGCCCCAGGCCTTTTCAGTTTATTACCTTGCTTCAATTGCTTTAGTAAACCATTTATCTCTGCTAGTGAAGTGACTCTTTAATTCTATATTCTATATTAGGAAGAAATTTGTCACTATAAAACAGTGGCACAGATTTGCCAGAGAGGATGTGAATTCCCCATCTCTGGAAGTGTCCAAGACCAGGCTGGACAGGGCTTGGAGCAACCTGGGATAGTGGAAATTGTCCCTGTCCATGGCAGGGGGTGGAACGTGATGATCTCTAAGATCCCTTCCAACCCAAACCATTCTAGGATTCAATTTGTAAATAAGAAAGAAGAATGGCTTTGTTTTATAACTGAGGTGTTATTGTCTGCTCTTGGAATTTAAAAACAGTTTAAAAATAAAGCAAGAGCCTCTCTGAAATGAGATGTTAAGATATTCAAACACAGCTGACAATCGAATCAACTGCTCACAGTCTTGAAAGCAGGCAAGGTTTCCTTCCCAAAAACTTTCCCAAGGTTTCCTTCCCAAAAATGTGGCTGTGGAGATGGAACCACTGCAGGCTGTGCTGGGTCAGCCTTGAGAAGGTTTTTCAGGCTTTACCATTTCCCTGATGGTAAAGGGATCCCTGCCTTCAGGTGAACTTATGGCAAACGTGTTGCTCTGTGCTGAACACCCCCTGCCCCACACTAATTGCTGTTTATCATTAATTATCTTTCCTCCAAGTATCCAATCTAAGCCTGCTCTGTCAGTGTGAAGCCATTCCCCTCTCCTGTCCCCTTGTAAATTCTCTCTCCATCATTCTTGGCTCCTTCAGGCACGGCAAGGCCACATTCAGGACACCCCGAGGCTGCTCCAGGCTGAACAATCCCAATTCTCCCAAATTTTCTCAGAGCAGAGATGCTCCATGATCCCCCTTGGGCTGTGAGCACCCAAACACACCAGTGACAGAGTCTGACCAGGGGCATCTCTGCAGGGAGATCCAAAATCTGCAGCTCCCCAGGCCAGCAGGGATGGGGCAGGGAAGGCAGGGAAGCAGAGGCCACCTGGGCACGTGCCTGCCCTCCTCCTGCCTCTGTTTTCCCTGCTCCTCAGCTATAAATAGAGATGCCAATCTCCAGAGCTGTCAATCCAACATCCTCCACCCTCATGAAGGTAATGTTTAACAAGTGACACAGATTGAACATGTAAAATGCTCTTTAATTTTCATGTAAATTCCATCTCTGCTCTCCTGAGTCTGGAGGTGTCCAAAATTTGAGAAGCAGAAAATAGAAGACTTTGAAAGAAACATTCAGCTATTTGCCAGCTTCCCTGTATAAAAAGCATTTAAATGTGCAGTGTTCTGAGTCTTTAAATACCAAGAACTGGGCTTTATATTCTCTTTTTTTTTTCACGTTCTGCTCGTGATTTGGGTGTCAATAAGTTGAGCTGTTTGTTCTCTGAGCACTTTTGCTTTCTGTTCTGCAGAGTGCTGTCCTTGCAGCAAGCAGCTCCACCATTCCCTGGGTTTGCCAGCTCACCAGTTAATTGCTGGTCACTGGGGTGTGCCAGACTGGTTTCTGTGAAGGTGATGAGGTCCTGGCACAGGTGCCCAGAGCAGCTGTGGATTCTCCATCCCTGGAGGTGCCCAAGGTCGGGTTGGACAGGGCTTGGAGCAGCCTGGGATAGTGGAAGGTGTCCCTGCCATGGTGAAGGGCTGGAACAAGATGATCTTTAAGACCCCTTCCAACCAAAACCATTTTCTTCCACCCAGCTGAGGTTTGAGCTGGAAAATTTGCTGAAATATTATTTTAAAGCGCTTATTTCACTGTATTTTAAGAGAAGAGGCACTGAGTACTGTAGGACAGGAAGAAGAAAATCAACTGATGCCCCTTTTTAATCCATGCATGTCACAGCTCTGATCCTGTGAAGTCCTCTGCCTGTCTCACCTCAGCTGACATCACTGCAGCAAAGCTGCTGTTCCTGGGAAGCGTACTCAGAGGAGATACAAGAGATCTCAGCAGGGTTTAGCACTTGATTCACATATTTCTGGCTGAAAAGAAAAAAAAAATTGCACCAGAGAGCAAAAGGATCAAGGCAGAGCCAGGCTGTGAGTGCCTGCAGGCAGAGCAGCAGAGATGTGCCAGACTTATTAGAGGTCCCTCTCAGGTTTCCAAAAATGAAGGTGAAAACCCATCCTTTTATCATCCCTGAAATATTTTGTTTTATCCTTAAGGATGCCCTGCTGTGCACACACACACCCTGCCTGGGCCCACTGGTGAGCTGGGTTATGAACAGAGTGTCCCAAATTGTGCTTCATTTTTGCTCCTGGCTTAGAGGAATTTTGAAATAAGGTTAAGGCTGCCTCCAGTCAACTGAGGATCTGCTTCATTCTTGAATAATGAAAGGTGAAACTGTTTGCACGGGCTCAGAAGAATGAAACAAAGGGCTGCAGTGGGCTAAGCCTTGTGTTTGATTATGGGATGCACCAGGGACTCTGAGATTAAACAGAGCTCTGCAGGCTGATGTGTTTTCCCCCTGTTCTTCAACATTTGAATACAGAGGGAATTTCCCCTTAGAAGTTTATTTCTGTTTTTTCAGTGGGACACAGAGGCTGTGGGGATTTTGATGTGGCAGGGCAGCTTTGGGGCTGTTGCAGTGGCAAAGTGGGGCTGGGGAATCCATTCAGGGAATGGAATGCATCGTTATTTATTCCAGCCTTTCTCCACTGACAGCTGATGTGCAGCTCCTTTTCCACATCAAGCTCAGTGCTGGGGGCTCCTCTGGGGTTTTCAAGTTGCCTAAGGGGGCTTGGAAATGAAAAGGTCTTGCAGTGAATTTTGTCTTTTTTTCTGGCTGCAAACTGGGAGTGAGGAGCTTATGTCAGATCCCTGGTTTTTTTTTGGTCTTTGCCTACATTAATGGAATGATTTCTGGAAGCAGGTCGGGTTTGTGACACCCTGTAATGATCCTTAACTGACGTAGGATATCAGGTGGTAAAACACTGCTCTTCTTACTGCACATTATACTCACAGAGTGTATTTTTCTCATTTAAATGGATTTATAAATATGCAGAAAAGCTATCCTGGGGAATATCATACCATCCTAATTTTACTTTTGCTGAATGATGTCCAATCTCTGCTTAAAATTCCCTGTACTGATGAGTATTCCAGCTGGCAAACTAGAGCAGTCAGAGTAAATTCATTTCAAAGTGCAAATTAATATTTGCCAAGATGCACTCACTCTCTTTGCAGCATTCAATCAGCTCTCCCTGAAGCATAATGGGTGGAGAGTGAAATGGATGAGATACCTATTGCAATTCACATTAATGTTACTAATGGGAGTCGTAAATGAGAGTTGGATCAGGCACTAGATAAATTCATATGTCTCTCTAGTACTTAATTAATCAGTCAGTTTATCAGTAATTATGAATACAGCACTTGTGATCTTCAGGAAAAGCTCATCCCCCTCCCAGAAGCCATGCACAGATCCGATTTTCATGGCTGAGAAGTGAACATTTATGAGTTGCTCACTACAATTCTGTTTTCTTTGTGATTTTTTTTTTTGGTTGTTGTTGTTGTTTGGCATATTTTCTTTTGTTCTGTCGTTTTGTTTTTGTTTTTCCCAACTGAAAAATTTCTTGCTTTTTTCTGCTTTTACTAAATGAGCATTTCCATAGAAAGCACACATTTCCACTGGAGGATTTATGTGAAAGCAGATTTTTAATCACCTTTTTCAGAACTGTTTAAAATACAATCCAGCAATTTGCTGAATTTGTACATGCTGAGAGTCATGAATCACTAGAAAAGTTTGTGTCCAGATGTTTTGAGATGGCATTAATTCATTATACCTAAGACAGATTTTTATACTGGCATTTCATCAGATAGTTTAGCAGATTTCAAGGTTAGTGGCAGGTTAATTACAAAGAGTTTGTTTTGTCATTTGGGGGTAACAATCAACTTCCCCTCTTTTACTGGATGAAGAAGATGACTTCACAGAAAGAGCAGCCCAAAGCACTGATATTTTGAATTATCCTTGAAATTCAGAGGCAAAGGCTCTGCAGGGAGCTGCCAGCACTGTGGGAGCTGTGGAAAGGCAATGTGGGCACGAGGAGCACGTTTGGGTTTGTGCCCAAAAGCTGCTGAGGGGCTTCAGCCCCACGGGGGACTGGGGGAATTTCAGGGTTTGGAGGACTCAGAACAAGATTTGTCATGGAGGGATCTTGGGCTTGAAGCAAAGTTTGTGTCCTGGTGCTTTGGCTCCCTGGGCTGTGGGGATTGCATTGAGAACCCTGAGGTTGGGCAGCTTGGAATTGCTTTTGTTTCTGGGAAAGGGGTTGGGAATGGAGCAAATGAGCTTGAATGCAAGATGGAAAAAATAATCTGTGGAACTGAGGGTCTTTTCAGCTTTTAAGTCCTTTGTTTTCTTCACCAAGACATCAAACCACAAAACCCTGAATGTAGCCAGGCCAAGATAATTGATTTTTAGGGTTTTGCTTCTGTGGTGTGAGATTGTGGGGAGATTCTTAACAGTGGCTTCATCTTGGTTGATTTATGCTGCAGATCTTTGTTGTGGTGGGGTATAAATCAAGGGCAAGAAACCCAGGAAGGAGTGGATTACAGTGTATTGGATTAAACTCAGAGCTTGTCATCAGAAACTCTCTCTTTTGTGGGTGATTAGTGGAGAATTAAATTACCCATGTGGATAATTTGAATAAACATTCTGGGAGCTGGCACACTGACGTTTTTGGTTTGGCATTATTTTTTCCTTTCATTTTGTTCTCTCTTTTCTAACTTTAGTATGCATTATTCACTTACAAAGATTGCTGTATTTTTAGTATAAAAATATGTATTTTCTAAAAAAGGAGATTGAATTAAAATATTTGTTTCATTTGAAAAGAGGCATATTAGCTGTTTTTTTCCTAAACCTTTTGTAGAGTCAGCTCAGTTTCAAACTTTTCAAATATATTAAAAAGATTGAACTTAAGGAAGCTAGCAGGATATATATATATATGTGTGTGTATATATATATATATAAAAATTCAATGCCTCCCTCAATTTCCATCTGTACTGAGTTTAAAGTAGACTTGCATTAGGTAGCAGATTTTCACACACCAATAACCTCATGGGCCATTCTCTTTCTATAAATATTGAAGATCATATTGAGTTTATACAGGAGAGCACAAAGATTTCCCAAGGTGATAACTCCAAGGTGATTGCTCCATGCAGTGATTTTCTGGGAACGTGGGGGCACTAGAATATTCTGCTGAAGTCATCCCAGTCAAGCTGGACAGCTAAACATGACAGTCAGTTTTCTTTCCTCTTTCTTTACATCCCTGGCTGCCTTTCGTGGTTGTAGTGACACAAAATAAATAATAAAATAAACCCAAAATAAACTGATGGGGAGCAGTTTATTACACCCCCTGATCAGGAGGGTGAGGGCTGGATTTTAGGGTTTTCACCCTCTTCCTGTGAATTTCTGTTCTGTGCTGAGGTGCTGGGCAGGGAGGGCGCATCCCTGCAAGGAAGGTCCCGAGCAGCTGAGGATGAGGAGGGCACAGCCCTGGTCCTGCTCCCAGCTGGACTGGACTCAAGGATTTTGTGGCTCCAGTGTCCTGGTGGTGGGATTGGGTCTCCAGATGGAGAAAAGGGGATTTTATCCCCTGTGGTTGGTGCAGGGACCCGAGCAGAGCTGCTGTACAAACATCCCTCCCGGGCTGTGTGCGCGCTCTCCGCTGATGCTGGAAATGTTCAATCGATATTTTCCCAAGGACAGCTGGAATTTCAGTGGGTTGGTGATGCAGCAGCGCTCCCGACCCCACGGGACCTTTCGCTTGTGAGCAGTTAACAACTATTTAATGACTAAGTAGTTCTGATGTTCTGCTAATGCTCCTTCCCTTGTAGTAGCTCTTTTCCAGTTCCTTAAGCTTCCCCTGCCTGCCCGGGCCAAGAGCTTTGCCATTTTAATGAGAAAGGAATGGCTCGCTAAACTCGGGCATAAAGATATTTATTTTTATTGTACATTGTGCGGGCTGGAAGGAAATCCTTTAATTAAAGACCTGAGAGGTCGAGGAGATAAACGGGATGAATGGACCCGACTCATTTATCAGTGTGTGTATGAATATGTATGGTTCAACGAACTGGTGAAAGCACAGGAAGTGTGATTCGTGGGGTGAAAATTTAAATAATGGAAAGGAAAATCCAGAGAGGCTTTTCTGCCTAAATAATCGGAGTGAGAACAGCGCAGAGATCAATTAAAAAAAAAACCACATATGGCCAGACTCCCCTGTGTTAAAACACCTCCAGAATCACTGTTCACTCATCAGAGGGAGTTTGAGAAACTCTGAGAATGTTTCAATAGTTTTAGAATATTTTTAAAGTATATATTAAATACAATGAATAAGAGGAAGAGGAGGAAGACATAGTTACAGAAATGTGTGGTGGATGATGCAAGGTCCTATTTACAAACTAATGATTTTGGATTTGGCTGTTTTGGAACCACCAAACCTGAATGGGATTTCATTCATGAGGGATTCAACTCCTCACAGGATCCGTGGGTCTCTCTGACACTGTGAAATGAAAAATTTGCAGTCGAAAAAAAGCATTCCAATATAACAGAGATAAGAAAGAACCGACAATTTTAGTAAAGTTAAATAAAAGACTGTCTAATTTATAATTTGAAATTTTTGGTTGTTTTTATTGATTTTTATTTTTGTAATGGAAAATTCAGGTTCTTTCAGCTCACCAGTTTCAGACACCAGGTGCTACTCAGTGCATCAAGGTAAGACACGTCTTATCACAGTGGAGAAGCTGTGGATGGAGAAATTCCAGAAGAAGAGCAGAGCTGCCCTGAAGCCTCCCTGCAATGAGAATTTGAGCCTTGGGACAGTGGAGCAGCTGTTTGCAAACATCCCTGTGTTCAACTCAGAGGTAAGCAATGGGAGATCCTGGCTGCAGGGAAATTAAACAAATAACATTGTGATAAGGAGTGTACTGAGAGAGGAAAACTCCCTTCTGGAGCCTAACCTGGGTACTACCATCTCTTTAACAGCCCTGGTTTTGGGCATCTCTGCTAAAGGAAGACTGTGCTTGGTGGTAACAGCCCCAGCATTCCCCCCATGGTCCAGATAATCCATATTAATCCCTTGGTTCTGTGCCTCTCATTCCCACACTTTTATTTCCCTGCCATTTTGGCCCCAGATCCATTCTAGTGTGGATATTTTCTCTCAGTGCAACCAGCATGGTGCTGATTCCTGCATCTCCAAAAATCTGACCCATCCTTAACCACTGCCTGAAAACTCCTCAGCTTCTTTATATCTCTTCAGAAATACTGAGAGAATTCTCTGTGTGCAGCCCCATTTCTTGCCTCCAGGGGATGTGCTCTGCTGACTGGGGCAGCCTTTCCCTGGGGCAGCCTTTCCCTGGGGCAGCCTTTCCCTGGCTCTGGGAGGCTCCTTGTGCTTGGAGCATCCCCCTGTGCAGAGGCTGAGCCTGCTGGTCTTGGTGCTGAACTGGGGCCACGCTTTCCTCCCTTCATTTATTCCCATGGAATTCAAAGTACTTTGCATCAAAAATAATGACTAACTAGGGCAGGGCAGCCAGTTAAAAATAAGCTGTGACATGCTTCAAGCATTCCTTCGTGTCCACTTAGATCTGATTGCTGAGCTGCTGCAGTGACCACTGTCACAAACATTTCCCTGCGTCAAGAGAAGGGTGAATGCAGCATCTTCCTGACTGCTGGGCTCCAGGACTGGGGCTGCAGAGGAAAATGCAGAGCTGCATTCTCCCAGCCACGGCACGTGATGAGAAATTATCCCTACTGGCAAATCCAGCTTTAAAACCCTGTACCAAAACCACTGCTCCATTATTTAAGGGTGTGGGTGGAGCAGGCTGATCACCAGCCACTGCTATTGCTCTATTACTGATGCTCTAAAGGTTTTGGAAGTAGACAAGCTGGAGTTGTTCAGTTATTAATAGAGATGTTATATTTTATTCATTCTGAGGGTGTGATATAAGATTCCCTGAAGTTGATGGGCCACGTGTTTTCAGGGCATGGAATCATTGGAGAGAAGTCGAGTGAGTGACATTAAAACCTCGATTCTGAGGGAATCTTTTTACACAAATCTTTCACTGGTCTCCTCACAGCATCCAGCCAACCACAGCAGCTGCTCTCCAGGTCCTCTCTTCTTCATGGGGACTCTTGCAGATGTTCCTGCACCCCATTTACTGTACAAATGATTTGAGCACAGCCCTGCACCTCTGCACCACAGAAATCACACTGTGGGACTGTGATTTCTGTTCTGCCTCCTGCCTGGATGGACCAAAGGAAGCCAAAGAATGCAGGGCTGAGTTTCTGGGCACACATTTCACCTTTGGTTTAGGTCAAGGCTCTGAACTCTGCGCCAGCATAGGGTGCAGGAGGAAAAGAGCAGCACAGACTGTTCTGTCTGAGCTGGGAGCAGGACAGGCTGGGTGCTGTGAGTGTGGGGACAGAGTCTGGTGTGTCCATGAATTCCCCCTTGTCCACAGGCATGGATGTCTTATGTTGGAAATAGGGGTGTGTGTTCTATTCCCATCTGTTAAAGCTGGGGTAGGTATCTGCTGTTCATTGGGCAGTTTTCTTTATCTCTTCCACAACCAATCCTCCCTCAGGAGATATCTTCTGTTAATGGGCCACTGAGTGTCACTGCATGAAATGCATCATGATAAAATTAAAAAAAACCAATTACATAATCCCATTGTGAGAAGCTCTGCCCAGGGGGAGGAGCCAAGCATTCCTACCTGGATAGAATCTGAGGCTTGGAACACCAGAGCAGCCTTTTTCCACTGCATTCCCAGAGGGAGAGCAGGCCCATCTCCAGTAGCCCTGCAGCTGCAGAGGAAAACTCCCCCCTTGTGCAAGATCCTGCTGCAGCAGAGCCACAGCTGGCACTGCAGGAGGGCTGAGCCCCCATGGGATGGGGCTGTGCCCCCACCCTGACACACAGGGGACAGGGACTGCTCACTCTGGCAGGGGTTTGTTTTTTTTTTTAGTTTTCCTACTAAATAACTGTTATTCCTATTCCCACACCTTTGCCTGACAGCCTTTTAATTTCAAAATCATAATAATTCAGAGGGAGGGGGTTTACATTTTCCATTTCAGGGGAGGCTCCTGCCTTCCTTTAGCAGACACCTGTCTTTTCAAAAAAAGATAACCCAGCTGCTGAGTAACTGCACTGGTTCTACTGGGTGAAGCCTGCTCAGGACTGACAGCCTGGATGGAGCAGGTTCCCACAGCCCTGGAACAAACTCAGTTCCTATTAATGCTCAGAGGCTGTGACAAGTGCAGAGCACTTGGGGGTTGACACCTGTCCAGTGCTGGTTAATCCTGAATATGTCCCATTAAAATACAATCATGCTGTCATTTCAAATGTGGCTGTTTTCTGTACAGACATGCACAGAACTGAAAATCCTACCTTTTTTTTATTCCACTCCAGCTGCCTGGAGGAGATAAGTCCTATCAATATCTCAGTTCCATGCTTTCTATCTACCAGAGGCATGAATCCAATGCACAGAAATCACTGAGCCATCCCCTGTTAATGACTGGGTGGATATAAATATCACATTATGGACAGATATTGTCCATAGTGTGATATTTATAATGGGCATATTTTGTAATTCTCCTTTATAGATTTTATTAAGGTGAATTTGCAGGTTTCCTCCCCTGCCTTTTTTGTAACCATTTTGCTGCTCATTTGCATTTTCAGCCTAGCCAAAATTATCCCAGTCTCTCATTAATTGGTTCTTAGTCCAGTATACATATTTTTTCTAAATGCCAAATGCAAACTCCATCTTGCAGGGAAAATAAATTGTGTCATCAGGTAAGATGCTGATACCAAAAACAACTTCAAAAATAAATGGAAAGCAAAGAAATAATGTCTGTTGGACTTCCAAACCGTGTCTTAATACAGAAGTTTTGCTATGGTACTATTAAGAAAGAATAAACACGTAGAAAAGGAAATGCCAAAACCAAAAAGTTACAGGACACACATGCTTTTAAATTCATGGGGACACCAGAAATTAATGATAAACCCCAACCTTTTCCAAAGACCTGCTTCAGGTCCCTGATGACTGTTCATGGAATTTTGCTGGTGGGGTTTGGCTCCTGTTCTCCCAGCCATCTGCAGACTCACGCAAGGAGACATTAAAACTGGTACCATCTGTGGCTGATAGTTTACAAGCCTTAATTAGTCAAAGTTTATCCTTACGCTGAGCACAACCAGTGTGTTCAGCTGACAGGGGGCCCACACGTGTCAGCAGGAAGATTTCCTCTGTCTCTCCATCATCCATGTCAGAGGAGGGGGTGGGACAGTGATCCCAGGGGTCCCAGGATGAGGGAAGAGATGAGAAAGTTGACTCCATGTTCAGAAGGCTGATTTATTATTTTATGATGCATATTATATTAAAAACTATACTAAAAGAATAGAAGAAAGGAGTTCATCAGAAGGCTGGCTAAGAATAGAAAAGGAAAGAAGAACAAAGGTTCAGACTGACTGAGTCTGAGACAGCTGGGCTGTGACTGGCCATTAATTGGAAATAACCAGATGAGATCAATCCCAGACCCACCTGTTGCATCCCACAGCAGCAAACAATCATTGTTTACATTTTGTTCCTGAGGCCTCTCAGCTTCTCAGGAGGAAAGATCCTAAGGAAAGGATTTTTCATAAAACATGTCTGTGACAAGGGGGCTCCAAGGAGAAGGCTACAAAAGGCTGCAAAGAGAGACTTTTCCCCGTGGCACTCCAAGGACAAGGTTATCACAGACATTCTGGTGTATCCCGTGGGAAAACCACTCTGGGATTTGTTAGCAGAGAGTGGAACACTTGTGCTGGAAGCTTGTGATGCCTCAGCTAAAATGGGTACTTGGGGTGATGCCTTGGTGACATCTGTCATCCCCAGCACTGTCACACAGAAAGACTCTAATGTCTAGAAAATCAGTTTTAACAACTTTGGCCTTCTTTGAATTGTGAGCAAGACACATCTTGGGCTGGGATTCCTATAATCTGATTTTAGGCAAGTTTGACAGCTAGTTTAGCAGGATTGCTGGTGATTGTCCCCACCCTAAGATAAGAGCCAGATGTCTGCCTCTCTCCTCTGACTGGAGGACTTGTTTTGATTCAGCTTCTCCTTTCAATCCTAGGTGAGGGCAATCCTTTGATGTAGAGGTGCTTTACAATAATTTTTATTGCTTCCACCCTCACTCTGTCAGGATTTACCTTCAGGTGTCTGGAATTAAACACCAGCAGGGCAGTCCTTAATGTCACAGATCCAGACAATTTTTCTTGCTCTGGTTCCACCCAGCTCTGCTCCAGGAGCATCATAGAGTGAGGCCAGGGGTTTGCTCCAAGCAGCTCTGTTGGGGAAAGGAGATAGCAGAGAATTTATCTCTGAGGTTAATCCTTCTGAAAGCTGGGGGATCACAGCACTGATCCTCAGCTAAGAGAGCATGAACTGCCTCCCTCTTTCATGTTTCTGACTGATAACTGGAGCAGAGCTGGCTCCAGTTTTGGAGGCAGATGCAAAACAATTCTTCCAGATGGAAGGCAGAGTGAGGCAGGCAAGGTGCCATCTGGAAAGAGAGGGCCCTTGCTGTGCAGATGCACATTGCAAAAATGATAGAAATATAAAATTGGAAAAAAATCCCCCCATGTCTGTGGTGAATGGGAGAGTTCACTGAGTATCTTGCTGCTGGCTCCTGCCTTTCCAAAGAGTGCACTGTGCACAGCAGCCTGGTAATAAAGCCTGGAGTAGGAATCTGTTTCCATATTTCCGGATTTAGCTTCATCTGTTTGGGTTTGGTTTGGGGTTTTAATTTATTTTATTTTTCTTTTAGTAATTCTTTATTTTGTGGTGTGACTTTAACCAGATTTTTCATCCATCTAAGGGATGAAAAATGTTTCCAAGAGCTGTTGGTAACAGTGAGTGGTTTGGGCTCTGGCATTCTCCAGCTTGACACACTCCAGAGTATTTTGGGCCAGGAACTGAAAGGACAGACTGGAGGATCTGCATAGGGGATAGAAGAAATTGCACTTTGGAGATAAAGAATGTTCTTACTTAGTGCTTCTCATTTTGGTAATGACCATGTTCCTTCAGAAGAATCTGATGGCATCAGAAAGAAGAATGGACAAGGAGGAGAAGAGGGAAAGTGAGGAAGCCAGGATGGGCTGGCTGGTGAATCTGGCAATCCCAAACAGCATCTCCCTCTTTGTGTGCCCGGGTTACACACCAGGCTGTCTCTGTGCTGGCATTGAGGATTTACCTGGGGGCCAGCAGAGCTCAGGCAGTGGCTCTGGAGTGGCTCTGGGGTGACCTGTCCCAGGCTGGAGGCTGCCAGGGGCCACTGGCTGAGCTTTCCTCTCCAGGGTGGGATGGGAACTCATCTGCACCTCACAGCCCCTGCTCTGCCTTGCCAGGGCTGTGATTTATCTCAAAACAGCCTCATTTAGAGAGTATTAATTCACATAAATCTGAGGACTCTGGGTGTGAATTCATTACAGACTGAGGACAGTTTTCAGAGGCAGCTCCTCAGTGCAATCCTGTCTGCAGATTCCTGACTGCATTTCTGTTCAAGAGCCATCAAATCTCAGACAGGCTACATCTGCCACATCATTTCTCAAAAAACTTTTTGTCATGGGAACAAATGTGACAGAAATGTGTGAAAAGCAGAAATAACAGCGACCCATTCCAGATTCTTCAAATACCCTCATGAATTTGGGGCCACACATGGATGGAGCCAGATCTGCTCTGCTGTGTGGCTCAGCCCATCCTGTGCTCACCTGGAATCAGGATTTGCTTTAGGATATTTTTCTTTCTGAGAGAAGTGTGACAATGCAGAGCTGGCAGCAGTTCTCATTCACCTTTGGGCTTTAAAACACAAAGCCCCAGGAGCTTCAGGTTTTTATCTCCTCTGGGATAGAAAATCCAACAATTCTCCTGCTCTTATCTGTGAAAATTAGGGCTACAAACCCTGGGTTTCAGGCAAATTTTCTGCAGAACTTACTGGACTTAAATGATATAAATCCATTGTACCAGCAAATATTGAGCTGTAGGAATCTTCATATAAATTAATGGAGATACACACATCTGCAGGGAGGAATTTTGACTGTTTAGAAAATCCATTTGAACAAAATCCCTGGAAAGACTCATGGTTTTTTTACGGTTAGAGAAAACCAGGCTGAAGGGTTGATGGACTGAGAGCAGCCCTGAAGAAGTTGTGAGAGGGACTGTGATGCATCAAAAATCAGAATGAGAGTGCTGGGGGACGAGATCTTGCTGGATCTCCTTGTGAAGGGGTGAGGGAAACGCTGTTGTTTATTCTTGCCCACCAAAAGAGCAGCCCAGAACCCTGCTGCTGTTTGAGACTGAGGGGCTGCACTGCTGCAGGACAAGGCAGAAAATTGGGAATGAGGAGATATCCCTGTCAGATGGCAGTTTAAGGATCTCTCTTAATGCTGTTTATGGGCTGGGACAGAGGAGCTGAGAGCAGCAATTCAAATTTTCAGCTTCTCTCCTAAGCAGGGTAATGAGGGTGAAATGTCAATTGACTGCACCATGCTCTGAATCAGATTGTTAGTGCTGGACTGACACCTGACAAACTGGAAAAAATGAGCAGCTTTGCAAATCCATTCTTTATATACTGGCAAAGATGAATAAATCAATCAGGAGTAAGATGGAAACAGCAATATAGAACTGAAAGCTGTCACAATACTGGCCAGATGTACGTGAGTGATGAAAGAATAAACAAATCATTAAGTGAAACAGTTTCCTTCTGGTACCATTACTTCATCTAAAGAATTGAAAAGTGTAGACAGCCATTTAATGATTTCAAATTTTTGGTGTCTTTATTGCTCTGAATGTCCCATTTCAAAATATGAGCAATAGTGTAGGAAAAAGTAGGAAATGTCCCACTGGATCCATAAACATCCCAGTGCTCCCCATCCATCAGGGACAGCAGGAGCTGCTGTTTAGGAAGAACACAGAAAATGCTCACATCCTCTGGATGCCCATTCCCCCTCCATCCCTGGCTCTCCCAGCTGCTGCATTTAGGATGTCTCTACCTGGTCCTCCAGCAACCCAAACAAACCCCAGCTCTGCAGGAATTTATCTCACCCCTTTGTCATCCTGTGAATGCCAGAAGTGCCTGGGGCAGCCAGTTCCATTTGTCCATTGCTGTGCTCTTACTTTGATTTAGCTCTGCAGCTCAGTGTTTACTTTATTTACACCCCTTCTCTCCAAAGACATTTTTCTTCAGTTTCTTGAAAACAACTTCTTCCCCTTGGTCATTTTAGCTGCCCTTTTTCACCTCTCTGCCTCCACTACTTTTTTCTTGAGGTGTGGAGACTGTGAATCCACACTTCTCAAAGGCATGAGCATGATCAGCTTTTATAGGGCTGCAGGATGCCTTGGCTTATAGTGCTATTTTATATATTTATATAAATAAAATTATTATTAATATTATTTACTGCTAAACCAGATTATTTAATCTATTAAAATTATATTATTATATTATTAAATTAGAATATACATTATATTCTAATTATTAATTATAATAGAACTATTATTATTCTATTTAGGGCTAAAAATAGATTATTACTAAAATTATTATTATTATTCCCTGGCTGTGAATTTAAAAGATGAATTTAAGACTTTAAAACTGTAAAAGTCTTTAAATGTAAGAATTTAAAAGACATTTTTGCCTAATTTCAAAGGAATTAAAAAAGAATAAATGTATGATATAACATTTTATAGATTATGTAATAGAATATAATTAATATGGCAAAATATACAAATAACAAATAGAATTGAATAATTTAAAGATGTTTTTGCCTATTTTTTCAGTAACAGACTAACATTATCATTTATGGACTTGTTTCTAACCTCACATATTGTCACAACTTGCTTGTGCACGGGAAAACAAGCAATCAGAACAGAAAAATCTATATTCTTCAGCAGGCAGCTCCACCTCACAAATCCCTTTAGTGACCCTGTGCAAATTGCTCTCTGAAAGTCATTTATTGGGCTATTGGGTTTGCTTGCTCTTTCTTAGCAAAGCAGCTGCACAACTTTCTGTTGAGAGATCTTAAAAATGTTTGTCAGATCATGTCAACTGCTTCAAGACATGAGCTGGTGCAGAGCCTAAAAATAGCTCCTGGGAGATGACTGGGCTGGCCTAGAGCCAGGCTGGGATCAAGGAGGAATAAATGTGACTTAAACTCCCTTTTGCTCACTCGTGTCCTAAACTCAGGCTGGGGACTGATGGAACCAATTCAAATGATGGGAGTGTGAATAAAAAAGAGGGAGGATGAGAAGAGGGGGGAATTTTTACCCCAGTTCTCCTGTTGTTTCCCTCCCTGCAGCACATTGGCCATGCTGGAGGCACCACAGAGTCTGAGAAATAAAAGATTTGGCAGCCACGGCAGAAATCAGTGGAGGGAAGTTCCCCCAAAGGGGCACAAGGGAAGGAGGTGGGGAAGGAGCTGCTTCCCAAACTGCAGCTCCCCACGGGGTCTGTTCTGCAGCTGAACCCCTCTTGAAAGGGGCTGAAAACCCTCTTAGGGTTTAACCCCCCCTTTAAAGCACGTTGTGTTCCTGAGCTGATTGGACCCATGAGTCAGGGGGATCACTGGAATCACCACGGGGATAACAAACACCCTGGCTGGGAGAAACTCAGCTGCTCAGAACAGACCCCCAGTGCCCCTTAAATAGATCCTAACTTAACATCTGGGACTTGGAAATCTCCACGAGTAGGAATTCTAATGAGGGAAATGCCAAGTGAAACCAGCTCCCTGTGTGGCTGGCTTTGACATTTCCAGGCGTAGCCTCTCTCCTGGGCCATCATTTTGCACCCACACTTGTCTGACAACTTGCTGAAGAAGTGCATCCAAACAGACAATGAAATGCCTGCATGATTTGTGCAGGAGGGAAGTAAACAAAATATCACTGAGGATAAAATCTTTTCAAATGCAGCTAAAAAAAGCAGTATCATACTCTTCCAAGTGCTGGAAAATTGCTTCTCTCACCGCTGCTTGGCTCATTTCAGTTTGCTCTTTTGAGATGAGATTTTTTTCTTGATTAGGTTTGACCAGACTTTGATTTAAACATCTGAAGGTTCCACAATAATTGTTGTTAAGTGTTTGGTGCAGTTAATGTTTGGAGAGCCGGCTCATCTCCATGGCACAGGGAGAGTGATTTGTGCAGAAATCTGCTGAGCAGCAAACTGGGGAAAGAGTAAAGCTCTCTGTCCTCTTCCATTCCTCAGTTCCCATAATTGATGGTCACATCTGTGCCTGCTGCAGCTAGAAATTGTCTTGCCTGGAAAATTCTCCACCCTTTTCCTCTTAGACTCTGATCTCCCCTCAATTAAATAATCAGTGTTGAGCTTTGCACTGCCTCTCCTTTTGCCTTTTCCCTTCATGCCCGTGTTGCTTCTCCCTTAACCACAAAATGCACAAATGAAGTGCAGAGGGTGCTTTGCCCCATTTCACCCAGACAGGATGGCAAGAAGCTCTGCACAAAATCTGTGCTGTGCTGCTTAAACAAGTGACACATTTATTAGACTCAGCTGAGCACGGGAGGAATATTGAAGATGATGTGGAAACTGTAAACAGGTCACCTTCCTCAGGATAAAGTGGATTACTTCAATGCAAGACATAATTAAATGCAATTTCTTTTCACTCCCCCTTTTGTGGTTTAATTGATGCCTGTTTGGGAATGCCAGATTATTTTATAGCAGTTTGACTTCCCTACTTGTGGATATATTTGGTCTAAATTTCTTTTTTTTTTTGGCTCCCAGGGAGCTTATGATTTACAGGTAGGGATTTTTCCATGTGACATGGAGTGACATCTGAGTTTGAACAGATCTCCTGTTTCAGAAGAAAAGATTAAAGAATGGAGAGCTCCCACTTGTGAAATGCAGCTCCTGATGAAGGTACTGATTTCTCCATTGTGTGACAAACTGATAATACACAATGGAAGATGGTTTGAAATACGTTTCAAAGCTGCTTTTTTGCAGAAAATTCCACCCCTGTAGAACAGTCCCATCAAGCCTAGCACTGGGCCAAGGCAAGAGAAATAATTTAAGAGGTGGGAATCTCCAAAACACTCTTCTGGTGAAAATGTAATTGCTTTGTTTTGAAAGTGCCTAATGATCCAAAAAATGGGTTGATAGCTTTCAAAGCTTTCAGATCTGGAGATGCTGACAGAGCAAATTTAAGAGCGGAAGAAACTTTGTTTTTAGCGTCTCCTTTTGCAGACTTTCTCCTGACAACCATTATTCATTAGCCAAGCCCAGGGAAAGGGGGAGTGGTCTAGAGAGTTTTCAACACAGACAGCACAGAAAAGCAGAGGACAGAGCTGTGAAACAGACGCATCTTGCAATTAAAAAGCAGATAGAAGCAGATAAAAGCCTGCAGGAGTGCTGTGCGCTGAGGACAGCCCCTGTTTGTCCTTCCTCCCCTCCATCCTCCTGCTCTGCTGTGCAGGGGGGAGCAGGGCAGCAGCAGTGCTGGTCCTCCTGGTCCTTTCCATGGAGAAATCAGCAGATTTCCAGCTGTGGGATCAATGCATCCTGACGATGTCTTCTGGCTGGAGAGGATTTTCTGTTTGGGGTGCACCCCCTGAGCCAGCCCAGCTTTGCTCTGAGCGGGGCACGAGGCTGATTCCCATCCTGGAAACTGCTGGAAACAGGCCCAGGGGAGATGTGCAAAAGGAATTCATATTAAAACAGGCCTGGGACTGCAGAGGAGTCCAAGAGAGAAGGCTGAGGAGCAGCCCAGGTGAAAAGCCCCAATATTCTGTGGTTTTCCCAGTGGGTGGAGGCTCCGAGGAGGAGCTTGGTGAGAGGATGCTGAGAGAGAGCACGTTCTGTGCTGAGGAGCTCCAGAACATGGTGGGTGGGAAAGCTGATCCCAGCAGAGCCAGGACAGGCAAATGCATCTCAAGAGACGCTCGCAGCAGCGCTGCCAAACCTTCCCTTCACACCCAGCGTCTTGTGTTTGCCTGCACATGTAAATAACAACAGCAATGTCAGTCAGGAAAACAACATTCTCTCTTCAGAGGAAAGAAATTGCAGATCTGGGGGTGGAGGTGTCATCTGCAGAGTGTTGAAGCTTCAGTGACAGGTGATTCCTGACTCCCCACGAGCCAAGCAAGCACTCAGCCTGTGTGAAATAGGCTCTGGGATTTGTTTTCCTGCAGGATCACTCCAGTGAATCCTGGCATAAACACCAAAAGCTGCACACTGAGGTGCTCTGCGTGAGGGAAACATGGGTGGGGGGTACTTCAGTTCACTGAAACTGGCATTAAATTAATGCCAAAGTGAGAAAATGCTGAAAATAAACCCCCTGCACTGATGTAACAGAGTCACTCTTCAGGAGGGCTCTAATGCTAAAACCTCTGAGGGTAAAATGAAGGGGAGGTGAGGTCACAAAACAAGATGTTGGCCTGGACACAGAGCACTCAGGTGGGCACAGGGAGACTTGGGGTCTTTTGTTCCTGCTCAGAATAGTTCTGTGTGAAAGGCTTTCCCTGGAGATGGCACACACCCCCATGAACCCAGGGCTGTGCACAAGCAAATACATTCTGACTCAGAGGAGCTTAAAAAGCCTTCCCAGCAGGGTGTGCCAGAGGCTGGAACCGCCTGTGCCCAAGCAAAATAAACCTTTATGCATCCCTTACACACACACAGGTGTGCAAAGTGCAATTGAAATCAGTCTGTGATGTATGGACATCAAATGCAGTTTGTTACTTCCACGTCTGTTTTAAAAAATAAAAAGGGCAAATTTTGAACGTGGTTTCTGAAGATTTTGGATATGGTTTCTGAAATTTCATTGCCATTTAGAAGTGAGCAAAATGAAGTGGGCATTAAGAAATGACCTGAAAATCAAGGAAATCCTCAGACACTGGGGTGTGCAATGCGCTTCTCCATGCCACTAAAAACTTCATGGCTCGGTATTTTTACGGTCCACTTTAGTTAAAAAGCTTTCATTTTTAATGCTGGCAGTCTTCAAGTAAGAGCACTGAAATTGCTTTGCCTAATTAGGGTGATCATGCAGTTGTAATGATTTAATTTCAGATTTGGAGGGGTATTATAGCCGAGCAAGGCAGGTCTGGAGAGCAGCTCTCTCTGCAGCCTGCTATTAAATACCTGCAGGTGTGCTGGATTCAGGGAACATCCCTGGCATCAACACACACACATGAAAGGAAGATTGTGTTTCCAAAGATCTCAAGAAGCCTTGAAGGTCAGATGAAAAATTGAATAAACAGACACGCTTCTAAAATTATCTTCTGATCTTCTTCAAATACTGGGCTTTCTTCTTCAGAATCTTCACTTCATCTTTTAAATTAACCTCATAATAATAAGGATGATAGAGCAGATAAATGCTAAAATAGAAGGTGAAAGACACTGGCTTTTTAATTAACCAAAATGTATGATTACTTTGCTAAAGGTTACAGTCTGTCTGGGGAACACCAGCACGTGGAGGACTCTGGAGCTTGAATTTTTGTGCTGTGAATTATAACAGAAAATGTGAGCTCTGGATTGGGCCCATTCAGGGATTTGACAAACCTGAGTGTGCCTGGGTGCCAAATACTGCTTGTGTGTGCAAATTTGAATCAAGGTTTGTGGAAACAGGTGCCACAACTTGTATTTCCAACATCTGAATAATCTCCTCATTTTCTAAGGGATGTTTATGGCTTTAGCAGTGACCCTCAGTTTTATCTCCCCAAGCAGAGGAAGCTGTAATGGGAGCAGTTCAGTGGTTCAAACTGGGCCAATATTCTCTATAAATCCACTGGATTGAACTGTGTCTGTAAAACCTCATATTTTACTAAAACTGAGGTGCACAGAGATAGCACTAATTGTACTGGAGCTTCTCTTTTCAAATTTATCCTTGGAAACAAACACTGGCTGGAGGAAATTGTGTCTTGGAGGTCGTGAGGTTGTGGAGCTTAAAAGTCAGTAAAATCCACAGAAGATCCCACTTTAAAGGAAAATTGTTTTTCACTCTGCACTCCTGTCTTCCACTGCACTTGGGAATTTTTTAACATGGTTCACACAGGTCAATCCCTACTGAGCATTAAAGTTACTTTTTAAGTGAAAATAAAAGCCCCACTAAGAATGAGTCAGCAGGGCTGCACTCTGCACTTGCATTAGCAGAAATTTTTATTTTGGGGAAATGCTTGAAATTTTTCCTCCTATTTTGGTCACCCAGGCTTGCAGAGCTGGGCCATACTTTTCCTGACTGCTGTGGGTAATGAAGGTTAGATTATTCTTCTGAGGGAAACCTCCTTATTAGTGGGCAGCTGTCACTGAGGGATGGTTTATGCTCAATTTGTGGGATTATGCAATTGTCCTGGTTCTGACACAACTGCAGCATCATCCCAGCGAGGGCAAACACAAAACTGCAGCAAACTCTGGGGAGGCAGAGGGAGAGAAATCACTTCTGCTCTCTGTCCTTCCTGAAAAGAGTTTTTCCTCTTGAAAACATAAATCAGGAGTAAGATAAAACCCCTCAGTCAACACCACTAATGTCCATTTGAAAAGGGAATAATATTTGCTGTGTTTTATAATAACCCAGCTGAGATAAGACAGGGATAGCAAGCTGCAGGAATATATCCTGCATTACATAAAAGAAGCACAAGATTAAAGCTGACTGTGATCTTGTTTGCTCAAGATTTAAATGGATGTTTCTCATAGACATCAGTGGCCTTAACCTGCATTTACAACGGCAGAGGGAATATTTGGTCATAAAAGCTTAAGTCTGATGTCTTAAAGAGAAAAACCAAAAGCTCTTCAATATTTCTCCAACATGATGCTGTTTCCATTTGATCTTGACAAGTTATTTACTCCGTTGGTGCCTCAATTGCCCAGCAGCAAATTGGAAATAAAACTTCTGTGAGTGCCACAGCGCTACTAATTCTTGTGGAAGGACTTGATGGTCCGAATGATAGGCACTAAAAAGAGGTTTTTTATTGACATTCTCTACAAGCAACATCAAGATATCAGTGTTTCTCTTCCCCTGTGCCAGTTAGAGAGAAATATTTGGCCATCTTTTCCCACTTAAGCGCATTTACAGCTCTCTGAAGGGCCCCACTGTCTCCAGTGACCAGCTGAAATTACACAGGGCTGCTCATTGGCATTTCCAGAACAACTAGTGAAAATCAATTGCTGGATTTAGCTCCAACATGGTCAGTAAATAGGCCTTCTGATCCAATTTCAAGGTCAGTGCACACCAAGTTTAATTAAAATGGTGTGGTGTGTTACCCGTTGCTATTGAGTGATTTTGAATATTCAAGAGGGCTCCAGAATTCACTGGAGCAACAGAAAAAAAACCCCAAAACCAGAAAGAAGAGTAAGAGGAGCTAGAGAGCTCTTATTTCTGCTTCCATTTCTCTCATTCATGAGCTGGTGGGGGATAATTAACCCAGAGACTTTCTTGATTAGGTTTTAAAGTGGCTAAACCCAGCACTGTCACAGAAAGAAGGGTCCCCTTTTGCCTCCAAGGCATTTCCTCCTGCAAGTTCCTCCTGCTGGACCTTGGGAAGCCTGGCCTAAGCAAAATGAGAAACATAAATCCTGCACTTTAACTTCCTGTTAAGTGTGTAATTGCTCAGATTTTCTTCAAAATATCCAGATTGATTTTCATCTCTGCGCAATTTTAAACCACGTAATGTGTTAAATTTAGTAAAAGCGACTTCTTTTCATGTGTAGAAGAGAGATCAATATCTGCAGCCACTGTGTAATTTAATTACAGGAGAACACGGATTTTTTTTTCTTTTTTTTTTTTTTTTTAGTTACTCTATAAAATGACCTCCTGAAGCCCATAAAAAAGAAAGTACCAGGAAGGTATAAATTAAGGTATAAATTAAGGTGAAAGACACAGTGGGAGTCAGTTCTCTACTCCCACCTCTCGTTACACCCACTGAATGCAGGACTAATCTGAGTTTCCCTCCTTTCCCTTTGCTCCCACTGCCTCCTGAGAGCTCTGGGCTTGGCCTTTTATCTGACTCAGTTTTCTTGGATGGGATATGACATCATTTCAGTAATTTTTTGGCCCAGTGGGACTCACTTTTCCCATCCACTGGCTCCTTTTGCAAGGGCAGAATTCCACCCACTGCCTTGACTTTCTCATCTCAGCATGTCAAAAACATTCAGAGGGCAGCATTATTCCTCTTCCTAATTAATAAGAATATGAGCAACTCTTCTGCTGTGAAAAATTCATTGAGAATGAGCTAATAAATATTCATCAGTGTTAACAAATAATTTTTTCCTTTGCATACACCAGTGACACTTATGAAAATGAGAATACACACACACACAGAGCTGTGCTGTATTACAAACCACTGCTATTATGACATGCTGCAAATCTAATTTATTTCAGGAGCCTTGAACACAGATCATGGCAGTAAAATGTCTCCTTTATACACATCAGTGGTTGTTTGTGGCACAACAGCACTTCCATGTTTTAATAATGTAACTACTGCCTTGAACTGTGCTGATTTCCTCAGTGATGGATCACACATTTATAGCAGCAGATGAAATGCTTGCAGTGACATTTTAGTGCTGGAAATCAGAGCAGTTATACCTGGTGTAAACTCAAAATTGTCTCTATTTCCCACAGCATCTTAGTACTAGAAAAGACTATCACTGGGAGAAAAAATAATTTTTCACTGGGAGAAAAAAAAAAAAGTTTTATTTAAAATGGTAACTGCGAGAGATGCTCACTGAAACTGAATAGTTCAGATAATTTCCCTTGCTCTCTTACCTAAAATAGAGCCAACTGGATGATGGCAGCTCATTCTGAGGCTCTCACACAGCTGATTTCTGGGCTCTTCACCAAGCCCAGCCCCAGTTTGCTGCCCTCAATTCAGAGGATTCACTCGACTCAGTTTGGCAGCAGCTCCCCAGCCTCTCCTGGGGTCAGACTGGGACATTCTCCCCTTCCCACCCTTGCAGCTCTTGAAACAGTTCCTGACGTTTCCTTTCCTATGGGAAGGGCCAAAAGAACTGGGATTTCACCTTGGAGAAGAGAAGGCTTTGGGTGCCTGAATTCTGGCCTTCCAGTGCTGGAAGGAGCCACAAGAAAGATGGGAAAGAGTTTTTCCAAGGGCTTGAAGTGTCAGGGGGAATGGCTTCAACTGACAGAGATTGGGTTCAGGTTGGATATTAGGGCCAATCTGAATCACCACCAAGTGAGGTGCTGCAGAGGGGAGCCACAGCCACATTTACAGCTGAGATCTTTGGACTGATTGATCTGAAGGCTGAGCATGGCCAAAATGTATCAATAAATCAAATTGGCATCAGGAAGACTGGAATTCATCACGGTGGGATGAGCCGTGCAACACCTGTGTGAGCTCTAGGGAAGAAAAGAGCCAAAGGTAAACTTTGGCTTCTGTTGATGGGAGGGAATAAACTGGTTACAAGAGAAAGAAGAAAGGAGGGGGAGGCACTTAAAAATTTCAGCCTGGCTTGTGTCCTGTTCAGTATTCTTGCCTGTGCTGGGGGTTGAGCTTCAGTGTGGACAGTATTTCTCAGTTAACACCCCACACCAAACTGCACCTGGCAGGGAGCATTAAAAAAAAAATCAATAAAACCCCAGAAAGATCTTTGAGGTCATCACCACAGCCCTTGAATAAACAGCTCAGAAAACTTCAGGCTCTGCCACTGTGTTGTGTTCAGGCCCATGGCTGGAAGTCGCAGAGGATCTTGTGTGTCTGGGGGGAGTTTCCCTGTCCAGGTGTGGAGGCAGAAGATGCCGAAGGCAGGAGGGTGGCTCTGGTGTTAATCACAGAGCTGTGGATGTGCCACCCCTTCTCCTGCAGCCCCCAGGACTGCAGGGATTTGTTTTTCAGCAGCTGGGCAGGCACAGCCGGGCAGGGGCCAGGGAAGGAGCAGCAGGCAGCTGCAGACCTGCTGCTCGAAGCTGGGGAGGGCCCTGTGGAAGAATTTGGGCAAAAGCGCCACGTGGTTGGCACCTTTGATCTGGCAGCACCCATCCATGGGGTGGGAGGAGGTGACTTTCCCCAGATTTCTGAGGATGTGTGTGATGAGCCCCAGACTGCGGCTCCTGCTCTGCAGGCTGGCAGCCCTGTGCCAGCGCTCAGAACTAAACAAAACAAGGCAGACACCACCAAGGAGAGAAACCTGAGTTCACAGAGAGCTGTGGAGCCACTAAAGCCCTTCCCCTCACCCCCCTGCTTCCCACGAACTCAGCCAACACCAGCTGTGGCCCAATTAAACTCCCCTGCTTGCAGAAATGGATCTGTTGCAGACAGGCGCACAATGGATTATGATTGTAATCACTGAAGAGGTCACAGCAGCTCAGTGCTTGTGCTTCCCGATCTCTGGGTGAGACAGCACCGAGCTTCTGACCCACTTTGGGTGGCTGCAGACCCTCCAGCCCCCTGTTGTTGGCTGGGATGGTGAAATGCCACCTGTGGTGTCAGCAGGCACCGGCAGGAGCTGCCAGCGGGCCAAGGAGAGCAGCAGACAGCGAGGTTCCTCCCTGCAGCATCACTATGGTCCTGACTCCAAACTGAGCTCCAGTCAAATGGAAATACCTCAGGGCAGGTGGGAAAAGATCCTGCAAACCCAAAGGTCCTGCAAACCCAAATTTTCCTGCTCTCAGTGCAGGAAAATCCCTGCTGAGGTGGGACAGCCCCGGCTGCTCTGCTGGACCAGCACCCTCCTCCACGGGGACACTGCTGCTCCCCAAAAAATGCTTCAAGGACTTCAGGCTCCACACCTGGAGGAATAAATGTGTGTGCAAGGTGTTTTGCAGTGGCTTTCAATATGTTTCTCTTTGAGACAGGGGATTGTTTTCTGTCCCGACTCGCCCAGCCCTGCCAGCTGAGGAAGTTCCTACAGACACTGAGCGCAGCAATTTTTCTTCTTTTGAGTCCTTTTCTGAGGATCTTTCTTCACTGGGCCTCCCTGGAGGCATCAGCCTGTAATCTGTGATGCCATCTGCTCTGCTGGGCTGCAGCCAGGTCACTTTAGAGTGGGTTTAAATCAGCAGGGAGTAATTAATGGCATTGTTTTCACCGAGGGACAGAAGAGCAGCACGAGCATTTCAGCTCTCAGGGACCTCAGCAACAAAAGGGGGGAAAAATGGGGTTCCTCTTCTGGTTCCTCTTCTCTTGGGGTACTTCTGGGGTCAGATATTATTGAGATTTACAAAACCACTGCTGTGGCAGGGGCAGCTTTGGGAAGGGAAAAGCCCAGCAACACTTTCAGGGGGTAGGGCTGAGGTGAGGAGCACCATGTGGAAAGCAGGAGATATTTATTAATGTAAGAACCAGGCAAAAGCCTCTCTTTGAGTAGAAACTTATTCCCATCTGGCCCTTTTTGCTAAACTTAACTTGTGGCTGCTGCTGCTTTGTCTGGAAAGAAAATCTGAAGTGACTGATAGGAGGGACAGTTTTTATTAGACAGATTTGCTGGGAGCTGCTTTGCTCAGCTGCCTGAAAGGCTGCAAGAAAATATCTGCACTGTGGGACAATCCCAGCTCCTGCTTACATACACATAAAGGGGAAAAAAATAAATATTTTCTTCTACTTAGAGCAGCAGCAGCCAAAACCTTCACTTTAAAAAAACACCTGAAAGAGTTGAAAATTGCTTCCAAAGTCTTGTCAAGGTTTAATTAAATTTTTTTTTGTTTTTTTTTTCCACCCTCTGGTCTGTATTTTGCTCATTTTCACATTGGACAAGGGGTTATTTATATTATTTTGATTAAATTAATCTCAATCAATTTTTGCTAGAGCTCTGGGCATGGTGAGGCTGGAATATGTAATTGTGCTTGTTAGTGGTGTGAAAATTGAGCATTATACAGAAAATGAGCAATGCTAGAAGAAATAATACATGATAAAAGATAACCCAGCAAATTAAAACACCACAACCACAATAACATAATAATAATAATAACAACAACAACAACAACAACAGGCCAGAAATGACTTCAAAGGATCATCTGTCATCGTTCTTTTTGCATAGCTGCTTCTGGGTAGGAAGCTGCAAGGATTCTGAGTGATAACAATTTTCTATTTCTTTCATTCTTTTAATTTTTAAAGGAGCTGGTTGGAACATTTTTGGTTTATGAGGATGCAGTCTTGTGTTGAAACACATTCAGAGCCTCAGGACATGAGGACCTTGAGAATTAAGGGTGAGGAGAGGTGCATCCAACAGCTGGTTTTGTTTTGCATGCAGCAGAGAACTTGTGTAAACAACACAACTTAATATAACTTTACCCCAAATAATGTCAGAACTGTTTGATTAGTTACCATTTTTCAAATGTGCACCATAATTTTATTAAAAACTGACAAAATCAGCTTGGATAAATGTGTTGATAGCATTATGCTGCAATCTGATCACTTACTGTCATTAAATTGGGAAATTCTTCAGCTTCAACAGATTCTGCAGTCAGCCTGAAAACCGAAAACTTCCAACCCAAACCATCCTGTGGTCCCATAAAAAGGAGAAAGGGGGGGAAGAACTCTTCTCCTGGTGAAATGGAGTACATATAATAAAGTCATTATTAATAATAATGTAATTATTTTTCTAAGTACATGTTTGTGATGGAATCCGAGGTTTCAGGGCTGCAGCAAGAGTTGCATTTTTCCCAGAGCAGAGTTCAGTCTCTTTTAAAGCCCATTAAAGCCACAGAGATGCATCCATCAGTTATTAGACTGAGGGAATGTGGTGACAGGAGACATCCTGAGGAGAGGGAGAGCCAAAGGATGGCAGGATTAGCACAGATAATGGCACTCATTTGTCTGCACGGGGACACTCGCTGAGTTGTAGGATTTTTAAATTGAATTGAACTTTGGATGATCTCCAGGTCTCAGGTCTCTAAATAATCCTTATCTCCAGGTGCTTTTCACAGGAGGTGGAGGAGCAGTTCCCCAGGGTCACTGATCTTGTGGAAGATGCCCTGGGGAGCAGCAACTCCTCTATCACTGATTTGGCAGCATTTTCCCAAGGCCACCTGATTGCCAGTTCTTGATAACGCCAAATTATTTTCCCGAGTATTTTCCTCTGTAAGCTCTAAACCTCAGGATTAAAACAGGGATAGATCAGAGTCTTTTCACACAAGGAGATTTCTGCCTGGTTCCCTGAACTGGGAATTCACATTTCTAAAGTCATCATCGAGTCAGAGAAGGTTTTGAGATGGAAAGAGTCAGGAGTAACAAAACCTGAGCGTGAAAAATGTTATCAATGAAAATGCAAACTGGTCTGATAGGGTGGAGCAATTATCTGGGAAAAATGCAGAGTAAAATCATTGCCCTCGAGAGGAATATTTGCTGCAGATTAAGGCCACTGACTCATTGCACTGAGAGGCTTCTCTTGACCTTCTCCTGAAAGGCTGCAGCCTTGCAAAAGCCTTTGGTGGAAATGTGTGAGGAAATTCAAAGGTCAAATCCTTCCAGGAACAGTCACAAGGAGGCTGTTCATCCAAGCACAGTCAGGGATGCTTCTGCCTGTTGGACAGAAGAGTTCAGCTTGTAAAATCCATTTTCTTATGTATTTTATGAGCAACATTTCAAACAAAACAAAGCAAAACAATTGTACTTCTCATGTGCTTTTACTGTCTGGCTCAGGAGCTATTTTTAAATTTGCACAACACTAAAGAACACAGGCAAAATGTGAGCTGGTGCAGAGGATGAGACAGCACAGGCTTGTGGAGCTGTGTGGAGCTTTGCAGTCTGAGTTTGGGGCTGAAAAGAGGAAAATGTGCAGAAAGAGGCTCGGAGGGAATCTGCAGAGCTGTGGGAAATAGAGAGACAGGGAAGTGTAAGAGACTGAAGGTGTAATTTCCTCAGTTATCCAAGGGGATAACTGCAAAACAAAAGCGAGCAGAGGAGTGTACAGCCTGCTGGAAAGAGTAATTCTTGCAGTAAATAGCACTTTAATCCAGCAGGAGAAGAATCAGCACTTGGGTGTTTTCAATAATATTTTAAAATAATAAAGCATTGGGATAATGTAGCCAGGGATACAGAGGGTTCCTGTTCCTGTGAGAGTCTTTTTGTAAAGCTGAGCCTTGGATGAATCAGAAGCCCTTGTGCAAAGCTGAAATGACCAGAGAAGATGATTTATGTGTATTGTGCAAAAATTCTGAGTATAAGGTCATAATAGTGACGTCCACACTTAAAACCTGCATTCATTTTTTTATTTTTAATGAAAGAGTGTGTGGCAAGGAGGGCCTGGGATTTACAGCAGTGCATTTAGTCATCAAAAACTGATTGCAAGAGCAATTCTTGTTCACTCAGTCTGAACCCATCTGGGTTCAAACATCAAACACTGGAGGTCTGAGTGGTTTCTGGAAGGGAAGAGAAAGAAAACCCACCTTTTGCAGAACACACAGGGAGGAAAAGGAGCAACAGATGACTAACAGTGCTGCTGTGATGGCACAGTTCTGTGGTGAGCTGTGATCAGCAGTGACATTTCAAGCACTGGAGCATCAGCTCCCTGGTATTTACATGATATCCTGCATTTTTACCCCAGCAGCGTGGTGATTCTCTGCAGCCAAGAGAGGGAATTCCATAATGGCAGGAGACTGGGATGAATTCCTGCTGGAAATGAGGTGGTTCATGGACACCTCAGGGTAGTGGAGAAATCCTGTGAAAGCTGTGAAACTTTCCACTGCCTCGGTGCCAGCAGCTCCTCGCCCCCATCCTGAGCATCCCCTGGGCTGGAGGTTTCACATTTCTGTCAGCTGTGAAATTCCTGCTGCCATTCATGTGGAAAGGCCACCACAGCCTGAGCAGTCTGGAGTGGCAAACGTGCCCAGTGCCCTCTTGCAGACAGAGGCAGAGGGGAAGGGTGTCCCTGCAGGACACAGCACACTGCTGCTCTCAAGGGGAGGAGAAAAGGGGAAGTTTATCTTCTGACTCCAACATTTATAGATTCCTAAAAGTGAGAGTGGATCAGAGGGTGAGGGTGCCACCTCTCCAATGGACAAACTAACAGTCCATCAAATTTCTCCTCCTCCAGAAAAGAATGCAAAACAATGAGTTACTGACAGAAAGCGTGTGAGAAAGTTCGCTACAATAACGTCAACATCAGAAGGCTGAGAAAATCTTAAAAAATCAGGGTGACATCAGGGAAGGGGCAGGTGCTTGGAGCTCTTTGGCAGCCAGTCCCTGGAAGATGCCTGGCTCTAAATAAAGAACCTGCACAGCTTTCAGCTGCTCACACCTTGCAGCAGCAAAGAGGAGGAGAAGCTTTGCGTTCAGCTCAGCTGCAGCTCTTGGAGAAGCAAGGAAAGGGAAGGGGGTTTATTCCTGGAGGACAAACTTCCTCCAAGCAAGCACCACTGGCTGGGGGCGATGTCTGGACACTCTTTGGGGCTCTGTGAGATGAGGGTGGTTTCTTTGGGCAGGGGGAAATTCTGTGGGACTGGACCAGCCAAGGCCAGCTCATCGAACTGTTATTTTTAGAAGAACACTGAAAAGATGCCAAAGCTCTGTCCCAGGGCCTGTGCAACCCACCAAGGAAAATGGTTTGTCTAAAACTTTCCCATAATATGGAATCACAGAATGGTTTGGCTTGGATGGACCTTGAACCATCCCCTGTCCCAGGCTGCTCCCAGCCCTGTCCAGCCTTGGGCATTTCCAGGGATCCAGGGGCAGCCCCAGCTGTGCCAGGGCCTGCCCACCCTGCCAGGGAACATTTTTATTCCTAATATCCCATCTATCCCTGCCCTCTGTCAGTGGGAAGCCATTTCCCCTTGCTTTGTCACTCCAGGCCTTTTTCCTCTCCTCTCTCCATCTTGTGGGATCCCTTCAGGCACTAAAAAGTCAAAATTTGGCCACCCCAAAGCTTCTCCAGGTTGAGCAACCCCAATCCTCCCAGCCTTTCCTTGCAGGAGAGATGCTTCATCCTCTGAATCAACCTGGTGCCCTCCCCTGGGCTCTCTCCAGGCTGTAAAACACACTGGGAGGGAGGTTTTGGTCTGGAAACCTCTGTCCTAATCTGTTTTCTTCCCCACTATGGATGTGTCTGCAGAGCCCCAGCCCTGTGCAGGCAGCTCACCCAGGGATTTGTTTGCCAAGCCCCAGCAGAAACCATTTTTAAAACACCTCTCAGTTGCCCCATCTCTAAATCAGACAAAAGTCTTGTCCAACAAATAATCAAACCTCCACCATTTCCTAATTACACAACACTATAAATGTTTCTTAACCTACCAGCTTTTTACTACACCATGCTATAAATACCTCAAAACCAATCATCTGAAACTACCCCTCCTAAGTCCTACTAAAATACTTCTTTCATATTTCAATTTCTCCAAACTATCTAGACCTATTTAACAAAACCATCCTTTAAAACTTATTTCTAATTCAATTTCTCTCTCAACAGTGTCCATCTGAGTCCATAACATTTCTAAGTCAACATTTCTTACCTCAAAGTTTACATAAATATTCACACTATATACAGTATATAGTATATAAACCTTCTATCAAACTGTAAGAATTTTCTATAAATCCATTTCCCACGGACCCCATCAGAAACCAAACTTCATTTTCCTCCCAAGCTCTTCCTTTAGCAAGGCTCCTGCAGGACTGGGAGAACAAAATCCCCTGTGCAGAGGGGAGACCCCCAAAGACACACAAGGAGCTCTGAGCCTTTTACCTTCTGAACTTTGAAAACCTCCAGAGGTTGCTCCATAAAAAGCCCCTTGTCAGTTAGTCAGCTGTGAATATTTCTGCTGTTATTACACACATCTTGCAAGCTCAAGTCAGTGGCTAAAAAAAATACTGAGCACAATGACTTTTATTTCATTGTTATTCAATACACATCTCAGGAGAGGTGACTAAGAGGTGAATGAGAGATCTCAAAGTCTCTTAACTCTCTAATTTTGCACACAAAAAATAACTTTGGTGCAGAACATCATTTAAGAGCTGTCTTAAACCCTTATAGGGAATAATTCTCTATTAAATCTGACCTTTTCTCCTCCCAGGGTGAATTTACCAAAAAAAACCCCACAACAAACCAATAAATATGTTTGCTAACTGCAACTACTTTAACTCTAAGCAAGCACATTGGAGCTTATGGTGCATTCTTGAGATATTTATTGAGAAGAATAACACAGCTCAGGCAATAGGAGCTGTAGAACTGTGGGAAGTTGATGAATTTTTGTTGCCCCTCACTGAGTGACTGGTTCTGATTGTTTAAACATTCATATTTAAAAATTCATATACAAGTAGACACATCAGTACAGCTGCGTTTCTTTTGAATATTTACAAGTTAAGATTAATTCATTAAAATTAGCTGGAGGACAAATTGACACAATATATTTCTTTTCTAGGTAAAGCTGCACAAGATATTAAAATAGGAAGGATTTAAAGGGTTCTTTTCCCATATATTTGGGTTGGTTTTCACAATACCTGTATCAAAGCCAGTGCACTCAGCTCAGGCTTTCAGCTGCTCCAGAGTGCAGTCATGCACACTGATTCTCCATGTATTTGTCAATGTTTAAGCAGTTGTACTACAGTAAGTGTTGTAAGGAAATGACAATTCCGTTCAGTCTGCACTGCTGGCAGAGATTTCATCCCTCTGTGACAAAAGAATGCCATAAATCACTGTGCCAGTGTCCAGAGAAGAATAATACACCACCAAATGCACAAACAGGAATTTCTTTAGCACCTCCTGCAGGCTCCCTTCTTGCAGATTATCTCCTGTGTGTAAGAACAGGTTTCATTTGGCAAACTTTCAGCTCAAATCAGCACAGCATTGTCTCCTGAATATCTGCTCTGGGGTATCTTAGGGAATAGCCACCTTTCATGGGAAGGCTCAGTTTTGATGCATTAGGTTTAGAGAACACAAAAGTGCTGCACTTACTGCAGGAATAAATCTCTCTTATTTTTCTCAGATCTCTTACTTTGAGCCATCAACATTTTATACTCAGAGAGGAACTTCATGTTCATGTTCACACCTCTCCTCTCCTCTCCTCTCCTCTCCTCTCCTCTCCTCTCCTCTCCTCTCCTCTCCTCTCCTCTCCTCTCCTCTCCTCTCCTCTCCTCTCCTCTCCTCTCCTCTCCTCTCCTCTCCTCTCCTCTCCTCTCCTCTCCTCTCCTCTCCTCTCCTCTCCTCTCCTCTCCTCTCCTCTCCTCTCCTCTCCTCTCCTCTCCTCTCCTCTCCTCTCCTCTCCTCTCCTCTCCTCTCCTCTCCTCTCCTCTCCTCTCCTCTCCTCTCCTCTCCTCTCCTCTCCTCTCCTCTCCTCTCCTCTCCTCTCCTCTCCTCTCCTCTCCTCTCCTCTCCTCTCCTCTCCTCTCCTCTCCTCTCCTCTCCTCTCCTCTCCTCTCCTCTCCTCATTAATATCTTTATTGAATGAATCTGTTTCTGGGTCAATGACACTTTAGCACTTGAAATGCAAAATTAGGAGCTCATCCAAAGGACTTCAGGGTCTCCACAAGCACTCCCACATGTCAATGGGAGCTAAAAAAACATTTATTTCCTAGCAAAAGGCATGGAAGAAGCTCCAAAATCCCAGCATGGGGTGCAGCAGGATATCACAGTCCAGGCACTGAGATGAAGTTGCCAGTGTGGGCTGCTGGCAGCTCCTCTTTGGTGCCTGCTGGCCTGGCCCTGTCAGTACCACTGAGAATTTTTCATAGCTACTGGTTAGATAAATTGTCAACAGTCTCACTCCAGAATATTGTTGGCATTTTATTTCCAAGCAATACATATGGACACCATTTATTGCTCCTTTTTTTCTTTTAAATTCCTTCTCTTTTTTTCACCCCTAAAGTTTTTAATGAGTAGTTTTCTTTTCAGAACTCATTTTTTCCTGAAGGCTTAATATTGTGCTGCTCTCAGGATTAGCAAGAAGGTGATCTTAATTTGGAGCTCCCATTTATTTCCTCCAATGCTACTGTATTTATTAGTGCTGGGAAATACAGTGAAGCAGGTTGAACATTATTTATAATCTCAAAGGATGGTTTTGTTCAGCTTAGGGTGTGATAAAAGTTAATGGCATTGAATTGTTTCCTCCCCAGCTTCTAGCTTTTCACATGATTTAGGGAATTAGTTTTTCTTCTGGACCTTATTTTTCTCCTGACACAGCCTGCATTTCTCAGGAAGAGATTAAAAAAAGTGTTATGGATGATGGATATCCTTGGGGGCCCATCACAGGAAAATGCTTCAGGAGCTGAAAAGCCAGCTATGATGATGGCCTTCATTTCTCTGCTCTTTGGTGGCAGCATTTCTGCTCTTGTTACAATTTTATGTATATTTTTCTTTTCAATACAGATATCACTTCCCTGGCACTGCTGTTATGTCTTTTACTTTGGTCAAGGGAGCTCATCCTTATAACACAGTGCTTAGATTCACTCAAGCTGAACCCCTGGGATCTCAAATCTTTTTTAGGATGGCAGAAAGTAGCCAGGCTGGGAGAAGTGTCTTCCAGATATGGAGTTACAAGAGAGAGAATGAAGCTTTCTTTAAGAAGCAATAAATTCAATTGAAGCTAACAAAGAGAGGGAAACAAAAGGCAGTGATTTGTCACTGACAGTTCATCATTAATTGGAATCCTATTTGGTCTGAAAGATTGAGGGGAGAGTAATGAAAGGAGACTGAAATGAAAAGCCCAAAGTGAATGCAGGAAAATAAATCACAACTCCCACACACAGCCACGACTGCAGGAGGCAAAAAGCATCCTCTGGATCTGTGGGAGGGGAGCAGCCACTGACCACGCAGAGAGATGCAGACAGACAAGATATTTTAGTCCTGAGCTCTGGAAATTTGGGATATCAGGTCTGCCCTTATCTGGAAATACTCTGGAAATTTGGGATATCAGGTCTGCCCTTATCTGGAAATACTCTGGAAATTTGGGATATCAGGTTTGCCCTTATGTGGAAATACTCAAATGTGAATAAAGAGGCAAAACATTCTTTTGCTTTCATAAACTATTTTCTATGACCATCATCTTTTGCTATTCTTGTTTATTGTCCTGTGTGTGCTGCAGCCCTTAAAACTCTACTGAAAAATCTCATTCACATTTTATGAGAGATTAGCTGGAGACACACGACCTGCACTAACCTCCCTGCTTGGTGGTTGTGTTTCAGCTCAGGCTTTTTGCTCTTTCCACAAGGGAAATGCAGTCAGAAAAGCTGATCTGGGTTTGAGTTGGAAGAATTGAAGTTGGCCTTTCTTCTTCCATCAGCCTCACAGTCAGGAGGATTTAAAATGAGTGGGATCCTCCAAATTTCCAAATTTGAGCAGCCTGAGTGGGTCTGAGCAGCCACCAATATTCAATATTGTCCAGTGCAGCCAATTACAAACAATTCTGCCTGAAACAGGAGTGTTAAAGAGCAAAATCAGAGTAGTGAAACTGTGTGTTGATCACTCCTACACTGGGATTCCAAGTCATCCAAGAAATGTGAGATTTGGCAGCTTTGCCTTTGAATCCCTGAACCCAAACCAAGAAAACTTTCTCAGGATGAGAAAAAAGCATCACCAGAGTTTCCAAAGTGACAAACAAGCATGGCTTTTTCATTGGATTCTGCAGCTACCTGATGAAAACTTGCACTATATGCAAAGATTTTTCTGTATTTGGGTGTTCTAGTGCCACATCCCATCCTCTTAATTTCTAATGATAAATAAATTGTAAGAATATTATGTCAAAACCCTGCTCTGGTGCAGGGCAGCCTTATCCCCCCCAGGACTATCAAACCTCTTTCTACATGATCTGAGGAAAGGAGGAAAAAGATCCTGTTTCTCCCCTCAGCTCCATGACATAATTGTGCTGACTTAAGGCAAAAATCTGAGTTTTTCTCCCAAAGTGCCACTTAGTGGGATTGATTCACTGTCCACTGGGATAAAAGATTGGCAGAGAGGGATGGAGTTGATCAAGGTCTTCAGGCACAGGAGCCCAAATCTCTGTAAGCATGGGATAGAAATATTCCTGGTGTGTAAGTGTAGGGATATACATACCCCCTGCTCCCTGCACACAACCCAGCTCCTGCACCTGAGCTGGGGCTCCTTTTCCCCATCCTCTGGACTTCTCTCCTTCAGGATCCTCATTTGAGGAATAGATTGTCCTGAGGCCAGGGTTAAAGGCTGCAGAACACTTTGGGTGATTAATCTGGAGCAGCAGCCTGAGCTGCAGGAGGTTTTAAAAACACAGCCCCCAAGCAGACACATCTATAACATCCCCAGCATTTCTAATTAAGTCAGTGATGGAAGTAAATTTTGCCTCAAAGCTTGTTTCATAATAAATCTCCAACTAACAGCGCTGCACCTTCCAGAATTTTTTTACCATCTGAGAAAAGAAATGGTTATTAGAGGAATAGTGTGACCTTCAAATCTTTTCAGAGCTTTGCAATCATGAGCAGGAGTGTGCAAGGGTTCAGCAAATCTGCTCCTGCCTGTTTCCTGCTGCGCTGCAGTTTTGCTAATCAAGTGTAATTAAAATGAAAAAAAAAAGAAGCAGCAATACAATACCATACACGTAGAAATAGTAATCAGGGTGGCAGCAAAGTCACTTTTATGCAGGGGTTTATTTCACATGCAGCACTGAATGCTCCCAAGCTGTTGCTCACACGAGTAATGTTCATGGAAACAACCCCCTGGTTTTTCTGGGATTGCCTGGCTGAGGAAGGATTGCAGAATCCTCTGTGAACACCAGCAGACACCTGGTTCTGCCACAAATGCAATTTTCACCTTGGGATTCCTGTTATACCAAGCGACATTAAGGTTTTAATTACTTTGCTTCTTTTTAATTAGGTGACATTCGCCAGATGAGCTGCAGGAAAATTGGTGATTGCTCGTGATAGCTGGTTCTGGTTTCTGAAGAATTCCCACAAAAGCCAAAAAAAAACCCCATGAGCATTGATGAACACAAATGTAACTGAGTATTTTTGGTATAGTTTATTTTTCTTCAGATTTGCTAATAATACCAAATTACAATAATAAATATTTTAATTTAGTCGTGGCATTAATCATCACCTTCACCCTCATCTCACGTCAGTGGTGACATTCAAATAATGCTCATGATTTAGCAGAATAATTCTGGATCTACACTGACACTCTCCACTAAAACAGCTCTACTTCACCAAAATACATTTCTCTTTAAACCCCACTGGATGGGACCCTCCAGAAGGGAAAATTTACTTGGTTTTAGGACATGTTATTTCTGAAACTTTCCTTATTATGTGTGTAACCCAAAATATCTCAGTGCTCAGTGAAGTTGCTTTCTTAATAATGATTTCTGTTTCACAGTTTGGATTGGTTTTTTCTTTCTGTTATGGGTGACCACAGAAATTCAGACAGAGAAAGCAAAAGCTTTAAAATAAAGGCTAATAAAGTGAAAAGTGATGGTTTCTAGAGCTGTGTTTCAAATGAAGATTTCTAGAACTGTATTTCTGTTTAATAGAATAGGAAAACAGCCTGCTAGATATTTAAATTTTTCAATCAGGGTAGCTGTTTTGCTCTTTGAAAAAAAAAAGAGATAAATTAAGCAGTTTTAATTAAGCTCATCTCATTTTCATAATCCTCCTTCTCACCCACACTCTGATGGAAGGTCAGAGAAGTAACTGTGGAGGAACACGGCACTGCAAGAACAAATTCTAATTATTGCAAAGGAAAGTTAAAACCTTTTCTTTTCAAACACACTTGTTTTTTTCCCTTTTCTGCTTGATTTTGACAGTGATTTCTCCCTGCTATTCCTCTGTTTTCCCCCGAGGCGTTTGTGCTGATGGATGGCACAAGGTTGGGGGATAACAGGAAAATGCAAACAAGCAGTGGGGTGCTGACAAAGGCAGCATTATCAATATTGAGAAATTGCTCCCAGGATTAACATTCCCATTCCCCACAGACTGAAATCACCTTATCCCAGAGCTGGGATAACTGAGCTGAGCCAGGTCTGTCCTTTCCAGGGATGTGCAGCCTCAAAATCCCACTGCTCACCCCAATTCCACGGCCCTGCAGGGATCCATGGGCACAGGCTGCTGCAGGGAAATGGGCTCCTGCCATTTCACAGGCATTCAGCTCCAGGCATAAATAAATATAAATGAACTTGACTTTTCTGTATTTTGTGCTTTATTTATGCAGTAGTTTTCAATAAGGTTGTATTATCACAAAACATGATTACAGATAATCTTTATTATCACTTTATTATCACTCCAGCCTGTAACGTGAGGCTGTCTGGGCTCAGATTGCATTTCACAGCTCCCATAGCAATGACTGAAATCCTGATGTGTGCTCAGCACTGACCACCTTGGTTTTTAATGGAGCTGTCAGAGGAGAAGGGCTCCATCCATCAGTCTGCCCTTAAAGGAAACCCCCAGAGGAGCTCAAATCCCTGCCTTTTCTGTGGGTCAAAGACAGAATTAAAACAGAATTAAAACACAGCTGACAGAATTAAACACAGGCCTTTGTAGGTCGTGGTGCTGAAGAAATCACTCCTTTGTTTTGCCTGATTTACCTCTTGCCTAATATTTTGGTTTTTCCCCCCCACATAAAAGTGTGCTCTTAAGAATTCCTCAGGTTTAATGGAGTAGTTCTTCTGCAGAAGGATCAGAAAAAACCTGCAGGTGATGCCCCTTTTTGCAGTGAGGGATAAACCTTGCCCAGAAACATCAGGAGCCCACACAGGCAGAGGCAGAGGAGCTCAGGGGGAGCAGCTTGAAGGGAGAATGAGCCCAGGCAGCAGCTCTGGATGAGGTCTGCAGGTCTGTCCCTTCCCTGAACTCACTTAAACTCAGCTTTTCCCCCTTCCTTGGCATTATTTCCTGCCTGGAAACCTCTCTGCCGTGCACATTTGGCAGTTCTTTCACACCACTGAAGTTAAAAGTCCACAAGGATGGTTTTATCTTCTCTGTGAGAAGACACTCCAAAGCTTGCAAAGTTCACTGCACTTGTGTGCCCTTCCTCCTTTTTATCAAAAAGCAAGGAATATTTATCTTTTTTACGTTTTAGAAGACTTTTCAAGGTCTAGTACAATGCAGACTAGTTTAAACCCACACAGAAGAGGAAAGAGCCTTGCTGACATTTGCTCTGAGGCAGAGGATTTGAGGTTTCAATCCCAGCGTTTTTCCACTGGCCAGGAAGCAGAAATCAGAGGGTGCAAGGAGCCCAGAGTGCTGGCAAGTTTTGCAGCAAGCTGTGTCTGCACTAGTGAGTGTAAATAGGTCTCTGGGAGGAGGCATCAGACATCCTGCTTGTGGCTTTTCCCTCTGTGCTTGCAATTAGCTGGGAGGGGAGCACAGATGTTCTGCAAAGAACTCCCATCCAAATTAAAGATGCAAAATTGTTAGGGTGGCTCTAATTAATTTTCTGCCTCAGTTTAAATGACATCTTTATGTTGTAGCACTGAGCAGGAGGTTCTGAAGTGACTGGAGCAAAATTGCTCACTGAATTTTGCTGCATGAAATGAACTTGGCCTGTTCTGATAAGCACATGTAGAGAGGATCTCATTTAATTGAATCCCCAGATTAAAAAATATTTTCCAGGAGACATTACTGCGAAGTCTGGTGCGTTTCTGTTGTTTAATGCTGGTGTAATTTGTCCTAATTTATTCTCATTGTGCTGATGGAAGATGGAGTGGTTTCACATCTGTAGTGTTTACAGGAATGGATCAGCCAAATCAAATCTGTTTGGCCACAACAGAACAGACCAGAAATGTTTTAATCTCGCTTTATCTCAGTGCTTGGTTTTACTGGTGAGTGGCTCTTGAGGCAGAGCCCCTCAGAGTGCAGGGCTTGGATATTCCATGTCCAGAGGTTGGACATGGGGGTCTTTTCCAACCTAAATGATTCTGTGATTCTGTAGAAGAAATAATTATTTTTTACTAATAACATTTTTTTTAGTTATAAATATTTGTATAATTAACAAAAAATTTGTTATATTGATCTACAATTGTATTTTTTTTTCCCTTAAGAGCCTGTCTGGTTATAGAAGAAAAAATAATCCTCAGTGTGTTGGAATATTTGGGTTGTATTGAAAGAACATCTTGCCAGGCAAGTTTGATGCTGAGATTGTAATAATTTATACTGACCTGGTACTTGTTGGGAGAAAACTTAAATGTGAAATGTGCTTTGCTTATTGCAAGGTTTTTAAGAAGCAGCTTGCAGTCCCGTGGGAATGCAGGGACCGCTTTCAGAACATCAGGAATTAAAAGAAGCAGCACACTAAAATTTGTTAGGGCAGATTCCACATCTGTAGAGGCCCAGGACGCTGTGCTTTGCAATCATTAGGAGTTCACACTACAGGGGGTCACTTTCTCCAGAAGTGCTTGGGAAAACAGAGCCATAAAGTTGGTAATTACAGACTATTTACATATTTTTAGTCGCACTTCAGGCATTTATGGATTGGAATGTGTCGTTATTCCAACTCACTATTCAATATTCAAAGGGTGCCTTATCCCTCCTGAAAATAACCCTTTTTTGCAGTAATCCCCCACCATGTAACTCCAACATGACTAAGCAACATCTTTGAGCTCCAAATCTGAGGGAGGATGTGGGAGTGAGACGAGGGCACCCTCACCCTCTTGGCAATCCAATTTTTAATCCCAACAGAAATCCAGGGGTTAATTGAGGAGGTTTATATAAATAACACAGATAAATGCTCTTGCTCTTAAAATGCCTCAAAGTTTCACTTGAGGTGATCCTTGATAATCGAGAGAAAAATAGCAGCGGCTGTTTTGCCTGGGGCTGGGAAGTCAGTGTTCCGAAAAAAGTGTCAGGGAAAACCAGGGGAGAAGAGAGGGAGGTGGAGAGAGGGAAAACTGCTCTCCCAGAGCCAGCACTGTGCGTGGCTACCAAAAAAAGCTTTGCAGGGCTTGTGAGGAGGAGATATTTCCATGTGTGGAGGGATGCAGGGAGGAAATGGGCGCCGGGCAAGCCCGGGCGCTGCGGAGCATCCGCTGCCAGCAGGGAGAGGATGCTGCAGCAGCAGCACAGACCCTGCAGCTGAATCTGCACTGCTGAGCATGCTGAAGGTGCAGGAGGAAGCCAGGGCATGGGTCACTGCCTGTGGGTGCAGAACTGCACCAAGGGAAATACAGGCTGGACATCAAGAAGTAGTTTTTTACAGCAAGGGTGATAAAGTTCTGGAATGTTCTGCCCGGGGAGGTGGTGCAGTCCCCATCCCTGGGTGTGCTTAACAAAGCCTGGATGTGGCACTGGGGGCCAGGGGTGAGTTGGTGTGTTGGGGTTGGGTTGGACTCGATGGTCTTGAAGCTCTCTCCCAACCCAGGGATTCTGTGAATTCTGTGAATTCTGTGAAGTTCTGGCTGGATGTTTTTGTTGAGCCCTGGTGTCAAAGCAGGAGAGTTCTCAGGGAGTGGCAGTGCTGGGGTTAAACCCTGCTGCAGCCCTGCCTTGGCTTGTGCCACTTAGCAGGAGAGAGGCAGAAAAACCACCAAGGAACTGCTACAAAAAGAAAAAAAAAGGTCTTAGGCATTGCTGAGTGTAAGGAGTTGATGAGGAGGGTGCAAGGTTTTCAATCAAAGCTATTAAACTTTGATTATTATGAGTGGAGGGAAATATTTATCACCTTGTTTTTATTTCTCTTCATTTCACCAAGATTTTTGGTGGTTTTCTGTCAAAGATTAGGGTGACCATGCTCATTCTGAGCATGAAAAATCTTTGGCTCAGCAGTTACCATTACACAGACAAAAAGCGTGCAAGGCTGGAAGCTTTGGCAGCAGAAAACTTTGCAGCAGCTTTTTGTTTTCACATTAATTTATGCTACAGTCCTCACAGACCACAATTCTCTGCAGTGCTCACTTTTCCAAGCAAAAAAGAAAGTTTCTTTAATAAAAATCATCTCAGAGACTTTCTTGGAGGCCCCAGTGTCATCAGGGCTGTCAGGAGCCTTCAGTGGCAATTTGTGAGGTCCCAGCCAAACCTCCAGCATCACATTTCAGGAGATCACTGCTATTTGCACTGCAACTGCATATTCCAGCAGCTGTGTTCTTCCTAACCCCAAAGCTTTTCTTCCACTTTGTCCTACCCCACAGCATCCTTTAAACCCCTTGGCATTCCTTGGGAGTTTGGAAGCCCTCACTAGCAGGCACCCATGACCCGTGCTGTCAGTATTCTGCTTTCCATATGCAGAACCCTGGGCAAATTCTTGGACTCTCAGACTCTCAAACTGAGTGTTTGCCCTCAGACCTAGAGCTGTAAATACATTTTATGGCCACTGAGACCCTCTCACCCTTCTGAGATCTGGCCTTACCCGAGCAGCTCCGCAGCCCAGCTGGGCACAGAGGCTCAGGAGGATCCTGTGGCTGACGAGCACAGTGTGGGAAGGGTCCAGAGTGACTCAAGAGCCATTTGCCAATGAATTGCTGGTTTTCATGAATGCCCCAGAGCAGAAGGATCCCAGCTGACGTCTGTGAGCACAATCATTTGACCCAGCCCACAGACACAGATGGGGACTCGGGAACGCACGCCAGATCTGCTCGGGAGGCAGATGGAGATGGAATTAAATGATAGCAGCTAACTCACTCTGAACATGGGGCTGGGAGTCAGCTCTGTGTACCCTGAACTCAAACCAGTGAGCTCTCTGCTTCTGGAGGCATTGTCAAAGAAAATGCTGGGGGATTCAGACTCTCCTCCGTTCTCACAGGTACCTGCAGCAGGAGGCTTTGGCTGGGTTTGCAGCTTTTCTTGCCTCAGCTGCTCAGTGAAATATCACCCCAGTGGCTGCTCTGCTGCTTAATGCTGCAGTGGCAACAATAAATATCACCACTAAAAGCAAGTGGCTTATTTAAGAAAAAAAATGGAAGGGAAAAAAACAGGCTAAAATGTAAAGTGTGGCTCTTTTGCACCTGCCAGTTTAAAGTGCACCACAGGACCTTATGTTGTACCCTCTCCATCACAAAAGTCTCCACCCCTCTTTTTGTTGTGTTCAAGACACTCTTGATGGAAAGGAATGTCACATTTTCATGACCAACTCCAGTTATTTCAGTTGAGGACTTTGTACAACATGCTGGGCTGCCTAGAAAGGTGGGATGGGAGATCAGTTATCAGCTAATTAATTGTCCTAATGCTACTGCTGTCCCTCTGTCCCTCAGGGGAGGTGGCAGGTTGTGGAAAAAGCTGTTTTCTCCAACAAACCCGAGCAGAGGAAGGGTTCTTTGAGGTCAGGCCACACTCTTGCTATTCCCACAGTACCACACAGAGGTCCCAGCTGAAAAGGAAACACATTGAGAACTTACAGAAATATCAGGGAGAAGCTGTTGAGTGAATAAAGCCCCTCTGAGATGTACAAAAGAGGACAGAATTGGCAATTATTTTTGGCAGTTATTTTTCCCTAGAAATGTCCCTTTCTGAAGCATACCCCTTGCTGTCAGAGATTTTAACTTCTGAGAGAGCCATGACCTGCTGCATGGTGTAGACATCAAACATCAAATGTTCCTCTGGAATTTCTTGAAAGAGTTCTTTTTTTTCCCACTTAAAAAGGTTTCTGCTTCTCCCCCTCATCTGCTCCCATATCCCTTTTCTAAAATCACTTATGACTCAGAGAAAGCTTGCATCCACTTGGAATTACTGGAGAAAGTGGATGGAATCAAGAAGGCACGTTGTTGCTTGTACTGCATCCACAATATGGCAACAACAACAGGTTGTTGTTTAATCTGTGGGTGCAACTTCACCTGCTCACACACTTCTGCCCAGGAAGCCAAATTTTCTCATAATAAATCAGTGGGAGACATTTTCTCATAATAAATCAGTGGGAGACACTGTGACTGCTCAGGTACAAATGTTTCCTTCTGGAAATAGTGAGTGTTCACAAGAAACAAAAGAAGAAAGGGAAAAAAAAACGGGATGAGAATTTAGAAGGTTTTTTCTCTGCAGTGGTCCATATAATCATAATTTTATTTCATTTGTTCCCGAGAAAACAGGACCTCAGAGTGTGTCCTCTCTACTTTTTCTTGGTTTTAAGGTACAAAGAGCCAGATGAACCTCAGCCAGCTGCTGTATGTGCAGGAAGGACACATTTGGCCCAGCCCATGGATTTACAGTGGGAAAAGCAGCCCATGGAGCACAGACAGGAGGAGAAAGGAGCACAATAAATCTGTTCTGCACCTTTGGCATGTGTGAGCACTCCCAGTTGGTGATGGATGGGCACATGGGTGCAGGCTGGGAAATCCCTCCCTGCTCTCATCCCTCCTCCTCCCCGGGGGGCTCAGAGCTGTGGATGCTCCCTGCAGGGCAGGATGCCCTTTGATGGAGTGGCAAAGCTGGGGGAGCCGGGCTCCTCTCTGACCCCAGAGCTCCTGCCCCAGCCCCAGCCCAGCCCTGCCCTGCCCGAGGTGTGCTCAGCCCGGCTGGCAGCTCCTTGCAGCAATTCCAGGAGGGGATGAGCTGATTTGTCCAGGTTGCTTTGTGCCTTTTCCAGCCCTGCATCCCAGCCCTGCAGCAGGTTATCCAGCTTCCATCACCGGCAGGGAGGAACTGGTGCTCTCGGCAGCGCCGTAAATCAGAGATTTAATCTGGAATTAACACAACCCCCCCAAAATAAATCAGTCACAGGTAGCAGATTTACCTGATATTGTGTGAAATTTATCTCAGAACAAATACTTCTACTCTGACATCAGTATATTGCTTTGAATTTATGTTGGTTTAAAAGCTCTGCAGTAATTAATGGGTCTAATGGGAATTGTACCTTGATTTTTTTTTTCCTGGGGGTTTATTCATTCCTTTTCTTTATTCCTACTGCTCAAGATCTGCACAAGCTTCAGAATAATTTGTATTTGTTATGTTGCAGCGATATAGGATTAGTAGGAAACATCAAGAAGAAATACTGGCATGAATTTTCATCAGAATTAATAAATGTAGAATGCATTTCTTTGCCTTTTCTTTTTTTTTTTTAATAGAACTGTATTCCAGAGCTTGCCAGTTTGTGGACTTAGGTGAGTGGAAAATGAAGAAAAAGAGATTTTTCTCCTCTGTGTATTTCTTTCTACCAGCTATTCAAGTAAAACAGTTCATTTTTTTCTTTTCTGCTTGGGACCCAGGTATGCCCAAAGTGGAACATTTCTCCTAATCTCTAAACAGAAAGGTAAAAGGATTAATACAAATAAATTCCCTGAGAAAGAATTACAGGGTTTGAAATATTCAAAAATCCACATCCAATTATACACCAGTTGTAGTTTCCTTTTAAAAACTCACCAAGGGTCAAGATTGCCACAAAATAGGAGTAATTTTTCCTATTCACTTTCCTTTGCTTCCTTAACAGAACACGATTGTGGTATATTTTTTGGGTTTTCAGGACAAAGGAGGAATTGAGAATCTGACTTCATGTTCTTAGAAGGCTAATTTAAGGCTAATTTAAGGCTAATTTATTATTTTATACTGCTATATTATATTTAAATATAAAATATAAATATGCCTTCTGTAAACATAGTAGATATACTTATATTTTACATGGTACTTGCCCCAGGCTGGTGCAGCAAGATGAACCCTTTGCATCCTTTCAGAGCCATTCTTCTCTGATTTTTCTTTTATTTTGTGGTCTCTCCTGCAGGTATCTCACAGTGATGCTGTGTTGGGCCTCCCTGGTACCTTCCTCAGTTTCTCTCATTTGTATCCAACCCCCAATCTCTTACATCTGATATAAATCTTTGTTTGCTCAGAGGACTTCAGGCAATTTGCTTAAGGAAAGTGTTCAAATGTGCCCCAAGGAGCTGGCAGAGTTTCTGCAGAGTATATAAATTAGTTTTATATGATGCCACACTGGCTGTAGGATTATCCTTACTTTGCCCTTATGGCTCAGCCCAGTTCTTTCACAGCCTGTTAAATTTAGCAAGTCTTGACATCAGCCATGAATATTTCTAAAACTCATAATGTGAAATCTTCTTAGCATACAAAATGCAAATCTGTAAGATCATTTTTATTGTTAAGGTTGCTGTCTACATCTGAATAAAGCACTGCACTTAGATTGACTGAAGGATATAAAAATCTATTTATTTTTATTCCAAAAAACATGGGAGAAGCTGAGTTGACTGAATGTGATTTTCTACTTTGGTTTAGCCTGATCTCAAAATCAACTGGCTTCCAGTACCACCATAAATCAGGAATAGCACTGCTGACTTCCAGGCAGCCAAAGCCATGTGAAATATCCGAGAAATAGGTCAACTGAATTTAGAACTTTTTCACAAGCGCTCTGTTCTAAACCAGAGCAGGTGTAATGGAGTGAGGAGTGCTTCAATAACTGCTCTGCTCTACCTCCTGCCTGATAATATTTATGTGCCTTATAAATTTAATTTTTTTTTTTCCATGAAAAGAAATTGTGTGACCATAATAAAGGTGAGGCCAAATAGTGCAGCTCCTGGCTTTGGTTCGTGGAGTCACTGTCTCAGTGACTTGAAAAATCAGATGTAGCCTGACACCCACCTATTATCCATACTAGAAAGCACATTTCCAATGCAAATTCTGTGTTGCAGAATTAACATATGTAGCCTGTAGTAATGCTTTGTTATAAATGTTAAATCTAAATGCAGATTAGAGTCCCTGTGTGTTTAGTTGGTACACAGAAAACATAATTTGGTGTAGTACAGAGAGCTGGCTTGCAGGATCTGGCTGAGGTGTCATTTCTCAGTAATTCAGGAAGGGTGTACATAAATTGGGTGTTATGAATATGAAGTGAGAAGGGGCTTTAAGAGCTCTGGGTGAAACTGAAAGGAAAATGCAAAATATTGCTATTTGCATGGTTTCTCATGAAATGCACACCCAGTCATCACGGCTCAGCCAGCCTTGTACCTTACTCTAAACATGCAAATCAGAATTCCTGCCAACCTCCATTCATTTATCAGCTGATAGATGCAAAATAACACCAACAGCACCAAACCCCTTTTCTATTCCTGGGTGCAATAATTGCGTTCATGACTGGTCCTGCTGGGTGAATACAAACCAGGCTCACATCCCACTCATCCTCTGCATCCCAGGGATAATGAAATCAGATGTTTTGTTCTTAAAAGTACACCCAGTGCCCACTTATCTTTGTGCATTTCTCTCCTCTTGCTGCCACCCAAAATCTCCAATATCCAGAGACAGCTGGGTTGGGACATCTGGGAGGGCTGGCTGTCACTGGTGACACCTGAGCTCCAGCCAGCATTTGAGGAAGAGATCTCCACCACTGGACAGCCAAGAAGGATCTGATGGACAGAACTTTGGGAGGGGTTAGAGGGTTAGAAAGGGAAAACCTCCTGGTGAGGGGGCTGAGCACATGGCAGGGAAAAATCTTTTGCTCCCAGCGCTGGAACCTTTTTTCTTCATTCAGTCTTCCGTTGTATTTTTGATAAGGTTTAATAAACCTTCCAAAACTATGAAAAGTGAGGAGCTATTTCTCACAGGTCCCTGCAGGAATCCACTCCCAAACCCTCCCCACTCCCCTGCCCGAGGCAGAGGCTGGGGTGGGTTCACTGCTGGCATAAAAGAGCATTTCAACTTCAGATGGGTGGGAATTGGGCTGGTGAGCGCAGGCAGGATGCTGCTGTTGTTGGGAACAGCTTTGCTCTGGTGCCTGCTCACCACCTTGGTCTCTGTGAAGAGAGATGGAGCCTCCAGCAGTTTGCTGTTTTAATCCTCCCAATTTGTCTGGATTCAGTTCTGGATTTGGTAAAGAAAAGGAGATCATTAGCAGAACAAGTGGAACAAAGCCCTTGGAGATTTGTTTGTGGAACACACATGGGATAAGTTTTTCACAGTTGATGTTGGCTTTTTCACAGTGGTATTTCCAGGCTTTATGGATATTTCCAAGATCCATGGAAGCCTGTTCTGTTTATAAGGTGACACAGACAGGCATCCCTTTGGTTCTTATGACACATTCCCCCCAGATCTTTGAGATTTAATTGGTTTAATATTACAGGCAGATTTTCATAATGTCCCAAATGTGGAGTGTATTTCTGAGCAACAATAACCATGTCTGTACTTGTAAATTATTTTAGGTTTGCTTAACCTTGGGGGGAAGGTGAAAGGGAGAAGCAAAGTTATTCATGCTGAGCTACACTGACAGTCAGGCAAATAAAATTTATTTGCCTTCTCTCCATTTAAGATTTCCCCAGCTGCCTCCACCAACTCTCCCTCATTCTGTTTTTCATATTTCATCTGTTGTTTTAAATCTTACTCTGAATGACAACGTTAGCTTTCTAAACTACTCAGCAATATCAGTTTCCCCCCAAAGACTTCCCTGAGGCTGATTTGTAGAGGCTGCAGTTGTCTCTCTATTTTTTCTTCCTCAGCCTTACATTGAACAATGCTCTCACTAATGACATTTCCCCAGCAATGATGCACCAGGGAGAAGCACAGAACAAGAAGCAGGAATGATGAATACATTCTAAATGGATGGAGGAGGAAGTGCTACAGCCATAAAGATGGAGCACTGGGCTGGGATGTTCTTAGATAAATCAGGCATGACATTGTACAGTGCATTTTTGCACTCTTGCAAAGAAAAGCCAAGCCTAAGCTTGTAAGATGTGTCTGTGTCTGTCTAGATAGCCTGATTTAAAAGCCTCAGCTAAAAGAAAAGACTGACAGAAAACCAGGATGGAAAGGCAATAAATGATTTCCTGTGGGGAGAGCAGGTGATGTGCAGAGGAAAGGTCGTTCCAGTTGGGCAAAACCAGTCATTAGCAACCTCCTCCATCAAGCCATAACCCCAACTTCTCCTCCTCTGAGTTTCCTGGCTGTGTCCTCATGGATGAGCTCCTTCTCTCCTCTGCCTGTTTGCTCAGAGATTCACCCTGGCTTCCCAAATCTTTTTAAAGGCATCCAAGAAGGCCACACTTCTACTGAAGCCTCATCCAGACCTGCCTGTGCTCCTTGCCTGCTGCTGATGTTTGTTCCACAGCCCAGCCCCTAAAAAACCAGACCCTCCTCCTTCCCCAGGCTCCTTCCCAGGATCTGCTAAGAGCCACTTGCACTTGCCCATGATCAATAGATGAAGCCACAGCTGATATTTTGACAGAATAAATTTGACAGATCTCCCAGCAGTGAACTCTGCAGTGCACATGACCAGCTTTGCTGGAATAACTTGAGGTTTTCAATTTTTCTCTAGGAAGGAGAATGTGAGGAAGCTGTCCTGGGTTCTCTGAAGCTGATACACAAAGTTGTGTCCTCCCTTTCCTCCAGCAGAGCTCCCTGGGTAGGAGACATTGCAGATGTTCACAGCTGGGGATTAACCACAGGTGCAAAATGTCCATTTTCTGTTCACTTGGAACACTTGCTTGTTCTAGCTGGAATTTGATGCACTGGGGTTCTTTGACAGCAGGAATTGTGCTGAACTATCACATGCTTGCACTGGAGAATTTCTGGGTAGCTTGGCTATGTCACATGAGATAATAGAAAATGTCATTTCTACTCAGCCATCACAAGGTACCTCACAGAGTGTGCTGTGGTTGCATTTCTCACACCACACAGATTTCTCAGAACCATGGAATCCCATTTAGGGTCCATCTAACCCAGAAAAGTATCAGAGGCAAAGTTTTAGGGGAGTGTCTCTTGTGAACAAGGTGTTTTCAGGTGGATAAACAAAGATAGACCAGAGAATCAATCTAATAAAAATTGTAGCTTGAACTTTGACCATCAGGATCCAAATCAGGTGAAGAAGTGGCTGACCTGCTGCAGAGAGATTCTGCTTCACCCAAATTCTCTCTTCCAGTGCTAAACTCCCAGTTATTTCAGTGTTTTCTTTTTTGTTATTAGCCCTCCTTAACTCATTATCTTTATGACTGGTCCCCCTGTCCATACAAATGCAAACAGAAGAAAAAATGAGATTGAAAGTTTAGGCATGGCACTGCATCATCTCATTTTCTTGTTGCCTGTTTCCTTCCTTGGTTCCTAAAATAATTTCTTTTCAGCCCAGCACTTTAGCAGGAAAAAGACTCCTTAATTTACACCAAACAGCTTCACTTCTGTCCTATGAAGGCTTTTTAAAGAAGGCTGGCTTTGCTGGAGGCAGTATTGATGTGCTACATGTTGGGCAGTTAAAGCCTTCATTTAAAAGTTCCCAGAATTTGTCTGGAAATAATGTGGATAGCAAGAGATGTAGGGAAGGCAACAAATCACAAAACAGCTCCTTTAAACAGGTGTGTTGAAAAGCTGAGGGATTTTTTTCTGGGGTGGGTGTTTAATGGAGAAAAGGGAGATAGGTTAAAATAAACAAAGCCTGGGAAGATGTACTTCTTCAGTATTTTAATTTCTGTAATTTATCTACTGCCTTTTCATTTATTATCACTATTTATTTCTTCCAACCTTGAGAGTAAAGTGCCATAGTTGAGACAATGGGGATTAAAAATGGTCTTTGAGAGGATGTGGAGGCAGGGAGGGAACATCCCTGAACCCCAAGAGCATCCTCGGGGTCAGTCCCAGAGTCCCTGGGGGAGAGCAGCCAGGGCCTTTTTCTATCACCAGGGTGCAAGAACAGTGAGATGATCTGTAAATGCAAAATTCTGCAATCAACCAAATTACCATAAACTCCATGCCAAGCCATAATTGATGGTAATAACGAAAAAGAAGGGATCTGCTTGGAAATGTGAGTGCTTAATACCTGCAGAAGAGGTTCATGGCAGAGAGATATTTAGTTCTGAGGGTTTCTGGCTGCAACAATCCGAATTTGAAAATGTGAGTGTGGAAGTTTTATAAAGCAGATGCTGTGTTTCAGCTCACATTCCTCTGGAAAAATCTGCTTTTATTTAATCTCTGTCCCCTTCCAGTGGCTGAAATGATGCCATTGCTCAACTGGTGCAGTCACTCCTGACTTGGGGCTTAACTGGGACCAGAAAAGCGTGAATTGCTGATTGCTGGGTGTTAAATATATCTGAATTTTCTCCTTCCTACAAGCTTGTGTGGTTCCAGCTTCCTCTTTTCTTCATCCCCCTTCCCAATTCCCAGATTGAGCCTCTCAGGGCTCTGTGGTGGGAGGTTGTTTTGAAGCAAGGCTGTGCAGCAGCTCCATATTCTGCAATCCTTCCTTCTCATCACAAAATACCCTCATGTTTTTTCACAGAGTGGCTGAAAATAAAGTAAAAAAAAAAAAAAAAAAAGAAAAAAAAGAGAGCTGGCAATGAGAATTGGCATAAAGATCTACTCTGAACCCTTATTGCATAAACACTGAGAGTAGTCATGGCTAATGGAAGCCAGAAACTACAGCTTGGTGCAGTAGCCAAAATTTGGAGTGTGAAATTATGGTAAAAAAATCAAAACAGCCAAATAAATCCCACCCCCCCCTCAATGACCTGGACTGTGAGGACTAAGAGGCTGAATTTTAATCTTTGCTGTAATGATTGATTAAAGTATTTTTGGTCATAGAAACGTGGCTCCCTATTTTAAGCCCCAGTGTGCCTGGGGAGCTGCAGAGAGCTGAACGATGCCTCCACGTTATTATTTCAGAATATTGAAGCAGCAGATGCTGCAAACAGAACTGACCCATGGCCAGGCATTTGGTACCTTCCTGCCCATCATTTAATGGATTTAATAAGTATCAAGTGTAGGCTGAGGATGCCAGTCTCCATCTCCTCCATTTATGCCAAACAAGCAAAATTTTAAAGGAAGAATTTAAAGAAAACTCTGAAGTAGGGAGGATTAGAGCTCCAAGACAGGACTTGTTGCAGTTTGGGGTGTTCTGGTGTATAACCAACCCTTGGTCATCCCCCTGCACTAAAGAATTTCAAACTCTACCAGCAGGGGAGATAATTAGAGAATAATGAGGGACGAGGGTGACTGCACCCAAGTAAAGTTGTCAGATTGAAAGTATTTGATTTTTATTTTGATGTCTCTAACTTGATAAAGAGTGGAATTTCGTGGCTCTTGGGGCTGGGTGTGCAGGAGTCACAGTCAGCCTGTGTGTGGAAATAAATTCCCACCTTGGAAAGTCAAAAATGCTCCCTGGCAGCTTTCAAGCAGCTCCAGGGAGGTTTGACACACACTCCAGCAATATTCCTTTGGCCAGGCTGCTCCTGGCCCTCTCACAGCCAGGATGGCACAGGAAGGGAGGGATCCCTCCCCTGTTTGCTGGGGAAAGCAGCAAATTCTTTGGGTGAGGAATATTTTCAGCCTAGAACTCTTTTGTGTCTTGAAAAGCAACCCCAAGTGGCTGGGCTGAATTTCTGGAGGCAATGCTGCACCCAGCACTGCTGGTAAATATCTGGTGATGGAAATCAGTGGGAGCAATTGGGAAGCCTCTGTTTGCATGTTCAGGCACTTTTTGGTTCTAAATGCATAAATTCATCTCTAATGGGTGTCATATAAAGACAGTTTTCTCCAAGACTCCAAGGTTATATTCATTTTCCACAGAGATCCAAACTCTTCAGCTTCTAGTGAGAGATCTATAAACAAGAGAAATGTCTCATAACAAACCAAGGATCCTTTATAAATAGAAAAATAACTTCAGCTGGGACTGCAATTGAAGGAAATAACCAGGCTGTTTCCAACAACCTCTACTATTACTAACTTAGAGCTTCACTTTTGTACTTTTACCTTCTGCTGCTCTGGGAGCACATAATTGTCATTGCTTTTCAAATGTGCCTGCTGCAGCTGGATTATTTTCCATGAGTATTCTTTCTCTGTTAAATTGGTGGCTCAGAAGGTTCCAGATCTCAGTTTAGCATCTGCTTTCTCTGAATGTCTGCTTCTCTCCATCCTTCTGCAAGGTGATATTTAAATGTCCTTTGGAAGGGTGACAGACTGCACTTCACTGCCCAAAACCAGAAAGAATTTCCCTGATTCTTCTCAAATACCACGTTTTAGATGTATTTTAAATGTGTTTCTCCTTCCTCTGTCAATGGATTGAATTTTTTACCCCCTGTTTCCCTTTTATTTATCCTAATAGGATAAAAGCTTTTAAAGGTAACTTTCAATTCAATGATGGATAATGGCAAACTGGTTTGTAATAAAATGACTTAACAGATATTGCCAATTTCTTTTTTTTCCTTTATGTTCATCTACAGAGGAAAGCTGTTGCACAGCAGGGTAGAACATGAATTTAAAGCAAAGTAACTGCTTCACATTAGCTTTGCACAAGGATCCTGTCATCCTGCACACAGGTTTCACTTAACCCACTCCCAAATTCATCTGAGTAAACTTGTGTAAATGTATCCTTGCTATGAAATCTTGTCCACATTGAGAAATAAATGCAGAAGTGCTTTTCCAGCTCCTTTCCAAGAATTTTTGCACTTTCCTGGTCCCCTCTGCAGAGGTACCAGAGCACCTCTGAGTTTATTCTGTATTTATTTATTCTCTAACAGCCCTGTGTCTTTCCCAAGGGGGCATAGGAGGGCTGGGGTAGAGGAGAGAGGTGAATTTATTTTCCCAAATCCAAAGCTGGTTTTGTCCCTTTGTCTCCAGGAGCTCCCAATCCTGCCTGCTCCATCATAATTCCATTTCTCCTCCATTCAGGTGTGACTCAGCTGCACTGGTGGCTCTTGCAAGCTGAAGTTGTTATTTCCTGGCCATGTGATGTTTGTGTTAATTCATGTTCTCATTTGCATTCAGTGAAAGTAGAGGAAAAGCTCAGTGACGTGTTTTGATTCAGATTCTCTGGGTTTTGTTGTTCTTGGGTATGTAAGTCCCATGGCCTTTAAATAACTTGAGAATCATTTTTTTTTTTAGGAAAATATTGAATAGCCTGTTTTAAATAACTTGTGTTCCCCCTGCCTGCTCCTCTCTCAGAGGAATTGCATTTGCATAGAAAGAGGATTCCTTACATAAAGGCACAAAATGTGGTTTTGAGCAGAAAGAAGCTCAGCAGCCAGAACTAACCTTAGGATGAAGCCCTGCCCTTCCTGCTGAACGACAGACTAAGTCAAAACTCCACAGCATTTTGCTGAAAATTAGAATTAAATGGAGTTTAAATTATCCATAGATCCATTTATTCATTTGCCATACTCTAAGCAGAGGGTTCCAGAGCCCTTCCCTCTTCCTGCCTGGTGTCTGATCTATCAGATATATCTGATCTGGTACCTTGGAGGCCTTTTCTGCTGCATTGCTCAGAGCCTTGACAACCAAAAAATGCTGAAAGCTGGACATCACCAAACGCTGAATTTCAAAATGCAGATGCATTTTGTTAACTCTGAAGACTCCTAATGCTTTTGGCTTAATGCAAAGAAAGAGTGAATCTGAAATAATCTCTTTTATTTCAAAAGGAGGTTTCTTTGCCTTGTTTCTGTTCAGAATTGCTTCCCTGGCTTGGCTGGTATTTCCCAATTCCTGCCTTAGGGTCCATGAAGGATGTGGAGCACTTGGGTAGAGCTGCTCATTGGAGGCTGATTGTCAAGGAAGGAAAGGATTGAATCCATCAGGAGGAGTTTTCCCACAGTTGTTGTCTGGTTTTTCATTTGTGGTGGGTTTTGTTTGGGTTTTTTTAGCTTTTTTTGCACCTAAGCTGTGAGTTATCAGCACATCCTTGTGTGTGGAGACCATCCTGCTTGCAGAAAAAAACCCCACTTTAAATCCCTGGAAACTTTTCCAGCCTGGTATGTTACTAAGAATAAGAGAACCATTCCCTTGAAATATTGCCATTAATGTGTGGCACACATGGATGCATTTCTAGGGGTTTTATTTCATAATTGGCTCCCAAACAGCCACAACTCTGCAGCTCTCACCACCTACTGCCAGATTGGTTGGGGTTTTGTTTGTTTGTTGTTTTTTTTTTTAAATACCTGAGGTCTCTAACTTTGGGTAATTAAAAAATCCTGACTTGTTTTAATTTTAACACTGCAAGAAGGGTTCAATCTGTTTGTGATACTATGACTGACATTGTTTCAAAGCAGATTTGGTGATAAGTTTGGTCCTGACATTTAGTTAGCAGGTGGGTGTTGTTTATTGCCTAGCAATTAGAACTTACATTAACATAATATCTCCTCAACTTCAGAAATTTCTGAGAGCTCTCCATGAACAGATTCCCAAGAGCTCTCCCCTGCTCTCTTCCCTTTGTCTTTTCACTTTCCCACCTCCACAGCCTTCCACCCACCTGCCTTTAAATGTGCTGTTTCAAATTTAGAGTTCAAGAAACTTTGTTTAAGTCTAAATCATGAAAGATATTTTCTTCTAGGGCAGAAGCAGCCCACAGCCCCTTTATTTTAAACCAAGTTAAACCAGAGCTTTTCAGTCTTCAGAAACATTTTTTTTTCACTTTTAATATTTTTCTGTGAGCACTTTACTCTAGAAAATGTCTGGTGAGGAGGGCAGAGCCTGTTCCCTGCCTTGAAATAACCCAGGTGCAACAAGTATTTTCCTTTCCACCTGCATCCTCAGGGCTCCCTTTGCTCTCAGCATTTTCTCTGATGTTCTTAGCAGCAGTTTATTATGGAGAGGCATCAATTAGATTTCTATTGTATCTGCTTTTTATGAGATTGTCATATTAATTTTTTCATCTAATGGGTTTTCTGCAGGAGAAAGTGAAAATGAGATGATTTGAGCTACATGAAGGCAAAAAAAAAAAAGTGAAAAATGAAACCTAATCCAAATGTATTACTTGGAAAATAGTTTTTAATTGATTTCTAACCCAAGTTGAAAGGCCCTGCTGCCCACAGCCAGACATTCACTGCTGCTCTGTCTCAGGTTTTGCTCACAAAGTTGGATTAGCAAAATGGTGATGATTTCTAGTGAAATCAGACAAACCTGAACATTCTTCTCAGGCATTTCCCCTGTGCAAATCCAGCTGTGCACAGACATTCTTAGAGCTAATTTTCACCCCTCTTTTTAAGCTTAAACTCCATCATTTTGGTGTTAAGGAAGCACCTGGTGACTGTGTCCTGCTTTTTTTCCCCCAAACCTTACAGGGAATGTTCTCCATCTAAGGAGACACATCTCTCCCTAGCCTGGGAGAATGTAATTTTTCAGTCAACCACAATTAACACTGCACAAATCAGCTTTGGGGAGATATCACCAGGATTTCTTCTCCTGGGAAGCTTCAGCTTCTCCCTGTTTTGCTGCTCTGGAATGTGGTTTGGAGAATGTTTACCCAGCATGGGAATTGTTTTAATTTAATGACCAATCCCAGTCCAGCTGTGTCGGGACTCTGGTCAGTCACGGGTTTTTATTCTCATTCTTGTTTTAGCCTTCTGATGTGTCCTTTCTCTTTGGTATAGTTTTAGTACATCATTTTCTTTTAATATAATAAATCAGCCTTCTAAGAAAATGGGATCAAATTCTCATCTCTCACCTTGTCCTGGGGCCACAACACCACAACAGTCACCCATGACCCTGGACTGCTGCCACATCTTGGATGGAATAAACTGCATTTTGAAGAGCTGCCTGGAGTCCCACATCCCTCATTTCAGCTCTTGCAGGTGCTGCTGTTTGTTACCCAGAAAAAGGAGGAAAAAGGAGCAGGGAATGGGCTGGAGCATCCTGGCTGCTCGGGGGACACTTCTCTCTCTCTCAGCAGATTAATTAAGTTAAAAGTGGTGTTTTACAGCCAGGTCTTACCAGGCAGGAAAAGAGAGAAAAGGGAAATTAAGAACTTTATTAAATGTTGTGATGTAAAGGTTGGTTTGATGTAATTGTTTCAGAAGTATCCAGCAAAGAGGTGAGGCAGTAAAAGCAAAATATTCAGAATGAGCACATTTATGACTGATAGAGAAGAGCTCATGCCAGATGTATTCTCATGGCTAAACTGGCTTGTTTTACAAATCTGAACTAAGGCCAGAGTTTCAATACTGTAATCATTAATTACATTAAAAATCAGAGTTGCAGAATCATATAACCAGAGTGGTTTGCTTTGGAAGGGACCTTAAAGATCCTCTCGTTCCACCCCTGCCATGGAGACACCTTCCCCTGCCCCAGGTTCCTCCAAGCCCGTGCCACCGGCCAGGAGCGCTGGGAAAATGGGAGCATTTTGGGGAAAATGGGAATCCTGTCAGCTGGAGCACGGTCAGGCTTTGTTCGGGCTCTGCTGGCAGTGAGGAACAGGAGGAACAGGAGCCGGTTTCCAGCAGCCCCAGCGCTGCCACAAAGAGCTGACAGCATCCTTTATCCCCTGATAACCAGCCTGACACGTCTCTTTGGATTCTCAGGAGAGCTTCACATGAATAAATCATCGCCTCTTTAGTGACTACCCGGAATTAATGATCCCCCACCTTTTCCTTTTTTTTTTAAATTTTCTTTTTTTTTTTTTTCTTGACGAGCATTTCTCTCACCGTGGGTTGTGACTTGTGGCTCCTTGGAGGATGGTGACAGCTGAGCAGTCCTGGAGGCTTTTTCTTGTCAGTTCTTTCCAGTAACTTTTCCTGCCACTAAATAGCTGAACAAGTGTCTATAATTATCAACTCACATTTTCAGGAAAGCATCACAGAGCTTGAAAAAAAAATCCCCAGCTTAGCTCAAAGTCAGAGCCAAAAGATGACAAAATTTTCCAGAGGTTGAAAAGTAGGGTTTAATTATCATTCATATTGGGGCATTTCTTGCTTCATGTTTTTGTTGACAACACATCTAGCTGAAAGAAAACACCTTTGCTGAGGTATTTCCATCATAAACTGGAAGTTATCAGTGTTTTCCTTGTGTGTAGCCTTGTTTTCTAGCCAGACAATTTATCTGTCCTGAGAGGCGAAAAAAAGGTTTGGGGGAAACCCCTGTATGCCATGACATACTTGGAATATCAAATGAATGGGACCCTTCAGTCCCTGATTTTTGCTTCCATCTGGTTTGAATGTGAGATTGAACCACATCACATTTTTCTTAAGTTTGTGTCTTATCTAAGGTGATGTGATTTTTGTTTGGGGTTTTTTTGCTTTTATTGGAAAATTACAGAAAGGGCTCCAGGGTGTGGAAAAATATAACCTGTGACCTCACCAGACTGAAACCAAAAGGAGACATAAGAAGAATCCCAAATCCTTAACTTCTAAGACATTTATAAAAAATAGGAAATAGGGGAGTGGAGATTTTTGTCAGCATTTCAGCATTCCCAGTGCTGGAAACAGAACAATCTCTTAAATTCAGCCTGAGGTTCAGTGGGTCCAGAGGAAGAACTAAATTTTCCTACTGGGATAATTCTTAGAGGTACAAAGGTAAATGTTGAGGGCAGCAAAAGCTTTATGGTTTTCGTTTCCCAGCTGTGAGTGCCACCTTTAGAAAAGCTCTGCCTGAGCAGCAGGATTAAATTAAAAGTGGTGTTTTACAGCCAGGTCTTACCAGGGAGGAAAAGAGAGAAAAGGGAAATTAAGAACTTTATTAAATGTTGCGATATAAAGGTTGGTTTGATGTAACTGTTTCAGAAGTATCCAGCATAGAGGTGAGGCAGTAAAAGCAAAATATTCAGAATGAGCACATTTATGACTGATAGAGAAGAGCTCATGCCAGATGTATTCTCATGGCTAAACTGGCTTGTTTTACAAATCTGAACTAAGGCCAGAGTTTCAATAATGTCATCTTTGAGTTGTAGAATGGAGCTTTACATGGAACTGTGTTTTTAAATGATTGTTTTTATCATGAGACTTCAGATCTTCTACTGATCTATGTCAGGAACCAGATTAACATATCTTGAAATGAATTTGCATAACCTGGAAAAAACAAGGTTTGCAGAGCCTAATATAAATTTACATTCCTAATAAAATATTAACATATCTAAAAATGGATTTTAAATAGTACCACTATATTTTAAATTATTCTTGTGTATTCCTAACAAACAACTTTGATTTGCATGTCCTGACTTTGCAATGTAACACAGAACTGGTAATTGAGTGGTTTGTAAATCAGCTTTTCAGCACTCTGCTGCTGCCACCTTTGTTTGTGTGGATGAGAGTCAACAGTGAAAAAGGCAACCAAGAGCTTTGCCTTTTGCACAGAGGAGCAGTGAAGATAAAGCCAGAATTTGCAGTGGGAAGGATGTTCCAGGAGAAGCTTCATTAGACCCAGCTGAAAACTGAAGTGCAAAGCTTGCACTGATCTTTTTGTATTCAAAGTGCGACCCTCAAACCCCAAACACTTCTCTCTGTCTCTCAGCAGATAAAATCAGAGTTACAGAATCATACAGCCAGAGTGGTTTGGTGTGGAAGGGACCTTAAGGATCCTCTCATTCCACCCCTGCCATGGAGACACCTTCCCCTGTCCCAGGTCCCTCCAAGCCCCATCCAGCCTGGTCCAGGCATGGGATGGTGACTTTGGGCTGTCCCTTGAGAGATTATTCCCTGCAAACACAAGACATTTGCAATTCTGCAGCATAAGGTTTTTGCAGGATAAGTTTTTTTTTGCTGAAGCCTGGAGGAATTTCTAGAGAGAGCTTGGGAGCAGTGTGGTGGGTCTGAGAACTCAGTAAAGGATTTGGGTAATCCTCAGAACTCAGTAAAGGATTTGGATGGGGCTCTGAGCAACCTGGTCCAGTGAAAGGTGTCCCTCTCCTGGCAGTGGGATTGGAATCAGATGGGCTTTAAGGTCCTTTCCCTTTCCCTTTCCCTTTCCCTTTCCCTTTCCCTTTCCCTTTCCCTTTCCCTTTCCCTTTCCCTTTCCATGGTAAACTGAGTGGAAACCCTGTGAGTGAACATTGTGTGGACGCCACTGACACAGAATAAATAGATGAATGACATGATGTTATTTATAGCCATTGGTGTTTTGGAGCACAATATCAGCTCTTCCTAAAGACCTTTGTTTGTCTCTGTTACATAACCCTGCTGCCCTCTCCATATGGTGGGGTTTGTGTGTGGTTAAGAGCCAATAAATCTTCCTTTGGGGATGAGTTCACAGGAAAAAAAGGACAGCAGGTGCTGAGATGGTAAATATTCAGTAGGTGATTACTTGTTATTGCTGTTATTTTACTTTTTATTACTTGTTGTTATTCCTTTTTGAAACTCCAGGAATGAACCCCAAAGGCTTCATTGGAAAAGATTTTTAAACCCCAGCCCTGAAGTGCTGACCAGGCAGACAAGTATTGGCATCTCCAAAACCTCAGGTGAAATTGGTACAGGACATTCAAATAAATTTCTTTCACTTAAATTTATGGTCAGAACACAATCTCCATTGGATCATTAATGAAAGTTTGCATCAGGTTTTTCTGTTGGGCTGGATCATTATATGTGTTAAATATTCATCCTTGAGCAATGCCAATTTTATTTCTGCAGCCAGGAGAGGCAAATAATTCAATCCAAATTCTCTCTGCTCAGTTTGCAGTTGGAATCAAGCTTAGCTCCCTGCTCCATAAACAAAGGAAGGAAAACAAATGGGTGAGAATGACAGATTATTTTTGTGTTTTCCTTAGATAAACACATCTTAATCAAAGCCAGGTCCACACCAGGAGAGAAGGAAGACTGAGAAAATGATTCAAGAAATTCTACAAACATTTAAGCCCACCATGTCTTGTAGTAGAAAAAAAATCTCCCACTTTATGTTATGTACCAAGATTCTTATTTTGGCAAGGGATGATAAGAGTTGCCAGGTGTGTACATGGATATTCAGCAGGTATATATTTATATATAAGAATATATAAATTCAGAACACAGCATAGAAATTACCTGAGAAACTAGCTTTAAATTGGAAGCTGTCACTTCATTTCTCTAGCAGACAACATAATTATTCCAGAAGAACTAAGAAGCAGAGAAATTCTTTACACAATGGGTGCTGATGTGAAAAAAAAAAAAATCCAAATTTGCAGAATGTATAAAACATGAGAAAGGTTTACACACAGAAATTGCAATTGAATACATTAAAATCAAAGACAGGCAGAGAAGGAATTAATTTGTTTCAAATGATGGGATGTAGTTTAGTCAGGTTGTATAATTTAATTTTAGCAAGCGCAGTACTTCCTAATTATCTGTATACTTGCAGATGCATAAATAAATCATGAATTTTCTTTCTTGTATTCCAAGTGTTCATACACAAAAAATACTCCAAACCCAACATTTTGGTAACTACAGTGTAAATAAACCAGATATAAAGCAGGGGCAGCAGGCAGTAATGACTTGATGTGAGCAAAACCATTCTCATGAAGTATTAAAGCATCTGAGGAGCAATAAACCCTTACAGTTCTTCTGGAAAGATCACTCACTTTATGCAGGAAAATTCGAGGTGTATTTAGAGGTGCCTTTTTGCATGGCAGGGATTGTATTTAATTTTGTTGGCAATTTTTGGATGCAAGAGAAGATAAACTCAGGATTACCCACCTGGGTGGGCATGAGAAAATCAACAAAAAAGTGTCTGTGCCTCTCCTCTCCTGGTTCTTTCACAGTAAGGATTGGAATATATTTTTATTTCTGGTTTTTTCCTGTAGCAGCACCATGGTGGGAGAGCCATGGAATCAGTTTAGGGAAGAGCAAGATGTTGTTTTTGGCTTTCTGGAGCTCAACAGGAAGTTTTTCTGAGGGGTCTGAAGACACAAAGATTGTCAGAAAACATGACCAGGGAAGTCTAAATGCCTGATGCACTGGAAACAGCCATGGGTAGCATGCCAAAAATTCATCAGGAATTTACTTTCTTTGCATTCCTAAGAATAGTCAGTAAATAAACAACATAATAGAGAGAAGTCAGGGAAATGATGAAAAACAAGGCCAGAAATAGACAGGAATATTGACTTAAAAGAGTTGCTATAAATCACATAAAACTGACTGCAAATATGTATTAAGTAAACTCCCTTTGGAGGGGTCAGAGGCTTCAGGGTTTCCTCTGTGATGGGAAGTGAAGGCTTTATCCTGTACCACCTCATTATTTTAATAAGCTCTCCTTGCTCCTCAGCCCTTCCTTCGTGACAGTTCCCATCTAGATCAGGGAAGAGCCATGAGCATTATTCCTTTCTGCTGCTCTCCTGGACAGCTGGGACAGGGATTTCCTTCTGTTCCCTGTCTGACCTGGCACTGGGAGGTTCCTGTCTCTGCCTCTTGAAAATTGAGTTTTATTGGTCTTTATATAGATCTTCAATTCTGGCACTTTAGCCCAGCAGCTTCACAGAAGAAAGAAACCCCCAAGGATCACAGAACTCATGGAATCACTGACTGGTTTGGGTTGGGAGGGACATGAAACGTCACCTTGTTCCACCCCCTTGCCATGGGGACACCTTCCTGTGTCCCAGGCTGCTCCAAGCCACATCCAGCCTGGCCTTGGACATTTCCAGGGATTCAGGGCTCAGCCACAGCTTCTCTGAGCACCCTGTGCCAGGGCCTGCCCACCCTCACAGGGAGGGATTTCTTCTCAATATCCAGCCTGCATTTCCCCTTTTCCAGTCTGAAGCCATTCCCTGTTCCCATCACTGCAGTCCCTGATGAAACATCCCTCAAATCCCTCAGGAAATGCCCTGATCTTTCCCAATTTCAGAGATTTTTTTTTCCCCACACCTGTAAGCATCTACACGAAGCTCATGGACTAGAGAGGATGTGGGAGAGGTTTTACAGCCCAGAGAGAAGTTTGGAAAGAGGATCCATGCTTACCCCTGAAAGAATTCTCTACCAAGGTCATTGACATAGAAACCAAAGAAGAAAGAAAGAAAGAAAGAAAGAAAGGAAGGAAGGAAGGAAGGAAGGAAGGAAGGAAGGAAGGAAGGAAGGAAGGAAGGAAGGAAGGAAGGAAGGAAGGAAGGAAGGAAGGAAGGAAGGAAGGAAGGAAGGAAGGAAGGAAGGAAGGAAGGAAGGAAGGAAGGAAGGAAGGAAGGAAGGAAGGAAGGAAGGAAGGAAGGAAGGAAGGAAGGAAGGAAGGAAGGAAGGAAGGAAGGAAGGAAGGAAGGAAGGAAGGAAGGAAGGAAGGAAGGAAGGAAGGAAGGAAGGAAGGAAGGAAGGAAGGAAGGAAGGAAGGAAGGAAGAAAGAAAGAAAGAAAGAAAGAAAGAAAGAAAGAAAGAAAGAAAGAAAGAAAGAAAGAAAGAAAGAAAGAAAGAAAGAAAGAAAGAAAGAAAGAAAGAAAGAAAGAAAGAAAGAAAGAGAAAGAGAAAGAAAAAGAAAAAGTAATAAGAGAAACCTGCAAGTGCCTGTTCCAATGAGCACTTTGTTTGTCTCTCCTGACCAAGGAGTAAAGTGTAAACTTATGAGCTTTGTAAGAATGTACAAAAAGCATGAATGCCAGAATAAAACCTGTTTGAAGCCCCCTGAAAATGGAGTGTGTTGCTTTGGATTGTCTCCATCTCAACTCCAGCAAGAGGACACATCCTCAGTGGTGCCTGCTTGTTGTAACCTCGTAGTAAACTCAGGAACTCGAGTGGCTCTGGGCTCCCTCCCTCCTCTACAGCAACAAAACCACACAGAGGGGAATGAAGGCAATTTTTGCTCTGCTTTTGCAGCCTGGTTTTAGTGTTCCACTCCAGTTAGAGTGCAGATCACTGTGATTCAATCAGTCAGCAGTAGCTCAAAGCCACCACTGGTTGTCTTTCTGCCCTGATAAGCAAAGATCTCCAAGTACACAGGCTCTGGAAGGAATTTGCCTTGGGTCACTTGCCTTGCTAGCAAGGATGCTGCAGTATTTTTGACAATATGCTTTGCTTTGAGAGGTCAGTGACTTTTGCCTGGCTGGTTTTTGTTCTAAATATAACATTTATCTAAATGTTTGGAAAAATTGGAAACATCAGAATTGTCTTTGCACAGCATCATACGTAAAAAATTTTCTTGGTGTGTCCTAAATCTCCTGTAACTTGCACAGGAGAAACAGAATCCAAGACAAGCCACAGAGGAAAAAGAAAACACTTACAAAGGATTATTTGAAAGCACCCTCAGAATCACCTGGTTTCAGGTGGATTCTCATAAGAGGAGGCAAAGCAGACGGGGCTGAGCTGTTTGTGGTGTGACACGTGAACTCTGTGACCCCCACCATGTGTCCAGAGCCATTATGCACAATTCAGTTCCTCTCTGCCAAAAACAGACAAAGGTTGGGAGGAATTCTGTTGCTGCAATTAAAGCAGGTCTCGATCACAATCATACCCAGGCATTCAAAATCGCCCTGAGAAGTTTCCCTTGATCATCTTTAAAATGTTGCTTGATTCGAGTGCAGCATTTTTCCCTCTTTGATTTGAGCAAGTGTTCTCTAACATGATGAACAGTGTGTGATTAACACATCCCTGCAACGGCCCAGCTCACAGAATTATCAGCAGATAATATTCTTCAATTACTTTTATTTGCTTTGCTTCCTAGAAAAAAAAAAAAGAGTTTTTTTTCCCAAATGTATTTACTACTTGAAATTAATGGATAATTTTAGCTCTGCATTTTCTCTTTGTGAACAAGCAGGTCTCTGTGCATGTTTAGAAAACAAAGCTGAAGCAGTTTAGCCAACAGAAGTGGAATTTGGTGGCAGACAGGGCATTTCACATCTCCACAGCTTTGCTTCCTGCCAAGCAGCCCCTCAGCCTTTACTCCCTGCTCCCAGGCCAGGCAGGTGAGATGCACCTGAGATGCCAGGAGGAATCCCCAAATCCTCCTGGCACACTGAGATGCCAGGAGGAATCCCCAAAAACCACAGCTCTGTTTCTGCACACACAGACAGGATATTTCCACACAATGTGTCATCACCTGCAGATCCCTGTTTAGATGGATAAACAGCATTAAAGCGTGGCTGTCGTGCTTTCAGCCAACAGCTTTCACTCAGCACATTGAAATGCAGCAATCTGGGCACTCCTGCAGCCTCAGAGCTGGGGGTTTTCCTGCAGCAGGGAGCAAACACCATGGGGCCCTGCTGAAATGTTATTCACATTTATCCTCAGTCATGCCCACCCCCAGGTGGGTTTTTATAACACATCAGGTGTGGGATCCCAGGAGGGGGCTGCAAATCCAGGGAATTGCTGCTGGTTTGGGGTTTGGATCATGCTGAGGAGACACCCTGGAAAGGATTCCTGGAAACTCCAGCCCCCACACTCAGTGAAAATCAGGGACATTGTTTTTAAGAATAACAGGCGCTGATGATGGGTTTAGGTCTTTTGAGGTGCTGCTCCAGCAGGGTGTGAAGGTGGTGCTACACAGGGGTCACTGCATGAACGTGGTTTTGATGATTATTTGACAATTATCAGCAGGATTATTTGACAATTATCCTCTTGGGAAGATCAATGCCACCGTCCCCATCTGATTGCTGGTCTCACTTTACAAGCTCATAGTGATGCTCTTCAACTTCTGAAACATGTGGACCCCAATATTTGGCTCTATCCTGCAGAGATCTGCCTCATTTTTGCAGTTTCGTATTTATGGATAAATAGGCTGCTTTTCTAGGTCACATTAGAGGTCATTTGCAGTGAATTAGAAATGATTAACAAGAAATAATTCTGCAACGTTATAAAGTCCTCTATGGCAAGGTCTTTTGTGCTACATCAGTGCACAACATGCAGCATTTTTTAGTAACTGGGTTTTTTTCAGGCTGTCAAGTTTCAATAATGAAATAAAGGCAGCGCAGTCCATGTAATTTAGTTCCTCCAAATTTCATAACTTCTTGACAGAATAATAGCCAGCCACAACATTTTGATCTGGTTGAGAGCTCTCCTGTCTGGGGATATTTGCAGTAAAGCTTTGCAACAAGAAGTCAATTAGCTGTCAGTCATTTAGCTCTGCTTGCTGGTTTCTGGAAGGTTTTTTGATAGCCTTCACATTTTTTTTCCCCCCAGTCAAGAATTTCTTTAGTTGAAAGATTCTAATCCCATGGTAATACCTATGATGTTTTATTTAACACTTCCAAGTGGCAGCTTTGCTAGTTTTCCTTCAGGATGATCAGTTCTTAGACTACAAACTTCCCCTGTTCAGTTTCTCTTGAGCCTGACTGTGTGAAGCAGAAACTTGAAGAAATAAAAATGAGCTGTGATAATCAATATGAACATTACAGATTCATCATCCATTATTAACAATCCCAGATTATTTTCTGGAGTAATATGTACTTTAGGTACCAAGATTGTTCCAAATTTCAAGATAAAGGTCAGAACCCAGATCCCCACAAACTGATTATAAGCTTTTAAAATGCGACCTTCAAATTTAAAAACTTTTAGCCTCAGACATTTGTCTTTATGAAGATATTTGTCTTTATGAAGATATTTGTCTTTATGAAGTTACCAGCTGTGGTTGGTCTCTGCAGTGCTGAGTTGATTATGGCAGTGTTTGCATCTTTTATTGCAGTTTTACTGTAGTCAAATTACCTCTTAAAATGGTCTGAAACAGCTCAACTAAATTAAGAGCTGTATTTAAAAGAAAAAATTTAAATGGCAGCTTTTCTGGTACTGGCTTTTTCTCATTGTTTGGGCGCTATTATCCAGCTGAAATCCTAAAAAATGCTTCTGATAAAATTTAACACCCATTTTTGGGGTGGGACCCACGAGCTAAGTGACTCTCTGGATCTAGAGATGGCCAGAAGGGAAATATCTGCCTGGACTTAGTGACTGTTGGTTTGGAATGTATTTGGTTTTCCTCTTGGATATTTCAGCTTTTTGAAGTTTCAGGTAGGATAATTTGTGCTGGATCCTAAACATAACTGGCAGGAAATGCCAGTGCTTGAATGAGGGACTTGTATCAAGAATATAAACTGTATTTAAAAAATACAGTTTCAAATGTATTCCTTGCCATGCACGGGGCAAATTTCTTGAACAAATAAAAGAGCAGAAGTACAGTGGTTTAATTAAATATAGTTTAAAATTGGAAACCAATTAATTTCTGGAGAAATAGAACCGTGAGGTATTTTTCATTAATTGTGCTGTCATTAACTTCCCCTGCTACTGCACCAATTGAATGGAATATTGAAGTAAATTCAAATGCATCGTGTCAGATTCAAGGTTCTTTCAAATGGATTGGGATAGAATGAAGTGTTATACTGAGATGACAAGTATGAGGCTTAAAATCTTTTCTTTCTTTTTTTAAAGTGCACAATTTGCATGTCAAATAGATGGATGTGCACAGAATCAATTTAATTCTGGGACCTTTGATCAGAGATTTGGGGGGGAGCCGTGGAGAGAAATTCTCCTGGAAATGTTTGCTGCTTTCTGATGAGGACTGGCACCGTTTGGGAAGGGAGATGAAAGCACACCTCATCTTTTCTACTCCTCCTCCTTAATAATACCCTTGGAGTGAGAAATTAGGCACAGCAGGAAGAAGGAGCCTGTGCAGCACATCTCTGCACTAAGAAAACAAGCAAGCTGTCCGAGGCCTGAAAAAAGCAGATATTTCTCACTTATCTTTGGGGCAATGGGAGGAGAAAGCACTTTGCTTCATTTTCACACAAAATTGAGGAATTAGGATTGGGAGCTGCGCCCACCAAAGCTGGAATAGCCTGAGATAAAACAGCTCCAAGCAATTTGCCTCTGTTGCATAAGGAAAGATCAGGATAAGGGATCCTTGGTTAGGATTAACTGGAAGGGCCAGAAAACAGGCAAGGTTTCATTTGCCCCTTCCCAGGGGGTGGAGAAGAGGGAAATCTTAAGGAGAAAAGCAGAGGAAATGATGGAGCAGGAGCAAACACTCCCTTGTGCTCATCCCCTAAGACCTGCCCACAGCAGAAATCGGAATTTTCACTCTGAATAAAATACAGTTGTGGCCTGCACAGCAGAAAGTGGACAGGAGTGGTGGTATAGTGCTTCAAGTATTTCCTTCTTGTTCTCACCCCATCATGCAATTCACCCTCCAGAAATCCACGAAGAAAATGGAGGGAGGGATTTCTTACATAATCAAACAGGGACACTGAAATGAAATGGGTCTTTTGTATTTGGAAGTATTTCATGTTAAGGTACTTGACATTTTGCTCCCTCTTTTCTAGGAATCCAATAGTTTTATTGTTCTTTTAACTCCCTCAGATTAGGCAGTAATCCCCACTGCTCTGAACTGCACGGCCTCAGAAATTTTACAAGTTGTACTAAAATAAGAAAGTTCACATAAATTAATGCAGGGCGAACCTTGAAATGAAACCACTTGACCCCTATTAAAATCTGCTGCTAACACTGTTTGCAGTTGTGCTTAATGTCTGAAATCACTTTATCATTCAATATGACACAGGGAAGCAGCAGAATTGCTGTAAGGCATCATTGTTAGAAATGAGAGTTGCCATGCCAGTGCTGCAGAGCCCTGAATCCCAGGAGACCTGGGCTGCTCCTCCACGTTAAATTAAAAGGCATTAATCTTTCCACATGCTGTATCATAGATACAAATTCTTGCTCTGTACAACTCAAAAATCTCTCAGTCCTGGGCTTGTCTAGCCATAAAAAATCAGGAAAAAAATAAACAAAGCTGTGCTGCATGGCAGGAGGGAAAGGCATGGGACATGTTTGTGATTCAGTCAATAAATCTGCCTTTATAGGGGGTGACAGGCTCTTAAAAACTGGGTGGTGGCCCATCTTTCCAGTGACAGCAGCAGGTTATTGCTTGTGGGACCAAAACTACTCCTGGGATATGGGGGTACTTCATGGCCATCCCTCTCTGCAGGTCAGCATCTTGTTGGGAGCCCCAGGGCACACACCCATGGAAAAGGCTCTGAGCTCCACCAGGTCTGCCTCATCTTTCTCCTTCTTGGGACCAATTCTGATTTTATCTGCACTTTACACGTTCATGGCAGCGCTGGGACAAAGGAAAGGGAAGGTTTGCAGTGGCTTTGCTGGTGAAATGAGCACACACTAAATTTAGCTCAGTGTTTTCCTGCACAATGCCCCTCATCTCTTGTACAGCATCCAGTTTGAAATTTAGTCCAGCAGTAATGATTGCAAAGCAGCCTGGGGCAGGGGACCGAGGGAACAGCAAAGTGCAGGGCTGAGCCCAGTCAGTTCCTTCACATCTGAGCTTTGCCATCATTAAATGAGCTTCAGGAGCTGCTGGGGATGTGCACAGACAGAATGTGTGTGCTCTCCTTGGGCCATGGGGAACAGCACCACCTTGGCCCCGCTGCGTGCAGAGTGAGGGGCTGGAGCACGTGTCCAGTTTGGCCAAAATCCAGCAGGAAATCTCTCAGGTCTCTGTGGTTGGGGTGGCTCCTGAGGCATTAAACAGCCTCTGTTTTCCCAGCCCCATGACTGAAGAAGAAATTGAGATTCCTCGACTCTGCTTTTCAAGGCTGTTTATTTTCTCTTATCTATCACATTCTGTCTCTGACCTGCTGAGCTCTGTCCAGCAGGTTGGGTTGTGGCACAGTCCCTGCCCTTGGGGTGGTGTTGGCTTTTTATACCAAGAACTACGTGTGCTTTATTTGCAATAATTTTCCAATACCCACCACCTGTGTTAGACAGTCTGTCTCTACTCTAAACCAACCCAGAAGTGTCACCATCACAGCAGAGGATGGAGAACAGGAAGAAGGAGAAGGAGAAGGAGAAGGAGAAGGAGAAGGAGAAGGAGAAGGACAAGGACAAGGACAAGGACAAGGACAAGGACAAGAAGAAGGAGAAGGACCAGACACACCCAGATTCCTCCCTCTTGCCTCTTGAACCCCCATTCTAAACCCCAAAATTCCCCTTTTTCACCCTGTGACAAATTCACTGTCATTCTACTCAAACCCTTGTGGTTTGTACCTCCTCACACAAAGTTGGTAATTGTTCCCATGGGCTAAAATCAAAGGTTTTGACCCCGTGCCAAGGTCTGTGAGCCTCTTGCCAGGGTCTCGAGTCATCCAGGGCAGCCAGAGGAATGTCCTGGGTTCTGACAAAAATGGAGATTACTAAATTTAGGCATCTCCATGGAGGCTTTTCCATGTGAGCAGGATGTGCAAATTCCTGTTTTAGTCTCTGAATGGAATCCTGTCAATGCAGCTCGTGGAAGTGGAGGTTTGGAGCTCTTCTCACCCCAAGGAACAGAGACACCCCCATCTCCAAGGGGGGATGTGAATCTTCCCTCTCCTTTGTGTCTGTGGGGAAAACTGACAGCAATTGTGTTCTGGAGCGGCTAAATACATTAAACTAAATGCAAGACGTGTTAAGTTAATGAGTGCTAATCAAGATTAATCCGCTGAAATCACTGAGAGTCATCTTTTCAAGAGGAGGATAAGTTGGAGGGAAATCAAGCTGCATATGTCTGCTAGCTGCACAAGATTGCTCTGGATGATTTAATGGGCAATTCTTATTATTTATGCTCTATGCATTCCCAGAACAAAATGAAATGAGGAATTATTGTGTTGAGTAATATCTGAGAGTGGATCTAAATACGGTTCTAAATTCACCAAATGTATGAAATCACCAGAATCAGAGGATGTGGGGACACTGCTCCAATGTGACCCCAACTCTGCAGAAGAACAAAGCATCTTTTTTTCTCCTTTCCACATGTAACCTAATTTAAAAAATATTCTACACCTTGTATCAGTTACATATTGGTAGTCAGTGAATTATTCTATCTCAGAATCTGTTAGGAGAGGCAAGAAATTTTTAATTTTCAGAAAAAACCACCCAGCAGTGATTTACAGGCAGCAGGACAAGCACATGAGAGGTGCAAAGCAATAAATGGTGGATCTGCTCAGATCTTCCAGCAGCAAAAGAAACAGGAAAGTGGAAGATGATGATGGGGCCAGAGAGAATGATGGAAAAACCAGTGTTGTAGGGAAAGAAAAGGAGGTGAAAGCTGTATCACTCATGAGAAGTTAGGGGGGTTTTGTCATGGTATTTATCTGCCACTGCAGGAATTTGACACACTGTTCATTTTGTATTTACTTCATATGCACAGAATCTGAAAGGAGAGGACTCTTTTGTTATTTAAATTGCTTGTACATGGCCACTTTCATTGCTGAGACCTAATAGCTCAGTTGAGCTGTTTGTCAATGCAAATAATTCCAGATGTCAATTTTGGAGGTACTGACAGGGAAATGCAACCTCCATGCAATCAAATATATTCAGTAAGACATAATTGCCAATCTTTTCCAGGCCTATCACACCTGGTTGGGTATTTTCTGAAATGTATTTCAGCAGAAAATGTTCATTTATCCATATTGGTAATTATATTCATCAAAAGGAAAGGATCAGTTTTGACAATTTTCTTCAGTCTTAATTTCTATAGAACTTGGAATGGTTGAAATCTTTTAAGATTTTCTTAAATTAGGAAATTTGTTTTTCACTTTTTGAAGCAACTTTCACTTCAAAATGAAAGCTGTTTATAAGGAAAATTGTTTTAAAAATGAAAACATTTTGAAATCAAAACCAAAGCTTGACCTGAATCTACTTATTTCTTCTGTTCAATTTTTCAATTCACAACAGCTTTTTTACCATTATATTTTTTCCAACTTCATAAATTTAATGAAATTCGAGGGAAGCAAGGCAGGATGTGTGAAACCTTGTGCTTTAAAGAGACATATCTGGACTGCTCAGATGTGAGAAGCTCAGAATAGATGAGTTTCTCACCAGGAAAGGTAATATTTTGGGGCATCTTTTTTCTTTCCTTCTTGTTCCTGAGCTGTAGGACACTTCAGATTTTATTTTTGTATTCAGGAACCTGAGGAAGTTGGTTTGGTTTTTTTTTTTTGTTTTTTTTTTTTTTTGTTTGTTTGTTTGTTTTTCTTTGTTTGTTTTTTTTTTTTTGTTTTTTGGTTGGTTGGGATTTTTTTAGCAGTGGCTGAACTTTTCCACAGGTCTTTTGCCTTTTCTGGAGCTTGAACCCAGCAGGAAAGCCCTGAGTGTTTTGCAGTGCAGATGAAACTCCCTCTCCCTGCCTGCCCTTTATCAATATTTCCATGGACAGAATACTCTGAAACGCTGTGAATTTTCCATCTATTCCCATTTCCAGCGGGTCACCCAGGATGGAGGAGCACCAGAGGAGCCCAGAAGGCGGCAGGGACAGGAATCAGCTGGGAGCAGCTGCTGGAGCTGCTCCATTTCCCCTCCCAAACTCTTGCTGGGATCATTTTCTGTCAGGCAGCTCAGCTTCCCATCCCTGGCTCTCTCCAGGCAGCTGAAATTCTGTGGCAAAGGTGACAAACCCCCTCCTGTTAGGCTCTAAATGTGATTTTCTGACAAGACACACCAGTGCTGCCACTCCAGCCCCTGCCTTTTTTGACTTTTTAGTGACTTCACCCCTCACCCCTTTGGCAGAACTTTATTGTGGCCAATATTCCTGTGGATTCTGAGGGTTAAAAAGCAATCTGTGGAAAGAAATTGACAGAAACCTCTCCTTGTGGATCCTTCTGTGTAAAAGTAGAGCTCACACTGAGCATGAGACCCAAAGATTTCTGCATGAAGTCGAAATCAGCACCATAAAATCAAGAAGAAACCCATTTAATGGTTAAACAATTCTGTAGATGGCCCAACACTTCCCCTTCCATTTACCATGACAAATCATTTTGTTAACAAGGGCAGAACCAGCAGCTTTCACATTTAACATTGGCCACTGGAGAATTTTGATCACTCAGGCTGGATGTAGCTGAAAAGCAAATCTCCAGGTGGAGGCTCTCATTAAAGAAAACTCATTAAAGGTCTCCCAAAGTCCTCACTCCTCCAGGGCTTCTGTGCCTGGGGGCTTTTTTTTTTTGTTTCCTGGATAATTACAACCTGGACACCAAGAAGAAATCTTTGACTTTTGGATATGCACCAGTAAATACAGAGTCTGCATTTATACCTATTTTTTAAAATGAGCCATATATTAGAAAAGAAATACAGAGCACAAGTCCAATCCAAATGAAACAGTCATCCCAGGTTTCTTGTTATCTGCTTGAGGTATTACACTGAGAATGTAAATAAAATAACAGGAACAACTTTCTCATTATTTTTCCAGAGCTTTCAGCTGGGAGGGTTGATGATTTTGCCATAATAAATTCAATCCTATAAAAGCTCATTTTTTAAGGAATGAAAATGATGAAAATCCACACATTCAAGGAGATTTTTCTTCGCAGATTTCCATGCACTCAAAAGGAAAAAAATTAAAAAATTTTTTGGAGCAAGAGATTCTGAGCATCACCAGGAAATTCTGGTCCCAGGTTGGTTGACCACAGTGAGGCAGTGATTCTGTAACAGCTCCAAACAAGCAGAAAATACCAGATTTGTTTCCTGAGACCTTCCTGGTTCTGAAGGGTGCTTTCTTTCCAGGAGGAATCATGACTTTTTTGTTGTTGGGTTGGTTTTATTTCTCCCCAGAAAAATGGAAGCTTTCCAAAACACGCTCAGATGTTTTTAGGTCATCTGTTTTAGTGATTTCTTGCCCTGAAAATTGCCTCACAACATTTGCTGTTGGAAACCCCATTGACACTAATAACACATCCACTGCAAGTACCTTGGGTGAAACAGCAAATTAATTTTCCTTCTCAAACCCTCATAAAAGTATTCCCATTGTGAATTTTTTTGTCTCAAGCTTGAATTAACAGCAGACCGACCTTTCTTTAACCTCTGCCTTGGGCTATTCTGCTGTTTAAATACTGATACCATATCCCAGCAGTGCCTCTTCAGTCAAAATGTGGCACCTGAACTCACTTGAGAATTGACAGAGTCACAGAGTGGAGCAATGCCCCTATGAAGGAATGTTCCTATAGGAATAGGATGTAATAGAATATAGGATGGAATGGATTGAAATATGGGGATAGAATATAATAGGTATTATATTAATTGTATAACTTCCAGGAAAGACTGAGAAAAGGGATTTAAAAAAAAAATAGAATTAAACACCATTATTATGGTCTCTCTTTTTTGGTAATATTTGCCTTCCTGGCTCCCTTGGCTCTTTTCCTTCTCCTCACAGGGCAGGGAGATGGTGCCAAGCTGTCACTTCTCCCCCAGTTTCCCTCTGCACGGAGATGGACAGGGCTGAGCTGGGCTCTTTGAGAGCTGTGCTGGAGCTTCTTAAAACTAATTTTTTTTTTTGAGATAACACGAAGTAGATGGCATTGGATTTACCCCCAGCCTCACTGGGGCACTCAGCTCCACAGGCAGCCTGAGAGCTCCAGACTGTTGTTTTAAAGCAGGGCAGAAGTGGCTGCACTCACAGAGGCACAGCCCAGCACAGTCAACACAGATTTATGTTGCAGCAGGGTAATGATCCCCGAGTGCCCCTTGGAACAGGGAATTTATTGAATTTATTGAAGGGAACAACAGCAAACCCAAGGAACACATCCATAATTTTAGACTTAACAGCTTCCAGCAGCAGCCTCCAGATCTGACTGCAGCAGGGTTAAGAGACTCATCTCAGCAGCAGCTCTCCTTCCCCAATTCTGTGATCTTGGGCTGTCTTTGGCTGTAACATCTCAGTTTCCCAGGGGATGTCAGCCTGGTTTTGCAGTGCCAGGCGTTGTGGGGTTTCCCCTGCAGCCACACCTTCCTCTGCAGCCCAGGGGAAAGTGCTTTTATTAACTTCCATGGATAATTGGTGGATCCAGGAACCAAGGGTTTCCAAGCCCTATTAAAGAAAAAAAAAAAAAGAAGGGGATGTTTTTTAGTCTTTTTTCATGTAGCTGTTGCCATGATCTAATGGGACTAAATTTGGTTTCCTTCTAAATAAATCTCACTGTCATTTGCAAGACTGCAAAATTAACGAGATGCAGCAGTTCTGTGCTCCATAGCAGGAAGCCAAAAGCAAAAGATATTTTAGATTAACAAATGAGGTGGAAATGACTTTTCCCCCCAAGGACTTATTTCCCATGAGAAAACGAGTTTCAAAAAAAAAAAAGGAAAAAGAAGAAAGGTTTTAAAAATAGGTTGTGTCACAGAGTTCTGAGGCTGCATCTCCTGCATCCCTGATGGGAAGCTCAGCTCCCAGGAGAGCAGCAGCTCTTGGATGGTTTAAGAGCAGCACCAGGGCAGCAGTGTGGGTGTGTGGGGATGTGCAGGTAATGCAGGTGTGGGGTTTACTGGAGTGTTAATTAGGCTGAGCAATTATGAAGGGTGGATAAACTCAGCTGGTTGGGAGAAAGGGTTTTGGTTTTTTTTTGTCCTTTTGCTGCTGGCGAAGGGACAAGGTAAACACTTTGCTGTTCTGTGGAGGATGTAATGGATGTTCTGGATTTGCACTGCTGTGGGAGAGCAAGGAAAAGCTGGGGAAGGTCTAATGAATGGAGAACTTAATGGGTTTTGTCCACAGCTGAAAAACAAGGAAGCTGCTTCAATATTTTAATTGTCTAAATGGACACTCGTTGATGTCCACAACCTGCCTGCCCTGCCTGGGCTCCACTGCTGATTATCCTCAGCTCTGGTAAGAGCAGCTCCATCCCTGCTGCTCCTGTTGGAGCCAAAGGGTTCAACCTCACAGAGTGCTGGTGGCTCCTGCTCAGCCCCCTGGATCCAAGGATACCCCAGGAATGTGCTGTGCCCCTTGGGAGCTGGCACTGACAGATGGAAGGGCAGGGAAAGCACCAGGGGCTCCCAGGGAGCACAGGAACTAAGGAAGAGACACCAGAAAGAGGGGCAGAGCCCTTAAGTCTTGTTTCCCTGATGACTTGCCTCAAATGGCAGAGAATGACTGAGATGAACTGAAACTGTGGTATTTTTGCCACTGGAAAGGGACAAAACATCTCATGCTTTTATATAACTTCTGCTGCTCTGGGTTGTGTCTGAAATAGGCTTTTATTTGTCACTAATGATTATTTATCCAGAGCACTGAGCAGGTGAGTCAGTGTTTACTGCTAAAACACCAAAACCTCCCTCACTGCATTGTTGTCACAGCCTTTCATGGACTAAGGAGCTGAAAAAAGGAAATTCACATTTGGTGTTTCAGCTTCAGTCCCTCTGTATTTATAGTTCACTTAATGCTTATGAGCATGCAGATATTGGCTGTCAGCTCCCAGCTTCATTCAGTGGTTTTTATCCACTCTGAAAATGATTATGGAATTAATTCAATTGCATTATTACTTTTCTCCTTGTAAAAGCTGGGAATTAGGGTAATAAAAATACTGCTTCTGATAGCATTACCATATCAACAGAGGTGGAAATCTTCTAAGGCAGAGACTTTTACAAAAAGTCTTACATCTTAAATTCTAAAGAGATGAGGAAACACTAAATGGTTAATCTGCATGAAAGTTTAAGAAGAGAGGCTGTTTGAACTTGTAGTAACATTGTTTTCCAGGGGAAACAGGCAAAGACAAGCCAGAGAAAAATATTCTGATGTTTTCCCACAAAGTCTGATCACAGTCCCAGTGAAATGATGAAGTTCCAGAGTATTTTTGGCATCAATGGAGTCTGTGACCAAAAAAAAAAAAAAAAACAAACCAAAAAAACCCCAACACAACCCTGTAATGAAGATAGAAGAATATCCAATAATGGGTTTCTTAGTGAAACAAAAGTTCTCTAACTCCTGCTGGGATAACACTCATCCTCTGGGAGCAGGGAAGTCTTTCCTCTGTAATAAATCTCTTCTCACATCAGCCTGGTGGCTCTGCAGGGCTCCACCACGCTGAAGGGAGGAGTCTGCCTGTCCCTGGAAGGGGAATTGGTCCAGACTTTCCATTTTTATGACCTTTTTCTCATCCATGGCCTCAGCTCTAGCAACAGCCATGATTTAAGGGTGTTGGACTACAGTAAATATCGCAGCAGCTGAGTGGAAACCCTGGGAAAGGCTCCTGTGAGCCCCTGAGAGGTGAATTGTAGCAAAAAAATGACTGAGAAGCACATGATGCTGATAATTAAAAATCATAGGAAGATTATTTTACATCATTAAATCGATCTTTTTAGTGACTCTCAGAATTCCCAGCAGTAGACAGGAATTAATCTATTAATAAATGGCTCAGTTAAGTGTAAATGTAATTGAGGGATTTATTAGCAGGTTAAGTGCCTTTCTGGAAGTCAGCCTCTCTCCTCCAGGACATAATCCAAGAAACAAGAATGGACCTTGGGTTCCTCTTCATATCACGAGTAATGCATCACACTGATGCATTTTTTGGCAAAGTGACAGAATCCAAGAGAGAAAAGCTGGAGATGAGGGTGAGTGTTGTGGGTGAGAACACTTTGATGGACGAAATGTCAGAAAATAGCACATCCAGGATAGAACTTATATCAAAATTTTATCAAAAGGCACTGGGAGATCAACCAAGCAACAAACCAAGGCAATCAGAAACGAAGCAAACTGATTCACCCCCACACTCCAAGGCTTAGTCACTGCCCTGCAGGTTGAGCTTGTCTGCTGATGCACTGAACTGTTCTGTAATAAATATAGAAAACTCAAGACGTGCATCAGGCACAGCAATCTCAGCAGCAGCAGTCATGGGGAGGACTCACAGGTCCAGCAGGCAGATTGGAGTTTGTGCTTAGGCTATGCTTAAAAAAACCCCTTGGATCTGACTTAGCCTGCTGGACAAATGTTGTATTTGTGGGAGGAAGGAATGATGGATCTGACTCCATGCTCTCAGAAGGCTGATTTATTATTTTATGATACTATATTATATTAAAAGAATACTATACTAAACTATACTAAAGAATACAGAAAGGGCACTTACAGAATGTTAGAAAGACAATAATGAAAACCTGGGATTCTTTCCAGAGTCCTGATTGGCCAATGAGAAAAAACAACTCATGCCAGAATCCAGTGAAACAATCACCTTCCAAAGCAGCAAAACACAGGAGAAGCAAATGAGATAAGAATTGTTTTCCTTTTTCTCTTCCCAGGAAGAAAATCCTGGGCAAAGGGATTGTTCAGAAAATGTGAATGTGACTGACAAATAAGTTCGACTTTGGCTCAAAATTTTTGGCTGGCATGAGAAGGGTTATGCAGCCAAGATGGGCATATTCCCTATTTTCCATATCTTTGTGATATTCCCTGTCCCCAAATTCAACTCCTCTGGGCTCTCATCACCCTGAGGAATGGCAGAACTGATCTGATATTTTGTGTATTACACTATAGAAAAAAATCATTTCAAGACTTCTGAGAGGAGAAAACAGATTTAGCCTGAGATTCAAAGAAAAGTTTCTTTTCCAGGGTGTTTAAAAATCGACAGTATTTCCTCACATTCACTGGATTCCCAGTGACACAAATAATTCCAGCTGTGATCAAGGCATGCAACAAGGCACCTCCTCAGCTTACAGAGAGCGCTGCCTTCCTGTGCAAATGAGGGAGCTGTCGATGCTAATTACCAGCTCCCATCCCTTGTTATCCAACTCCTGCTATTTGTGCACACAGATGAATCAAGTGCCTGTGGATCTGGGACAGATGCTTGCAAGCACTCTGTGAATGGATAATCACATTTCTAGCTCCTTCAAGGGAAGTAGGACCTGCATCTGAAAAACAAGCCACAGTAAAAATTCCCCAAAAAAAACCCCACGATTATTGGATGATCGTTTTGTGGTCGTTAGTGCTTAAAATTTTATTTCCTTCCAGGCAAGGATGGAAATAAACAAAATTTCCTTTCCTATGAAAATATTTTATCACAACATTTCAATTTAGCTGGTAAAGGAGGTTTTAAAAAGTGTTGCTTTATGCAGCTGTAAACCTGCTTATTAAATTATCCCATAAACTCAAATAATTAAAAAACATCTTTTCTGAATTCCATAAACTCATAATTGAAACTGTTGTTGGGCAATTCTGAAAAATGAGCAGCAAACCTTTAAAAAAAGTTTAAACTGGTATAAACAAGAGCACCTGACATTCAGGCCTCCTACATATTCAAATAAAGACATTATTATTCAAGTACTATTTGTACTGAAGTAATTCCCAGGCTTCCAGTCACAGAGAAAGGCATCTAAAGGGTGTAGCTCTGATTCCACATTAACAACTGATGGATGAGGGTTTTTTGGTCAATATAACATTCAGTGAACATTTATGAGCACAAAGTTTGGGTATCTCTGGCTAGAAAAACAGACATAAAAATGCATTTTGGAAAATTTTGCCAAAAATTAAAAAATCCCTTCAGAAACCTCACGCGTTCTCCTGTCTCCCTGTCCATAAAGCACATTTGTTTTGTTCACATTTATTTTGTTCACACTTATTTTGTTCAGATTGCTCCTCCAGCCACGAGTCTTCATTGTCAGACCAGTTTTGCTGTATTCGGTGGCTGTTGGGAGAGCTGGGGCTGCAGCAGAACAAGAACCAGAATTTGCCTTTCTGTCTCCTTGGCCACGAGAAACTTCAAGATCCCCATCTTGAGTAAAATCAAGTCTTAAATCTTTTGGCTGAAGGCAGCAGAATGAACTTAGGTGACTTTCTCCAACATTCCCTGTCAAGACTCATCCCATATTTCTTTGAATCACGTTCACTACTTTGATGGTAATATGGATTTTTTTTCCCCCCCCATGGTGAGGGCTCATTTAGTGACTCATTTTGCTCTCCTACGTAAAATAGTTTCTACATTTTTTTCTAAATGCATAGCTGATTAAATCACAAATAATTGCTCCTCAGAAAGAACAGTATTTTAAATCTTTTAGACTTTCTGCCTTTCAAGTCAGGGAGTTCAATGAATCATTAGGCATTTCAATGTATTAACAATTTCAGTGGTTTGAACAATAAAAACCCTGCTCTGTTTAATTTCCTGCTCTGTTCAAGTTACTTTTGTTCTCACCAATTATCTGCTCAACAAAATTGGTGTTTAGTGATCTATGCCCCACTCTCCCAGTGTGGAATACATCGATGGATGCATGTGTTATATCCAAAATACAGCAGTGATTTCTACTTGTTAAAGCCCCAAACAGCCTTTAGCTCTGTGTGTGACTCTGACCCCAGCTGCTGTCCTGGGGAAAGCTCCACCACAAAGAATTGCATCTTGCTTTGTTGAAAACACCCACAGGTGTGGCAGGGACAGAATAAAACCTCCAACTTTCATTGCCATTGTTGTGTGTGTGCCCTGAGCCCACTCACTCCGGCACTGAATTGCCAATTAGAGAATAAAACCTGCTTCCAAGGGCCTGATGCATTGAAGGGTTGTATTATTGGAAATCAAGAAACCTCAACTCACTGCTGCTGAGTATTGTCAGAGTAAATGGGTTTATTTGAAGCCAAACTGTTCACTTTGCTGCAAGTGTCCTCCAGGACTGTGCACAGGAATCACCAGCTCCTTCCTGCTCCCACTGACTGAGGATCCTCACCCTTGCAGAGCCAATCTTTGATTTGGTCAGAGCTGCTGCCTCACCTCAAACCCAGTTACATTCTTATCTTCACACTCAACAATCACATTTCTCACACAAACTGGTCCATGCTGAGAGGTGCAGAGCGTGCTCAGCATCCCCAGCAAGCAGAGTGGTCCCCAGCCCTCCTGGGGGCTGAAGGGCAGCTTCATCCTCAGCCCAGAAAAATCCCATTTTTCATCCCTGACCCAGGAAAAGGAGCTGCTCTGGGCTTTGTTCAAGCTGCCTGCTGTGATCAGTCGATTGCCTGATCCATCATTTCGCTTGAAGGAGCTCCTGAAGGCACTGGCAGTGGTTTGTCCAGCTGGAAATTTGTGCTTCCAGCTGGAAACTCCGTGGCAAGGGGCTGACATTTGTTTTCATTACCCACACACCGTTTTGTTACCTGAAGTAATTGTGCAGAGCGAGTTTGTGTGATAGCTCCCCTGAAGGGATGAGGACAGATGAGCTCCCCAGTAATCAATATTTATTTTCTAGTGATAGTTGCATTTTATCCACATTTCACATAAAGGAAAATAAGAAAATTATCATAGAGTAAGTTTTTACAGATCCCAAAGAAAAAGGGTAACTCCTTGCCATAAACAATACTTATTTTTCATTGCTGCAGTTTTATAATACCACTTCTTTTTTTTTTTTAAGTCTTTACTGGCTCATTTTTTATTTCTTCCTTCTCTCTTTCTATTCTTTCAACTATTAAGATTGGCTTCTCCCTTCTGCACATTGCTCTGCCCACAGTTTCCCACCCACCTTCCCTCCCTCAGAAGAAAAACTGATGCTGAACTGCTCACCAGAGCAGTGCAGTGCATGCAGGAGCACAGGGATGCTGGGCTGCATTTCCCAGGTGTAATTTGGGCACAGAGATGCCCAAGGAATTCCTCTGGGAGTTGGACATTCCAGCTCTGCTGCTGGGCCCCTTTTTGGGTTGTTTCCCTTTGTTTCCTGCTGTGATTTTTGTGATGTGAAAGGAAAAGATCTTAGAAACACTCTGGCACCAATAGCCTGTGAATTCATACTGTTTTTATTTTATTCTGAAATGAGGTGAGACTCTAGGGCGGGCAAAAGGTGAGAGGAATATCATCAGTGGAAAATAGAATTTCTTGGCCACTGATGGAAAGGAGCTGCTGCCCAGGGAGGTGGGAGATTCAGCAGCAACAAAACCCTGGGAGATGCTGAAATAACAGGGGGTAAAACTGAGAGACTTTGGTACTCAAAAAAGGGGAAGGATCCATTTCAAACTGACCAAACTGATCTTCTAAACTCGGAATTTAGTGGCAGGATGCTGCTAAAAGAGCACTGAAATGGAGAGCCTACTTCACCTCTCACTGAAGCACCCATGTGTCCCACTGCAGGGTGAAAACAGAGGGAAAACCAGGTGAAAATCAGGTGAAAAACCAGGTGAAAATCAGGTGGAAAACCAAATGAAAACCAGGTGAAAATCAGGCAAAAAAACAGGGGAAAGCCAGGTGAAAATCAGGTGAAAAACCAAGTGAAAACCAGGTGAAAAATCAGGTGAAAATCAGGTGTAAAAGAAGCAAGTTGGACATTTGCTGTTGTTTCCAAGGGGGAGGGGATTTTTCAGCTTGGCTTTTCCTCCTGCTGGTGGCTGAACCTCCATTCATCGAGCAAACAACATTCTGAGGATAAAAATAGTGGCATTCTCTCCTCCCAGGAGCCTCAGCCAGATTTTCATAGGCAAGGTGTTTTGGGAATGACACCTTCTTGTCAACACTCAGCCCTGGCTGGTTTCACTGCTGGTGGCTCCATTGTGGAAAAAAAAAAAAAAATAAAAAAAAGGTTTTTTTCAGAGACACTTTGGCTCTGATTTCTAAATTTGCTTTAATCTTCTCAGTCTGAATCAGTGCCTTTGAGTTAGTCAGGGAGTGTTCACGAGATGTTCCAAAATGTTACTTTAGAGCCATCTCTGGGTGGCTTTTTAGCAGCAACACAGCTTTTATTGTATCTTAAATAGTAAATTCAGGACATCTCTACTTGGATTAGTCATTTTGCTCCCACTTTGGAAAAATAAAAAAAGCCAAAACCCTAACAAATCACCCCAAAACCTCACCCCAAAAGACCCATTTGTGCCCCTCTCTTCAAGGAAATTACAGCAGCAGCAAGTGACACAAGAAAAGAAGAATAGCAATAATAATAGCAATAAGAACAACAAAATTAATGACAATAACAATATTATTATAAACAACAGCAATAATAATAGTAATAATAGTAATAATAGCAATAATAGCAATAATAATAATAATAATAGTAGTAGTAGTAGCAGGCAGGCTTTGAGCCACTCACAGCCATGTTGAGCAGGTATAAATCCATGTATTTTTTCCTTGTGTGATGTTTTTTTTGCTTTCCTAGCATTGAAGCTCCTGCTCACTCTGTTGGCAGCTTTTCCTGTCCCCTGTGCACTGTTGTTTTGCTCATTATTCTGCACTCTGCCCATTTAAACTCCAACCTGGGCAAGAATGATGAAGTTTTCCCGATAAAGGGTCTGAAGTGGGGCTGGGAGCAGGGCAGTCACTCAGCTATCAAATGTCTGTGCCAGTAAAGGGAATTTTGCAGCATAAACTTCTCAGCTTGTGCTGATGCTCTAAAAGAAGCAGATGCCCAAAGCAGCACTATTTATTTTAATTCCATATATGCAGTCTGTTATTTTATTCCTTTTACTGAGCAGCTGGTTCTTCACGCAAGAAATTCCCCTCCCATAATAATCTTTTTATTTTTAATACAGAGAAATAGATCTTATTTTTATGGTGACACCATTTATACTTGTATGGCTTCAGTGCTATTGTATCTGTGTTAGAGCAGGCTTTAAACTGATTGAAGGTGTCTTTTTTATCTCTGATAAAGGACCCTTCAAAGCCCAGTTTGGTTTGCAGTTGTGGGGTTTCCCCACTGATTTAAGCCGAGGGAATGAAATAAAAACGAGTCACAGACCCCCAAGGGCAGATCCCTCTTCCCCTCTGTCCTCACACATGCACAAAAATCACACAGCACCCTCAGTCTTCTAGGAAAATGAAAAAAATTCTTCACTGACACATCTCAGAGCTTCAAAACCCTCAATCTGAAAGGAAGAAATGCTAAAAAATATGTCCAAGAGCATTTTTCTCCCCACTTGGATGTGTTTTGGACCGCTGTCACCTCTTGGTGGGTGACATTGACATTATCAGGGCACAGCCAGCAGAGCTGGTCCCTGGCTGAGTGACAGACACCAGCAGGATCCGTCCTCCTGAGAGGTTCAGCACAGCAGAAACTGAAAAGGCTGCTGTGGACAAGTCTGACAAAAATGCTGTTTTCTACCTGATTTACCTGCCAGTCACCGAGGATGCAGAGTGTCCTGGCAGCGTGGCACACAGGGGAGTGTCCTGATTTACAGAGCACAGCTGGAAAGTGGGGAAAGCAGAAACCCCCTTCCACTCCACAGCCACCCTCAGCAGGACAGGACAGTGAGGCTCAGTGGAGAAGCAGAAAATGGATATTGAAATTAGATTTAGTGACGGTGAGACTACAGCTGGCTGTGTGGCATCTCAGTAAAACATTAAGCTGGAAGATCATGTTGTATTTTAGGTGTGTCAAGCACTGGGAGTGGAAAAAACCTGAAACCCTCTTAACAGTGGAAAGTAAGAATTATCTTTGCAGTAGAAGCCTGAACTGGCCCAATTTCAGAACATCTCAAAGGAAAACTTAATCCAGAGACAAAGGAGCAAAGATGATTTTTGAGGTTATTGGATCCACTTATGAAGTATTATTATGACCCAAGTTTTAGTTATGAGTTTGCACCAGCAGGATTTGTGCACAGAGCAGCACGAGGAGACCCCTGCAGACCTTCCTCTGCCTCCAAGCCCAGCCCAAAGAGAATTTGGGAAATTGGGAATGAGCAGCAGGAAAATGCCATGGGTGGTGGCAGACACAATTTGATGGAATTGCAGACTGCACATCAGGGCATCCAAAAGGCAGGAAACCTCTGGAGCTGGAGGCTTCAAACCCCCTCCAAGGATAGCTTTGTGTTTGTAACATTAAAATAATTTTAAAAAAAAGTACAATATTATACATATAAGGTTAATGATGTTTTCTGGAACAGGATAATTTTTATAATTATAATTATATTAGAAGAGCTTGTCTTGAAGATGGGTGAAGTCTCTCCTCCTGAAATCCTCCCAGTGATTATAATAATAATAAATAATAATAATCTGTCCAGCCCATGCTGTTATCCTGAGGAAATGAGGATATCCAAAGGTTTTCCTCCTGTACAGATCCCAGGGTTTGAATGGTGGCCCAGACAAAGACATTGTTGAAATCTTTAAATCTTTAACAGCACAGAACTAAAATACCAAGTTCAAACACCTCACATTGTTTGATTTGTTAGAAATTTGGGGCTAGGCAATGTGCAGGTGTAAGCTCTGCAAATATTTTTGGAAAGTCTGAACGAAAATCCTGAATGCAAATTAAAACTTGGCCCTCCCCTGACTCTGACAATGTTATTCTCTCTGGTCTTTAATTTAATGGTGTTGTCATTAAAACTACACATTTGTGGCTTCTGTAGAAAATGTCACCCTGAGAAGTAGCAGAATTCAGAAATATTACTGGTATTAAAAATTCTAATGGTAATATCACTTCAGAAGCTTGAAAAAAAAAATCCCTTCTCAAAATGTATGTTTGAAATAACCCAAACCCCCTTTCTTCAGAGGATTTTTTGTTGTTGTTGAAATCACAGGTTTTAACAGCAACTCACAATTGAGACTGGATGTTGAAATGTCTTTTTGATATCTCTGGTGTCAGGAAATTTTGAAAACTCATATCATATAATCACATTTTCTTTAGAAGTTTATTTAACAGGATTTTTTAAAATTAAAAGCTGTGCTAAATGTTAAATTGCTACATGTCACATTAATAGCACACAAAGAAGAGAAGCACAGTGTCAGGATAGGTATTTATGTATTTCTATCATTGTATAGAACAGCTACAGAAATATTCAATCTCTTTTGTTGCTGTTGCTTAATTAATCAACATTAATTTTTACTTAGTGTGATGTAGGGAGGTTTTCTGGATCAAATTGTCTCCTGTTTGTAGCACAGTGCAACACCCTGCAGGGCTGTCCATGCTCTGTTTGCAAGGCAGGCATCCATGGGGGAAACTCAAAATTCCTTAAAAAAAGGATGCTGAGAGGGACAAAACTGCAGTGGACGTGCAGAGCAGCGCTGGGGACACCTGGAGAGCCACAGCTGGACCAGAATCCTTCTCCTTCCACCACAGAGTGGCTCTTGATGGAGTTTGGGGGTTAAATTTTTCAGAGGAACCAGCAGCAGTTTTGTTTTTTGTCTCACAGGGATTTTTCTCCGCGTAAAGACCTCAGATGTAAAATGCTGCTTTTTGTCCGTGTCACAGCATCCTTTCTGCGCTGCTCCTGCTGAAATAAAAGCACTTTGCCTCTGGAATCCACAACCTGCACTTCCTGGGAATAAATGATTTCATCTTTGTGTTACCTGTACACAGAGAACAGGGGAAGGAGAATCCCTGCACACGTCAGCCAGGATTGCTGTTTATTGTTCTCCAGCCTTTCACTGCCCCAAATCACAGCCAGACCTTCTTGGAAATTGGATTTATTTTTTATTCCAAGCTCAGTTGTACGTGTAATTTATAACAGATGCACATAAAATCACACATGAGGAGAGACAGAATTAATGTTTTCTCAAGCCACAGAAGGGATTCTTCTCTCTGTCTCCTTGCGAAACTTTCTGTGACTTTAACTCTGACCTTTGAAAGACAAAAAAAAAGGAAATGTATAATTATTGCCACTTATTTGTGCGCTGTTCCCCTATTATGCTGTTACCAAAGACAGCCCACGGTGTTCCCTGCACTGACTCTCTGAAGTTTCACCTTCCAGAGTGGTCCTGCCTGAACAAAGGGGTTGGGAAGGGGTTTGGTGCCTCTGCAATCTGGGCACTGGTGAATCCCAGACACAGCTTTACCCTTTTCCTTCTGAATCCCACATGAAAATTCTGATTTTCAGACCCCCGTGGGGCTGAGGCAGCATTCTCAGGGGTCCCAAGCACTTTTTGGTCCTTTTTTCAAATTAAGCTGTTCTACAAGCCTGGCACAATCCTTTATGGCTCTGTTGGGCACTATGAAATGTGGGTGACATTATAGACATTAATCTTTGTGCTGTGCTGGAAGTTCCCTCTGCTCCTCACTAACACCTCCCTTTTCCCCCTCCTGAACTGTGGATTAATTGTTGGGTGTTTCTTTAGTAATGCTATGAAGCTTTCTGGCACTTCACATTTCCTCTTTCTTTCCAGCTTTCCTTCAGGTGTGGAAACAATGTTTCTAAAGGATCAGACACAAAAATGAATAAATAGAAAATTTTTCTCTTTTAACACTTTTAAGGAGCGCTCACTTTTCAGTTTGAGATAACTGAAGGACAAAACAGTATAAAAATGAGTGAATGAATCCTCTTTAAAAGTGTGATTCTCATTACCTTCAGCAGCAAATATTCTGTTCAAATATTCTCCCTTAAAAGGAAGGAGCACAAAGGATTCATCAGCAATTGAATCAGGCTTTCATTGCAGTGGATGAAAATTTCAATGAATTCTTTTGCAAATTTCCAGTTACCTAAATAATTTTGCATTGATCTTTGTGCCTGTATTGTAAAAATGTCTCTGCCTTTAAACACAAACCTGACCAATGATGAATTGACTATTGGGTGTCAAAAGAAGCATTTCAAGCTGAGACCTCAAGCCAAACTTAGGAAACACAAATTGTTTCTGTTCACATAAAGGATATTTCATCATGGGCTCTCCTTTTGGACACTACCACAGGCTTTGATTTGGGAAATGAATTTTATGCCCTCTAAAAAGTTCTCAAAAGGCCAAAACTTCAGCTGCTGTTCAGCAGCTATTCCTTCAGGGAGAGAAGTGTGCTGACACTGTATGCCTGTAAAAAAACTCTCACCAAAATTAATGAGAATTCACAAGATTTGCACTTATGAATAGGAAAAAAAATATGAATAAAAAGCAGCATTGTAAGGCCAGCAAAAATCCCCACGATTCACAGGTTTCTGTGGGAGTTTGGGTGTGCACTCTGATTGCCCAAAAGACTGAAATTGGAGAAAACTGAGAGCAAAGAAAGGATGAAAACCCAACTAAATACAGCAAGAAATAATGAGATACCCCAGTTTGCCCAAATCTAGCTCGCTGTGAGCCTCTCACCCACAGCTTAAAGCAGCTGGGTGTTCCTTTCAGAAAAAACTGCACAGATTGTGAACCAGGGAAAGGCAGCAGCAGAAAACCCTTCTCCTATCAGCCCTGTGGGAAAGGGATCCTGCAGCTGACCTACATTTGCTCAGGAGTGAGGAAAAGCATTTGAAAATGCAAATATTAATTCTTTCATCTTCCTCTCCCTGCTCCCCGAGCTGACCATGTGGAATCCTCCCAGAAAAAAAACCCTCCACGAGCCATCCCTGCCTGGGCTAACAGACTGTGAAAGATTCAGTCCAAACTTCTGCTCTGATCATGTCAGGCTGGCAGAGAGGGGGCACGGGCTGGGCGAGGCAGATGCTTCAATCTTCCGAGGAGTTGTCACTTCCCATGACCGTCACTTGGCAGGATGGCGACTTCCTAATACAGCAAAGCCTCTGGGGAGGGGAAAAAATAACTCACTCCTCTCATTCCTGGCCAGTTTAGGGTTTTTTTAAAAATCTCTCAAGGTTTTCAAGTCAAGGATGATGAGCACAGGGTGTGGTTGTACTGGCCCAGGACAGCAAGCACAGGGTGTGGGATTTTCTGGGGTCCCCCGAGGAAGGGAGGAATGATGAATCTGACTCCAGGTTCTTAGAAGGTTAATTTATTATTGTATGTTCTATATTATATCAAAGAATGCTGTACTAAAACTATACTAAACAGTAGAGAAAGGATACAGACAGAAGGCTAAAAGATAATAATGAAAAACTCGTGACTCCTTCCCAAGTCCCGACACAGCCTGACCGGGACTGGTCATTAAGTCGAAACAATTCCCACGTTGGATAAACAAGCTTCAACCACATTCCAAAGCAGCAAAACACAGGAGAAGCAAATGAGATAATTATTGTTTTCCTTTTCCCCTGAGGCTTCTCAGCTTCCCAGGAGAGAAATCCTGGGCAAGGGGATTTTTTCCAGAAAATACGACGGTGACACAGAGGGGATCCAAAATTCTTAGGGATCCGGGGCATTGGGGCTCTCCCAGCACAGCCAGCACGGAGCTGTGGGATGATCTGGATTCCCAGGAGAGATGCCACAAGCACAGCTCCCTCCCTTGGTGTTTACCTGCCTACCTGGAAGGATCTTTCTTTGCTGAGCCCCTGCCCGGGTGAGCGCCGCGCGGATGGAGCCGGGGGTGCTGCGGATTCAGGACACACATGACGAGGCGTTTCCCTGGCAACAGAAATGCCATAAAAGCTCTCCGAAGAAGAATTCCTCAGGGCTGTGCAACAAATAGAAACACGAACATGCTGAGACCTAAATATAGCTGAGCTTCAGTGCTGTTCATCCCAGGCTCTCCTTGGCTTGGGCTCGTACCTGAAAGGAGCGCGGCCGGCAGGACACGCGGGGATGGCTTCAATATTTTACAGCGTTTTGCTTTTAAACAGTGCCTGAGCAGAGGCTGGGATGGGTTACAGATGGCACCAGCCTGCTGCAGGATCACAGCCCGGCCTGACTTTGCTCTGAAAGTGCCCTTGGTCACCCACGGGAGGTTCCCTGCTCCTGGGAGCAGCGCGGGGTGAGGGATGAGCAGTGGAACATCAGCTGGGGGACATCAGCTGGGACACTGCTGCCACAGAGGGGGGAAAAGAGGGGCTCTGGGTAAAAGCAGTTCAGGCTTTTCCCGCTGCAGGGATGGGGGATTAAAGCTGAGACTTCTTTCACTTTGATTTGGAGTCCAAATTCTAATTTAGGCATTTTTGTCTGGTGGTGCTGCAAATACAGCAGAAGAAATGGGTGAAATTCTTGGGCTGCAAAACAAAAGGGCAGACAACATCCAATGATTCATAAAAGATGAATCCTGAAGATGAACACATTTCCCTGGAAATGAAGATTTTTTGATGCATAAAAGTGGATCTGGGCTCATTCAAATGTTTCTTGAACTAAAAAATGATCAGAGAGTGGTCCCCACTAGAGATTTCTAATAAATACAAGCCCTCAGCAGCTTTCCTTGGTGTGCTTGTGTGAGGTTACAATGCAGACCCATCACTTCAGATTGCCAAACCACTGGGCTGGAAAAGCCAAGGCTGGATTTTGTCCCTGGTGCCGTTCTCTGTGAGCCACCCCTCTCACCTCTGACACTGCAGCAGTGAAAATAATCCTGGAGAAGTGCAGGAAAAGCTGCAAATCAGAAATGCTTTATTGGACTGAAGTGTTACTTAAAAATGGTGAAGCTGATGCTGGATGTGCAGGCTCTTTCCCACCCTGGTGTCATTCAAGGGAAGGAGGATGAAGGCAGAGGAACCAGCAGAAAGATTGGTTTAGTGCAATATTCCCAAATTGTGTAATAACCACTGCACTGCTTTCAGGAGGGAGGGAAGAAGGATGTGACCTGAGGGACAAGTTACAGTGAAAAGTTTGGATGAATAAATGTCTTAGAGGTCAGTGTCTGGACACGGGAATTTTGCAGAGAAACTGAAATAAACAATTTTATCAGAATAAATGCATGAACAACGTTTTCCTCTACAGCAAAAAAAACTGCTGCACATTTCTAATGAGGAAGCTGATAAATGCTAGGGGTGATTTAAAATTCAGAGGAAGCTCTGCTAGTGGCACACATGAAAGAAAACCCTCCAGACGCAAGTGACAGAAGCAGCTTTCACTGAAAACAAACATACACAGAATTCCGGAGTCATGGGAAAACCAGGCTGGGAAAGATCATCCAATTCTGGTATCTTCAGCCACACTGGAGACTGTTGAGCCTCAGACCCTTTCCATGGAGGCAGGGTCCCCCCTGGAAACATCTCAGACACAGAGTGCTGTGCAGGATCCATGTGTGCTTTTCCTGATCATCTTTTCTGAAACCTTTTTGAGTGACCAAAGCTTTCCCAAATCCACAGAACAGAGCATGAGATCCAAAAAGCAGCCTGAAAGCTGCTTTTTAGGCAAACCCCAAGCATCTTTTCCTCACCTCTAGCAGAAAATTTTCTCGCCTGTTTTTAAAAGGAGACAGGCATTGATGTTCCTTCAGCAATTCGTGTTAGAAATGTTTTGAAAAAAAGCATACAGCTAAATTGCCTCGAAATTTCAGTGGGAACTTAAACCTTTTGTGATATGAGATAATTCCTTTAATTATGTTTGCCTGGAGCTTTACATGTGTGAGAAGTTCAGTGCAATTCACTGAGTAACAAAAGAGTTTCAGAGAGTGCAAAGAAAAAGGTCTGGAATCCAGCAGCTCTGCCTTGCCTGCTTTTCCCTTTGCTACCTCTATGATTAACATCAATTATTACTAATAATATTAAAGAGCAATATCCCTGAAGCAAACTTCCTTTTTTACAAAGTTCTTGAGCACCTGCTGAACTTCACTCTTGAGCACTGATGGGGGAATCACACAGAAAACCCATCCTGAGCTGAAGCCAGGAGGCTCCCCCAGCCCCAGGGACAGCAGAGCTGTCCCTGGCACTGCAGCTCTTGTCCAAGCATGGGGACATAAAACTTTCCAAGGGTTCTGGGCTGGAACTGCAGTGTTGATGTACAACACTGAGGCAGGGTCAGCTCGAGCTCAGGGTCTGTGAGCCACAGTCTGTGGTACTGTCCTGAGCTGTCCCAGCGTCTCCAGATCCTGGTTCCAGTGTCCCCAGAACAGCAGATCCTGGTTTTGGTGTCTCCAGACCCAGTAGATCCTGCTTCTAACACCTCCAGAGCAGCAGATCCTGGTTCTGACATCTCCAGAGCAGCAGATCCTGGTTCTGACATCTCCAGAGCAGCAGATCCTGGTTCTGACATCTCCAGAGCAGCAGATCCTGCTTCTAACACCTCCAGAGCAGCAGATCCTGGTTCTGACATCTCCAGACCCAGCAGATCCTGGTTCTGACATCTCTAGATCCAGCAGATCCTGGTTCCAGTGTCCCCAGATCTCCATCAGATCCTGGTTCCAGTGTCCCCAGAGCAGCAGGTCTCAGTTCCAGTGTCCCCAGAGCAGCAGATCCTGGTTCCAGTGTCCCCAGAGCAGCAGATCCTGGTTCCAGTGTCCCCAGAGCAGCAGGTCTCAGTTCCAGTGTCCCCAGAGCAGCAGATCCTGGTTCCAGTGTCCCCAGAGCAGCAGGTCTCAGTTCCACTGTCCCCAGAACAGCAGGTCTCAGTTCCAGTGTCCCCAGAGCAGCAGGTCTCAGTCCCAGCACAGATGTCCCCTCACTCAGATGTTTTTCAGGCTGGATACAGGCTGGGGACAGGCTGAGGGTTCCAGATGCTGCAGGCAGGGCTGGCAGGGGTGGCTGCCCACGCCTGGTGTCACAAGCTGGGACTTTGATTTGTGGCCCCTGAGCTGCAGGTGAGGCCCCAGGACTGAAATCCCCAGCCAGGATCAGAGCCAGAGTGGGGAAAAAGAACAGAACAGACACAAAACTCAGTAAAAACAGATGTGCCATGATAAAAGCCAAGAGCCCAGAGCTCAGGGGGTAAATAAATTCTCATTGCTGGTGTGATTCCATCTGAGCTGCACTCAGGATATGCTGAGCTCCCCAAAATCTGCAGCTCTGGAATTCCATTTTAGCATCAGCCCTGACTCACTTGGGACTGGAGCTACCTTGACTGTAATTGTTACTATATCAGCAAGCAAATATTAAGTTAATATAAATGAAACAGTCTACCATAATTTGGCTTAATTATTCAGAGAGAAGTCTAGCATAGAAGATAAATAGCTTTAAAATTGCTAAATAATTTGACTCCCCATATAATTGCCTGTGCAATTTGTGTTAATTGCATGTCAAGTACAGGTTTTCAAATATTAATCAATGCTTATTTATATTATTAATTAACATTCTTACATTACATTTAAATAATCTTGCAATGGCACAGTTACCAAAAGACAAATTTCTATTCCTGTGGGGTTTTTTTCTCTCTCCCAGTCTGCAAAAACTCTTTCAGTCCCACCCCTGAGTCACAGCCCCCTGCTAAGATCTGGATGATTTCTCTCAATATTTTCTCTTTCAGTGAGATTTGTCACTGTGACCTCTCCATTAGGGATCAATTTCAGACTGAAGGAAGCTGGGCAAGACTCCCTGTGAAACCTTTCAGTGCCCTGAGGTGGGGAGCGTGGGGAATATTGCAAAACTTCCTCATTTATCCACTGCCAGCTTCTCCTTGCCATCCTCCCTGAGCTCCCCGTGCCCTTGTTCAGCTGGGGAAGTGCAAATCAATAAAAGTCACAGCCAGACTTTGACCTGTTACAGGAGAACACAAAACCACCAAAGATGTGGCAAATAAAAAATTGGAGGCCCGGCACAATAACTCCCATAAAAATGAGGATTCGCCCCCTGTGCTCTGTGCATGGCTGAAAATGTTGAGTTTTCTTTGTGATGTCCCAAAAATGCTGAGAAAAAACTCTCCCTTATTCCTGTTCCAAAGGCCACCCCCCAGTTTTTGCAGATTTTGTTGCTTGGATTCCTCTCTGTGTCCAACCACAAAAGCTGATAAAAATCAGCAAATTGAATCAGCAAAACCTTCAGCTATGGGGTGGCTCTAAAGGGACTTTTTTCCTCCTCTTTCAAAGGCAGAGGTGTATAATCTACTTATTTTTTGCCCCTTTAGGGTGTAAAAGGGGCTCCCTCTTCGTCTGCACAATAATCTCTCAATCCTTTGCTGAAATAAGAAATCCTGTTTGCTCTACTTGTCAAGGCTCTGCTGCTCCCAGCAGCTGGAGAGCTTCTTAGAACTTCTTATTCCTTTTTATTTTTATCTTTTCCCATGCAGCAGGGAGGGTTTTTCACCCAAGTCTGTCACCTAAACTTTTTGTGACAGATTAAACTCCCAAAAATATTTAGAAACCAACCAGCACAGTCTTGAATGGAGGAGATAAAAGGAAATGGATTAATGGATCCAATTCTGAAGATAACAGAATAATTGTTATTTTCTGAAAGCCAAAGTGGTGTTATTTCATAAGAAATACAATGCCTTTTCTGTCAAGGTTGGGATTTGCAGAAATGCACAAAGAATACAAATTCTTATTTTTCTATTTCAATGGCAGATCATTATATCCCTCATTAGCAGAAAACAACAGCGCAAAAACATTAAGAAAATTAATAAGTTGTAATTAGCTACATCCAACAATCTGTGTCCTTTTGGCTGAAAATGAAGAGCTTTATTTTCCTTCAACACTGTGATTTGAAACATTCTGGCTTTCCTAATACCTTGGATCCTCTTTTATAGTGGAAATTAATTGTTTCACTTTATATAGTTTGGAGTAAATAACATCCTGCTGCATGATTTGCTCAGTGCTGTCAGTGAGGAAGAAAAACACTGAATTTCCACCATTTTTACCCTCATGAACATTTTAAAGTCTTTTATCACCCAGGTCAATGAGGAAATGCATTGGGATGTTGCTCTTTTCTTTTTTAGTTTGTTTAATTGCATGCTTTAAATATGCATTAAAAGTGTCTCTTCTTGTTCCTAACCACCCATTTCTAATGGAGTATTTTAATCACAGCCAAACCCTGCTAAATACCTTCAAAGGGAGAGCAAGAAACAGCTCTGGTTATGTGTTAAAAATGCTCTCCTCAAAAAATCCCCTCCAATCAACAAATAAATGAGAAAAGCACACAGGTGAAAAAAAAAAGTTTTCTGTGTGTGTGGATTAAACATGTTGAAGATCATAATCTGAATTTCCTGTTTCTGCTGTGAGTTCAACAATCAATTGTACACAAAATATTGATGAATGAACTCCTGATGTACATTAAGAAGATGTAATGGATGCATGACTGCTGAATAGAATAAGTTTATGCTGAATATATTCTATTCTATTCTATTCTATTCTATTCTATTCTATTCTATTCTATTCTATTCTAAAGATTTTTTTTCCTAATATCCAATTTAATTCTGCTCTCTTTCAATTTGAACCCCTTCCCCCTTGTCCTGTCACTACATGCTCTCGTAGATGTTTCCCTCATTAAAATTCTGCTGTGCTTTAAGGGATCCCTTCTGGCAAAGGGAGGATTTTCACCTCCTAAGGCCAAGGAGAGGGTTTTTCTTACCACAGCAGAGCCAGCAAGGAAAGAATTCCTCACCTCCACCCAAAGCTCCCTGAAACCTTGAAGGATTGTATGGAAATATTTGTGGATCATGGAAATATTTGTGGATCATGGAAATATTTGTGGGTGAAGCTGTAAAGATCGAAAGGAACTTCTCTGAGGAAGGTTTGGAGGAATAAAGGGCTGGGTAAGCTCCACTGGGGCTGATGGACTCTGTGGGATCTGCAGTGCAGACAGAAAAACCATTTACAGAGAGATGAATGAAGATGAGCCCAATAGCCAGAGTTTGGAATTACTCCTCGAAAATAATGAGAATCATTCTGCACAAGCACAAGCCTGCACTGGAGATTTATGATAGTATTTTTTTCCCCAAATTACTGTAAGTGTAAGGGCCAATGGCTACAGAAATGCATTTTAAAGATCCAAAAGCTTGAGCAGAATTGAGTCACCTCTGCAGATGTCAAGTGTTATTTCTGTAATTTACAGCTTGACTTTAAATGCACAAAAGGCAGTGTGCAATGCCATTACAGCAAGTAATGAAACCAATACTTCTCCAGGCATCAATATTGTTTAGAAAGAAATCTCAGTGGATTAACTGATGAACAGAGATTAAATTAGTTAGAAAAATACATTAGAAATTGAGAAGTTGATTGTCCTGTGCTGGGTCTATATAGGAGAATCACACACACACACAAAAAAATTGTCTTTCTTGCAAAGAACAAAATGCAAATAATATTCCCAGAGACACAAAATATCTGGCTTCTCTTGAATGTATTTTACCAACCTTGACACTTCTCCAGCTATTTGCATTTCTGTACTCTTTCCCCTGTATTTCCAGGATCCATCAAGGACTGGAAATAAAATATCCAAGGACAGAGGAGAAAGGAGGATAAAGATGGGGGTGGGAAAAGGAAGCAAACTTTGTGATAAATGATCTTAAAGGACATCAAAGGAAGCCTCGAAAATCCAGGAGCTTCAGATGGTTCATATGAGAGACAAATAAAACCTTTTCACTGCCAAATTCTGTTTTCAGAGAAGACAGTGCCTACACCAAAATGGCTCTGTTTTTATTAATTGATTGAAGCCATGTTAATGTTGTTGGAATTGAAATCTGATTTAAAGCACTTGTTTGGATCTAAGATTAACTGAAACCAAGCTCTGCTCCACAATGCCAATTTTCCAGTGATGTAAAGGCTCAAAGGTTGGATACAATGATCTTGGAGATCTTTTTCTTTAATGATTCATAAAATAGAAACTGCAGTGCCAGGCTGAGTCTGGACTTGACCAAATTCTCTCTTCAATCAGCTGCATGGTGGGGCTGAGTTCTTTCAGGTGGCTGCTTTATTTTAGGTTTAAAGAGGGCTGAATCCCTGGCTTGCAGAATGCCTTTTCATGGCAGCTACTGTAGATATTCTGTGAAATGTGTCTCTCCTCATTGCAGAGGGAATGGGATTGGACGTGTTCAGAACACATAAAGGAACGGGTGACAGAAAATGCAAATGCCAGGGAACAAAAATACCTCCCAAATGAATCACCATGAGCAAAAAGTGATGCTGAGAGAGCAGGGGATGTCTAAGAGAGAAAGGCATCAAGGAGAGAGCTTTACCACACCTGGAGAAGTGAATTTATACAGACACAAGGCTGTAGCTTCTGCTTTTAAGTCAGTCCCACCACTTCTCATTTAAATTTATTTCACTATCTGGTAAAACTCAGCATTAGAGACTTGGGAGGTCCTGTGGGAAGAAAACCTGAGTTATTTTTCAACCTGATAAATTCAGTTTGTGGTGTGAAAACACCAGTTTGGATGCTCAGCTGTGCTACCTCTGCACCAGGAGGTCGATGAACTGATACACAGCCCTAAAATCATGAACATAAAATGAACAATGTCTCCTGACTGTGCTTCCCCAGAAACTGCTGGAGTGAGGGTGAAGGTTGGATGGGAGTTTTGTGCATGACTTGAGGCTGATTTTACAGCCTTTAAGCACTAATTTCCTTTCTGTGCCCACAAAACCAGATGACACTGTGTTTTTTCCTCCATAAGAGTTTGAAGATCACCGTCAAGGCTCCAAGTCCAGAAGTTTAAAGCCTCCACAATTTTGGCTGCAGGTTGCACTCAAGCACCTTTGCACAGCAATGGCAACAAAGAGGGGCATTCAGAGAATCTCAGAAAAGAAAAGAACTCTAAGGCCATCAAACTGAAGTGATCATCAGTAAATAAAGTGGGAATACAACCACGTTCCTCCCCCAAACCCTCACCTTTACCTGCACCAGGGTGTCCAGCCCTGGGACGAGCAGCCTGTTACTCCTCAGCACTGTTGGGATTTTTTTATCCATCCAGAAAGGCAGGTGAGGATCAGCAGTGCCCTTTGAGAGGCTCTCAGCATCCCTGGAAGAGCTGGCTGGGGACGTTCCCTCCTTGTTCCCACCCACCCTGGGCAGCTGAGAGGGGACAGAGCAGCCCCCAGCCCCCAGGGAATGCCCACCTCCCTCTCCTCCTGGTTTGCTCAACTCCAGCTTCACCTTTGCATCTTCAGAAGGCAGATTTGAGCAGGCAGATCCAAAATAAACTCCTTATCATTAAACCAGAACAGAATAATAGAGAAAATAATAGGAATAAGAAAGAAAATGAGTAAGAAAAACGAGGGCAGCCTCTGCTTTCAAAGCCAAGGCTTAAATCAGCAGCTGAAAGAGCAAACAAAGACATTTCCCTCAGTTCCTAACACGTTCCAGGTTCATTTTTCCCTCCTGGCTCCCTGTGCAGAGCCCTGCTGGTCCTTTCAGCTGCAGCACCCAGAGCCACCCAGACTCCCCTCTCTATAAACAGTGGCTGCCCAGCAGCCCTTTCCTTTCTAGAACGTTCCTTTTGCCCACCAGCTCTCCCCTGGGAGTGCTGGGGTCTTTTCTGGTTTCTCATCATGAACAGCACAGAGCCACAATGGTAAGAGGTTGGAGTTCATTAATTAGCTCTTTTTGCCTGAGGAAGAGAAGGCTGAAAAGAACAAGCTTTTATTTTATTTATTTATTTTTTTTAAAGAGAAATCCAGTACACAACCTGCAATTAGGAATGAATATCACCTCCATGAGTTTCCTAATTACTTGCTACAGTGCAGATGCAACGACTGGGGATGATGAGGGGCTGAAAGGGAGAAAACCAAGCTCACACTTGTCAGGTATCAAACAGCAAACATCTGTATCTGCTGAAATATATTTCCATCTTCCAGTTTCCTGTGGGATGTGGGTGTTGAGGGGAGAAGGACCTTCCCCAGCCTGGACAAGACACTGCAGCCTGCTCAGGTGGGAACCAATAAATTGCATTTGGCCTTCTTGAGGCACCTGGTGGCATCAGGCTCCTCTTCTCAAATCAGGTGGAGGCTTTGCCATGAAGCCAAAACCCCCTGACCCCCCTGCACCTCTCCCAGGCCTTACAAATGAAATTAAAAAAGAGTTTCTTCCATTTTTGTGAAAAGAATCAGATCAGAGCTGCTGGAAATCACCACTCAGGCTCAGAGCAATGAGCTTGCGGGGACTGAACTGCAGGAGCAGCTCCAGCCTGGATGGAACAGCTCCAATAAAGATTTATTAAAGAACAAATGTGCTTTGTTGCCCCAAATATGCTGAAGAAAAGGGGATTCTATTTTGTCCTTTCTGCCTTTCCTTTCCAACCCACACCAGTGACTACACACCTGCTGAATAGATTTTGATGTTCCCACCAGCTCTAAAAATGTAATTTTTGATAATCCACTGATTTTTACTGCTTAAATAATCCACTTTTACAGGCTCAGTTCCCAATGTGTCTGTGTGTTTCCTTTGATCATCAGTTGCTACCTTTGACAATCATTTTTTATCAGAACTGAATTCCTTTTTTCCTTTGAAATAAGGATCCTCAGTGCTCAGTCTTCACCAGTAACTGCATTCCTGAACTTTTGTTCACAAGGAATTTTCAGCAACAATGCCACAGCAGCTGCCCAGTGGGTGGTGATGGAGTGAAAATTCATGTAAGGTGGAGAGAAACTTTCAGCTGCAAAATAATGGTTGAAGAATTACCACCTCTGTAGAGCAGCAGAGGAAAACTCTGGATTTAGTATGCAAGGAGGGAGATCTGCTGAGACCCAGACAGGACATCTACCAAATATTTTGTTTTAAAGATGCTGATTCCCTATGGAGAACTTTGAAAACAAAATACAAAATGCAACAACACCTGGAGATCCACAGGTATTTGTACAAGGAACTGGACAGGGCTGCCTGCTCTGAGACCCCAAAAGTGACAGAAACAACCCCAAATGTAGGGACAGAAAACTCCAGATGTGTCTGATTCACTTCTAATTTCACTCCAAAAGGAGCAAAAGCAGCTGGAAAATCAAAATCTGAAAGGAGCCCCCTCATCCCAACAACCAAGAAATTGGCAAAAGTCAATGACTCTTCTGTGTTAAACAAAAATAAACTCTACCTCTGTAGAGCAACATTTCAGATTGTTCTTGGCCTTCTGGTTCAGTAGGCTCAGTCTCTCATTCTGCCTCCTATTTATAATTAATGCACTTGGATTAAAAAATTATCCAGGAATTTCTTTGTTAATCCTCAGGGTCCCTTCTTGCATTTAAGGCAGGAGTTCTTGAAAAGGAAATGTTTCATATATTTTATCAGACTGAACCTGGAGAATCCTGCAGGCTCAGCTGAGGTTTTTTTAGTAAGCACCAACCCTGCTTATCTCCCTCTTACACCTTTAATTCTCTTTTGTTTTCTGGAATGTGTGTCAAAGAAGGCAAACACAAGTGAACCTGAAAACCATCAGCAATCTGCCACATCTTGTAGAAAATAGGAAATGCTGCTTGTAGAAATCACCTCTGCTGATGATCCAGCTCTCAGCTGCAATCTTTACCACACAGCTGATGAAGACATCTCTGCCATCAGCACTTCAGAGAGGCAGACTGCTGAATGCAGGCTGCAGGAGGGGAGCTCAGCCCGGTTTTGGCTGGGCTGTAAACAGCAGAGCATCCCTACGGGGTGCTGGGTCAAGCAGGAGCTTTTACATTTCAGATCACACGCACAGCATGCATGAAGTGCAGACACAGCTCTGGGTTTGCTTTATTGTAAAGTTTAGTTGGGATGTTGAAATAACCCACAAACAGTGGGTTGGAAATGGGTCTGGAGCATCCAAGCCAAATTCTGCAGCTGGGCCACCTGCCTGGGATGGCAAATTCTGCCTGGCACCTTTTTGGGATGGGTAGCTGCACTTGGAGCCTTTCTAGCAGCAAGAAGCTGAGCTAAAGGCTTGATAGGAATTGTGAACAGCTCTTGGTGATGGACACATCATGCAGGGTTGAGAGCCTTAATCCTGCCCTTAAACACATTCCTCAGGTGTAGCCAAACTTTCCTTGCTCTGGAACCAGAGGCACTGAAAGGAAGCAGAACGTTGGGCTGGGCTTTGCTGGATTTTATTTCATTTTTCAGGCTCGATCTCTCCCAGATCCTCCTGAGGTACATAATTTGTAGGCTGTAAAAGCAACAAACTTTGTTGGCAGGTCCTGAGAGCGCTGCAACTCACATTACAGAGCCTCTGCTTTATTTGCTTGTGTCATTCACTTTTTGTTGAGTACAGTGAGAAAGTTTCTCTTAATTAAGATGACGGCGGGAGCCCTGCTGTGTTTAATTAAACTACCATAAAGTTCAAGAGTCTGTTCTAAAACTTGAATCATAACCTACATGACTTGTTTTGCTCTGTCTGGCTGTCATCAGAGAATGGGTTTGGTGATGAGTCAGTCTCTGGTCAGGCCCCCCTGAGAATTCATTAATAAGTTAAAACATGGGGTGACGTCTGCTCCACCTCCTCACTGTAATGCTTTCCTAAAGAAGCCAAGCATATAAAGCTGCCCAAAGGGTGACAGTTCCTGCCATGGGCTTCTTCCTCCAAAATAAAAATGGCCACAATCATAATCTTTTATCTACTGATTTACCCCCTTCACCAGTCTGGAAGTTATGACAAATTTCAGCCCAGTTATTTCCAGCCTGTGAAAACCGTGTGCAACCATTGTGTGATATCACCTGGGAAAGTGACAGGAACTTCACCTACAAGTTTATAAACAATTCAAAACCAGATAAAAGTAGCAACATTTTCTAGTCAAGCGACAGGATTTGCTGTAAAATAAACGTAGATTATGAAGATGCTGAAAAAGAGCATGTATTAGTATTTTACCACCACTTGATAACAGAGTTAACAAGAGACAAAAGTTCAGCTAAAATAGTGCTTTTTAAATATACTTGCAAGATACTCCTTCATTTTGCTTTCAGGCACTTACAAAAACAATCCCCCACAAACCCAGCAGTTATTCCTGCAGATTTCAGCGTGTGCTCTGCAAACAAGAAATAATTATAGCTGAGCAGTGAAAGAGCTGGGGGTTTTTAGTCACCTCATTTTCACATCTCGTTTGGGACTCGTTCCACCCCGTGCTGCCAAAGTCTTGCAGAGAGCATCCCCCAAAGGCATAAAACTCCCAGCATTTGCAGCAGGAATAATTTCCCTTTGAAAAAAGGGAGCAGCAGCTCCTGGAGCTGCCTGGTGCAATCCCGTTCCACGGCTGGCATTCACTCCCTTCACGTCTCCCTTGCACTGTTACAAATCTGCCAGTTAAAAACTCCGTGCAACTCCAGAACGTATTGTCTGGAATGAAACAACCAATTATTTCTTCAGGTTTTGTGGCATAATATCCTAGGAAACCAGCAATTACAGAATCAAAGTGGCATCGAGTGGCGTAGAAAGGAGTGAGCATGTATTATTCTTTAAATAGCAGTTACATGAACTCATAATAAATGGGTATTAAGTGCTAAATGTATGATAAGTAATTTTTGACAACGTAATTATCCAAACAATACAAGGGAAAAGTTGTGAGATGGAATTGTCAAATTCTCTTGTACAAGTGCTGTGTGAAATTACAATTATTGAGCGCTGGCTTCTAGTCACGACCGCTGTGGGAATAAAGCAGTGTGAGTTTGTGTGTGCAAGCAGCACGTTTTCCTGGATTCCCAGCGTCTCTCTCCTGGAAAATGGCACCCACTGGTTTGAACTTTGCTGAGGTTAAGGCTTTAAACCACCCAAAATAAGTGGAAGGGAGCAGGATGACATTTTAACCTCTGAATACGTTATATACTGTTCCTTTCCAAGAAATCCCAGGACGAAGACGAAGGGTTTGTAAAGTGGGATGGACTTCCAGAATTCCTGGTTAGAAGTTTTTAGCTTCTCCTGCAGGGTTGCACAGTCGTTATAGCAACAGGCTTGAAACTTGAGGAATTTCCAGAGGAGGCACACCCCAATGTGAAATGAGGGGATGCTGTTGGCAGGATAACACATTCAGCTCCTTTAGAATCCTCTCTTGGTCTCAGGAGGAGCTGGGCCACGTGCCCAGCCGGGCAGCAGACCCAGCCATCACCACCACCAGACGATTCCTTGCGACAGGAATCTCCACCTCCATCCGATGAGAATCTTCCACCAGGACAGAGGAATTCTCTTTACACCAGAAAGAATTTCCCTGGGTCAAAAAGGCATTTGAAGAGCACTCAGCTTGGTTACCTGGGGGCCAAAAGTCTGTGTCTTGGCCCTGCTGAACTCCCCAGGAGCAGCTCCATGCTCTTGGTACTCCCTTGTATCAGTCTGGCTTCACCTTTCTCCACATTCTCTTCCCTCTCTCTTTCCCTGCTGCCTCCTTTTAGGTGGGAGTTGCTCCAGGGCAGCTGGACCAAAGATAAACCAATGGCCAGATCAAAAACCAGGCAGTGAGCTCACAGGAAGTTCATAAAACCAGAACAAAACTCGTTGCAGGATAAGTCTGTGCCTTTAAGGCGAGCACGATTTATTATCCACTAAGAGGCGTAAAACAAAATTCTCTTTTGGGGAGGTCTTCTTGGTTCAAATCTAAAATTGCTGTTGCCAAATTTGCTGAGGGGAAAAAAAAAAGGAATGAGAAAGGAGTTTTAGCTTCCAGCAAACATCTTTTTTGGACTCACTCCAAGAATCTGAGCGATTGGAAGTCACTTCTGGTCTGCATGTTGCCATTTCCAGCTGTGGAAGCATGCAGCTCAGAAATCCAGATCTGAGCATTTTCTTCCTCCTCCAGAGAAGACTGACAGCTTTATCTTTATCTTGGACTGGGAGTCTCTTCAAAAGACGCTTTTAAAAAATAATTATTTAAAAAATTTGTTGTCTGAATTAATTAAGAGTTCAGGAGAAAAGAGTAACATATTTGGAGAAATAACAGAAACTTCAGTTCAGTTCTCTTTTTTTCCCCTTCAATAACATCTGGCACCATATGTTAAAACAGTTTGCTCTTCTTTGTTAATAAAAAATGAAATTTTGTAATTAATTTTCAGATTCACACGACTGAAGGATCAGAATAATGAGCTTCCTGCATTTTCTCTCCATCTCCAAACCTTCATGCCCATACTCAGATCCTGGTAGATCAGCATCTTCTTTAAGTTAATACTTCTCAAAGGACATTTCATTTTATCCTAGTTGACATGTATTGCCCCTCATGATGGATATTTAGGAAAGATTAATTTCATCTTAAACTGAAGTCATTTTCAAAAGGACCTGTGAGACACAAGAACATAAATTCGAATGAAATTCCTTCAAATCTGCTGGTTTGAAAAAACTCTCATTATTCCTTTTGCACTGTTGTTGCAGCCCAGCTGTGCTGGGAGGGCTGTGGCTCTGAAGTGGAGAGCTTTGTCATGAAATGCCAGGAAAAATGGAATTAAAGAGGGGAATTTCTCCCAGGGAAGAGAGGAGAACCAGCTGGAGCCACCAGGCAGCTGAGCCACAGCTTTGGCCGAGGTCGAGCGAAGCAGGACTTGGCACCACCCAGGCTGGGCCCAGCTGCCCCTCAGATTATTCACAATTCTCTCGTCTTTGGTCCCTGCCAGGTTGGTTTTGTTGCTTCACACCATGGGTGAGCTGTGAGTTCATATCCCAGCAATCCAACAATCCTCAGTGGGGAGGGGAACGGGGCAGAATCGTTTCAGCAGTGTTTGCAGGGGATGTGCTGGGGGGAAGTTTGGGCTGTTCTTAGCTCAGCTTAGAATTTTGTGTGCTGTTTTTTGGGTGATTTTAAGACCTGCTGGAGATTGTCTTGGATCTCTCTGGCTGCTCTGTCACCTACAGAGACACGGGGAAAAAAGAGTGCTCCAACTCTCCCTGGATTTCCTAACAGTTGCCAGCAGTTCAATCCAAACCCAGCAGGCAGGAGCACCCTGGGGCTCCAGTGTCACACAGCCAGGCTTTGTGCGAGACCAGAACTGCAGAATGGAGGAACCCTCGTATCAGCCATTTCCAGGGTTAATGCCAGCCCCAAACCACTGGAAAAACATGAAGGGAATGATGTGCAAGGCTCTGACTCTTGGGATGGGATGTTTTGTTTCCTCTCTGCTCGCACGGTCAGCAAGGTGAGGTCCCTCCTGGGAGCCTCCTGTGCTCCCGGGCAGGTCTGTGCCCCATGCCCAGGTGGGAGCCCCCACGGGGCTGTCAGGAGGTGTCTGTGCTCTGGGGGCTCACACAACCACCCCCAGAAGGAAAGGGAGCTCTCCTTTCCACAGCACTGATTTTTCAGGAAGAACTTTTCCCAAAGGCGGATGGCAGAGCTGTCCTGAGCTCTGCTGGTGCCTTGGGGTGAGCCCCCAGCCCCACAGCAGCCAATCTTGCTCAGTTCCAGCCTGTTCTCCCAGCCCTGGCATGCCTGGCACCGGGGCTGGGCAGGTTGGGATGGATTTTTCAGGGAGCTCTCAGAGCTGTCAGTGTACGCGCTCATTACGGATGTCAGAGGCAGCAAACAAATCACAGTGATTGTAGGTAACTGATGCCATTAATTACCCACATGGCAGGCACTTTCCCTGGCAAATTCTGTCACCCTATCTCCTGAAAGTAACACAGATATGGATTCCTTGCCTACATTTCTTGCTGTTGTAAAAAGGAAGATGTTTTCACAGCAGGTGTCGTGAATTAAAAGGGGAAGAAAACACAAAACATCTGGAGGAAGGCTTCAAACATTACAAAACTGTGCATATTTGTGTAGAGAACAAATTCTTCTAATAACTGATCCAAGAAAACACATTCTTTGTGTTGTTTAAATGGGATTTTATAGGCTTCTCAGGACCCTCTAACCAAGACATAAATATGCCACCATGTGTCAAGTGTTATTAAGCTTTCAGTGACAGCAGCGTGAACCTTACAAGCTGCAAATGTGACAAAGAACAGATTTCACTGCACATCAGATCTGCATCTTAATCACAGAACCCTTCTCCCAGATGCTTTAGCAGGAGAGCAGCTTCCCCACATTGTTTGTCAAGTATTTATATATTTACAGCTCCTGAAGGCATCCCCTGCTCCCCAGGGAAGGAATAAATCTTCCCCAGAGCACTGCACCAAAACCACGAAGGAAGAAATGGGGCTTTACACCTGCCAGCATTTCCTCCAGCAGGGTTAGAGTGTGCATTCACAAGAATGATCTATTATGAATATTCACCCAGAAGAGAGTGATTTCTAACCACTAAAGGATGGTCCTCTTGGGCCATCATATAAGTATGGATTCGCTCCTTTGACCTAAAAATGCAAGTAACTTCCAATAAATACTTGGCAAAGGTTGTTGCTCTTGTTCATGAATTGCCCATTAATCATTTTTCTACAGCACAAAAAAAAAAAAAAAAAAAAGAAAAGAAAAGTTGAGAATTATCCACAGTTTCAAAGATATGAACCTTTTGGCTCAGTGGTTACATTGCTGTAAATGGCAGAACAGCCGAAAAGCTCTGTTAACACCAACAGAAGGTTTAAGGTTTATGGATTTCCACATCCACATTCAGACACACAATTTATGTTTATGGGCCTTGATATAATAAACTACTTGCAAAACTCCAGCAGTCTTTTTTTTTTCTGGTGCTGTATCCGTGTGAATAAATGGAGAAAAAGGAGATCTGCACTAAACTAATGAACCCTTTGGATTACAGCTGCTGTTTAAATGAAGCTCAAATGCCTTATAAATACCACCTACAAACCAAACATTATTATTTCTATTCACATAGGAGAGGGGGTTGTGAAAGAATATGGGATAAAATAAACCTCAGCTATGAAACTAAATGAGAATCAGGTTTGCAGAAAATATTCCCACAGAATTGCTCATGGAGCTGGGTTCTCTGGTAAACACCTGCCTGGTTCTTTAGCAGTTCCAAAGTTTCCAAGGAATTAATCTGAATTTGCCCTAAAACTTTTATCACAGAATCCTCTATTAAATGGGGAAGGTGATTTGTTTTCCTTCAAGTGGCCTTTTGCAAGGAAAACGTTCAGTCTGTTTCTCTTTGGTCTCTGGGAGGAACACTTTCCTCCCATTCAGTGCAAAATCAATACAAACCTCATTTAAAAGCCATTACAGTCCCTGAAGAGATTTCCTTCACACTAATGGCCTCTGAATCAAGCCCTGGGTGTGTTACACACTTCAAATGCTCCCCTGCATTTTCCTCCCTGTTAAACTCTCCCTCAGCTCGTGATTCGGAATCAAACGCAGGCACAAGACTCATTTAACAACTTTTAGCATTAAGCTCCTAAATTGCATTTCTCAGAGGGAACAACATCAGCAATGTTTCCCTCGAGTGATTACGGAGTCTAAATATTCTGCACACTGTGGGCTGAGCAGTGGTTAAGTGAGAAGTGGCTAATTTACTTTGGTGCTTACCAAGTATTTCCCACTTTCAAGAGTCAAACCACAGCAGTGCACAGATAATCGTGCTGCCACATTGCTGCAGAGATCAAACATTTCAAATTAACCTTTTAAAAGGGGCACACAGAAATAGCTGTTATCTGGAAAGCACAGCTCGCAGCTCCTTTTGTCACAGTTTATGGGCTTTAATTCAGCCCTTAATTCCTCATTATTGCACCCCTTATTTGAATAGTGAAAGTTATTCTTACCATTTATTTCTGCTGCTCTCAACGATTATCGCGCAGCTCCACATTCACGGAATTATTGAATAATTTGGGTTATTTGGAAGAGATGTTAAAGATCATCTCATTGCATTCCCTGCCCCTTCCACCGTCCCAGGCTGCTCCCAGCCCTGTCCAGCCTGGCCTTGGGCACTGCCAGGGATCCAGGGGCAGCCCCAGCTGCTCTGGGCACCCTGTGCCAGGGCTGCCCACCCTCCCAGGGAAGGATTTTTTCCTAAATCAAGAATTTTTTCCTAAAAAAAGTTCCATCCCATAGGAATTCTGCCTTCATCATGCAGTTTCACTGGCAGTCATTTATTTACCTGGAGCAGATCCTCTAAATAAGAGTATCCATATTTGTGTCACACTCATTTTTCAAACACTTCTATTTGCCATTCCATTTTATTATCCAACCCAGTTGATTCTGTGTGATTTAGCTTCCAGTGGGGCTCAGAGGCACAGCAGCAGAATGTCAGCACAGCCAGGTCCACTTTTGGACCCCATGACATTATTTTCTGCTCCTGTCTCATACACTTCTACTTGTATGGAGATTTCACCTTCAAACAGATCCATTATTTTAGACAAGTATTGATTTTCCCAGCTCCTGTCTTATCCATCTTCTGCTGTTGGACATTTTTCTTTTGTCAAGTGTTTGTTAAGCAGCAGAAGACATGATTTAATTTTGAAGCAGCATATGTTTGAGTACACAGTGTTTTCATAACTTCTCTGACTGGTGTTGATTGACTTTTATTTGCTGTTTGTGCCGGTGTATTAATTTGATTCCTCGTGGATGATCTCATTAGAACATGACAGCAATCTGTGGTGCAGAATCATCTCCACAGCTCAGCTCACATTCCCATTATAGCTTTCAAACTTCTGCTGCTTTACTGCATTATCTGAATTTTCCTGTGCTCTCCTATTAGCTCTTCACCAAGTTACCCTGCAATGATAAAGCTAATTTTGATAGCAAAATGCAAAGTGCATTTCTTGCCAGCCCCTGGTCTGTGGGAGGTGTTTGGTTTCATTAAGCCTGGACATTTTAACAAAGCCATCTCACCTCATTAGCAATATAAAATAAAATGCACCAACATTTTTTCCAGTGGATCTTTTTTTTCTGAGTTGCTTTTTAAAACTGAATACAAAGGATCAGATGCTGATTTCAGTTTTGTTGGGGAAAATTGCATAAAAACTCCAGAGAATTTAGAGAATTTATCACACTGTAAATGAAAGTAGTCTGGCTGGGAAGATAGCAATAACTCTAAGAAAATATTTTGCCAGAGGTTTTCAGCCCAAACTGACTTTCCATTGTAACTGAATCAGCTTTATGCAAATGGTAAAGTTCTATTTACTAAATAACATCTCCTCTAGCAGAATTTAAAGGGATCTGCCTGGCTGCAAGGTACTGCTCAATTCCCAGCAGACAGCACTTTCCATTTGTATTCATGGGCAGAAACTTCAGCTGCTCCAGCTTGGAGAATGAATGCTTTATGATGATGTTATGGATTATATATTGTCTGAGAAATCTCTAATAAGCAGCCAAGTTTGACAAGTGTCCATCAGTCACATCTCTGCCAGTGACCTCCACTAAATCTTTGTGGAGTCAGAAGAAATAAGTAAAGGAGGACTTCAGACAGAAATTTTTCAAAGAACTGTCTTGGGACCTCCTTTTCCCATTTTGCCTTCCTCAGCTTGCAGTCTGTGGGTTGCATTCTTTTAAATCAAAAGGAACTTTGGTCGTAGCTCCAGCTGTCTTAAAACGCTGCTCCCAACTACACAGAATGTGAATAAAACTCACACCTGAATGTGAACAAAACTCACACAGAATGTGAATAAAACTCACACCAGAATTTGAGCAAAACTCACACAGAATGTGAATAAAACTCACACCTGAATGTGAACAAAACTCTCAGGAGTTTTGAGGGGTAACAATATTCAAGAGAACAGTCCCTTGATGACCAACTTACAGAAAAGTAGCAAAAAAAGGTGAAGGGTTTTAGCAGAGTCCCACACTGAGTTTCCTGATTTTTCTTTACCAGGCACTGTGTGTGTCCGTCCATCCATCCATCCATCCATCCATCCATCCATCCATCCATCCATCCTCCATCCATTCATCCATCCATCCATTCATCCTCCATCCATCCATTCATCCATCCATCCATCCATCCTCCATCCATTCATCCATCCATCCATCCATCCATCCATCCATCCATCCATCCATCCATCATCCATCCATCCATCCATCCATCCATCCATCCATCCATCCATCCATCATCCATCCATCCATCCATCCATCCATCCATCCATCCATCCATCCTTCATCCATCCATTCATCCATCCATCCATCCTCCATCCATTCATCCTTCATCCATCCATCCATCCCCTTGGATCCAGGAATTCCCACTTGCTGGTGACATGGAACCAGGCCAGCAGCTCTTCCTCACATGAGAATATCTAGGCCAAAATTGTCATTCTTGAATTTTTCATTCAATGCCAAAATTGCACTTGAGAACAGTTATTGTGTGAATCATTAGTTGTGCTTTTTTTATGAGAAGATTTTCAGAGCAAAATTGTTGGTCCTACAGCCTGTGGCTTCTAATTACTTTATTTTCACTTAAGAATTTTTTTCCTTAGAAACCCCTATATCCCCATTCTCTTGAAAACTGAAATCCTGTGAAAAAATCAGAGGTGAACAGATTTTTGACAGAGGGGAACTAGAAAAGAAAGGGCTTCAGGGGAAAAGCATATTAGCTGCAGAAGTGTTTATCTCTCAGCTGTGTGTATTTAAGCAGACAGACATGGTTTATATTTGTGAAAATGCAAAGCTGCTCCTGCTTTGAAGCTGAAGGGCCCTTGGCTTTTACTTCTCTTCCTCTGACACACTGTGTTAAAAGTTTTAGGTTTATTAAAAGATATTAAGAGGTGATTTTGGAGCAGCATGTGCTGGGGATATGGTGTTGGTGGTTTGTGGCCCTGTCTGGCTGAAATGTCCTGGCTGGGCTGGAAACACTGATTTCCACAGCCCAGGGGGTGCCCTGCAGGGACAGAGCCCACTCTGTGTCACTTTTCCTATCCACACCTCTGGGTCCCATGGAAATTCCCAGAAATTATCACCAAATGACAGCAGGTCCTGGAGGTGCCGCACCACGGGTTGAACAAAAGGAATTCTGATGTGAATATTTGCGTGGAAGGCTTCTGGGTCAAGCTGGAAATTTTAAATTTGTTCTTCTGAGGCACCAAATCTCTGTATTTTGGAACTCTGTTTATGTGGTGTGGCACAGCATCCTCAGCAGTGCCAGGCTGAACCTGGGTCAGCTCCTCTGCCCCACCATGGACGTGCTCCAGTGGACAGATCTGGGCAGAGAAACTCAACTTGCTGCTTTTCCTTCAGCATTCCTGCCTTGGGGCATCCACAATTCCCCCCTGTCCTGCTGTCTTGGCCTCAGTCTTCTTCACATCCTAAAGATTGTGAAAGATAGAAGTGGGAGCAGAAAGCAGCATGGGAAAAGCTAAATTTTGGGCTGTTATTTTTGTTGTGTTTTCAGAAATTCTTGCTTAATTTTCTTGTGGAAAAGCCCTTTCTTAAAGAGCCAGCCTTGCACACATAACCCTCAACACGTTATTGCTCCACACTGAGCTGGTTTGATAAAGACTCAACAAAAAGCTGCTCTCACCATTGCAGACACACTGATTTCAAGGCCCAATAAAACCAGCAGAGAGTGGGAAGGAGACCCATCTCTCACTTTCTCTGTAGGCTTTCCAGTGACAGGCTCTTGCTGGTTATTTGACAGAAGCCATCAGCAGGCATCCTTGGAGGTGAGCATTTAATGTAGGATTCATTTTAGCGTTTGATTCAGTGGCAATTATTCCTTGCACATTATCAGTGAAGTGACACTAATGCACTCTGTGTTCTGCTGCTTTCAGGGATCACACCTGGTGACAAAAAGGGAGAAAGGAAGCACTGGAGCAAGAGAAACCAACTTACATTCAGTTAAAATTTATTTATAGGCTGGTGTTTCTGAAACAGATCCTATCTTTTTTCCTTTAGTGCATATATTTTATATATTTATCTCTCACACTTGGGAATTGTGGGACATCTCATGCCTGGAAATTCAGCTTTTGAGGGGACCAGGGCTGGCAGATGAAACCTGAACCACGCAAAAGTGTTTCTCATCTACCTCATGCTGCTGAGCCCATGAACCAAGCATGTCCAAGCTGTGTTCTCTCCCCAAAACCATCACCAATATTGAACCAAACTCGTATTTCTGGTTTACCATGCAGAACCTAACAAAAGAAGAGCCACTACATTTGTAACAGAATCTTTATATTCAGGTACACCCATAAAAAAGTAGTGTGAAAACTGGCTGGAAGAGTCCTGGAAAGGAAAGGAAAGGAAGTAGTGGAGATGCTGGATCTAGAAAAGGTGTGACTGGAGGAGAACAGGCTGTCTTTGAAATCACTTTTAGCTGGGAAAATGGGCAGAGTAGCTGGATTTGGCAATTTGTTTTGAGCAAGTTCCTCCACTCATGGACTACATCTGCCTGAGGTTCATTTGTGCAGCCTGAACAGGTTGCATTTCTCAAAAGAGCAAAGTTGGGCATCAGCTTGGAATTTTGGAGGTTGCCATGGTTTCAATATTTTTATCTTCTCTTCAAGTCATTAAGATTGCATTGGCAATTTCTTAACAATCACACCTGAAAAATGGGATTTTCTGGCTTGTAGGAGTCAGAGGTTTAGAACACATATGTGGAGCTGTGCAGATATTGCAGCCCTGAGCAAAACTGGTCATGAAATAGGCAAAGGGTGACAATTCTGAGCCAACAGGATGCATCTCTTAGAGGGTCCATGAGTCAATATAAAAAAGGGATTTGATTAGGTTTATAATGTAGGAGACATGTGGAGCATTCTGTGAACTTTTCAAAGCCTGAGCCTGAGCAGGGAAAGCCACTGAAAAAAAAAAAAATTATTCCAATTATCCAAGTCATTATCCAGGAACAGAAAATGACTCAGAGAAAGTGTCAGTGGGTTGAGTAGAGAGCTGGCCTCTCTCTTTGGAGAGAAACAGCTCAACCTTCTGGAGCCTGATCTGCCTCATCCAGCATCAGCATCTTTGCTGAAACACATCTCCACGTCCAAATGTTCCAAGAACAAGGTTTTATTCCTGTGGGATTCAAGGCACACAGCAAAGCTCACTCTGCTCTCTTCAGGCAGAGCCAGCTCTGGCCAGATCCTCTGAAGAGCCTGGAGTGAATTGCAGACTCTCTGCAGGCACCAGTCCTGATTTATCTGCTTGGGTGAAGTTTTGTTTATCCCATAAATTAAAACCTCTGAGTGAAGGAGCTGAGCTGCTCTTGGAGGAGCACAGGGAAGGATTTTGGGCTGGGTAAGGTGGGTGAAGGAGCTGAGCTGCTCTTGGAGGAGCACAGGGAAGGATTTTGGGCTGGGTAAGGTGGGTGAAGGAGCTGAGCTGCTCTTGGAAGAGCACAGGGAAGGAGCTGGGGCTAGGGGAGTTGTGTCAGTACAGAAACCTGGGAAACTGGGAGGGAATGCACTCACCCTTGAACATGGCAGAGGGAAACAAACCCACTCTGGCTGCAGGGCTAAATGTGGGCAGTGCCTCCCTCCAAGGGGTGGAATCAAACCCCACCTCTGGAGCAGAGGAATCACAAACACGTGTGTGCCTTTACACTGGGATGGGTTTTTATCTGGAATCTGTATCTGTGCTTTTATTAAAATTCAGGATGCTTGAAGTATCTTTTTTTTTTTTAATCAGCTCCCCATTCAACCAAGCTTGAGAGACTGAGATGTAAGACCCTCAAGCCTGGGGTGTTTGCATGCAGTTTTTAAACTACTGCTACACTTCTGGCTGTCTTTTCCCTCTCTCTCTTTTTCCTCCTCCCCAGAAGCCAAGTTTTTCAGCAGTTAAGGAAAACCCTTTTATTTAGCCACTAAAAATCCCTTACCTGTCTCACTGCTGTTTTATAATGCTCGTTTACTCCAGAACTCGACAAAATAGAGCCACAAATCATTGGCTGAACAAAAAAAAAACAACCCTGAACTTTTCAAACCACAGCTCCATACACTTTAAACCATCACTGCTTCAGGAGCTGGACACCTTCCAAAAAGAGCTGATGTATTCTTCCTTTTGGCTCTCCATGAGGATATAGGAATTTTTCAGGTGTTTAATCCCAGGAAAGCCATGATGCAAAGCTTATATTCACATCCCTCCTGGAAAACAAAGTGGGAGTCCTCATGAGCTCTTCCCTGGAGCTCCTGGATTCTGCCAGCTCATGAGCTTTGCTGACTGATCCCTCGTTCCCGTGGAGTGCACTCATCATGTTGAATCAATATCTCGGAGAGAAAGGAGGTCTTGGGGTTAAACAAGGTCCCAACAAACAGAACACGTTAAAAATGCAACGTCTGGAGCTTCAGCCTCAGCTGAGCTTCCAAAGGGAAGCAAATGTCAGGACTCAGAGTTTCAGGCAAAAGGAGGGGAAGGTTTTTTTTGGCAAGCAGGCCAAGAGCTTTATCCGGAGTTCTCAGTTCATCCTCAGGGTACAGCGAGTTGTTATTAATAAATTAAGTGGCTACATATAAGGGAATAATTGAGGAAAGTTCTGCAGGCCACACAGGGGCAAAGCCCCCTTTTCAGAGAGAGAGGGGAAAGAGTTTCTGAGAGATGTTTTGATGCAGTGTCCTCAGCAATTTCACCAAAGCACAATGCAGGAGGACAGATTCCTTCAGCCAGGGAGGAAGTGCTGCCTAGGAAGTCAATAATTTCCTATTTCTCACATTAACAGCACCTAGATTTAATGTCAGAGTGCTTTTGCCATTGGCCATTGATCTCTCTGAGGTGACACACCGGTGACAAACTCTTTATCCTGGCTATGAAAGCTGTTTGCTGCCAGGTGCATCCCAGGGACACAATAATTTGTGCTGTGGCTGTACAACAGGGACATTACAGCTCACTGCTGGCACCTCTCAGCTCTAAAGCAGCCCAGAGCCAGATAAATGATGGCAGTGACTTAGCCTTGACATTTTTCTTTTCATTTTACAATCATGACACATAAGAATGTTTCCGCTGTAACATTTAAGTCGAGTGAAAAGCACATTTTAAATGTCTGATACTGTTTTTTTTTGGAGAAAGATATGATTATTAATATTTTGAAAGAACAACTTTTCCTGAGGAGACGTGAAGCAGAAATCAGAGAGAAGGTCAGCAGTCCAGATTTGCAAAGTGGGAGGGATATCAGCCTCCTTCGTCCCCTGGCCATTTGCAATTCCAGCACTGAGCCCTTGTAAGGAGCCTGGCACAATCCTTATTCTCCTTTCCTCTCACCCAGCCATGTCTTTGCTCCATTAACACCACTTCTGATCTGTGCCCATCCAAGCAGACCACGTTTACCCCAGAAAGGACAATAAATAGGTAAATAAATCAGGGTAGGAAAGGTAAATTACCTTTCCTGATGTGACCCAGGTAAGAGCAGAGGGAGTTGGATCATCCCTCTGCACCAGGGAGTGACAAGGGAGCCCATGGCCTGGCTGATGGCACAAACCTTGCTCTCAGAATCCAGCAGATCCCTTATTTTATGCACTTTCAACCACACTTGAGCTTGGAAATAATCAGGAAAGGCACCACCTGCCAAAGTGCCTGGGGCAGAGGCCACGGACACAAAACCTGCCTGAACAGCCAGGGGCTGGCAGGGAACCCACCCCACCTTCTCCTGCCCCCTGTGCTTTGTCTTGTCCTGAATGTGCTGGCCTGGAGGAACCCCACTTCCCCCTGGGGTTCAGTTTCAAGCCCCATTTTTATTTCCAGAGCAGTCTAGAGAAGCCTGGATGGCCTTGGTGTGCTGCCACACTGCACTGATGCAATGTCTGTCTGAATTGGAGCTGCTGTGCAAGCTGAGGATTTCCCTACATGGTCCCAGAGATAAATTATGCTCTCAGGCTCTGACAGGACTCCAGACTCTACACTGGGGCTCCTTGGACCTGGGAGATTGAACAGATGAAAATGACAGGTAACTATTGGGGATAAATGGATGTAATAAAGCATAATTGCCCTAAGTCACCTGCCTGGAGTTACTGAAGGAGAGGAGGGAGCAGACAGCAGTAAGACCAGTAATTTCAAGTCCCCAGTTTCAAGTCCCCAGTTTGTCACCTGAGGGAAAGAGGTGGAGAGAACAGGCAAGCCTATTCCAGGGGCTGTACATAATCCTGGCTCAGTTTTCAGAACTCACTGTCAGCTCTGATGGACTCGGAGCTGTTTTGATGCCCCGGGATTTTAACTTTTATATTTTTCATACGTGTGTAATCCTGCAGTTCTTTTGTGTGTAACTCTAAACTCCATGTGCAGTGGGAGCTGCTGCTTTCCCACTCTGGGCAGACACAACCATTCCTCTCCAGGCCTGGCAGCCAAGGACACCTCACTGCCTCAGCCTGAGAGATGGAAACAAAAGGGAGCTGGGGGGAGCAAACCTGGGGTCAATGACTTCATGACCTGGAGCTGGAATTGGAAGATGAATCCCTGGTATGCAAATGGCCCAAACTTATAAAAGTGTGAAAACCTGTGATCCATCATCCATTTTTGGGGGAACCCCTGGGGGGCTTCACCTGCCCAAAATGTACCTGGAGGCCCTTCAATAAATAGAAATGCTTTTTATTCCCTTAATTTTGTCTGGCCTGTGTTGGCAGGTGGTCCCAAAAGGCACCAGTTTATCCAGAGAAGCTGTTGAGGGGAGGGAGGAATTAAAGGAGCTGGAGAGAGTTTTGCACAGCCCTGTCCTTTGGCAGGGGCAGGGGATGTGCCCCTCGGTGTCCTTTAGCCATGGTCCAGCTGGGGACAGGGGGCTGTTCCCAGGTTTTAGGGTCCTGGTTTGAGCAGCACCCTCCACAGCACTCTCAGGTTATCATTTGGGGTTTTTCTCCCAGGAGGAAACAGCTCCAGCTTGTTCTGGGAGATGGCATTTGTTCTTAGAAAAATGTCTTTCTACATTTTGCAATTAAACAATTATGCAGGCATTTATTATTATAATTCCCTGGCATTGCCAATTGCCCCTCTGTTAAATTCTCAGCCCTGTGCTAAGTGTGAGCATTTTCAACAGGAGATTTAAATAAAGGATGAGACCTCTGCTGGCCTTTTGCACAGAGGTAGAAGTTCAGCAGCCGACTCCTGCACTGAATTCATTCCCTGCTGCTCAGGATCTGTCATTCCTCATCCATCTGGGATTTCTGGACTCACACAGACCTCCCAAGGCAGTTGTACAAAAGCCCCTTCAGTTTGCCCCACAGAAACCCTGAGCAAATACTTCTGGATTTACAAAATATTTCTGCAAACAAGATTTAAAGTCTCAATTATTTTCTCTTTTCCAAAGAACCCCAGATACTAAAGGAAGCCTGCAAGTTTTTGGTGGGGAAAAAATACAGGTTCCTTGTGTTCTAGTGGTGCCACAGCTCAATAATCATGGGCAGGGACCATTTCCATCTATAAAGTGCTTTTTTTTTTTTTTTTTTTTTTTAATTCTGTGAGTGCTGGTGATGGTGGGGCCAGGGATGTCACAGCTGGACCGATTTAAGAGGTTTCCCTGTGTGTCCCATCCTCTCTCTGCCCTCAGCTCTGAGGTCCCAGCCTGGAACCATGGATGATCTTGGTGAGCTCCTTCACAGGGGAAATTTTCCTCCTACAGCAGGGGAAATGATCCTCCTTCTCAAAGAGAATGATCAGTGTCCTGCTCTTATTAATGTCCTCAATTTCTGTCCCTTTACCAGTGCAAAAGAAAGGGTGGAAGTGTGCATGTAGGATGGGAAGTCTAAGAGGAAAATATGTCTTTCAAGAGCAGCTGGAAATTGTCTTGCCTTAATGGGGAATTTAAATATTCTTGAAGAAAAACTAACAGTAACAATTAAAATAACAATAATGACAATAACAAAACGTTATTTTAAATGTTTGGCTCATCCATGAGATTTAAATCCATGGTAGCTAAAATTCCCAGGTGGTTCCTTGTCCAAATATTTGGCCATGTCCTGATCTTCTGGGTGGCAAAGAGCAGAAAAGCTCAGGTGAGTGAATCCCCATCCCACTTTAACCAGCAGAACCACTGCAGTGCTCTCAGCTCGTTAAATCTTGGGAGAAAAAGGAAAAATAAAGGCTGTCCCTCCTGCAAAGAATACAGGAGACATAAACACCACATCTTGTGGATTATTAACACAGAGAATTCAAACATAGGCGACTACATGGAAAGCAGAGAAATGAATTATGTTGCTGGAATCTGATGGAAAAGCTGCCTAGAAAAAAATAGGGGGAAAAAAAGAAGAAAGATTTATGCAAATCACAGAGTTTTTAGAGCCATTTCACTGTCAGTGCTGTCTTCATGCTTCATCCTGTGAGCTCCTGATCTCAGGAATCATGTGGCAGAGCCCTGGTGTGTGCTCCTAAATGCCTGGAAATACAAATATATACATTTGTCTCTGCAGGAGCATTCAGGGAAGAACAATTAAATAGATCTTAATTTAGAGGCTGCCTTCACCAGTCTAATTCTGGTGAGTAACAAAATCCAATTGAAATTTAATCAGCAGATTGAGCATTGCTAACATTTGAGAGTTAATTAGGGTAATAATTACTGAAGAAATGGATTTGCTGCATTGAGGAGAAGTTGCTATGGTGTTGCCATATATGTTTGAGAAAGCAATTTAAAGCCATCCTCTGGTGTTGACAGAATAGCCACAGATGAAAAATTAAATGGGCAGAGCAGCAGAACGTGGGAGCAATTCCAGCACCACCCCAGCTCCCTTCCATCCTTCCTGGGGTGTTTTTTCTCTCCAAGTCAGTCCCAGGTGCTGATGAGGCCTCAGACTCCTGGAGCTGAGCGTGGGGGATTTCATTATCCTCTGGTTCTGACTGTCAGGGAGGTGGCAGGGCTGGGGATGAGGAGATTTGCAAGGGAGAAAGAAAAATGTCTTCAGGAGGGGATGGCAGCAGCAAGGTTTGGACACTCACTCATGGAGGTGAAGGAGACTCTGGAGAAGCTGGATAACATTTGTCTCTTGTGTCAAAAATGATCTGGAACCCATTCCAGACCAGAACAGATTTTAGAGAGAAATGAACAGCAGGCAATGATGGGGTGAGGAGGGGTCTGAGAGAAAGGCTGGCACACAACCAGGGTGCTGGACAGCACCGAGGAGCCAAAGAGGAGTTAAAGGGAGGGGGTTTGGGGGGTGAATTCTCCAGGGGTCCCCGAGAGCCTGATCCACCTGCAGGGCTGGGAACTGCCTTGGAGCACAGGAAGCTGATGGGTGGAGAGGCTGGCAGGAGCAGGGGCTTCTGTGTATTGAGTTGCCCCAGGACATCAGAGGCTGAGGGGGGCATTAGCCATGGCCACAGTGACAAGGGGGGAGAGAATTTATGAGAGTTGTAGGGACAGGAATAGAGGGAATGGCTTCAAACTGGCACAGAGGAGAGTTAGATTGGATATTAGGAAGGAACTGTTCCCCAGAGCAGCTGTGGCTGCCCCTGCATCCCTGGCAGTGCCCAAGGCCAGGCTGGGCAGGGCTCAGAGGGGCAGTGGGAGGTGTCCCTGACCATGGCAGGGCTGGGATGAGATGAGCTTTGAGGTCACTTCCAACTCAAAACACTCTGGGATCCTGTGATATTCCCTGTGTGGACACACCCCACACAAACACACTTTAGCAGAGCTGGGTCTGCTTCACCTTCAACACAACCCCATTGTTAGAAAGCCATTGTTTGGGGGTGTCAGCAGGAGCACCGTGGCTGGAAAAAGAACAATTCCAGCTCCAATCTGTCCCCTCCATGCTGTGCCTGGAGCTGCTGTGAGGGAAACAAGGAGCTGTAACCAAACTTGTAATTACTCCTCCCTCCACCCTCACACTGACTTCTACACCCAAAGCAAGGGAGAAAGAACTGAGAATTTTCAAGGTGAGAATGAGACACCTCTCTGATTCTTAGAATATCTGCCCTGTTCTGCCTGATTTCATTGCTGGAGCATTAAGAAAGGCTCTCTCCACAGCAGGACTGGACCAAATTTTCCTGTGCAGTTGTTAAGATATTTCAACAGAGAAACATGTGAGTCTATAATTTGTGAAGCTCAAAATTTCAAGAGAAAATTATTTTTCTTAAATGACAAGCAAGACAAAAGGGCTTTTCTTAGCACAGTGTCTCAGTATCTAACTGTTAGAATTTTTCTCTCTTTCTTAGCACAGTGTCTGAGTAACTTTTAGAATTCTTCTCTGCTGACAACAAGCCACTGAAGGAAATAGCTGCAGACTCAGCTGAAGGATGGGATTTCTGGTGCTTATAGAGTGTAGCCCCTTGGATGTGTATTTGTTACAAATAATTTTTTGCTGTGTTTCTTTTCAAGAGTAACTACAACAGCAGATCCTGCACGCAGTGGAAATTCAGAAATGCATAATGCAGTGGCAGAAAACCGAGTGGAAAAAGGGTTTGTGCTATCAGATCTCATGGCAATGTGTAGAAGAACGAATTATATTTTAACAAAATGAAGAATTCATGTGAAATTATAATGTTTTGTGTTTTCATCCTAAGTGTGAAACAAAGTGTGAGACCTTCATGAAATTTTCATGAAGTTTCTTTTTGCAAGGGCTGTGTACAAAAACTCGACTGTCAGCTCAAGCTTAAACTTTCTAAATCTTGCTTTCATTTATATGAAAGAAAAATCTCCATGCAAACTCCTTGTAATGATTCTGATAAAATGGGGTGGTTTTGTTGTTGTTTTAGCTTCATCTAAGTAACAATTAAATATTTATTCCTATCTCTTTCTCCTAGTGTTTAAGCATTGCTGCTGTAAAAATTATTCTAAAGGATGAAAAGTCCTAAATCCTCCAAATTAAAGCAGACAGTAAAGCTGTCCAAACCCCAAATTATTTATAAGATCAGGACAATAGCTGACAAATTCTGGTGGGATAAATTGCTTTTCCCCCAATAAACTAGATTTTAATGGAAAGAATACACAGAATTAGTTTCCCCATTTATCTTCTGTTTCACCAAGTTGGAGGATGAGAACAGCCTGTAATCCTGCAGTGCCCCTCTGTTTCCCTCTGAGGGTGCTGGGAGGGGAATGAGGAAGGCTCTGAACCCCCAAAGCAGCAGCATTTCCCCCATCCCCACCCTGTCCCGGCCTCTCTCCCTGCCTGGGAATTCTCTCATCCCATTTGAGCTTTACAACGCCACCCTCTAGTGGAAATCCAGGTGTTTTTTCTTCCCCCAAATCCACCTCGGAGATACAGGAATGTTCTGCCCCTTTCAAAATTCTGCTCCATTAAAAGGTGACGGTTTTATGGGGGGAAAATTAAATACAGAGAATCGGCAGGGCCGAGTTTTTGGGGTTTATTTTCCTTTTGCCACGCTATGGGGGTTTGAGGTATTTGGTGAGAACGTGCTGAGAAATGGAAGAGAAAATACAGGAAGAGCAGAGATGATAGAAAAGGAGAGTCTGAAGAGCAGCACAGAGCAGGGCAGCATCACTTCTTAAAGCCAGATTAAACTTCCAGGTGGCTTTGCTAAACAAGAATCCCTGACTGCAGATCTGGGGGTCAGCAGAGAGCCCTGGTGCTCCCAGGATCAGAGCCAGTGTCCCCTCCTCTGCTCTGGCTGGGCCCAGCATCTCCCAGAGCACAGCACTGAGGCTTTGAAGAGATTTTTTGAGCTCCCACTGAGGAATCAATCCCATGGGATCCAAACCCAGGGCTGGAGGCAAACCCCACCGCTGCACCTAAAGGCAAGGGAGGGAGGATAGAAAAGAGCTGCTGCTGGATTTGAAGGTTTCTTTAATCCCACGTGTTTGGCAGAGATTGCTGCAGCTAAAGTGAGGGACTTTTCCAGACACAACAACATCTTCCACTCCTTTCCCCACTGGCTGTTCTGCTAAAGATGTAGAATAGTGAATGAACACACTCCAGGAGAGCTGAGAGGAGGACTTTTAAAAAAACCTTTAAAATGAGTGCTTGATTTAAAAGCATCCACAGATGTATGATTGCTTTCTATTCCATATTTCCATGGATATTCTTACCTCAGTCATTTTCTGGTTTGCTGTCAATGAGTGCATTTTTCTCTTGAGCTCCCTATTGCTGTCCTCCTGACAGAACACTTTGGGACCTGCTGCTCGAGGCTCTGCTCTGTGAGAAGGGAGCAGCAGCTCTACAAAGGAACTTTGCACCTGCAGACTCCTTAAAAGGGTTTTTGCTGTTGTTTGGGGTTGGTATGTTTGGGATTTTAGAGTGTTGCTGTGATTTTTCAACGCCTTCTCAGCCAGCAGATTGAATGGTTTTCCTCTAAGTGCTGATAAATTGTCAACGTTCAGGTGAAAAGAACCCAAATTGCTGCCAGCTCCGAGGTGCTGGAGTTTGAAAGACACATTTGGAAATGGAACAAGTGCTGAGCACAGCTCCCTCTCCCTCCTGAGAGCTGAGCAGCCCAACACCCACTGCCACCCCCGCTGGGCAGGGACAAAGGAACAACCCTGGTCTGTGACACCCGCCAGTGCCACCCCTGGGGCACCCACCCGTGTGCCCAGGAAGGGATGGAGCTGGGAACTGGGATGGAGCTGGGAACTGGGATGGAAACTGGGAATTGGGATGGAGATGGGAACTGGGATGGAAAATGGGAATTAGGATGGAAAATGGGAATTGGGATGGAGATGGGAACTGGGATGGAGATGGGAACTGGGATGGAGATGGGAACTGGGATGGAAAATGGGAATTAGGATGGAAAATGGGAATTGGGATGGAGATGGGAATTAGGATGGAAAATGGGAATTGAGATGGAAAATGGGAACTGGGATGGAGATGGGAATTGGGATGGAAAATGGGAATTGAGATGGAAAATGGGAACTGGGATGGAGCTGGGAACTGGGATGGAGATGGGAACTGGGATGGAAAATGGGAATTGAGATGGAAAATGGGAATTGGGATGGAGCTGGGAACTGGGATGGAGATGGGAATTGGGATGGAGCTGGGAATTGGGATGGAAAATGGGAACTGGGATAGGAGCTGGGAACTGGGATGGAAGCTGGGAACTGGGATGGAAGCTGGGGATTGGGATGGGAGCTGGGAATTGGGATGGGAGCTGGCTAGATGGCAGCAGAGCCCCAGGCAGCAGCATCGTCTTGGGGACACCATTCCCGAGGGACAGTTCTGCTGCTAGAAGGACAAATAACAGGAAACTGAGCTGAAAGTGAAATTTGGTACTTTTGAGAATCCAAAATGCAGCTGGATGTAAACGAGTCTGGTTTGGTGTGAATTCCCAGCTCTCACTGGGCTGTTGCTGACAGCGAGGTGGAGAAGTTGTGTGGTAGCAAAGGAAGGAAAAACAATGGAAAAACTCTTTATATGAGAAATGATGTTTTACTTGTGCTTCTACATGACAAATCCCATTTTAAATTTTCATGGAAAAGTACACTAATGGAGAATATCCTTGGGCTGGCAGCCACAGCCAGGCAGAATAAATCAAACTGTTGCAGGTGGGAGCCCAAGCCCTGGCTCAGTGTCCCTGGTGAGAGAGGGGAGAGAATGGGGATGGTGGAAGTGAGAAAACCCATGGGTGCAGAAGGACTTCACCTAATTTTGTTATGCAGCAGTATCTGACAAGAAAGAAAGGAAAATCTTGCTGGAATTTCCAAAATCCCCAAAGTACTGATTAAATATCTGGGAAATTAAGGAGATTATATTCTGAGTGTGGAACTAATCACTCTGTTATCAAGTGCACATAGATTACAGAAGCCCCAACAGGTGATTCAAACTTGTGGTGGTGACAGAAGCTTTAATGAAGGGCTGAAGAACACTGCTTAAGAACAAAATTGATTTTTAAGATGAGGATTAAGCCCATAAATTTTTATGATCCCATTCATTTGCAAGTTTCAGTTGTGTTGATGAAGGCATAAAAACGTCAGGATAAAAGAGAGGTGTGATTTGCAGGGAGAAACAGCTTTTATTAGATCAAACAGGTACAGCAGCTCCTCTTTAAATACCCAGGTCTTGCTGGTTCTTCTTAAATATTTCAGTGCAATGTGTTAACACCAGCAGCTGTTTCTTTGTGCATAACCTCAATTTTCCCTGTTGCATCTCTCCCCTCCCTGTGCTGTCCATGTCTGTGACACACAAATTCCCTGGTGGTTAAAGTGGGGAGAATTTCCTCCTAAACAAACTGGTCTATCCATGAAAATTCACCCATGTGCCCCTGCCTTTATGGGAAACACCACATGAAAAACACTTTTGCTTTTCTTTCCACTCTGTGTGTGTTGAGGTGCATTTTTAGCTGCTGGTGCTGAAGTATTTCAATAAAACAAAAAATGTAACGAGAGACATGCTGACTGACTGGTCAATAAAAAAGGACAATTCTGGTCAAACAAACCAGAAAAACCACCCATCTCTGAGTTCTCTCAGATCTCAGGTTCTTTTAGGATTATATTTCTGACAAGTGAAAGCAAGAATATTTATGCAATTTGGCAATCTTGTAATGCAACCAGCTGGGAAATCTGTGGGGCTACTGCTGATTTCATACACAGCTACCAAACCCAGCAGAGGATAAAAGGCAAGGAGTGTTCAGAACAGCCTGGGATACAGGCAGGATTTAGCCACCCTCAGTACAGACAGGATTTAGCCCTGTAGGCTCCAGGCTCATTGCTGACACCCTGATTTTAAAAAAATAAAAAATCTGCTTTGCTATATTTAACACCACCATTTTTTTGGCAAGTGTTTAATCCATTAGACCCTGATTTTCTCCTTATGCAGCTTAAAACTCAGAGTTTTGTTAAAGATAAGGCCAGTAAAGATAATGTTGAAAGTTAGTATTTGAATACATGAAAAACTGTGGGAATTCCTTACTGGGCACTGAGTATGGTGTGTGTCACTGGAAATAATCAAACTGAACCATTTTAATCAAAGATTAGAAACAGGTGATGTAGCATCAGCACTGGGAGCCAAATCTTGTCTTGGGTGAAGATTTTGAGGTTGAGCTCAGTGCTCCTAAGCCAAGCCAAGGGGGTTGCATTTGACACCATTTTCAAACCCTTTGAGATCCCATTTAATACCAATCAAGTCACTGGGATCAAAAGTGAGGGGCTGAATATTTAGAAGGAGAATTCTTGAAGGAGAGGTTGAATATTTAGAACAGACCTTGCTACTTTGAGAAGAACTGCCCATTCATTTAAAATCAGTGTAAAAACAGTGGATAAAGTTATTTGCTTTGGATTAACCCTATAATAACTCCACAGAAACCAACAGAGTGATACTGATATTAAAAAGGGACAAGAGATGGGGATCACACTGAGCTGTGATCTGCCTGAGATACTCTCCTACCCTTCTACCTGTAAACAGGAGTCAATCATTTATAACAGGATAATCTGTGGGTTTTTGTGAAGGAATTTACAAATATTTAAATGTTTTGTATGCAATTAATCATGAACATAATAATCATCAATATCAAACAACACTAGTCTTGCAGACTGGGGTAGCTTTAAGCCATTTATGAAGGAAATTAGGGTTTCTCCTTAGAAGAACTTTGAGAATTTAAGCAAATTATTTCTAGTGTAAAAGTTTGTGATTAAAAGAAAAAAGGTGAGGAAATAATATTGTTTTGCCTTTAGATGACATTCCCACACTTTTATGCCGTGAAACAATTTTTGATCTAATCTTTGATCAGCCAAACACAAATGAGAAACAACTCCTGGTTTGTGCACCTTGGCTCACTGCTCATGGCTCCATCCAGAGGCTGCCAAAAGGTTGACAGACAAGAGCAGCCTCATTTCTATCAGAATTTGATGATCTTTGATCCAGAACTGATGGCAGGAAGGGGGGGATTGGTCAGAGTGAGATAAAACCCCTGGAGCACTTACCAACCAACCAGAATTTGTGTTTGTTGAAATCCTGAGGGTCAGGTGAGTTTATCTGAGGAGCAAAAACTGATTTTCCAATTTGCCTCAAGATTTAACAGCAGCACAACCAAGGCAGTGGCAGAGAGGAGTGAACTCGAGCCCTGGTGTGAAACAAAATTAATCATCAGCATGAGTTATCTGCTGGGTGAATAATTAATGGATTTGCAGGATTTAGGCATTAAAAAGAAGAATTCTTCTTCCTTCTCCATGATTGCTCCTCTCCAAGATTGTTCTGTATTCCTCTTTTATCCCCTCAGAGGCTCAGAGCTCACTCAGGTGACCCTGCCTTGATATCTCAGGAAAGCTGGCAGCTTTAGGAAGCTTTTTTTGGGATTTGGGAAGAGACACAAGAGACACAAAATGAGAACCTGCACAAAACCTCTGTGCTTGGAAATGCTGCTCTACAGAGGGTAAAGCCAAAATCAGCATCCAAAAAGGTCAGGAAGAAATTGCTCTGTTAACTAGTGTGAAATTGCTGGGGTATTTTATGATTATTGAAGTCCTCCAGAGCTAGAAAATGTAAGGAAAAAAGGTAAAATTTCTGGTTAATTCATATTCCAGAGCAATTCTTTTATTTCTCTATTAAAAGTTGGAACAACACTTTGCTCTTAAATGTTTACTCAGTTCTAGAGTCTGCCCTTTATTAGAATGCATAGAGCCCCTTGACAAAAGTAGAGAATTTACTCTTTGTGCAGTTCAATGGCAACCAAAACCATCTTTGAAACATTCTCAGATGCAGAAAAATAAGTTTTAAACGCAGCTATGAAATGAGTGTAATGAGCAGCAGGACTGGGGGCTTCAAAATTGTGCTGTTCAGTCTCATTTCCTTTTCCCAGCACACACAGAGTATTTATAATTCATGCAGTAACCATCAGAGAAATAAATTTCATTTTAGAAGCTGGTTTTTATCACTGGCATTTTGACAGATAAACTAACTGATGTTAAGGAAGGAAGTTGTGCTTGTGAAGGTTGGGTTTTATCATCAAAATGCATCCAGATTCATGAGAACTCTCTCAAGAAAGAAATTCTGCAGAGGTCCCACCTTTGGTAATGATTTCTTCAGGAATTTTGGAGAAATGTCATTCTGATCACACAGTTCCAGGCATTTAAAGCAAATATTTGAAATTATGATTTCTCCAGCGTATTAAAACCCCTTCAAGTGTAACTTCTCTTTTAACTGACACACAACAAGAGGAAACAAGAATTTGTTTGGATGCCACCAAACCATAAAGTTTATGTTCCAAGCAAACATTTTGCTGTGAGGGAAATGTGTGTGCCAGAGGTCAGCTTCTCCAGGAACAATTCACCTATTTCCTTCTTTCTGTCCTTAAGTGGAATTGCATTTATTCCATAAACCAGGGCAATCTGCAAATGGAGCAGGAGGAACTACCTGGATTGCAAATCATGGGGCTCTTTATGCCACTCTTTCTATCCAGGCTCAGCCCACTGGCTCAGGGGCATATTCAACACCCTTTTTTAATTTTTCCACTGTGTAGGATGGTGTAAAATTACCCAGCTGGAAGATGAAGGCACGTCTTTATGTGGAGAAGTGGAATTTTGTCTTGGTGAAGGGCAGAAAAATGCTAAAAATAAGTTGGGTTCTCAACAGCATCCCTGCCTTGGTCTGACTGCCCTGACCCCAACAGACACATCTGTGTTTGTTCCTTCTGGGGCTCCAGCTTGTCATTTGCAAGCAGAAATAAATTGTCCCAACAGCCTTTTATTTCCAGCTGTGGGTTGTGCGAGGCAGCTCTCCAACCCCTGGGGAATTCATTCAGGGATTCACTGCCTTGGCTGAGCAGGGACTGATTTCCATCCGTGGAGAAGACCCAGATGTGGTGGTGCAGCTGCACATCCCCAGTGTGGGGTCAGGCTGCCCTCAGCCCTCTGATCATCCCCTGAGACCACCAGCTGCTCCCCTCCTCCTGCTCTTGGTCTGCCCAGGCTCCCCCAAGGGCTTCCCCCAGCCTGGTGTGATGTGGAGCCTTGGTTTGAGGGAGGATGGATGGGAATTTCATCTCCTCTCCCAAACTGGTCAGGCAGGATCTGTTTTTCCTGATGTAACTTCATAAAAGCCACAGGGGTGTCTTCCCAAAGAGCCACTCACACATCTGGGCTTTCTATCCTGCTGTTCCTCCTTCCTTGGGTTTGTGCACACCCTAAACCCACAGAGACACAAAATGAGAACCTGCACAACTCAATCCCCACAGAACTCAGCAGCTCCAAAAAGGACACCCCAGCACTGCCCCTCAGTTAACAAAATTCCAATCAGGTGAGTTGCTGAAGCTGAAATCCCCCAGATTTTGTCTCTCCACAGACTCAAAACACCCTCCTGGGGAGCCTCCTCTTGTCAAAATTTACTTCATCCTCATCTGAAGCAGCCTCTATGAGCTTGCAAGCTGAATTTCAGGGAGTAAACTGTAAAGTCCAGCCAGCTCTCAAAGGGTAACTAAGTGGAGGAGAGTTGAGAAATCATTCAGCAAGGGGGATTTTGGCAAGACCTGAATTATAGCAGCTTGTTTGTGTTGCACTGCAGCTGCTCTATTTCAATAAGTGATCTGCCTGCCTCTGAGGGCTGCAAGGAACATTCACATAAATAAATTTCTATCTGAAACTGGGAAATAAAACTCACATAAAAAATTCACATAAAAAATGCCCAAAGTGTTCACGATCTCTGCTGTTTTGAAAGATCTTTATTGCACTCATCATTTTCACTGTGATCTGTGGAACTGAAGATAAATTGAGTCATTTTGATTGTAGAAAGCAGGAGAAAAGGGAGGTGGCTGCTCAAATTCCTGAGCAGGATTCTGGGATGGTGAGCAGGGAACTGATCTTCAGCCAACCTGAATTCTGCAAGGAGCCTTCTACAAGTTTATTGTGAGACATCTGAGACAAGAAAATCAGTTCCCAGCAGCAGCAATGGGATTTTACCTCCAGCTTCAGAGGAAACAAGAGTCACAGGAGGGTTTGCATTCAGGAAAACTCCTTTTCACGTGACCCACCAGAAAAGTTTTAATGCCTTACTTAGAAAGTTTCTTTTTAAATCAGAGCCTAAATAATCAGCAAGTGCTGAAACAAATTTCATTAAAGGATTGTCGAATGAAACATTGAAAGTCAAGAAGAAAATCCATAAAATACTCAAAGGAAAGTGTAAAATCCCCAGTAGCAAAAGCTGCAGCTTCTGCCTCCTGTGCAATTCTTGGTTTCTTTTCCACCTCCCACCCATCTGCCTCATCCTTGCAAACTGTCATCAGCCCTTTGGCCACAGCTCAGCCTTTTAATGCCATGGTTGACAAGGCCTCACCCATATTGATTGTTGCTTTTAATTAGCATGGGGTGCTCAGGGAGGACTGAAATTAGTTTGTTGGGTTTCATTACACTGCATTGTGCGAGCCAAGTGTCAATAAATTACCATCCTTTTTATTAAACAACAACAACAACAACAAGTCTCTTTATTATCCAAATTACAAAAGCTGCATCACTTGGTTGCAAAAGAGAACTTGCACATTAATAAAGGGATGGAACAGCAATCTCTCAGCAAGGTTGAATAGGAAAATGTTAATCATGCCATAAAGCTTTACTCTTGGCATGTTTCATTTCAGTCTTAGAATGAGCTTTTCACATTTGACCTTCTCTGCAGCAGAAGCTTAAAGAACTGATAATGCCCTGTGACAGCAATCCATTGGTAAACAGTTTATTAAAATCCTGTAGGAATATACTAATTAAAAGTAACACAGAATCACTGTCTGTGGCTGCCTTGGACAGACCAATTTTGGAACAAAGCCCCTTGCCAGCCTTTGTGTTTTAGGGATGCTTGTGCCTGCTGAAGTGGTGCCCAGACTCAGCTTCTGCCAAGCACAAAGGTCCCATCACCAACCCCGGCATTCCAGTGGCAGCTGGGAAATACCAGCCAGGAATTCCTTCTCCAGGGGCTCCCTCCTTGCTGCCACCAAAGGCCAGGATCCCTGGGAAGAGTGGGATTGTCACACCATGGGGACAGGCACGGGCTCTGCCTGCAGAGGGGAGGCAGAAGGGAACAAGGACCGTGAAAAGAGAATGAGAGGGAACCACGAGCAAATCTCAAAGAAAAATCTCACCAAACCTTCCAGCAACTCCCTCTTTGCACGTGTACTGATGTGTGTTACCTCCATCCACGCTTTGTGCTCTGAATGAACAGTGTTGGGTTTTTCCAGGCTGCTGCAGAGCCAGTTGTGCTCAATTCAAAGCAGGACACAACTGTGGAATCCTCCAGTGAAACAATCGTGCAGACTTATGGTTTTCTGACTGCAAAAACCACCCTGGCCCCACAAAATCTGCAGCCAAAGTGATGCCATAAATATTTTCTGGGGGTCAGTGTCCAAGACTTCCCTGTTTCCCAAGATTCAGAGGCCAGTGGTGCCATTTCCTACATAAACAAACCTCTTTGCTAGCTAAATAAATAGTATCCCATAAAATTCTCTTCATTATTAGCTCCATTTTTATTTAGAAGATGGTTCAAGGGTCAATATGCTTTTCAAAATTAAATGTGCATGTCTCTTGCTGCTAACAAACCAAAGGTCAAATAACATTCACATATTTATATTACTCTGGGAAACATCTCTATTTTGAGTATCAGCATTGAAATATTACACTTCTAAATGAGTTTACATATTCCCTTTCTTTAAAGAACCCTGTTGAATTAATTGTGTTTCATGTAAACAACTTTTTAAAAATTAATTATAAACAAGGTGGAAGCGAAATGGAATTACCCAGCTCATTGAGGGAGGAATTGTCCCTGGAACAGGGCTCTAAGAAACCAAAAATGACACAATAGACTAATAATGCCTGTTATAAATGAGTTTCCATTTTCTCAGTAACATATGATTAATCAACATAATTGCAAGTCATCCTGTGAGTAATGTAGAAATTTAATTTGTATAGGCTTGGTGATGAAGTCAGTGAAATGAGCCTTTCACCTTTATTCAAAGCCTCTGCTGCAGACACGAGGTTCAATGGGATTGTCTCATCCTATTCTCTCCTGGGGCACATCAAAAAAGCTACAAACAAATCTGGAAAAGTTACTGGGACCTGCTCAGGAGAAGAACTTGGGGATGGCAACAAAAGGGGCTGTGCCTGGGGAGATGTGAAATGCCAGGAGAGACTGAGACTGGCATTTGCTTGCTGATCTAAAATGCACAGATCCAAAATAAACACTGGCTTAGAGTAAATCAATAACTGGAAAATGAATATTGAAAGTTTTTATTCTGTTTGTTTTGTTTTGTTTTGTTTTGTTTTGTTTTGTTTTTCAAACCCATCACTAAGCAGAACATTCAGAAATCAATGTGTCTGGGGGGTGTGACCTTGGAGTGGGGTAGAACTGCACATCCTAGACATCACTAGTGAGAAGAAGAATTATTTAAAATACACACTTCAGGTGCCATTAATGCTGTTACAGACATACAGGAATTGTTAGGCATTTCCTGCAGTTTCACCAAAATTTTCAATCCATGTGGAAGACAGGACCACACCCCTACTTCCATTTGGAAGTTTAATATTCAAAAAGACCATCTGGAAAGAGTTCTGTTTCAGATATTGCAGAAATTGTGGGTTACAAATAAATGTTATGAACAGGAGGCAAATGTTTATTCTACAAATATCAATATCCAAACATTAATGCAGAAGCTAATCCCTTGTGGGGAGCTGGAGCTGTCAGAAATGAACATTTATTAGTGAAAAGTGAATTCACCTCCAGAAGCTGCATCATAAACCTGGATGAACTTTTCTCCCAGCCTGCTCTGATATATTTAAAACCTGATTGAATTCAGGCTGGGTGATTTTCTTCAGGATAAAAGGCTGCTTTGGCAGGAGCAGGGACTGAGGGATCACAAAATCTCCTGAGCTGGAAGGGACCCACAAGGATCATTTAAACCCAACTCAACCCTGCACAGGTCAAAAAAATGCTGAAGTTTTTTTTTACCATTTTCCTTTTCTGAGGAAAATCTGTTTGGGGCAACACTGATGGAAAGACAGCAGAAAAAAAACCCAAAGCAGGGCAAAAAAATTTCTTGAACAACATAATACAAATCCCTACATGATATTTTTTAAGCACTCCAACCAGCTCTGGTGGGGAATGAGTTTTCCAGGCTCACCCAGCTTGAAGGAGCAGGGCAGGAGGTGCAGCTCATCCCCAGCATGGACAGGGAGCAGAACCCAGAACCTCATGATCCAAAGTGCAGAACAAGTCCCACAGTGGCATCCTCAGACCAGCAGAGATATCTCTCCTCTCATCACAAAACTTTATTAAATTTAGTGTACAACAACGTGCGTCAGGTGCAGAGTCATAAAAAGACAACTGGCTCCTTGCAGATTGAGATAAATTCAATTATTAGGAAAAAAATGAATTGTTTTCAGGTCCAGGTATAAAATCTGATAAAAGTTCAGGCTTTACAGATTTGGAATTAGTTGAGAAAACCCCTCTAGAGCAGCTGTACCCAGAGAAAGAAAGTTAACTACTGGAATACACTCAGCAACATTAAAGCACTACCAGATCTGCTGTAATTAATCTTTCTTGTCATTTAATAAAGAAAACAAAGCTATATTAAAATAAGTTTCATCACAGGTCATGAATTGAAATGCTGTGCATTCTAAACAGCCTGTGGTTTGAGATCTTTCTGTAATAAATAACAAGGAATGTGCTTGCACTTCTGGTGTTTGGGCCAGCATAATTGCTGCAAAAATAATTACCAGTAATTTTCCTCTTGCATTAGATCAGTTGATGAAGAGGAATAACAAAAAGCTTTTCTTCTCTTTGTAGTTCAACACACGCAAAACAATAGCATTGAAATTCAAATCAGCCAGGCAGATACAGCCTCCCTGGGAGGATCAGCTGATAATACAGGGCTTTGCTTTTTTATAGCTGCAGTAATTGTTTATGGTAGACTGAAGTCCACTGAGACAGGCAAGGTACATAAATGGTACATAAATGTTTATTTCTAGCTCCTGTCTGCATTTTAATTTTATAGGGATTTCAGAACAGGCTGAGCAGACAGAAATTTTTGTCCTGGTTGGTTCTTTCTGTGGAGTCTTGGTGGAAAACAGACCCACACTGCTGCTGGTTGACACACAGATCTTCTCAAGAGGAAAAAACTCCTTTCACATTAAACTCCAGACCCGCTGGCTGTCGTATTCTTGTGCCATCTGCATGGAAAATTAGCAAGGAAAATAATAAATCCATAGTGCAGATACTCCACTTGGCAGGAGTTGGAGGTTGGTGGCTGTAGGGGGAAGGAGAGTACACTGGGAGTGAGGAAAACCATCTGAATTCCAAAATCTGTGAACTTTCCAAGCTGGGAAATGATGAAAAACCAAACCACCCTTTGGAATGAGCCTTCCACGAGCCCCATCACCCTTGTGGCTCCTGCTGTGAGTCAGGAGGGCTCAGTGCTCAGGGAGCTGCTTCCCAGAGCATCCAACTTCCCAGGGAGCTGCTTGGCAGGGGAAACACCTGACTTGAGGATTATTGTAAAAATCTGTGATGTCTGGAAAGGGAAACAGTTCTTCAGAAAGCATTTGTACACAAAGGCTTCAGACTGGCATTTCAGAATCCCAGAATTGTCTCTGAACAGCTCAGAGGACAAACAATGCCCTCCTGATGGGAAGGGAGTCCTGAGTGAAACTTGGGATGGAGGAAAGGTTTTGCAGTAATTTCAGCAAATATCAGAGGGTTCAGGTTCCAGCTCCTCACACTGGGAAGGACTGAGGTGAATCCACTTCCATGCAGTTTTCCAAGAAGCACAACCACCTGGTAGCTGGGAAAGGGAGATTGTTTTTCCTACATTTTATTTGTGCAGGGATCAGTTTCAGGGAAAACACTGAGAATCCTCTCCTGGAAGTTGTGCCAGTGCAGCCCTGGATCTCTCCTGACCTGCCTTCAGTCATGTCAAAAATTCTGAGCTTACTAAGGACACACAATTCTCACATTTGACTGGGATCCCCAAAACCTGCAGAGTTTTTCACTCTGTTGGCACCAGCTGACGTGGGCAAGCACCAGGGCAGAGAAAAGGGGGCTGGATGCTGAAATTTCCAAGCTACATCACAGGTTTTGCACAGTGAAGCAGCAATGATTAAGTTGTCTCTTCAAATAACAACAACTTTGAGAAATGTTGTCATTCCTGGGAATTGCCTGAGCACCTGAATCCCTGTGTGAATTGTTTCCCTGCTGCAGAGGGGAATATCAGCTTTAGGAAAGTTGCTGATGGTTCAAAACCTCTCCTTGTCAGATCTACAGCCAGCAGTGTATCTGAGCCATTTTGCTCCAGGCAAAGAACAGATTTTTATAGAAATCTTCTTCCTCATCCAAAATACAGAAAGGGAAAAATGCCCCAACCAATCCTGAAACGAATGGGAAAGTACAAATATTGGATAATTAGGAGTCACAGGGCAAGAGGAAGCCAAAACAATTTCTCCCATTTCTATCAAGAGGATAATATCCACAGGGAACAAAGGAAGTAAAACAAAAGAAATGAAAAGTCACTTCAAGTAATAGAAAGAAAATCTGTATATATTATACCACACATGACCCATAAAAGCCACAATGATATACCTGGAAAATGTATAAAATCTTGAACCTCACATTAAATACAGAGGAAGCTTTTAGAAATGTAATTTAAATTTATTTAATTGGCCTCCAACCTTCAGTTGGGTTTACCAAGGATATGGTTCACGTTTATTTAGAAATGAAGGGTTGAAAGATAAAAGTAAAGGCTTTGCTGTGGGTTTTTTTTTCTCTCCAAATTTTTTAGGAGACTTAATGAGGACCCAGTCTTAGAGTGAGCATGGAGGTTCACTTCGGGTTTCACTTACACACTTGAGGATTAATCCTTCTTTTTTTTTTGTATTTTCAGAGAAGTGAAAATGATCCCGGGAGCAGATTTGCAAACACTGCCTGTTCTTTTCAATCCCTGTTACCTGCAGATGTGGTTGGTCACTTTGCCTTGACTTACAGCTGCAATTATGGCCCTTACCAAGCTGGATTGCAATTTTAAAATGCTGCCAGCACAGAAAAACAAGCCCAGTTGGGATCCAGTTCCAAATCTGGCCCTTCTCCTCAGATTCCTGCTCTCTTTTTACACATAATTTCAGATTTCCTCATCAGCCACTTGGCCCATAAAGGGTTGGAGGTGGGAGAGGCTGGGTTAGTTGGCACCAGAGGATTGCAAAGTCCCAGCTGGCACAGAAAAAAAGGAAATTATGCCTGTGCACACCTAAGATTAACAATAAACTAAATCTCCCTTAAATACCTTCAGCCTTTGAGGAGTGGCAGGTCGAAATCACCTCTCAGCAAGTAGCTCTGTCATTCTGGGAACCACACACTGTCCTAGCTCTAATCCCTCAGAATTTGGGAAATATTCAGACTGTTACCCTTTTCAAACAGTTCCATGTGGAAGTGGAGCTAACAAAGTAACACATGTAGAAACTTCCATGTGCATGTGTGTTTTTCATGAAACCTTTGCAGCCCTTGGCTAAAATTAAACCAATTTCAACAAGAGTTTGGAAGGCAGAAAGGTATTCTGGGGTTTTTCCCCCAGTTTCATGCAAAACAGGTTGCCCAGAAGAGTCTTCAAGAATAAGCTGTCACAGAGGTTCAGGATAAAGGACAGGGAAAAGATGACAGAGATGTTTTTACCATGGGAGATGCCATTCAAAATTTTGTGTGCGACAAACTCCTTCACGTGCACCCAGGAGATGCAGCTCCTGGAGTTTCTCTGGAATAAACACATTTTTCCTGGGAAATCTCAGCACCCTGCTCTGCCCCAGTGCCCTTCCAGTTCTCCTAAAGCTCCTGAGAGCAAGGAGAGATGCCTGAGCACACAGCACAGCCTGTGAATTTTGGGGGGTCACCAGAAGCCCCCCATGGCCCACTGCTCCTCGTGGTCAGGACTGCAGCCCTCAAACTTCATTTTGGTTTTAATCCCTTTTTCCTTGGGCTCAAGGCTTCAAAAAAGGGGCACGACCGGCCCCAATCCAGAGCATCAGTGGGAAAACCAAAGACAGAGACAGTGCTGATGGTCATGATTAACCCATTTAACCCATTCCAAACACCTTCATATTTCTCAATATGTGGAAAAGGAAAATTTCCAATCCTTCCAAGGAACCTAAGAATTATCACTGCTTCTCCAAGCTCTGCACAGCCAGAATTGCTGTGGACAGCAAAGACAAGAGACATTAATAACAATTACTGCTCAATTAGCTGCTGTCTAATCTGGCCACCAGGCTGTTTGCTGCTGGAGACAAATACAAATGGAATTATTTCTTCCATTCTTCTGTGTATTTGAACTATACATTGACATTTATATTCATTTGTACCTTAATTTATTCATGTCTCTTCTGCTTTTTTTTCAGTGGGTAGGACAGGCAGTCATGCAGGAATTGTTTTTATTCAATGTGAAATTTTCCCTGTGGCTGAAGAGCCAGGAGGCTCACAGATAGACTGTGGATAATTCAACAAGAAACTCCAAAGAAACCCTTTGTCTTTAAAGGTTTAACTGCAGAAGGGTGTTTTCAAAGGAGCCTATTCATTAATATCTTCTCTTTTGTGTGAGTAACACTGCAAAGCTCTTAGTGTTTAATTTCTTTACATCTAAGGGGTGTTACTCATGGTGACAAAAGCTTCATTTGCACTGAGGCCCTGAGCTAGGCAAGATGTGGTCAGACTTAAGCAGAGCAAATCACCACCTTGCAAAATGAAAAAAGCTGATAGGAAATGGGGAGAAAACAACAGGCAGGTTTTTAGGAATGACTATGCATTCAGTTTTTAATGCTGTGATGGCCATGGTTATATCTGAGTCCATAAAAGAACATAACTTCATGTAACTGTTCTGTGCCTCTTCTCCCATGAGGAGCCTTAAGGGTTTGGTTTGACTTCTTAAAAGATACTTGTTGTCTTTGATTTAATATCTGGGAAACTGAATCAGAGCTGTCTCCTGCCCTCAGAGCAGAAATTACTGAGATCTGTCATGACTGAGGGCTCAGTGCATTATGGTTTGTGAAAATCTCTCTCTGACACAAAAAAAAGGCTTTTTATGTGAAATAAGTGTTTTGCCAAGTCTTGGATTTTTTTGAGCAAGGCAATATTTTGAAGAGGAAGATCAAGCTATGGGTTCTTTATAGAAGCCAAATGCAGATATTCTCAATAACCCCACAGCTTCAGGTTAGGTGGAGTCACTACAAAACCTTCCCCAGAAATACCATCACTGCCTTGGCCAAGTGCAAATTGTGGAGGAGCTGAGGAACAGCAGCAAAGCCTTCAGCTGAGAGGATCAGAGAGGTGTGGGAAGTTGAGTGTATTTTGGTGTCTTTTAAAATGGCTAAAACAGGAGATGACAGGAACCAAAGTTTATTTTTTCTTTTCTCCCACTGGTAACTCCCTCCCAGTTTATGTCCAAAGGAGTATTTGGAGGAATAGTCCATTCAGTTGTACCAAAATAAACAAAGGCAAGGACAAGGAGCCAGAGGAATGAAATCTCAATTATCTTCTACCCCTAAATACTTCCTGCTAGAACAATTTGTAAGTTGACAAACTGAATTAGCTTCTTTACCAATATTTTCCAGATGTTCAGATTATTTTCGACTTCTTCAACCAGATGTTTTCCATATTTAATCATATGATCTATGGCAAATATTCAGTCACCAACAGACCAGTAGGCTCTGAAAATTGAGCTCATCCAAGCAGGTAATGGGAAGCCCAGTGCAATAATCTCCAGAAAATGTAATTGGGAACTGTGACAAAATCATACACACGTGACTGTGGAAATAAATAACTTGGTAGTGGATCAATAAAAGAAGTAAAGACTTAAATGGTGTCAGTGGCAAAAGCTCCCAGATGTTAATGTTGGCAGCTTTATAAAAAAGTCACAGGCTTTACAATCTTTGGAGAGCAATCAAATATTTCCTTTTGAGGTACTCAACACTCGAGGCAATAAATAAATTAAATAAATAAAATCTTCTCCCCGTGCTGGTGGATGATGGGAGGAAGATTTGACAGTGAGAGAGAGGGGAGGAGAATTTAAGTGTCATTTTCTTCTTTTGATAAACACAATAGATCCAAAAGGGCAGTTTCTGATATTATTTTTTATCTTTAAGACAACAGAAGTAGAAGAGGTGTCAGACAACTCATGACTATTTCCAAGTAACACAAAACGGTGTGAGCAGCTGCAGAAATAATTGGCACGAGTTCCAACTTCATTCCAGTAAAAGTCTCACTAATTAACATTTTAATCAATGTCAGGTAAAGATGAATCCACCATTAGCTGTGTTGCTGACAAAAAAAAGGGAGCAAAAACGCAGCAAAAGTTGTGCTGTGTCTGTTTTGAAGCCTCACACAAGCCTTAGGTCAGCATGGGGAGAAATCCCAAACTGAAAGGAGCAGAATCAGAAGTGTCCATGCATCAATATGAATTTAAAGGGTTTAAAGGAATTTAAAGCAGTTCCTCCCAAAGGGGGGCCTAAAAGTGGAGGCTGATCTTTTACCTGCAGCACCCTCACCCTGGGCCTCCTTCTCTCACCATTTCTGAGTTCCCTGAGTCATATTTAGTTAGGAAAGCACAAGAACAAGAACGGATAGGATCAATAGGAATTTAAAGGATTTTTTTTCTCACCTCCTGAACTTCATTGTGAGCATCTTTGCATTCCCCTACCTGTATTTCCCAGCTTGTGGTTTCAAGCACAGACCCCAGACTTGTGCTGGTCCAGGTGTATCAGGTATTGACACACATCAGGTGTGTTTAGAGAAACCCAAATCAGCCCCACAAAAATGAGCCCCTGGACCAAAATTCATAAAGAAACTTGGAAAACATCTCAGACCCATCAGAGCCAGAGCCATGTGAACAAAGTGGTGGATTAGGGTTAAACTGCACCTGCTGGGGTCATCTCCATCTCACCCTGAGCCTGTGCATCCCTTCTTCCTCTCTGCCTTGCTCTGTGCTGCAAAAGTTCCCTCAATCCTACACAATAAAGATAAAAATGCAAACAGGACATCAAAGTTTCAAACACGAATTTTCAGTCTCTTTTTTGAATTCTTGTGAAGTTACAGCCTTGCAAAGGTGATCATGAAAACAGTATTGCAGGGTGTGGTGCTAAATGCTATCCTGGGAATTGGTGGGAGGGAAGAGAAGAAAGACAGACACAAAAGGAAAATATTTCTTTTATTTGAAAAAGCCAGATCCAAAGAAATACAAGGAAATGAAATGTTGAGCGAGCTCCTGGAAAGGTCTCAGTTTTCTTTTGAAAGGGCATCATCATCTCTATCAAAATTGGTAGCAGTTCACAGAAAATGTTAAAAAAAATCGTATCACCTATAACAAATAAAATATGCCACTTGCTGAAAGCATTGTCATTTTCCAAACAAAGACTGAACCCTTCCACCTCCTCTAGGTGAAAACAATTAACAAACCCCGAAGGCTAATGATATGCAAATTGCCTCCATGGAAGAGCGGCTCATTTGCAATTCTCGCTGAAAACACCTTTGTTAAAGAGATCCAGAAAACAAGGTCTTCCCCTCCTGTACAATCGTTGGAGAAACAGACCCTTTTCTTGTGCACATTAATATTCCTCCTACTATCTCTGGAGCACAGCCACTGCAGAGCTGCTCACTGACTGATTTAATGACTATTTCAATTAAAAATAGGATGTCCACCCTGTTGAGTATAGAATTTATTAAGGGACTTTCAGACATGGTGGCTGCCAAGTGAAATCACACCCCACACCAGAGCAAGTTTGGAAGCATCAGGTGAAAGAGCTGCACAGAAAAACTTCATTCAGCAAGTTACAGGGGCATGTAAGTGGCAGATAGGAGCTGAAGAAAATAAAAATGTTTAAATTGAGACCATTTGGTGGCAGCTACAGCTAAAAAAGCATCTTTTAATACCATCTGCACTGCCTGCTAAAATCTGCATTGTGTTACACTCTGGAAATGGAAGCCACGAGTAACTGGGGAGCAGATCAGAAATGCAATTTGCTGTGCTAGAAACCTGCACTCAGCAGCTCCTCCCAAAGGGGGGCCTGAAAGTGGAGGCTGATTTTTTACCTGCAGCACCCTCACCCTGGGCCTCCTTCTATCACCATTTCTGGGTGCCTGAGTCATATTTAGTTAGGAAAGCACAGCAACAAGAATTGATTATTTTGTCCTCATCTCCTTCACTTCAAACACTGCAGGACATGGATCACTTTATTCCTGTGTGTGTCCAAAACAAAAGGAAAGAAAAAAGCAGACTCCAGAACAGTGTGAAGGGTCCTGCTTGGCTCACCTGTGTATGAGTTTCTTCTATATTTTATACAATTATTTCTCCATTCTACAGGATATTCTTGAAAAAAATTCTGAAACCATAGTTCTGTAGCACAAAAAACTTAAAAACTAGAATCTTGTGAGCTCTACCTGTATCAAAGATTCCCCATGGCCATAGGTGTGCAATAGGAAATATGAGTCCACGTCTACATTTGAGAGAGAAATTCAACTTGGATGCATTGTCTAGGAAAGACAGCGACAGGAATCCTCCCAGGACAGCACCACTGAAGCCTGCAATGTCCAGTTTGTAGGGAATTCCCAGCAGCTTCCTCTGTTTGCTTTAGAAACTGCCCCTGTGTGCCTGGAAATTGGAGTAGTGTGTGTTTTATCCGTGTCCTGCTCTCCTGAGCGTGTCCCCAGCCCTGGGAAGGACACCCTGGGCCGTTCCGGGTGATTCACCTCTGCCGGGAACCGTTTCATTCAGCTGTGTCTTGTGAAACATTTGGAGAATTTTGAGGCATTATAAGAGTTTAAAGCCTTTTTTTTTCCATCCTGCTGGTGCCATCTACTGCTGGATTTTGGCTCTAACAGAGGAAGATTTCAGAGGAGGAGCTGGGGGGTCCTGCCTGCTCCTGAGCACAGGGCGAGGCCCCTTCTGTATCATTTTTAACACTCACACAGAGCTGCAGCACAAATTACCCTTGTGCACCCACAGAAAGCCAAACACACACTGGGACAGACCCTGGAATGCTGCTTAGGGCAGGAGAATGCAGTAAAATCTTCCAGATGGGAAAAAACCAACCCAGAAAAACCCCACTGATGGGATGTTTGTGTGTAGAGCAGATCTGTAAGGCCCCATCTTTGTGGTCCTAATCTGTCACAAATCTGTGTTTTGAGTCACCCTTTTTTCCCTGCCAGCCAGGAGGATGGGTTTTCACCTGGACAGTGCTCCCACCTGCACCTGCAAGGGACAGGAATATCCAAATCAGGCAATTTAGTGAGGTCCAGCAGCTGGGCTCTGGCCCAGGTCAGGGCTGGGGGCCAGGACAGGAGACAGGCAATCCCAGGGATTGTGTTATCACATCTGAGGCTGAACAAAGGACACAAAATCCATGAATGAGGGTTTAGGCAGTCCCAAGGACACCTCCCTCTGCTCCCCAGCACTTGCAGCATCCCCCAGGACTTCCCTGCAGTTCTGTCCTCCCACCTGCAAATCTCCCAGGTCTCAGGGAGAGCAGCTGCCAGAATTTCAGGGGATTTCTGTCCTGGCTGCCCCATGGCTTTTATAGCACCCAGGGAAGAGCACAGTCCTTCCCACAACGGGTTGGAGGGGAAAAGAACTGCACCTACCACACAAACAGCACCTGTGATTGTTCAGGGACACAAACTGGGCCTTTGGGGAATGTGTCCTGGGAGCCAGGAGCACAAGAAGTCTGGTGGCATCAAACCAGAATTTTTTCACCCTTCTGCCTGTTAAATTTGCAGCTTGTCTCTGGGTGTTTTGGATGGAGCACAGTGCAAAGAACCAGGTGGGGCTTTGATTGCTTTATGAACAGGATTATTTAATGTGGCTGCTTAAAATAGCAGGGAACTAGGTTAGATCTGTTGGGCTGGAAGAATTTACATCTCAGATATAACTCAAAATGGCTTTATAAGCTTTCTTCCTGGATGTAAACATTCCCATTTGCTTTCAGTCCTCTAAGCTGTAATCACCTTTCCTTGGATAAATAGAAACATGCCACCCTCCAAGAAATACAATTCCTGAGAGCAAAAGATGAAGATCTGTCTGGCAGGGAGGTGCAGACAGAAAAGGATGCTTTGCTCCAGGACGTTTCTAGGCTGAGACAAGCAGGAGAACAGGCAGTGCCCTAACCCAGCTGAAATTCCCAATCTGCTTCATTTTGGATCGAGTTCAGCAATCTCCACCTTCTGCCCTCAACTCTTGGCTGTTCATCCCACCAGCAAAGGGAGCTGAGACACCGAGGCTCTGGTGCCACAACAGCAAATCCTTGTATCCAATACATTTAAATAATCTTGCTTTGCCTGAGGCTCTGCAACAGACAACAAGCAAGTGGAATTGGAAGAGCCAAAATAAATTATCTGCTGTTGACAAAGCCACCCACCACGGGCAAGTTCAGGTGAGCTGAATGATGCTGAGAACTAAACATCAGATAGTGGAGGCTGTTTAAATTAATTTCAGAGCTACAAAACAGAGCAGCTACTGAACAAAATCCGTTTTTTTTTTTGCAGCTGATGCACCCTCTAGTGGTACACAGACTTTGCTTTTCCTGGAGTAGAAAACCAGATGGGAGCTTTACCCCTTCCCTATGAACACCCCTGGGATCAGGGCGACACCGTTCCACCATTCCCCATCTGCTGTTGTTCACATCTGATTTTTGTTGTACTGAAAAACCAGATTGGTTTTTCTCGAGTATAGCCACAAAAACACAAGCAGCAAAAGGCTCAAATCCAGAAAAACAAATGAAAAAGGATTGCTTTGCTGCCCTGCACTGCAGCTATTCCAGACCAATATGAAATAGCCCAGTAGGAGCCTTTTAACTGAGTTGTGCAATGTATTAAACTTGATCTCATTTTCAGATCTCCCGAACTATGCAAGAGCTGCATTTATTGCTCTGGAACAGCACAGTCAGGTGCTGAAGCAAAAGCAAACATCCCAGCCAGCTCATTTAGTGAGAGCAAATCCCAAACTTGCAGCCAGAGCTCCTCTTCCTCCCCATCTGACCTAAATCTGTGCACTGTGGCACTCTCTGAGCACGTCATGCTTGTTTGAAGAACAACATCATTGGGTTTAGAAGTCAATGAGAGTCTGACGTATCCAGCACCAGCAGCATTCCTCTCCAAATCAACATCCCAAGCCTCCAGGCTAACATTAATGTTTGTAAGATTTTACCCCATCTGTGAATTTTAGGCTTCATTTACCACTTGGGGTATTTTTTCCTCCCTTTCTCTCCTGTCCATGCTATCTTCCATACAAGAATGTTTATAAATTATTTCCTAATTGAAGACTATGATTTTATTCTTTTTTTTTTTTTTTTTTGTTTTAGGCTTTGATTGATCCCAGAGAAACAGTCTTTGCAGCAACAGGGAAAAAGCCATTTTTTTGGGGAAAGGCAGTAGGTTTGGGGTGACCTAATTGTGCCCTTCCAGTACCTGAAGGGAGCTGACAAGAAAGATGGAGACAGATTCTTTACAGGAGCCTGGAGTGACAGGGCAAGGGGGGGGGTGGCTTCACACTGACAGAGAGCAGGGTTAGATGGGATATTGAAAGGAAATTCTTCCCTGTGAGGGTGGGAGGGCAGAGGGTGCCCAGAGAAGCTGTGGCTGCTTCTGAATCCTGGAAGTGCCCAAGGCCAGGTTGGATGGTGGTTGGAGAAACCTGGGACAGTGGAAGGTGTCCATGGCTAGGGATGGGATGAGATGAGCTTTATGGTCCTTTCTAACCCCTTCCAATCCATTCCCTGTTTCCCACAGCCTGAGTTGTGACTCCTTCTAAGCCCCTGAAAGTCTGCTTGTGCAGTTATTTCCAGGCAACCTCTCCAGAAACATTTCTGTGGTGGCATCTTTATATATCAGGGAGGAAATTTGTAACCTCAGCCTCCAGCTTGACCAGGGGACACGGCACAGAGCCTCTGCTTAGCATGAAGCTACAAGGACTCCCCAGGAAGGAAGGACAGGTACAGGAACAGATCTGAACTGCTCCAGCATTTGGAAAAGGAAGAACAAAATATTTTTCATCTGTCAGCACTTTTTCAGTTTCGCTGTCACATCCCAGCATTGGTTGCTCCTTCCGAGGCAGATCTTATCTCCCAAACCACATCGCTCTCACTCAGGAGAAAGTCATAAAACGCCTGGCATAGGAGATGAGGCTGGAAAACCAAATCACTCAGGTTGTCCAGGCTGCAGGACGCTGCCAGATTCCAGAGGGGAGAATTGTCCTGTGCTCAGAACCCCAGAGGTGCAAACTTCAGCCTCCCTTTGCTCGGAGCATCCCGGCTCTGACGTACGCTGAGGCCGTCGGTCTGCGCAGAGTGCAGAACCAAAACATAATGAGTTTTAAAGCTCCAACCACAAACTCTGAATTATGCTCCACCTGCATTTCATAAACAGGATTATGCTGGACTTGCCTATTTTGAAATATGACCACTTCTCATACGGCTGGGCTGCCCCAGCTCTGCCCCAGGCCTTGGATGTCTGCCCTCATGGGCTCTCGCTGGTTTGTTCCACCTTCATCATCCACACAGTACAAGAGGGATCATTAGGTTTCTTGTGAGACTTCCCTCTGCTCTGCAATGACTTTCTCAGAGATTTCTGAGCTTCCTTTCTGCTGTTCAATGACTTTCACAGAGGTTTCTAACAGAGGCTTTTCCCAGGATCAGTTTCTCCTTTGGGTCTGGGTAAAAATAATTGAGAAAGAAACATCCTTCTTAATTGAGGCGGATTTTATTCCAGGACGTCTCCCATTTGAAGGAAACCTTTCCCATCTAGAACAAGGATGTATTTCACAACCCTTTTTTTTGATCTGGGCACCATTTTGCCAAGTCACATTATGGGACCGAAATGGCCCGTGAAATGCTTGCTAATTGCTGCAAGATTTAAAAAGGAAAAGAACAGACCTGTTCAGCAGGGTTCCCCTGGAGCACTTCTGCTCAGAAGGGCACAGTGGAGAAACAACAATGCAAAACGTGCCCTGCTCACTGAACACCAAATTACTGGGATCACTTTCTAACAGCAAATGAAAAATATGTAAAGGTAATTATGATTTTTTTCCCATTGTTTTCAATAAATCTAAGCCTCTAATTACCTACAGTTTTTATGGGAGGGTTTAGATGAAGCGTGTTAGCTCTCTCTTTCCTCAGGGTTTGACAGTTGCAGGGCTTGTTTCAGTAATCCCAAATTATTCTCTCATTTTACCTTCCCTCTTGCTCCATGAACCTGTTTGCATTCAGAAATTTGTTTAAAGAAGTTTGCAGCAGTTACATGACACAATGACACTGATGAAGAAATTACAGGAGTTTGTTTCAGTCTGTCAGCTTAACAACAGAACAGAATATTTTGTTTTCAGAAAGAACTATTTAGGATATTTCTTCAATTCTTGATTTTTTTTAACACACTCCACTGGAATTTCCAGTCATTTCAAGGAGAAGTTTGGCATCCAGTTGATTTCTGTATCAGTTTAGTAACCAACCAACTCAACTCAAAGTGGGTTTAAGCTAGATCCTAAGAGTGGGCATCTTTGAAACCCCTTAATGGATGCAGACCACTAAAAACTGGTTTTCTAGACAGATTTTTACTGCCTAAAGAAAAGAGTCCAAACCCAGGGTTGAAAGATGATGGGTCACAGAACCACTGAGTTTGGGAAAAGCCTCCCAGACCATCGAGTCCAACCTTGGCACCCAGCCCAGAGCTCTGAATGCCACATCCAGGACACCTTGGACACCTCCAGGAATGGAACCATCAGGGTTCCTCTTTGGTGAGCACCTGTGTCAGGCCACAGATGGACTGAGGGACAACAGCCCAGTGTCCAGAACCTGTGTGGGCACCAGGAAGTCCAGACCACCTGGTCTGGAGAGCACAGGCTGAAAACACCTAAAATACATGAGTTGTAAGCAAGGCCAATAAAAGGCTTAGAGTGGCCACTGGGCTGTTCCTCCAGATAAAATACAAACTGTGTGTCATGGATTAAGTTCTAACCAGAATAAACCAGTAATCAGATTTTCAGAGATAGGGATCTATTTTATATGGTACTAAGCATTCTGGCCTTGATTAAGCAGATTATTTCTGAACAACTTTAAATCAATTGGAACAGTTCCTGGATAAGCCAAAACCTCATTTATGTGCAATGGGAGATTATTCCAATTGCATCAGCTGGCTTAATAAAAAAACCCCTTTGGCTTTACCTACCAGCCCTGCCTTGCTGTGTCCTCAGAGCATCATGGCTCTGTTGCTGCTGCCACTGTAATACACTGGGGCATTTTATCAGCAGTCATATGGGGCTAATTAAGTGACTCATTGACAATTAACACCCGTCATTTGGGTGAATGCACCTACATAATCCTGGGATGTGAGCTGTTGGAGGGACGGGGGTGAAGGGACAGAGTAAAGAGTTTGTTCTCACTGGAAATACCCTGATTCTCCTTCACTTTGGTACTTCTAGTTCTGCTCCCAAAAAATCCTATAGCAAGCCGAGAAATACCTCATCCTCTGTCAGTTCTGGTGCCTGCAAAGGATGCTGGAATTCTACAGCTCTCAAGGATGCTGCTGGCTCAGGTGACAGATCCCAATGGATGCACCTCCCACCCACATGAACAGGACTCTGATTTTCCTGCATTTTCAGTTTACCCAGGAAATTCGCCAAAAAAGAAGAATCAGCTCTGCTCTCCACACTCAGAGCTTATTGAGGCTGCAAAGTCTCAATACACTCAGAGGAAGGAAAAAAGAGTTTCAGAGCTGCTGTGAGCATTTTGAGCTGCTCTGTGTGCACAGATCACAGCACAGGTGCATCATTGATACCCAGCACAGATCGGCTCTGGGGCTTCAGCAGGGCTGAAGGTCACAGCAAAGAGTGGCCTCCAAGATCTCTGCTTCATTTGCTGCAGCTGGGGAAGCTCTCTAATGGATGAGGGAAAACCCTAAAGGAGGGACAGCTTTGTGGGTAAAAGCACTTGGATATTGTCCTGGAAAATGGATTCTACCCAGTGGCTCCCTCTGAGGAAAGCAATTTGCTTAAACCAAACCTTTTTCAAGTGATCAGCAATTATACTTCTCCTCTTCAGGGACACAACACACAATCTGTGTGCTAATTTGAGGAAGTGCCAGGCACTGATAGAGATAAAATCAGCAGCAATTGCATAAACAAAATGGTTACTTGTAGCCCAGAGATACGGAGGAACTATTGCTTTAAGGAGATAGATAATTTCATATGTCCTCACCAAAGGGCGATGGGATCAAATGTCTGACAGGATCAATGTTCTGGAGTTTCCTTCTTCAATGAAGAAAAACGATGACGCTTATAATGAGTGGGAATCATTGCTGCACTGATCTTCGCAGGAAAAAATGTGCAAAGCACAAATATGGAGATGCTGCATCAATTTCTGCAAAGTTTGGCAAATGCTTCTTCAAAAAATTAATTTTAAATAGTTGAGAAAGAAGTGCTAAATAAATTCAAAGGCAAGAAACAAAAATCAGCAAATTTACTATTTTTCGCAAACTCAAGCCCATATGGTTTTGTTCACCAAATTATGAACAAAAATGTGTGTTCTTGCTTGGATATGTCTGTCCTTAGAAGGGAAATCCTTTATATCAAAAAGCTCAGGACTCAGAGAGCTCCAGGTGTCATCCCCCAAAGTGTTCATTCCACTCTGGAGCTGGTTGAAGAACTGGCAGCTGATTGTGCTTGGAACAAGGTCACAGAAGAACCTTCTCCCTGCATTAAATGAATTCATTCTTGAGGATTCCTTGATTTGCTTGTTCTGATCCAGTTCAAGTCACTGCAGCCACATTAAAAAGGGCTTATTGAGTTTGGCAAGATGATTGTTAAAAGTTTTCAAATCACATTTTACTTAATTTAACTTATTTTAAGTTTGCATTTACGTTTTGTTCAGGGTTTGAAGTCCTGGAAATTTTTCAAAGAACACTTCGAAGTTATCACCATTTTTATTCCTGCAAGTATTGATCAGCCTCAGGGGAAATAACAAGCCCTTCTCTCATGCAGAACTGTAAATGCAAAATAGCTTTCTGTTGAAATACATAAACCTTTTGTGTCTCACCATGATCTGAGAATTATTAGAGGGGGTGTATCCTTTAATAACTTTGAAAAATGAACAGACTTATAACAGCTGGAAAAGGTTTTAACATACAGCTGCTAAGGGAAATTTGCAGGAATTCATGATTCACATCTGAATTTAGAGGCTGGATGAGATTAAATATTTTCTACCCATATATCTTCGCATTGAGACATTTTGGATTCTGGCTTTTGAGCAAATGCTAGGCTGTCATATATAATCTAAATGTTTTTATTGGCAAATGAAAGGAAATTGTGAAATTGCTTTTCATAACCTTTGTTTTAATTAGGTTTCCACTTTCTCATTATAATAATAGACAGTCCCCTAAGACTTAAAATGGGTATTTGTTTTCTTCACCCTCTGACTCTGTGCAATCCCATCCCATTTATTACTTGGAGTCATGTGGTAGAAGCCAGAGTGCAGCCAAACCCAGGCTGGCAGAACCAGACTCCATCTCCAGGTGAGGGTAGACCTGGTGGAAGCTGGAATCCCTTTGTGCAGACCTGGAAGTACCTTCCAATTTACAGCCAAATTCTGCACTAATTGTAAAAGCCACACCAAAAAATTTAAATCAACACCTGGAGGGTGGGTACCTGAGGTCATCAAAGCCCCTTTCTTTTTCAAAGCTGTATGAAAGTGGGTTTGATGTGTTCCCAGATCCATAATTCCAGCAGAGCCAGGGATGAGGGGCAGAACTGCAAGGCTGGGAAGGGCATTGGCACAAGGACTGGAGTGCCCCTCTCACTTTGTTCACCTTCAGCTCTTCCTGATCCTCATGGTTTTCTTACAGCCCTGGGGCTCAGGGATTGTCTGGTGGAGCCAGGGCCAAACAGAAGAGCCACAACAGTGACGGGAAGAGAAAACACCTCAAAAGGGAATTGTAAATAAAAAGCAAACAAATAAAGATGAAACAGACCAACTTAGGGACAAACTTAATGATGTACTGCAGGTTAGAGGACTGCTCTGAGAAGCTTTTTGCTGACACTAGCTGCTGATTCTCCTCCTTCCCTCGTTATTCCTACAGGAGAGTTGAGAATCACTGGAACTTGCACATTCCCTGGATTTATGGCCCCGGGAGCAACCAAACCCACAGAGCCTTCTCTGCTGGCTCAGAGCAATGATACAGAGCTCCCTGTGGGCCAGAGACACACACAGGCTCTAACCCTGGCTGAACTTTTCCCCCATCAGTCTTGATAATTGATGGGCCCCAAGGAGAAACGCCGGCAGTTTAATAACGCTCGATGGTTTCTGGGTGACTGCTGGTGTGTGACTAAAGCAACATTTAGGTTAGGCATTACCCAACGCTTCTCAACAGGGGCCACAGGGGGGAAGAAAAGCAGGAAATGTGAAGAAAGGCCTCAAAAATTGGAAAATAATTCTCATTTTGTGATTATTCCATAGGAATGTGGCATTTTCTGATCTGTTGGAGTGGAAGAGGATGGGTTTTGGAGGTGTTCCTCAGGTATGAAATAGATTCAAATCTATTTGCATAAATAAGCAAAGCAGTTTTACATCTGTTTCCCAGGTACAGCAGGACCTTAATCTTCTTGCCTCATTTTCTGCTGACATGAGAGCAAAAGTAGATCCAACAATAATTATGGAAAATCTTAAGGAAGCAGATTTATTAAGATCCATTATGCTGGGGACTTGTTTGTAATATCTTGCAGGACTGGTGCTCAGTCATGTGAAATTCCCACCCACACCCCCCAAAACCTCAAAAGTACCTGAGCGAAATGGATGATGTTACTTTTTACCTTTTCACTGCCACTTTTCACATCTGCCACACGTAGGTGCCCATAATGCACTGACAATTTCTAAGAGATCACAGAATCACTGAAGGTGGGAAAGAGCTCTGAGATCACCGAGTCCAGCCTCTGCCCCATCCCCACCCTGTCCCCAGCCCAGAGCCCCGAGTGCCACCTCCAGCCCTTCCTGGGCCACTCCAGGGATGGGGATCCAACCCTCCCTGGGCAGTTCCAGTGCCTGAGCTCCCTTTCCATGGGGAAATTCCTGCTGTGCCCACCCTGAGCCTGCCCTGGCCCAGCCTGAGGCCGTTCCCTCTCGTCCTGGATGCCCACCTGGCTGTCCCCTCCTGTCAGGAGCTGTGCAGAGCCAGAAGATCCCCCCTGAGCCTCCTTTCCTCCAGGCTGAGCCCTTCTCCAGCTCCTTCCCCAGCTCTGTTCCCTTTCCTGGACACGCTCCAACCCCTCAATGTCTGTCCTGAAGTGAAGGGCCCAGAACAGGACACAGCACTCACGGTGTGACCCCAATGACACGCTCTCTATAGAGGCAAATTTCCATCTTACTAGAAATTTGCTGCTCCCAAAAGGGAATATTAAAGAAACCACAGGCTTGGAGAAAATAAAGCTGAGTATTTCACACCAAATACCAGACAAATACCAATCACCAGTGATCAAGAGTTTCTGAGGACCACTGACATGCAAATGATGAGTTCTGCTAACCAGCAGCATAAACCTACATGGTTTAAAGTTTAAACCCACTACAAGAGTTCAGTCTTCTTCTGTTTTTTATAGCTCTATAATATACACTTGGTCCAGAAAGTTGGTAGGACAACTGATGTTGTGAGCTATAAAATACTGAGCTTACAATATCAGAAAATGCCTTTGGTTACAGAGATCAGAAGCACTTATCTCATAAGAACAGAGGAGAAGATATAAGCAGCTCCCTGATTTCCTGCAACACTGAAAAAATGTTTTTCCCCTCTCAACCTGAAGAAATATGTCTTCATGGAAAGCAAAATATGGGATCATAAAGAATGTCTGAAGACCTCACAGCCAATATATTACCATGAGCTATGGATGGAACAGAATGATCCTCATGGCCAAATGTTCAGGAGCTCAGCATCCAAAATGTTGAGTTGCTTTAAAAATCAGCCTGCTCCTTCTGGAATCTAGCTGGGAGCTGATTTCCTTTGAAAATCTGGCTGTAATCACGCACAAACAATGTTCTCCTAATAAAAGAGCCACTGTTGGCTGCATGTTTAATTTATGTGAATTTAATCCTCCATGATAATGCAGTGAGTCTTGCTGAGAACTGCTGCCCATATGTAGAGAACAAATTCACATTAACCACAGCAACACAAGTGCCTGACTTGGCCAAACCATTGAGCCAAAGTCTGGGACTTGCTAACGTATCAATATGGAAGACATATGTTCTTTGGGATATAAATTATCATGCTTTTCATCATATTACTTGTGCAGTCCAGTTTATGGAGTCAAGGAGCTTAGCAGAGCTTGTTTGGATGGATGGAAAAAGCATGAATCACAAGAGAATTCCCAGAGCTCTGGTTTGATAGGCACCTGCTTATTCTGGGCAATGTGGGTTCATAGAGCTCAGTTAGCAGTCAGGATGAGCAAACCTTTCCTCCTGTGCCCATCTGGAAACACAGGTGCTACAACTTGTCTGTCACAGACTTGCTGTCTTTATTACACTCAATTTAACCAGAGAAATCAGAGCTTCTGGAAAATAGCTGTTATAAAAACACTTGTATACATTTCACTAAGCAATTATGAGCCTGCCTTACATTGTTTCAATGGTTGTGGCAAACATTTCTCAGGCACGGCAATTAAATAAATTAATGGTTTAAAAGACACAAGTGCCATGCCTTGATTTTTAAAATTCCTTCTTTGAGATTCTGAATATGCTGGAACAAGAGAATCGCTGGGCAGTGCTGTGAAAGTTGCTCATCTCTGGGGAATTTCTAACACCACTTCCTTTAACCAGCACTGCTTCTCCAACCTGAAATCCTAAAAGCCATTCCTCCCCAAAAGCTGTTAATTCTGAAGCACTGCAGAGCCATCTGCAATTCCCATTACCTCAGCTGAGCAAGGTCACCCCAGGGATAAACACATTCCATGTCACATTTATGATTTCAGAAAAACAAGCAGTGCAGAGCTTTGATTTGCTTTTCACTTGAACAGAAAACCAAAATTAACGCTGTGGGCGCTGCCCACTCCTCTTTGCTTAAATGTGGGAATTACAGTTTTTCCAGCCCAACACTGTGGACTTTGTGCTCACTGGGCAGGATTTGCAACCTAAGATTGAGAGACCAGGTGGGCAGCCCAGATCTCCAGCCTGTGTTCAACAGGAGTGTATCTATCACAGATCTGCTCGTTGAAAGGTGCAGGGAGATAAAATAGTGATTTTTCAGTGTTCTTTCTTGGGGGTGTGCAGTGATGTTTGGGTTCATCCTGGATGGGAAATGAGGCAGAGCTGTCTGTGCTCTCCACAGTGCAGGCACCACGGCAGGAGGGGTTCAGCTCATCCTCCAGACCTGAAAACGTGGGGCAGCTCAGAGCAGAGACACAGATTTAGGCAACAAGTTTTTTTGTTAACATGGCATTCAAGGCACTTTTAATCCAGAAACTTCCTCTCATCCAGCGGCTTTCCCTGCGCACGAATGGGGCCTGCTGGGAGTGGGGCTGTGGCCTAGCACATGGAGCTCCATGGTGAGGATTCACCACCTCAGATCTCTGCTGCTTTGGGCAGCTCTGTGCAATTCCCAGCTTCCCTCTGCAACACCGACACATCTCCTCACCCTGTCCAGCGTTTCTTGTTGGAGATTCAATGCAAGGAGCTTTTAAGTTTCCCTGGATCAGCAGAGAGGAGCAGCCTCAGGCCCATGAAAATACCCAGGCGTCCCATCCACCTCCGGCACCTCGGCTGAGGTAAGAAACACCCTGAACACAACAGGGTTAAAACCAATCTGACAAACGAGGCAGAGCATGGAAAATATGAAGAGAGCTCTCTGGTAGCACATCTGAACCCAGCAGAGCTCCCATCTGCAATCACTTAGAGGTGCCCCAGTAAAGCACAGCCCGGAATGCCTGGCTAATAAAGTGTCAGCAGCAGGGGGATTACGAGGGAGATTTACAAGAGTGAATGAGTAGAGTTGCTGCTGGAGACATCCGATACACTCCGTGCTTGATTCCAGGCTTTGGGAAGGCAATGAAATAAGCCCTGGGACTTGTGTTGAGAAGCATTTTGAAGTGCTCGCTTCTGCCCCGAGTACCTGCAGGAGTCCTGGCAGCACCTCGCCTGCCACATGGGCCTGATGCTGCTCACATTCCCTTTTTAACCAGCAGCACAGAGAGAAAAACCTCTCCCCTGGCTGCCAGGATGACAGCCCTAAAGGAAGATGCAGGGTTAATGCCCTGATGTGATGTGCAGCTTTCTCCTTGTCCCATTCCTGCTCTTAAATCTCATGTGCAATGAAGTAAAAACCACCAAGTTTGGGCCAAAACTTCCCAGAGCTACGGGGAGGTAAAAGCTGAAAATTTTTCACAGGTTTTTCTCTAATTTTTAAGGAATGGTCTCAAATAGACATGTGATAACTATTTAGATCTAAATGAGACGAAGCATGAGTAAACACACTGCGGTGAACACATCGACCTGGAAAGCTTGATTAGAGGAACAAACGCTGCTTTTTCTGAGTGATGAACTTTCCAGCCTCCACTTGCAAATGTGTTTTCCTTTTATGAAGTGGACTTTCCAGGAGGCAATTAGAGTGATTTGGGCAAAAACAAAGAGTGAAATATTTTCCTTTCATTGTCTAAAGCAACAGAAATAAGTACCCAGCTTATTACTCACTCCCTGAGTAAATGAAAAGAGAAAACATTTTGTGCTTTGTTCCTGCACCGGACAGGGGGATGTAAAACGGGCAATAACCTCAGCCACAGCTCTGTCATTTATGACAAAGCTGGGCTGTGGCTCCAGAGGGATGATAAAGCTCTGGATGTGCTGAAGTGTTTGCAGGAAGAGGCTCCTCAGCACCATCGATCAGCCCGACCCTTGGCAGCCCCTCAGACTGAGCGGCCCAAGTGCCCCCTTGAAGATGTGAGGGACTGTGAAAGCAGGAAAGGAATGGGAACCAGGAATGCACTTGCCCAACCTAAGAGAGTAATTGGAGATATTGTTCACTCTGGATATCCATCAAGCCTGGAGGCTGAATTCTGGCCCCATGGGAGCTGGTGGCAAACCTCTATTGATTTCAGCAAGGTCAGGATCTCAGAGGTGATTTATGGAACGGACTAACATGACATTTTAACAATCACTTTTAGTAGTTGGAAGTGTTATTCACTGCAGAGGTAAAGCATTGTTTGATTTTATGTGACAGTGTACCTTTAAAAACAGGCAACCTGCAAAGCAACAATATAAAAGGCAGCACTTAAATTACATGATGATGAGGAATGGCACCAGGGAATGAAACCAAGGGAACGTTCCCTTTCATTCCTCTCATACCTTCAGAAGTCAACAATTATGAAGATGCTGTTACTGGTAAATTTAAATCACCTTTCCTCAACTTTGCAGCTGTTTGCTTGAAGTTTCCTTCATTTCTGACAAAACACAAGGATTAGTTTTTAAAGATGAACTATGGGTTTTTCTCAGCAAGCACGACAATCCACCAGCACACATGAATTGTTCATGGGGTGTTGCAGGACGAAGAAGAAAAACCAGATCTCCTCTCCAAATGTCTGGCTGAATATATTTGTTAATAATAACTATAATAATCTCTTTGTAAGCTCTTTTGTTAACCCTGCCATTCGGAATAATTTCCAGGGAAATTGTAGAGTAGGTCTTGGGACAACAATTTCAGGCATTTATAAAAGAATGGGAACAAGAGTTGTCAAAATCACATCTCTGTGGTTTGAGATTTTCTGCCATGAGGAAGAAAAAATGCTTTATGGGAGGGCAGGAAGGCATATTTACAAATAGACAATGACTGGATTGATTATAATAGCATGGTTTGGTTCTGATTTGATTTTCCTTTGTTTTGGTTAGGGTTTTTGTGGGCACAACATATATTTGTCACATATATATGTGACTGCAGGAAGAGGACTGGAAGGCGGCTCCAGTTGACTTCCCCAGCTACAGATTGGGACCTGAACAGATTTAACCCATAATAGGAGAAAAATTTGCCCATTTCTCCATGGCCTGGGTAGGTTTTGAGTATTTCCAACAGAGTTCAGCAGCCATGAGGGTTCTGTGCCTGCTCTGTGCCTGCCAGTCCCAGCCTGGCTCCCCAAAGCAGCAGCACAGACCCAACCTGCTCACAAACACGTTTGGCATTTGAGAAGTTCAAAGCCCATTTTTTCCTTTCCTCCTGAAAATCTCCACTTTAAATCACAGAGTTTGGTCTGGAGCCCTCAGAGGGTTACAGCCCTGGTGACTTGGCTGGTGTCTGGGTGTGATGCTTTCTTGGAGAGGTTTGAGAATTTCAACTCCCAGCTCAGGGAAGAAAAACCCTGTCCCAATAATGGGGGACGCTCATGTTTTTCCACATTTCTTTACTGGATGTTTTGATAAATTAACTTCTAAAGAAAATTAATAAAGAAAGCCTTGATTCTGCCTTGATTTTCCAAAGGAGTCAGCAGTGTTCCCAGTTTTCCTTTGGTGTGCCTGTCAGCTCTGTTTTTGTAACCCCACTCTCAAGCTCCTGCATGTTAAGCCATTCCCAAACACCTCCACTGCATTTTGCATCCACACAAGAAAAAGAATCCAGGCCTGGCAGAGGCTCAGGCCTTCCTCACCCTTAATAAGCCCAATTTGGTGTTAGTTGCCATTAAAAGCAGCCAATGATCCAGAGGATGAAGCCCTGCAAAAATGTTGTTTTTTAGAATTGTTCCTTTCTACCAAATCAGTCCCAGGTATGCCTGGATTCATTCAGCAGACCCGTTCTTCCAGTCCTTTACTATTGTCATTTTCTAATTGTCCAGGAAAATGGATTGTTTCTTTCAAACAATGAGGAGGGGGGAAAAAAAAGCCTCGTTCAAAATCAAATGAGTTTTAATCAACAGCTTTGCAGTAAGGCAAAGTGCAGCCTGGTCCTGCCTGGGTTTGCATTAAAAAATCAACTCTGTTCGTCTCTAGGTGACTCTCCATGGGTTAGACAATGAGAGCTGATTGGAATTTTCCACTTCAAAGGCTTTTATTTCTATTTTACATTATTTTTTAGAAAAAAACCAAAACTAGTCTTAGAAGACTTGGGTTTTCTTTGTCAAAAACTAACCTGCTCCATTTTTTTTAGCATTGCTGTTATCAGGAGAGAAAATAATCTTAGTATTTATTGACATTTTCTTTACTTGGTCATTCTCTAACTTTCCAAAATTGGCCATGTTTGGAATATGCAGTAAACACTAAGTAGAAAAAAGAAAACTGTCTAAACATTCATTTTGTAATGTGGAATAACAAAAAAGTACAAAGGAAGACAAAGCTTTTTTCCCTGAACTCTCCAGAAAACGAGGAGTTTTAGGATTTCAAAACTTCCCATGAAATTTTCTGTTTGAGAGCTGCCAGGGTCATACCATTAATGTGATTTTATGTAGTCAGTTATAAGCTCAAAAGGAGAGAGTCCTGTGTTTGAGTGCATCATAAAGGTGGAATTTTTTCCTCTGTTGAACAGGAAGGGACAAAATCATCATTGTTGAGGCTGCTTGGTCTGGGATCAGAGCCCCTGTGGGGATTTTAAAGCACTTACTGGAGCCCATGGGGTGACTTCCAGCAGCTCCTGGGAGAGTGATAGGGACACTGGTGGGTGGCTTTGATTCCAGATGACAGCCAAGAAATCCAACTCCTGCTTCCCCCCAGCCATCTTCAAAGGCTGAACCCTCCCAAAACTTGCTTCATGTGCCATTTTCAGACCTTTTCCTGCCCCTTTGGTTGGGCTCAGAGGTTTCCTCAGATCTTGTAGCTCATCCTGCAGATTCAAGGTCCTGTTTGTTGTGTTACTGCAAGGAAACATTCACATTTTCCTTGTGACTCTGTCACTTTGGAAGATTTTTTTTTCACCCCTTCATTTTTCAGGAGTTAAAGCATATCCAGCAGCACCTCAGCCCTGCCCAAAAAAGTTTCCCAGGTGAGACATTGCCTGCTATGAGGCCAGCCAGCTCCATCCTTTCACCTCCACACTCCTGATCAGCTGGGAAATGAGGATTTCTGTCCACCCCCAAGCATTTAGGGAGCATCTGCAAACCAATCCCGATTTCCTCCTGAAGTTTTGCTCTCAGAGGGTTCCCCTCTGGCCAAGGACAAGGAAAGGCCAAACGTGAGCCCAGCTTGGTGCCAGAACAAAGTGGCTCAGACGAGGCCGATCCCCAGCGGCAGCAGCCCCACCAGGAGATGACACAGCAGCTCCCTGCCACTTTCTCTATCTGATCACACAATTCCTTAATCAGCGCAGACAGTGCTGGCTGTCAGAAAAGTGTCCCGTGAATCAGCTTTCATCTGCGGGGAACAGGTTCTGCTTTTGCAAATCCAAAGGGTGCCCGGTTGTTTTCCGTGTCCCGGCCCTTCCCAGGCTCTCCCTCCGCACGTAAATGCAAAGGAGAGGTTTCAGCCTGGGAAATCAAAGGTAGCCAGGGCAAAATGACTCTTGGAAGTGGAAGCTGGATATTCCAGCACCATGGGAAGGTTTTGTTTGTAAGCACCTGAATCAGCCTTTTTAATATTTCGGCAATAGCAGTGAAAAATTCGACCTCTTATTTAAAAGAAAGGATTTTTTTCTGGTAACGCATTTGGTGTGAGAAGAGCAAGAGCTGCCAATAATTTCCATAATAAATATCCTCCATTTAAAATTAGGAATAGAAACTGTCAGCTTAATTAACAGAAAATTAAGACGTGATTTCTCAACTCCTGACGAGCTTGGTGTTTTGCTGAAGTAGTTTCTGAGCCGAGTTTGCCTCTAGCAAAGGACTTGTGTTTGCATAGCAGGACCACAAGAGAGAGCTTTAGTGTTGGATGTCGTGCTCTGCCGAGGGAAGGATTCAGGAGCTCGGGAGCTCAGTGTTTTTAACCGGCACTTTTTAAGCAGGACGAGGATACCAAAACAAAACATCTAATACAGGCAGCAAAACAATTCTCTGTTTTCCACAATCCAGGCAACCTCCTGAAGCACCAGAGTTTGAGAGACAGGTTTTCAAAACGGTGCCATTCAGATCCAGCCAGGTTTTACCCAGTTGCTCTGAAAACCTGATCCTAAAAATTTCCAAGCAACCTCAAGAAGATCAGGTTTGATGGGCTGTTTCCAAAATAAAGGTATGACATCTATTTTAGCCCTGTCCTTACATCCTGGGTTGGGAATTATCATCATCTTCTATATAACCTTATATATAAAATCTGGATATAGCCATATAAAAATGTATATGTATATATATTAGTAAGTATATCCAATTTTTTCTCTACACCACCCTTCTCTGCTTAAACAGCCTCCCATTTCTGGCCTGCTGAGCAGCTGGTCTCATTCCATTCAAATCCTTACCTAAGACTAATTTCTCCCATGATATCCATGAGGACTTTAATAATAATGATTATGCTGCAGTCCAACCATCTCAAGCTCTCCACCCATCTCCTCCCTATTGTGCATTACCTTCCACTCATTTTCTCTCTGATAAAACAACCTCTGGAGGGCAGAGACCTGCTGGCTCTCCTCGTCTTCTGCGGGGTGTTGTAAAACTAATAAGGCAATATCACACATAAAGCAGAGTATTCAAATGGCTCTGAGTCAGATGTAAATGAGGAAAAGCAGGTCATTCCCAGTTACCTCATCACGGAGTGCCTCGCTGCATTCCATTCCAGCAGCTTCCCGGATACGGATACGGCATGTAATGAAAATGGTGAATAATCGTGTGTGTGTATTACACCTTTCATCCCGAGGAGTTCTCAATTACTTCGCTAATTGGCTGTGCAAAGTACACGAGGAGCTCTCTGCTCATCAGCGAAACGCAGCCGGTGCTCCGGCACACGACCAGAACCATTCCCAGAAAGTCTGGAGACAAATCCCGGGCACAGCAGAGGGGGGAAATTAAAGACTCAGCCATGACCTTTAACTTGACGTTTCTGTGCCCACTTTTGGCAGAACAACCCTCGGATTGTGTGCAAGATGAGCGCTTGCACGCAGTCCCCGTTGCTGGAGCTGCTCCTGCTCCCCTTCCCTTTACACTGAAATAAGTGGGTCTAGGTCTGATCCTGGAACATCCTGAGCACTTACACTTCCCCTGGATTCAGCAGGAGCAGCCCCAACTGTAGCACCTGAAACACCTCACTTCAGCAGGTATTGGCAAAAGTTGCTGCTTGCTATGGCTGTGCATTCGTTTGTTTTTAAAACATAACCCCTGGATGTTTCCAAGTTGCCTTTTTTTTGCATCATTAACTATTTTTAACTAACACCTCAGTAAGCTTCCTTAAACTCCCAGTGACCTCTTACGCACCCAGAAATATGAGAACAGTGAAACCTTTCCCTAGATAGAACATTTTTTCAATACCAAAGCACTCGATGATGCAACTGATTTTGCTGTCTTACAGACAGGGAAACTGAGGCACAGAAAATGAAATCATGTGTGCAAAGGCAATAATTTGCTAAATCAGATTGAGCACCCAGTGTCAACTTTGTGCTTCTCCCACACAGGTGGAGAATGAGCAGCTGCTCCAGGAAGTGCCTCTGTCCCTTGCTCAGGCCCTATTTCCAGCAGCAGGGTTTGGAATGGTTGGAGGAATGGTTAAAGGAATGGTTAAAGGAATCTGTGCTCGCGGATCTGAGGGTAAAACAGGGAGCCAGATCTCTCCCTCCTCATTTTATAACATGCAGATGCATCTTCTAACAGGCATTGTCTATCTCTCCATCTGTACCACACTCATCAGATTACACTATCTGAAACTTCTTTTTTCCCCCAAGAGATCATAAAAGTTTCAGCGTTTGCTCAAATGTTTTGTCGTGTTTTCAGTTTGACAGAGTGAGCAGTGGCTCCAAAGATAACACAGCAGCTGCCAGGGCAGCTCATGCGCTGAGCTGAGTTGTGGATGCCTGTCTGCAATGGCACGTTCCCTCAGCACTTTCAGATCCTCTGGAACAGAATTTTCCAGTCTTCTCAAATATGTGAGATATGGGATGGCCAGCAGCTATTCGGGTTACACAACAGGGACATTTTTGAAGACCGAGAAGAGGCAAAACAACAGCCCTGGTGGTGCCCAGCCTCCAGCAGAGCCCCGCTCCGAAGAGCTTTGTTTTCCTCCCTCTGTGCCCCGCTCAATTCCCAAATTAGCTGCTTGTTGCCTCCTTGCTGGCCCTCAAAGACCATGGTTTTTGCTCAGCCCTGTGGCTCTGGGTGCTGGAGAGTTGTGGCCTCAAGCCAAGGCTCTCCAGCACAGCCTCTTTCCACAAGTGCCGGGAGTGGGATGTTCAGAGGATGAGGTGTCAAGAGCCAGAGCTGCTTGGGACGTTTCCTGCTGCTTTCCACCCCTGTATAACTGCCCAGGAATTCCTGCAGCTCCTGGAAGTCCTCCTGCCATGGCAGGGAAGGGGCTGTTTCCATTTATCCCTCTCAGTTCAGCGCGGAGGCAGAGGGCAGGGTGCAACAGTAATTTACACACTATAAACTTTTGTAGGTTTTATTCACCTCATTGGTCTGGTATTAAACAGCATCGCGTGGAGACGCTGGGAGCTGGGAATGGTGGTGCTGGCTGCTGCCCTGGGGTGTGCACTGCCACACACTTCACACCTCCCTTCCCTTCAGCTGGGACAGGCTTGTGATGGGAAAGAGGTGGGAACAGCACATCCACCACGCAATCAGCCTCATATATTGATCCCTGTAATGTTTCAAGCCTTGCTAGGAGCTCTGCATCTGGAGCTGTCTGTGCACTCACACGCAGTCCTTGCCAGAAAACAGAACTCCACAGGATCTGCCAGGAGCTGATGAAGGTAAAGGAATGATCCTTCTGTCCATCAGGAAGCATAAGGTGGTGCTTGGATGAAAAATATCTCACAGAGGTCTTTCCTGATCAGTACAAAACCATTTGGGAACAGCAGAATTCTGTCCTCAGGGGGCTCTAGAGCTTGAAATGGGAGTGTCCAGAGACAAGAAAGTGTGATTCAGGCTCTTTAACCAAATCCCACAGACTACACAGGGATTCACTTCAGGGAATCCATGTATTGATTCTTCTGTCCCAGGTGTGACCCAGAGCATGACAGGAAACTGAAGGCAGGAGCACAATGGGATTTATTAAGAGGAGCCATCAGAGGAGCAAAGCTGCTGAGGAGATGCAGAGCTTTGCCCTCTGCAACAACCAGTGCAAAACTCTGCTGGAAAGGCTCCTGCTCCAGCAATGCAGCTCCTGGTGGGGTCATTCCCCTCCAGTTGCCCCAAATTCCCATCGAGAAGCTTCCCAAGAAACTCTGCCCTAACTGAGCTGGTTAGGATTGTCTCTGTGAGTTGTAGATGATCCTTTCAGAATCTGATTTTGGCCGGCAGCACAGATAATGAGTTCATCTTTTGGCTTTATGCTTTTTTTTTCTGTCACATCCTAGCCAGCACCAGAGAGCTCTTTTGTGAACCCTGAAGATATTCTTGCCTAGAAGAAATTGCACTGGATAAAGGTATTTTTTTTTATTCTAGGCAATGAAAGGGAAAATCTTCAAGCATTCATAACAGCCCAGCCTTTTCTGGACCAGAAAACAACTCTAACATAGACCAGCTGCATCTAAACCCAAAGTGTTTTTAATGCTCCTGCATTGCCTCACCTGAATAATAACATTCAGGGCTTTGTTTCAAGACTTAATTTGTTATAGGAAGTGAAAAAAAGACACATAGGCAAACAAGCCTATGGAAACTTTTGCCCACAAGAAGTGTCAAGCAGAAGGAATGTTATTGATTGCCATAGATTTACACCCAGAATGAATTTGGCCGGCTGGTCAAAAGTCTGGTGGGTGTGTAAACGGGGAGCTGAGGTGGGGAATGACGTCTGTAGTGGTTTATCTGGAGAGTGGAGCCGCAAAATGTTGTAGTTACACTTAAGTTTTATTAAAAATGCCATTCTAACGAGCCCTAGTGGCCCCAGCACATGGAAAGTGGCTTGCTGTGTTTTGAATGGCACCGAGCAACACCCCAGGGCCTTAAATCAGTTCAAGATGTGTTGGTGGCGTCTGATGTTAAGCATGGAAGGGAAATTCAAAGCAATATAGATTTAACCTAGAGACCCTTCTTTTGCCTGATGCTTATCAATAACCAAGCCTGAGTAAGAGTCAGGAGAAATTCAGTACCAAGGCAGAGTATTATGGGAAAGTGTGATTTTATTAGTAATATTTGCACTGAGGTTTGGATAACCAATCCAAGCAGCAAGACAGTGAAATGTGGACAACAAAGAGGGAAAGTCAGATATTCCGTCCTGTGTATTTCTGCAGGCACTGCTCCATGTTCTGTGCCCAGGGAAAATTGAACTGCAGCAATAAAAGGATAAAACTTCTTTTTCTTTTTTTTTTTTTTTTTTTTTTACTAGGCAAGTGGAAGAAGAAGAAACAGCCATGGAGTGAGTGAGAAGGGAAACCCTGGTACACATTTCAAGTCAGAGCCAGGGCTGAGGGATTTGTTATTCTGCAACAGATGATCCCAAAGGACACTAAAGACAAGGAGAAAAAGTGAAATGTGGACATACTCCTCATCCCAGCTGTAAGGAGTTCATGTATTTCTTTGCATTTATATGCAATGTCTTGCTAAGGAACTTCAGTGGAGCGCTCATGTCACAGAGAGGGGATAAACCAAACCCTGTGTCTTTAATCCAGGGCTGTGCTTCCAAACCTTGGCAGAGCTGGGACATTTTGACAAGAACATTTCAAAGTCCCACCTGTTTAGATGGGACAGTGAGAACTGTGGTTTCAGAGGGATCTCTAACACCAAGGAGGACTTGCTGGGTATTTGGATTTCACACAAACTGCACGTATCTACCTGAAGCAAAGCTGTGCATTCCAGGCTCTGGGGTGACACCCAGAAGACTGAGGTGCACCCCTAACGCTGCGTGGGTGGCACGATGGGCTTGGAGGGTTTAATTTGGCCCTAATTGGCAGCAGGAACTTGAAATCTGAATCCCTGAGTGTCCTTCACTCTCTATCTCTGTGGTCTGGAGACTCAACCACTGAGTCATGAGCTGCAATCAGCTACTTATGAGATGCAATTAGAAGAGAACCCCAACAGCCACTTAATGAAGTGCCAAGGACTTGGCACAAATAACTCTGGTGATACAATGAAGAAGGAGCCCTTAAACTCTTACCTTGAGCACTTCTCGCTTCCTTCCCACACTGACAGCTTTAGGAACAGAGTGTCTAATTATAGGATAATTATTGTTGTTGCTGTTGGTAGAGGTCAGTCAGTAGAAGGTAGGACCCTAAGGGAATGGAGACAAGGAAGGTGAGTAAGGAAATGGAAGTAGAAAGGTTTGGAGTCTTTTTGGTGAGGTAGAAACAGAGAGAAAGAGAGAGATGGTCCTTCTGTGTAACTGGACAGAATTTGGAGTTGTATAACTTTAATGGTTTGTGCTCATGGCTAAAGCCAAATCCTTTCCTGGTATAAATAGGAGAAAAGATCCAGGCCATGCCTCTTGCCTCCCTCTGTCCCTACAATGCCAAGGAATGGAGCTGCTGTGGGGACATGGCCAATTACAGCCCAGATAAATCACTGCATCCATTCTTCTTTCTCACTTCCATGCTGCCTCAAGAAAAAAGAGGCACTTTCTGAGCTGAAGCTTGATTTTTGCTTTCAAGATTTAGGAGGAAGATTTGGTGAAGGAAGAAGAGAAATTTCCAAAAGCAGCTGCCACAAAGGACAGGGAGGAAACTGCACAGCAGAGTTTTACTCCCATACTCAGCCACTGCCACGTCAGAAAGTTGTGAACAGAGTTCACATTGATACATCCAATCTCCTTTCAAATCCACAAGAAGAAACAAACCATGCCACAACTTCATTGTTCTTCTTCTTCTTTCCATCTGAGCTTCCTGCCCATTTTTTGGAACAGAGCTGAGGGGACCCAAGCATGGAATCACCTTTGCTTTTCAGCACATTTGCAATTGAGTCTGTGGAGGGAAAGGTAAAATTTGTCTTCTAGGTCCAAACTGCATCTTATAAGCTATAAAATATTCTTAAGCACTGTTTAGTTGGAGAGAAGCCTTCTGTGATCCTACCCAGTCAATAATTAAATGAATAAATAAATCTGTGTGAGTCTACATCACTTCAGGATGGATTTCAGTAGGAGAAAGCATAAAGCAACAGTAGCAGAAAGGAATAATTGGATTCAGGCAATCATCAGAAGATATTTATTATTTGGACTCATATCCCCTTGTATTAATAACTGTTTGATCCTGAAGCAAAAATGAATTTATTTGGTGTCCAGCAAAATCATAAATTGGCAGCAAAAATGTTATGAAGAATCTTGAACTTGACCTGTGCAAATGGGACTGGCTCGCCTAATTCATTTTTTGTAAGACTTCAAAGAAAATAGGTCAAAATTCCTCACTGCAATTAGTTCAACTTAATACACTCATCTTTGATCTGTTAAAACATAATTACACTTTTCTAAATTATCCTCGTTCCATTGGAATTGGCAAGATATGAAAGTATGGATGGATCTGAACCCTGGGAATTGTCTTGGTTTAGGTGTGTGAGGTGATGGCCAGGGTAAGTTCTTTTTGAAGTGCATTTTTTTTACTCCTGCAGTGTTCATTTGGTCCCTTCCACATCAGGATGGTGGAAAAGCTTTAGAAAAGGAAGTGTAGAGATTTTAAATTTGTCAAAAAGAGCTCGAACACCAGTTTAGCTCTGATCCACCTGTATGATTTCAGCACCCTGTGGGATCTGCTTCCCAAACACAGAGCAAATTCAGGGAGAATTTCTCTGAGCAGCTGATTCCAGAGCACTGTAGGAATTGTCATTAATAAGGATTATCAGATCAATCAGACATAACCCCGCTGTTGCTCTCTTCAGGCATCCTAAACTTTATTCCTAATTCCAGCTGTGTTTTCAGGGTAATTCCTGACTTTCAACATTGGGCTGTATTACACAACTAAAGAGCAGAAGTCATCATTATGAAGTAAAGAGAAAGGAAAGCTTCCAAGGTAAAATTTAAAGGGCTAAAATGACTCAGTGGGAAGAGGAACAGAAGAGTTCTGGACAGATTTACAAAGTCAAGGGGAGAAAAACTTGTTTTCAGCTTTCATGGCTCATGGGAAAGTACAGGAATGAGTCCTAGAATGGAGAAATCAACTGAATATATATGCACCAAGAGGAAAAACCAATAGGATTGGAACTCTAGGCGAGAGACAAGTACCCTCATTTTCAAATATCTGAGGTTTTACAAATAAAGGATATTTACGGTTGTGATCTTACAGATCAAGCTGTCAGGAATGGAGATTGTAGCCTATATTTGGAATTTCTGAGTCCAGTTCACTGCTGTCCCTTGGTCCCCCCATGTCTGAGAAGGGAAAGGGAAAGAAGAAATGTTCCAGGTAAACAAGCACATTGTGCAACCCTGAGCCTGGAAAACTGTGTCAGCCTTCAACTTGTTGGACTGGCCCTCCTCTGGCAGTAACACATCATTACTGCTTTCCGGTGTTTATTAATGTCATTTTAATGGTTTATTCGTAGCAAGGTTCAAATTCCACCTCAACAGAGGTTCGAAAAAACCCAGGGGGTTCTCAGCCTTCCTTATTCTGTATTGTTATGAGGAGGTGGCACTGGATGCGGATGGAGCAGAGGGAGAGGCTAAAGGAGCAGAGTTTGGGATGGATTTGTGGTCTTACACAGGATTCCCAGCTCATCAGATTCCCTGGAATCCCATGGCTGCTGAAATGGAGGTTCCAGTCCAACCTGCTGTGGCAGACTGGAGCTGCTCAGCCCTGCTGCTCTCAGGGTTTTTCCCTGTGCTGAGAGGGACAACAGGCTCTGGAGAAAAGAGGAGCAGATTCATTCCCAAGCGCGGTCAGATGTCCAAGGCTTCTCAGAATTAGGAGTCATCAGTCCTTTAATAACAGCCTCTCATTCCCAAGCCACTCCTGGGCTGCTGGCACAGACTCCAGGGGCAGTAATGGGATTCCTCTGCTCCCTCTGGGGCTAAGGATGCAGCAGAGCCGAGCATCCCAAATGACTAACAGCCCCAAAAAGGAAAACCCAATGGTTACTCATGAAACTGAGGCAGCAGCTGTTCTCTGCTTGTAAGAAAACTGAGTTCCTGAGTTCAGACTTACAATCCAAGCCCTGTGCTTGGAGAACCTGGCCTTTTTTATCCTTTTTTTCTTTTTCTTATGGAGTCAGAAATATGAATAGATGTATGTTATTTCTGCATGTAAAAACGTAAAAATCTCACTCCAAGGGTTATTTTCTCAACAGGAATGCAAAATGAAGCATTTAAAAAGTGCTTGCTTTGATTTAATTTGAACCAATATTTTGGGTGAGTTCTCCAACTAAGAGATGATGCTGAGACTTTTTATTTTTGCCCAGACAGGTCCCAACATAATTTCAGTGACAAGTCCTCAGTCCATAACTTGACCATGGCTTTGTTCTGCGAGTAAAATCCAAGCCTCAAAGTGAGAATAGGTTCTGAGGGGATTAAACAAGTGACACTTGTTAGTGGTATGAACATTCATCACTGCATCCCCAAGGAACAGTCCTGCTGCAAAACTTGGTCCTCCTTTCATTCTTCTCCCTGCTGTGGATGGAGGAGCAAAACATTTCTGGAGTTTTCTTTACAGCTCCAGCAGTCTGTAGGCTCTTGGCAGAAAGACTCAGTTGGGATAAAGAGCGGGAACCAACTGGGGAAAACCTGCTGAGGAGGACAGCAGTGAGGTTATAAATTCATTTTTAGGGAGTCACCTTCCTTCTACTGCCATAGTTCAGTTTGGAGACTGAAACCACAGAGGTACTGAGTTCTCAGTAAAGTCTGGAGCACAGTTTGAAAATTCAACAGAGGGGATTGTATATCTTAAAAACATAGAAATTTTGGTTTGGTTGGGAATTTTGATTTTGCAATTCTAGTCGCCAATTTCAGGAGTCCTTTTAGAAGTTTACTTCAGATGTAAAAGCTCTTTTCAATCTCAGGACTCAATACAGGAAAGGAGCTAATTCTAGGCTAGACCCCACTCCTGACAGAGATCTCTCAACATGATTAAGACACATCCTTACACTGAAAGCTGTCAAGTTTGGCAGGTGAAATTATTCTATTTTGTTATGACATTTTTAGGGAGAGCATTCACTTTCCCTTTTTGGTTACCTGAGATATTCTTGGACCTGCAGATCTTCACATGCCACTTTGCCTCTGTCTTCAGTGCAAGCAGAAGATGCTCTTTGACCTCATGGTTGTTGAATATTAGACTCAGGTTTTTGCTGGTGTTTCTCATTAAGAAACCCCATTTCTGTTTCTATCAATATTCTCCGTGCCTCTTCCCAGTTATCTGTCAGATATTCAACAGAATATTGGAGGTTTGCAGCATCAGGGCTCTGGATGCAGGCAGTGGAAACAGGCTGAGGGCTTTCAGGAGTGCCTCTCAGGTAGGTCCTGTCTCCCCTGGTGTTGCTGAAGGCTGTGGAATTCCAAAGGCAAAGGTTTGTGTATCAGGCAAAGCAGCCAGGGAGTTCACAGGGGCTGTTCTGGCTGGGCTAAGGAGGGAAAGAAGACCAGTGTAAGGTGAAGGAAAGGTGACCCATGGATGTCTCTTGGGATGAAGTCCTCCTGGACCTTCTCCCAGATCGTGCTCCACTCCATCAGCAGCCCTGCTGACTGCCCTGGGATACTCAGTCTGGTTAGGTTTAGTCTGGCCCTAATTTCTCCCTCTTAATTTAGGGATGGCAAAGAGAGTTAGCCAAAATATCTATAAAATATCTACCCTAGACAGTTACTACCAATTGCAACAGCAAAACTTTGCAGAAGTAGATCCAATCTGGCCTTGTCAGCCCTTGCCAGGCAATGTTTTGGCTCTGGGTATTTTTAAGTTCCTTTCTTGTCACTCTAAATCAGATGATTCACGCTGGTAACATGTTGTATCGCTTATCCAGTAATGCAACCTAATAAAACCCTGCTTAAAACCATTTTCCTTAAAGAACCAGAAGAATTTGTTCTTTGCAGAATCAAACCTGTGTTCTTAATAAAGGCAGATTGAATAAAACAAGCTCTGTGAAGTAAAGGGACTAATTTAACAGCTCGCTGATGAAAATCTCTGGCTATGGTCCCCCTCCCTCACCCCTTGCATGAGAACAGATGGTTTAACACAACTTTTGAATGCAAAGTTAATTAAAAAAAAAAAATCCATTCCTCTTACAATCCTTGGGCTAAGACTTTAAAAGTTCCCTGCTAAATCGGAATGCCAATGCTCTTATTTTGAGCTCTGTAATAAGGAAACAGACTCATTAATGTTCTGCAATTATTGAAGTGGAGTGATGGTCATGGATTAGCCCTTGAATTGAGCTCGGCAGGCTCCCTTGGCAGCGAGACACCGGAATGGAATTTGAAAACCTCAGTGTTCCATTTCCCCACTGCTCTCAAGCTGCTGCTGGGAGCAGGTACAGTCACCTGGATGGCAACGTCCCCAGAGGGAAGAGAAGGCATTCAAAGGGCAGGATCATTTCCCATAACAAGAACAACAACAACAACATTACATGTCAGGATTTGATTTCAATGAACTCGGCAGAAAAAGGCAAATTATTTTATATTGGGTTGGAAAGCATCTATTTCTGGGGTGGAAGGTAATACTTGGTTAATGACAGCCACCTTGTATAAAAACCAGCACAAGACATGAGAAAACTCCCATTAAATTAGTTCCCACTATTGCTGCAATCTCCTGCCTCGGAGACCTTCCAGTCTGGAAATTCGCTTTAAGTAACTGGGAGGAGCTTGGCCTAAGTGAAAAGTAATTGTCTGAATTAGAATTGTCTTGTCTTGCTGCATTTCATGCTTTCACATGACAAACATAAGAAGAGCTTTAAAGAACCCAGTGCACCTGGAGAAGAGTTTTGTTTTACCTCTCATTTACAACAAAGCAGGTCCCAGTCCAGTTCCTGGAGTTTAATTCCAGATGAGAAGCCACCTCTGAAGACTCAAAAATATTTCCTTCTGACATTTTCTTCACCCAGCTTTCGACCTCAAAACAAATTCAGCCCAAACATCCTTAATTCCAGCTCTTATGAAATGAGGAAGCACCAGGCCCAAAGGGCTGACTTATAATTAGAACAAGAGTCCAAATTTGTGGTGAATTTTAATAGGATCAGGCAATTCTTGTCAGGATCCTAATCACAACAGGACCAAAGCTAGCAGTGAGTGCAGTCACTTCCCAGTCCTTGTTGGAATGTAACTTGGAGGGAAATCTAATTATCCTCCTGCTTACCTTATCCCTTCTCCATCAGATCTCCTACAAGCTCCAGCAGCAGCTCAGGAGCTGAAACGGGTGCTGAGCATTTGTTTGCCAAATTGCAGCCATGGAACAGGAATGTCCACAGCCCCCACCAGCATGTGGACTACGAACAGAATACACCACCCCGAGCTGGGGCTTGCTGTTGTTGTTGTTTGGGTTTTTTTAAGCCAGTCTTTGATTTTTGCACCACCACTCGATGCCCGGATTGCAAAACCCCAGGAGCAATTAATTGCAGAGACAAACTCTGCCCCTGCTGCTGCCTAATTCCTTAATAGCATCCTTGAATCAAAGAGATGTCTAAACTTTATCACAGGCACCTATGATTAACAGCTCCCACAATCAATTACAGATGCAAACAGGCAGGAGCAGGCTTGGCCCAGAACGTGAAGGGATGGAAGGGATCATCCCTGGGACCAAGTGTTCAGTCCATTTATCACCTGCTGCTGGCATTTCATGGAGCCAAAGCTCTCAGAGTTCATCCTGAATGCAGCAGGCTATGGAACAGCTTTAAAGGGAATAAACATCATCTACAGGTGATGGCAAAAATCCTGTTAATAACATCATATCCCTCCAGCTGAGGTGTGGCTGATACTCTACCTGATGTTTTAACTGGCATGAGGGCTCATGGTAATCATGGTTTACTGGAACCAAAGGAAGCCTTTTGATTTCCAGCCTATTTGTTCCTTCTTCATTACTCCTCACGTGTTTTTTTTTTTCCATCCAGTAATAACTGCTGGGACTTTTGATGGACTGTGGTGAAGAACAAAGTGGCAAAAGCCCACTGAGCCTACAAAAGATGCAGTAATTAGAGCTAAGTTGGTACTTGGAAAGCAAAATTGGGCAAATCAGTTTAATTCTTCTCAATGAGCAAGGAGTAACTGGGAGTTGTCTTTTGTTTCTCTTCTTTTTTCCTCACCTGTGCTGTCCTTGTGGAACCTTCAGAGTTGTTAAGATCAAAACTCACTAAAATCATCAGTCAGACTCTGCAGATCACAGTGAACTTGCCAACCAACCCAGGCTTACTTAAAACTCACAACAAAACCCCAACTCCAGTTGAGTTTCCATGACTAAATGGTCAGGTAAGAAGTTTCTCACAGCCTCAGCTGCTGTGAAATCTCCTCTCTCTCCTCAGTGTCCTGCCCAAGTTGTTGGCCAAACTGTGGCAGGAGAATGTCACTGAGGAACAAGACTTTGCTCTCTCTCTGTCCCTTGCCCCAGACACCCTGACCTCCCAAGATCTGCTCTTGCATCACCCAATTGTTCTCCCAAACTGCTTCATCATTTTCAGAGCTGCAGATGAACCGGAGGGGTTTTCCCTGCCACGAACCCCGTGGGTTCCTACGTGCCTCCCCAATTCTGGGTCCTGCATTGCTAATCCTATTTTCTGCAGGGCAGATGATTCCCACAAATGTCAGCTGTGGGCTCTGCCCTGCTCTGCACTGCTGCTGTCTCAGGCAGAGCTGGGCTTTTAGGGGATTGTGGCCAGATTAAATGCAACCCAAATGTGATGGAGCATCTTTTCTCCAGCTCTGCACCTCCTTAAACATTCAAAACTCAGGCAGAAAAAGTGAGATGGATACAGACAGTGTCAGCACAGGGAATAATTCACTCCTGATAGGAAAAGTCACACAGAACTGGTGGATGTGGAGGTTCTCTAGGTTGTTCTGCAGACAGCATTAAAAACTGAGCAGCAGAAATGAAGGGCTTTCTTCTCAGCAAGTTTTCTTTTCTCTGATTCACTGCTCTTAAAAAAATAGGTGAATCAGGGAGGCTGAGGCAGGGACCTTCACCTTTTGTGAGACACCTGAGACAGAGCCTGGCTGAGATCTCCCCTGACCCTGCAGCTCCCCAGCAGCCCTGGGCTGTTCTGAGCCCGGTTCTTGTTTGGGGAGCTGCACAAAACACAGGGCAGCTGTGAGCCCACGCCAAAGTCTGGCTGATGAAAACCTCATTCAGAGCAGTCTGCAACTGCAAACAGCAGTCTGTTTTGGGCTGGAGCCATCTCTACCCAGAATTGGCACCCAGCACCTCTTAAAGGTTCCATAAGAATTTGGTTGATTTTTTTTTTCTTGTTTTGGTTTTCTCTCGCTGACTTCCCGTATTTATTCTGTCTCTGCATATTCTCTCTTGCACAGGGAATAGGAAATGCTGCAGTGTCCTCAGAAAGGAGTTGCTTTGCTTTGATTCTTAGGATATTTCAAGGTCAAGAAACAAAAATATTGAAAATTTTAGAAGGAAGATTATGAGGCAAGATAAACCCCACTTCTTTCTCAGAGGTATCCTTCAAATGAATATGATGTGGTTTGAAATTAGTCTGGTTTAACTCCTAAGGAAAATTGGAGGTTTCCAAAATGATAAATTATCTGTAAAATGCCCAGGTTTGATTGAAGCTCTGAAGAAAAGCTCAAGCTTATGGGTTCTGGCATGGAATAAACCCACAGTTATCACAGGCAAATCAATATTTGCATCTCCCAGAATGTGACAGCCCCTGTGCCTTGGGAAGGAGAAGTGAATGGACTGGACTATCCACAGAAACACAGATAACTGCTGGTAATGCTGGGAGGGCAAAGAAATAGTGAAGAAAATGTGGAGTTTCTGTTTTGGGATCCTTCTTGTCCTCTGCTTAGAGCCCACACACTCATTTTTCTCCACATGCACAGGCACAATCCCAGTCCTGTGCTGGGCTATCCACAGCATTACTGCACCTCTCACTGAGGGGATTTTGCCATAAAATCGAGTTTCTGGCACAGGACTGTGATTCCCACACCCTGAAGGGCCTGAGCAGTGTGTGCAGAGCACAGAACCCGGCTCCTCCTGCGGGACAAATTGGTCTTTGCTGTCGTGAAGGACAAGATTTCAAGTTGGAATAACTTGAAAAATGTTTCCTTTCCCTCGCAGCATCTCCCCAGACAGGTTACATCACCTCTGAGGACACTGACACTTGCTGGGTTCTGTAAGGCAAGAGGAAGCATCTCCTTCTTGGCATAGAGAACCTGACTGATTTGCCCCAAAAGTCCTATCAGGAACCTGAGCATCCCATTCAGGGCAAGGTGGGGAGAGTTTCCAGAGTATGAAAATGGGACTAAGCCCAAAAATGACTGCAGAATTCTGCATGTGTGAATTCCCTCTGGCACTTGCAGAGAGTGAAGAAGCAGAGGTGAGTTCTGGCTCTCTGTGGGTCTGTGTGTGCTCACACTGGGGTGTTGGGCCCTGGCTTTAACCCTTCCTAGAAAGTTTGTAATTCTGCTGCAGCACAATAACATCACTGCAGGAGCTTTGTTCCCTCTGAAAGGGAGCTTGTGTTGTAAACAAGGATCAAAAGGAGCTGCAAGCAAAGAGGAGCTGTGTGGAAAACACTCTCAGTGATCTCGGGGTGTTCACTTCCCCCAGCACCTCCTGCTCTGCTCTCGTGGTTGGCCTGTAATTTTCAGCCACTTCTGTAAATGATGATGAATCACAAGGACAAAAACCCCAAACACTGGGAGCCTACAGTAGCATTTCCTGGTTAAATACACGTTCCAGCACCACATGAAGTGCTGGGTTTAATGAACAGCTGCTCTTTACTTATCTTTGGAATGGATCACTTTAAATGCTGTTGGAAAGTACCTTTCACCAAACTGCCCATTAGAAGTGAACTACAAAGTGAAGGGGTTGTGTATGGGAAGCATTTCTTATCTCTGGGAGTGCAGCTCATCGCCTGCAGAGACTTTTTTCCTTTCTTTTTTTTTTTTTTTTTTTTTCTTTTAAGTAGAGGACATTTAATGACACCTTTTAAAATCCTGATAAAATTAACATGTTTTATTTTGACTAACAATTCAAACAAGGGTCATCTGATGGCTACAGGCACAGATCTACAAATTAGATGCTTAAAGTAAGGGGTGAGATTCCCAATGAGGTATCTCATCCTGCTCCACTGTTTGACTATGAGATAATTAATGCTCTGTAATGTGGGACAACTGGAAAAGAGTGTGTTTGCTTATCCTTGGCATGGCTGATCAGTCCCTGGTACTTTCAAGGGAATTCACTGAGTATTTCAAGATTTGGTGGGTCTGGATCATATTTAAGCAGGTTTTCTCTCGCTGAGCACAGCCCAGGCAGTCAGTATTTAGTTAGGAGTGCATTCTAACAGTCCATTTTTTATTGGTATTTTGCCATCATGAAATATTCCAAAGTGTTTCCCCTCTGGCTCACTGATGTCCCCAGTGGGAGCTGCTGAGGGGGCTGAGCTGCCTTTGGGGGCTGCAGAGTTCACCCCACAGCTCCCACCCTGCTGGGAGCTGCTTTGAGGTAAGGCCTGGCTCAGGAGGGGATTTATGCTCCAAAGCCTGAAGCACAGAGAATTCCTGGCCAAAGAGGCTGCAAAAATAACCCCTGGGGTTTTACTGGTCAGCAGTGAGCACCCAGCCAGGAGCTGCTCCCAAAGTCCCTCCTGAGCAGGGCAGGGGTGTTATCAAAGCTGCTGCCCCTCTCTCATCACACCACCAAGTGAGACAAGCCAGGTTTGTTGTTGTGCCTTTCCTTGGAGCCGTTCATTTCAGGCTCCCTGACTTCCACCAAGGGACCTGACTGCATCTGCCTCTTCAGCCACCACAAACCAAATGGATTTTTACAAAGCAAATATTCTGATTTCCCCAGTTGCTTCTGCAGGGCTGCTGCCATTAAAGGATCAGAGTGCAGCATTAGCCTGGCATTGTCTGTGCAATGGCACCAAAAGCAGACACAGGGGCAGACAAGAACATCCTTTCCCCCCTGCACATTCTTTTCAGGCAATAACTGCAATCCCAGTGACTCATGGACACTTCAACCCCCATCACCAGCTCAAGGAACACAGCAACAATATCTGTTGTTGGACTTGGCAGGATCCATTAAGCCCAAAGTGATGTGTCCTATTTAGTGATGACAGCCAAATTCAATTAAGTTCCATTTGACATCTCTTTGGACGCTTTTCCAAACTTTATATGACCCTCTTGGCACCGTAAATCTCACGGAGCTGTTTTCTTCATGAGATTTTTGTTATAATTTTAGTTCTGGATGGGACTGGCTGTGAGAGTGAGCACAACCTTCCACTCCATGCACTGGCACTGCTGCCTCTGGGAGCTCTAAAGCAAGCAAGGGGAGGAAAACCACGGGACGGCTTTGAGAAGGGGCAGGAAAACGCACATTTTTCTTCATGTTTTGGGCAAAAGATCATTTGGGGGGCAAAGGGAATGGCTGTCTTATTTTATCTGAGCTGACTTCTCATCTGCTACTTGAGCCTCTCTCGTTTTCCTCCTCACTAGGAAACAGCTTGGCTATGGCCATTGCCTGCCTGGTGAAGTCAGGGTCAATTTTTTCCATCTGGACTGCATTAGGACTCTTCCATTTGCTCATCTCCCTCCCCCCAAAGCACTCCTGCTCCTCCCCAGCCTCCCCCCTGCTGCTGATGTGCTGCCAGGCGTGTTCTGTTTCACCCACAGCCAACAGGCAGCTCCAGTAGGATCTCATTAATTCACACTAATGATGGGGAATTTGGCAAATTAGTGCACTGACTTGATCCTGCCATTATTAATAGCTTTGACTTCAGGCAGAACCAGATTGAGCCCCTGAATTGATAGCCCTCCTCAGACACCAGAGAGGGATTATCTTTTATGCCATAGACTGATTTTTGTTTGGATTATTAGGGTTTGGTGTTATGCTGGTGCATATTACAGCAAAAGCAACGAGCTCTAATTAATGTGAGGGCTCACAACAGCTTTTCAGCTGTTAAATGGCTGCAGAAAGTACATGAGGGCAAAGAGATGAGGCTTTCTTCACGTGCAGTAGGATGAGGAACTTGCACACTGAGAGTCCTGAGTGTCTGCCTGGCCATCAAAAGGTTCAGCCCAGCAAGGACTGAGCTGGTGGGACTCTGCCAGAGATTTCCATGGGACTGGGCTGAACTCCTTAATCTTTTTGTGCTTGAGCTGCCTTCTGGAAAAAGAAGATATTCTTTCCTTTCTGCTGCATCTATCTCAGTCACTTGGCTGATAATACCTTAAAGTCTCGTCCAGGAGAGCTCTGTTTGGGGTGGGAGGATGCTCTCTGAGAAATAACAGAGAAATCAGTGATCCACTGGTCATTTCTAGAATGTCTTCTGTCTTTTTTCCATAAAGCACAGTCACATCAGTCCAGAGAATTCCACATCAGGAATGTTTGACATGCTGTGCCATTTTAGCAGCCCCCAGTGGCTCCATGCTCTTGTGCCAGCAAGAAGAAAAGCTCAGCAGCACCAGCTGAAGGCTTGGATGAGTGAGAACCCCCTTGCATTTCTCAAGCTTCATGTATTTCAATTGACAAAGAGCCAAGCAAATGTACACACACACACACAGACACAGAGATCTGTTCTCTTCAAAACACCAAAGGAACAACTGGAGTCTCCCTTTGGTGCTTTCCCTCCTGGAGGCAATGCTGAATTGACTTTTGGCGCTCTCCCCAGCCCGTGAGCTGCGGCAGCTCCGGCACAGCCACTCCCTCCTTCCTGCCAAATTTTGGGAGCTGGGCGGGGCAGAGGGCTGGAGGCTGTAACGTCTCCAGCAGCTCCACCCCCCCAGCCTGGGCACTCCCCGGGCACCAGGGAGGGCAGGGTGAGACCGAGAGCCCGCTGGAAATGGATCCAGCGCTTCTGCCTCTCCCTGGGAATGGATTTATGTCCTGGGCTTGAGCAGCTCCTGGGAATTTGGATCCACCTTGTTGTTATTCCCAAGATGGGAAAGAACCTCCTGGTGCCTCAGACAGGCTGCTGAGCAACGAGAGGAATACAAGAGCTTCATTCCTCCTGGCTTGATGCCAGGGATCTGTCCTGCTGCAGAGCAGAAAGCATGCTTCCAGCTCCCAGAAGGAAACTGCACCCCGTCAAGAGACTGCAGTGGGATTTCCAAGCAGATGCTTTTTGCTCTATGACAACACCAGCACGTGGAGCTTCCCAGTAGCTGCTCCTTATGTTCTGGCTGCTCTGGACAGAGCAAATCTTGCTGAGAAACAGCTTTATGGGCAGTTTCTTCTCTCCTAAAATGTGCAAAATCTCTCAGTCAGAGGACATGGCGTATAAACCCAGCACTCTGCAGGTACTGTGCTCTCACAGTTCCCACTTTAGGATCAAACATCACACACAAACTTGTGTGAAGTCCACATTACAATGTACCAAAACTGCTGTCATGTGTTCAGGATTTCTCATCTGTGTGCCCTGGAGGACAGAAATTAGGTATAAATTGCCTAGTTCAGGAATTGAGGGGAAATTTTATGTTCAAATTCATGGGTGACTCCCCTTCACATTGTGCAATTTCACCTTTGGCCATTGTTTCTCCTTCACAAACTCGTTCCCACTCCAGTTTCTGCATGTGCTGGTGGGGCCAGCCCTCGGCTCACTCCATGTGGCACTTCCATCTCTCTTCTCCATGCATTTTCTACATCTCCAATGCTCTTAGATGGTTTCAGTCTTGCCTACAACAGATTTTCATGGCATTCCCTGTTTTCACCCCTTCTCCTTCCATTTCCTCGCTCACCTCAACGAGCAGAAAGTCTTAAACTAAGGAAAATGCTCCAATCTGGGAAAAAATGGATCAGCCAGAAGGGATTACTGGAGTATATGTAGGCAGCTGGAAGGAATCCAGTCAGATTTGTTTTCCCTTGTTCTATTTTTCCTAAATTTTCCTTCTGTTTATGCCCAATTTGGCTGTGCCTAATGCTAAAGGGAGGTGCCATTCCATGAGATTCTTCAGCTCTTGAACACCTGTGGCTGGTGAAATCCTTCCTCAGGCTTCAGAGTTAACAGTGCAATGACGTGGAATGAAAAACCTCTCTCTCCTCAGGGCACTGTAAGACCTCAGTTTTGTCCAGCTCACAAAATCCCGTGTGTTGGGAGCCTTTTCAATGACAACAAACCCATTTATTTTAATAAATGACAGCTCAGATTCTGACACAGCCCTGAGCTGGCAACGTGGCTGATTCCAAACTGGCCCAGTTGGACTTGGCACCAGCAGGGAGGAAATGTCTCATTGCACACTGGGCTTGCCAGGGAAAGCCTCATTGCTCTTGGAGCAGAGGAGAATGATTCTCTCTGGATTAGGAAGTCAGATGGCTCCCAGGGAAGGGTCTGTTTGCCCAGGACCATCCCCCTTCCCACTGGCATCCTCTGCCTGAACATGGAATTGTGGCAGCACATCCCAGCCTCAGAAGTGAGGATGCCATGCAGCATCCAGCTGGATATTTGTTGTGACAAATGGGAATTAACAGATCTGATTTTCAGGCTGGGCTGAGACTCCCAGGCAAAGCTATCAGCTTGAGATTCAGAGTTTAAATGAAACTGTTTCATTTGTTCCTTTAGCTATTTGTCTACTTAAAAAAAAAAATCTAGAGCCTGCTTTGAGACTCATCAAAGAATCTGGAGGATTTTCTTTATTCTTCTCCTGGCTACTTGAGAGGATTTGGATCAAACTGTTAAAAATACAACATGGCTTTCCCCTCAGAAAAAGAGAACACAGACAGCAAGGAGGGCAAAGCTCTGCTGTACAACTCATGGACCACTCATCCCCCAAGCTCCTGGGCCAGACCCAGCCTCAGGCTTCCTCCAAAGACCCTGAGAGGTGTTTTTGCTGTGGCTGCCATGGGTGATGCCCTCCCACAGCACAGGAACTGCCCTAAAAAGCTCTGCCAGTGCCAAAATCCACCCTCTGATGCTCTGCTGCTCCCCAAGTCAGAGGGCAGACTGGTTCAGAAAATGACAAAGATGATAAATGCACCCAATAAGAATTCCTCAAGCACTTTTGGTCCTTGTGTCTCAGAGCTGCTGGTCTGGGAGCCAAGGTGAAAGCTGCTGGGATATTTGGGATTGAGCTTCTCTGGTGTTTCTTAAGAGCTGAGCTCTGGTTACAGCCTTAGCAGGGATTTAACAGGATCTGTCTCCCTGCTATCCAGCAGTCTATTTTCAGGAAAATCACAGCAACCTGATTATTTCTGAGACCTCTGCCCCCTTGTCAATTTTGATTGGAGTTGGCCCAGGAGTTCAAAAGGCTGTAACAGTTTGATCATATAATCCTGGCTTCCTTAGGAAACCGAGCTAAGGAACAAACAAACACGAGTCCTTACAGAAGTACTCCCTTGACAGTTGAGGAGTGTTTTTTAACCAACACCTTGACTTCTATGAAGATTTTTACCTTCCCTTCCCACCAAGATTGTCTTACAGAGCAGTCACCAAACGTGGCTCTGGAGTGGCACCGTTGCTGCATTAGGGACAGGCTGGATCCCAGTGGATCCCAGTGGGAACCAGTGTCCTGCCAGCAGCTCCCAGTGCAGGGGATGAGCACTTAGCCACCAGCAGATAGGTTCAACTGCAGCAAAGCTCAGAGCTGAGCTTCCAGTGCATGGGACATGCAGAGGGAGAGGAATTCCCCAGGTGGACAATTCCCCCTGGGCTGCTGACCCAGCTCAGATCCTGCCCAGAGCTGCTGTGTTGGGTGCTGCAGCGGCTCCAGCTCCACCTCTGGGCTCCTGGGGCTGGGGGAATGAAACACCAGCTTGTCCTGGTCCCTGCTGGTGGGCTTGGTTTCCCCCAGGAGTGCAGAGAGCTCTGAGACACAAGGAGCCCCCAAACCCCAAAATCTTCGGGGCATCCCCTGTGTGCAGCAGGAGTGCAGGGCAAGGGCACCGTGCCCAGATCCCTCCAGGCTGGCCACCAGCTCCTCCTGCCTCCGTGCCCCGTTCCCTTGGAGCTCCTTCCACGAGCACTGGCAGCAGATCTGCTGCAGGGCCGACTCCACAACCGAGCCCCAATCAAAGGCAGCAGCTGCTGGTGAGGAAATCATGGACAAGAGCGTCCCTGGATGATCTGAAGTAACATATTTTGGTATTAACTGCGAACTGTTTTTTCATCTCCCACTTCCAGAAAAGTTCTTAAAAAAAAAAAAAAAACAAACTTAAAAAAAAAAAAGAGTTGCAAATATGCCAAAAGCGATTATTGGGATTATTTATGCTCGTTCAGTGTTATTTGATCTCGGCCAATTACTACCGTGTTCCGAACAAGAAGTTGCAAAAGGAAATCTTCTCCCTCCCTTTCTTTTTCTTTTTCTTTTTTTTTTAGGAAATCGGGACTAACATTTCCTCATTCAGAAACGATGACGCCTCACTCCGTTAGCCTGGGGATTTCAACAGCAAACACGGATTTGAGAGGAAAGCCGAGGGAAAGGATGGGAAAAGAGGGGACCCGTCCGGGAGGGAGGGGACGCAGGGCGGGTGCTGCAGATCCCGGATTTTCCTGGGCCAAAAATAAGAGAATTAGTGATCGGAATGGCCTCGAGAAAGGCAGAGCCCGCATCACTCCTTTGCAAAGGGAACAAGATCTCTTTTTTATCTTTTCTTCCTTTCTTCTTCCTTTCATTTCTTTCCTTAAACATAGCTTTTCCCTCCCTGAGAGGTGTACGTTTAATTATAAAAGGGCCTTTTTCTGTTGTAATCTCTTTCCAGCTCAATTCCTTTGCTGGATAAATCCCTTAAACGTGTTGTCATTCCTTATTTATTGATTGCAGGTATTTGGGGTTTAATTGAGCAAGTCGGTCGTGGCCCAGGGCAGGAGTGGCGCTACATGAGCAATTAAATCTGATTAGCCCGAGCCCTTTAAGCCCCAGCTGGGTGATTGATAACCGAGACCAACATTCTTCAATTGACTCGCTACATCAAAAAGGAGAAAGGCTTAGAGGAGAAACGCATGGGTCCAACATGAAAAATAGCAAAGGAGACGAGCAGATTAGATTTGCAAAGGAGCTGAGCTAACGGCGAAGGGAGCGGGGAGAACAGTCCTGCTCAGCCCATAAAATAAATCCCTACGTGTCTCCTCCTCTAAACTCAGCCGAGGTTGGATTTTTTTTTTTTTTTTTTTTGGTTTGGTTTGGTTTGGTTTGGTTTTTGTTTTTGTGTTTTAAGAGGCTGAAGTGACCCGAGCTGGAGCGAGGATGGCTGAAGGCGGCGGAGCTCGGATTTTAGCACCGCTCAGCCCTCGGAGCGCGGCTCCATCCATAAAGCTGTCGTCTGTTTGTTAGGGTGTTTGTCTGCTCCGTCATTACGCTTTTTGCCCGGTAGTTTAAGAAAATAAACTGGCGGGGGGAACAGGAGCGAGTAACCCCCATCGATCAAGCTGATGGATGTCCGTGGCTCCCCGGGGAAGGGGACGGGACCAGCGCGGGGACAGCCACGGCAGCGTCCCCGAGCATCGGGGGCAGCCCAGTGCCCACTGCGAGATTTGGGGGCCAGGGATGCCCCGAGGTCCCGCTCAGCGCTGGTGCTCCGGGAAGAGCTCACGGACCAGCCGTGCGGAGTTTTCGGGAGCGGTACGGCAGGGTCACACATCCCCGTGGCACACATCCCCGTGGCACACATCCCCGTGGCACACATCCTCCTGTCACACATCCCCCGGTCCCCGGGGCGTTTTCCTGCCGAAGTCTGGAGCAGGAGAGGGGGTGCTGGGTCGCTCCAGCTCCGCCGTTCCAATCCCGGGGGTCCCACCGTGCCAGCCCCGGGGGTCCCACCATTCCAATCCCAGGGATCCCACCGTGCCAGCCCCGGGGGTCCCACCGTGCCAGCCCCGGGGATCCCACCGTTCCAATCCCGGGGATCCCACCGTTCCAATCCCGGGGATCCCACCGTTCCAGCCCCGGGGATCCCACCGTTCCAATCCCGGGGGTCCCACCGTTCCAATCCCGGGGTCCCACCGTTCCAATCCCGGGGTCCCACCGTTCCAATCCCGGGGATCCCACCGTGCCAGCCCCGGGGGTCCCGCGGTGCTCCCGCGGAGCCACCGCGCCGGCAGCGCCCGCCTCAGCCTGAACGGCAGCGGAGGGGGAAAGAAATCAAAGCCAGGGCAGGGGGAAGCTCGGGGAAGCTCGGGAAACTCGGGGAAGCCCGGGGGAAGCCCGGGGGAAGCTCGGGGGAAGCGGCCCGGGCCGGGCTCGGGGCAGGGGGTGCCACCCCCGCCGGGCACCGCGGGGTCGGGGCGGCTCCCAGGGCGCTCCCCTCCCGCTGCCGACTTTTGCCTCGGATCAAAACAGGCTTGAAAGCCCCAGAAATCACCGGGGAGGGGAGGAGGAGCGTCAGCAGGAGCTGGACTTCTAAAAACCGTTCCGCCCCATAGGCTTTAATATTAAAAACCCCCTAGGAGCCTCAGACACTGTATTAATTAGTGCAACCACCCATGAAAAGTTGGGTTTGGAACAGCATTCTTTGCCCTGTGTGAAACAGCAACCCTAATAAACAATTGTTAACTTGGCCTATTGCCTCTGGTAAATTACACAGCATTAAAAAATAATGCTTTTCATATTAGGCAGTAATTAAAGGTTGGGACAGCTTTAAAACAAGAGGGGGAGGGGGGGAATCAAAGAAAATATAAAAATGTTCTTTCAAGAGTTATGGGAGGCTAATAAAGTATGTCTGTTATAGTGCACCACTTTGCCCCCAGCTACAGCCAAACTGGAGCCACTGCAATTGCCTCTCAATAAGATAATGATATTCCTTTCTCTGCTATTAAAAGGCTCCCAGTGCAAACTTAAAATGATTTATTTAATTTAAGAAATTATGAGGTGTAACTTCAAAGCGTAAGCCGTTAGTAATGGAAAACACCAGGTTGTTTAAAATTATAATAATAATTGTTTGGAATACAGTGACATCAAAGTGCTTTCATCACCAAATAAAATATAGCACAGACCCCCAAATCCAGTGGAGTTTATTGAGTAGACATTTTTTGGTGTGTTTTTATTATTTCCTTATCAAGAGACATTATTTTAGCAGCTCCTTTTCTCAGCTTTGATGTTTTGACAGTCTTAAATTAATTTTATTGCATTTTTTTGGCTCGGAGATGGGAGATTATTCTGACTGCTTATTTTTCATTATGACTTTTTTGTTTTCAAGAACCGGTTTGTTATTTAACACAGCACCTTGATAAGCGCAGTCGAAATGAATTGGCCATTACAGGTCATTAAAAAGTAAAGAATTCTGTTTTCAAGCAATCCATTACACGTCTGGGAAAATATTCCTACTTAAAACAAACTTTTGAGTTGAACGCTGGCATAATCAGTTTAATAAAACGGGTAGCGCATACTTTTAAGGAACGTGGGTTTTTTTCTCTTTACGAGATTCTTGCTTATTCAAAACACAGCAATCTAAGAAATACATATACAAAACATTTTGCCAAAAAAAAAAGAGACCTGCCTTTGCAGCAAGAACATCACAGAATGTTTTTAATTTCCTTGAACAGTGTTATAAAACCTTAATCGCGCATACATTGCTCGAGACTTTTTCTTCCCAAGCAAAGCAGAATTATTTCAATCCCCTTTAAAAATGGTAGCATTTTAAAATATACTGCAGTTGCAGCTTTATAGACCGGTCTTTCCACTAAAACAGCAGGGACAGAATTGCTCGGGTGTTAAAAGACTGAAATATAATGGATGGAAAGATTTTTATTCCTTGCGTGCAACCAGTTGGGAGCTGCGGGTAGCACCCGCCAAAAGCCTCGTGGATTACGGTGGGAAACGCACAGCGAGGGGCTCGGGGAGCCAAACACAAACCAAAATAAAACAGCTCAACAGCAACAACAACAAAAGACCCCAATTTTCCCCTCTGTCTTTCCCCGCGGCAGCGAAAAGGAGCTTGAACCGTGGAGCGGCTCCTCCTGGGTTTCGCAGCGCTGGGATGAGCTGTGCAGTTTCCCTGAGATCCCTCAAGCTTTTCACTGGAAAAAAATGCCCCCTCTGCTCTGGAATGGAAAAAGGGAAAAAAAAAAAAAAAAAGATTGGAATAACCTCTTTGTTTTTATTTTGCGAGAGAGGCTTCCTACGCCAAGAATGTGGGCGCTGCCGAAAGTAGGTTAACTTCCCCAAGTGACCCCCGGAAAAGGCATTTTGGAGTCTCCGTGGCTGGCAGTGAGCGGAGGGACGGGAGGAACACGGACACACTGCCGGAATGCTGGGCGTTATTTGTTTGGGGAGATTTATTTTTTGTGTGTGTGTGTGTTTTTAATGATTTTAATTTTTTTTTTAATAAAGACATCCATTAGTCTTTGGGGATACTACACTAAAATAGAGAGGGGAAGTATACTTTAGAGAAAGCAAAATGCTCACTTTTCTCCCAGAGCAGCCCCGAGAGGGGTGGGAGCGGATCCACCGCGGTCGTTCCGCGGCTCCTCCGGCTCCTTGCGCGCAGCCAGGGCAGAGTGCGCGCCTGGGAGCCCCTTCCGAAGGCGCAGGGTCCCAGAGTTCGGCTCTTTCTGGCCGTTCTTCCTCATCCATCCCCTCCGTGGGCTCTCCTCCTCCTGCAGTGCACGTCCAGCACTCACCCCAAAATCCTGCAGAGCCCCAGGTGTGCGCGAACCGGACATTGGGGTGCTCGTGTGAGAGGCACGGACAGAGTGGGGATGTGCAAAATCCAGCTCCAGAGTTCTGGGGGTGCGTGTGAATCCCCGGGGCGATGGAACCAAGGGCTCGGGACAGGGCTGGGAGCCGGGACGCTGCTGCTGCTGCTGCTGCTGGGGGCTCCGCTCGCTGCCCGGCTCTGCCCGGCCTGGAGGGGACCCGAGCCCCCGGGTGGGCTCTGCGGGGCGGGCGGGAGCATCCCCGGCCCCATCCGCATCCCCATTCCCGTTCCCATCCTCACCCCCGCGGCTCGGGGGTCTCTGGGTGCCCGCAGGAGAGAGAATTCCCCGCTGTCCCGGGCACGCCGCCGCAGCCAGCCCAGTTTTGCTCGTTCGCCATAAAACGCAGGAATTCCGGGCTTTGACAAGGCGACGTGACAACATGAAATGCAGGCTGGGAGCGCCCGTGGCTTTGGGTAATGAACGCCCGGCCGGAGCGAGGCAGAAAAGCCCAATCCCAAATGTTTATGTCAACAAATCCATCCCCGGTGACTGAAGGTGTGCCCGGCTGGCCTGAGCCGCCGCTCAGCAAGTCCGGATTTTAAGGATCGGGATAATTTATCGCGTTGTTTTTAATGTTTATTATTTATTGCTCTAATTATTTTTCACTTTCTATTGGGAATTTAAAATATATAGATGTACCTGGAACATGTGCCAACTCCTTTCAGTCTCACTCAACTTCTAATCATCGCATCTGCTTTGTGTCAGAAAATACTTTGGGAACAATTTAACTTTGCATTAAAATAACTAATTAAAGCCACACCTCCCCAGCCTCTTGCGAAAGTGGGGGAGGAATTTCAGTAAGTGCATCGCTTTTAATGATAGCATTCTGATTTCCCTGCCTCGCTGTAATTTATTCAGTTACAGATCTGCCTGCGGGGCAGCTCCCATTAGGACGATGATGAAGTCTCATGAGTAAAGCTTGACACCTCCCTCCTAATAAAATATAATACTCAATTAACTCGGCCTTTCTGAAGGCTTTAATTGGAACAAGTTAATAATGGGCGCAGGGTGAATTGTCATGCCATCCGCAGGCTCCGAGAAGGTGTCACGGATCCCTCCTGCCTTTCCCATAGCTGAGGTTGTAACCGAGATTTGGAAGCTTTTCCTTCAACACTCTTGTGTGCCGCAATAAATCTGTATCCATTTAGGGATCTAGCATAACACACGCAAAGCTCCCGCGCTCAAAGAATTTCCAGCAAAAAGATTTAGCTGTAATCCCTGACACAGCTGATTTATACCGAAGGTTCAAAAACACCGCTGGTTTATTTATAGCCCAGCCCGGCTAAGGGAGCACTCGGGACGAGCGGCCGGGAAAGGGCAGGGCCGGGGGGACTTCGCCTTGCCCTGGATTTTGGGGGGTGATGCTTTGGGAAAAGGGAATCCGGGAAAGAAGCGGTTTTCCCCCCATTTTTATGCGGCGGTAAATTCTAATTTGAAGAGCCTGCGTGGAAGCTGGGCTGGGGGGGGGTGGTCCCCAGGAGTTTTCTGGCAGTGGGGAGAGGGGTGAGCAGGGCCAGCTCCGCGAGTCCCCGCGCTCCGCACGCCCGCCTGGCCAATGCCTCATTCCCCGACCCTTCCCTCCCGATCCGGGGGATGCTGAGGGGGCCGGGATGCGGCCGGGAGCCGGCGGGACGGGACAATGCCCGGAGCTCCAGTGGCGCTGCCGGGAGCGCTGTGCCTGCGGGAGCCGCACGGCCGGAGCGGGGAGAGCGCAGCCGGGGGAAGCCCCAGAGGGGCAAACAACCTGGGCAGGGGGCAAAGACGCCTGGTTAGGGGGCAAACACACCTGGGCAGGGGGCAAAGACGCCTGGTTAGGGGGCAAACACACCTGGGCAGGGGGCAAAGACGCCTGGTTAGGGGGCAAACACACCTGGGCAGGGGGCAAAGACGCCTGGTTAGGGGGCAAACACACCTGGGCAGGGGGCAAAGACGCCTGGTTTGTCCCCGGACCCCCTCCTAACCCCAACAGCCCTCCTGTGACATTGCCATGCCGTGGCACTCGGGTGTGCCAAGGTCCCCCTCGGCTCCTCTGATCCCCCTCGCCAGGGGAGGGTGGTCCAGCACCTGCTCTCCCAGCCTGGCCCCAAAACCGTGGGACAGCACAGCACCCCGGTGCCCTGAAATGCAGCTGGAGCACTGCAGGGCCCCGCCGGGTTTTGCCTGTCTCAAATTCCCCCCAAATCCTTCGGGAGTCGAGACCTGTCTCCCCCTAAAGCCCAGAGTGAGGTGGAGTCGAGGGGAGAGCCCCAGGGACAGGGAAAGGCACACGAGCTGAGAGTGATGGAAACATCAGCGGAGCACGGCGTTGTAAAGAACAGAGGCGCCTAAAAGAGGTCGTTAAAAACAAGGAAACCTCATAAAAGCTTTGGCTTTTGACTCCGAAATGTTGACTCGCAATTCACCTTCATGCGCTGCAAATTTGGCTTTAAATCAGATTGAGGAAGGGGAAATAATCATAAAGGCAACCCAAACATTCCTTTGAACTTGACCCAGCGGTGCAAAACACACACGGAGAGAAGGCACCTTTCAAAGGGCTCCAAACACTAACAGACCCACACGCGATTAAACATGTTTTTTCTTTTTTAATTTAATTCGAAATAAGAGATAAGAAATAATAAATCTTCAATAAAATATATAAAATTGTACAAGGCATCCCTTTCAAAGGGATTCTCCTATAATGGTAGATCAGGGGTGAGGGAAAGGGAGAGAGGAAGTTCATCTATAGTGGGTCCCAGGCAGCATCAATGCCTGGGTCAAAACAAACCAAAACCAGCAAAACCTCGTGGCTTTTTTTTTCTTTCATTTTTTTTTTCCTGATTTTTACTCTTTTTTTTTTTTTTTTGGTTTTTTTTTTGGTTTTTTTTGTTTCATTTCTTTCCTCCACAACAGCATGCTAAGAAAATAAATCCAGGAGAAGCTCTGACTTCAGTGCTCCACAGCCTTGGGAGTAACTTCCTCATAAAGTTTAGCAAGAGTAATACAAATAATACAAGAGTTACAAGGAGAAGCCTGGGGAAGCTGCTGCCAGAGCTCCCACGGGGACAGGCAGGTCACACAGTCTCTATCACCTCTGTCCTGCTCGTGGGGCTGATTGTGACACCCGGATCTCTCTTTAGAAGGGCTTAAGCACGAGTCACTTCTATTGGCATCCTCAGAATGGAAGAAAACTCACGGGGTTCTCCTCTTTAACACAGGCTGTGGCAAATACAAATAATAAAAACCCCGTAACATCCCCCAGAAGGATTCAACAATCCTTTATGGGATCAACCCACGTCTTTCTCCCCTCTCTCCAGCTTTTCCAAGAGCACTGCAGAGCCAAGATTACCTGGCTGCAGCCAAAAGTTTCTAAGCATGCCAATAGGAAGAGATAAAACCCAGCCTGCCTAAGAACCCTCCTTTGCTCTTCACCTCCCCTGCCAGTGCTTTACAAAGGCTGAAGCTATTTATACACAGAAAGGCACTACAGGAGCCACGCTGGGCAAAGCTGGGCTCTACGTTTAGGGGCCCTGCTGCTCATCTCCCCGAGGTCTGGGATGCAAAACTTTGCCCTCCCCCCAGAAATGCAGGAATTATTCTGGCTCTGAACTTCACTGAGACTCTACCGGCTCTAGTTTCTATTTACACGTCTCTAGCTACGGGCTCTGCTGTCTTCAAAAAAACAACCAAACAACAAAACTGCGATTAGACCTTTTTATTTCCCTCCCCCCTGCCCCCAGGTGAAGTGATGGTAACTTAGAGCATGGCTCGAGGGCACTCAGCCCTCTTATTTTAAACCCATCGGGCCCTGCCAGGAAGGTGTCAGGGAATTTCTGCCTCCGTATAATAAATTTGCCTTTTCACCCACTCTTTTTTAACCTAGTTTTACTTGCACTGGATAAAACCCCTACATTTACTCGCAAATAATTTTTTTTGTTGATTTTATGCTCTTTTTTTGGTTTTTTTTTTTTTTTTTTGCTTTGAGGAGCAGACTCTGAGTGCTCAGAGCACTCTCAGGAGACGCCCAACCCGTAGCAAACTCCCAGACAACTCAGGATGCCAGATAGAAGCGTGCAGAAGGAATGGCCAGTACTGGTTGGGGTTCTGCCTTCTCAGGGCTGGACAGGATCCACCAGGAAGTCTGTCTGTCTGTCTGAGGCTTTGTCTGTCGGATCTTCTTAGGATAAGTGGTACATGCTGTATCCAACGGGAGTGGCGTAGAGTCCAACGGGCGGGATGGGGAGCACAGGTCTGTGAAAAGGGTAGGATGTGCCGTACAGGGAGGCAGCCTGGATGGGGGAGTTGATGGGGAAAGGGAGGCTGAACCCCGAGGGCAACATGGGCTTGGCTGCCATTTTGAGCTTCTCCAGCTCGGCCTCCTGCAGTCTCTTGGCCTTGGCCCTCCGATTCTGGAACCAGATTTTGACCTGGGTCTCTGTGAGGTTGAGGGAGCTGGAGAACTCGGCCCTCTCGGCGATGGACAGGTACTGCTTCTGGCGGAACTTGCGCTCCAGAGCCAGCAGCTGGGAGGTGGTGAACGGGGTTCGGGGCTTCCTGTTGGTCTTGTGCTTCCTCAGGGTGCAGGCAGTGGGGCTCAGGTGTCCTGCAAGGAAGGGAGAGGGGTTAGCACAGCGGCAGGGACGCCCCGGAGCTCTGCTGGGTGTCCCAAGGCTCCCCTCCAAACGCGGCATCCTCTGCCAAGGGGCTCCGGAAACTTCTGCTGGCCAAACTTAAAGTTCGCAGCGCTCCAGCTGATGGAAGGGAAATTTTGCCTCAGCGGTTTCAAAAGGGACAGAGAATTTACAGGTCACTTCACAGGGGTCTAGAGCACACAAACCAACTGCCTGGGCTGCTGCACAGCTCCAGGAAAGCCCAAACACCACAAAAGCAGGAGATTCCCAAAAGGAGAGTGGGGCAAGAGGAGAGCCCAGCCCTGCTCCAGGATTTCCCCACCAAGCACAACAAGTAACAGCTGAAGAAGGTCTGACAGTTTTTGTGGTTTTGCTGACTGGACGCTTTTTCTTGCTATTTTTTTCCTTCCAAATCGAGTTTTTCCTCTGATTATTAATTTTGATTTTCAGTGGGTGTTTTCTGATTACCAACTAGTATAAAAACCCAACAAGCTCAAAAAAGAAAGCAAAGCTCTTTTAATTCCATATTCAGCTTTTATAACATCTGCCAATTAAAAAAATAAACCAAAACCCAGACAAAACTTCAGCATTTTGTAGCCAATAAAAGCCAGAAAATCCACCACATTTGCGCCTGCCTTAAACCCCAGCCAGGTTAGGCAATATTCCCGGGATGGCAGAGAGCTGATTTGCCTTTAGATTAATTTAGCACTTCACTAATAATTTTCCAATCTAAAGAATAACTAAAAAGCAGACAGCTGACTTCAAAAGCTCAGTAATTTGGCTGTGATTTGCCCACTGCCGAGGCACAGGACAAGTCACCCTGGCTGGACACAGAAGTGACACCAAGGCTGCTGAATTTGGTTGAGATTGTGGTGGTGTCTGCTTCAAGTGCTTGTCAGGATTTGCACTTTTGATTTTCTGTACTCATTTCACTTTTCTCTTTTATTTTTTAAAATAAACCAGACTAAGAAGCTGTTTAAGCACCTATCATGCAATTGGAAAAATCCCACGAGGGAATTGTTCTAAAGTTCAGAAAGGGGAGGGAGAAAATGCAGCAGAAAAAGTTAAACTTGTCTTTTTGCTCTTCCTCTAGAATGCAAAATACTGAAATACTGAAAACAAAAAGAAATAAAGCTCTTCTAGAAAACAACTTTTCAAACACTGGCCTGTGATCCCACCAGGGCATTTTAATAATTCAGGTGCTCACCGTGACAGCTGATTCACTTCTCAAACTGCACTAAATTCAAACTACAGCAACCCGGCCCTGACTCTCTGCCTCTCCCGGCGTTGTTCCACCCCAGTTTTAAACCCAACTCCTTTCTCTTCCCGAAGTGAAGCCCTCCCAGGGCTGGGACAGGGGTTTGGGGTGGCCGTGGCTCCCTGTCCCTGCGCCTTCCCCTGCCCTGGGCTGAGCCCGATCCTCCCCGGCTCGGCCGCGCACGGAACAGAGCGGCGCTTTTCCATGAAATCACGGGAATATTCCATGAAATCCCGGGAATATTCCACGAAATCCCGGGAATATTCCACGAAATCCCGGGAATATTCCATGAAATCCCGGGAAATATTCCCTCCAGGATACAGCCCGGCGTTCCCAGGCTCCTGCCCTCTCCACCCCCAAAGGGCTGCCAGGCTCTGGGAACAGCAGGGACCCGGAATTTCGTTTATCCCGTGCCAGTCCTCAAACTGATTTGTTTCCTCTCACTGATTTGTTTCGCTGGTCTTTTTCTCTCTTTATCCTCTTTTTCCTGGCCAATATCGGACAAAAAAAACCCCTTAATATGGAGGGGGTTCCTTCTCCGTGGTCCTCAAAATTCCAAGTTTTCCAGCTTTTCCCCCAGCTCATCCCACCCATAATATTGATATTAATAATAATAAATCGAGGGCTGTTTTAAATGTCAAAACTCTCTATGAACAGGCGGTTTTGGGAAATGAGGAAAGGGACGAGGCCGAAGGACCTTCCCCTCCCTGATCCTCAGTTTTCTCCCCAAATCCCTCTGAAGTCACGGGAAGTCCCAGCTACCGAAGTCCTACACAAAACTCTTTTGCCGATCCTGAGAACAAACAATTTTCAAAGAGAAAGAGGAGGAATTTCGAAGGGGAAAAAAATATAGAGGGAGATTATTAGGCCGTGTCTAAGTCTGGGGTTTTGGGCAGATTTACAGAAGGGGTCCAAGTAAGGGCACACACTTTTTTCCGTGTTTTTCCAGCACATTGAAGGGTACATGAAAATTAAAAACTGGAGCTACACAGGGAATGCCTTCCTCTTGCTCTCTCCCAGCACGATAAAAATCAAATTAATTCGGGGTTATCATAAAAGAAAGGAAGTGGATGAACGCCAAATCGAAATTATTGTTTAAAAAAAAATTATAAGGAAAGCTGCAACAATACTAAACTTTCCTCTCGCAATATTAGATTGAGGACTAAATTCCCTGAGACAGTTCACGCCTGTAAGATCTCTAACTTAAATAAAGCAGAGTATTTAATTTCCACCAGGAAAGCCTGGGATGCACGGAGGAGAGCAGATAAACCCAGTGCAGGTGAGCGGCCGCGGCGGGGCAGGAAGCCTGGCACGGCCGGGATGCTCCTTCCCATTCTCTGAAGGATGTTCGGGGGCTTTTACTTCCTAAAAAGCAATTTTTCCCCTCCGTTTATTTTATAGGGGATCGCCCCGAAAGCGAAGGGCGGCTCGGACTGCCGGGGGGTTTCGGTTGTGACCCTGTCACCGCCGCACCGAGCGTCCCTAAGGCGGGGACGGCGTCGGGAGGGATCGGGAGGGGGGGACAAAGGCGTCAGGAGCAGTTCGGGGAACTTGGACAGGCTCCGGAGCCAGGGATGGAGGGGCAGAGCCCGCGCCGGGAGCCAGCTCAAGGCTGGAAGGGACAATTCCCGACTTGGAGAGATGGCAGCGCACCGCGGATGCGAGAAAGGCGCAGGGGGAAATCGCAGCTGCTGTCGCAACGGGAGAACATAAACGGACCAAGTGGCTGCCAGGGGGCCGCGAGTCGGGGCAGGAGCTGGTCCCTGGTGATTCCTGACCTTTCTAAGGCTTTGAAAGCGGTCTGTGTTCATATACATCCGTGTAGTCGTGTATGGAAACATTTAACTCTTTAAATACATAATCATATCAATATATAATAATAAATATCTAACATATAGGTAACATATGGGAATATGACACACATATGAATACCTATAAAAGCACAGCGGAATCCCAGAATATTTTAGGTTGGAAAGGACCTTAAAATCATCTCCTTCCATCAGCAGCGACACCTTCCCCTAGACCAGCTCGCTCAGGGCCCCATCCAGCCGGGCCTCGAGCCCTCGGACGGGAACACAGGATATAAACCCCCGGATCTACGTGCAGGTATCTCCGTGCTCCAGCGCATCCCGCCCGCCCCCGGAGCACTCACTTGGCGGCGGGGAATATCTCCCGGCCTCCGAAGGGATCCAGGACGAGCCGTCCTCCGAGTTCTCCGACTTGACCGAGGCGGTGTCGAAGGTTTTTGTAAGCGCCCCGGGCGGGCTGTGCGCGTCCCGGGAGCCGTGGCCCGCCAGCAGCAGGTTCCTGGAGGTGCCCACGGCCGCCCCGTCGGCGCTGCCGCCGGCCGCGGGCAGCGGCGGCTCCTTGGGGGGCGGCTTCTTGTCGGACATGAGCGCTTCCACGCTGAACGGCAGGCTCGACACCTTCACTTTGTGGTGCTCCTCGGCGCCGGCCGCCGCGCCCTCCTCGTCCGAGGAGAAGACGTCCTTGGCCTTGTGCGGGGAAGCCATGGCGGTGCGCGGAGCTGGCGCTGCCCGGCGAGTGCGGCGAGCGGGCCCGGCCGCCCCCCTTTTCCCCCTCTGGGGCTCCCCGCCGCTGTCCTCCTTGGCCGAGCGGGGGAGCCGCCCCGCCGCCCAATCAGCGCCCGCCGTGCCGCCTGACGTAGCGCACGGCCGCCTGCCATTGGCTGAGCGCGCCGAGGGGGGCGGGCCCGGCCGGCGCCGCTCGCGGGGAGTTCCCGGGCCGCCCCCCCCCCCCCCCCCCGCTCCCGGTCCCAATTAATGACACGGGGTTAATGACACGGGCGGCCCGCCGAGGAGCCGTGCAGGGCTGTAATCACAGCAAAGCCAGGGGAAAAAAAATAAAAAACCCGCCGCGGTAATTAAGGCTGATGATGAGGCGAAGAGGGAACTTCAGAGGAACGCGGCTCTGCCCCCCCCTCCCCGCCCCTCGCCGCCGGCTCGGCTCATCCCGGGGCACCCCGGGCTCATCGCGGCACCCCCGGGCTCATCCCGGCTCGTCCTGGTCCCCCCGACCCTCCCGGAGCGGGGTCTGTCCGCCCCTTCCCTCCATCTCCCCAAAAACGAGTCCCTTTCCCGGAGGAGCGGGATCTGGAGATGCGGGATGCGGGATGCAGGATTCGGGATTCGCGATTCGGGATGAAGCAGACCCCCGGAGAAACGCGCGCCGCTGTTTTTTTCATCCAATCTTTTTTTTCTTGTTTGCGTTTCCACGGCAGCAGGACCCAAGTCGGGCAAAACCACTCTGCCGAGGTTAGATCTGTAATTATTATTATTTTTTTTTTCTTCAGCGTCAATTATACACGTGATGAAAAGATGAACTTTAATAAATTAGGGGCACGCAGCCCTTAATTAAAAGTCATATCAAACCAGTACTATGAAAGCGATTCTCTCACTTTTTGACTTCCTACCAGTGGTATGAATAAAGAGTGTCCTTTAAAAAGCTTTTATAATTACAGCGCGGATAAAAGCGAATACATATTGTTCTTTTCATAATTATTTTAATATTGCGCCGGGCGTCATTTCATGCTGTGCCCGCAACTTTCTCAGGTGTTTAGTTTGTTTGTTTTTGTTGGTTTTGTTTTCTTTTGTTTTTAACGTCCAGGGAGCGCACGGTTGGGAGCTGTTTTGGTGTTTTATTTATAAGTGAGGGCCATTTTTAGAGTCACTAAAAAACACTGAGAAGACGATAGGCACAACTCCTGTCCCCAACCCCCGAGTTCAGGGTGCAGCTCGAAGCTGCTCGGTCCTGCACGGCTGCAGGGCTCTGACCACGAACGTTCGGATATATCCCTTCCATAAAACACGGAGGGTTTAACCAGCTCATCTTTTCCTCGATTTGAACTCCTGATTTCCCTGCCAGCTCATGGAGAATTCTTGGAAGTCCGCAGCCCTGCAAATCGCGAGTTCCCAGCTCGAGGATGGAGTGTCAGGAGCGCCCCGTGCTGCGGGCACTGCTCTGTCCCAAAGCCAAGGGGATTCAAAGGATGCAGAATGACTTATCCCCGTTCTTTTCTGTACATATTAGACAAACATCTCTTCTTGAGGGCCCAGGGGTGCTCCCGACCCCTTAGGGCCCTGCTCATCCCTCCCCACTGCTCAGCACCGAGCACCGAGCGGGCCCAGCCCTGATAAGATCGCGCCCGGTGCCAGCGAGAGCAAATTGGGAGCGGGGCAGGGGATCGCCGTGTGGGAAGGAGCGTGGGAGGACGTGTACGAGAAGCCGTGTTACAAAACCCCACTCATCAGCGGCACTAATAGCAGGGTTTGCACACTCATTGCTGATTGCTGGCGGTGTTACTGCACACCTCGATGGGTTAAGGATTAAAGATCTGCCAAGAGAAGCGATGCTTTCCTCTGCCTCGCTCCAGCCGGCCTGGCTGCAGCATTTCAGCCGGCAGAGCCCCGATCCGGGAGGGGCCTGAAAATATTTTCATCCTCATCCGAGGATGGAAATAATGCCATCTACTGATGTGTCTCCAGCTGCTCTTGCTACCCCCAGTTTGCCACTTGTCCTTCCCCACAGAATCCACCTCTTTGCTGGGAAACACTCACAGAGGCAGCAGCCGGGCAGCCCCGGCCTTGCAAAGCTCAGCTGCTACAGCGGGGTTGAGTTTGTCCCTCTTCTCCCCCCTCCTTTCCCTTCCTTTCCCTTCTCCATGCTTCCTGCACCGTGACAAGTAAATGAGAATTGATGGACACGCAGGAACAATGCCGGTGTGTCGGGGACAATGCAGCGCCCGTGGAAAGCCATTGTGGGGCTGCTGAAAACGCCGCAGATAATTGCACCGCCGATGCCCGCTGGAAGGGCGCCTGGGGAACCGCAGCTCGGGGTCACGGTGACACCGAGCACGTCCCTTGGGTGCGGGTTCTCTCCCCAGCTGTGGCCCGGGTGTGCCAGCTCCGTCCCCGTGGGCTTGGAGAGGCTCCTGAGCGCTGCCATCCCTTGGGAGGCCGGAGGGGAAAAGGGACCAAGGGACACGCTGTGAGCACAGGCTGGCTCATCCAGCCTGGTCTGGATGAATTTTAGGCGCCACAGGGGCGCCTGGGATAGCAAAGCATGGCAGGGTTTGCTCATGGTGTTTTCCCCCTTCAGCCTCAGTCCATCGCGAAATTGGAGCATTTTCTGTCTAAAGTCTGAATTTAGAGATTTCTCTTCTCTCTCACCCCTCCCCTCCTTCATCCTCCTGCTGTCAGTGAAACATCAGAGGCTGAAGCTCCACACGGTACCGAATGTCCGCACGGAAATCTCGCCCAGACGGGGCTCGGAGAGGGAAATTTCAAGGAATTAAAGCTTTGCCCCCTATCCAGGATCCCAGAGCGGCCGCCCAGTCTCAGACTAGCAGGGAATTCTCCCAGCCCGAGGAAACCACGGGAGTCCGGAGGCTTTCCCCAGCTCCGGGCTCCCCTTTGTGTCCCGGGGGCGGGGGTCCCGGGGCTCGGCGGGACCGGGCCGGTTCTGGGGGCGGCCCCTGGTCTTCGCGGGGCACGGCCGGGTGGCAGGGATGCCCGGAAAGCCCCCAGCCCCCGCGGCCCTCTGCCTCTCCCCCGCCCTCCCGCAGCATCAGCCCCGTGAGCCGGGGCGGGCTCTGGGCGCCCCGGTCCTGGGGCTCTCAGCTGGAGCGGGGCGGGGAGGGAGGGAGCGCAGGGGGAAGAGAGACGCTGCAGACAAACTGAGGCTGTTTTGCAGGCGCCAGGAGCGGGGAGATGAAAGGGAAGCTCCTGGGGGAAGTGGCTGTGCAGTTTGACCGGCTCCAGCAGCAGCAGCAGCGGCAGCAGCGACGGCCCGTCCCGGCCAGCTCCGCCTCCCCCTCCGCCTCCCCCTCTGCCTCCCCCGGGCTCCAGGCTGCCCCTGAGCCCACCTCCGCCTCGCTTTTCCCAGCCTGGAGGCGGAGGGAGGTGTCGGGCGGGCTCTGCCTCAGCATCCTCGCTCCTGGATCCATCGAGCCGGGAGCAGCATCCCCGCCAAGGAATTGCGCAGCTGGGACAGCCGGGGATGCTGCGTTTGGGGAGGGGGCTGTCCCACACCCCCTCCCTGCCCCCGTCGGTGTAAATCAGGAGGGAACTCACTGGGACCATTGCACGAACGATGTCCCGTGTCCCCAGTCCCCGTAAAGCACCGGCCCCTGTCCCTCACGGACACCTCGGGAGGACAAACCGCCCGTGGGCAGTGGGGAGAGAGTTTATTCTACGGCAGGGAAAACCTCATGAGCATTTCCCCTCCTTTTATGATGGATTTGGTTAAAAATCCGTTTTCTAGAGGCAGGAAGGTTTTGTTTTAACGACCCGCCACGGGGCTGGCGTGTGGACATCCTTCAGGGAAGGAAGATCAGGCTCCCGATTTGACCGGGAAAAGAAAGGCAGGGAAATGGAATCAGAGTGTGCATCAAGTGTAAGTTTTGCCCCGAAAGGAGGTGTACACCGAGGGAATGTTTGATGTGTCAGAGGCCGGGAGATTATGGTTTCATCGCCTTGCCCCAGATGAGACCCGGAGCCAAGAGAAAGGCGTTGCATTAGCAGTAATACGCGTTTATCTCCAGACGCTAGAAAGGAATTAAAGCGAGCTGAACATCAGAGCTTCCGAGGGATCAGGGCTGGTTCCCGACGCCTCGATCTAGATCCACCTCTGATTCCCGAAGCCGTTTTGGCTGCCAGCTCTCGGCTGCGGAGCCAGCTCGGAGCGGTGTGCGAGGGGACCCTCCCGAGCATCCTCCGGGGGGACGCGTCCCGCGCAGGGCCGGGGGCTCCGTCCCGGCTCCCGGGGAAGGTGGAAGCGATGGAGCCGAGCCGCACCGAGCGCAATCACGCGTTGTAATTGTCCCCTGTGTCACCCGACAATGGTCCCAGTGACCGCTCCGGTGCCATCCGCTCCTTGGGACGGCGAGCGCACAGCGAACCGCGCTGGTTGCACAACGCCGGCGTCTCCTGTCGCACCCGCCCAGGGTTGTGCTCCTCTCCCTCTCTCTGCGCAGGTATTTGATTTACCAGCAGATATTTGTTCTGCTTGGCAAGAGGCAGGGGATAGCTGGGAGAGATCAGATGTCTCCCTGCTCAAAGCAATTAACAGTTTTGCCCTTAAGGATTGAAAACAATTTTTTTTTTTCCCCAAGGTAATGACTTTTTAAATAGACACGAGGGGAAGGTTCGAGGGAGGAAAGCGCTGGTAGAGAGGTTAAATTTACACGCAGAGAACTCGCGGTCAAGAGGACCCTTGGAGACGGGGATTTCGGAGGTGATGGCTGATAAGAAGTGCGGGATTTTGGGGCTGCCCTGCGAGCCCGGACCCCGGAGGGTCCCGCTGTGCCCCGGAGGGGCCGGACCCTGCCCCGCTCAAAGCTGCTCCCCCCAAAGCGCAGGATCGGGCCCAGCTAAGAGAACCCCCGGGCACCTGCTGGAGCCGCCGCAGGACCCCCCAAATCCACCACTGGAAAAGATGTGGGCAAAATACTGCAGGGTTTAACCCCGGTGCCACCGTCCCGCCCCGTCCCCCACACCCCGAGGGCAGAGGGACAAACCCCCGAGACTCCCCAGAGAGGGAGAACGTCAGGGATGACATTTATTTATTTATTTATTTATTTATTTATTTTTACGAGGCAGAGAAAGGGAAAAAAATACGATCCACGTCTTTAAAACTTCCTTTTTTCCCCCCTCTCCCCCGGACTCTGTCTGTCTGTTTGCAAACGGTTTCCATCGAACTTATTGCGGTGATTCCTAATAATCGCGCACACCTCCCTGCCTGTCTGGGCGATGAATAAACCAACATGATTCACCTCGGCCAGGGAAATAATGCGTGCAGAGTGAGAGACTCGAAGCTCCTGCTCTGGCTTAGATTGGAGCACCCGGTTATTCCCAGAGTGTCCCCACACTCCTGCACAAACAAGCGGCCAGACTTATTTTCACGGGCGCGTTTTATTTTTATTTATCAATTTTCAGATAGATTCGTTTTCGGTGTTTCTCCCGCTGCCTTCCTTCAGTCTTGGAAATGCGGAGGGAATGAGGGAAACGCACGGAACTGTCCCGTGCCCAAAGGCAGCTCCTATAAAAATCCTGTTATTTATGCAGCACATTCGCGGTGTGGAGATGTGTCCAACGCTGGATGCAATTCCACAATTCCAGTTCTCTTCTGTCAGTTATTTTTTCCTATTCAGCTTTTTATTTTCCTAATCTATCCCGAGCCCCCGAATGATGGCAGCTTCGCGTCTGCCGTTTGTCTCCCGTCATTTCCCATCCCTTTTTTATTATCCCGGGCGCTGTAATAAACCGATCAATAAACAGCTTTTGAGTTACAGGCTCAGACTTGGTACAAATTGATTGTGAGGGTGCCAGACCCTGTGAGATCAGCCGGCTGATTTCTTTATTTCTCCAACTCCATTTCTTCAAAGAAAATTTAATTTTTCGTATTTTTTTCTTCTGAAAAAAAAAATTGTTGACATGAGATTGAGGAATTTAATGATTTTTACGCGATGGAACGAAGACGGGAGCGATTCTGCAGCCGTTCGGGGCTCGGCTGAGCTCTGCCCGCCGGGAGATGCTCTGGCCGGGATGCGGTGCTCGGAGCTCCAGGCAGGGACACCCAGCGCTGCCTCCCGCATCCCCGGCCGGCAGAGCTGGCCGTGAGCTCGGGGCTGGCTGCTGCCAAAGCCGCGGGGATCCCCGCAGGAATCTGCAGAGAGCGAAAATCCTCAGCCCAAACGTGATTTTTCCATCCCTCCCTGCACCCTCACCCACGGCGTGGAGCGTGAGTGGGGAGCACATTCCACCCCGGATTCCAGCCAGCCCTCCAAGGTTACAGGGATTTTTTTTCCCCTTTTATTTAATTACATTCAGGGTTCTTCGAGGGCGTTCGCAATTCCTCTGACTGCATTTCGAGCTGATATTAGCCCAGGAGTGAACGCCATCGGCGTCCCCGCCACGGTCCGCAGGGATGGGGAATTTATTTGGATGCTCCCAATTCCTCTGTCGATTGTGTGGGTTCCAAGTCGTTTCAAGCAGGGCACCAATTTTTATTTGTGTGGATAAATGTATTTGCATGGAGAGCTAAAACAAGCAGAATAAATCATACTTTAGAACGTAACAGATGGTGGAAAGATGCTCGTTTAGAAAATGATGAAATTAAATCCATGTGGCTTTTTAAACAGATTTATTTAGCACAGACTCTCAGAAATCAGAGAGGAGAAGAATCTCCAACTCCTCCATCCCTGTTAATAAAACTTTCCATCTTTCTACACATGTAAGGTGGTTAGAAATATCCAACACTGCCTTGTTTCCATAATTTCCCCCTGGAAAATAACCCTCATTCTAAGAATTACCTTTGCCTATGCACTAACAAAACACATTTCAAGCAACTTCATTTGTAGTCTCTAAGACATAAAAAAATTTAAAAGTCTGCAACTCCGAGGTGGCTGCTTGCAGAGATTTTGGGGAATAAGCACTTCAGGAAAGGTTTTTCTGTGGTCTGTTATAAGGGATTTTGTGCTATGTTAAAGATTGACTTTTATTAAAAATCCGCATTTTCCTCTAACTGCCCAACCCGGATTAATTCCACTGAAGTGCTCCTTGGACAGTAGCTCCCCACTGCTTGGCATCTGCAAAAATCTTGGTTATTCTATAGACAAATCAAATTGGTTTTTCACTGCTTATTTTCGTGGGTTTTTTTTTTTTTTTTTTTTTTTTTTTTTTTTTTTTTTTGAAAGTGCTGCTAACAAGACCACGATGCCCAGTGATGCTTTTGGGATTTAAGGTTGGTTCATAGTCGGACCCTGATCATGCCAGTGGCTTAACTTTGGTCAACTTCCCAATTTTGCTGCGGAATAATTCAGGATGGAATCATCTCAGTGTCCCTTCCCGAGGGCAGTGACAACGCTGAAGAAACTTGGGAGACAGAGATTTGTACCGAGCAAAGAGGTTTTTGCGATGTCAGGGTGTTTGACCGTGATAATGGCGAGCTCTGGATATTTAAGGTTCAGTTAATAGAGGTTTTATTTCATTTGATTTACTCCAGATGGTTCTCAGCCACAACACAGGGGCTGAGACAGCAACCAGAGCTCCGGCGTGCAGGAGGCTCCGAGGAATGAATTTTGATTTGGCCCACAGCAGATAAGAGCCCAGGCAGGGCTTGGATCTGCAGCAGTTTGGATTCCAGAGCCCCGCTCCGCGCAGGGGGAGCGGGAGAGAGCTCGGGAGGTGCCTGCTGCTCCTTACAGCACAGTGAGAGCCAAGAAAATCATCTGAAAATTACGTTAGCAGTGTAGTGCGGAGGGATAACTCTGCAGCTGAAGCAATCGGGGAAGCTGGGTCAGCCCCGGTGTGCAGTGCCAGCAGCGGCTCCGCTTCTCCATCGCCGCTGGGGCAGGGCCAGCAGAGCCAACCCCGCCGTGACCCAACTCCAATTACACCCGGCCTAATCAGCCCAGGCTCTAATATGGCAACAAAGGCTTTGCACGATCCTAAATCCCCACTAGACCTACTGGGGCATGACCAGTACCACCTAAACCCACAAAACACAGCGCAGATAAAGCACCCTTTGTTCCTTCTGCTCTTCCATTTGGGCTTTAAAGAATTCATTTTTGTCCATGTGTAAACCCATAATTCACAAGTAGAAATTCTTAGTTTATTCGGGCAGATTTTGATTTTTTTTGGGGGGTAATGTTTCAAAGTTTTAGGTAAAGATTAAGTATGTCTATGATTATGGGAAAAGAGGGAAAATTCTTTGTCATGAACATCTACCTGTTAATAACAAAGGAGAAAGTGGCAGGAGCCCTCGGAGGGAGTTGCAAATGGCACCATTAGAGGAGTTATTGGTGTGGTAGAATTCAAAGAGGATCATGCAAAAGGCAGATTAAACTCAATAAATATGAAAGTTCCGAAGCCTTCTGGGAAACACAAGCAGCTTTTCTCCCTAGCAACTGTTTCTTGCAAGTGTAACATTATTGTTAGTGATTATCCACTTGCTTTTCTTTCCTGGCAGAAAAGCCAGCATGCAAAATCCCATTTCTCCCTGTGCGTATTTGTGTTCTGCAGCTCGCTTCGCAGCGAAATGCAAAGTGCTCTGTCTTTCAAGTCGCTGGATGCCAAGAAAAGCTGCTTCTGCAGAATGCAAACAGCAGCGAGCAAATCCCGGGGCATCGCTGTCCTGGAGTCACCTCCGCATTCCCACCGGGCCGGGATGCAGCGCAGGACGTCCCGGCGGGGATGGAGGAGGGTCCCGAGCGAGCCAAAGGCTCCTTCCCAGCCTCGCATTTGGGAGCAAACCCAGTTCGTGGTGAGCACTGGGAGCCCTCGTGGGTAATGCTTGTCTCAAGCATCCTCTGCTGCCCTTCCCTCGGCGCTGGAGGTGTTGGGGACGCTCTGCGGCTGTCGCACAGCCTGGTCCTGGGGCAGAGCTGCTCCCTCAGCCTGGCACCTGCTCCGGGGCCGGCCAGGGCACCAGGAGGGTGGCACGGGGTGAGGAGCAGCACCTCCAGCTCCCCCAGAAGCCAGGGCCAGGGCAGCAGAGGATGAACAGGGTGAGGAGCAGCACCTCCAGCTCCCCCAGAGCCGGGCAGGGCACCAGGAGGGTGCCACGGGGTGAGGAGCAGCACCTCCAGCTCCCACAGCAGCCAGGGCCAGGGCACCAGGAGGGTGGCACAGGTGAGGAGCAGCACCTCCAGCTCCCCCAGCAGCCAGGGCCAGGGCAGCAGAGGATGCACAGGGTTTGGAGCAGCACCTCCAGCTCCCCCAGCACCCATGGCCAGGACAGCAGGGGGGTGCCATGGGGTGAGGAGCAGCACCTCCAGCTCCCCCAGCAGCCAGGGCCAGGCCGGCTCCCCTCTCACCTCCGGTGCCCCCACCCGGGCTTTAAACCCCGCCTGCAGCCCTGGGCTGGGCTCAGCAGACGCTGGAGCCGTGCCCAGGTGAGAGGGGAGAGGTTGGGAGCTTCCATCTCACCCAGCTCCGGCTCCCGGGGGAGCAGCTCCTGCTTGTCTGCTCCGTGCTGCAGCTCGGGCTGAGCCGGGACTTTCACTCGAGGGCTGCTCTGACAGCGTGGGGAGCAAGAAGGTCTTTCCAAGAGCCAATTCCACCTCTTCCCCCTCCAAGAGTTTCCCTTCATGCCTTCCCTGGCCCTGTGAGAGGTGCAGGATGTCCTCTCGTGGGGCAGAGGGTGGCACTGGCAGACCCCACAGACGTGAGGGAGCAGCAGCATTTCCCAACCACCGCAGATTCTGTGTCTCTGTCAGAAAGGCAAACCGACTCTTGTCTCGCCTTTTATTTATTTATGATTTTTTAGGCAAAGCTTTCCAACAGGAGAAACATCCAGCGCTGGATTTGAGAGAGTCAGACTCTCCTTTATCTGTGTATTCTCCTGCTCTGTGCAGTCTTTAGGGAGAAGCATAAATACTGAGTAATTTTATTGACTGTCTCTTCTAGGGGCTTGTTCAGGCCAAATTTTATAAAACAAACAAACAGCACTTAAAAAAATAAAATCATCAGAATGTACAAAAGTATAAACAGAGGGATATTAAGTTTTCCAATTAAAAGAAAGATATAATTAAAATCCCAACCACCACCTCCCAGATTTTGTGGTGCCAGGAATGAAAAAAAGTATAAATGCAAACGACAGTGAGTTTTTCACTTCCACAGTTCAAGTGAAATGACTGTCTTGGTACAAGAAAAAAAAAAAGGGAAAAAAGAGCGATGATGGAAATTCTGTTTTATTGAGTGCAGGTGTTCGTAATGTTGCAAGAGAAAATGTTTTTGGTTTTTGGGTTGTTGTTTTCCACTGAACTTTCTGTACTGTTAAAACTGAGATCTGAAAACAATCCAACCTGCGATTAAATGGGAAAAACATACCTGTGTTTAAAGAGGAACACTGGAAGCTGATAAGAACTTTTTCAGCCCAAAAATTCACTCCGGGTATCCAGAGTTTTGTTTGTTGGGAGCGATGTCTTTAAAACAATTTGCTGCGCTCTGAAAATATGTGTTACAATGTGTTTTATGACCCACGTTGGAGGCAGCTGATGATTTAAAAGACGGGTAATGCCAGGGTTTCTTTGGTTACCTCCAAACAATCTCTCTTTATATTCTCCCAATTACATCTCCATCAAACAGCGGCAGAGGAACCCCTGAGATCTGATCCCAGGCACATTTTTAATTTTTAAGCGTGCGTGCACATCTCTCTGCGCTCAGGTATTTCCAGCAACCGAGATCTCCGATCACTCCTGACACGGCACAGCCTTAAATTAAAAGCAGGTTAACACAATGACAAGAGAATAAAAAGATTTTCCTCTCCCCTTAGCGCCACAACCAGCGGCTGGAACAGGCACGAAGCTGCGGATCCCTGACTCCCATTCGATGGGATGACTTTGGGATCGCAGCTCCCGCATCCAAAACCGGCTCTGTCCAAGCCGGCTCTGTCCAAGCCGGCTGCAATTTGCATTTTCGGTCCGAGGAAATGCAATATCCAGCGGAATCTCCATTTCCATTGGAGCTGGGCTCGGTCCGCGCTCGGAGCCCGCAGGATGCTCCGCGGGGCTCGCAGGAGCTGCAGCAGATGGGGGAAATTCCTGGCTGCAATCGCAGCAAAATTCCCCCAAAGGGGAGAGAAAGGGCCGGCCCCGAAATGCAGTCACTGGGAACTCTGCTTTCATCCCTGGCGTTTGTTCTGCCGCGTTTGACAAGGCACGCATTCGAAAATAAATGGGTTAATCACCTGCCTAATGGCTTTGGAGGCAACGCCAAGAGGATCCTCCTGGCGAGCTGGAATAAACATCTTCATCTGCAGCGGAGCAGCCCGGCATCGGGAGCCAGGGCTGCACCTTTCAATTCTGCAGAAGCTGAAAACAAATTTTCCTTTTGCATTTTGCATTTTTTAAAAACAGAATCTGTTAGTGTCCCTATATCCGTTCACTTCACTGACTTTATTCAGCTTAAAAATTAGGATTTTTCATAATTTTATATTTATTTTTTTACTTTATATTTATTTTTTACCAATTTATATGTATTTTTCTCACTTTGTATCTTTCTCACTTTGTATTAATATTTATTATAGTCATAGACATGGAATCAGACGCACAATTCAGCAAGCACTGCACTTCTTTAAAACTTTTTATTTTTAAAATGTCAAACTTTCAATCACATTCCCAAACATATTTTTATTCAAAACTGAGACTAAAATATATTAGAAAATAAAAAACCCCCAATATATATTAAAAAAGGAAAAATTGAAAATACCCACAAAACAACCTGATATTTTGATGCTGGGGAAAATAAAGGGGGATTATTAAAAACAAATATTTCATTTTTTTTGAAATTTCCCAATATCTCAGCGCAGTTTTTTTCTCAAAAATCTGTTGCACCTTGTGCTGACTGACAGGGCACAACTTCTGGAAACATCTTAATTGCAGCTCTGCAGGTTTGGTAGCTTATCACAACCACTTAAATCCTCACTGTAAGACAAATACAGAGTAACACGATCCCCAGCCTTACACCCTCAAACCATAAAGTAAACTTGTTTTTCCATGAAGCAATTAGAAGGCTGCATTTAGACATAGCCTTAAAATAAACAACAGGAGCATATCTGAAAACACGATTGGATGTTGTAACTTGTGGGCTCAGGGAATGGCAGTTCACAGGGACTGGAACAGCAGGGAAATATGGATCAAGATGTGCAGGGAGCACACAGGGGGTTCAGGCTGGATGGAGCAGGAATTTCCATTCCAACCCTGGTTTTGCACAAAGATTCCCCTTCTGTGGTTTGCAAAGAAAGGGGTAAATGCCAGGAGAACTCCCCAATATCTCCCATGCTTCAGGGATTTATTTGCTTTTTCCTAGACCATCTTGAGGTTTTATTTTATGTTAATTAATTCTTTAATTAAAAAAAAAAAAACCCTCCTGATGTCGTATATATGTTCTAAAGCAGGCAGCTCTGGGTGGTTTTCTGTTTAATGCTGAGTTTTGCCTGATTTACACCAGGGTAAATTTGACAGCCACACAAAATCCCTGCCCCAAACATCCCTGGGACCTGGCATTTGTGGCTGGGTCATTCCTGCTTTGCCAAAAATCCTGTCCCAGCTGCTGCTGGATAAGGGAGCCCATCCCAGAGCCCCCTGCATCAAGGAAGCACGAGCCACTTGTATTTTCCAGGATGGATTTGGGGTCCAGCCCTCTCCAGGTGTCCCCACTGCAGCTGTGGGAGTGGGGTGTGGATCCCAACCTGAGCACCAGAGCAGGAATAAACCCCTGCCATACTCAGAGCTGCTGCCCAGGCTCTGCAAAAACCCCAAAACCTCAAACTTTCTGCCTCTCTCACATCTCCTGCTCTCTCTCCTTCCATCCCCTCATTCCCGTTCAAAGAAACAAACACAAAGGGGGGGGGAAATCTGCCTCAAAATTCAAAGATAAGCTTCAAACAGGCCAAGAATCTCAGCCCATTTATTATCCCTCTGCAGCCAGTGATGCAGCACTTCCACCCCCTGAAACCACTGGTTTTTTCTCTCTTATTTGTCTTTTTTTTCAGGAGTTTTCAGATGCCAGTGTAACCACAGTTTTCCTGTCAGAACGGCTGCACTGAAACATCTTTCAGTGGATCCAGTGTGCTCTGTACTCTCTGCAGCTCAGAACACAGCCATAAAAAATTGCTCAAGGCTGAATCTTGGCATATTAAGTGTCATCACAGAGGTAATTGCTTTTCTTTAAACACCTAGAAAAACAAAAACCCAACATCTGAAGTTGCCAAAAGGCTCTCATGTCCAAACACCTACACTTCCACAGAAGGGTTTCTTGGCTTTTCCTCCAGTCTTTCTTTGCAGTTTTGGTTTTTTTTTTTTTTTTTTTTCCCTCTCAGCTGCTTTTGCAATTGAGTGTAAGCATCAGAAAACAAGCGAGATTATTAACCCACAAAAATGTGTCCAGTTAACAAAATGTTAGGAAACACAATGTCTAGGACGACGTGTCCTTATTACACCCTCTTCCAACACAACAGCCTCTGCACTCTTGGAGGAATGAGTAACACATGGCACTGGGGTTTGAAAATGGCTCTTTTAATAATCCATTGTCAGCTCTGACAGCACAAATGCTCCAATTCAGTTTATTGCTTGGTCCTTCAAACTTTGCTGTAAATTCAGATTTATACATATTAAATGGATTTTTGGGAGAAGATTGTTGTCTCTCTTTCAGAAATCTGCAAAAATTGGGGTATGGTTCAGTTCAGAAAACTGCTCTGGGTTCCTACATCTGACAAAACTTTCTCTGGCACAATCAGCTTATTCTGAGAGATCTTAATATTTGATTTGGAAATGATAAAACAACATTAATTCAAGGAGCTGCTTTGCCTATTTGGATCTTCACAAGCTGGAACCAGAGGATTGTGAATGAATAAAACCCCCTGACTAACAAAACAGTAAATAAGCACTAACCACACCAAATATTTTCCTAGTCTGCATTCCCAGTGTGAATTCCACCACTTTTCACAGCCTTTTGGTTATGGTTCCAGCCTTTTCAGTTCCCCACCCCAGAGCCCAGCCAGCCTTTTCCCAAACTGTTGTTGTGGCGAGCTCTGAGCAGCTGAATGACTCCACTGTCCCCCAGCCTGCAGGAATCCATCACGTTCTGCCTCATTTTGCGTGGCTGTCACTTCTCCAGGCAGTTTGGGGAGCGCTGCTGTGCGGCTGATCTTTCATTTCAGAGCATCCCAGGCTGGCCCTGCTGCTCCTGTCCAGGCTGTGCAGTGGCTCTGCAGTTGCTCAGGGGGTTTTGTCGGTGTTTCATCCCATCCTACTGACAGATATACGGCCAAGTTTTAATTAATTTTTCTTTTTGGTACGTAAGAGTTGCTGAGCTGAGGGATGTGATGGCAGGACGTAAAGTGGGGCTCTGTCCAGAGCTCTTAGCTCTGAGTTTGAGTGTGAAGTTGGGGTGCTTTCTGCAAAGAATGGCACAGCTAGCTGTCAGCTCCTTCTGCTGAGGGACTCAGAGCTCCTTGCCCCAGCTCCTGGTGGCTCCTGCTTCCCCCTGATTTTTCCTAGGACCTCCTCCAAGTGTCAGAGATCCCTTCAGACCCCTCCTAATGCAGCCTGGGCCTCTCCAGCTTCGCTCTTGCCACACTCCCCGTGGCTGTTTGTCTTTTGCAGTGTTGGGGAGCCGGAGTGGTGGCTCAGGAATGAACACCACATCAAAAAGGTGCACATGAAACCAATACAGCTCTTTCCAAGAACGCTGCACGCCTGAATCCAGCCCCAAACAGTCATCCCAATTAACATGCATATTCCAGCATTTCCCATAACTAAGTCAGAACGTCTTGGGCTGTCAGCACTTCAGGAAATTTCATCACCTCACTGTCCACTTCTTTCTGCAACTCATTAAAAACCCCAACACATTAAATCTCGCTGCTCTGCAGCTCTGACATGAGAACAATCCCCGGGTTTGTCTTTCCTTTCCTCTGGGGGCTGCAGGGTTCCGCCTGCTCCTTGGCAGCTCTCAGGCAAGAAGATACTTTCTCCCCATCCCAAACTGGTGATCTGTGTTCTGTGGAGCAGCCTCATATAAAATAATCTGAAAAAAAACCCCCAACCCACCAAAAGCCTCTCAGTCCCCAAAGGAATAATCCCCATCCAAATACATTTGTTTACCATGACCTACACTGGATTTTGTGACGAAATATCCACGGTTTGTGCACCCATCTGGCCTGGTCCCAAGATTACCCCAGAGCCAAGCTGGGCCCGTGGCACAGAGAAATCAATGTACAGATCTCTCTGCTGGGGCATTTCCTGCATGGGACAGAGGTGGGTGAGCTCTGCACAGGAGAAGCCTCTGAGAGGGGCTGGGAGGGACAGGGACAAGGACAAATCCTGCTGCCTTTGAGGAAACAATCGGGGATTTCAGATCCCTCTCAAGCAGATAGGTGGGTGGGAAGGAAATTTCCTTTTTGTGGTTAATGCTCTGAACTCTCCCACAGGAAATATGGGGGGATTTTTAAGCCCCAGCGTTGCCTTTTGCTGTAAGAAAGTTCTGTGACCTCTCCGGGGCTGGGGTTGCTGTATGAAATGGGAGCAATTTTATTTTCTTCCTTCTCCTCTTTGTCTCTGCCCTCCTGCCTGTTTATTTTAGCCATTATATGTTTGTACAGTACTTAGCACAACGAGATCCTGTTCTTGTCCAAGACCTCGGAGAACTCCATAACACAAAGGTTGTGCTAATGAGAGAGATAATAAACCTCACCGGGGAGAAAAAAAGGAAAAGAATTCTTGTCATTTTTGTTGGAATTCCAGTAATGACCAGCTCCTAACGACTGAACCCCAGGTGACTCATGGAGCAAGGAAAACACGCAGCAAGTCTTTCACAGCTGGCCTCCAAACACCTTGTGTTTTGGGTTTTATTTTTAAACAGCAGCAAAGATCACAAGTGCTCTGCTTTTTGAGGTGGGGGCAAGAAAAAGACACCTTCTCTAGTGAGATCTGACACTTGCAATCCTCGGCTTTCAGCTTTGCTTCTTCTTGGGTTATTTGACATTCTCTGAGTGCTCCTGGGCTGGAAAAGGCAGGATCAGTGTTCTCAGCTCGGGACACAGCACCCGGGCAGAGCAGGAGGTTTCTTGCAGGGACGAGTCTCCCACCTCCTGCGAGTTTTGGGATCGGGATCCCCCTGGGGCAGCTTTTCTCATCCTTTGTCGGGAGCAAGTTTTGACAACAGCAATGCTAATTGATTAAACGTTCTAATCAGAGATTACAGCTAAAAGGGAGATAACATGTTTATTCCATTGTGTCTCCGGGAGCATCAGCCTGGAAGGAGCTTTGTTCCCCTTCCCCTCCTTTATTTGTGCCGAACCTCTGAGGTCAGGTGTTTAAAAAGCTCCTTCAGCGCTCACAAAACATCTTTCATCAGGATTCAGGTGGGGGGAAGACTCTTCAAAAACGATTTTGCAACTTTTACCTTCCTCCTTCTTGGGTAGTTTTTCCACCTAGAGCCAGCTGGCACTCAGGCTCTGGAGGCATAAACACTCTCACTGCAGAAAACATCTCAGGTTAAACTGTGGCTTAAAATTGGTGCTGAAAGGGGCTATGGCTGGAGTGAGCTTTTTCACAGTTATTTCACTTAGATATGGACAGATTGGCAGAATGCAAAAGTGGAATGAAAAAAAAATCATCCTGTGCTGAGGCAGAGCAGAATATTCTTAAACAAGGTATGGAAGCTAATTTGTCATTTTTTTTTTCCCCTCTAAAACCTTTCCAAGAACTATAAAAATCAGGTGTGTTAAAGGCTTCCAGTAACACTTAGAGCACTAATAAGTGTTTCTGCAGATGGAACTAAGTGGTGCAATGGGTGGGTGAGGGGAGGAGTGCCCAGGCTCTGGGAACCCTTGGAATCTCAACTTGTCACTGGAACCAATCCCCTGAGGGCCCTGGGGATGTCACATACATGGCTTGGATACCAATTCTATTTTCCAATGGGAACATCTAAAATCTTGATTTTTGTTCCTCTTCCCCTCTAGGGACCATGTGTTTTGCTTGATATCTTTCAGATTTTGCGGAAAAATTATCGCAGAAAATTCCGAAATCCCGTTTGTCAACAAGGGAGAATCAACGAGCTGATTCCTGCACCACCTGCAATAAAAACAAAGGAAAAACCACCCCAAAGCCCAAAAAAACCAAACCAAACCAAACCAAACCAAACCAAACCAAACCAAACCAAACCAATCCAAACCAAACCAAACCAAATCAATCCAAACCAAACCAAACCAAATCAATCCAAACCAAACCAAACCAAACCAAACCAAACCAAACCAAACCAAACCAAACCAAACCAAACCCCCTAACCACGATGTATTTTTTAATGCATAAAGAACTGACCATTAGGATTTCAGGGTTTTATTCATGTTTTGAAGGACAATGCCAAGTTCACCTCTCACACACAGAGAAGGATGCTACTGCTGGAAGTGCAGCTCCAGACAGAGCTGGTTTCCTCCCTAACTCTGAATAATTCACCTTTTTCCTTTCTCAGTGAAATACTTGAGTGAAGTGGAACTTCTGCAGGATTTCATGAATATAATGAGACGCTCAGCAGTGGCTGAGGATGAGATTGGGGTTTTTAGATAGCACCAGTCATAAAACGCTGCCATTTTTGCAATGGAACCCAGCTATCAGCCCTCCCTCCTCTTAAAAAAGGGCCAAGATTAGGTGATTAGAGCAAATCTTGTCGTCCAAGTATGTTAGGAGGAAAACTCTTCAGGAATGTAGGAAGGCAGGAGATAACAGAAACATAAAAATACTCTGGTGAATAGGAAGGGTATTACCCAGGGCCAGATTTTGATCTTTATTGGACTCACGTAAATCTGGAGCAGCTCCACAGACCTCAGCTCCGCTGCTTTGACCTTGCAGAGATTCCAGATCCGCGGCATAAATCAGCAGAGATAGCTTTGTGTCTCTGGGAGAGGTGGGTTATAAATACAGGCAGATATTTATGCAAACACATGTGGCATGAAAACATCCCCACGGTTGTTTTTATTCGAGCGTGTTGTGGGGTGCAACCACCAGCTCTGCTGCCTCTGCACCCAGCTCTTCCCCCTCTGACCTCAGAGTTTGTACCTTATTACTACTACCTTACTCCTGCCTTGATATTTGAGTAGCAGCAAAGAGATTTTGGCCAGATATTTCATTTTTGATCTTCCTGTAGCTGTGTTAGGAGGGAATGGCTGCAAAGCATCAGATGGATAAACTGTGTGTGAAACCAAGATGCTGCTGTAATTCTTACTGATGAATTATTTGATATTTTTTCCCCCTTCTCCTTTTGTTTTCCTTCTTTTTTTCCTTCTTTTCCCCCCAAACTTCTTTTTCTTCTTTTTATTTCCTGCCATGTGGCCACAAAGCCCTCAGGCCTGATGTTTGCACCCTGTGCTCCCATGTGTTGAGTCTGGTGATAATTCACAGGAGATTTTCAGTTTTAATTGTTGCCCATCCAGTGTTCTGAGCATGCAGCTCCATAAGGAATTCCAGGAATAAAGGTTTTCCCTCCTGGCTGCAGGGATTCCCTCTTTTCCTGCAGGAATTTCAGGGAATCCCAGTGGCTGCTGAACACCTGGGACTCAAAGAAGAGACTCAGGGACTCACCTGAGTGATGGAAAAACAATTTGAAAAGAGCCAAGGAGAAAAGAGACATTGGATACATGACTATGATGGATTTAAAAGAAATTTTATTGGCCCAGGTTTGAGATGTTGGCATTCCTGAAAGCTCTGCTGTGTCTGCAACTGCCTGTAAGGAATCATGGAACCATGGAATTCTTTGGGCTGGGAGGGATTTTCAAGCTCATCCAGCTCCACCCCTGCCATGGAACCACGAACCTTCCACGATCCCAGATTGCTCCAAGCCCTGTCCAACCTGGCCTGGAACAATTTTAGGGATTTTGGTAACACAGGAGGCAGAAATTCAAACAGGCAGAGGATTGGGTAAAGCCGGGGGAGGCCAGCTGGGAATTTTGAGGGAGAAACTGCTTCATTCTCATGTGATATCTCTTGTCTAAAGGCTTAAGCAAGTCAGACCAGTTAAAAATAAATTACATCGAGGTGAGTGAAGCTTTTGACTTATCTCTGAAGTTCACACAGAAAATCCATGAGTATCCTCTTGCTGGGGCTGGGAGAAGATGGACACGCAGCTCAGGTGCTCTGTATTATCAGTACTATGCAGCAATAATGAGAATAGAGACAAAAAGGAAGCAATGGGGACTTTTTTGTCTGTGGCAAAGGCAAATTGTGTGGAGGCAGCCCAAGTCTGGCTGCAGCCTATAGGCAAATCCTGGTAGGGCTTCTCTGTCTTCCTCTGAGTTCATTTCTTTTTTCATTTTTGCATCTTTTTTTTTCCCTAGACAAGGGAAATCTTGCATTTTATTTTCTTTTTTAACCAATTCTGATTAATGCCCTCCTCAGTCCCCTCCCACCCCCTTAGAATTTTTCATCTTAATGACTCACAGCTCAAATTTTCCTTTTCCTGGGGGAAATAAGCCTGTTCTGGGAAGGCACCTCCACACCATTCGTGCAGAGCATTTCCTAGGGTGAGCTAAGGGCAAAATCCCCACAACATTATTGCACCAGGTTTGTCATCTCACATTTCATAAATCCTTGAAAATAAGCTCCTGAAAAGCAGGGATAAAGTGACATTTGGGAATGGAGTGAAATCCCAACCTAAACGTGAACCCCAGCCGTGGAGGGGAGTTGGGTTTCCAGCTCCTCCGTGTGTTTGGAATGGCTTAGGCTGGGCTGGAGCTGTTTGCTTAGCCCTGTTATGAACACAAGGCTTGAACTCCTGCCCCCCTCCCTCATAAATAAACTGATGTCCAGGCAAAAGTCAGATGCCCATCTTTCCTTGAAGTGACATCCACGGCTCACATCCGAAAAAATCTCTGGGGTGATGAGGGTTACGAAACATAAATCTCAGAAAATGGTTTATTAATTCTGTGCTAGGAGCTCATGCCTAGGAAAGTCAGCAGGATGGATTAGGCTGCCTGTGTGTACAGTAAGGAGGGGTTTTTTCCCTTCCTCCCCTCCCACCCCTTTTTAATTAGAAGCAGATTTAGAAAGTGGGACTTTCCTGAATAATCATCCCCAGTGCAGCTTTAATCTCGGTCACCTCCGTGAGAAAAGAATAGGAAATGGGTGCAGAAAGCAGGGAGACACAAAGGAAGGGACTGGCAGGGCAAGGACACCCAATTCACCTTTCTAAAACTGCCATCATTTTGCACATGTGGATGTTCTGTTGTCTTGCACAGCTCCAAAGCTTTTCTCTGAAAGAATTTCCACTGTAAGGTCCCAGGAACCAGAGCCACAGATATGGAGGTGGCTGAAACCCTTTTCTGTAAAAATCATCCATGTGTGGTTTGTTTTCATTTGTTTCCCAGGATATGAGCTCTTTTTGAGGCACACAATTGGTGCTATCTCTCAACCTTTGTACTCAATATAAGGATATTTATTAAAAAAGGGTTTTATAAGGAAAAGAAGAACAAGCAGCTCAGTGCTGGTCTGGGCCCAGGTCCTGCTGCTGGTGTGGGGGAAATCCAGGCTGGGTAACATCCCCCTGCATGGGAGAAAATTCTCTGCAAAGCACTTGGAGATTGAACAGCCAAAAAAAAAAAAAATTACAGAAAAGCTTGGTAGCAACATCACTGAATGTGTCTGGTGTGTGCAAAGGGATGCCTGGACCCCTTGTTTGTTTTTCCCACCCTCAGCAGAGCTCCAGCAAGAGATCTCTGCCCTTAACTCTGCCTCTGAATTGCACCTCCAGTGCTTCACCCCGATTAAAGCTGTGTTTGCTGCAGGTCCTGACTTGCCTCCCTAAGCCGAGGGGTTTTTTGGAGTTTTGCTCCATCCCAGAGCACAGCCTGTGTAAGCCCGGCCTGCTGGGTCCTGCTGCTCCAGAAACAAATCTGGGAAAGCTCAGAAATTCCAAACATGGCTTTCCAAATGGCTGGGAAAGGCTGGAGCAGCAGAATAAAGGATGTATTTGCCACAGTAACTTCTGCTTTTTTTTCTTTTGCATGCCCTCTGTCCATGTAGCTTTAGCACTTGGGCAGAGCTGGAGTTCAGCCCTTGAAGGAGCAACATTCCCTTTGCAGATGTTGATAAAGCTGATGTTTGTGGGATGGACTTCTTCAGCCTTTCAGGCCACCTCTTCTTCCCCTGGGATCAGCTGAATTTGCTGCTTCACTGCACAGCATTTCCTATCTATTTCCTATACATTTCCTATCTATTTCTATACATTTCCAATCTATTTCCTATACATTTCCTATCTATTTCCTATCCATTTCATTTCCTATCTATTTCCTATACATTTCCTATCTATTTCCTATCTATTTCCTATACATTTCCTATCTATTTCTATACATTTCCTATCTATTTCTATACATTTCCTATCTATTTCCTTCTATTTCCTATCTATTTCCTATACATTTCCTATCTATCTATTTCCTATCTATTTCTGTGGATAACCTGCTTTTCATCCTGCATGGATCCCCCAAGCTCCCCTGACTGATGAGCACCCCTTGTTTTACACACTCAAGGCCAGGTTTTGCTTTCCTTTCACATTTCAATGATTGAATTATTAAGCACAACATTTTTTCAGAAACAAACTGATGATGAGCTGCCACTTCAAGCTCCTGGTGTGGAAGTTCAGGCCCATTGACAGGGACAGGAGAAGCCCAGTGGGACTCACATTAGCACCAGAACTGGCACTGAAACAAAGCTGCTTTTGGACCCCACTTCAATCATTTCCACTTGGAACCCCCCCAAAGCCAATAAAGTAAATACATTAATATGATTAACATGAACCAATCCAAGCAAATGGTTTGTGTATCCACCTTGGCACAGCTTTTGACAAGTGTAGGAGGTAAATGAGAATAAATTTACTTTAGTGAACCAGTGTGAAGTGTGCAATTTTCTTAGCGCTGGGTTTGCATCTGACTCAAGTGGGGAAAATGCACAAAATAATTGTAAACTGGGAGAAGGTCACGGTGGTAAGGAGGGGAAAAGGTAATTTTTACTCACTTTATCCACAAGAAATACTCTCCATTTATTCACTTAGCACCGTTTGACCTTATAAGTGCCTCGTAAAACAAATCCATAAAGAGACAAAAATTGCTCACATGAAATTAAATTACTTATCATTAGTAGCCACTGATTCTTCCAGATTAGGACTAAACTGTGATTTCTTACCTCAAAACTGCTTTTCATCTCCAGACATCAAAGTGTGCACTACTTTTGAATAAGTGCTGGTGGGGCTTTTGAAAAGGGGAGGCAGACACAGCACAGGAAAGAGGAGCTGCTCGTTCCTCTCAGGGTTATCTGCTAAGATACACAAAGAGCCACCACTTGAACTCATCTGACTCGACTCCAGCCCTGCACTTCATTCCTTACAACTGTTTTCCCCCTTTCCAAGTAGAGAGGAGACTGGAAAGAGGAAAAATTAACTTATTTCCTACTCCCCCCCCTTATTTTTCCTCATTTCCCCCTCCCTCCCCACTTTTATGGGGCAAACCCCCCAATGTGTTGGGTGGCTCTGGCTGCTCAATTTGCTCCTTTTCTCATTTCTTTCACTTTTCACCTGAAAACCCAACACTATTTGCCATCTGAAAAGTCCCAGAAATTTTCTAGACAAAACTGTTTGTCTGAGATTTCACAGTTAACTTTGGAAGGTCTGAGGTGGATAAGCTCCTCAACTCGCAGAAATTTGACTCCACTATTTGTAATACCAAATTTTTTGAAGTTTCTCAGCCTGTAAGTAGCTTTGAAATGAATAAGGGCTTGCACTGCAGCTCTGTAAGGTGTCTTTTATTCAATTAGAGTAGGTACCATGTTAACATTCTTCAGTGTTGTCATAATTCCTCTTTTTTTTTTCTCCTTTTTTTTTTTTCCCCAGTGAGAATTAACTTGTCAACTGTGAAGAAGCTTCAAATTTGTCCATAAATCATTTTGCTGCGGGCTAAAATTTGACAGGCTGTAGGTAAACACATTTTCTCTGGTAAAAAAAAAAAAAAAAAAAAAAAAAGGAAGAAAAAAGACCAATGTATTACTATTATTTTTTCCCATTTAGAACAGAGTCTCTGATGTCTCCAGTTTATGAGTACAGCCAATTTTCTCCAAATTACACTGTGCTGTGTCCTTACACTGTCGAGGTAAGTGATCACCACCAGGGACACCTGTGGTGGGACCAGCTGAAATTTAGCAAGGGAATTATTTTCAGATTTCTGCTTGTGCTGAGCCCTGTCTCCTCCTCTCCTCGGGGTGGGTGAGCCTTTCAGGATTCTGAGCAGACCCTGGGGTGAGCTCTGTCCCTGCTGGATCCACCCTGACAATCCCAGGCTGGATTTCCTCTCTGTGCCAGCGCTGCTGATTTGCTGGTGAGGCTGGAAATTTTTGACAAGTGACTCATCCCTGTTCCAGCAACGTGTCCCATTTGATCCTCCAGTCCTGGAGGGTTTTTAGCCAGCAATTAGGAGGTGGATGTGAAAATAATTTGTACGTTTGTCTGTTTGTTGTTTGTCTCCAGCTCTTCTGTAATCAGCTCCCTCCCTCCCTTCTGCTGGGGCAGTGGGGCTGGGACCCCTCTGGGCTGGAGCTGGGCATCTCTGAGCTGGGATCTCTGCTCTGGTGTACAAAATGTGCCCTGGGAAGATGGGAGAGGGTTTGCTCTGAGCTGTCGTGCTGCTACTTGTCCTCTCCCCCAACGAGGAGGCTTCTCCAGCAGCAATTACAGCATGGCTGCAAACAGGCTGGAAAGAGACATGATGTAAAAATTCAATTACTTCAAGCATTTCTGGCCTAACACTTGGCTTTATATAAACTCAGAGACAATCCTATAAGGCACTCAGGGCAGATTATAGGTTTGGGCAAAGCAAGAAAATTGCTGCCATTATATTGTTATTATTAACACCTTGTAATTAGCCCTAAGGAATCCTGAAGTTCTCTCTCCTGATTTGCCTTTAATGAAGGAAAATTGCTACCTTTGCAAGTTGGATGGCGCCCGCTCTGATTAGCCTTAAGTATATAGGACTATTATTTTGAAAATGTTTGTTGTCATGTGAATATTAGTGCTGCATGGGAAGGGGGGAGGAGAGGGGAGACCTTTTGTTTTTTTGGCTCTGGGGAATGCCATGGTCGCTTTAGGGATGGCTGTCCCCTCCAAAAGGAAGGCTGGAAGCCTCGTCAGGGTATCAGGAGCACGGGGAATGAGTTCAGGAGGCTCCTGTGGCAAGGGCTGCCAGCTGCCCTACCTGCTGATTGCATGGGCTGATGGAGTAATTGTTGCATGGAGATAGTTTTATGATTGCTTTGAGAGGCTGAATGAGATCATGCATGAGTTAGCACACTAAGTGCAATAAAAATGATTTTATTTGCATGTCCCAGAGCCTTTCCTGATTCCTTTACTGCTTTCACAGGCAACGTCTTCCCAGTGAAATCAAGCCAACATTAATAAAACATCCCTTCCATGCATCTCCACTCCTCTCCTCCCACATACTCTGCGCTTTCATTACCATCTCTGGGAAAAAACTAACATTAAAGAAAATTCATCTGATCTTATCTGTAATTAATTTGTATTTTGATAATATAGAAGAAGAATTTTTGCATGTAATGACTTACCTGTTCATTATTTCTCTCCTTTGAACTCCTGTGACCGCTTAATAACTCATGCCAAAGCAGAACTGATTATGACATTTTCCCCACCCACCATCCAGGAAGGTTGAAGGTGTTGCCTCTCATACTTAGACAAATTGCTCCAAATAATGACTTTGTGCAAAATTAGTCATACATAATTGAGAAATTCTATAGATGAATAGGAAAGTAACTCGAGATGAAGTTATCATTTTAATGTTTTTTAGGTTTACGTGGGATTCACCACGCCGGTTCAGGCCAGCAGTCCACCCAGAAGATCCTTTTGTGGGAATGGGATCACAGCCCCCTCCTGCTGGGGGCCAGGACAGCTCCTTGTGGAGCCAGGGATGGGGCAGGAGAGCCTGGGGGATCCCCTGGATGCCACCAAGGACCAGCAGGAGCCTTCAAGGGAATCTCCCCTGCCTGGTCCTGGCTCCCAGGTGCTGTCCCTGCTCTGCCTGTGGCAGTCTGGCTGTCCCAGCCTGGGGGCACTGAGGCACCCCACAGCCAGTGGTCATTTCTCACATAATTTGTGCTCATGTAAAATGGCACCAAGCGTCCGCCCAACACTCTCAGCACCAGTCAAAATTCATTATTTGGCTTAAAAATAATCCCTGAGCTCCCTGGATGCACAGAAATGACAGTTTCAAACTGCCTTTTGCCATATTTTATTTTTTTTTAATTTTAGAAATTCCTGTCCTTCTTTCTCATCCCTGGGAGAAGTTCAGCCTCCTTTGTGCAGCTGTCAGACCCAATCACCAGGTCACTTATGAAAGACAGATCACATCTCCTGATAAAAGTATCACGGGCAGCACCAGGGAAATCAAATCTGAGAGAAATAAGAATCAGCTCCCAATCCTCCCATAAGAAGTGCAAACAAAACCTGCAATATTCCATCAAAGGGGAGACAGAGCTTCCTCTTTCCCCAGGGAAATCCCACATTGCACCACGGAAGCTCTGCCTTTCCAACTGCCCAGGCCTGAACGGCAAGACAAGTGCTCAGTGATCACCAAATTACCCAGAGCCTCTCTTGAAGAGCTGCAGGAGAAAGGAGGAAAATGAAATCAAAGTCCCTGCCATGTAAATGGGATTATTTATAGCTTTTCCCTGCTGAAGGAGGAGAACTGTAGGGTCTGGGAGGAGCTTTGGGATCCTGGCACAGGGGGAAGCTCTGGGGCTCCTGCTGCAGGGTCAGGGGAACGGGGCAGCATCTGGAGGTGTTCTGGAGGTTTCTGGAGCCTGCTCCTGGCTCTCCCCTTCGCTGGAGGATCCCAGCCTGGCCCGGGGTCTGCCACACTCCCAACCCAAACACGCTCCCTCCTTTGCCGTCACATTTATGACTCACTCCGGACCTGGCTTCATCCATCCAAGGCCAATACATTCCACAAAGCAGTTCTTTTGGCCTAATTTGCATCTATTTTGTGTGCTCAGGGTAGCTGCCTCTCTGCTCTCCCTTGCTCAGATCACTGAGCATTGCCTGTCCTACAGCATGACCCATCTTTGGGGCAGTGGGGCAGGAAAACTGGGAAAGGGCAACAAAAAATCAGGTTTAAAATGAAAAAGTTGTGTGTTCAACGTGCCTCAAAACTGCTAAGAATCGTTTGTGGGATATCAGCCCCAGTCCTAGTGCAGATGGAAAGCACCAGAGAGATCCTATTGAACTATCTGTGTTTGTTGCAGTGTAACATTTAAAAGGTGCCTGCTTGCTGCCCGCAGTGCCTTTGGTTTTATTTAATTAGAAGGAGATAATGAAGATCAAACTATCATCTCCCCACCTGCCAATCTCTAATCCCAGCAGGGCTGCCCTCAGCAGTTTTTTAAACAAATGCTTCACCATCAGGTATTATCCTTACACCTCCTTAGGGTGATTTAACAGGTTGCACACAGAGAATGGAACCAGGGTGCACCATAAATCAAACCAGGACAAAACACAGGACATACGAGCTTTTAATTCTTTGCCTCCATCGGATATTTTTTAACATAGGATGAGGGAAGCCATGAGCAAGGCCAAGTCTGTGGTTAAAACCTTTAATAAACAACACAGTCCTTCTAATGACATTCAGATTTCTGGCTGGCCTTTATCAGCAATGGCCTGCACTGCCCATGTGCAGGTGGAGGGAAGAGAAGGGAATGGTGCAGAGAGAAATCCCTCCAATCCTCCTCACTGAAGCACCTTCTCACTGTATTTTCCCACTTCATTCCCCCTGTGGCTGCCAGGAGGGAATGGATTCATCCTGCTGAGGACTGGGGAGGAATCAGAGATTCATTGCTCTGCTGTTCAAGCAGGCATGTTCTCTGAGAGAACCAGAGCCTCTGGTGCAATTTGTTGTCCAAGTTCTGCTTCCCCGAGCAGAAATTCTCCCTTTCCCCAATCTGAGCCGAGCAGAAATTCTCCTTTTCCACAGTTTGAGCTGACTGAGGGAGAGAGGATGCTGCAGCGGAGCAACAGCTTCCAGGGGTGTTGTGTTCCAGAGCTCTTGACACTCATGCTGAAATTATCCCTGGGATTTGTAAAAATCTCCTTCTTCCCCACAGCTCCCTGATGTGCAACAATTTGGATGCCTGGAATTAACAGGGTGCAGTCACAAATGCATCTCCCACCTGCCTGCAAAGCACAGAGGATTTTAGGGCTCAGTTTTCACCATCAGCACGGGCAAAGTGGGATTAAATGTTCTGTTAGAAAGGCAGAAAGGTCCTGTCCTGCTGCACAGCAGCGCTGAATCACCTGCTAAAATCATTCCCATGGCATCAGTGACACATCTGTCCCCCTCTGAAATCAAAGGATCATCTGCACATCTGTCACCAGGAGACCTCTGCAGACTGGAACCCTGTCCCTGCACGGGCAGCCAGGACACCTCAGATCATTTTCCTGCCATTCAGGCACCAGCTCCATCTGCGGGAGCCACATCGGCGGGCGAAGGGATGAGATCTGCTGCTGCCGTCCTGTGGGGTGGGACAGGGAGAAGAGAGCAGACAGAGCCACACAATTACATAAATTCTTCTTCCTCTGTGGCTGGGGAAAGTGCACGAGGTCCAAAGTGATGAAACTGTGTTCATATCTGGCCCTGCGTCGTCGCTGAAGACGCGGTCCCGCAGTGAATTATTTCTTTGGGATCGTTTCTGGGGCTTGAAAGAAGCATGGCATGGATGGCAACTGTTCTCCAGTGTTGGCAGCTATAAAATTTGATTGAAATGATCAAAGCCAAGCCAATAAAAGGCCAGCAAAGACTAACTGGCTGCTTTTAGAGAGAGCTCTAAGACATTTTGTAAATTTGAAAAGGCCGCCTGTAGAACACAAAGGGCCTCTGTGTTCGTTCTCTCTCCCACTTGCTGCTGCAATTTGCTCGTTTCCAGTCCCAGGGACAGCCTCGCAGCCCCAGTGACAGAACAGTGGTTTCTGTGTGGTGGTTTCTGTGGCACAAAAGCAGCTCTGGGTGCTCAGTGTGAGCCCTCAGTGATGAGAGCTCCCTCAGCCCCTTCCAGCTCCGTGACTCAGCTGCACAGATCAAGGAGTGGAAAAAAAACCTGACTAAATAAAAAAAAAAAAATCGCACAAAAGGCTTCTGTAAAAATGTACAAGAATTATTTTGCAATGATTAGAAGCTCCTGGGGGTGCTCTGATTGTCACCCCCTGGTGCAGGGTGTGGAGGGGGGTGGCCTTTATTTGAGGTGCTGTGATCTCTGCAAGCATGGGGGGGAAACTTTGAGCAAAGGAGCTGCTCAGACCTCTGAGGCTTCTCCCTTTCTAACTGGCAATGACCTCATCTATTTACACCAGGTGAGGAGACACTTTGTGTGCTCTAAGTACAGGTGCTGCTCAGTTCTTTGGCATCACCTTTTTACAGCCTCTGAGTCCTTTAATCCTGGCTGGGCTCAGTCCCTGCCTCTCCTGCTGCAGGGCAGGTTCCCTCCATCCCTCCTGCATGGAAAACATCTCTTTGGAGGGACTCCCTTCATTCCCATCAGCAGCTGGAGGTGTCCTGATGAGTATCTGTGCTCCAAGGTTCCCCCCAAAGACAGCTATTAAGGACTCAGCTTTGTACTTCCTCAGAGCACAGCAGTCATTAAAAGCACTCCTAATGAGCTGCATCCCAAATGAGACCATGCTCCTAATTGGAGATTTGGAGAAATATGGCCAAAGTACCTTGTAAAATAATTAGCTTTGAATGCTGTATTCCGTGGAGTGGAAGCTCTTCCAGCCATCCCCATCACCATCACTCCAGACTCCAAGGCATCCACGATGTTTTTGATGCCATCTGAAAAAATCCAGACTAAGCAGAAAGAGGGAAAGGGCCGAGGTTTTCCTTCGTGCAGACAGGAAGGCAATGCAGAGCGCCAGAACTGAGGAAGGGAATCCTGCTGAGCAAATTATTTGTGGCTATTTATTGGGAAAAGTTTTCTTTTCTTATTTGCTTGTTGTCTTTTTTCACCCTAATTTATCCAGGATCTTTTTTTTCAGTACTTTTTAAAACAAATTTGTGCATTGTTTGATGATTAGAAACACATGCTCCCAGCAAATGTCATCCTGGATCAATCAGAAGCCCAGCAGACCCAGGGGGTGGGATTTCAGAAGTGCCTATGTGAGCTAAAACACAAATCCCAGAGAATTTCCACTGTACAAAACTCACTCCAAACCCTTATTAGTCACAAGTTCACATAAACCCTGAAGAATGTTAAGTTTATAGCTCTCTGAAAAGTTTTATTTGTTTTTTTTAACCTTGATTATTATACCTGGCTATTCTTGTTCCTGACACAAATATCTGATACCTTTTGGAATCCTCCAAAGCTTCTGGCCTCAGGAAGACCTCGAGGCAATGAGTTCCCTTGGGCTAAAGGTGCCTTTGCTTTATGGATCCTGGATTTCATTTCTGGGGCCAGATGAATGTGATGGACAAGAGGATGTCAAGGGAATGGGTGCAGCTGGGCAGTCTGGACTCAGCCAGGGACACAAAAAGAGGATTAATGAGATGAATGGCACAATGTCAATGTTTGAATTCCCTCTGGAGGCATCTTTGTCTCCCTCTTGACTGTGAAGGGAAGCCAGGAGCAGCTGGGCTCCTGATTTAAGAGTCTAAATTTAGGTAAGAGAATTCAAGTCAAGAATTCTCTTCTACCTTCAGAGCCCCTGAAGTGTCAGGACAGCGTTCTCTGCCTTCAGGTAGAGGAATGAATAAATAAGGAGCAGCTCTACAAAGCTTTGCAAGTCTGGTGGGATTCCTCAAGAAACAAACCAAGGTTCCCTCCCTGGCTCCTGCTGTCCCTCCAGAGGTTCTCCAGGAAAAACCTCTTCTGCTCATCTTTTGCCACCATCCTGCCATAGCCCAGTGTTCTCCTTTAGAGATTTTATTCCTCCTAAAATAACCTCAAACTGTGACTTTCCTTTGCTGAGATGAAAGCTGAACCTGACTGGCACGGGGATTAGGAGCAGAGGTTAAACCCATGTCAGACTGAAGATAAAGATGCAAAAGGAACAAATGACTTGACCAAACTTCCTTCTTTCAAGTGTTCCTCAGCAGCAGCAATTAAGCTGAACTGTTCATTTAGCATGAGCTGAGGAGCTCCTGCAGTTCAAATGAGATGTAAAGAAGAGGTTTTCCCCTCCTGGCAACTAAAAACCAGGAAAATGATTATTCTTCTTCTGACCATTTAACTGTGCTTTGCCTTGCACCAGGCTCTTTTTTTTTTGTTTTGTTTTGGCATTGGGAGTCCTTGTGATTTAAGCAACTGTCCTCAAGGTAAAAAAACCTCATTTATAAAAGAGAGAAAGAAAACTTTTGAATATACAAACCCTCTTTCATTCCTCATTTTCCCTAATGTTCCTCAACCAAATAATTACACATTTTATATTTGAAGTTTCCCCCCTAACCCAATGGCCAAAAAGGAAAAACAAAACCAAAATACTTGCCTAAGAAAATAAGAGATGTAAAACAATTTAGGCTGAAAACAGAAAGAAATAGAATGTCTGACTTGGAAACAATGGATCAAAGATAAGTAAATAACAGAACTCCCCTAAGCTCCAGCAGCAGTGAAAATAACCTTGAAAACAAATGAAACTGGAATATGCAAGGTGAAAGTTTCCTCTAGGGTTGGGGAGGGTTGAGTTTTGACTCCAGTTGGCAGGAGAAGAACCTTGCCTGGTGAGGTGTTTTTTGAGGTCAGGGCTCTCAGATTTGGTGTTTGGAGAAAGAAGATCCAGTAAAGGGAAAGATGGGAGACCTCAAGGAATATGGCAATTTTTCCGATGTTTGAAGTCTCTGACTGCTGGCAGGATGCTTTTAAGTCGAGCTGACACTGAAAACATGTTGAGATTTGACCATCATTAGCCCTAAAAAAGGATCCCTTTGGCTGTGTGTTAAAGCTTTGATACGGTATCTGATTGGAAAAGAGAGGGGATTTCTCCCGAGCTGCCCTTCCTCAGCCCTGCGCCCAGAAAGCTCAGGGCAAGGATGAAATTGTCTCCCTGGATTGATCTCTGCCTTACCCAGCTCAGGCTGGGGGCTCCCTCTCCTCTTCCCCAGCAGAGAGGGGCAGCTGCTCCAGGTTGTTGTGTTTGGCTTCGTGTGAGTCAGAGCCACAGCCAAGGGCTAATTTTCTTCACAAGAAAGAACCTTTTGCTTTGAGGAGCCACCCCCGGCCCTGCCGTCCTGACCAAACAGAATCTCAGCTCTGCAGACGACTTAATGAGGCTTGAAACCATCCCTGCCCTCTGCTGATGTGAATTCCCCTCTTTTTCATCTCTCTCTCCTGTTTTTGCGTGCTGTAAAATCCACATTTTCCAAACAATGGAGAGTTCTGCTCCTGTACTTTCCTTCCCACTGGTTCTGTGCAGTGATTCTGTCTCCATCTATCCATCCATCCATCCATCCATCCATCCATCCATCCATCCATCCCTCATCCATCCATCCATCCATCCATCCATCCATCCATCATCCATCCATCCCACATCCATCCATCCATCCATCCATCCATCCATCCATCATCCATCCATCCATCCATCCATCCATCCATCCATCCATCCCTCCATCATCCATCCATCATCCATCCATCCATCATCCATCCATCCATCCATCCATCCATCCATCCATCCATCCATCCATCCATCCCTTCAGAGTGATGAAATGATGCCTCATTCTGCTTTAGAGGACTCCTCTGCTTTGCCACAAATATCTGAGCATTTTGCACCTTTTCCATGATGCTCTGCAGATCAAGGATTATTTTCTTCTTCTGCAGAATCTCCCTTTGATTTTAAATACTTGTAGCCAGAGCTCATTTATGTGTGCAGGAGGTAGAGAGGGATCACTTCACTTTTTTTCTGGAATAAAATCACTTTTGGGGTGCAACCTCTGAGCCCCTTTCAGCAATGGAAGTGAATCACAGCCAGGAGGACCAGGACAGGCAGAATGCAATTTAATTCTGATGAAAGTGTCAAACTCTCCTCCTCTTCCTCCTCCAGGGCTCCTATTATTAATCCTGATGAAACTGTCATGGAACTTTTAAGGACTTTAATGGACAAGCTTTGGTTTTTATCTCACTAAGATAAAAATGCCTTCAGCTGTGCCATGCTTTTAAAACGCATACACAGCTGATCAGGCCTGAATTGCTCCCAGGAGAAGTCCACTTGGGAAAAGCAATCCAAACTCTAAACTTAGATCTAATCAATTAAAAAAAAATTAAAAATTTCAGTGGGCTTTGTGCCCAACTGGGAGAATTTTACTCCTGGGAAGGAGCAATGACAGCAGCTGGGCCTTTGTTGATGGATTTGCCAGCCTGGCTCTGCCCATCTTCCTCTTTTCTTCCTCAGCTGAAGAACTGACAAGGAAAGAAATTCCCTCCTCCCTCGTCTAAGCTGTCCACTTTGCAGAGGGCACATAAAGGTATTTTTAGGCTGTTTTATTTAAGTCTGATCACTGAGGAAGCACAATCCCTTCCTCACACCCCTGCCCACCCCAGGGTGATGCATCTCCTCGGAGAGGCATCCTGTCAGAAGGAGGATGTGACATTCACCAGATAATGTATCTGCCTGGGAAATCAAAAAACTGCACTGACAGGAAAAAAAAAAGAGAGAGAGAGAGATGTAAACCTTATTACAGGGAGAGGTGGAAAGAGAGAATATTTGCAACAGGAGTTTTGTTTCCAGAGACCTGACTGGCTGAGAAAACAACTCCACCAAGCGCTGTTTAATGTACAAAATGATTTGTGGCTGCCACGGAGGGCAAAACAAGCCTTGTTTACCACCATTTATCAGCATTTATGACTTGTAGCAAATTCAGCACTTAAAAAACAAGTCTGGAAAATGAACTTCGTGGCACACCTGCCTTGGATAAAGCCCTGCCTGGCTATAAATAGACACAGTCCCAATGGAATGGGTGAGTTTTGACTCTTCTTGATTCACAGAGAGACAGGAGCTGGTCCAGCATGTTTGACCAAGCAGCTGGGACCAGCCCTGGCAAAACAAACCTGCTCCAAAGCAAACGTATTCCAGGATTCCCCGTCCCACCTACCTTCTCCTCTCCTGTGTCACTGCCATGTCCCCTTTGCTTTCCCTTTTCTTTTCCCACACAGGAAAGAGGGTAATTACATATTTCATCACTCTTCATCCAGATTCGTGAGCCTCAGCAAAAGATAAATTCTTCCTCCAGTGTGGTTTTAAATGATTTTGACTTACACAGGTTAGACAGAGGTCTAAATGACATAATCTAATAATTTGGGTTCTTGAAGAAGCCTTAATGAGTTCTTATTTGTTTTTAAACAGTTGGTTCTAACAATAGCCATACTTAAAAAAAAAAAGATTTTATTGGAAGGAATGGGAACTGAAACACATCATGCTGCCAGTTTGAAGGGCAAATAGAAACACCTCGAGTAACCCTAATTTAGTGTTGTCACTTGCTTTTTTACTTCCTCTTTCCCTTCAAACAAAATGCTACTCTTTGGAAACCTATTAGAGGGATGAAGATGACATCTTCCCACGACACAAACAAATCCAGGAGCACATCTCCAGGCTGATGATCAATGGCAGAGCACAGGCAGAGCTGCTCCAACAGCCCAGCTGGTCTGGGATCCTCAGCACCGTGGGCCAAACAGGCTTGAGCATCTTCAGGAAATTGTCCCAGCCCCAAGGGACCCCTCTGGGCACTGCCCTGCCCTCAGTGTGATGTGGAGATTCACTCTGGGCAGAAATCAGCCTGTGCTGTCTTCCCAAGGGCATCAGGACCCACCTCCTCTGGAAACAGAGATGGGAGGACAAAAGGATGGGGATTCAGCAGGAGTATTTGCCTCGTAATTGGTGCAGGGTTGCTCTGCTTCCTGCAGGGCTCTCCAGCCCCCATCTGGGGGGAGCAGGACCTGGGAAGGATTCCTGCCTGGCCTCAGCACACAAAAAAGTCATTAATGCCTCTGCTTTCCCTGCTTTGGCTTGGTTTTCGTACAAACTGCATTGGGTCTCACAGGTACAGATCTGGAGCTGCCAATTAAAGGATTACAGAATTTATTACTCAGGAAAGTTCTTGCAGTGCCTCGGTGCCTGCAGCAAAAAGCTGTGGCCTGCCTGCCCCCTGCCCCAGTTCATCAGAGCCTTCCTGTTTCGGTGATTTTTGACTCCATCTCAGGCAAACCTCACTTCTGGTATTTCATTTCATTTTCAGTTTTTCACACGAGGTTTCTCACAACTCCGCTCACACTGACGAGACACAGATTTCGCAGTCAAATAGAAAGAAGTAGAATTTTTCATCACAAACACATGAAGTTTTCATTCTGTTTTTTTGGCTGTAACATAGGAGATGTGTCCAGAGCCACACTGACTGCCTTAATCTCATGGTGGGCCACAGAGAACAGTTTCTATCAGGATGTTTTGGGGTGAGATGACTTTCTCCTGGTGCATTATTTTAGTGGTTGGAGCTCTGTTTCAGAGCAGGATGAGCCATGGGGAGCCCTGTCCTGCTGGAGGAGGTTTGCCCATGAACATGAGGATGTCCTGTCAGCATCTTTTGAGTCTCAGATCCTCTTTGTGCGATGCAGAACCGGACAGACACAACTTCAGTGCCCCAGGATTGCTAAGAAAAATATTCCAGTATTTCACTCCCAGCTCCAAAGGCCATTTTCCCTTTATCTTTTTCCAGTTGTAGAATTATGTGGCTTGGTTGTTTCCATTTGAAAGACACAGAAAGTCTAGGGATAAAGAGGGGGAAAAAGGAACCTTCCAAAGCAGAAATGCATCTATTTAGAGCACACCTTCACATTTCTAACTGCAGCTGCTCCACCGAGGACCAGGGTGATTTCACCTCCCAGAATTTTGGAAAACAACCTTTTGGCACCAAATATCTGCTGGAAGAGCTGCTGTTTGCAGGCAGCCAGGAGCACTCCAGCAGGGAAAGGCTGGAAACGGTGGGAAGGAGCCAGATTTGCCCACGGAACACTGGAATTATTGCACCCCACCAACAGGTGATGGTTCCACAGCACCACTGCGCTGTTATTCCCCCATTGGTGGCATTTTGGGGCTCAGCAGAGCGCTCCCAGCCCCTTGAAATGCTAATGGAAACATTTGAATATGTTGTTCTCCTGACAGCAGCTCGAGGAGGGTTTAGAGCTGCCCAGCCGTCTGAGTGCTGCCCATAAATCACTCTCCTTGCCCTAGCGGTCCATTTTTCTTCTCTTTCGTGTCTATTTGCTGCCTGACACAGGAGCCTGTGCTGGGAGTGCTCATTTCATGCCAGACACTGTAATGCCCCCGCAGCCTGCCGTGATTGTCAGGTTGATTTCATTAGCACGATAAGATGCATAGGCTCCTTTTTATCTCTTGTATTCTCCTTCTCTCTCTCCCTTTCTCTGTAATTTGGGTCTTTAAAGTCCCTGCTGTCTCCTGATCTACAGATAATTGTTTACTGTAATACTAGCCAGGAAAAGAGCTGATAAACTCCAGATGTAGAGAGGTCTTCGAATTCACTTTCCTTGCTCCATGCCCATGGCTATGGACCTCAGATAATATTTTGCTGCTGTCTGGGGTCCTTTAAACCTGCTAATAAAAAGAGGTTATTTAAGATGGACAATGATTGTATCATGCAAGATCTCATTAAGGTTTCTTTTCTGTTTGGGGGGCTGTTTTGTGGGGTTTTTTTGTTGTATTTTTTTTACAAGCTTCTTATTAGCCCCAGTTCTTGCTGCCTGCCTGTATCTGCTCTGCACTGTACTCTTTGAAGTCTTATCGTGCTTCTTAGTGACAGGAGCCAGGATGCTGCATGTTAACCCCCATAGAGCAAAGAGATGAGACTTCTTTACCCTTTAAAAAAAAAAAAAACCAAGAAAAATAGAGCCCCTCTTTTCTGCTGCGCAGCGGTTTGTGGCTCATTTTGATTCTTTGCACAGCAAAATTTAGATTTCAATGGTCAGGGGTTCACAAAGAGCCCAATTACTGCCTCCAGCTTCAACAGCTCATGAAACAATTCCTTTCAGAGGCTTGATAGCAGCTCCCCAGTTGATTTTTTTAATTACTGCTCCTGAGTTTTTACACAGCTCTGAACTTCTCCCTTCTCCCCAGCACTGCAAGGCAAGGAGCTGCCAAAGAGGCTCCTATCTCCAGCCTCATTGTAAGCCCCAAAAATAGCCCCAAAGGCCCTGCCTACATTTCCCTGTGAACCCAGTTTGCAGCCAGTTCATGAAGAGGTTGCCTATAAATATTTGCTGTGCCCACACAGAGCGTGGTGGTTGTGACATCCCAGCCTGGCACACAGAGATCTTCCCCTGAACTGGTTTGGCACTTTAATTTCTGCTGTGAATTGAGACCACCTCACCCTGCCAGTGGAACCAGTTTGGCCGGCTGCTCCGTGCTGGGCGTGGCAGGACATCCCTGGGTGCTGGGGCAGCCCAGGGTGGAAGTTTTGGAGGGTTCTGGTTTGTGTTCAAGGGCTGTGGGGTGTGAGCCTCAGGAAATGCCCCTGTGGACACAGCACTGTGCAGCCCACACGCCCTACAAACACCTCGTGGTCTCTCCCTGGACAAGCTGCCATGAAAGGGTGAGGAAATCTGTGCTTGTGGCACAGGAGAGGATCAAATCCTCAAGAAACATTTAAAAAAAACCCAAACAAACAAAACCAAAACAAACCCACCACAAAAAACCCAAATGAAAAAACCCAATGTGATCAGACTCACCCCCTAGTCAGACCCTGGGCTCCTCTGACCTGAGATTTCTGTCATAATTTTGAAAACATCAAAACTGGATTTGGAGCTGCTCATTCCCTGTTCTTGGGAGAAGGCTGGAAACCTGAAATTGGACATAAATTTAAAAATGTATCTTAACAGAATTTATTTACCAGTTCACACCCATCAGGCCAAATTCCTTGTGTCTGACCCCCTGTAGCCCGAGGTTTTGGCAGGCTCCAATAGCCAGAGAAGGAGGCTGAGCATCCTCCAGAGGATGCCCCCTGCTCCTCTGCCCCAGAGGGAGGGAGATCAGCATCCAGCTGCCCTCCCCTGACCGGGCAGAGCCACGGCAAGGAGATTTTTCAGGAGCAGGGAGGGAGGATTCATCTGCAGATCTAATCTGGGAGGCACTGGCTCTATTCTCCCTGCCCTTCATGTTTTGGATTCCCCCACACTCCTCCTTGTTGCAGGCAGCACTATCAGACTCCGCATCCCCGCGACATTCCCGGAATTCTTACACAAATATTTTGCTTTCACTTGGTCACAAAGGTGATCAGACTTCATTATCTGAACGAAGCTTTTACTTTCTCTGGGAAAACACCTTTTCCTCTCTCTTTTGGGGGCCTGCTGGGGTGGAGGTCCTACCTGGACACTTCCAAGAGGAAAGACCTCTCCTTTGTTGCCACCACAGACATCAGCAGAGATATTCCAGACCCACCTTCCCTACCCCAGTACCCAAACCCCCTGGATTGGCCATCAAATTAAAAAGAAATGGATTGGTGTAACTCTTCCCTCATAACAATGCTGTTTCATTGCCTTGTAATCCACTTTTAATTGGGATTTGCTTCCTGGCAACTGCGTGTAAACAAGGAGATGCTCAAAGGCGGCAGGGGGAGGGCAGGGAAAGGGGCAGGAGTGGCTCCCCCCTCAGCCCAGCTTCCCCTCTGTAAAATTCCACAGTCTGGGTCGCTTCCACCTTCACTTTGGAAAACACCTTTCCTTTCCCTCCTCTTGCCCAGGTTTGAAAAGGGTCTGTTCTCCTCCCCTCTCCGTGTAAACATCACTTATCTTGTTCTATAGGCAGCATGACTAGCAAGAGCAAGTACTCACAAAGTGCAAATTAGCCGGTGACAATAAATTGTCAGATTGCCTCTGAGGCAGAAACAAATGAATAGCTCCGTTTATTAATCACATGGCACCTTCACCTTTGATGTCTTGATGTTCCAGTTTTGGTGCTCCATTAAGCAACCCTGAGTGACTGCTGCAGCAGCTTCCACTAAACCAGAAATTTTGTTGGCAGCACATTTCAGGACTTCAAAGGCGGTAAATTACCTCGAGATTGTTTCATTAAAGAGCCCTTCCCAGTGTGAACAGCAATAACAGGAGAATCGAGATCAAAGAGCATCCATCTTTCTAGATTTGTTACATAGAAAATTACATGCTGAGGGTGTCTTTTTCACAAATCATGTCGCCTCCCATTTCAGCAAGAATGGTTCTAATTAGAGCAGAAGCCTCCCTGGCTGTGCAGAGAGTTATGATTGTCATTAATACACCACTGCAAAGTTTTTCCTCTCTGCGCTCCCCAGACCCCATCCTCTGTCTGTGAGGTGCCTCTGGAACCTAATTAGAAACAATTATGCTGATTAACTGATTGCAGGCAGTTCTCTACACATTCTTGGGAAGAGCTTTTCCTGGGATGCATATTTGTTTATTTGAAATATTCTTTCATTTCCCTTCCCCCTCCACCCCCACGGACTGCCCGGCTTTGCTTTCTGCTGTGCAGCCACCAGGGATGCGATCCCTGCTGGAGACAGCAGGGACAAGGGGCTGCTGGAGCTGGGACACCTCCTGTTTGGTGGGATGGACCAAGCACAAGCCAAAAAAAACCAGGATCTATAACCCTGGTGCGTGGTTTAGTTTAATTTTCCAGACACTCCAAGTTTGCTGCAGCCTCCGAGTCGTGGGAAGGTTCTGGACCAGTGAAAGCCCAGCAGCTCCAGCTGTAAAGGACAAAACACCAGGGATGTCACCTGTGGACATGGTGGCTCCTCAGAGCATGCATGGAAAAGCACAGGGTGGAGGAGCCAGAGGCTGGAAGTGCCTCTTCCCCTCTCCCAGGCTGGACACAGGGTGGAGGGAGCACCTGGGCAGGCACCACTCCACAACCAGGGCAGTCCTTGTGCGTCCTGAATCATCACCTCACCAGAAATTCCCTTTATCAGCAGCCTGAGCAACTTGTCCTCCCAACTCCCCTTCCTCTTGTGTGTCTTCTCCAACGCCAAGGCGCAGCTGGTGTCTCACAGGGCAGGTGCTCCATGATTCCATAGAAATAACACCAGAACGTGGAAAATCCAGCCCCTCATTATCACAGCAACCCAGGCTGCTCCAGAGGAAAACAGGAGAAACCCAGGAGTAGAGGCAGTCACAGAGAAATCTCTCACAGAAAGGTTATTCCACAGAAATATTCATCCTCCCCAGACGTTTGGAGACTGATGCCTGCACCCAGACACAGCATTTTACATCTGCCCACTCTCTGATTTTACTCCCAGGTCTTCCTTATTAAATCTGATGTTCTTGCCACCTAAGAGACACCCATCACAGCACAGGGCTGGGAGAAAAAAACCCTTAAAACTGCCCAACTGGAGTTCTCCTGGGAAAGGTTTCTCTTTTGATGGTGTTGCACTCCTGTACTGCCTGGTTTTTATGGTGTCCTGTGAGGAGGGGAGACATCAGGCTGGTCAGAGTGTTTCACTGATGTCTTCTTTCAGTAAACAACCAAGAAACTGAGGAAATTCATATTAGTTCTGCAAAAAACCCAAGGGAAATGCACCCATTTTCCCACAGACTGAGAGTTTCTAGAAAGTGAAAGATGGTTTCAAAATGCAGAGACTGAGAGATGTGGTCGTTTCATTTCACTCTTGTGTTTTATGGGACCTTATTGTCAAACATCACAGGGGAAGCACAACAAGAGGGGCAGAGAGCCGTGGGAAAAAGAGCCATGAAGATTTTGGTGTGAAATCTGGTGGAATCTCTGTCCCCAGCCCTGCTGCACTCCGAACCCAATCTGCTGGATACTGTTCCTCAGAGGAAGGACTGAGAAGAGCAAGCAGCATGCAATGATTTGTTGGGCTCTGGTGAAGACACACCACGCCTGATTTCATTGTAAAAGGAACCTACCCTGCCATTGATCAAAATATCTTTGTCAGTGCTGGCGCTGAGCCAGAACTATCCTGGTATTTCCAGAAGGATTCGTGTTGCTTTCTGTGATATGAGGTCAGAATAAATTAAGCAGGGCCTCTGACAGCTGATTTTCCATGATAATCTTTATGTTAGGATTGGCCTGTTTATTCAACCCAGTCAATCTCTCATCAAAATGACAGCTTGGGAGCACCATAGATCATTATCCCCAAGGATGCATAAAGATCCTGTCACTTGGGACAATAAAAGCTGATTAGTACAAAATTAGAAAACAAGACTGATGGAGAAGAAAGCCAAAAAAGATCAGACTCTCCACCTCTGCCGCAGCTCAGAACATGTTGAAACCCAAGCTGTGGATGTTTTGTGCTGTAAAAGGATTTTTATTGCTCTGTGGATTTGGGATCTGGGACTACCCTGACAATGGGATGGGGTTTTGTCCCTTGGAGGGCTCTGGCTGCGCTGGGTGGATGGGCAGTGGCTCCACCTGAAGATTGCACTCTGATAAAGCATTTCTATATAAAAACAAGGCAAAAGGCTCAGAGCTGGTGCCTGGGAGATGGAGCTGTGGGACAAGGCTGCAAGGCAGAGCAGGAGCTCTGTGTGCAGGGTTAGAACAGCTGGCAACTGCTGTCCTGTGGTTGGGGAAGTATTTCAGCACAGCTGTCGGTAGTAAAGTCTGAAGGGTGCTTGTCTGAACAGCTCCTGTAGAGATTGATTTTTGTTTATCACTCCTCTGAGTACAAATTTACACATGAAACTCAAAGGAAAAAGGGTAGTCTTTCTAATTGTGGTTGAATAGACATACTGCTAATAAGTGCACAATATAACTGTAAACAGATCACAAATCTGGAAACATATTCATTTATGTTACCTTTGTTCTCCTTCCAGGAAATACAAGGATTTGATAAGTTGACATTGATTTAATAGTCTGAAAACTGGAATCAATCTTTCTTTTCAGCCTTTTATTTTCCCTCCTGTTGCAAATTACAAACACATTTCTGCTTCCTGAAAGCTGTGCATGTATTTCTTGAAGACCTCTCCCCCTCCTGCCCCCTCTCCTGCCTAAGCAAGAAATATCTTGTTAATTGAGGCTGGGATTCCATGTTCAGTGAAGGAAAGGAACACAGTGCACTTCAGGCAATTCAGCTTCACTCTGAGTTCATTCTGCAGAGGCTGATTATTGGTGTGATGATGATGATGATGGTGATGGTGATGATGATGATGATGATGATGATGATGATGGGATGTTGTTTGAGAGCTGAGAGACAGTGATTGCTTTTGATAACCTGAAATTAACAGCTGGATTTATAGCTTGTAAATATTCCTCGTGGTGGATTCTCACATTGCCAGCATAATCCCCTCTTCCTGTGCAGACCCCGTTTATGAATCCCAAACCAGTGACATTATCCCCAGGATGTGAGACAAGAGCCTCTCCTGGAGTGCACACTGCCTTTTCTGAGCACTCCATAAAGTGGCATTCCCAGACTTTTTATGTGCCCTTCAATTGTACCTGAGTGTGACAGTTAAATTTACACCCCCTGACCCGCTGCTCCCTTATAAAACCGCGGGCTCCTGCTTTGCACAGGTTTTCTCCTGCAGTGTTTCTCCTGCATTTCCCCCTCTGTGGCAAGGAAAGAGCTCTTATCTGGGGCTTTGGGATGTGATGGCACACCCAGTGCCATTTGCCTGGAATGCAGAGGTGGCATCACCTTTTTTTGGGGTGTTCTCCATCAGCACTGAGTCAGAGTGCAGAGGGACACCCCCAACCCTCTGATGGTTGGAAAAGTCAAGGAACCCTCAGGCTGCTTCATGCCAGCCTTGTGGGGATGGCTCTGCTGGGCTGCAGGCAGAAAAGGCCAAGGGAAGATCAGAACACCTCACACACAGCTCCACAGCTCCTTTGGAGCTCCTTTTCCCATTGCCAGAATCTCTCCCTGGAGCACAAAGAATTGTCAGATAAGGGAGAAATATTCTCTCTCCGTGGAATGATTCTGGGCAGGGGGACTGGATCCAGGTGGTCTCTAAGGTCCCTTCCACCCCAGGCTGTTCTCTGATTTGATTATTTCATGTTTCCATGATAATGCAGATTCATATTTCAATCTGTTGAAGAATATATTTAAATTCTTCTTCAGTTTTGGTGGCCACACTGAAATAGGAGTGCTAAACCAGACAGTGATGGAGCTGTCCTGGGGCTGGGCTCCCGAAACGAGGGGGAAAATCCATGGCAGTGATTTTTGGAAACATTTAGGCCAACATTTACAGCTTTATTAAGTAAAGTGCAAGTATGTTTTGATTAAATAGTTCCATGGATTTTGGACCACTGTGGGTCTCAAAGGCCTGATTCTGTTTTCAACATGGTCAAGCAGAGTAGTGGAAGCTCTTCCTGGACAGGCAGTAAGGAGTGAAATCTTCCATGTTCCCTCTGTCCTCAAAGAGTTTGTCCTGCTCTCTAAAAATGCAAGGTGTTATTAATATTTTGCCTCATTATCAATGTCTGTTCAGATACAAATGAACCTGGCACAGCCCTCGCCAGGAAATGATGTAACAGAAGGGTGTTTTTATAGGATGGAGGAGCCCACAAGTCTGATACACTCGGTGGACCTGCAGATTAGCATGATAATAAATTTATCATCTGCGGAGGTAAACAGAAACCAAAGCCCGCAGAGACATCCCCGCGCGGCCAGACCGGCTTGCCAAAACAAAGTTGGTCCCGTTCTTGGAGAATCTGAATATTAGAAGATGTCTGGGACACAGTGAGGGGAATTTCCAGACAAGATAAATACAGACAGAAATATGAGAGTGAAGAATAGGGCTACTGTAGGAATTTTTGCCCTCAAAAATGGAGCGAGCTGTGGGAGGCACGCCCAGTTGGGATTCTGGTTTTCACAGGCTCTTTGCTTGTCAAACTTAATATCAAGTAAAATAACCTAATTTGACTTGGCAAAGGCGCAGAGTGTAGAGCCTTGATAGCTGTGACAGAGGCTTTTGAAGCTTCTTATAAACAGAGTTTCCCTTGCTTTGGAAGAGATGGTTGAATAATAAACAACTTTCCCAATCCTGACTCCGACTACTGAAAAGCACAAATTGTGAGGAGCTCGTTGGCCAAGGCAATCCCTCTGCACAGCCCATCTGCCAGAAAGGGACTTGGAGCAGAGTGCTCAGAGTTAGGCCTGGCTTAGGGTGTGTCCCATTTTTGGGCTTTCTGGCCCTGTTTTTTTCTGATTCACAACCTCATGGAATTGTGCTATGAGACCAATCCTGGATCTTGTTCTTAATCTCTCTTGTGAGTTGGTGTGAAATCTGAATGTGAAAGGAGAAAGTATTTACCCATCTCCTATTATTATTATTATTACTATTATTATTATTTCTATTATTATTATTATTACTACTACTACTACTACTACTACTACTACTACTACTACTACTACTACTACTACAGGGAAACAAGCAGAAATAGGTTGCAGAAAGGATAACTACTCAAATTTGGAAGAACATTTAGATCCAAGGTAGAAAGTATGAATGTGTTTGGGATGCAGGATGGGATCCTTGGAAATGGAACAGATCTAGCCATTGGTGAAAAAACCCCATTAATTGGAGAGTGGTGGTGGGGGAAAAGCCCCACAAGAGCAGGGTTCTGTCTTCTTCCATGTTATCCCAGGTTTTTTCCCTGGGTCAGATTCAGCACTGAATGTAGAGGTACTGTTCTCACTGGAATTAATTTTCCAGTGAAAATTACTTTTGAATTTTCATTTACGGGCAATCAGAGCAAAATAGGAGTGGCACTAAAACAATGATGCAAACAAAAGCTGTTTTTTTTCCCTCACATCTTATGAAAAGTGGCACATCTCCACCTCTCCCAACTAGGAATAAATCATCCCCTTCTCCTTTCTTTCCAAAATGTGCTGTCTCCTGCCATTACTCTCTGTGTCTCCGGGCTTATTTTTCTCTTCTGCTCCCGGTCTGTAAATGGAATTTTGCTCAAGATGAGAGGGAGCTCCGAGTCCCCTTTTGAATCCCAACTTCCACCTACTTGGTTTGCACACTTTAATTCACTGGATTCCTGCAGCTTCTCTCCTATTGATAATTGATAGACTGTTCCTTCCTCCCCAATTTCCTTTATTAGCTCCACCAGGAAGTTTATTGGTGTTCCTTGCGTGTAACCCAAGCCCGTGCCACGCTTGTTTCCAGCCCTATGTAAATTAATCCTGGCCAGAAGTCTGAAGGCAAAGATCAGGGAGCCCTGAAGCAGGGCAGAGATCTGGTTACACGCCAGAGGCCTCCTCTGCAGATGAAATGACAGGAATTTGGGGCTGCAGCACTTCCGTTGGCTCCTAATGAACCGGGGAGGCTCCTGCCCTGATCCGCACACAAACAGCTCCTCTCGCACCAGCCAGGCCTGCAGCTCGCTCTTTATTCTTCATTTTCTTCTTCATTTTATTATTTTCAGTCTCTCCTTGCTGCTCTCCAAGCCTGACAGGCCAGCCATGGGCAGCTGGGGTTGTGAACTGCCCAGGGATGCTGCTGCTGGTGTCAGAAGGGTCTTTGTGCCAGAAATTGGGATCCCCTAAACCTGGGGTGTGTCTGTGGACAGCTTCAGGTGATTTCCTTTCATGAACAGAACTCAGGAGGACTCCTGGGCTGGCACAGCTGGGTTTGAGAGGTTTCCCTTGATCACAAACCCAAACGTTTTCTCTTGACACGCCTGCTTTGCTGGAGCCAAGGTGCTGATAAATGTTTGTACAGATAACAAACAACCACAAGATTTTGTGATCATTTATCCTCTGTCCTCTGCTGATAGCCACGAGAATGGAAATATTGATCCAGGAATACTGCAGGGAATTTAAAGCCAAGCTGTGAAAAGCAGCCCTGTGAGAGGTTCCCCTCTCCAGATGTGGGGGTGTGGAAGTCTGTCAGGTGTGACAATGAAACGCTAACATGGTGTAACACCATAATATGGGCACAGAGTGTTTCATTCCAGTGGCAATCCTAATTATGACACTACTTAGGACAGGAAATTGCCTGTTGGACTGCTCTGCCCGAAAACCTTCACAGAAAACTCTGCCTGTGTTTGCTTCCACAGTGAAAAAATAATGCACTGACCCCAAAGAGCAAACCCTGAGCTCCCCTTCTTTCCCTCAAACCTCCAAAACCCCTCCAAACCTGCACATGGCAAAGGGAAATTCTGATTTATTGGCAGCATGGGAGTGAGGCAAGAGAGGTTGCAAAAGCCAAATGATAAAATGATGGCTCAATCAAGTGGCCAGGACATGCTAAAAAGCAGGCTGGAAGGGCTGGGCTCCAGAGGCAGCCAGGAAAGGAGATTTCCTGGGAATAACCATGTCTGGGAGCTGCAAGGGAACTGCTCTACCTGGGCTTGCCAGCGTGGTTTGAAACTTGGAGCTCCCTGTCCTCTCTGGATTCTCAGGCAGCTTCCAGAAAAGAAACAACCCAGATATTTATGAATTAAAATGCTTTCAATTCCATCTTTCCCAAGAGGGAGATAAATATCATTTTGATGTTCTTCCATGCTAAAAAAAAAAAAAAAAATTGTGCCTTTTTTTTTTTTCTGTTCCCTGAGAATGGACTGAAGCAGACTTGTTGTAATCTCTAATGTAACATATTATTTATCCTTCAAATTGTGCAGTTTTCCAGTTCTGGAGTTCTCCAGCTTGGACTTGGGGCAATGGGATGCACTTTTCTGGACTCTTTCTTAATTCCTTCCCCTCCATGTCTCGTGATAACTGACCAGAGAAAATCTTGATAACCACCAAAAACTCAGCTGCATAACAGCAAATTGAGGCACCAGCTCAGGAAAATCCCAAACCACGTGTTAAACTTGTTTAATCCTGGCCAAAAAGAGCAGACAAAGCACACAAACAGAATAATCATGTCCTCGAGAAAGTCTGGGCTGGGGGCTTTGGTTTCTCAGCTGTGAGTGTGCTCCTGCCACCCTGCTGACCTTCAGCACCCACAGAAATGCAGTTTGATTTATCAGAGCTGCTTTACGAGGCTCTGCTGGGACTGGGAGTTCTTCCCCACAAAAAAAGAAATCAGAGCTGAGCCAGAGCTGGGCTCTGCTGCAGGAGGGCAGAGCCTGGCTGTGGCCCTGACAGCTTTACACCCCAAAGCATCCCGGCCAAAACGAGCCAGTTTTAATCACTGTTTAAAAGCACACTTTGCTGAATGGGGCTGGGGACATTCCTTGTTCTGTGGCACCACTCTCAGGGCTTCATTGTCCCTTCCTACCACTCTGGCTATTAAACCCTCTAGCAGCCATTTACTGACATTTGATTGCAATTTAAGCACTCCAATCTACTCAGGCACTTTGCTGTAGGGAGAGAAGCTGCTGGCACTGGTCTAGGACATCAAACCTTGAGGTTGGCTTTCATTTTACAGCTCTGTTCTTTCTGTTGATCTGATTGTGCCAAAGGTTAACAGTGCCCAGTAATGAACCATATCCATTTAATTGGGCAGATTAGCCCTGGGGAAAACTCTCACTTGTGGTGCCACGGGAGCAGGATCATCCTCGGTGTGGCCACGCCAGGCTTTGTCCTTCCCAGAGGTGATGGAGGCTGAGGAATCTGGAGCACTGTGAAATGCTGCAACAGACAAGCTTCCACTCACCCAAAGTCAGCTAAAAAATCGTCAAGTGTTGAAGAATGTCATCAATATTGTCCTTTCCTTAAAAGGAAAATTATATTCTCTTTGCTCTCAGTGTTGTCAGAGCATATCTTGTTTAGATCAGTCAGAATTTCACTCCCAGCTCAGAACCTCCAGGACAGATCATCCTGTTCTGAGCAGGACTGAGGTGCTAAAAAGGGATGGGAGAGAATGATTTTCCTGTTGTTTCTTGGGGCAGTTTTATGCCTTTGTGACCCTTTGTGAAAGAGATGGAAGTTGAAGGACGTGGTGACACAGGAATGGCTGTGTGTAAATCCCATTTCTAGTGGTAACAGATGAAATGAAACACCCTTGCCAGGGATAGAGCAGTCTGGATATGCACATTCTGTCTTATGCCTAATTACATTTTTTATGTACACAACTATTTCTCTTTAATCATCTCTGTCTCCTCCTTGCCTCTGCTCCCAGTTGTCACAGCTCTGTTTCTTTAGCCTGCATCAGCCCTGCTAAATATGAGCCACGGCTTTGTTTATGGATGTATTTTACTAATTCTTATTTATTAAAATAATTGCCTTAATTAATCCTAATTGTCCATTGTTAATCACTCAGTAATACGCTTCCATTTGCTTGTACATATATTTTGGTATTAGTCATTAGAAAAGCAAGACATAAAGCAAATGGTATAATTACTCACAGAGCACTGGGAGCTCAACCAATAAAAATCAAAGGGGAGAAAATAAAATGCTTTCAACATTCCTGTATAGTAACTGGGACATCCTGTGTCACAAATGACTTTATGAGCTGTCTGGAGGTGGGATTCCCTCCTAGAGCCTCAGGAGGCTGAGAAATGAAATGAGAAACCCTCCTAGAGCTGGGATGATGTGTCCAAATCTGCCTCTTGTTTGTCAGCAAGAGCAGGACAGAAGGTGAAATACCCCACTCCCCTGACAGGGAGCCTTGCAGGGAGAGAAACTGGAATAAAAATGTCAAGAAACCTCAGAGCTTTGTATTTTCTGTTTTTTGATTTTTCCCTTGGATGGAAAAAGTAAAATCCCAACCAGCTCCTATTGTCAGGCAAAAGCTCAGGCAGGTTTTCAGGTGGGTGGTGACCAAAAATCACGACAGGTCTGGTTCTGTTGGCACTGACAGCCAGCAGGGACGGGGCAGGAGCGTGGGGCGAGGGAGGAGGGAGCCCTGGGAGCAGGGAATGCTGCTGGAGCTCTCTGGGAGCAGGGAATGCTGCTGGAGCTCCCTGGGAGCAGGGAATGCTGCTGGAGCTCCCTGGGAGCAGGGAATGCTGCTGGAGCTCCTGGGAGCAGGGAATGCTGCTGGAGCAGGGCAGTGCCAGGGCCCTGCTGGGGTCTGTGTCCCCTGCAGCCCTGACCCTCCCCTGGAGCTGGCAGGGAGCACGTGGAGGCTCTGCACAGCCACAGGGAGAACTCTGCAGAAACGTGGCTCCAGGGCACAAAAGGAGCTTTTGCATACTTCAGAACTGGTCTCTGCTCCACTAAATAACTCTAAAGCAGAGACCAAAGCAGAGAATAAACTCCCCAAGTGCTTGTTCTACTTCCCTGGCCCAAAGTGACAGAGGAACGTGGCTTTCAGAGCATTATGTTTGCCCTAAAGAGTGCAAGACTGATCCAGGGCTCTGAATATTGCAGGGCACCCCCTGAGCATCTCAGGACACTCCCAGAAAGGGCTCTGAGCATCCCAGGACACGCCCTGAGCACTGCAGAGCATCCCTTGAGTTGGGCTTTGAGCATGAATCCTGAGCAGTGCAGGATTCCCTGGTCCAGGCTCTGAGCACCACAGGCCAGCCCTGAAAAAGGCTCTGGGCAATAAAGGATGCCCTGGGAATTTCAGGAGTCCCTGGTCCTGAGCTCAAAGCTTCAGTGAAGCCTTGCTCTGCTCTCAGCTGAGAGCCTGATCCGTGTTTATCTGGAACATTCTGATCCCTCTATTGCTTTGGGATATTCTAATTGTCCTTAGTTAAATGAGATTCATGAATGATTTATTCAGCAGTTGCAGTTCCCACAGTTCCAGAGCTTGTTGACTTCATATTCTCTGGATAAATTATTTGTGGCTTAAGCTGCTGGCAAAGTCCCAGCAGTTTTAAGGAAGTTATGTTTTGTCCTGAATAAGTGGATTTTCCTCTCTGGCTGGCAAGGTTTAAACATCTATAGGTGCTGGGGCAATCTCGTTTCTATATGGAAGGGAACCATTTCTCAGCTCCAAACTTGGACCTTCTGGGGCCAGGGAAGTCCCTCTGCAAGAAACAGGAGCATCCTCTCCACACATCTCTACTCCTTTTTGTCTTTGAGTCCATCAAGGCTTCCAACAAAAGATGTTTAGTGACAATTTTTAGTGGCTTCTGTGATCTGGGAATCTGATCTGCTGCAAGATCTGAACAAATCCACTTCTGGCACATCTGTGGAGTCCCACAGCACGAAGGATTTCAGTGCTGTGGTTTTCCATGTCCTGAGAGGCTCAGGTTGCCTGTCCCAGTCAGGAAGGCACCAGAGGGCCACAGCTGCTTTGGACAGCCACCAGAGCTGGTGAAATCCTGATGTCCCCTCGTTTGGTCACTGATGTCCTGTGGCAGAAGCGTCCCTGCCCATCCTGTGAAGGGCTGATCCTGTTGGGAATGTGTCTCCTGAGGGCACCTTTCCCTGGAACCCCCCCATGGACCCCCCATCCCACCCTCCCAGCTGCCCAGGCTGACCCCAGGGCAGACCCCCAGACTGGAGGGACACCCTTTGTCACACCCTGCCACCCCCCAGGTCACTGCTCCAGGATGTGATTCTCAATTCCCAAATTTCTTATGGATCCTGACTGATGGATCTGCACACCTCTGCCCTCTGATTTTGAACCTGCAGCCCAACTGCTGCTAAATGTGCCAGGTGAAGGAAAAGACAGGAAAAGGGAAATTTTAAAGGAGTGAATGAATGGTTAAATTAATGCTGCAGCTCCTCCTCCAAATCCTCCTCACAAGCTCAGCAGGTTTTTCTTGTTTATCCACCCAGCCTGTCCTGGAAAGGCACCTCCCACCTCCTTCTCCCCTATTGCTGTTGCTATTAGGAGAGATTTTTGTAGTATACAAAAGCTCTGATTGTCCTCTCACTTATACTAATTTTGCAATTGTATAAATCCATTGACCTGAGCAGAGTTATTTTTGATTGACACTAATACATGCTGGAGGAGAAGCAGGTTTTAAATATCTTTGAAGGCAGGCAAGCTTGGAGAAAATGGTTTTAAGCTTCATAATCATGATGATGTTGTTTTTGCACTGTATGGTTAATTTGTTATTTGAATTATATTTGTGAAATGTTCATTCAGGTCAGATATTTGTATGTCTATTTTGTACTTCTGCCTGAATTTAACTTAGTTTGGTGTTTTATTTTTAATAAATAACCTCAGTTCAAAGCTATTTGAGAGGTTTTAGAGACCGTGAAGCCAAAGTGAACGCATATGAGCGGCTCGAGCTCCCAAAACTTCAATTTCATCCAGGATTTCTCTTACCATGGAATTAAATGAGTCATTTCTGCCTTGCCATGGGATGTGATCATTCTGTTACACGATGCAGTCAGACAAGAGCCCTGTCAGTGATTTACAGCCACATGGGCTCCCCATAAATCTCTGGAATCCACACTTTCATATGGATCCTCTTCAGCTCAGCCTCTTGGTGAAACATCCAGCTCAGCTGAGCTGTGGAAGTACTCAGTAACCACCAAGATGAGTCATTGCAGTGCTAGAATTGCTCTTTTCTATTTATTTACTTCTATTTTCTTGTTGCCATCAGGGGATTTGGGGCTTTTACAGCAACAGAAACCCCTCCTCTCTGAAACCTCTGGCTTCCAACTCCCCAGAGTGGGTAAAGCCAACACTCAGGAGGTTTCATCTCGAGTTATTGAAGCAGCTTCCTGAAAATCTTCCAACAACATCAGCTTTGTGGGCAAACTTTTGGCCCCATGGCCTGGCTTTGGCCAGGCTGACAGCAGGAATTGCCACGTTTCTCTTCCCTGTGCTGTGCTTGACAAGGGTGGATTTCCAAGCCCGTCCAAGGCTGGGGAACCTTTGCACCCTTCCCAGGCTGTGGGCTCTGAAGGAATGTCCCAAAATCCTCCCTGATGAGCCCATGATCCATATGCTGTGCATTACACACGTGAATTCTGGGTCACCTGGAAACCCAAATGAAAATTCCCAAGCTGTGCTGCTCCTGTGACCTGCACTTCAAAAGGAGCAGCTCAGTTGCTCAGCCCTGTTAATTTTTTTTGGTCTGACCAGTGCCCTTTACTGCCAAACTACAGAGGAGATTTCTTCTCTAGAGAATAATGAGTGTTCTCACCTTGAAAAATAATGTGGCTTTAGCTGGTGTGAAACTATTAGCAGGGTTGACTTAGTGCTCACTGCAGTTAGAAGAGATTATGTTAAATGTGGCATCATCCCCTGGAAAAACACACCAGGGAGCATTTGGGGCTGTTCCAGGCCTGTGTTAGCCCAGCTGAACTTGCAGTTAGCCAATATTATACATCAGTCTGAAATAACTGTGCAAATTAGGTGCATAATTACGTCCATAAATTGTTGGAAAATTTGGCTTTTAAATTGCACGTCATAAACAATAATAACCCACTGAGGTGATGGCTGTCAGTTCACCTCACCTAAACTGCATTTCTCCTTGTCCAGCAGTGGAATTGGGGGACAATCTCTGAACTTAGCAGGGAACAACCTTCAAATCAGCAAGAAAAGTGCTCACAAAAAATGTCAGCAAGCTCTGGGTGCCACTGCTGGGAGGACGGCAGGGCCCAAGTCATAAAAGTGACATTTTTGGTAGCCTGAGTCCATCAGCTGCTCTGAACAACCTACATTCAAATAACAGCTATTATTATTTATTATTAGTAGTAATGTTTATTAGTATTGTTATTATATTTTGAATTTCCATAGCTAGAAATGTGATTTATAATTATAATTCCTTTTATTATTAGCCCAAAACCTTCAGAATGGGAATCTGGTACAGGGAACAATAATCTCACTGGGATCCTCCCTTCAGCTCAGTGAAGAATGTCAATGAAATAAAAAGAAACAATTTAAAACTTTAATATCAGAACCCAGCTGCTAGTGATGCAGGATAGATAGTAATTAATTTAATCATTCATATAAAATCCACTTTGGAGGAAATTTGTCAGGGAGGGACAAGAACAGATAGCTCTGATCACCCAGAGGAGTGATAGAGGATAAAAACAGCCCTTAAAACACTCACCTCCAATTAGTGTAATATTGTCTATCTTTTAATAATGAGAACAACACACCAGGGAGGTGCAGGAGCTTTTAATGACACTCAGTAAATGAGCTGCCTTGCAAAACACTGTTGTCCTTTTGTGCCTCTAATGGCTCGACAACATTTTGTCCAGAGGGCTGTGAAGTTTTCCTGGCCCGTTAATCTTAAAGGCAAATGTTGCTTTTCAGCAAGAAAACTGCTCAGAGAGAGTCTCCCTGCACTGCCACAGCCTGAGACAAGGGCTGCCAGAGCCCTGCAGCAACAGTCACCCATTAAAATGAAAATGAAAATTGAAATTGAAATTCAAATTAAAATTCATGAATCTCAGCAGCTCCTGAAAAGCCCAGCCTGGGTCAGGTGTGGGTCTCTGGGGGTTTTGCTGTTCAGGAGTTTGAGGACCCTCTCTGAAGCATCATCTGATACAAAACTGGCACTCAGGGTTTCTCTGTTCCAGTTGCAGGACTGTGCAGTGATTTCCTCCTCCACAGGTGACACTGGCTCTGGAGAAGGTTTTTTTTAAGAAATTAAAAAAAAGGGAGGCCCCATTTGCAGAGAATATTCCAGTTCTAGATAGGTTTTAGAGATTTAAACATGCACTGCTAGATCTGGGCTCTGAGGCCAAATCATGATTCATGTGTATTCATGGGAAAGCCCATAATAGCATTGCCCTGGGTGTGTTCAGACTGATAGAAATTCTAATGTATTTTAAAATTAAACTTGACCTACAATCCTACTCCAATCTCAGATCTGTACAAAGGCATTAATTGGACTTATTCAACTAATTACTCGTTATTAAACCAGTGTAGAGACTGTAAAGGCTTGGACAGGCAATTACTTTATGGAGACGACAGCCTGAGTTTTGGCAATATTATCTGAACTGGGATAAAAGTTCTGAAAGCTTCAGAAGCTGAGCCTGGGGCAGCCAAGCCCGTGGAGCCAAGAGATGATGCCAGTGCTCTCATGGGGTTCATTTTGTTATGCAGGATGAAATTAAGGCAGAATTTTGTGGATGCTGGAGCAGGAGTTGTGTGTATCTTCTGTGTATGGAAATACGAGGTTGCAGCAGCCCCTCCAAACCTGGGCTGCCCTCCTCACTCAGTAACCCAAATGCTGAAAGGGATGGGGACTCTAAGAGCTCCAGAAACAAAAGGTTTAATTTGTCCAGGGAGTGGGGAAAAAAAAAAAATCAAAAAACCACCCAGCCTTTGCAGCTCAGGAACAAGGCAGAAACGTTAATTCCTAATTTTAACACGTGTTCACCTTGAGCTGCTGACAGCACTCCCAGGTGTGAAATAAAGTTATAAAGCTGGTGATTTTAGTTTGTGTTCGGGTCATGCCTCTGCCCTGGGGAGCTGTGACCACTCAAAGGGGTGAGGACCGAACCTTTGGTCCGTTCTGGGGGTTGGTGATGATCCTTCTTTTGAGGACAGGAAGAAATCACGTTTTCCCTTCAAGTGAAAAGTATTTTAAAAGTGAAGCTTTAGCAGCTTTATGGGATGCCCAATGGTCTGCACAGGGATTAAAAACTGAAGGACTTGGCTCTGATAAGATCACCCCTGCCCTGACTGGTACAGCTGATAAATAAATGAGACATTTAACTGCACTGATGCAATCTTGAAGTGTCTCAGAGCAAAATCTTTGGCAGATTTTCCATCATAACACAACGAAATCACTTCTCCACCAAACCTTTTGGTTCCAGAGAAGCAGAATTTCTGAGAGGAGCCCATCCCAGCTGGAGGATCTTTGGCTGCAGGGAGAAGCACCAGTTGCACCTGCTGGTGATAACCCCTGCATTTCTGCAGCTCCATCCCTCCCTGCGTGCTCAGGAGGTATTTTCTCATTTGGCAGCGAGGAAACTGAGTCACAAAGGTGCCCAGGGATTTTCCTGAGGGGAACAGGAAGTCCATGAAAGGGGTAGGAACCTAATCCTGCCTGCCCAAGCTCATTAACTTTGCTCTTCAGAGGTAATGACTTCTTACTAAGTGGACTCAAAACAATTTCTGCCTCTCCAAACTGTACCTTTGCTTTGAATGGCTTCAGAGTGCTCTGGCAGGAGTTTTAGACCCTTAAAAATACAAAAATCGGAACATTTAAAAGTGGAAAGCTTTTTTTTTAATTTGCAGCCTCTCTTTCCTTTTTTTTTTTTTCCCTTCTGGAGTTTAACAAGTTCCAAATGTTCTGGGGTGTCTATTTTTGTTGAGTTTTGGATTGAAAGTGTTGTTCTTGTACATTGCTACAGTAAAAGTGTTTACACAGAAAACAGACTTGTCTGGAAAAGTAACAATTTGTTCACGGGATCATATAACATATTTTCCCAAATGGGCTCTGGGGAACGAGAGCAACCAATCCATCTTCTCCCTGCAGTGAGTTTGCAACGTCTGATTTCTCTTTTCACCCATGAAATCTTCATCCTGCTCCCAGTGCCAGCTATAGCCTGCCCTGCTATTAACAGCAACAGCAATAAAGGCAAAATAAACTCCTTTTAGTGAGCAGGGCCCGTGGAGAGCAGCGCAGAGCAAACAGCTCATTATGTTTGAGCGTCAGCTTCTAAAGGGAAACGCTGGCAGCCCAGGGAAAGAAGGAAGAATCAAAATCCCATCAGAAAAATATTCCTTGCTCTGTATAATCCCTCTTTGCAACTCCTGAATTTAGGCTCCTTTATTAAAGGGAAGGAGCAGAGCCCATGCAAAGCTGCCTGCGGTTTCCCTGTTTGTGCATCCAAGGTATGACACAATAAGGACAAATATCCGGAGGCAGCTTCAGAGACATTGAGTCTAGATCTTTAATTAATAGCTGGGCATCAATTACATAATACCTGAGCAAATAGACACGTGCATTTATTATCTGAAAACAAGAACTCTGCAATTATGGTCATCAAGAAAATGTCAGAAAACAAGAAGCAACAAATACCCATTGTGGAATTAATAAGAACAGTAGTTCCCCTCCAGTGGTCACTGAGTAAGCAAACATTCTGGTTAAATAAACTGAAATGGAGCATATCTGGGCAACACACTCAGGTGCTGGGTCAAAGCAGAGGTTAAATAAAAATTTGTTTTAAAAAGACCCAGAAGGACAGACTGTGAGTCCCTGCCCCACGCAGCACGTGTTGCTAGAGCAGCGCCGGGCGCTTCCCCGGGCTCCGGGGCTTTGAAGTGGAGCTGCGTGGCAAGCAGGGAGCCCTCGTGTTTCCCCAGGCTCCTAGCAACTCCCCTGCTCACAATTCATGCCTGGCACCGAGCAGGGGTCGGTGCTGGGCAGCCAAACACGAGGGAGCCCTGCCAGCACCATGGTGACGGGTGACCCTGGCACAAGACACCGGCGCTGGCCTCTCCACCGGGGCAGCTCGGCCAGGGCTGGGCTTGCTCCCTGTAAATCAGCCACCTGAGGTTTCTGAGGTGCTGATCCTTAATTGGTCATTACAATAAAAACAGAGCAGTAATTCCATATTAAACTGATGCCTCAGCAGGTGACCCCAATTTAGGTCGCTTTGTGATGTTGGCGACTTCAAATGCGTGCTTGGGTGTCTGCTGCATACTGAGGTGCAGCCAGCCACTTCTGAGGAGTCCTTCTTGCTGCATTTTAATTAAAAAAAAAAACACAAACCGACCTCTAGCAGCTGAGTTGGGAAGATTTACAGCACATCCTGCGCCAGCTCTGTGGTGATTAATATAGACTGAGATTTTGGGGGCCCCCTGTGCTCATGCGAGGAGGAACCACAACTTGGCTCTAGGTTCCCTCAGCAGGAATGATTCACAGAGCTAAGAAAAGGGGGGTTTGCCACTCTGAAAAAGGCTTTGCCCAAGCTGAGTGCCTGCTGAGGCTGAAGGCAGCCCAGCTGCGAACAGAGGTGTAAATTCAAGAGATCAGCCCTGAAAAGAGCTGTTCTTTACCCAGATTTCCCTCTGGATACCCACAGACATCCTGCCCAGATTAACAGACACTGAATCTCTCCTAACTCCACATCTCTTTACATTTCCAATATACTTAACTAATCCAGTAATTAACCATAAAAATAAATGACTTGTATAGATTATGTAACAATAACAAGGCAGCATGAGTCACTTTGCTTTGTTCTCGCTCACTAGCGAGCAACAACCCGGGCTCATTAAGTAGGTACCAGAAGTTCAATATGGAGAAAACTCAGATCTCAAGGCGAGATAATTTGGCCTCCATTTGTTTGCCTTTGTTCTCTTTTGTTTCCAGATTAAAAGGGCACCACGTACTCGTAGTTTCTGCAGGTAAAACAGACAGGGAGCTGTTCCTTCAGTGAGAGCCGAGCAGAGATGGGTGAGAGGCACACAATAGCTGCTCGCCCTGTGTTTGCAGTCTCATTTGGATGGCAGAGCTGGAATTTAATTTGCCTCGGGGCAATTAAGAAACTGACCCCACTGACACGCAGACAATGAGAAACTAAGTCACCAATCCTTTGCCACAAACATCCCGAAGCTTTCATGAGCAATCAGGAACTTATTGTGGAAAGGGCACAATCTCAGGCTCTGTGACCACACCATCAGGGTAATGACCCCTCCCAGCTCCGGGTGATCTGACCAGCCTGGGGCTCCTTGGCATCTCTGGGAATGGCCCAGACCCTGGATCCCTCAGCCCTCCGCACAATCCTGGGTACAGGCGGGTGGGAGCAGCTGCATGGACACAGCTGATCCTTCTGTTCAGCGGGGAAAGGATGCTTGGAGCTCTTGAAGTGCTTCCAAATCCTTTTAGGGACTAAATCTCCCATTTGTGGATGAATACGAGACTGCACAGCCTCAGGAAAATCCAAAACCTCCAAAGCCTGGGGTATTTCTGGCCATGCCTGGCTGATGCTGGGGAGAACTGTTGGACAGCAGTGGGACCCTGCAGAGTTCAGCACCAGGAACAGTTTAGGCATGATCTCCTATCCTTCCTCTGCCACCCCATTCCTCTGTCCCATCCTGTGTGTGTCACCTTCCTCTCTGTGCCAGAGCAGGTGCTTTGGGACCAGGACCAGGGAATTCCCTGGAATTAGAGCAAAACTGGGAAAGAATGGCCTTTTTATTTATCCCAGTCAAATATTTTCAGTTTCTTGGGAGACATAACCGAGGGCAAAAGGATGAGTGTCTGAAGGCAGAGAAGGAGAAAAGGTGTTCTAAGGCAGGATTTCCACTCAACCCTTTTTTCATGGCCTGAGGAGCCCTAATGGAGGTTGAAGCTCTGAACATGCCCAGTAAACCTGGCTGTGATTTGACTTCAATTTATATTTGCCTCCCTGTAAATGCTCCTCCCTCAAGTGTTGCTGAGAAGGAGCCTATTAAAGCATGAATCCTGCTTCAAAATGAAAATTCCCAACAAAAAGCAGTCCCAGAAATCTTTCCTCAGCACTGCTGACTTAAAATAATTTAATGTTTGCTTGAGAAACCCAAGACAAAGAAGGAACTGCTGCATTTTCACTTTTAACCAAAATGAGAATTTATTTATCTGTAGTGATGAACCAGCTTGGTCAGATTAAACATCTGGATCAACTTTCAGTGAAGTTTTCAAAGGTCACTTCATATTCTCTGAAAATGCAGTTCTTAGGACAGTTCATCAGCAGGACAGCAGAAATCTCATTGTTAGCTGATCCCTCAGGTTTTCTACCACAAGGAGAGTCTGATTTTCAGCCTTGGTTTAATATAATCTATCAAAATCAGCTCACTTGAAGGTATCTTCATTTAATCATTTGGAAATTAAAGTGCCCAAAGTAATTTGTTATACTGAAAATGATTGTGCTGCTTGGAGCAGAGCTTTACTACGAAATATCAGAGTTTGAATATCTAAACTCCAAACCTGAGACAAGTTATCAGGGAGATGTTCTTAAACCTGATCTCTTTCACCTTTATTTAATCTGCAGTTCCAGCTCTGTGAGATCGCAGTTCTCTGAATCAGAATTACTCCATATTTTATGTAAATGAAATGACATTATGGTGCCAACTGGCTCCTGAGTCAAACTGACTAGCAAAGAATTTAATTATATCCATTATTAAATGTTTGTACTCCCCGGATCCAACTCCTTAAAAACAACAATGATGAATTTACAGATTCCTATTCCCATCTCTCCAAGTCTGGCAGGGGGTGGAAACTTTGCTGAATTAAAAATATTGCTATTTAAAGTCTTCCACAGATTCATTTCCTCAGACAGGGAGCTCAGTGGCAGAGCCTTCTGGTCTCTGTAACTTTGCTGGCTGCTGAACTCAGAGCCATTTTCAACCATGCAGTGGATTCTCACAAAATTTATTAATTTTGGTTTTAAGCTCTATCCCTCAGCCATGCACGTGAGCAAACTTTTCCTTTTTTTAAAAAAAATTTTTAATATGCGAGGCTTGAAAAGGAGAATTGCAGGAGTTAAGGGATGGGAAGAGGTGACTTTGCCAGAGTTTCTGGCTTGGCTGCAGTGTGGAGTTGTTGCCCAGGCGATTTTGTTCATGGGAGGTCTTTCCCTGGCAAAGCCTGCTCAGCTTCACAGGCGCCACAGCAATTTCATCAAAGTTCATTATGCTGGGGAGGGTACCACCAATAAAACGAGATTACAAGTGTCTCCAACCAGCCCTTAAAGACATAACTCCCAGTTTTACCTTCTGCCACATCCCTGTCTGTGGTCCTGTAATGCACTGAGAGATTTGCACCTAAGATAGGGACTATCCCACAGCTTAATTGAACTGGAAAACTCCTGGAGAATTTGATTCAATTTGTCTTGCGACAGAACCTTCTTTTGTTTTCGGTGGAGACAGAGTTCTTCATCTAAAACAGAAATCAGAACAGTTTAATCACATGTTTTCAGGGAGGTGGGAGTATTCAGGCTAAAAGAAATTAAGCCCAGCCTAGATCTCTATCAAGGCAGATCTATATTAAATGTTGATCAACGGTATTTAACGCTCAAAGCGCTTCCAGGGAGGATTCGTTCCAAGTCGAGGGGGAATCAATAATCAGGGAACATTTATGGCTCTGGGTTTGGTGATCAGATCTCCACACTTTGCTTTATGAACTGACACCCCCAGCTCCAGCTTTCCTTCTTTCTGTCTGACCCAAGTTCGGGACACATTTGGCCTTGATGTAAAATTATGGATATCCAAAGGAAGACGAAGCCAGATTTAGCGTGGGATCAGTAGTTTTGTGCCTTTCCATCCTGTTGACACAAGTTTAAAGTTATTCCCGGTTAAATTACAGCTGGGAGAACCTGGTACTCAATTTCTGCTAAAAGGTGGGATGGAATACCATTAAAAAGCATTAAAGCACCATTAAAACCTCCATTTATTTTCACATCTTGCTGGATTTTGCTTTGTTCTGGATATAAAATGTCAGATAACCCCTCCAAATTCCACTCTGTTCTTAGGGATGAATACTGCAGATATGAAGGCAGAAATATTCATTTCCCAGATACAACAGGTACAGGACTTCTTTATCTGGGAAGTTGGTCACTCAATTTATTTCAAGAAAAGCATTTTAGATAAACTTTAAACTGAAAAGTCAAGTCTTGAAAGGTTATTGTCTTTTTACCTCATTTTTTTTTCTTTTTTTTGAGATATATTGACAGATTTTACATTCCAAAATAATAAGAAACAATAAGCAACATGACTAAACTGGATTTATTCCACTCCAAGCTATTTTTGTGTTTGTGCAGAAGAGACCTGGCATCAACAGCTTGGCTCCCAGGTTTCCCTGGCAAGGTTAAGAACATGTTGTTGCCTATTGTATGAGCTAGGTGAAAACTTTATCTAGCCCAAGATGTATAGGAAAACTCAGGTCACACCATCATAACAGAATCCTTTCACCCCAGCTTTCAACACAACCTTGTAAAATTACATGGGACAACAACACAGAAGGAAAAAAAGCAACTTCAAATGGCACTCTCTGAAACACCTCCCCTACAATTTATTAACTCAAATTGTGCTCATGAACAACACATCTACAATGAAATTTTATCTGAAATGCAGTTTATTAGACTGGATTGTGCATCTGCTCCAGGCAAATACATGGAATTTTCTACCTGGGCCTTCCTTCTTTTCCTTCCAGCGCATCAGGCTCCTCAGGCTTTTCTGAGAACTCCCAACAATCACGTTTGAACGATATTGGACAATTTATGTACATCAGGAAACACAGAGAAATCTCTGCCCTGGAGGGCTGCTGGTCTGAGGTTGTGATGCGATTAAAGGAAGCTGAGATCTCACGAGCAGCTGGAGAATAAGGAGCACCAACAGCTCCAAGAGGGCACACTTGCTCTGGATGCAGAGCTCAGGTCTTTCTCCCAATGACTGGGTTAACCACAGCTATTCCTGATTCCATCCCCACTGTTTCAGCTCTGAATTGCATGTCCAGACAGTGAGACTGAGCAGTGACAGAGAGGGAGCTGCAGGCTGCTCCGGTGCACCCAGCAGCTCCAGGGATGGATGGTTCAGGTGAGAATTCACATTGGCAGGGATTCCTGAGCTGCTGAATCACTGCCCTGTGGGCTCCAGGGGCTGCTTTGAATCATTTGTTTACTAATATTTGAAGCACGCTGGTATTTTCCTTTATTAGAAGGGTTCGCTTCAGGAATGCTTTCAGTCCTGGCGTCTTAAAAATGCTGGATGCTCTTTGTTCCAGTGGGCACCAACTCTTAAAATTATCCAGTACCAAGACAAAACATCCCAGAGGACAACCTAGAAATGTGAAAGCTGACCTGGCCTCGCTCTGCCCTGTTTTACCCCCAAAAATGGCCCTTCCAAGATGTGATAAGGCAGGTTTTCCCTTAATGTCTGACATTTATCCCATATTTTATCCCATTATCCACTGGTGCTGTTGGACAGAGTGCGCTGGTGAAGCTCATGGCCTGCTCACAGTTAAGCCTTGTATTGAACAATAAATCTCATTTTACAAGTACCAATAGAAAAGAAACAGAAGCTACAGTGCTGGAACATGTTTTGGAAGGGTTAAAGTAGATTTTACTCCTTTTAGTGCCTTCCCTATTCCCTCGTTGTCCCATGTCCCCCAAATTCAGGGAGAAAGGGAAGGTATTTCCCAGATAAATCCCCAAGATCTCAGGAGATTGTGTGGAGAAGATGACACTCCCAGACAGACACTAAAACTATTTGTGTACCTTAAAATACAAATCCTGATTTCCCAAAGTCAGGGCTCTGTTTTCTAAACATCTTGGCATTACTGCCCCATTCATTACTGGATGATCGTTTCTCACTCTGTTTTCTCAATGTATATATATTTTTTATTTTTTTTTCACAGGCTATAATTATTACAACCCAGCTTCTTCTTTTTCATTTTGATCCTTTGAAAAGCCAGTCATTACCCTGCCTCAGCCTGGCTTCCCGAAATGTCAAGATTAAAATGGGGCATGAAAGCTTATGCAAGAGTGAGTCAGTGGAGCAATTTGAACCAATAAATATCAAAGCAGTCTCTAAGAAGTAAGCAATTCATTTGATACCACATCTTTCAGCAAGTCTTTAGAGGATTTTCCTCTGCCGGGTTACACCCTGATATTTACGTCTTGATCTCTCCACTGTGCAAAAGTCAGAGTTTGCCTCATTAATGTGATTCTGTCTGCAAAACACATCAGATCAGGCTCCCCTCTCAGTGCTATCAGCCATCAGAATAAATATTCCACAGGCCTGGTTTGCTCCTCCGTCCCTGCAATTAGTGATATTTTATTAGTTAATGAATCGGGTAACGTCAGCAAGGTGCCAATATCCACTTCTTATGGCACTGGAGGTAAATGAGTTGTCAGGACAAGAACTTTGATATAAAAGTGCCAGTGAGAGGTGCTGAGTCTAACAGGGCACAAAAACAATGGCTCTGTTTTCACAGCTACGTCCTGCTGCTCCTGCTTTTTTCCTCACTGCTTTCAATCTGATGAGTGTAACAACTCCTGCCTTTGATTTTTTGCCACGGACTCCTGCACCATTGTCTTTCCCTCTTACGTTATCCCCTTCCCCTGCCAAGGCCATGTTTTATTTTGCTCCCATCCAAGGACCGTTCAATAAAAGCCAAGACCCCCTGAAGCAAAGTTGCAGCGCTGGAAAATTCCAGCTCTTCAGAGTTCCTTCAAATCCGCATTTCTCAGAAGGAGTTGCTGCCTACAAAAGGCCCAATTAAACCCTGGCTGAAATGCTGCTTACTTGACTCAGGATGAGGATGGAAAAATATTGTTTTCCACATACCAATCTCTGTTTATTAATAAACAGGCTGTTCTCTCAGCACAAGGTGTGTCCTGGGCCTCATTTGCACCTCACAGTCATTGACCTCAGGTGTTTTATTCTGTGTCTCACAGCTTTTACTGCCCTTTATGGGCTCTTCCTCTGCATCTTGAGGTTGGTTCAAAGGGATGACATTTTTGTGACCCCTCCTAATTTCTTTCTGCTTTAATTAATAGACAATGTAAAATAGTCTGAATTGTTTCCTGCTCGCACTTGGATCCCATGCAAGCAAATTACTCTAGATACACATGAGATATTTTATAATCAAAAGCAAGGAAGGATTATCTATGAGAAAATCTATTTCCTCAAGTGGAAAGTTTGAGAACTCCTGACACAGGATCCCTTTTGCAATGTGTAAACTGTGATTTATCCTATCTAACAGTATCACACATCTAATTTCAACCCTTTTACACAAACATTTGCTTAAAATTAAAAATAATAAATTTGTATTTCACAAATTATTGCAGTGTTTTCCATTACAAACCCTGCATCTCATTTAATGCCATTTGTATATATTGCTTTCTAGGGAAAGATGTTCACAGTTTCTCTTCCTATGCGTTTTTATCTCTGCATTTCTATTAATTGTTGAACACATTAATTAATTTCAGATCTATTTTACAGAAAGGTGGAAGGCTGAAAAGTACTGACCCCCAACAAGTATTGAGCAAGTGGATAACCAGGAAAAAAAAATCCCTGTTAACAAAAACACGTCAGTGTGAGCTTTCATATTTATTGTAACTTGCCCTCATTCCTAGAAAATTAATTTTTTTTCTTCATGTTTAGAGGACTTTTTGGTTAACAAATATTCCAGCACCATGAGGGTTTAGGTTTCTTTTAGGATAAAAGAATATCCAATATCCAAGATTAAAGGCTGACAGAGCCTTACAACTGAGTAACCCCTGGAAGCTGAACGTGCCAGAATTTAGGGAGAAGTGTCCTGTGGACACCTATGAAGTGCAGCCATGGAACACTGGATGCTTTTTCTCATTCTTTGTTCACTCTGTGCCTCACATCCCACCCAGTAATTACTCCTGGCAGCTTCATGTTGGTGCCTTTGCTTTGTCTCTTCGTTTACCTATGATGATATCACAAAAAGTGTGCACATTTCATCCTCTCTCCTTTATTTTTATGATTTGGCTCTGGGCCTGGGGTGCCAACACAAAATCACTAATTGTAGGGTAACAAGCCAAAGCCTTTGAAATGCACTTTGTAATAAAAGAGTTTTATTATTTTATTATTTTTATAATCATACAAGCAGAAAGGAATAGGAGAAACTGATGTGGATTTCTTCAATTCCACAATTCTGACAGAGCTGCCTGACTTCACAGAAAATGGCAGGGGTGGAAATAATGTTCTGCATTTTAGGAAAATCAATCCCATCCGGAAAAGTCAAATGAAATCTCACCTGAGCTATTCTGAGGAAGGAACAAGTTGATAAAATCATGGACCCATGGAATGGTTTGGGCTCCAAAAAGGAAAATTTGAAGATAGGAGTCAGTCCTGCCTTGCCAAATGTGGGACAACCCATTGCCCCAAAGATGGGAATATTTCAGAGCACTCAGTGATTTCCTCTGTCTCATCAAGTGTGGAACAACACAGAGGCAGAGATTCACAGATACTTGTGCACCAAAAATCAGGGAGCTAAAGGAAGTGCAAATATCTCAGCTTCTCCTACTAAATTTGCTCCTGTCACAGAGATTCTTCAGGATGTTTCCTAAGCCTTTAAGGGGAAAAAAAGTAATTATCTGTAGCAAAGTTTGCAGAGAATAAACCTCACCTGTGTCTGCCTTGATGCTAAAGGGGTGAGCTGATTTCTCCTGGCAGACAGAAGGACTGTGATGTGCAGAGGGATTTCAGCAGCAGCTGGGACCCCCCTGAATCCTGGATGGGCTCAGAACAGCCAGCACTCACTCACTGCTCTCCTTTATTTCTGCAGAGTTTTCTTCCTGCTCACTTTCCTCTACAGGGAAAGAAATCCTTCTTGAAAACAGCGAGTCTGAAAACAAATGATTATTTTGTATTGAGACCTAAAAAGTCACGTGGGAAGTTCAGGGTCTGCCTCCTTTCATAAATACCAGGGACACTTAAAAACCCCTGCCATGAAAATGCTTTTCACTCTGAAATGATTGAACTTGGATGCCTCACATGAGCACAGGTTCATTCATTTTCTTGTGCTTGCTAAACCTTTCTCCCTGTAAATGCAGCATTTACTTTTTCATGGCAGAATTAACTTTCCAAAAACTTAAAAGGGAAGCAGTTAATCCTGTGGAACTTAAAATAAAGAAGGAATCGATTCTTCAATAAATCTTGCCTTCCACATCTGACTTCCCTCGTCCAGAAACATTTACTAGAACATTACAGACATTCCCCATTAAATTAAAATTCATAGAAATCTCACACAAGGGCTATATTTGAATTCATTTTATGGCCCTAATGGTCATTTTTTCCCATGTTTTTCTTAGTAACTGAAAGTTGGTAGAAGCTGCCAAAACAGCAAATACAGAGAATTCCCTTGGGAATGCCCCACAAATTCCAGTTCTCAGACTGGCTGCCATTTCCTATTGATCTCAGTCATGATGAAGTATTAATTTGTACACAGTTGAATGCCCACATTTTAAAAAAAAATCTAATTCAAATAGCTATGAAGTCTTGGCAGCTCTTAACAGAGATGAATTCTTGCTTCCCTCTCCTGTGAACCAGCTGTTGGCATCAGTTGTGTCATGGACAAGAAGAAAGAGCTTAGAGGTCTCTTACCTCAGGTCAGGACTGCCACAGGAAACCCCTTAATGTAATTTATTGAATGAATTTATCAACCTATACCTTAATAGTTAAACTTGTAGCTTTCCCTTTCCAAATATTTCAGATTATTGCTTGTTTTCCCTTCCCAAATATTTCAGACCATGAGTTTATTTCAGGATGTCACTGCCCTGCCATCAAGGATCCTCCTCACTCAGAGCTAAGTTCACTCCTGGATAATTTATTCCCATTTTTTTCTTGTGTTACCATCGTGCTTTAATGCCCTTCCCTGTCTCTAAACTGCGATGTTTATAAGGAACAATCATATCCTCTGCCTAAATAAATTTACACTGATTAAACACTGAAAGTTCTTTGAGTCTTTTCTTGTATTAAAATATACTCTTTTCTCTGATTATCCCAATAGGATCAGAGTTTTTTTAGTTACAGCAAACATTCTCTTGAGGGAAAACGATAATGACATTTGATGATGACTTAAAAAACCATCTACTTCACATGAGAATTTCTTCTGAAGTTGCCAGAGCCAGGAATGTTTGCATGGAATTTCCATACCATTAATACATGTTTTCTTTTGCTGTAATTTTAACCTTAATTTTGACCTCTTGGATTTTAACAGATTTGCTTTAGTGATACAGGGTTTTTAAGGCTATTGGTATTACCCTAAATTGCTGTTCTGTAAGGTCAGCCTTAACCCCAATTTAACACAGCTCTTTTGGCTTGTGAAAAGCAATAATAAGGAATTGACATTTTGCCAATTACACATTATAATCCTTGGAGATAAACCCTGAGCCAGCCCCGTTGTCTCAGGCCTGGCAGAATCAACTGCACAATTTGTGGATTTCTGTTTAAGAACTTAAGTCAATGAATTATCATTGTCCACAAATGATTTTCTAAATCAAACCTGAGAAGTGGAAGAAATCAGTCATGATGCCTTGTTAGTAACACGAGCTCCTGCTCCCTCCAGAGAGGTCTCTGCCCCTGCCTCACATTGCAACACCAGATCAAGGATTTCGCTTTACAGCACCAAACTGGCTTTGGGATCTTCTTCTTTCTTCAGTAACCTGCAGCTGAGAGAAGGCAAAGCTGTTCTGTTCCAAAACTCACGAAGTTTTAGGAGCTCTGCACCTGTGCCAGCATCACCAGCTGAAGCTCCAGCCTGAGCAATACCTGACAATGATATTTTGGGTGCCAGTTGAATGATCTTAGTGACTATCTGAAACAGGAGAAGGGGGCTCTTTCCCGAGATCTATTTCTCCAGCCACCTTTTCTCAGTCTATTTCCCTTTTTTCTTGGTCGTGGCAGGGCAGGGAGGGAAACCTGTCTCTCATTATCTTGTTGTACACTGGCCACCACCGGGGCCTTGATCTCAGCTGGGGCCTCAGGCATCACAGCAGCACAAATACTAATAGCACAGGGGAGCCCTTTGGTGAATATTTTTTGTTACAGATTCTCTAAGATGCTCTAAGGACTCCTTTTCTGATGGGACTATTTGACAAATTTTACCCGTAAATCAAATAAATATGGCAGTAGGGAAGAGGCTTTAAAAACGACACCATTGTGGTGGAGGAGTCAGACATGCAAGTTGTAGGATGGATTTCTCTGAACACAATCAGAACAAAGCTGCTTTTTGAACTGCCTGGTTATGAACTGCTTGTGAGTAATGCGAGCTCGGTGTGTGCAAGAACATTAGAACAAAATTAATCATCAATAAATCACTCAGCAAATGATTCTCCCTCTCTGACATCCCCATTCCTAATTACCTGGCTGTCTTTCATTTGTTAATGGCAGTTAAAGCCCCAATCAATTTCCTAGTAGGGAACCTAGGGAAGACAAAAAGTATCTGTGGAAAGAGGTTGAGAACGTGTGATAGCTGAAAGAAAGTCTGAGGAAGGTTTTAGTGGCTTTTTCCTTCTTTTCACCCTTTGCTTTTTCTGGGTTTCAGTGATTTTGCTCCTCACTGATCTATTCTTTGCTGCTGGGTATGAGAGTGGTGGAACTGTAGTGGCAGAAGATAAAAAGCCCTTCATGGATCCTACTTTCTTCTCAGCAGTGCTTGGATGTAGATAAGCAAATCTTTTTTTGAGGCTCACTTTTGAAAGTATTGGGCTGTCAGGGCAGAGAGGCACTTCAGCCAAAGGTGGGGGGAGTTCTTGGGAGCAGCAATTTTATGAGTGATGCTTCCTGCATCCAGCATCTTATTTTCCTTCGTATCACGTTGTGCCCTGAGGCAGTATCATATCTGGCAGCTGCCTGCCTCCACCCTAGTGCTGCAGCAGCTTGAGGAAAGGGGGAAATGCCCTGATTGGAAAGGCACCCCAGAGTGGCAATAGCTGCATGTGTGTTGCTCTATTTTCACACTCCCAAACCCTGCAGACAAGATGCTGCACAAGGAAAGGAGCTGCAGTAAAAGTGGAGTGGCTTTGCTTTGGGCCAAGCACAAGCTCAGTGTTGTTACACTCATTAAAAAACTTTCCTGAGGACTGGAGGGACTCCTTTGCCTTCAAAATACAAATGTGCTCCTCCTGCCTCCTATCTGTATGGTAGGGAAGGAATTGAGCAGATTTATTCTAATAAAACCCCCCTCCTTTCTTTCTCCCCAGATGCAAACTGCACCTTAGAGATCTGCTTCCTTTCCAGCCCCCTCAGGATGGCTGCCCTGTTTCTGTTGGTTTCTAGGCACCTTTCCACCTCAATCTGCCTTGCCAAAACCATCAGATATCTCTGTCATGTGAACTAGGCAGAGAGCCAGCAGGTCAGGGCTTACACAATTTGTGGCGCCTACTTAAAGTGTCTGAGATTCTTACCAAGCAGTCTGAACCTGGGGGCAAAGTGTAATTCTTCCCCTCTCGCCCCTATTTATAAAATCACACAAAGGTAAACCGTGGCACTGGTGGGTTGCTTGGCTTTTTTATTTTTCTGTGGTGGGGAACTCAGGAAAATCCTGCCTGGCTTTGACTGCAGGTTAATCCCTGCCTTGTGGTAAAGGTGCAAAGCAGATCGTGTGACAAATGTCCAAAAAAAAAGGTTGGGCTAAAAGGAAATGTAGAAACAGTGTATGAGAGCCTTACCCAGGCTTTAGTGACTTCTTTCTCAGGCAACATTTTCATTGAGCTGAATTGGAGATTTCCTGTCACCAAAGGATTTTTAGACGCAGTGCAATACAGACTGGCTATGTTGCATTTAATTATAAATATCCACGTTTTCCCAAGCACGAATGGTATTACAGTGCTTTAACCAAGGTGAACCTGGAAAAATTGAGTCAGTCAAAAAATGACCTGGGGAGAAAGAATTTTCAAAATAACAATTCTTCCAGTTCCTGTTGCATTTTCTTCCTCTTTAGCTGCTGTCTGGTTCCACATAGTTTTGCTGTGCTCCTCCTCAGAGCATTGCCACACCACTCCTGCTCTGACCCAAACACTCCCACGCCCTCAGCCAGGTCCTGTCTGCCTTCCCAGCCTGAATTTTCACATTTTCTCCTCTGCAGCACCCCCCAGCCCGTTCACTCATGGCTGGAAAGCAGAATAAAATCAAAGAATAACCCTCTGCCTGCCTGCCATCCCCCGAGACCACAGGGACACTGGACATAATGTGCTCCCTGATTATTCTGTCACCTCCCCACGGCAGGAGCTCTATGGATGACGCAGTGCAATGCCAGAACTTGGAACTGGTGTTTTAATAAAAGTTTTATTTTGGTGTTTTATTTATTTATACTGGTGGTTTATTTATTTATGTATTTATTTATTTATTTATTTATTTATTTATTTATTTATTTATTTATCCAGGCACACTTGAGCTGGGTTTTGGTGCAGGTGGAGCTGGGGTTTGCTGGGGTTCTGAGCAGCCCCAGCCTCTCTGCCCCTCCACAGCAGGGTTGGAGCTGCACAGCACCAAAAAAATGCATCATCACTCACCTTTCCTTGTGCCAGGAGCTGAAACACATGGCTGGACTGGGGCAGGGATCTTTCCTTCCTCCCCTTCCTCCAGGACAGAGCTGTGAGACTTCAGCCTGGGCCTCCCTCCCCATTCCAGAGGCAGCAAAATTGGGAATTGCAGCCAAGGCAGGGAGCCCCACGATGCCCCTGGGTTCCCATCCCTCATGTCTCTGGATGGCTCCTTTTCCTCCTGTCCTCACCTCAAACACATTGAGTGAAAGTGAATTCCCATCTAGCAGCCACTCAATAATTGGAGTTTCAGCTGCTGTGCATTGCCATGCCCTTACACATGCTCGATGCATTTAATCATAAAAATTGCTCATGGATGGAAAACACATGCCCACTGTGGGCAGGCCAGCCTGACAGCTCTGAGTCAAAGAAATTGTGGATTTACCCCACAAAAAATTCCAGGAAACTTTTCCTTTAGTATACACAAAGAACACATAAATGAAGTTATAAAATTCAGCTGTGCTCTTTTGCTTCGTTTCGTGCATTATTTGTTTGGGTTTCTTTCACCCCAAAATGAATATTTCCCCGGGCCTCTAATAGTTTATCCCTCAGAAATACATTTTTATTTTTTCTCAGCAGCATTAATTTGTGCACCAGAGCTGTGTTAGCATTGGGACACTGGATGGAAGCCACAGCAGACTTGTAAATTGGATTTTTCAGACATCTGCAGGAAAGGATCACACTTCTTCAGTTTTCTAGGAACATGTAACAGCTTTTATGACTGGAAAAAACCACTGGGAGATGGTGAAAGCTGGGCCTGCATGGGCTGAACTTGGACGAGGCTCAGGATGGGGGGGCTGCTGCCAGGACAGTGCCAGGGGGAGCAGGGGGGAGGATTTGGATGGATCCTGGGCCAATAAAATGGCAAATTCAGCAGGTTGCTATCCAGCACAGATGATCTGCTCCATGCTGGTACCTCGTTGTTCCTCGGCCAGGGCACTGGGGGTACCCAGATCCAGCCTCCTCCAGGCTCCCATTCCTCCATCCTGGGATCAACTGGCTCGGAAAAGGTTTACCTGTCTTGTGCAAAGGTGTTGTACTGCCACAGACACTCTGCCCCGAGGGATTTCAGAGGGATTTACGGGCTAATTAATAAGGAGCAAAGGCTGACTGGTAGAAATGCCAATTGAAAGCCTATCCCTGAGCCCTGGGTGGGACAGAAAGCTGCAGCACACGAGGGATGGCTGCACACAGCATTTTTGGGCTGCTCTGTCCCTCCAGCATGGCCAGAATAGCAGCATAAATAAAAGTTTTACTAACTCAGCTCCAACCAGAGTGCTCGGAGCCAGCAGTGCAGGCCTGGAGTTACATCATCTACTCTCATGTTTTTCTTACTCATCCCCAGAAGTATGAGGAAATACTCTTCTTCAAAAGAATATTTTGCATCTCAATAAGCTGCTCCATCCAAGATCTCAAAGGGCTCTGTATCCAGTCATTAAGGGCAATTCCTATCACTCTGGTGCTCATGGAGGAGCTGCTAACTGAACTCAGAAGGAAGCACCCAGGAGACCTGACCCCCCCTGCACTCTTCCTTAACCTGCAAATTACATTTTCCTTAAAAACAAATAAATGACCCTAAAAATCCCTAAGAAGCTTTAGTTACAGAAAGAGCAGCAAGGAGCACGGTCTGGGTTAGCGATACCACAAACCCTCACGCTCGGGCTGGAACTGCTGGAAATATTCAGGAGCCTGCATGGAAATATAACTGCAACCATGTGGCTTGGGGAAGTCATCACATGCCCAGCCTGCTGCTGGCTTCAGGAGCTGGGTGCAACTCCCTCAGTGTTTATAGAAACAGAAAGCTGGCTGGGAAACAAGGCTGCCTGAATTCCTGGGAGTACAACACTTCTCCAACGTCTGATATTTCCTCTTTGCTGATATGATGATATCTGAGGCTGGAAGCCTGGAAAGTCTGGCACATGGTGCTGGCAAACTGGCAATGTATGACAGTATTCTTTTGATTCTGAATGCAGATACCTTGATAGTGTGCAAGTGTTTTAATCTTTGTAATAACTCAGTGTGTGAGGATGGGAAACCAGAGGAGAAGAAGGAATTCACTGAAGTCAGAAAAGTCTCTCTTTTGTTCCACTCCTGCTGTTTTGGTGGTGGGAAGGAGTAGTAAAATTCCTTCCTGGCACATTTGCAACAGAGAGTTTGGGAGAGGAGGGAGTAGAGTCCTGAGAGAAAAAAGCAAAATCTGTGTGCATGGCAGATTAACTCCCCCAGAGACCCCCTGGGACAAGGTGTGCCCACCTGTCAGTGCCTCAGCTGCAGACAGAGCAGGACCCTGGCCCTAAGGAGCCTTTGTGACTCCAATGAGCCCCTTCCAGGCTCTTGGGCTGCAGTTCTGAATTCAGAACTTCAGACTAAGGGTCTGCCTGTGCTACAGTTCACGTGAAGATGTTTAGGATGATGGCCTGTCACTGCTAAAATTCCTGAAGAATGCAGGTAAGAAAACCTGTTTGTGTCCCAGGTGTCTGAGTTTGCCTCAGCCATGTGAAGGTTTTACTCCCAGATCTGTCACCGTTATCAGCATTTGCAAACTCTTGGTCTTTTTGTACATTCCCAGAGGACTCCCTGCAAAACAAAATCCCCACGTGTGTGCAGATTACAGTCCTGAGCACTTCCAGCTCCTTTTTTTCTGGATTTCAAGCGAGTTGTGTGTCTCACAGCAGTGGAGGGATGTGCCATAAAATAGACATGCACTTAAATCATGTCTCCATGCCTTCTTCAGCCAGCAGTGTGATAAAGGATTTGATTACACAGGCATTGCAGGAACTTCAAGAAGCTGGGATCCCAAGCCTCACCTTTCCATCCTCAAGGGGAAAACAGGACATTTGTCATAATTTCAGTGCCACAACCCCCCCCATTCTCAGGGAGAAGGCTCAGCTTGGGGAACGAGGGATGAAAAGCATCTCCTGGGCCTGGAAGTTCCAAACAAGATTTTGAAATGCTTCTCCTAAAGAAAGAGCCCAGATTGATGTTATGGTGTCCCTGGAAGTGTCTGACTTTTCTGATACCTGGCACACCCATAAATTGAGTAGAGAGGGGAGATAACCGAATGCAAATGTCATGTCTAAATCCCAAGTGAATAATCCCAGAACCTGGAAATACAACAATTTATACAGCACTTGTATAATGATTCCAAAATCCTTGTCCCAGTGCCTGGCTAGAATCTTAATACTGAGAAAAATGACATTTTTTTAGTTCCACTGGCCTTTCAGTGCCCTCTTTGTCTGCTGACCCTGAGGACTTTCTTTTCATTTCATTGGTGTTAGACACAGGTTCCAATCTTATTCTTTCATCTTCCAAACCCGCTCCTTATCATTACTCTATATTCCAACCCAGACTGCTATAAGTACAGTTTTGGTCTTATTTCTCCCCTTTCTTTTTATTTTTAACTACAAAATTCAATCAAAGCTTGACAAATAAAAGTTTAGCAGCTTGATTGATGCAAAATATGACTCAGTGGCAGATCTTAAAATGAATATGCAATATTTCAAGCAATTTTCAAGGCTCCCCATTTTTTAATGCAGGAAACTAGAAAAGAAGCAAAGTGAAATGAAATGGTCCCTTCATAGAGAGACTCCCATCTGAAAATTGTTTTAATTCAGGGCAGCCCTGGGTATAGTTTACATAATAAAAAGCAGTTTTACTGAAGTGTCTGTGGTTAAACTTACCCGGTGTAGAGGTCCTGATCAAAGCTGCCTTGCAGCCAAAGTCATCAGCATCCCGACAGCGTGCTCGGCTGAAAAGGACTTTCTTTCTCAGCTGGGATGGCTCAGACCCACTCCCAAGAAACCCAAAGCTAAGCAGAAAAGGTGGTGCAAAACCAGACACCTTTTTTTGCTGCTTCAGTATCAGGAATTAAAGACAGGGAGAGCTGGCATGGAATGTGGATGAGATTATTATTATTATTATTATTATTACTATTATTATTATCATCATTATTATCATTATTATTATTATCATCATCATCATCATCTTAGGAAAATAACTGATTTGCATAAGCAGTCAGGGTTGGGGCTTGGTGTGAGCAGCCATGGGATTGGGGATGGTCACTGCTCCTCTGCCTCCCTGATCAGCTGCAGGGAGAGATGAGGCTCAGATGGAGCCCGCCTCAATCTCTGCAGAACACATTTCAGAGCTGAGGATGCAAAGGCAGAATGAATTCTCCTCACCACTGAACTGATTAATTTCACAACTAGTCATCCTGTTTTCCCTTCCCTCATCTCCCCAGCTGCACTCTGCAGGCCCTGCAGAAATGAAGGTGCACTATAACGTTACAGTGATGTGACAAAGGGAGCCAAGGAGGGGCAGATATTGAGTGTACAAAGCTGCTTCCCCAGGTGATCCAGGCATATCTCACCCCATAGGAGCCTTTTGGTTTTGGGTTGCCCCTTGGTCTTTTCATGTTTCCTCCCTCCCCTAGGTATGTCACTGCTAAACATCAACCAAATACTTCTCTGGGCACAAAATGAGGCCGCTACAGGCCTTGTTCTTTTGAACTGGGATCCAATTTGATTGGCGTCTCCTGACTTTTGGTAAACTGTGTGTTCTGAAGTGTGAGAGAGATCCCTGCAGCAATAATGTCCATATCAAATCATAATTAAAAACAGCAGCGAGGAATGTGCTGAGATTTGAACTGTAGACCTCCCAGGCCTAAAGCCCAAACTGCAAAACAGGACTTAAAAGGCTCATGGAAGCTTCAAACATCAGACATTTAATCACAACGAGTCTGTAGGGATGATTTCCAAAAAAAGAAACAAAATCGCACCACCACAGAGAATAATAACAAGATCTGAGCGCGCGTTAGAGCCGAGAGACAGCTCCTTCACAAAGGGGTCACAGGCTGTGCATCTGCTTTTCCATCTACCAACGACAGCTTGAACATTTTCAAAGACATCTGCAGTGGGAACAGCATCCAGCCAAACCTGGGGGAGAGGGAAGGAGGCTCTGAAGCAAGAGGATAACGCGCTTGTGATGCGGTGGCAGCCTGCCATGAGTGGGAGGGCTCCACCCAAAAGTATCAAAAATAAATTAACACACCTCTCTTTTCTTAGACTTCTTGGAACCTCTACAGGTACTGCTGTTGGTTTCCTCACTACGAGGAAAGCTGCTGACTTTCCTGCACTTCTCCCAGATGGGCCAGCAGGGAGGGGAATGAATGGAAAGGGTCAAGTCTCTGGGTCTGCCTGCCTCAGTTCCTAAGAGCAGACACCCAGGGATGGCCTAAAAATGGGCAAGTGTCAATGAAATGTGCTGCTCCTCTTCAAAAATGGGCATCTCTGGCTCACCAGTGAGTCAGTGGAAATAAAGTGAAAAAATGTTTGAACTGCTATTTTTCTCACAGACCACAATGGGAGTTGAGAATCCCCAAAGCAGGGCTGGGTTTAAAGTGTGGGATTCTGCTGAAATGTTGATGACAAATGAGCTGGGCTCTGAATGGAGTGCTGCCTGCAGGTTGTGTGTCTGCTTCCCTGGCAGGGGGGACCCAAGGACTGAATAATCCCAAACTCACTTCATGCTGCCCAGCAGGGACCAGCCTGACCCTTTACCTGCAGGCACAGGTACCTGGCTAAACGCTGGTTTTCACACAGCACTGTCAGTGCTGGGGGAGGATTTTCATTTCTGTGGGTATTTTACAGCCCTGCTGATGCTCACTGTGCAGCACCTTTGAAGCTCACTGTGACACTGAGCCTGTCTGAGTTCACTGATTAACAAACTGATCACTCTAATTTAAGAGAACAATGATTTTATTGCCTGTTACGAAAAGGAGTTGGGTTTGTGGGGTTTCCTGTCCTCTTCCCACAACCTCTCAGCATTGCTGATGGGGACAGATTTTTAATTGATTCTTTCTACCAGCAGAGGTGGAGGGTGGGTATCAAGAAGACTCCCTGGTGCCCGTGTTTGTCCTAACACCTAAACACAATGATATTTCTATATTTAAGAGAGGTTTCTTTGGGGGTGGCCGTGGTGGACATCTGCCCTCAAGGGTTCCATTGACTGAGGCAACGATGCCAAAGTCAGAACAGGAGTGGAATGTAACCTGGGGGAAATACAATCATGGAGTCAATCATGGTTGGAAGGGGCCTTAAAGATCATCTCCACTGTCCCACCATGGACAGGGACACCTTCCACTGTCCCAGGTCCAGCCTGCCTTTGGGCACTGCCAGGGATCCAGGGGCAGCCACAGCTTCTCTAGGCACCCTGTGCCAGGGCCTCTCAGGGAAGAATTTCTTCCCATATCCAATCTAAACCTGCTCTCTGGCAGTGTGAAGCCATTTCCTCCTGTCCTGTCTTGTAGGAAATAGGAAAAAATCTTGGCTTCTGCTCTGTCCCAAAAAGGAGGGATTGGTTAACTATGGAAATTGTAACTCAGACGTGAAATCAATCTGTAACCAATCAAACACATAGATCCCGCAAAACCAAAGAGTGAGATCAAGGATTTTGTTGCCCACAGAGACTTTTTTGGTCACTCAACTGTTCCCTGTCCCAGGCTGAAGCACAGAGCTCCAGGCATGGCTACATTGAACGAGAATGTGATGAGAAAAGAGAGACAAGGGAATGCTACAGGTGACAACGTGGGAGAAGTGGATCGTGGGTATGGCTGTGAGAGGCAGGGAGGGAAAATGGGCAGGTGGGTGTAGCCACATTCCTTGTCCCTGCTCAGGTTAATGCTGTTACTGGAATCCCAGCTGGAACTTCTCTGTTTGGGAAAGTGATTTGCAGACCTGCTGGCATTCCTGCTCCAGTCTCTGGTCAGTGCTGTGATTTAAGAACTCATTTTGGTTTCTAAAGGGTTTTCTTTGATGCCCTTCAGCATCAGACCTTCCTCACTGTTGTCTTGTGCAGGATCCCATGCTTGAAAACACCTTTCAGCTTGGTCTGGCCCTCTGGCTCCTCATGGTAATTGGGACAAAACAGAAGAAACATCTGCCAATATTCCTTTAACACCTGAGCAAGGAACCCTGCCCAGCTGAGAAAGGAGGGACGAAGACAGGAGAAGCAGTGCCACGTCTCACAGGAGCTCTGTGCATAAATGAGAGGCAGGTAATTAATCTCCAGGCTGATCTCTTCACGTGGAGGGAGGAATGCTACTGTTGGTACACGATATCCCCAAGCACACATGGGGCAAGAGGCTGCTGATGACATAATTATTGTGCCTTTCCAGCACCTTGAATCCACAGCCAAGATCAAAGACAAAATCAGGCTTGTGCTCTTGCAGTAAAAACAAGCACGAGGTGACAAAGAGAAGGATTATAGGAGTGAGGGAATGTGGAAAGGGATCCCACGTGTGGCTTTCAGCCTTCTGTGACCAGGGTTCAGAGCAGATGGCCCTCACCTCCAGCATTCTTCCTCTGGCACTGTTTTGTTGCAAAGAGATGTTTATTCACCTGTGTGTGTGTGTGTGTGTGTGTAAACACTGATGTTTGTCAGGAGCTATTTTTTGAAGATCTTGGCATTTTCTGATTTCTTAAACTGTGTGCCGCTTTGAGGTGCAGATGCCTGTGTGGAACTTGATCCAAAGGTGAAGTTTTTTGCTCTGTGCCCTTCTCAGATAGTTTGAAACAGAAGTGCTCAAACCAACTCAAACCAGACCCCCTTGGGTGGCAGGACTGGTGGAGCTTCACTGCTGTCCAGCATTCCCAGATCCTTTTGGGCTCAGAGAAGTGGGATCTATCCACCCAGAAGAGAGCACATCGAGGGTTTGGGCCAACCTTCAGGTCAGAGCTTTCAGGTCCAGCTTCTCAAGCAGAGCTGTGCCCTGCAGAGCTCACCCTCCATCCCTGGAGGGAACTGGGACAACAGGATGCCTCCTGTACCACACCAGGCTAAAAATAATCCACAGAACAACAGGCAGCAGAACAACTTCTGCGAGATGTTTCTGTCCTCAGCTCTTGGCCAACTTCCTTCCAAGGCTGCCACACTGCCCAGCCTGTCTGAATCCCATCTCCAGCTCCAGGAGTTTCCATCCCATCCTGTGCTCAGGCTGTGAATAACTGCCTTGTTATGTACATGCAGGGTGGAAGGGTGGGGTGGAAAAAACCTCTGGTAGGAGCCTGTCTTGAGCTTGCAGTAAATACTTACCCAACAGAAATGAGATTTGGCAGCCGTGAGGAGAACTTCTGGAAAATCATTTCAGGTTCCTAGGAAGTGAGGGAGGCATTTGGTAAAGGGTGGGGACAATTTTCTTCCCCTTGATATTTCTTGTCTGAGAAAGGGGAAGACCTAATTCTTCATTAGTGATCTAAGGAAATCCCCTGTACCTAATAAAATATCCTCTGTGCCTTGTCCATGCTTGCCCTGTCTGTAGGGAAGCCTCAGCAGGAACCTGGAGCAGGGAAGTGCTGGATCTGTCCCTTTCCAGCAGTCCCAGGAGCTGTGGGAGACACCCAGGCTGCCTGTCTGGGAATGCCAAGCAGAGGAAGGCAGAGGGCACAGGAAAATCTGTCAGGAGACATCACTTTAAATCACTGAAAGGTTCCTGTTATTCCAAACCTTTTGACTACTGGGGAATACAAACATCATAAAGTAATATTTTGTTTTGCTTTTCTTCATTGTTTTCTGTTCTCATCCTTGGAACTGGCCCACAACTATTTACCCAGCAGGGAATCAAATTTGAGGATTAAAGCTACTGTTTTAATTCATAATAGATGAGTTTTCAGTGCAATATATTTGTTTTACTGTATAATTTATAAACACCCGGTCTCACATCTGCACCTTCCAAGGCAGCAAGGATTCCTATCCCAATGATAAAGGACATCACTTAACCTGGGCATTTGAATGGTGAAGTACTTAAAATTTATCAAAATTAAAAATTCGTTGTCAACAAAGTTCTTCAATACGTAACCACTTGCTCACAGATATAAACATGTGAAGTAATTGTTTCATTGCTGGGACTATGACTTAAGGCAAAATTTGCACCAGCTTGGAATAATTTATGGGAAATATGTGCATCTCAATCATCTGAATGGGCTGGAGATTATTTACATGTTTTGTAAATATTTTTTTATATATTATACATATTCCCTATATTTTAAACATATTCAATTTAAAATTAAAAACCCAGCTGTATAATGCAGAAGGCCATAAGCGTGTGAGGGCACTCCCTTTAGAAGGAACATTTTTAATATGAAGTACTCTATATACATTTTTATTCCTTATTTCACTTTGCTGCACATTTGTTTTTATCCTTGCTGAGATTTTTGTTGCTAGAGATGGACCTGAAACAAAACATTTGTCTTTGTTCTCCTCCTCCAGTCAGAAAAGTTGATTGTCCAATTATGGAATTAACTTTAAGTGGTGTTCCATCTGCTCCTTACACCGCTGCCACCCTTACTGATGTCCCTCCTGGAGGGTGGGAAGGTTCTAAACATTAAAAAATTTAGCAAGCAGAACATTGTGGAAAACAGAGTGCCTGCTGTGGGGCTGAGCTCTCACACCTGCGCCGGGCTGTGAGGACACGAGACGAACTTCAAAAATTTTGACTCCAAGGAATCAAATCCTTTTGCTCAACAGCTCAGCTCTTCTCAGTCTGCAGAAGGAGCAGCACAAATCTTCACTGCCAGAGCTCCACCTGCCCTCTGGGTGGTTGGAGTTTACAGCTCCTCTTGTTTTCCTCACAGCTTTTTTGTTTGCTCCGAGGTTTACGCGGCGCTTCCGTCCTGTTTGCATCTACAACATCTCGCTCTCACGCAGAGGGTGGAGGCACCTCTCCAGACACTGATTCCTGTAAACTGATGGCTTTGATTAGTTTAGATGAAAGAGGCTCTTATTATAAACCAGCCCATGCTGGGTGCATGTCTGTGGGTGGGTGGTTCACCCCGAGAGGGGAGAGAGGCTCCAGACCCAGGGCTGGGGTTTGGTGCTGCAGGAGCTCCATCTGGAGACTCCTGACATCTCCCTTTTCATCCCATCCACTGCCTCCTGTGACACTGACGATGTTTTTGAGGTAAATAGGAATGACCACTTTGATTTGGCCATCCCAGAAGGGATTTTGCCCTCAGCACAGGCTCAAAGGCCATTCTCCATCCCAAGCCTGAAGGCTGGGGATAATCAAGCCACCAAGCAATTTCAAGGACCTTTATTTGGAGCAACTGATTAATTTATTTTGTTTCCCTCTTTTTCCTTTTTTTTTTTTTTTTCATTCTGGCTGTTATGAAGGAACAGAGAATGTAGACAATGCTGGGATTACTGCCTATGTGTGATCTCTTGGGGAGCTGTACAGGTGGAACCTTTACCAAGGGGACCTTCAGCAGAAACAAGAGCAGGATGCTACATCTGACACTGTGCTCCTGACACAGAAGGAGGGGTTTTTGTCAGCTGGGTAATGAGGGAGTAAGGCCTTGTCAGGCTTTAATTTGTGTGAGCAGAATGTGTTTAGACTGGGTGAGGAGGATGTTTTGGCATTGGGCGATGAGGATGTTTGGTTAAGCCGCTTGATAAGTTGGGTAAATCTGACATCAAAGACTTTGATAAGGTATTTCTAAGATCTTTGTGACTTCAGTGATGTTGTTAGCGCAGAAATGATTTAAAGATAAACGAACTGACACTTCACCAGCTAAATAGGTTTCCCCCCAAGTGTATTGTAGGGTGGATCAGTGTACACAGCTCGGGGTGAGCTGGGGAAAGAAATGGTTTCCCAGAACTCTTCCTAGCAAATTGAACAACCACCTGCTGGTCACTTCCTTCTGCTGGGCAGGAGAGGCGTGTACAGGAGGGATAATGAGCTGACACCAGCTCCTCGGATCCTGGCAGCAGAAATCAGGAGACTCGCTGAGATCAGCGTGTGATGACTTGCAGGGCTTTCAGTGCAACCAGCACCAAACCCAGCAGAGGCAGCAGGGGTGTAATTAGATCTTACCCAAACAGGAGGCCAAGGAGGCCCTTTGGCTGCTGAGCTCCACCAGGGAGCCAGGAGCAGAGCAGGAGACCCAGAAGGGGCAGGGATGGTGTCAGAGCCTTGCCCAGAGCTCTGTTTGCTGCACAGAAATCCCTCGGGGGCTGGAATCCCAACCCTCTGTGACCTCTTGGAATTTCTGCCTCGAGGGCAGGACAGCACAGCCCCTTGGGGGACACTGGGGGAGCACTGATAGGACTCAAAGTTGCCCTGGAAATATCCAGGTTATGGGAGAGGGCTGGCAGGGAATGGGGAATGCCCTTTCCAGAGCACTCAGGAGCAGCGTTCTGCCCGTGGGCAGCCCAGAGAGGGGGAAGGTTTCTCCTTTCCCACCAGCACAGGGGGTGAACCACGGCCCTGCTTTGCTTGGCTCCAAGTGGGGGATGACTGCACTCAATCTCAAATTTCCTACCTTTTTCCACTACAGAAAAAGGTGATTTTAGTGTACCTGAAGGCAGCAATTTTCATGGGCAGAGCAGGCCAGCAGTGCTCTTCACTCTTAGGTTTGAATTCTGTCCCAGGCTGTCTCCATGCCCAAGGCTGCTCCAGCTCCCGCAGTTCTTGCCCACCTTCCCCAAGCAGATCAGGGCTGTAACTCACCCAGCTGTCCCCGAGGTCTCTGAGAGGACTTTCTTTCACCTCAGTGGGTGTTAGAGCATGAAAGCAGCAGGAGGAACAACCCTTTTTGGTGTTCTCCACTTAATTTTGTCATGGGATCATTTTTGGATGTAGGTTTTCGTTCCTAAGCTTTGACTGGTCAGGGAATGAAGGTGATAGAAAATAAGGAGAAAAGTTGTTCTTCTAAATAGTAAAAGAGATTTTCTGCTCTGAAGTAAATCCCTGTGTCCTTTCTTTTCCAAGGACTCAATGCAAAACATGGGCCAAACCCAGCTAATGAAATTCTATTTATCTTAATGATCCTCTGGGCACAGGAGATCCTTGATGATCAAACTGAGTTGACACCTGCCACTATTAAGTTCTGCTTCTCAAAACTCTGAGACAATCCGAGCAGATAAACAATACAACATGGTTCCCATTATGATATTACCATAAAGCCAGACAGCCTCATGTTTACCCCATAAATAATTAGTCACCAGGCAAATCAGAAAAAAAATAAAATTATCCCACCATCACCTTAAATTACCTGTCAAACATTTACCTCTGTTTGTCTTTTAGGGCATTTATTTTTTTGCAGTGTGGTCCTGGTCCTTGATTAGTTTAACAACCCCCCTGCATTTTGACAGCAGAAGAAAAGAAGAGGTGATTATTACAGTTACTGCTCTTGCTTTGCCTTGAAAGTCCATTCTAAAGAAGGCATTAGAGGAGGCTTTCTTGTGGCTGAGAGATCAGATTACCACAATTAAAGTAAAAAGGTGTGGTGCTATTTACTCTGCATGTTATGACACATGAAAGAAAGTGATTCAGGCAAGAAAAATAATTACACATTAATTTGTGTTTGGCAACTTCGTTTCATATACGTGGCCCACAGAGCTTAGATAAAAAGCTATTTTGTCCAGCTTTGTGTAAACTGGGAGGAGGGTTTGTGCTGCAGCTTATGAGGAGGTGTCTGTGTGTGAGTGGGGACGAGGAAATCATCTCCTGATCCTCCACCGTGGCTGCATTTTCCACCACGAGCCCCTGCAGTACCCATGGGATTTCACCCAGCTGAGAAATGGTCCTGCAACCCTGAAACTCGGCCTGGGTTTGCCAAAATTCTTCCAGATTTGAGAATTCCTCTTGGTTTTGAGCAGTTCCTGAGCCTTGTGCATGTTTTAGGGGGAATCACACCACAGGCACAGGGGAATTGTTGGGGTGTCCTGTGCAAGGCCAGGAGCTGAACTTGGATCATCCCTGTGGGTCCCTTCCAGCTCAGGACATCCTGAGACTCTGGGAACTCTGGAAACCCAAATTCACACAGGTTTCTGTAAACTTGGGGTCCCTGCAGTGTGGGCTCAGGAGGAAGCTCAGCCTTCCCAGCTGAGCAAAATGTGTGCAATAAATTGTGTGGCAGCTCCTCTTGTGCCTTGAAAATATCCCCTTGATCATCCTGTGATGACACAGGGAAGGAAACACTGGGAAGAAAGGTCCAAAACACCCAGGAGGGTTTCAGGAGTGTCCTAGAGAGGCAGGATGTTAGAGCTGGGGAGAATTATTCAATCTGAATATGACCAGAATGACCACAGTCCTGCTCCCTTACCGTAAATGATCCCCCAATAAACCCTTGACAAAGTCTCAGGCAGAGCAGTTTCTGTGCTAGGCAGATGTTAATTTTACAAAAATGATCTCAAACTGGCATTCCTGCAGCTTTTCATGAAATGGTACACAGACATTTGTGTCAGGTCTGTGAGCACAAGAGCCTCTTCGCTGGGGAAACCACCCTCAAAAATGGAAGAAGCAGCCAAAGAAGCTTCAAAAAGAAGGTTTGCCGTCTTATTTTCATTTTATCTTTTCAGAAGAACTCTCTGTATAAAGTTGTGGAGTCCTTTTGACTTCAGGACAACCTGAAGTTAATGGGGAGATGACAAGAGCAGAGGGTTTGGCCCTCAGGAGAATCTCCTCAAATCCCTGCAGGAATAACTGAGCTCAAGCAAACAGCAGGAATTCATAATGTGGAGAGGACAAATGCATGAAATGCAAACCCACAAAACTTCATTTTCCCACAAAGTAAGCTTTTTGCATAAATCATCATTACCCATTGCAGAGAGGAGGTTTTAATATTAATGCAAGGTTGGCCATCCTTACATCAATATGTATGTTGGACTGGCTGCCTGGGTATGGAAACAGAATGTATTTACATTAGTAAATAAAATAAAATTTCTAAACCTACAGGGGGAAATCCAGCCAATGGAATTGTGTTTGTTTCCTCATAAAAGTTTGTGGGACATTTTTTACAGGGCAGTCTAAAACGGTATCATTTATTCTGCATGCTGATTAAAAATTATATTGATTTAATTTGGCAATTACTGTCCCTTTTCTTACTGCCAACCTATTTTTAGCCTCGCAGACAAGAGACACTGAGCTTTTTTACATACCACCACAAAGCATTAATGCCAATCTGCTAGCTGCAGAGCGGAGGGAGCGCAGGATCCTCTGCAAAATGCTTTTCTTGGCATGGCCCTGGCACGGCTGCATGGCTGGCAGAGCTGTCAGTGCCTTCTGTAAACTCCACCAGTTCCTCATAATCCCCTGGCACTCCTGGCGTGGTTTATTCTGGGTATTGCATGGCTCAGCAGCACCAGGTGAGATGGGAGTTTTTCCCTGGCTGTCCATCCCCAGCACTGCTCAGTAGCAGATTTTGTGGATTATTCCCCAGGATTTGCTCCAGCTGTTTGTGGCTCAGGGGTATCACCAGCCAGAGCTGCCTCCTGCCAAACCCAGAACATCAAACGTGCAGAAAGGCACTTTCATGTGCAGGACAAAGTGTGTTTATGAGAGCTGCAAAATGTCCATTCTGAACCACCAGCTGCCTCTGAGAAGAACAAATCCAAACATTTCTCTCTAGAAATAAACACACAAGCGGTGCATCCCTTTCTGTGTTTACTGGCAGGTGTCAGCACTAAGAAACATAATTATGGTCTGGATAGTCCTGGATCATGATGGTACCTCTGCTTGGGAGCTTCAATTCCTTAACATTCACCTGCCCCAGGGGACTTGGAAGGTGGCCAGAGCCATTGACAGGTTCGTGAAATGTAGGTGGCACCCTCTAAAGTCTCAGAAATGCTTTCAGAAAAAAAAAAGAGAAATAAAAAAAAGAAGTGTGGTGTTTCCATTGTGCTTCAGAAAACAAACCCTTCAGGAAGAAGAAAAAAAAATAATGGAAACATATGAAATGTAAATTGGATACACTCAAAGTTAATGAAAGGAAAATCTTTTTTCCATTTTAGTTAATGTCTTAAATTAGAATTTTGGTATAAAAGCTGGAAAACAGATGGAGAGGATATATATTTTTTTTAAAAAGAATAATTTGTTAGTGAATTTGAGGCTTGTGAATGAGAGTACCTAATAATAGCATTGGCTTGAGCAGCCTTGGTGTAGACTGCAGCTACTTTGGTCCCTCCACTGGATTTGTCCCACTGCACTGCAGGAAGGTGTCTGTGTCCTGCAGCCACATCTAGCACCTCCTGTGGGTCTAATTCAGCCAAAACCTGCTCCAGCCAATGTTCCTGACATGGATGACATCTTCCTCTGCTTGTTACTCCATCCTCCCTTGAACCCCAGCACAGCCCATTCCTGACTCTCTGTGTGGAGATCTTTTGTCCCACCTTTCCCAGTCTGATGTAGTTTGTCTTGAAAATATTAAATTGTTCTAATTTTCTGCCCTTCCCAGTCTTTGCCCACCTTTACCTGTGGGCATCCTATTATATTATTCAGATTTTCCACTGCTCCTTCCACTGCTTTTGGTAAAGCTCATCAAACTGTACATTAGCAATTTACACCGAAAAAAATAATGAGGAAAGGTTATAAATCCTCGTTTTGAAATTGCCCATTAAATACTGTTTTTCTTTAAAAAAACCTCAATTATTCCTCTTTTTCCATTCCACAGAGCTTCCCATGTATCCTGTGTGTTTATCAGCCATCTTGTTTGCATAGCTGCTCCCCAAGAGATCTGTCACTGCTGGCTCACAGCACACTCTGCTGATTTACAGCAGCAATTAATAATTCCACATCTCTTGGGAGGGGATGGATTTCTATCTCACGAGGAAGAGCAGCAGCTGATACCCACAAAATGCTGATGAGCCTTTTTTCCATCTGAATCCAAACACAGGGTTCATGCACGGGTGACAAGGTGGGGAGGAAGGCGTCGAGCGGGTCTGGAGGGATCAGAGCTCCAGGGAAGCCCCAGGTAGGGAAGTCCCAGGGAGTGGGGCTGATGTCCTGCCCTGACTCACTGGGGTCTGTCCCTCCACCCCTGTGGGTCCAGCTGGCCCTGTGGCCATCCCACACTGGGACTGGCTGGCCCTTCAGGTCAGCAGCTCCGGAGCTGGGGGCAGAGTTGTGCAATTAAACTTGCAAAGCACCAGCCCACACTCAGACAGCCCTATCTGATCCTCCACCAGCAACCAGGCTGACACACACCATTGATTGCTAGGCAGAGGGAAGGCAAAAATGACCAGGTTTGCTGCTTTCATTAAAATAATTCTGGGCCTGAGTTTTGGTCTCTGCCCTTCATCTCATGCCATCCTCACCAAGGGGAATTTAAACTGAGGGGAGCTGCTTTCCCTGCAGAGCGAAAACCAGGGGTTTGTACCAACACAAAGCACCAGGAGACCCTTCCTTCACCCTGGCCTTTGGTTGCACTTCTGGGCATTCACTCAGCTTGGAGAGCACCAATTTTCTCAGACAGTGGAGTGTGAAAAGCCTGCGAGTGCAAGAGGCACGCAGACCCCATCGATAACAACAACAACCTCATTCAGCAGTCGTCCATAAATTTCTCCTGCCTCAAACACTGTTTACTCCAACGTACCTGAGTGTTCCTTGGCAACAGGAAAAGTGGACATCTTAAAGCTTCCAGGGCTGTCTTTGCCCTGACCTTGTGTGGCAATTAAACCCCTTTACAGCTTAGCACATTTTTGACCTTGCCTCATGTAGGCTGCATGGCTTTCCCTTCCCTCCCTGCTAATCCCTCCACTCTCCTTTTCCAAAGCTTTCCCACAAACACACTGAACCAGGCTTGGGAAGCAGCAGGAACAAGAACACTGAGCTAAATCTCCAGGTTCAGCCCACTCTCTTGTCTATCAGATGAGGACAGTCTTTGGGGTTTGGACTGTCCAGTGCCGAGCACACAGACAATATCCAAAATGCTGAGGGTTGACCTGAAGCATCAGCATTCTCCTAGGTTTTTACAGAGATAAACTGGGAACTTCTGGAGGCACAGGCAAAGAAGGAAGGGAGAAAATCTCCCTGGGTTGCTTTTAGTGATTTGAAGTGATCCTAAGCTGAAGGCACCTCGGCTGAGGTTGGCTCTGCACACACATCCAGATCCGTTTAATAACCTGGATGTACACAATTGCCTTTCAACCTAGAGCATTATATAACACTTCACATGGTTTTGCAAGGAGTGTACCAGGGAGTATTTGCAAGGAGCTGAGCCAAGAAGCTGTACAGACAGCAAGGCGTCTGTGTTGCCACTACAAAGTGGATGTTAATTACCTAAAACAATACATGTAATAGGCGAAGAGAAAAATGCTCTGAGCTGCCTTGCCATACCCACTCATCTAGTGCATCTCTAACTGCACAGTTATTTAGCCTGCAGGGATCATAATTAGCTGCTTCATAAATTAATAAGGGAAAGGAGGAGGGAAGGGGGAAAGCTACCAGTGCAAGAATGGTGGGAAACTTTAGATAGGATGTTTCTCGAAGAATGTCGTTAGCAGGCATAATTGCTTCATTAAATAAAGGCACAGACAAATGCACAGGGATCCTCTGTCCCTCGAGAGAGAAGGGTTGGAAGGGTTGCTTGATAGGCACTGTGAGCATCTGAGTTGAAGGACACCATGGAGGTGCCAGCCAGTGCCCAGCATGACAAAATCTTCCCAAAAATCCATGAAAAAGTGACGTGTGCCTGACAGTGATTCATGCCCTCCTCTAACACCATCCGTCCACGGCACCCAAAGTGTTGCAAACACCAGTTTGGGAACCCTTGCAGGGTGTCACGAGCAGGGTGAAGGCACTGTCCCTGTTGTGCTGATGGAGAAACTGAGGCAGGCAGTGACACATCCTGCTCCAAGTCCCCTGGCAGGTCAGGATCAGGCCAGCTGCACCAACCACCCTGGGCAGGATGAGCCTGTTGGAATCCCGTTTCCATCGCTTCATTCCGAGTTCATAAAAACAATGGGGTTTATTTCCTCTATTATGCAAAGAATTTACAAGGTGGGAGAAGCTTCTCCCCGCTGCCATCAGACACCAGCCCCATTGAGGTAATTAGCTGGTTCCAGGCTGGCATTCACACATCCTCACACACCATTACCACAGCCTGCTTTGGAACCAGAGCCTCCTGTGAGGCAGTGGAAATAGCTCCAAAAGCCCAGGAAAACGGACAAAGCTAGAGGCGCTGCACCACGTTCCTCCTTTTGTGAATTTTATCTTCACAGACTTCCACACTTTTAATCTCTTAATCCACCACAACTCTTCTTGGATCCAGAGCCTGCCTTTACGGGCTCTTTCTACATATTTTTTCCCTTAAAAGCCAGGCTTCTTGAATCACAGGGAGGTGAGGGATGTGACTTGACTGGGCTCCAACAGCAAGTCTCAATGATTCAAAGTCAGGAGTGGAATTCAGCTCCCAGGCTTCAAGGAAAACTGGGCCAAAAGGAAACTCTGCTTTTCCCATTCTCCCTTGGCCTGCCAGCTAAAAGTGAGGCAAATGGGGAGCCTGTCCCACCCTGAGCAATGTGGAGAGAGTGCTTTATAAAACTGCAGCTGGTCAGGTTTGTGGTGATCAGTTTTCTCCAGGAATATGTGGGGTTTTGAGAGAAAGGCATGTAGAGTATTTTCCACTTGATTCTGAAGTATCCCCTGTGTGTGCTTGTTTGCGTTCATCCTTGCTAAACACCTCATCTCCTGAGCCTCCTCCCCTTCCCTCAGTGCTGGGGTTGGATTTTTTTTTTGCTGTTTTCAACTGTCTTTATGCTCTTCCTTCCTTTTCTCTTCCTGGCCAAGGCTCTGGCAGTTTCTCTAATGAAAACAGTTGCTTGCATGCAGAAAGTATTTTTGCTGTACATTAAAACCTTCCCTTCTTTTTTCACTCCCCTCCAGAATGCCCATTTTAGGATCGTGTGTCTCTTGCACAGTCTTGCTTTATTTCCTGAGCTCCCCACGTACTGCTCCACCATTACTTAATTTTATCTTTCCACTTTTTTCTCAGTGTCTAACCATGGCTCTGTTCCTGACTGTTCTTTTTTCCATATTCCTCCTTTCCCAGCCCATCTCGAGCTTCCCATTGCCCTGCAAACCCAGGACACAACCTCACGTTTTTATTTGCCCAGAAAAGCAACTTTCTTCCCACGTTACTGAATCCAGCAGAGCCCTGGGATGTACCAGCCTGCCCATGAGTTAAACTCCTGGAAAGTGAATGCTGGAATCTTATTTGAGGAAATTTCTGCAAGTCTCACTCTGTGGGACTGAATTTCTGTGGCTGACTCTCCAGGTCCCTGGGTCTGCCCTCTCCCTTCCCCAGGGAGGATTTCCATCAAGGACTGAGCTGGCAATAACAAACCTCTCCCCTCCCACCCCTTTTCTCCTTATAAATTTCCATGGCACAATAAAGCATTTTCCAACCAGGACCAGTGCTGAACCTTCTGACAGAGCCATTTAGATTTGGGGTTTTCTGCTCGGTTGGCTTCCTAAAACTCTTGACTTCCAGTGGCAAAGTTCCCACTGACTCCAGAGGGCCTTGGATTTCAGCCTGTGTGTGGCTGGAGCATCTCTGACCCTGATCAAGTTCCTAAAGGTAATCAAGCACAAGTGGCAAAATAAAACTTCCAGATCATTCCATCTATAGTAATTCAGCAATAATTTCTTACCGTGCTGTAAAGTGTGTGAAGTATACCCCTTAAAATAGATTTTTGCACTCTTATTGATGTTTTTCCAGAAAGGATCTGCTTTTTGCCCTGAGGATATTCAATCTCAGGCCTTTCACCCAACACAGAAGCAGTGCAGAGAGCTTTATGATAAGCAGGAGCTTTTTCAAGATTTATTCTGCCTGAGTTGCTCCTTGACAGCAATGATAAGGAGCCTGCAGTTTTCAGGGGTTGGAAAATCTCCTCTATATAAAAGCATTGCAGTGGTTTAGGTCTAAGTAGCTCAGATTCCTGACTTCAGGCCTCATCTTAATTTCATATATTTAACTTAATTGATTTCAATAGGCTTCTGATGACTTGCAGTGGGGGAGGTGGGTCAGGCCTCTCATTTCTGTTTTGATGGCGCACTGAGATTCCATAAGCACCCAGATAAATCCAGTTCTCTCTGTGAGCATGAGTCATTCCCTGACTGGTGAGAAGGTGAGCTCTGGTCTCTTCCTGGCATTCCCTGCATGCCAGAAGGGAACTGGAGTGAGATCAGGAGCTGTGGCATTGCACCAAGGGCTCACCAAGACAAAGGAGAAATGGAGACACACGTGGCACTCTCCCCCAGGATCACAGGGGACATGAAATGACCTTTCCTGAGCTGTCCCTTTCCTTCAGCCACTCCTGGCAGGAGCTGGGGATAGCTCTGGCCATGCCCTGCTGGTGGAAGTCCCTCAGGAAAAGTGGCAGCTCAGTTCTCCAGGGATAAGAGCAGTCCCATGGGGATGGGTGCCATGGTCAGGCACTAACCCTAATCTTAATATCTAATATTAATAATCTTAATATTAACAATTAATAATTCTGGTGCATGAGGCATTTGATTCACTCTCCAGCAGTGAGGGGGGTTTCAAACCCCTTTTTCTGGGGTGGCTGATGGCACTCAGGTCCAGCCTGCAGCAGCAGCCAGTTTTGCCTCCCAAGTCAGTGACAGAGCTGTAGCTCTTTACTCCACAGCATCCCAAGTACCTGAGCAGCACTGACCCTATCACTCCAAAAATCACCCAGCAGGAAAAGTCTCTGTCAAATAGAAATCCAGATTAATTTCAGGAACTATGAAATATGGACCTATTGGACTCAATTAAACCCCGAGGATTTAATTTGTGCGAGCACAAGGGTAATTGACTCTTCCAAGTCCCAAGTTCTTGTGTGTGCAGCAATTCCAGTTGCTCTCAAGACAGCCACCTGTAAGCATGGATTTCTGCCTGCTGAAAAGGCTGCTGGAATCAGGGAAATGGGCTTTAATTCCAGCCCTGGTGCTGCTCAGGGTTTGCAGTGTGCCCCTTCTGTCCCTCCCTCTGCCCTTCTCCAATCCCTTGCAGCCACAGCATGGCCTGGGTCCTCCTTCCTCTGCTGCCTGCCTGGGGATGTCAAATCTTGTCATGTTTCATTGGTGACATCCCAAACCCCTCCTGCAGTGGGAGAGGAATCAGGGACTGAGACCATGGCAGAGAATTCTGCATTTAGGGAGCACTGGTGCTTTCCCAAGGGGAAAGGCTGTATCCATCCTCTTGTAGTGGGATCATTGTGTTCTGCATCCATCTGGAGAATCAGGACCCTGCCAGCACAGCTCTGCTCCCAGCCCAAATGTCAAATGTCTCTTTCCACCCTGCAGAGTGACTTGCTGCCTCTGAGATCACCAAAAGCCAGAGCTCTTTGCATTTCTCTGCTGCCTCTGCCTCGATGTTTTAATGCACTTTACAAAGCTGCAGAGGAGCCTTCAACTCCCCCTCCCCAGGAAATGTGAGCTCTGCACTGCTGAGGCACTGAAAAGTGAATTGGTTTAATTTCAGTCACACCACATCCTTGGCAGAGCTGTGAAAGGAACCTGGGAGACCTGGGGGGTTTGAGGGGCAGGAGATTTCAGCAGCACAGAGAGGCCACTGGGCTCTGCTCATAAACAACTTCTGCATGGCCCTCGGGAGATCCAGCAGGTGACAGAGCTACAAACAGGGATGAAAATCTTGTTGGAGAGGGGATTTCAGTAATGCCAAGTGGCAGATGAGGTATTGGGGGATTATATTGCAAAACAGGGGGTTTGTCCTTGGTGGAGCAGAACTGCAGCACACGATTTTCCCAGTTCACACAGTTCAAGCCTCTGTGTCTCTCCCTCAAAAATGTTACTGACTTTGTCTTATAATTCAGATAGATGGGCAAAAAACCAGAGTGGGAGACCAGAGAAAGTTTGGTGAGTCTCCCCTCATGGAAAATAGAAAACTTTACTCTTGTAACAATTCTTGTAAAAAAAGGAAAATAAAAAAAAGAGAATTGCAAGGGTGGAGAAGACTTAAATCAGAATCAAAACTTGAGCAAGCAGGACTTGAAAGACAGCTTGTTTCTTCTTCTTCTTCTTTTTTTTTTTTTTTTTCTTTTTTTGCCTCCTGGAGAGATCTTGGGTAAATAAAGCCTGGCACAAACCCTCCTGCCCCAGCAGCATGTTTTGAAGAAGGGTGAAAGCAACATGTTGAGGTGGTATTTATGTATTAATTAATCAAATTAGCTGAACCAGAAGCAATCATACAGCTCAGAATGTCATTTGTGGCTTCTTGTGCCAGGCATGGGACACCTGCCTTTGACATTGAGCACTCTCACAGAAGGCTCTAAAGAGGAAAATCAAAATCACTTCCTTTTTTTCCTTTCTCTGGCCCAGGAAACTCTTCTTTTTTTTTTTTTTTTTTTTTTTGTCGGCTCTTTTTTCCCCCCTATTCTTTTTTTCCTTGTCACCAAGATTTCTGACTCACAGCACATGGAGAGGGAATTAGTCACAAGCTATTTCCTGTTTTCCAGATAACCTCACAGGCTGGGCCTTCGTGGTCAACAGCACAACCAGGTGGAGTGCAAGGTAGATGAGAACCAAGCCCTGGCATAAAAACCCCACAAAACTCATTGTTTTATCCTCACAGGCATCTTTTGTGTTGTTGGTGTTTCCTATAAAGGAATGGCATTTTAAAGTGATTTTAAAAGGCATTTTTAAAGTAATTTAAAGTTCTTTATGTTCATGGATTTATCTCCTGTGAGGTTTTCCAGGGCAAATGTGCCTTTGCTTGTGCTGCTCTTGGAGCAGATTTCATCATCAGCTGGTGAAGGTGAAGCTGCTGCCTTGTAAACCTCTCCAGGGACAGGAGCACACTGGGAAAGGGTCAGAATAATTTCCTGCATCCAACACCACCTTTCCTCTGCCACACCATTCCTTGTGCAGCGTTTGCTTTGCAAATGCCACACAGAGAGGTGACATTCCCCCACTCAGGGAGGGTTTCTGTCCAGGCTGCTTCAGCCCTGTGCCCTCAGCTACTGCCAGCTGAAAATCAGATTCACCTGATGCCAGCTGAGCAGGCAGGAAGGGGATTCCATCCCCATCACCAAGGAACCTGCTTGGGTCAGGGAGAGCCCTGAGGTGCAGTCAGAAGTGCCCTGAAATGGATCCCAAATTGAATTTTAGGGGTGCCAGTGGGCACTGAAGGGGCTGGATCAGCTCAACTCCACCTCTTGTCCTGCTCCCTGCTCAGCTCTGACCTCGTGGCCAGGCTGGCAGTGCCCAGGGGTGTGATCACACCTTGGGTGATCACAGGTGTGATCACAGCCTGAAATCCAGGCTGTGACAGCCACCAATTGCAGAGACAGCAAAATCAGAGCTCCCCAAGGAGCGTTGGCACCCCTGACTTGCACTGGGAGCTCTGGGCAGGAGATGTTGGCCCTGATTTATTGCTGTGCATGTTGACAGCAAGCCTGCAGCGCTTTCTTTCCAAAACACCTCAATTTTCAAGTGCACTGGCACACGTGTCCCCACCCTTGGAAGTGCAGCTGGCTGGGGTGGGGGGGAGATGTTGCTTTTTCAAGCAAGTTGCAGCATTAAACAACCACCTTGGATAAGGAGACAACAAGACTTAACCTAAAAGGAACTGCAGGAGATCTGAAAGCAGGAGGCAATTATGCAAATTGCAATTGGAACGGGATTACTCAGGCTGGAGCCATTTAGTGCAGCACAGGCTGGGAGGTGGGATGTGCCAGGGGCAGTGGGGATGGACATTCCTGGGATCTGCCACTGCCTGTCCCTGGAGATGCCACAGCTGCAGGCACAGCAGAGAGGGAGCTGGCACCAGCTGGGGCTGCCCTGGACAGGGCAGCACCACTCCCTGTGGTCCTCATCTCCTTCACCATGGAAGGATGAAGGAATTCTCAAATGGGCAGGACAATAAACCCTGTGGCAAGAAGAGAAATAAAAGGGTCAGGATTGTTGCTGAGCCAGCCAGGACTTGGCTTCTTTTTTGGAAGGAAGATGCCAGAGTGTTTTAGTGTTTTCATGGCTGTGCCCAGGAAGATTGGAAGGGTTTTGCACCATCCAGCCCTACTCAAATATTCTACTCTATATGGAGAAAAAGCTCCACTGGCAGGCTGGGCTCTTCCCAGAAGGAAAACACCCTGGTGGTTGTCATCTCTGGGTGTTGTTTTTGGTATAACTCACCCAGCATTCCCACTTGGGGATTCAATCATGATGAATCTTCCCAAACATTTCTGGGTTTTGAAGAAAAAAAATAAATATCAATGCAAGGTGACTTCATAGCTATCTTAAAATAGAAGGAATGGATAGCAACTCATTAAGCTCATAAAAGATGGGATAATATGTGCTGAAAGTAATTGTTATCATCAAATGTGGTTAAAATTAGTCACCAGCAAGTTAAAACTAAGCCTTACATCCAGGTTCCTTGCTGAAAGGCTCTTGCTACTGTGTGAAGTGCAGAATAAGAGAGTGAGTACAGGAAAAAACATCCTCAGTGGTTTGGCTTGTCTGGGACAGTGGTAACAGAGCAGGGGGTTTCACACTCAGGCATCAGGAAAGGTCAGTGAAACTGCAGCCCCTGACCTCGGCCAAAAGCAGGGAAAACAAAGTGAGGATTTTCAAATCTTGAAATGCTGATGACAATTGGGCTGTTCAAGCCATCTATTACTGCCTCTGTAATCTGGGGCTCTGTGCCTTAAAACCTTTTCCAGAGTCACAGAATTATGGAATCATTTAGGCAGAAAAACCCCTCAAGACCATCAAAGTCCAACCTCTAACCCAGCACTGCCAACCCCACCCCTGAACCCTGAGTGCCACAACTGCTCAGCTCCTGATCCCTGCAGGGATGGCAACTCCACCACCTCCCTGGGCAGCCGTGCCAGAGCTTGGCAACCATTTCCATGGAGGAATTGTCGGTGCAATCCAACCTAAACCTGCCCTGGCACAGCCTGAGGCTGTTTCCTCTTGTCCTGTCACTTTTTACTTGTGACACTCCCCAGCTGTCCTCTCCTGTCAGGAGCTGTGCAGAGCCAGAATGTCCCCCTGAGCCTCCTGTTCTCCATGCTGAGCCCCCCAGGCTCCCTCAGCTGCCCCAAATCCTTCCCCAGCTCCATTCCCTTCCCTGGACATGCTCCAGCTCCACCTGGGTCACCCCATCAGAGCAGCTCAGTCCTTGGGGTACCAGCTGCAAAAAGGACAACCCAAATCATTAGGAAACAGGAAAAGTGACTTTTATTTTTTGGTCCAAGACCTCCCAGCTTTGTGAGGTCTTTGTGAAGATCCTTTGTGGTCTCTGAAGGTTTCATTTGTCACGGGTTTGTGTGCCTGTGAGCTGTGCACGTGCTGGGGGACGTTTGCTCTCCCATCCCTTGACAGACCCGGGCACACCTGAGGCTGAACTCACTGGAAAATGAGACTGTTCTAAACTCTCCCTGCCAAAACTTCATTAAGTTAAAAGGGCTGCAATTATAACTTACCTTGCACCAGGAAGGGCAGGTACAAAGCTTGATCCTGCAGAGTTTTGGACGGGATCCTTGGAAATCTCTGGGTTGGGGTGGAAATGACTCTGGGAGCTTTTGGAAGTGCTTTTGCTGTAAAAGAGTGATTTGCACATAATCAAAGCCTCTTAAACACCCAGACTGGCTGCCCTGAGGAGACTCCTTTAACCTGCTGGGTTCATACCCTGCTCAGGACTGGACAAACCAAAGCCTCAAATGATGAATCCAGTGTAATGTGAATATTGAGGAACTCTGCTAATTAAAAAACCCAAACCCCTCACCACAAAAATGATTCCCCTCAGTCCTCTCCTGACAGAAAGTTTTGTCCTAAGTGAGGAACAATTCCCCAGCTGATTTAAGGACTCCCACACAACCAAGGAAAATCACTGAGGTTTTGTGATAAGTTCCCTCATGGTGTTCCCTCCACTGAAAATCAGTGTTTGCAGTCCCAGGAGTTGGCACCAGTTTTTCCTCTGGTGTCCCCCTGCAATTCCAGCAGCTAAAATTCTGTCAAACTCCAAGCACTCATGGAAGCCACTGAGTGAGGGTAAAATAAAGGTCAGAGAAAAGCAGATAAAGCCTGGTTTTTAACCTGCCCCAGGAAAAGTGGGACCCCTTGGGGAAATACATCTCTGAATTCTGCCTGTGACACTCTGGTTATGGCAAAAATCTTCCTAAACTCACAAAGCCACTCAGAGCCCAGCGAGAAAAGCAACATGGTCAGTGTGTGATGGATAATTTCAGTGTTGGTTTTGTAGGTTGCAATTTGCAGCTGTACACTGGAGTTATACAAGTGAGAAAAATGTTATTCTCCCTCTCCAAAAATAATCTTTTGCTACTTGGGGTTAGGTTGGTGTAGTCCTAAATCTCTGTGAATGTAGTTGCAACTCCTGTTTAATAAAACTCCAGAGGTGATCTCGTTTTATCAGCCTTCATCTGTAATTAAGGCATTTAATATTCAAACTCTTTGATGTCATGTCATCTTTGAAACATAAATAAGAAGTTTGTCTCCATCTTCAAAATTAAGATAAATGAGTTGGAAGGGCAAGTCCCCAGAGAAACTTTTAAAAGCTATTTGGGTATTTTAATAGCTACCAAAAAGAAATAAAAAATAACAACACTGATATTAAGAAAACACATTGGTAGAAAGCTGAAAACAGTTTTATAGGAAGTGAGCAAGACAAGTTCCATCTGAGCAGAGAACCTGGACACAGGCAGGTTTGTGACTGTTTGCTGTTGGGTTTTTTTGGTCCAGGTGATTTGTTTGCAGCCAGGATCTCAAAGCGCTGCAGTGCATTCCCAGTCACCCTCCCCGCTGCTATCAGATGGCAAAACAAGTCCTGGCACCCCGTGGAGCTGGGCCTGATGTGCTGAGATAGCCAGGACAGCCCGTGGGGCTCTGCCCCGTGTTTAACAAGGGAATCAGTGGGAATGGGGCGCCCACTCTGCCCCAGCGCTGCACTGGATGGAGCTGCACCGGGATGTCCGAGGGAAAAGGGATCCCCTCTGTCCAAGCTTGGGATCTGAGCTTTGGGGAGTGCTCTCCTCAGCCCTTTTCCTCCCCTCACCTGCCCTGCAGTGAATCTCACCCAGGTCTAGCTGGAAATCTCTCTCAGCAGCGCCAGGGCTCCAGAGCTCCCTGTCCTTCCTGCCCCAGCCACACCACTGTCCTGCACTCCCACGCACGGGCACTCAAGGATGTGCAGCTCCTTTCCTGCCTCACTCTTCCCTTCAGACTTGTCAGAAATCTCCCAAGTTCTTCTGGCTGCAGGCCCATTTCCAGCCTCTCCATCCCTGGGATCCCTGGATCTCCGCCAGCTGGGATGGGAGCTCTCCTCCTGCCTGCTCGTAACGAGAACGTGCACACGTTGAAGTTTGTTTTCTTCCCAAAGCCTTTCTTGGAGGGTTGGAGGTGTGTAGGAGGGCAGGCACACAAATCCTGTTATTTGTAGGTTCAGAGCAGTGCGTGGGAGGAAGATACAGGAATCCCATTAGTCATTAAAAGATTTTAGAACAGATTCCTTAGGCAAGACTTGGAAAAGCTCTTCCTGGCTGCCTTCTGATGGTGTTTGGGTCTTCCATTACCCCACCAGTCCATGTCCAGTCAGGCTGGGAGAGTGCCCTCTCCTCTTCCTCCCTCTTCCTCCCTACTTCCTTTTATTTCTGCTTTGAATCATACAGAATTCTTCTCAATTAGCAAAATTTGCCACCATAGTTAATTATATCAAGAAACTGAAGCAGCAACATTTGCATTAAGGCCTTGCTTTGAGCTCGGCACCATGGTCTGCACAGACCCTCTTTCATCCCTAAGTGATGCATAATTCTCCCTGCCCCAAATTTTAATTTCCAGGTGTAAACTGGAAAAATTTCCAGGACTAAACTGGTAAAAAATAAACTTGGTAAAAAAAAAACAACATCCATAACTTCTGATCCTATGAGGAGCTGGCCTTTTTTAGATGTTTTAAAGCACTTGGCTGAATTTTGACGTGACTGTGCATTCCTCTCTCCTGAACACAAGCCAAGGTGATTGATTGGAGCACTGTTAATCACAGGAGAGCAAGGCATGATCCCAGTGAAGTTCACAGAGGAGCTCTGAGCAGTGACAACACGAGGAAGAACAGGTCAAGTGCCAAGGAGATGAGTAGAGCCTGCCCTGAAGCAATTGTATTCCAAAGGCACAAGGGAAGAGGAAAAAAAAAAGCCAGACAAGACACAACACATCCAGAGTGGGAAGTGGGTATTCAGGCTTGGATGTTTCTTGAAATAGGTGGGGTGGCAGTGGCAGTTTGCTAAAAACAGTGTGGGAGCTTGGCTCAGAGCACAGCTCCTCTTGGCAGGTGGGGCTGGGAAAGGCTGCCAGGAGTTTTGGGTGAAGGAGACTCAAGGAATGGTGGCTGATCCTTGGGCAGAACTGTCACCCCCTGGCTGATTCTCCATTTTCTCTAAGCCCATTTTAACATCTCTTTCTTCCTGGACTGGATTTTTCTCCATTTGCTGGATCAGGTGAGGCTGCCCAGTTATCTACCATGACATCTCCAGCAGTTTTCCCCTGCCCCTTGCCTAAGGGAGTTTTGGGGGCTCAGACCAGCTCCAACCTCAGCATCTGCAGCCTTTTCTGTCCCTGGGACTTGGGGAGCTCCTGGCAGCAGCCCCTCCCAGCAAGGAGAGCACTCTGCTGCCTGGGATGCGTTTCCCATCAAGCACCAGATGGATTTTCCATCTTTTCTTAGCAGCTCCTCTAAGCTGGGGATTAAAACCCCAAACTCCCATCTCCAGAGCCCCCTGAGCAGCCTCCCCCAGCTCCAGGAGCCCATCCTGGAGTGCAGAGCCACGTGTGGGTGGCAGCAGAGCTGCAGTGGCTGCCCCATTTGTTTAAACCATTGCTGCACGGCTGGTTTTGAATTTACAAGTATTTAGGAAGTTTTGAGATTCCCAGACTGGAAATGCTGGTATCTCTTCCAGCCTCTGCCTGAGCTAAGGTGTTTTTCACACTAATTCAGGTGGGGGAAAAGGTTCCTGCTGTTGTTCTGCTCCTTTGCTGGTTTTTTGCCTGGGAGATGAAGAATCCTTTTAGACATTGAGCCTTTCATGCTCTGCTTCATCCACTTGAACCTTTCCTTCCAGACTTCAGGGATATAAGAAAAAACCCAGATGTCTTAGGAATAAAATAAAAAAAAAAAGCCCCCAAACCCCCAGCTTTACATGCACTTGGATCTTTCATTTTATAAAAACAGTCAAGCCACAACCACAAGATTTCACAGATAAGAGAAAAAATGTGGATTGTACTTAATTCAATATTATAAAGAAATGCTCTTACAGGGAGACTGCAAGCTGAGCCAAAGCCAGACCAAGACTGCTGACTGATCTGAAAAATGTGAATATTATTCACACTGGGACACCACATCTCATAATGCTCCATGTGTGCTATAGTATATAATTATGAAATGTTTGCATTAAGTAACTTGGGTGCCTAAATACAGATGTTCCTTATTGACATTAATTGGACTTGACATATCTTTGGCCTGCTTTCTAGCAGTCCCCAAAGCATGCATTTCCACTTTACCGTACATATTCTAAAGGAGCTCTGTTCCATATCCAGCTTATTACCAGAGAAAAACATTAGTGCCTCAGCTATCTGTCACAGGTTTCAGGTAAAAATGCAATTGCTTTGCATTAGAGAGTGTGGTTGCTGGGGACTGACCACAAACATTAATTTCTGCTCTTTTTTTATTTTTATTTACAGTGAAAGCTATCCTCGAGACTTAGAAAGTGGTTTTTGTTGTTTTTTTTTTTCCTTTCCAGAGCTGTCATGCATTGTGGTGCCTTTTGCTCTGATTTTTTTATTGCTGTGGCTGAAATGTCAAGTTTCTGAGGAAGAAAGGAATGGGAGAAAGAGAGGAAAAGAGAAAGAGAAAAAGAAAAAAGAGATGGAAGGAAGGAAGGAAGGAAGGAAGGAAGGAAGGAAGGAAGGAAGGAAGGAAGGAAGGAAGGAAGGAAGGAAGGAAGGAAGGAAGGAAGGAAGGAAGGAAGGAAGGAAGGAAGGAAGGAAGGAAGGAAGGAAGGAAGGAAGAAAGAAAGAAAGAAAGAAAGAAAGAAAGAAAGAAAGAAAGAAAGAAAGAAAGAAAGAAAGAAAGAAAGAAAGAAAGAAAGAAAGAAAGAAAGAAAGAAAGAAAGAAAGAAAGAAAGAAAGAAAGAAAGAAAGAAAAAGAAAGAGACAAAAGGAGAAAGATAAAGAAAAGGAAAAAAAGAGAGAACTATGTCCTTGTTTTTAATATAGAATATAAATGGCTTTTGCACTTGTTAGTTTAACTGTTCTGCATTACTCTGCAGTGATGGCTCATCCCAGTATCTGGAGAAAAAGGACAAATATTAAATTTAAAAAAGAGTTCTTAATCTGGCCAGTTCCAAACAGGTTCTCCAGCAGAAAACCCAAAAAAGCCACCAGTTTTCTTTGAGATGACCTTCTTTGGATGTGTCCTGTGTCTGAGACTCAGATCTCAGCTCCTTCAGAATCCCTATGGAACATTAGGTTTTCAGCAAACCTTTCCAAATGGGCTTTTTTTCAAGGAAAGATCAGCTTGGTCTTAGCATTTCCCTGTTAAATTGTAATTTTCAGCTGTTTTGTGAATGAGTGGGAGGTGTTTCAGTGGAAGTTTGTGCTTTTAAGTGAATTCAGAGATGAAAAGACATTTGAAGGTCGGTCTAGAAATTCAGACATGAAAATTTATTCTCCTGATATTGAGGAGAAACTTCCCATCCCTATCATCCCAGGCAGCTCATGGAGCAGGAGAGTTCCCTCATGGAAAATCCTGCTTAAAATTGAGAAGAATGGAAATGAAAGCACCCAGAGCACAGAGTCTGATAAAACTCAGATCCCTCCCTGTAAGAAAGAAAAAAATCTTACTTTTTTTGCACCAAACAGTGAAGGTACAAATGTTTTCTGACTTAAATTCCACTTTCCCAAAGAACATAAATCTCCTCTGAAGACAAATACCTGCTCTTTCTCTTAATATTGCAGGAGAATTTCCTGCATTAGGGGATCTCTTTTCTTCTAAAAAAATGGATTAAAATTCAGAGGTTTTGTACAGGCTGAGAGCTTTCGCCTGACTGAAGGAATAACATTGCTCTCTTTCTTAGAAAAATGCCACTTTATCTTAAAACTGATAAATAAATATCTTAAAATATAAATATTAAAATATATTTTAAAAAATTGAAAATGTCTTTATTATAAATAATAATAAATATTTAAAAACAAATGATAAAATTTTATTATAAATAATAAAATTTCTTTATTTTATAAATATATATACACACGCTGTATATGTATATATATTTTTAAAAAGAAATGCATTTTCTCTTTGATGTTGCCACTGCCAACTATCACAACTCCAAGAATCTCCTGCTTGGGATATGAGATTAAAAGGAATCTTCCCAAGTGCAAGCACGGATTCTAAAGGGGAAAAGGTAAATTTTCCACAGCACAAGTCATTGCTTTGAAATGGATTTTAAAACTAAGCAGCCCTGATCACATCCAAGGCAGGAATATCCCTGTCCCCAGTGTCCCTGGGAGCTGTGAGGAATTCAGATGCAGCTGGAAATTGATGGTGGGGTACCAGAATTTTAAAGGATCAGTGGATTGGTTTTGGAGTGAAGCAAGATAAAAATGCTGTGATGTTAAACAAAAGGCCGTAGTCGCTTCAAAATGCAGAAAAATCATCCCAGAAATCTCAGATCTGCTTGGAGCTTTGCCCCCAAGGAGGCTGGACTTTGCCATGTGTGTTTGCCTGGTGCTGAGTGTGACATGAGTACTAAAACATTCCTCTCCTCTCCTCTCCTGCAGACCATTCCAAATGGCCAAAAAATACCTGACAAAATCATCTGGAGTTCATCATGGGTCATCCCAGGAAGTTTTTGTCCAGGCACGTCCATTAATGGACTGATGAGCTGCTGTCATTTATGAATTAAAGGAAAAAAGAGCTTTTTCTGTTCAGCCTGCTTTTAAATGAGCAAAGTGACAATTCACAATGAGAAATGTGCTAAACCCTCAAAGTCACTCAGCATCCCAATGGCTCAGGTAAGCAAATGCTCTGCTCCAAGTTAATCCCAATTTTATTTACTCCAAACCTGACCTTCTCAGCCCATTTCTGTCACTGCCACCAACAAAATTTCCTTATCTACAGTTCCACAAGCTGCTGGATTTTCAGCAGTGTGTCTCTCTATGAAAACAAATTTTACTTTCTCCAAGGCTTTTTCCTCTGCTGGAGGTTAATTTTCATTTTCCACCTTGAAGATGGGAACCCCAAGCCAACCAAATGAACAGAATTTCTGTCTGAATGTCTTCATCCAGAGGCACAGTTAAGATCTGAGAGAATGCAGCTGGTAATTAGTTCTGACCACAAGAGCTGCAGCAGTAAATCCTGTTCATCTCTGACACCATTCCAGCCAGGAATTTTTATCCAAATCCATGAAAGCAAAAAGGTTCTTTAAGGCCACAAACAGCACATGAATAAAACAATTCCACTCCTATGTGAGGCTGCAGTAAATTCAATTTATTTCCAGCGCCGGGTTACCTTGTCAAGAAATACCAGACAAAGGAATTAGGAGACAAAAAAGAATCTTTGCCTTCCAACTCACTTATCCTCTCAGAGCACACCCTGATGTGCCTTGTGCTCAATTTTGCATTCTGGGAAACCACCACAAATTTGGGTAGAGCAGGCAGAGTGCCCAGAATTCCTTCCAAGTTGGGGAATGGGCCCAGAAGTCTTTAAGTAATGAATCACCTCCAATTCTCCATAATGGCCCTGGCAGCAGCCAAGACACAAAGTTCACCTCTCCTTGTCCTGCAGGAGAGGCAGAGACTTGCAGCTCTGAATTGCCAAGAATCAGGAAAATAACCCAGGAATCGCAGCCAGATAAACTGGACCCATGGCTTTGAGAGGGAAAACACAGGGCAATTAAAAGATTGAGGTAATCCAAGTAAATCAGCTCTGTTCTGAGGGCTGGGGCAAGGCTTCCCTTCCCAGGGATCAGCAATCCTCCTGCCCTGCAGGATGGGATGGCTCGGCCTCTGGACCAGGGGATGGGCAGCAGGGCACACAAAAAAGGATATTTCTTGCTTCTAACTCTGAATTATTCCAGTCTGGCCAGTGGATTTATTGTCCCTCGGCCACCCATCCCTCTGAGCAGCCCAGGCAGCACAAACCTGCAGGGGGGCAGGTGAGGCTTTGTCAGAATTCAGCAAATGAGGAATGCTTCAGTCAGGTCCTGGCAGCTGCTTGCCTGGAGTGTTTGTGCTGCTCCCATCGTGTTCCTCGGCTCCTCTTGCTGGTGAGAAAGATGGGCTTGGACACAGAAAGTGTCTGTGAAGCAAATAAAGCCAAATAGACCCAGAAAAACCCAGAAAAACCCAGATAAACCCAAATAAACCCAAATAGACCTTTCAGGCAGCAGCCCTGAGCCTGCCTGAGCTCCCTTTCCCACAGGTGATTTCCCAGGTAGATCTGCAGCCCTGATTTGGTGGCTCAGACCACGTCTGTGTTCCACCAGGTGGGAGCATAGGCAGGCTGAGATAACACAGACCCTTTGTCTGGAAAAGTCCTTCATGTGTGCATTCCAGCCCAGAGTCAGGGAGGGTGGAAAGTGCTTGGGTAAATTTGGGTTCAGGTAGTTCCAAAATGCAGTCAGAAATCAGTTTATTGCTTGTTTCTCTTCCCTTGGATGTATTTTGGGGATCTGTCAGCAAACAAATGACACCTCTAATGGCATTGCCTCCCTTTATTCCTGATAAAACTGGGATCACAGAGATGGAGGCAGGGAGCTGAGCTGGTGCTAAGATGGTGAAGGTTTTGCAGGCCACCTTTCAACTCCACACTTTTAAAGGCTTTCCTTTCAGAGCTACCTGTATTGTGCATTTATTATTATTATTCCTGCATCACTGTGGCCAGCCCTGAACACTTTTCCCTTTTGCAGGAGCTCTGAGGCTCTTGAGCAACAACAGCAGTGCCAGGAAGGGACCATTTCTGTTTTGGCCAGAGCTTATTCAGAGGAAACAGGTACTGCTGGCCAAGCCTGGAGAGCCCAAATTTCCTGAGGAGATGAATGAGTGCAGCTCTCAGTGTTCTAAATTAGGTCAGGCAGGTGCCCAGGAGCTGCAATAAGCTCAGGAGCTGAAATGAGAACTTCTCATGCTCAGGAAGTAGAAGAGGCAACCCACCAAGGTGTCTGTAGACAGCCTCTCTCCAGGACACCAGCTGGAGCATGGCTTGCCCAAATTATTCCTTTTGGGGGCTGCTGGGAGTGATTTACTGCAGAGCAACAGAGCCCTGGAGCTCACAATCACAACAAAAGGCAGAGGGGGTGCAGGAGGAAGGGGTCTGTGATGAGTGGAGGGTGAGAGGGAAGGTGGGATTGTGTCTCCACTGCTCCAGAGCTGCCTGCTGTGCTTCCCACTGCCACTGGTCACCAGCTCAGGCAGCAGCAGTGGGCTGGAAAAACTCCTAAAATTGCTCAGACAGCGGAGACTGCTGTTTGAGCTGGGAACAGACAGCTCCCTTCAGTCATACAGCATTTTTTTAAGGCAGTATAAGTTTTCAAGGAAAAAAGAAAAAAAAAAGGAAATATTGCGGTGGGAAAAGATGCTTATTTTGTTGGTTGGAAGGAAAAGTCTGGGAGGCAGCAAATTAAAAGGATATTGAAGGTGTTTAGTGTCTGTCTCTTCCTGAATTTTCCTGAATTGCAGTAAAGGAGGTCTTTGTTGTAGAAGGAAAAAAGCAATGACCATCCAGCTTCTGCTACATCTTACCTGCAGAAATGTCTGAAAGTCAAGTCCCTGCCTTGTTCAGTGCAGGAGCATCCAAAGGCAGAGGGGGAAGGGAAGGATTCTTCTTCTTCTTCTTCTTCTTCTTCTTCTTCTTCTTCTTCTTCTTCTTCTTCTTCTTCTTCTTCTTCTTCTTCTTCTTCTTCTTCTTCTTCTTCTTCTTCTTCTTCTTCTTCTTCTTCTTCTTCTTCTTCTTCTTCTTCTTCTTCTTCTTCTTCTTCTTCTTCTTCTTCTTCTTCTTCTTCTTCTTCTTCTTCTTCTTCTTCTTCTTCTTCTTCTTCTTCTTCTTCTTCTTCTTCTTCATTATTATTATTATTATTATTATTATTATTATTATTATTATTATTATTATTATTATTATTGTTATTTTCCTGCATTTTGACCCCATCTCACATTCCAGGCTCAGGTCAAGTGCAGCACTTTATCTTCACCCCGGGGAGGAGCCTGAGCTGCTGCCTTTGATCTGTCCCAGGGTGATGAGTCTGATAATGTTTCCATCTGAAAGCACCAAAGTCAACAAATAGCAAAGCCCAAAATTCCACCTCTGAGAAGGGTAGGAAACCTCCAGGTCCCTGTTGTGTGGGATTTTTTCCCTTAAGAAGCAGCAGTGGAAGCATTAAATATGATTTCCACTTAAAAACTCTCTATCCAAATACTCTTTTAAGCATCATTGTCCTTGATCAAAGAGGATCCAAATAAGCACTGGGAAATCCTCGTTTCCAAATGTTTCCTTGAACTTTCTGCTGGAGTTTCAAGCTCTGCAGTCAGGGTCTGCACAGATTTTTTCACTCTGGAGTTTGGTGTGCAGACCCTGACTCCAGAGTGAAAAATGAAATCAGGAGTAAGAGGCTGCCTCCAGACTGAATTCCTGATTTCAGGCTCAATTGCCAACCACAGGGAAATCTATTTCATCCCTGAAGAAAGGGGGATGGTTTTCCTTGAGCAGCCTCTGGAGCTGATCATGGACAAACTGTGGCTTCCAGAGCCTCTGCTTGGTGCAATTCCAGGAATAGGAGAAAAGGTTTGGAGTAGCTCTTAGACCTTTAGATCTCTTTGAGGAGAAAGCCACCTTGTCTATATTTTGAATTTGTAATAGTGGAAGCTCATAGGGATTGATCCATGGAGTTCATGGATAATTGGCCCAATATCTCCAAAGAGCAAGGCAGACCAATAAGACAAGAAATTTTTTCAAGAATACAACCCCAGACAGAAGCAGGAGGACTCACTTCCACTTGGTAAAAGCTTGTTGGAATTAAATTCCTTTTCTACAAAAAGCTGGACTTATTCTTTGTGAAACTGAGAATCCAAGAGAAGAGGAAGAAGGAAAAAAAGAAATCTGGGACAGCTACAGCACCTCTTTCACCCTTATGGAGACATCCAAACCTCCAGAAATCTGCTGACATGTCTCCAGGCAGGCACATAAAACCTCCCATCAGCACATTTGCACAAAATGGTGCAAAATGGAACAACAGCAATTTCCTATTGCACAATTCCTTTCTCAGAGCATTCCTTGTTCCCTCCCTCTTGCCCTGCAGTTCTGGACCTGGAGCAGGGGAAGTCTGGACATTTTTACTCCGAGTGCCTCCCTCAGGACTCAGCCTTACAAACATTCTCTGGTCCCATGTAAAAAGGAGAACGTGTTGGGCTGTTTGTTTATGCCACACTCTAATTCACCCTTTGACAGAAACCAGTTCCAAGGGATTTTTTTCTTTTCCCCCCACTCTTCTTGTCTGGAAATCTACCATCACCTGCAGGTTTTGCTGCTTAGTGAGATAGCAGAAATAGCAGAATATTGGCCAGTAGATGAATGGTTTTGATGAGCTCGTGGTGGAGCCTGGAGAAAAGGAGGCTCAGGGGTGCCCTCATCACTCTGCACAGCTCCTGAAAGGTGCCTGTGCTCTGCTGGGGTTGGGCTCTTTCTCCAGGAACTGACAGAACCAGAGCACACAGTCTCAAGCTGCACCAAGGGTCCTGTATTTATTTACAGCTGAATGATCATTGCTTTTTTATATAAATAATCAATACATCTCCTGCTGGTGCTTTCTTCCCTGTAATTTCCTTCTGCAGGAGAGCTCTGGCTGGAAGGATGGTGGTGGAGTGGAAAAGGCAGAATTACGAGGCTCCTCTGAGTCAGCAAAGGCACCTCAGCAGTAAAAACAGTAAAAATTTGCTTACTAGGGCATTCCTGCCTTCCTCCTGTGCTGACTCGGGAAACCGTGAGAATTCGGAGGGAGGGAAAGCCATGCAAATGAGAAATACCCAGCAGAGGTAATGCCCTCATGTTTGGGGAATATGGGCCATGCCTGGCCCTAAAACTGGGATTCACAAGGGAATGGAGAGACAGAAAACACCTACAGGTCTAAAGAGCTGAGAAATAATCCCTGAGTTTCTCAGGGACACCAAAGCAATTTGGATCTGGAGCTCTCATGGATTTCAGCATCATTCTAGGTGCAAGTTAAACTCCTCTCACAACTTTCTCCAGCTGGAATTTCAGATCTTATGGATGAATAATTCACTTAGGGTTTTGTTTTTGTGCAAGGAGTAATGGAGCACTTCTCTGTTCTGATAATTAAAGTACTAAAAGATGTTAGCCAGCAATAAAATCTTTCTGTTGTGCCCTAGGAAGGCAGGAAAACTTAATTTATCTGCACCTAGATCTCTGTACTGCTCTGTTCCCAATTAAAAATGTATTTTGGGAAAAAATGTCGGGATTTTTTTCCCCACCACCAGATTATTTCTGATTTTAACCATGCTGTACAATCATTCTGTCTCTTAGTAATACATTTCTTTTTATTTCTCCAAAGGAAAGTAATGGACAGCTTAAAAACACAGTGAAGCAATTTTTATCCCAAGGGCATCATATGAACATTTCTTGGAGCACTGAGTATTTGCAGTTCCCTGATAAACAGCCTTAGTTTTTCCCTTGGCAGCTAAAAAAAAGGGCAATAAAACTCTCTGTGGGCAATTGGTTGATAGGACCCAGAGCAGCAGGCAATGGGAGCAGTCAATGGGACCAGCAGACAAATCTTGGGGGAAAGAGAGATTTGTAAAAAGGAGTCAATATTGCTGCTGCAGAAGCAGGAGGGCAGCGAGGGCTCAGAGGAACAGTGGGAATTCCTCAGCAGCTCGGAGTGAGAGGGGCTGGAAAAGGCTGGTCCAGGCCCTGAGTTCATCCTGAGTTGGAAAGCATGGACATTCTCCTAGCTTTACCCATGGACTCGAAAAAACCCAAGCCAGGTTATTCCCAGGCAGTGTTTATTTCAGTCTGGAACCTGGAGCAGGTTCAGGGCACAGAGACAAACCCAGGTCTGTTCTCAGCAGGGTCAGGCTGGAGCCTCTCCCTGCCCCGCTGGGCAGATCTGGGTGGGATCTGGGTTCCAGCACCTTCCCCTTCCTCTGATCTCAGGAGACCACGCTCAGCAGCTGCTGTGCAAAATGCCTGGCATTTTTATCATTTAATTTAATTTTACTGAATCCACAAAGAGCTGGGATGAGGGAGCAAACTGCCCCAGCTCCAAAGCTCCCTCTGGAAATGCTGCTTGGTGGATTTACTTCCCCACCAGCAGATCAGCTCTTCCTCCCCCCCAAATATTGAGTTTGGCTTAGAAAGCGAAACTGGCCAGGTGAACTTTTGTTGCTGCTGTAAATGTGCCTGTCCAGCTTCCCCAGCAAAGGCACAAAACTGCTGAGTGATATTTTAATCTGGGCATGCTGTGGAGCAGCCAATGGCTCTTAATTCTGTTTGTCCATGTGCCCTCTCCAGCATGTGCTTCTGAAAACATATTCAGAGCTCATAAAACGTTAATTAGGAATAAAATAAAATAAATAAGGCAATAATCTCAGCCTTCCAGTCCCTTTTGGCCCAGAGGACGTGCTTGCTGTTAACTATTTCCAGGCCGTTCACAAACAAGCAAAAATTTACCAGAACAAGAGTTCTTATTCAAGACCTTTTTTTTATTTTACGATGCAATGAAAAAAAAAAAAAAAGAAACACAGCCCAGTAAATCATATAATTAACACAAGCTTGGTGCTCGGCGTGTGAAATTAACCCAGGGAATAAACAAGTGGCTGGGTTAATCCCAGCAGAGCTCCCGCCGTGCGGCAGGGGCAGGTCCTGAACGCGGCCTGGGCTGGCTGCTGCCCCCTCTTCCCTCCCCACAGGGATGGACAGGGATGAGCTGCACATCCCGGGGCATTTTTGGGGCCTGTGTGGAAGTTTTGGTGTGATCGTGGTGCTGGGGTGTAGAGCAGGGGGGATTTGTGGGTGAGCGCTGTGCGGAGCCCTGTGCGAGGCGATTTCTGTCCTGGGGGGTTTGCGGCTGGGATGGACCCAAAGGAGGGAGGGGAGGACAAAAGAGGATGAGGATCATGGAATAGAATCAGGGAGTTGTGGAATGGCAGGCGTTGGGAGGGACCTTCAAGTTCCAGGGACACCTTCCACGGTCCCAGGCTGCTCCGAGCCCTGTCCAACCTGGCCTTGGACACTGCCAGGGATGGGACAGCCACAGCTGCTCTGGGAATTCTATTCCATGGCCTCCCCACCCTCACAGGGAACAATTCCTTCCCCATATCACACCTATCCCTGCCTTCTATCAGTGGGAAGCCATTGCCCCTTGTCCTGTCCCTCTATCCCTTGTAGTTTCCCTTGGAGAGCACCGAACCTTCCAAAAAGCCCATCCATGGTCACACACACAAAAACCTCCCCAGCCAATAAACATCAGCTGCTTCTGAACAAAAATTCAAAATGCTTTGCACTTTACTGTCAGTAATACAGACCTGGCAGTGAGAATATTGACGTTAACATCCACACTTAATAGATATTTTATCAAGGTGCTGTCTTGATTTTGGGGGGATGCCGTGCTGCACTAAAGTGGAAATCAATTTCCGAAGGGCTGGAGGAATCAATGTAAGTCAATGATTTGCAGCCAGCCAAGTTAGAATATTTGTGAATCAGCATTCAGGTTTCTGCCTGAATGTTGCTGAAAATGTGTTGAGTTTGTGGCTTGTTTGTCAAACTGTACTGCAAGGGAAGGCTCACCTCTTACTGCCAATTTTTGGTTGAGGACTTCACTGTTCTTTTAAACCTGATTGTAGAACACAATGGTGCCCCTGGGGGCTCTTGACCTATTTTTTGAGCTAAATCTAATGAAATTCCTGAATGCTGAACCTGTTCCTGGTTTCTCAGAATTTACCCAGATGAAAATTTCAGTGCTTGCTGAAAGACCCCAAACAACCAGGCTCCTAAACTTCAAATCATCTCAATTAGAGCAATATTGGAGCTGATCTGAGTAGAAATTTTCCAGGGAAAACTGCTCTGAAGGATCCCTGTGGAGTTCTGTGGGACTGGAGCCTCAGTGCCTGCTGCCAGCCTCAAGTAATGATGTAAAAGAGCCTGCCCAACCCAAAGATTTATCAAATGCTTGGACAGGCTGGGCTGGTGATGGCTCAGCTGAAGTTTAGTGGTTTGCTTTTAAAATAAACCCTGTTAGTCCGGCAAAAGGAGGAAGAGTTGGTCTGTAATTTACCCCACATTAATTGGATTCTAAAGAAAGACTTCTGCCTCAAACCCAGGTTCCTGATGGGCACCTATCATTAATCTCAGAAAAAGGCAAAACCAAGGAGACTGAATTGTTCTTTTTATTGCCTGAGAATCACTCTCCATCTTCTGCAAAGGTGCAGAAGCAAACTCTGAGCTACAGAGGCTTGGGGGAAACCACAGCAGCAGAAGTAGAGAAGTGAAAGAACAGCACAGGGGAAAGTTTATTTTCTCATTACTCACCCTGGTCTTTCTGCATGGACAAACTGCAGCACCAGCAAGTATTCACCAAAAGGCTTCTAAAGGATGACCAAATGTCTGTGATGAAATGTTTAATACAAAGTGGCTGGTAGAAAGAAGGAAAAAAGAGAAGAAAAACCACACTTGTACACACATAAAATCCATTTCCAGACTGAGTCAAGAAATTTAAGAAGCCAATACCTTAATGTAGTTATTTGTTTATTCTCTGGCTCAGTTTTTAATAGGAGGGATTAAAAAAAAAAGAGGTCTTTCCAAAGTCCAAAGGGGAGAAGCTGAGATCTGGACTGCATGAGTGCCATCATGTACAATAAGATCATTAAAAGTCTTTGCAACCAGGTTCCCTCCCATTTTCAGTGCAAAATTTCAGGCATTCAGAGGGAGAAAACAAACCCACCAAGGGAGCAGCCATTCTGAAAAGTTTTCTGCATTGCTGTGGAGCTCAGTGTCCTCCTCAGCATATCCACCACCTTCCTTTACATCCTTTTTCTTGTTCCTTTTCCTCCTAAGCAGCCTGCTAACAGCTCATCATCAACAGCCTTCTAAAAACAGAGCTCAGGGATGGCCCAGACCCGAGGCAGCAGTCAGCACTTCATCCTCCACGGCCTGGAAAACCCTGGTGGGGGCCAGAGCCTGGGGTGTGCCCTGGGAAGGGTATCAGGTGCCACAGGAAATCGGGAAGAGCTCTGGAGAACAGGGAGGTGTCTGCAAAATGAGAAGTGGTGCCCTCTCAGAGGCTGCAGAGCTGCTCCACGGCACCCACTTGGGCAGCAGGTGAATGGCAGACATCAAGGGTCAGGGGCTGCCTTGGCTTTTCTTCCCTTCCTGACTGGAAGGACTGACTGCAGGCAGGAGGAATTCAGGGGGGGTTAGTGGAAGCTGCTTTCATCAAGTCTTGGTTAAGCCAGGGTGTCAAATTTGAGGTTTTTCCCCTCCTGAACTCCACTGACAGCTTTTTTTTGTACATCCCAGCCATCCCAGTCCTTTTGGAGCTCCAGCCTGGCGCTCCCACACAGCTCTGCCTGTCCTGGGAAGGGCCAGGATTAGGAATCACAGCTTATGGAAAATGGGCTGGAATTCTGGGATCCTTTGAGAAGAAACAAGGCTTAAAAAAACCCCCAAACAGATAAAAAGAACACCAAGAAGTTCCATTATATGATGTAAGTTCAGGCAGATCTGAGCAGTTTTCCAGCTCTTGTGATGCTTGTGGGTTTGTAAAACTCCAGCTCCTGCAGCCCTGTGATTATTTGAGAATTACAGCTGGCATTAAAAAGTAACAACAATTAAAAAAAAAAATTCAAAGGGGTTTGAAGATGAGTTGTAATGCCTGAATAATAAATACTCAGGACTCAGAGAGCAACAAAAATAATCCATATTGAGAGTTAAGTCCCTTGATTGCCAATCTGGGGACTTGTGCCATTGTTTTTTGTCATATGGGACCGGTATCCCATGAATCTTTTGCTTGTATAACTCCCTTTCTCCTCCCTAAATTCTCAGGCAAAGCCATTATTCCTGACACAGAGAAGGAATACAGTTGATTGAGATGTATAATTCCCAACTTGTTTCTAAAAAGGGGGCAAGGCATGATGTTGTACCTTTTAGAAGTACAGCCTGCACTTATTTATAAATTAGAACTAATTACAGGTAACCTGTCTTTGGCAGGAGTAAAAAGAAAAACCCAATTTTCCAACCTTGGCAGATGTTTCAGTGTCTTCCCATTATGATCTCAGTTGGCTTTATCAAGTGATACCACATTATAATTAGCTGAGGTAAATGCTACAATTCAAAGGAGGATGCCCAAGAGCAGGAGCTGGAGCTGCAGAAGCCTCAAGCAAAGAAGCTAATAAATGATTCTATTTCAATTAGGCAATTATGTGTGAAAGAGCTGAGAGAGCTGGACTGGAGACAGCATTTCTTAATGGGTTGTTCAACACTCAGGGCTCTTAAGCAAGATGTATCCTAGGAAAAATGAAAGCTTTTTTGTTCTAGAAAAAGAATTTTCCCTGTATTTGAAATGTGTTTTGAGTTCCCTTTCTCATAAACCACCATAAGTGTGTCTGGATCAACCATGAGAAAAGGTTGCTTAATTTAGTCTTATATTTTACTAAATAAAGAGCTTTCTTAAACTTTTTCTTTTTCAAAAGAAGGTCTACAAATAAGAATAAACATCCATATGACATATTTTAGTTGTCTCCTGACTCAAGAATATTTGGCCTCCCTGACAAAACAGAGACATTTCTGAGGCTGCTATAAAATCCCAAAAGATGAAATCTTTACTCATTCCCCAACATGCTTCTGGCCTTTATAGGAATGACTTCTAAGCTTCAGGATTTTAAATGCTTCACCTAAGATTACTATTATCATAAAACAAAGCCAAACAGGCTCTTGGAGAACACTTAAGGGGCTAGAATAAACTCGTTTCTCCCATAAAATACCTGTACAAGTCCCATGTCCACCTGAGTAATTGGAATCTGTGCATCCAGGCGTAGGCTGGGAATTCATCAAAAGGAGTGGAAACTCATTCCTGGCTTTTCACCACGTCTTGGTTGGTGTCTTGCACTGATAATATGAGAAATTGCTGAGCTGCCTCTGAAAATTTCAGATATTTCACTGCCCATGCAGATTTGATGCCTTCTTGCTGACACCGCCCAAAAAGGGATTTCAGTTCTTGAGTGTAGTTCCTCAGAACTACTGTGGAAATATCAATTATGATGGTTAGAGAAATGGTAATTAAATATAGTGACATGTACAGGGCAAGGTCTTCATGGGGGAGATTGTCTCAGTGGCTGCAGCCTTTTAAAGGAGAACTTTTGTTATTTTTATGTTTTTATTCTCTTTGGTTGGGTGTGTCTGGGGAGGGAAATGGAGCTGGGGAAGGGTCTGGAGCAGCTGAGGGAGATGGGAAAGGGGCTCAGCCTGGAGAAAAGGAGACTCAGGGGGGCCCTTCTGGCTCTGCACAGCTCCTGACAGGAGGGGACAGCCAGGGGGGCTACCATGACAAGAGGGAACGGCCTCAGGCTGGGCCAGGGCAGGCTCAGGGTGGGCACAGCAGGAATTTCCCCATGGAAAGGGAGCTCAGGCACTGGAACTGCCCAGGGAGGGTTGGATCCCCATCCCTGGAGGTGGCACTCGGTGCTCGGGGCTGGGGACAGGGTGGGGATGTGGCACAGTTGTACTCAATAATCTTGGATGTCTTTTCCAATCCAAATGATCCTGTGATTTAAATCCAAGTTTTTCTGGCCAAATAATGCATTTTCTCCTTTTCAACCAAAGGCAAAGCAGGTGGGAACTGCTGGGCACCCTCAGCAAGTGCAGCTGGGGCTGTTTGCCACCCCTGGCACAGCCCTTGGTGTCCTGGTGCCTGGTGAAGGAAGTTTGAGAAAAGCAGGGGAGCTGCTGAGGCTGGGTCGAGCCTGGCCCATTTGCACCCCATTTCTTTGGCCCAAGAAGGCACAAGGACCCCAGGGATCAGTTCAGGACCCACACCAGGAGCTCTGGGCTGTGCTCTGCAATCCTCTCCTTCCCTCTCCCAGCAGTGTAAGCAGCAAGCCTGAGTTAAGCACCTAAAGAGAGAGATGGCAAAACACTCCCCCTGCATCTCCTTTCAGTGCCCCTGAGCCAAACCGTTCCCTGAGATTTAATCTAAACTGAAATAAAGCCCGGCTGTGCGATGCAATAAAACAAACGTGGCAGCTCTTTGACAAGACTAACAATAGGTCAGGCCTATTTGTAGAGAGGGAATGCTAACATTAGCTTGGGCCTGCAATAAACTTCTTTAGAAACAGCTACTTTTCCAAACTGATTGCGTTTGAAATGCTGCAAGTTCACTTGACCTCCGTCCTCTTTGGGGTTAAGTACATCCTTGGGCTAGAGTTTAACACAGCACTTTGGGAATGTAAAGACTTAGGGTGCCTTTGGCCTTTCTGCCAGCCCCATAATCTGCTTACAAGCTCGTCCTGAACTTTGACCCTTTGGAAAAACGTTTGCTCCACTTCAACAGGGACAACCTGGCTCTGTCCTGGGAGAGCCAGAGCCATTGGAGAACGTGCTGACTTTGGGAAATTAGGGAGACAGGAAGGGCAGCAAGGTTTTGCCTGGCTGCAGAAGCTCGGATTCCCCCTACTACACCACATTACAAATACAAATATTATGCATAAACCCTGCAAAAGGTGGTCATTGGTTCTGCTCCAGCAGGACACAGAGAACCAAGCTCACTCCCCTGCTCTGATGGGAACCAAATGCTCACAGAGCAGCCCAAGATAAGGCTTCATTTCCCAGCAGACAACACAGCTCATCTCCCTCACCCCTGCCTTTCATACCAGCATTTATCTTCTTCTATACTGGCCTGCACCTGGTATGGCCCAGGAAATGCACCCCAGGTTTCCTGCACTGCAGAGGGAGAGGTTTACATGGGAAATGGGAAACTTTTCTCTGCTTTTGTGTGAACACAGCAGTGGTGATGGTCATCTCTCCTCTCTCACACATCCATCCATCAGCACCAAGGGCTCATGCCACGGGCTGGAGCTGTGAGCAGCTCCATTCTGCAGGGGAATGGGTTTCACTGCTGGGCTAGAAGGTCCTTCTGGATGCCCTTCTAGGACCTGGAGAAGAACAAACAAGGATTTCTGAGAGGTTGGAGTAACTGTTTATTTTCCACAGGTTCTTTGTTGCCAGGGATTCCCACCCCATTTTCTCAAGCAACGACTGCATTTCAGCTTGTTACTTGCAACAGACATCCTGAGGCCCTGAGGTTGCCCAGACTGTATTCCCAACTCACACACACTTTTATATCCAAATACCACCGGAATGACAAAACCCAGAGAGCATTCCTGAGACAGCTTTTGTGCCATGACTACAGCCGGTGCTCAAGAAGGACAGAAATCCGAGTGTGGGCCGGCTGCCTCCTCCATCTGAGCTGCCTCCTGTGCAGAGCGTGTCATCTCCACCACGAGTGATGTGATTGAAGAGAGAAAAGTGTAAAATAACTTCATGATCACCGTTATTTATTTTTATTCCTGCAGGGCTTGGGAGCGCTGATCATGGATATTTATTCCACAGAAGGCCTTTGCCCACAAGGCTTTAGAGGCTGAGTTGTCCCATTCCATTACTAAAATCCCTCTTGACCTCTGGGCTGAAGAATTTGATACAGATTCTTTTGGGAGATTAAAATTTGGAAAGCCACAGCCCTGTTGTTACAGCTGGAGTTAGCTACGGCTCCACTTCAGACCACTTTTGTTTTCCATAGCATTTGATTTCTCTCCCCTCCTTTCTGTCTATGGCAGCCAGGGCTGAGCTCCCAGAGGGCAAACACTGCTTGCATGGAGCTCACTGGGGAAAGCAATGATCACAACCCCAGAGGATTTCCCCACAGAAAGGCCACAGCAATGTTTTAACCACCAACAAGTGCATTTCTTATTGCAGTTTTTCTCTGCACGGTGAGATTTGGGGATCTCTTTGCCTTCCCTGTGAGGGCAGTTGCTCAGTGAGCTCTGCCTGGCCTTATCTTGATTTTTTATTACATTTTTTCTCCCCTGCCCAGCTCAGGAGGGGAGTGTCAGAGCAGCTTTGGTGGATATTGGCACCCAGACAGGGTCATGCATCACATTCTCATTTATTCCTAAATCAACAGACACTATTTTTGAGACATCCTTTAGGAAGCTCCATGTTATAACTCCCTCCCACAGGACCTCTGTGGATAGAAATAGATCTGTGATGGTGGTACTGGGAAATTCACACTGGGAGCACTCACTGGGACCTCTGAGATGTCCAACCCAACATTCCTGACAGGTGAATCCTTGCACAGATATTGGTATGAAAGCTAAAAATATTTGAGATGGTCTTCATCAAAATCCATCCAATTCCATCTACCTTGCTCTAAGTCTGTGGACAATCTGGAATACTGGGAATAGGAGCAATATTCATGGAAGTTCCCAGACTTCCCAGACATAGAATTCTGTATTCTATGGTTAGAGTACAGACCTGTCCAGAAGACAAAAAATTAGCATTTAAACCTAAGACAAAATCACTTCCAGATGACAAAAATTGGTATTCCATCTATAAATTAGCTGCCAGCTCCATCTGAGGTTTTGAATCCCTCTCTGCTAAGTGTCTCTGACAAGACAATATCTAAAATAAAGTAAAATAAATGTATTCCATAAGCTGCCCACACCTCCCTGTTTTACAGGAGATAGCCTCCAGGAGTTTGGGTGTGCCCAGGAAAAATAAAGAGAGGAAAATCGTTCATTACTCCATATCAAAAGAGTGTAGAGCAACCTTTTTTTTTTTTCCTCAGGATGGCAGACATACATATAATGTATAATAATTCCTATTTATTCTTCTCCTGTGGCAGAACAATTCCATCTCATTGGTATCACAAAAGGCAGCAGCGGTTCCATTCCAAGCCTCAGCTTCTCATTTATCTCATTTGGTGGCTGGTGAAGATAATTTCGAGGCAAAGCCATTCTGGCCAAACTCAGCAGAGACAACTTTCCACCGAGACCCAAAGGCTAAATATTTCCACTGATTTCCACAAGAAACAGCTCTTTATGAGGCCCAGACCATTCACTTTGCGAGAGCAATGGTGGAAACATTTCTAGTTGCGCAGGATCCCTGCCAGCAGCCCGTGATGGACAGGTCCCAGCAGTGTCTATGGTCTGACTCGGCTTCCTTTGGCTGCCACCAGCCCATTTTCATTTGTCTTCATTTGGGTTTGGCTACAGTGCAGAATTCTACATCTTTTCCAAACCTCCTGCATCTCACAAAATAAGCAGACGTTTTCCTCAAATAGACTCTTGTACAAGGAGAAATGTCAGTATGGTTTTAGAAATGACCCATTAATGTCTTCTCAAGTAAAATCCTCGCATTCTTTTCAATTACACTCCCAATCCATCTCATTTGTTTCTTGCAAAACTTTCTATGAGCTGCTGCTGAGTGAAGAATATCTGAGCAATACACGCTGAGAACCTTCTATGGCTGCTTGAGTAGAGTTCATGCTCTACTGCAGTTTAATTTTGAGATTTCTTTTTCCATTTTCTGTCTACCAGTGCTTGATCAGAAATAACTTCATTTTTCATCATGAACAACAACTCCCAACAGCAGAAATATACATTAGATATAATAGTGGTAGAATAACAGTGGAAATATATGTTAGATATAATACTAGAAGCAAACCAATGGAGGAATATCCCCACCTGCAAGATTTAAGCCATTCTGGGTACTGAAAACATTTGTAAAAAATCAAGATCTAGGAAATGTTAGTTCATAATCACCAAGACAGGACTAACAAGGAAGTTGAATGATATGAACTGGTGAGAAATGACTTGCTAGATCTCTAAAAAAACAGAAGAAGTCACATCAAAGCTACAGAAATCCCCACTCCTAGTTCTTAGTGACTATTTTGTATTATAAGGAGTGGGAAAATAATTCTGCCCTATCACTGTTGATGCCACCATGGGCACTTTGCATCACAAAAGTTCAGTTTTCCCTTTTTTTTGCAGCCATTTTGGCGAAACACAAGCCACCATGAGAAGGATTTTTTCTTGCCAAACCCCAAATCACCCCACACCACACCATGTAAGATCCCCCATCCCGTTCTCAAGGCTGGCTGCGGGGCTGTGGTGTCTCCTGCCTGGTAAATATCTAAATTACTGAAACAATTTGGAATATCTCAGATGTAGCTGCTCAATTAATCTTCCCAGATTGTCAAACCAGCCCATGGCAGAACATCTTTGGCACCAAATTTGTCGAAGCGACAGGGCTTTGTTTCCAAGAGTCAGGAAGGAGAACACGTTAGCAACAACAAAAGGTGAAATATCAAAGGTTCTCTCGAGTTAGCAGCTTTAAAGCTTTCTCATAAAACCATCCTGTGACCCTCCAGACAAAATGGTGATGTTTCAATCATGTCATTACCTGAGGCAGATTACAATTTTTTTAATTATTCTTCCCCTCTGCTTTCAAAAGGTTTGTTTTCAAGTGGGAGGAGAAGAGGCTGAATAGTGGAAAGGGCGTGTGCAGCTGTAGCATGAAAAGTACATTTCAATACACATAAATACACCCAAAAGCTTTCTAAATGTTGCAACATCCCAGACACTGCTGCTCCCGAGCAGAGCATGAAAGAAGAACAACCCTAAATCAGATAAATCCCGCAGTAAATCAGGTTCAGGGGAGAGGAAAGGGGAACAGACTCTGCTTTAGTCAAGTGCTGGGAGTCAAAAGCTGGGAGTGGGGTGGGAACCAGTTCTCCTGTTCCATGCTGGCACAGAGCTGTCCCTGGAGGGCCCTGCTGGCTTTCACCCTGGGTGGGAAGGGGAGACACATACAATCCCTCTTGTCTGAGCCTTGTTTTCTCCCATTTGTGGTGAAGCTAATTCCTAATAGCAAATATTTTTCCCGGTCAGACAGCCTGTCCATTTCCATGGAAGTTTTGGGTTCAGGAAACTGGCAGTTTCTCATGAAAAGCACCCCTAAAATCCCCAAGTCAATAAACCTCCAACATCAGTCAGGAAGCATTTCTTTTTCTTCTCTCTCTGGCATTGTGATCTCCACAGAGTTCATTTAATTGTCCTTGGGTTTCCCCAGTGATAAAAAACAAGTAATAACAATAATAACATTCACTTACTTCTTTGAGGTCCTGAAGAAAATTCACTCTGCAAATTAACATAATTTTCCTTACATTTTCTACTGTTTAGGTTGGGTTTTTCCTTGCAGAAAGGTTAACTGGGGCTGCAAGCACAAGCTCTGACCCAAACTCAGCAGAACATTGCCCCAAGCTGCACCAGGAGAGGGTCAGGCTGGACACCAGGAAGAATTTCTTCATGAAAAGAGATGTTAAACACTGGAAGGGGCTGCCCAGGAGTCTGGAGGAATCTGGAGGTGTCCAAGGAAGGGCAGCGTGTGGCACTCAGTGCTCTGAGCTGGTGACAAGGTGGGGTTCAGCCACAGGCTGGATTTGACGAGCTTGGAAGCCTTTTCCAACCTCAGGGATTCTGGGATCATTATTTTCTGATTAATAAAGCCTTGCCTACATCCCAGGGCACTGCTGGGCTCTGACAGATGCCCAGCACAGAGCGATGAGCACATGGTTCCCTTCAGAGCTCTCACAGCCCTTCTGCCCCAAAATGAGGTGGTTACAAAACCTCTCAGTAGGGGGACACCAGGGGCTTTGTCATACCAGGTATTTCTATATAAAAAGAGCAGAGTGCCCTTTTTGTTAGCGTGGCAAAAGCATCTTTAAAGCCTCAGCCACGAGGGATGCTGCTGCTCTGCATCACTGCACAGCTGGAAGTGCCACCGAGGCTGGGCTGTGCTCACACAGGGACTGCAGGAGGAATTATCTACCAGGAGCACACAGCCACGAGCTTTAATAGCTCCCAGCTGTTCTCTGAGGGGCAGAAATGACTTTATTCCCAGTTTATTGAAGTATAACAGAGGCCTAAATCCTCAAAGGTATTAGGAGTTAAGGCAGGTTGAACTCGGCTGCAGTCGGGCACGCACACACTGGGGAGCCAAGCAGCACACAGGCACTCACGGGAGAAGCACAAAGCCAAATTCTGGCCCTGGTTTGCCTCTCTTGAGCATGTCTTCTGCCTAGCTAGTGCTTGGTCCTGGGCTTAGGACTAGGGAGCTCCTGAGCCAGCATTCCACAGGAAAATGTATTTATATTTCTGTACAGAATGTAGAGGAACAAGGAGGAAATTCTGCTTTTCGTCACATTTTGAGTTAGCTCTTGAAAGTGTCCTTGCTTTGGGTTATCACTGGGGAGGTTCAGAAGAACAGGGAGGAAAAACATCAGAGCAAAGAGCTGAGGGCTGATTCCTGGGCAAGGTGAGATGTAAGTTTGGGTCAGGAGTGATGCCTTAAGGGCACAGAGTGAAGGCAAAGGTTGTTGGAGCAGCCAAGGAGGTGCAATCCTGTGCCCCTGGGCATGTCCTGTGCCCAGAGATGGACCCGGCCATCCACTGGCCATCAGAAGGGGACAGGGGGCCTGGTTTGCCAAAATATCAGCAGGGGATTAATGGGGAAAGAGGGACTTATCTGGGGGAATACAAAGAAATCCATGTTTGGCTGTGATGCCTCAGAGAAGCAGTAAATGTTTGCTACTCTGAGGTGCCCTCAGTGTGCAGAGGATGTCTTGAGCCAGATGGGAGAGAGGAGTTGGATGTACAGTGGTTTGTCCATCTTTACCTCCTGACAGTCTGTGTCGTGCCCTTCTCAATCCAGGAAGGAAAGGATTCCAGGAATCCTCTTCTCAGGATGGTTCTGTTTGAAGTTCAATGGGATTTTTTTTTCTCTTCTTTTCTCTTCTCTTCTTTCTTTATTTTTCTTTTTTCTTTTCCCTCTTGGCGTGTGACTTTTTCATGTCGAACTAAGGGGGTCTAATGAATGGAAAACTGAAATTGGAGGATTTTCATTATTTAAGGAAATTAACCTCATTTAAAGGAAATGAGTGTTCAGAGGCAGAAAGGAAAGTCATAATTTAAATTATATCAGAAGCTGGTTTTCCTTATGTAACATATTATTAAACAGTGGGGAAAAGCTTTCACTAGGCAGCCTCAGGGAGCACTCAGCAACTATAAAGAGGGTTCACATGCATGGCTCTAATATGTTAATAAATTATGCTAATTACAAGCAAGGGATTAGAGAAGGGGAAATCAAATAATGGTGCAGTAACTGGGCCTCTTTCAACTTAATTTGCAACATTGCCTGTCTGGGCTCCTCGTGGAGTTATGGGGTTTGTTTGTTCCTTTCAAAGACTCTGAACCCCTCTTTGGTCTGTGGGAAGAGTGGTGGTGTCACCCTCCAGAGACAGGGGGTGAAAAAATGGAGTGGGAGACGAGCAAAAGGGAGAATGGGCCCTGTCCTCAAGGAGATTCCAGGGGCTGAGAAGACCCAGCACGGATCCTGCTGCTTTTGTGTGGTGCCAGCCTGGAAACCTGGTGAAAAACGCTGGAAAATGGAATGGCCTGGGTCAGGTTCCTGCCTTAGAGGAGCTTTTAGGAGTCCTGAATCTTCCCTGAGCTTCTGGAAGGGAATGTGTGCCCTCAGCTGCCAGCCCTGCAGTGGTAACCTCTCTCCCTTTGCTTCACAGCAAGAAATTCCCACATTTCACCTGAATGGTTCTCCCCATGAAGCAACATTTCTCTTATTATTTGGAATTGGAGCCATTCCTTGCCTGGGGGCTCCTTTATCTCATTGGGAGAAACATTTGAGTGGCTTTGCAGTGGTTTTGGATCACTGATGTCAATAGACATTTTTTGATGGACACCTTTCCCTACTGATGGAGTTTTCCCCCTGTATTTATCCTTCATACGAACCTCTCAAGTGGTTTGACAACTCTGTTCACCTTCTCCTTTGTGATTTGCTGCAATTTATGACAGGAGGAATTGGAACAAATTAGAACAAATAAAAATTAAGGTAAAACTGTGTTTTATTTGTAGTTTTGTTGTTAATCCAGGATGCAGAATCCCACTGTCCATCACGTTCTGGCTACAGCTGGACGTCCTTCAGAGAGGGGTTGAGGTCAGAAGGAGAAAAACCTGAGTGTGCTAAGGAAGGGTGACACTGGTACAGAGATGGCAAAAGCTCTGTCTCTGCAGCGTGCAAATTGTGCAAAAAGCAGCTCAGATCTTACTGGGAAGAGCTAATGGAAATAGACACAAATGAACATTCACAAGCCCCAATTTTCTCATTAAAAATACAGAGAGTTGAAAAAAATAGACCTAACCCGACTGTGTTTACTGCCTTTAATAAGACACTGCCTTTTACCCTTAGGAAAAGGACGAGTATTCATTTTCATAAATTCCTTTTTAATGGTTTTTTCCTTCTTTTTCCTTTTTTTTTTTTTTTGTCATTCGCTTTTTCTCTTCTTCTCTCTCTTTTTCCCCTCCATCAGCAAGGGGGGTGGTGAAAGAAAACAGAGACAAGCCAGATGCCTTTCAGTGCTTTGATCAGTTCCTCTGCAGACAGCCAGGCTGCCTCCTAGCACCTCTTTAACTACAGCTTGCCAGTAAGAAAATGAGCTGTTTTAACTCTGCAATTACAGTGCCTGCTGAATGCCTGTCATCACAGCAATAGGAACCTGATCTGAACTGTATATCCACTGGAGAGAGAATTACAGCAACCAGGGCAGAAAGTTAAATACCCCCTGTGGCGCTGAGACTCATATAAACGAATAAAGTCCCCATCCCCGGCCTTCTCTGCTGGTGTAAATACATAAAACACTGACAATCCCACTCAGAGCCGCTCAGGAGAGGCAGAGAATTGCGAGCTTTAGGGTGATGCCATCCTGGTTTTTACAGATGTTCTTGGCAATGACGGCTATGAATGGCTGGGGAGGGAAGGCAAGGCATAAACGGGGTAAAAAATCAATATAATAAGCAGAGACGTACGTGCAGTGGGTGCCGCTCTATTCGTGGCACAAACAGAAATACATCGGTGGAGTCAGGAGGCAATTTGCCTTTCAACACCACCTCTGCCTCGCTCTGCTATCAGCGCACAAACGCGGCTGGGTGGGTGAAATGGGCTCTGTCCCCTTTCCGTGGGCGTGAAAATTCGGGTGACTCCCCAGATCTGCGGCCATCAATCGGGGCTAAAGGGCTGTGATTTCCTCCTCCCTGCAGGCTCGGCTTTAATCCCCACATCGGCCTCCCCCGAGGCACACAGCGGCTCGTTTGAACCCCTGAGAATATTGGATAATCCTATTGTGCGCATTCATTTTCGAGCCACCCTCTCTTAAATTATACAAATCCGAAAAAATCACCGCCTATTTGCATTCATGGGCATTTAATGTGCTGGCATTTCTTTGGGAAATATGCAAACCAATTGCAATTTGGGGCTGACCCAATGCATATTCAATCAGGCAGCCCTGAACTAGACCTTTGCAAGATTTAATTTTTGCAGCTTGTTTCATTTACAGTTTGTTTCATTTACCTGGAAAATAAGTGGGTAGCAGGCGCTTCTTCAAGGCTTCTCCCATCACAACAAATGATCTGGCCATCAAGAGAATCTGAGGTTAGAATTATACAGCTTTAACTCACTTGAATATGTGGGAAAAGATGGGTTATAAGTAGACAACTCGAGCCAGAATGTTATTAATTGGTTAATGGCTGTTTTATAGAAGTATTTTCCCATGGATCACAGCCTGTTAGAGGAATAAAATTAGATAACTACTCCTCTAGTGCACAGGATAAAGGCCTAAGAATTCAATCTTACGGGCTTTGTTTCTAATTCTTTCAACATGTATTTTTATTGGGGTGATTTTAATACCTGCATGCTCAGCTTTCTATTCTGAGACGTGTGTTCCCATCCTCGGTTATCTCGGGCTGACTTAGGAGCGCTAATTGCCTCCTGTTCTGTTTACAAACATCAGGCCAATGTTTTCACACTGAAATGGCAGCACACCAGTGCCTAGCTCAGCTCCTGGCCACTGCCAGGGCTGCCTTTGAACCCCCCTCCAAGGGGCCTGAGATCCAAACAATAGGATTTTGGAGATTGCTGCTTGGGGAGCTCTGTTTTATTTGCTTTGGGGGAAGCAGAAATCCCTTTATTAGACCCTCCAGGCCAAGGGAGCTGGAGGAATGGTCAGTGCCAGCCCGTGGTCCCCCAGCAGGGTGGGCACATCCCTGGCACTCGCTCTGGAGCCCCTCTGGCTCCCCAGGACAGTGCTCAGGGTGCTGGTGCATCCTAGAACAGCCTTTGGGCACTGCTGTGCCAACCTGCAGTGAGAAAAACCCCTAAGAAACCTGGTTCTTTATTGATTGCCCATCCCAGATTTCTCAGAATGGCTGGCTCCAAGAAAAGCCACATCCTCAACCCCAGTTCCCAAGGGGTGGCACCGAGGGTACTCAATCCCATCCCTAGTTCAGTTCAGACCTTCAGCTGCTTAAATCCACTCTGGTTTCACTCTGTGCTGACAAGGACCAATGCAAAGCCACTTTTCTCAGGGTTTCACCCCAACTCAGGCTGCTCTTGGACCTGAGCCCCACACAGAGCCCCTCTGGAGCAGGGCTGTGGGTTGGGGGCATGCAGCACTTGTTGGATTGCTCGATGCTCTCTGATCCAGAGGGATGAGAGGCTTTTCTGAGCTGTTCCCTGCTGCCAGGATGTCAAGGTGTTACTGGGTCTAGGGTCTCCAAAGAGACACGAGCAGTTGTAGGTTGCTATAAGGTTGTTTATTGCATGAATACATCAGTCTCAAAGGCAGAGTTCAAATGTTAAAGTCCATATTAAAAGCTCTATAGAGTAAAATTCTGAGCTGCAGCAGTGGCAGCTGCTACCTGGCAAAGAGTCCCTGGTGTAGAGTCCAAGGTTCTCAGCAGGAGCAGCAGCAGCAGCTTCTTTCCTCTTGGTCTTCTTGTTCTTGTTGTCTTCCTCTTGCTGTGGTGGTGGTGATGGCCGTGGTTGTGGTGGTCGTTGATGACGATCACACCCCGTTACAGGGCATTTTATTCATAAAACATCCAATCAGTTAAAAACATGATTCTGAAACATTCTTTCTAAACCAATCTGAACTTGATTCTGATGTGGGAAAGTTGTATGAAAGTAGTGTCAGTTCTTACCTAAAAACTATGTATATAATATTATCTATTTATGCAAATGTACTATCTGTTTTCTTACTTAAAATATACATGTGTAAGTTTATCTGTGAATAGTTCTATCTATTTACACGTGTGGTTTTATCTGAATAATGTACTTTTACGTGAATAATTCTATCTATTCTGGTGGCAAGGTTCTGCTGTGTTTCTGTGATGTCTAGGACTAAGTTGCTGAACTTTCAACTGGGCCTTAGGGCTTTTGCTACTAGCACAATTTCTTAAGGCACTTAGAATATATTTCTACTTATTTAAAACCCAAAACTTAAGCTTTAAACTTACTTAAACCTACACTTCTACTTCATATCTATGTAGCTTAATATATCTTAATATATCTAAAGTCTTTAATTCAACCCCTGCATTTTTTTTTGTCTCTCTGAAGGGTTCAGAGGGACTTGTGATGCACTCCTACACCAGGATCGCTCTCCTCCTTTACCTGCGGGTATCCGTGGCACTGGGCTGTGCTGGGAACAAGACCAAGGCAAGCCAGCATTTCTTGCTGCAGACTCAAGCTCCCTCTGCTGAGGGAAACCAGCATTTAATCAGCCGTGGCTGAGTCGGACTTGACTCGTTTCGGTGTCGGATTAAAGCCCTTAATGATCCTCACGGCACGGGAGGAAGGAGAGATTCCCTCGTAAAAATCCAGCTCAGTTAAATCTCTGCACACCCTCGCAGCCTGGCTGCTGTAGGATGTGGGGCTTGGGGCTATTGGTGTAGAACACCACAAGCCCTTTTCTGTATAATTTTAATGACAAAGGACTGTGCTCATCATCTGCCAAATCACCCATTCGAGAGGAGCAGTGGCAAGTCACACATGGCTTGCTATCATATGGGATAATGCACAGCCTAAATATTTACAAGGCTCTGCTCTCTTTCAAGAAACCACATGTATTTACAGATGTTACTGAAGGCAAAATTCAACCAATAATATCTCATCCTTATATTAGACCATTAAATTGCTGTGGCTGAAGCTGTTTCCTTGCTGAGCTGATGGGTCCTGATGTATTTATCCTGCTTAATTTGTCTGCTGTGGGGTGAAGAAATGTGATGCAGAGATTTATTCTCTCCAACTGTGGGTTATTGTGGACATCCCAGGCAGAATTCATTTGTCCTATCATAAATGTCTGAGAGTGAGACACCAAAAGCTGAACGATTTTCCCTTTGCAGAAGGAGATCTCCACGAAAGAAACTCTGTTGAATATTGCAAAAATGCCTTTTATTTGTTATTAAGAGGATATAGAAGAAGACACAATTGATCAGGCTGTTTAAATATTAGCCTGCTTAGGAATTTGAAATAGATCAGAGTAGCTGTTTGTGTTATATGATGTTCTTGCCTGAAAGCAAATGTTTTCCTAAGAAAGGAATATCAGAGATGTCTATAAGGGCGCTGGAGATACTCCTGACTCTTCTGTAATTCTCAGCACCCTTTGTCTAATTATTTATGATGTTTGACTTCTGGGTTTAAGTTCTTCAGAGGAATCAGACCTCCAAAAAGATGGAACCTGAAAACAGATGTTTGCACTTCTGTTTTCATTCTGAGCTGGGTTTTGGTGAATAATGGATTAGAGAATAGGAAATGTCATTTCTCTAATTGCACTTTAACTGCAGCCAGGATGGTTTGGATGGTGGCAACAAGGCTCTGAGAATGTGCCAGAGTTTTCATGATTGTAACCATTACAGAAATTCTATTTTTCTGATTGCTGACTGCTTTTGCTGTGTAATTTGCACTTTACATCTTCAAGGCACGATTTCCCCTGCCTGCATGATATGTGAAAATAAAGGAGCACCTCCACTGCCAGGGGGACACGTCAGTGTGCTGTGGGTGTGAATGGAAAGAGAAACACCTCTCAGAAATAACTCAGCAGAGAAGAAAAGGCTTCATACACTGACTCCAAACCCACAATTTGTACCTCTCTTTCAGCATCAAGTCCTTTTTGCACTCCCGATTTGGTTTGAAAAGAAATAAACGTTCCAAATTAACTTGGGGTGTCAGATGCAGTGAGATATTCCATTGATTGCAAAGGGCTGGCATCAGCTCTCAATTAAATCCCCCCAAACTCAGCTGCTGCTGTCTCATGGCACATAACCTGTTCTGAATCCAGTCCCTGTGTGTGACAGATCAATTTTTTTTCTAGCAGGGGTGCCTCTGGGGAAACTCAAGTCATGTGCTCGAGAAGGAGAAGCCTTAAAAATTTCCTACCTGCTGCTGGCCTAGTTCTTAACTCCACAAGTCTTTCTCCTTTCTTAAGAGCACCAAAAGCCTCTGGATGTAATTAAACCCTGTGTTTCAGTTATGTTCATCCAGTCCCACATCACAAACAATATGAAGGGATTAAGGAATCACAGAGCAACAATAAATCCACCCTTGCTCAGCAAGGAGTTTACCAGATGGGGCAACTTTCTTCACAGTGTTGGACAAATTGTTCTGATTGAGTAGAAAAACCACAGGTGTCTTTGTGTGGGGGCCACAGAAAATTGAATTAGGTTAAAAGGATCAGATGAACATTTTATTTTCCCTTGGATCTACCAGGTCCCTGTCATTTTTGTGTGAGGCAATCATAGATCATCAGTGGTGAGGACGACCTGGAATTTTGACTGCACATTGGCCAGTGGAGACTTTTCTTTTGGATCTTGGGTAACTTAACTGCATTCAGGACCACCAAAATTGTGAGCATCCAGGACAAAGGTCATTTACTTGAACAGAGAAGAGGTCAAAAAGCAGCTTGAATTTTTACAGAAAGCAGAGACCTAAGGGAAACACTTTTGGGCCTGTCTGACCAAAAAAATTTGTAGCTGTTCACAGTTGAAATCCAACAAATCCAGCTGAAAACCAGCCCAAAATCTCCAGTGAGACCTTTATCTAGAGGTGCTAAGGCCTAAAGCCAGGAGAAGGGTATATTTCTGAAAGGCAGGATTGCTCTTTCTAGTCCAGCTCCATGCTCTGGGTCAGACAGAAGCTCCTCAGGTTTGCAATCTTCCACTTTATATTGAGCCAGACCAAGAATTCAGAAGAGAAAACCAAGAAAGTACCTTCTCACCTCAAAAATCTATGTATTTATTATTCATTTCAGTTAATTGCTCTAATTCTGGGTGCAAGGTTGTACAAATTCATCAAGTGAGGGAAAAGTTTATTTCAGTGCAGCCCTGGGTCTGCGTTACAGATGACAAGCAGTGTTCAATTCAGCTGAGGAGTCAAAAAAGCTGAGAAAAGTTGGATTTCTGGGAAAATGGAGATATCCTGAGCCTGGAATGTGGAGGTGGGCCTGTCAATACTGAATTCTTTTGGGTTCATCAGGGTTGGGGGAGAAAGGCCAGTCCAGTGGGTGTGTGGTGTCTCCTGTGCTCACACCATCCCTCACCAGCAGGGAACAGCCAGGGAGGGCTCCAAGGTACAATTTTAGAGGATTCAACACCAACACCTGCTGAGAGAGAAACCATGGGCTGTGATTGACACCTGCAAACAGCATGGTTTGAAATCAAACACCTTTTGGAGCACCACATTCTTGTGACATTTAATCTAACAATATTTCACTTTGCTCATGGCCTCACTTTCATCTTGAGCAGCTCTCTTTCCCCTGCCCCCAAGTGGAGCTCATACAGAACAATTTAAAGACAGTGTTTGCTGGGAGAATACTTTGTTGGTTCTCACTCAGCAAAAAAAAAAAGTGCTCTGTGAAGAGCAGAAGAACCAGCTATAGTTCTGTGAAAGGGTCTCAAATCTCACGTGCCATTATTCCCTTGATGGGTCCCCTCTCCTCCTGCCTCTGCTCCCCTTTGCTGTGTTTCTCTGAGCTGTTTTGCACAGCATTTCTCCCTGCCCGTGCACTTGGCTGCTCTCTTGCAAACCAGGCTGCTCTTCTGGCTGTCAGCAGCTGAACTCATCAGCTGGCAGAGCAGAAGGACCTGGCAAACCTGTGAGATCTCCTCTTCCAGCTGCTGGCAGAGGACTCAGAGTTGGGGGCACCACCCTTGGCTGACCCAGAGCATCTCCCCAGACTCAGAAACAAATTCACACAGATCATGATCAACTGCCTTGATCGTGGAGTAATTTCCTTTCATCACAGGCTCTGCAGGGCTTTCACTTTATAGATTATAGATTATTTCCTTCCCAGCAACTTTGCAATGGCTCAGTCTTCTTCTAGAAATAATTCTAGAAATTGGGGGTGTTTTGGTCCATCATCTGTGAAGGTTTCCTCTAAAGGAGCCCCCAGCACACAGTGGTCACAAGTCTCCATTCCCTGGGGTTTTGCCACAGCGCAGGGGAAGAGCAAAGAAATAGAGCTGAGGACACTGAATGGACATTAGGAAAAGGGGCAGCAGCAAAATCCAAGGAAGAGGACAAGGATCATTGTGCAGAAGCACTCAGTGGATTGTGTTCTTCAGCTTTTACAGGGTTTTCATGTTTATCTTGCTTTAATCACTAAACTGGCCATCACAAGGTCCTTTCTTTCACTCGGCCCCCAAAACTGTTGCTCCATGTTGTGGCCAAAGGGATAAATTAAAAAAGGACTTGACACATCATCAGCACTGGTTAGTACCTTGTTTTATTATTCTTGGCACTGGGCCTGTGTGTGGATTTGCATCTGATCAGGCTCTGTGTGAGCTGTCAGTCCTGCAGGGCCCCTGGGAGCCATGGCCTGGATCAGCCTGTCCAGGGAGGTGCTGTCTCTGAGCTGGATTAATTCTCTGATTGCTCCCGCTGGTCACCTTCACCCTTGGCTTGGCCTCCTGGCTCCAAGGGCCATGCCTTGCTCTTGTTTGAGCCTGGCCTGCTCCTTGCCTGGCACACAGCACTTGCAGGACTCCTGAGCATCACTCTGGTTTCCAATCTCACTCTCTTCCCTTTTTGAGTGGAAAAGTCTTTGGCTCCCATTCCTGATCTCTGTTTCCCCCATCATTCTGTCTCCCTTCTCCAGGCTGACCCCAGGCCTAGCCCTAACACAGGTGTCCAGCCTCCCATAGCAAGAAAGCATGAGGAACTGCACTGAGACCTCTCCTCCAATGAATAAAATCTTCTGGAAACGTTCCTCTCACAGGATGTGTGACCATCTCTTTTTCTGCAGATGGTGCTTCCCATAGGATTGGATCCCAGATCCCAGCCTGTTCCACAGCTTCAAGGTCCCTGGGACTTCTCTTTCAGGCCATTCTAAAGGTAAAGAACAAACAGACATATGTGCCTGGATAGGAAAAAAAAAAACCAAACTGAAGCTAAGGATAGGCGTGGATTTATAGAAAAGAGGGTCAGAGAGCTCAGAGCGCTCCACCATTCCCGCTGAAGCTGCACCCAGGCCTGGAGATGAACACAGCCCTCCCCAAACTGGCTGGCATTTCATTGATATTGAATTCTTACATTATTTAAAGTATTCAATTCAGTCAGTTTCGCTTGTTCCTGCTGAGCAGAGACTTCTCCACCAGCCCCGCACCATTTCCTCATGACCCATTAAAGCCTGGTGCTCACAACCAGCGTTTTGCTGACAACTCTGCAGTCACTGGGGCACTAATTACCCCCTCCCCTCCCCTCCCAGTGTTTGATGTCATGAAACTCACAGGAGCATCATTACTTTGAGGATTAACACATCCAGAGAAGCTGCCCTCCCTCGGGGATGTACCTGGGGAGGGTGCAGGAGCACCCCATGAGCAGCTCTGCCCCTTTTTTGGGGCAAAAACAGTCTGGGCCAGCTGAAGTTGTATTTAGGAGCAAGTTTAGGCCTAACAAAATGCAGTGATTATAAACTCAGCTGAATCTTTGTGTCCCCTTGGTTTCTTTTTGGATTGTTTTTTCCCTACTTTCTTTTCCTCACTCTTACATTCATCTGGGCCCTGCCATCCCAGAAACTGTCCCTCTTGCTCTTCACTCCTGTTCCTACAGAAAAGTTTATTTTTGTGACCCCACAGCAGAGCAGGAGCCATTTTGAACAGAAAATGTGAAAATGAAAATGCCTCCACCTCAAATCCATGTGGAACTTTTGCCCATCTGAAAAATCAAAGAGATTGTGACTGTGCCAATGCAAGGATAGGGAGAAAATCAAAAGCCAGGCCTAAATCCACTTTCTAGACACCCCCAAAAATGAATAATTGAGGTTGATTCCCACTGAACTAAGCTGTGGTGGCACTGGTGGCTTGTGTGCAGTAGGGACACACAAAGTTATCTCAGATGTTGTCTCATGTTGTCCTGGGTTAATTTGGCTGCATGTTCTTGTTGGACTCAACAGGTTTTCTTTCCTGACCATTAAATCCATGCTGGAAAAAGAAAACTAATATAAACCCTGAATATTCTGTGGCCACTCATGCAAGTACAATCTGTGGGGAGTTGTATGGACCCTTGTCTTACAGATCCATATCCCATCTGCAGATGATTCCCACACTTCTGTCATGTCTGGGACAAGGACCAGAAAAGAGATTGAAGTTTGAGCACATACTGGCAGCACGTTGATGAAACACAATTTGCTTTTTTATTTTTTCCCCCTCCATCTGTCTTGCAGACTCCAGGGAATAATTAGAAGATAATCTCCCTCAATTCCACAATATATAAAGCAATAAGACAGATGCCAGGATTGAACGATGGCTGGAGCCAAGTTACACCACCTAATCTCTTTCAAAAGCTGTGATTTTGCCCGAATGTTGCAAAACCAGGGAGATTATGCTTAGGATGCAATGCAGGAGATTGGGACAAAAGAGCCATATCCACATACTTTCTCCACATACATTTGGAAGGAACTGGAAGCTTGGCTTTCAAATGGCAGCTTGGGAACAGATCAGCTGGGCGCACGGTAATCTTCAACATAATTAACACACTTATGACATTTTTAATTAGCACATTTCTGTAGGACTTTTACTCAAGTGTTTTCACGAAGGCTGTGGGGTTTAGGCCCAACAGAAGCCCAAGGAGGGGGAAGTATTTGCCTGAAGTCAATAAAAAGCATCTGGTGCTGAGTGTGTTCCTTCTCTTTTGGACCACTGCTTTTCTGGCATGTGAGGCACCAACTGGATGTGGGTGTAACTTGTCTGTCTGGATAATTGTTTGATAATAAATAACAGATCAAAGGGAGATATTTCTCTGGATGCTCAGAGCCTCTCTGAGGGCATTAGTGGCAGGAGGTAAACTCAGAGAGGGCATAACCAGTTGCAGCATTAAAAAAACAGCCCAAAAGAAACCCTCAGAAGGTGACAGGCTGAGAAAACTGGATTTATCCAGGCAATTCACATTCCAATGCAATTTTATCTTCTGCAGTGCTGTGGAGGTGGTGAGATTGCCCAGCTCTGCTAATAGGGCTTGCATGACATCTTACACACTTAGAGTCTATTCCTTAGGCAGCGCTGCATAATAAGTGTCTAATTATTATTATGATTACACTTGGCATTTTTAATAACAGCAGTAATTGGGTGATGTTGACGGCCTCATTTTAGGATGGTGGATTTGGCCTGGAGCTGCAGTCATTAAGGGCTGGCTGAGGGAAGAATAACGTCTCACGAGATGCATTTCACATCCCAGCTGGAGCCAGGCTGCAGGGGGAGGGAATGCTGACGGTGTCCTGAGCGCTGGGAGGGCTCTGTGCCTCCTGACAGAGTCCTCAGGCCTGGGTGACGCAGGGAGATTTCTCATGGAAGCACGCTCAGGTCACTGGGAAAAGCTCATTAAAGTGGATTTCGCTTTGATCAGCTCCTCACAACCACACCGTGGTGATAACATCAAATGAAACTCTGCTGTACCATAATGTGATTTAAAATGGAGAAGGGCGTGGGTGGGTATTACAGAGCAACGTGACCCAGTGGTTTAAGGCCCGGCCTAGGCCTTGCAAGGCTCAGCTCTGTAGCCACATTTCCCTTCTCAGAGAAAAGCAGGGCACAGTTCTTCCCAAGAATATTTCTGGGATTCACATTCTCTGAACCTCAGAGAAAGGAAAAACAGTTCTTTTCTTGTTTGCTGTGCCTGTGCTGTGCCAATGAGAATGCAATGTGGAGATTGTTTGCCCACAGTGATGGTGTTTTGTTTCCTTGGCCAGGTGTGTGTGTGTGTGTCAGGACTTGGGTGACAGGCACCAGTTCTGAGCAGTGTGTGCAGGGCTGAGTGCTTGGCAGATTCAGTTTAGGTGTAGTGTAATATATTATAGAATAATATCGTATAGTAATGTAATTAATTACCCTTCTGATAAGATGGAGTCAGATGCATCATTCTCTCCCCCTCGTCACGGGCAAAAATATCCACTATACAGCTCTGAGTTGCAGCTGAGACAGACACGATCCAAAGCAACACACTGCATTTTCAGAGGGCTTCAAACTGTTTTTATTCTGGCATTCATGCTTTTTATACATTCTTACAAAGCTTCTACATTTACACTTTACTCATTGGTCACAAGGGACAAACAAAGTGCTCATTGGAACAGGCACTTGTGGGTTTCTCTTATTTATCCTTCTTTCTTTCTTGGTTTCTATATCAACAACCTTGGTAGAGAATTCTTTCAGGGGTAAACATGGATTATCAAACTTCTCTCTGGCTCACAGCAGTGGCTGTAAAACCTCTTCCACACAAAGTCCCAGGAATCAGGCTGGGTATCCCAACAAGACGCTGAGGCTGTGATTTTGGCAGGGAATCTCAGCAGATGCAAAGGTTGCCCTGAGAAAAGCACACACCACGAGCAGTTGACTGCAGGCAGATGGGATGGAAGGGGTACTTTGGGGTGAGCATATGCTTTACACTCTCATGGAATGGGAACAGGTTGCCAAACCAAAGCCTAAGGAAGGAGCTGTGGTGGCTCTCTAATCCTAGAAGATGTTTAATGAAATTAAAAGGCGACTGCTCTTCTCTCTATCTTTGTCTCTTGCAGTTTGTCACTCGCATCTCCCAGTGAATTTTGAAGTTTTACAAATTAACAGAGATGCAAAAATCTGAGGGAGTCATCACTTCCTGTATGGGAGGTACAAATCAATGTCTAAGAAATAAAAAGAAGATGAAGGAGAAGGGGAAAAGGAAAAGAAGAAAAAGAAAGAAAGCCGAGATTGGATTCCCCGGTCTCCAAAACTACTTTTGGAATATATGAGAAGGAAAGAGGGGGAAGGAGGAGCATACTCAGGCAGTGTCACCCAGGAATCTCTGAGGGTTTAGGAATGCAGCAGCACTGAACACACACTGAGGCACGTGCTAAAATTGGGTCAGTGTTAATGAAAAGCCAAAACCCGACCTGCTTGGAAGCACCAATGCTTCAGGGCGTGTTCCTGAGCTCTGGTCCACAACTATTATCAAGCCCAGATGTCTCCATCCTCAAGCAAATTCCCTTAGTTAGGAAAAATTCCACCAGAGGCCACTGTTGTTAAATAGTTGTGGGAATTTTAGCCAGTGCAACACTAAAAATCCCCATTCCTTGAGCTTTCAGGGTGTTCTTTCCCCACCTGCTCATTTTAAGAAAGCAGGTAGATGATTTCTGAAATCCACATGTATTTCCCCCTCTTTTCCACAAGATTCCAGCAGATAACAATCAGGATTTTTCAGGAAGCACAGCACACCCTGGAAAACAACTGTCTCTTGGCAAAGAAATTTGCAGAAAATGCAGAGATATGTGAATACAGTTCCATAAAGAAAAGGAGGATAACAGGCAACTTATACTTGATTTCTCCACAAATTTAACAACTCTTATTTGAACAAAATCTCTAAAATAAGAAGATGGCATACACTGCATAATCTCATTAAAACAGAGCTCTCGTTCCCCATCTCCATGATTCAGTCATCTTGGGCATTAAAGCAAATCATAATTTGCTTTTGTAAACATCCTGGAGCCTACAGGATGATTTGTGGTATAGAAATACCATTAAAATAAAACCACCTTCATCAAAATTCATTCATTTTCACCTTTATGGAGAGTAATCTTCCAGGGGTGACTGGGGGCTTGCAGTTTGTCTATTAAAATTCCCACCTTAAAATGAATGTCACTCACATGGACCTGCTCAGCCTGGTTAGGTACCAGGACTTGAGGAAACAAGGTGTCAATGAGATATTTAACTCTTGACTAAAAAGAATATTTTTGCCAGGAAATTGGGACTGCCACGGGGTTTGCCCAAGCATGAATTTGAGTCTGGAAAGGGGCATGGGGAAAGGAAATTTTTCTCCCTAACATGAAGCAGTTCTGGTGCAAGAAGGAGCTTATTCTTGAAATATTTAGGATCACACAAAGCAATATCAGTGATTAGTTCTACAGCCTAAAAATCAAGTTATTGTTGTTTTCCCCACCTGTTTAAAATCTGAAGCCTTCTGATGACAATTTAGACACCAGGATTTATTTAAAGAAGAAAGCTGGGATTGCTCAGGCATACTAAACAAAGCTCTATAAATGCAGATGGAGAGCCACGAGTTTGGAAGGGAGGGATTTAATTTAACACAGAGCCTGATAAAGATGTAAAGCCTGTGTGTTTCCACAAGCCAACAAATTGATATTGACTGGTCTAACACATCGAGGACCTTGGAATTCTGCAGGATGCAGAATGTTTAATGCTGCAAAGAGCTGGCAGCTCCTCTGCCATCCTAACAAACGGCCCCGGACGATCTGATGGAACAGTTTGCATTACAGAGCTCAATTTCCCATCTGCTGCTGATGAAATCACTCTCTCCAACTGCTTCCCTGCTATTTGACTCAGGATATTGCTTCTTGGCCAGGCAGCAGCTTCTCTCCAGTCATCAATAAGTATTTTAATTAACAAAATAAAATCCTAAATGGGAATTGAATTTTGTCGGCAGCTCCAACTCCTGCCCGAGCCTGAGATCCCCGCCAGGGGTGCAGAGCAGCACTAGAGGGCATTCGAGGCTCACAGGCAACACCAAATATTGCCTTTCCACAGTTCTGGTGTGGCTTTTTTTCCTGGAAAAGGTGAACAGTTGAGCAGTGATGTGTGTCTGACCCGGGCTCTGCATGGATGGGCAGCGGGATGGTGGCACTGCTGCCACCAAATGCTTCACCTCCCTCCTTGCTGGGAATAAAGCTGGGCAAGCTGTTGCCTTTCTCATAACAGAATAACAGAGAAATTGGTTTTTTTAGAGTATTTGCAGCTCAAGGACAAACTCCCAGTCTGTGTCTGGGTGGGTTTATCCCAGTGGTTGGTGCTGCTCGGAGCTGTGGCTGCTCCATCCCAGCCTGGTGTGATGGTTTGGGGGTCAGCCCTTGCTCACCCCATCCCATCAACTGCAGCCACCCTGCCCAAGGGGTTCCTCAGCAGGGCAGGCTCGAGACACTGCCCTAATAAAGATGAAGAAATAATAATAATAATAATAATAATAATAATAATAATAATAATAATAATAATAATAATAATAATAGCAATCAGTACATGATCTTCAGGCCCTCCAATGTATGAATCTCTGATGAAATTGTAGTAAATCCTCCTGTAATATTCTCAGGGCCACCTTATTTAAATATTTGCTTAGTGCAGCAGATAACCCTCATAAAATGGAGTGATCTGTCAGAAGGAAATAAATGTGATTTTCCCCTCCTCCAGCCACGCAGCTGCCTGTGCTCCAGCACATGCTTTGAGCGCAGAAAGTGCTGTGCAGCATTTAGAATTTCTGCATATATTTTGGGTTTAAGCCCAGCCCTGTGGCTGTGAATTCACAGCATCTTCCCTCAATGCACACACACATGAACACAGCCCCGATTTGCATCACATCTGCCTGTCAGAGGGTTTTCTCTGGTAATTGTAGAGAATCCTCCTCTGTTTGGCTCTGCCCAGAATGAAAAGAGGGGCTCTTTGCATTCCCTGGAGTGCTTGTTCTGTGCAAGTGTTCCAGTCAATCCCATCCCCAACCAGCATTTGGGAGGGAACAACACACTGGAATTCAAAATGCCTGAATATTAATGGAGTTGTGGTGCAATCTGAGAAAGCAGCAGCCAGCCCCAGCACTGATCAGCGCTGCTCACCTGGTGTGAGCTGAGCCTGAAATGCTGAGACCTCCTGCAGCTACAGACTCCTTCAAGAGCTGGAATTTAAGAAAACCACTCTCAGGAAAGAGGTTTTATTCTGCTCCAGCACAAGGCAGGGTGGCAGCCACCTGCCTTGCTCCAGGGAATAGTTCCTACAGCCAGAGCTGAGCAAGTACACAGATTTTCCGTTCATTTCTTACAGTTTTGTTGGCAGTTGGTTTGATCTTTCTGTATCTCTGGGATCTAATGCATGTTGGCATTTTTTATTCTATGCACAGGGCTCACACAGATGGCCCAGAACTCCCAGAAATTCCCCGAGCTGATCAGATTTGTAGTTCTTTAATGATCACTGAGTGGATCATGCTGAGCATGAGGCCTGTACCCCATGTGTACTGTGCATTCTCTGCACTCACTGATGTGGTTCAGAGCCCTTGGTGCAGAGATCTCATCTCTCTGCTTGCAGATCTCCTCCTGCAAGAGGTTCTTGTCTTTAAATAAGATTTGATGCTTGAATTGCATGACCCACAAATCAAGCTAAGCCTGATGTATTCTCAAGTCTGAAGAATCTTGTGTCAGCTGAGTATTCTTTTCAGGGTCTGTGGGAAGGAATTGGTGACCAGCACTCTGAAAATAATCACATTTCCCATTACACTGGGCTGGGAGCACACTTCCAGTCAATTACCACGTCCCAGCTGAGCACTGGAAATCTGTAGTAATGAGCACTGCTTCCTCAAACCACCCCAACTCCCTCACCTGTGATGATCTGAGCGTGTCCTAAAGCACCTCATTTAAAAGTTAAGAGGGCCCCATGTGGAATCTAATGCACTGGATGTGCTGCAGCAAACAAAAAATCCCACATTCCTTTAGAGCCTGCAGCCTGATGCCTTTCCTTATCCATCTGCCTAAACTTCCCTGCTCTCCCCAGCGATGCAAAGCCTCATTCTGCTGGGCTGGGGCTGGAGGTGTCTCTGCAGGGTGGCCTGAGCATCTCTGATGAGCTCCCCTGGCACTTCCCACAGCAAAATCAGGCATTAATCCCAGTGCTGCAGCCAAGTTCCAATCCAGGTCATTACCAGCAGTTTAATTCCCCCCAGTGGCTTCGTTTGGGCACGTCCTGAAGGATGCATGGCTGGATGTTTCTATCCAGCACAGGCAAGGCTGGATCAGGACAACCTGTTTGGTTTGTAATGAGGATTTATGGGTTGTCTTGAGCAGTTATTTGTGTCCAGAGTTACAAAACAAAGACATTTTTGTTCCAGCTGATTTCCACAGTGGAGAGGGGTTAACTTTAGGGTGGAGATTGCAGTGGAGATGGCTGGGTTTGAGCACAGCTGCTTCTTGCTCAAGAAAGAGCAACGCACAGTTCAAGCATCCTGACTGGATGTGTGCCACAGTGGGCTCCAGAGTCACAGCCCTACTCAGGTACTTCAGGAGACTCAGGAAAAAGTTGACACCTTCTTTTCTCCTCTGTTATTCCCTGATTTGCTCCTGATTAATATCTCTGCTTTTTTTCTTTTGGTTTTGGTTTTTCTTTTCCCTAAATGCTAGGAAACAGCTGCTTGGCTAAGTGAGAAATGCCCCTTTTCCAGCAGAGGAAACTGGAACGGCCTAACGATGCAGGATGAAAGAGCAGCCTCAGCATCAAACAAAACATGGGCCTTTCTTACCCTCAGTCCCTTTGGGAAGTCACTCCCCAGGGCCAGCACAGAGAGACTTCACGGCCTATTTCTGCTGCCAGAAGATGAACGCCCCAATAGTTGACATCATTTGCACTCTGGAAGGCAAATGTTGCTGTTCAGAAGTGCAGAACAAGTAAAAATTACTGAGTCAGCTGTGGCAGTGAATCAAACCCTGTCTCACAGGTTATTTTGCAGGAGCACTAGTTTTGAAGTGTTTTCCCAGCAGAGCTGCTTCTCAAACCCATGCTGCTGTTCAGGGTTCCCTCTCCCAGATGAATAAGGAGAGGGGAATTTCTGCTCCTTGTGCTTGGGAATGAGCTTTGACCTTCCCTGCCCACATTAAAGGCAGAGCTGGTGAGTTCTGGTGCTGGTGGATGGCATCGATTGCATCACCCCCTTTCAAAGATTCCTCTGAAGGATGGGTTTGCCTCCTCCTGCAGGATTGCAGAGCTGTGAAGTGCAGGAACTGCAGACTTCAGAGACTTTCCGTGCCCATCACAGGTTCTGTGCGTGCCTTATTGCGCTTATTAACGTCTATCACCAGCCCATATGGAAGAGCAGCTACACCAGTCCTCTTAGATCATCACTCAGAGATCAGAAGTGAGTAAAAAACTGCAAAGCATCCCCCATAAATATTCATTGGAATCGTTTATAATGCAGTCACTCTGAAGACAGCCAGGCATCATGGCTGGGGGTGCTGGATCGATTTTCTCCCACAGATATCAGGATTAAAACTGCTCCCTGAACCAGGCAAGGGATTTCTTTCAGAGAGGAAGTTCACGTGGAGCCAATCAGTCCTGTCTCTGATGAATTGAGCCTTTCAGGAAGTGCTGAATCACAAACCCAAAGGTGTTCCTGGAGATCTGCTTGATTTTGTACCTTATTTTCCTTCAGAGCATTACTCATACCCACTTCAGAATTTCTTATCACACCTGGGGGAGACATGCACTTAGAAAGAGCTGGAAACGGGGAAGGTTGGCCATTAGCTCAGGATTTGGGAGAGGATTGAGGTGAAATCAGGTGTTTGAATGATCCAGTGATTGGGGCAAGGAGTTGAACAGGACCCCATCCTTATTTCAGCACTGACTTTAGCAAAACAAAATTCTCCTTTTTTTCAGCTCCGTTCTCTACATCTATTCTGAGGTCAGACACGTCCTTAATAAATTAATTGTAATTAATAATTCTAGAGACAATAGAAAGACTAAAAAGCCACTCTGGTGATGAAAACTGGACATGTACAGCAGTTTGCTCAGTGATCTTATTCCCCACGCAGTAGCTGCCCTCTCCAAAAAATTCCTTTTAATGCAGGCAGCAATAGGGGACAAGGCAATGAAAACAGAGAAAATACCCAAGCACCCCACAGGATTTTTAACAAGCTCTTCCCTTTCAATGTTTTATTTTTCCAGCATCACCTGTAACTCTGGCTGGAGAGGGGACTGGGAAGGGGCTGGATGTGCCTCCCTAAGCTCAGCGAGACCAGGGAGTGGATGGGTGGAATGGGGGCACAGGGGGACAGGGACACAGGGGGACAGGGACAGCTCAGTGCAGGCTGCAGCAGGCATCTCACACCATCTGCTGGTGCTGTCCCTGCCCCCAGCAGGGCTCCCCTCCCTCCCAGCTCCGCGTCTGTTGTCACCCACCCCCCGGGTGACAGCCGAACTGTGCCTGACAGCAGAGATGTTTTGTTCCCCACCTCCTCCACAAGCCCTTCCCTTTGTCCTCTTTTCAGCAGTTCTGGCTCCTGCCAGCAGATTATGCTGACAATTTTGTGTGGCAAGGAAATTAGAAATGCACCGGCGTTCCTCGCACGAGCAGAGCCACGGCTTGAATGGGAGCATTAATTCAGATTAAAGCTGAATCACTCAACAATTCACCTTTTTTTCACTGTGTGTGTGTGTGTGTGTGTGTGTGTGTGCTGTGTGTACAACAGGGATGCTATTGTCTCAGGACTCTGATATGACCTACCTGATTAATGGAGTGACACAGCCTGCCAATATCATTCCTACAACTAAATCAGCGTCACCTGCAGGTCCCCAAGGAGAGGGAACGTGCTCCAGAAAGTCTAAGGAAGAAGCAAAGCTGGTTTCCAGGCTCCTAAACTGGCTGTTCCTCAAGCAAGCACTGCTTTCCAAGCTCCAGGAATATCCTGGAGCATCCTCATCCCAGAAAACCAGCAAGTGAAGGGCAGGATTTGAGTTGTCTTCAGGGATGTTGCCTTTCCCACTCTCACATCACCTCTAGCTCCCACTGTTTTCCCTCCATGAGGTAGAACTACTGTGAAAGCGATGGAAATGAATTATAGGGTTTAATTTCTAAAGCTTTATGTGATCCTGGTGTAGAAAAGGGAAAAAAAAAAAAGCCATATGGAAAGAACAGCTGCCAAGTAAAATCTCACCCTGAACGGAGAATATACGAAATTTCCTGGCGTGGGTGAAAATGAAGTGTCAGAGGTTGGAGTTTGGAAAGGCCAGAAGGGAGCAACCCTTAAAAAAAGCATAAAAATCTCTCTTTCTAAATTCTTCCAGAGGTTGGCTGGTGGTGAGGGCACAAGGGCTCTCAGGTTCCCAAGGTCCAAGTGACCTGCAGTGACATGGAGTGAGAAACAGCCCCACGGTGTCCTCTCCAGTATGTGACAGTGCCAGTGCCACCCAGCCAGGGGCAGCAACTGAGAGAAACAGCAAAACCAGCCCTTCAAACTGATTACTCAGAACAACAAAATCCCAACACAAGCTCAGATTTTCTATTCCAAAACGTTGTGTTTTTCCTTTGCTGTTCCATTGGCACCCCACAGAGTCCCACCAAAGTCAGCAGCAACAACAGGAGAATTACATTCAGTGTGCCAGGTTGGTTTTAGAAGGCAGTATAATTAGAAATAAATTCGATAAGATCAGCTGGGGGCACACCTCATGTTGTCCATGTGTCATTTAGAGGAGCAGTCACATGGTCCTGCAGGCAGGGAAAACCAGGGTGATGGGAAGACAAGGACACAACCAGAAAAGGCAGTACCCAGAGGAAACAACAGCAAATCCATCTGTGTGCTGCCTGTTGGAGTCCACCTGGAAGATTGGTTTCTGTAAAGTGAGGCTCAGCTTCTTTCTCCCAAGTAAATAAAGTTTCTCCAGCAGAATTCCAGCTGCAGTCAGGGCAGCACAAAGTCCCCTCTGCCCTGAGCACTCTTTCTGACATTTGCTCCTTCCACATCTTCAAGGGCATGTTCAGTGAAGACTGATCCTTTCCCTAGCCCACCTTCCCAGCTTTCTGAGGTTGTTCCCACCCAAGGATTTATCATTTCTCTGCACTAATTTCTCTGCTGATTTTTAGCGCGGCTGACTGTGGCATCCGCAAAACGAGTTCTGCACTTCAGAGATGTCCTGCGCCAGAAAAAAAAAACTGCCTTCCATTTGTTTCAAAATATTTTGGGCCTGTTTAGTGGGAGGCCTGCAGCTTGCTGCATAATGAGAAGGAAAGAAGCCTCATTGCCTGTTCAGCCCCTCGATGAGGGAGCTGCTTTGGGTTTTCAGCCCTCGTCACTGCCTTTCTGTGTGTGCTTTTTCGTGTTCCTCTCCTTCTCAGGGGAACCCAAGCTATGCACAGTTTTCAAGGAGCCTGAACAGTGCTTAATTACATTTCCTGCTATGTTCTCTTGCCTAATAATTTCTAAAATTCTCTGTACCTTCTGACTCATTCCCACCGAGCCTTGAGCTATTGTTTCCATAGCGCTGTTCAAAGCAAGCCCCAAATCTCTCCCCTGAATGCTAATAGCTAATCTACAGCTCATCACTGTGGAGGTTGTAATTAATGTTGTTTTTTCACAGTGGTCATTATCCTGCATTTCTTAATATGTGAATTTCATCTTCTGTTTTATCCCCACTCTCTCAGAGCCACGAGAAGCTTCTGCAAGTCCTTCATTTTAGCTTTTTCTGCCCTGAACAAACTCATTTCGCCAGGAAATGGAATTGCCCCAGCTCTTTGCATGCTTTTTGTGAAGCCTGACCGACAGCCCCAGGCTCTGCAGGGTGAGACCACTGTTCTGAGCTTTTACCCACTAAATAAATCACTAAAGGACCTTCTCTCTCATCCCTTCTTATTTTTCTTAAGAACCTTTAGGGAGAGAACTTGTTAAAAGCTCTTGAGAACCCCAGATTATTGCAGCCACCAGACCACCCTTATGGCCACCCTGATTTCTCAGGAAATATTTTATGAGGCACAGCTTCCCTCTGCAAAGGCCTGTTCTTTCCTATTTTGCCATCCTCATCCCAGGCTTTTAATTCTGTTCTTTAGTACAGCTTTTGTTCTTTGCACCCCAAAGTCCTGCAGCTTTCCAGACTCTCCTTTAGCCTTTTTAAAATCAGTGCATCCATTGCAACCTTTGCCTTCTCTGTGCTGAGGATGATGAAAACCTCAGATTTTCACCCTCCCCATTATCAGCAATTTCAGATCTGAGTTCCATTAGAACCCAGGAGAGAAGCCCATCTGCTCCTGGCAATTTTTTATTTTTCATCTCTCTGATTCATCCCCAGACCCTTCCACCAGCAGTTCAGCTCTTCTGCCTCGTCCCTCCCACAGAAAGGCTCTGGTGAGGAGCCCTGCCTGAACCCCAGAGCTGGGAACACTGGGGTCCATAATTAATCTTCCCAATTAATCTTCCACCACCCTTCCCTGCCCTCCAGACTCCCAGAAGGCTCCTGATGTCCTCAGGGCACTTTGTATTATTATTGTATTATTATTTTAATGCCTTCAGCAAGCTGATCTCCCAAATCTAACTGAGATTTGCCACGTGCCATGTCTGCCTTTTGCTTTCTTGGAAGTGGTTGCTCTTTTTCCCCTTTTCCTCACACAGCTTCCAGTTTTCCTTCCATCACCTTCCCTGAGGTAATGTGAACACACAGAGTGGTTGAACTCATTTTATACCACAAAAAGGTACAAAATTCATGTGAATCTGTGACTTTTTCAGGGCTTTAGCAAAGTTCACGCTGCTTTAACAAAGCTGGGGCTGTCAGAGGTGCTGCTAGTGGTGAGTGTCCATGTGTCCAGTGCACCTCTCACCCTTTGGAGCAGGAACCTGGAGTTTGGTGGGTGTGTGGTGGATGAAAGCACCATCCATGGGGAGTGAACACTCTCCAAAAAGGGCAGCAGGATGGTGGTAATTAATGCTCTGATGGTGGGAGCTTTATCTCTGCCTGAATTGCAGCTGGAAACTGCTGGGGACAGGGATGGATGGACAGAGCTGATGGAAAGCATGGAAAGCACAGCCAAACAGGGAATGTGAGGATGAAAAACTGCCAGAGGGGCTTTCTGCACATCCCCAGGGTGATTAAAAAAAAAAAAAAAGACTCCTTCTCTCAGCCCTGTTCAAGTCTGCCATTATGCAAAAATCCTTTTATGTACCATTAAAATTCAGCCAGTTCTGCTCAAAGCAGAGCTGCCCTTTAACGGGATCCATCAATACTCCAAAAAGACAGGAGCTGAAATGAATATAATTTCTAACAGAAATCATTATAATTCTAAACAAAGAAATCTTTTTAAGTACAGAAAGAGCAGGATAGACAGAGGGGAAAATGGAGAAAAATGTAATTACATTTGTAAAAACTCTGCTGTTAGGGAACTAGTACTGCTAGTGTTCATCTTTTGTCCTTGAATTAAAAAGGTGGGCACGGCCAATCCACAAAACTAAAGCCTCCTTTACCTTGCAGTTATACAAAATATTCCCTCATATTTCAAGGTGCCCTTTTGATTTTGGGAGGGGGGGGTGTGTATGTAGCTCAAAAATAAATATATTTCAATCCTTTCTCAAAGTCTAACCTTTCAGAACATGCCCAAAAGTCAGTGGGGAGAAGAGCACTCTGAAACAAGCATGGAAAACAAGGAGAAAAGAGCAACATGCCACTTAAATGTTGGAACAAAATCTATTCTTTCCAGCCATTCCCTTAAATTAATGGTGGAGGGCTGATGCTGCTGTTTAGAAGAATTAAGGAGCTGGCATTTTGTGAATAATGAGATACTTATTGCTGGTGGCAGGAAAGTGTCCTTACACATCTCAGTCTTCACATCCTGTCCTGCCATCCTCCTTTGAAATGCTCTGCTGCAGTCTTGGGGCTCCTTTGGCAATCCCCAGCTTTAATCCAGGGTCTCTCCTGCCTCCAGAGCTGCTGCTGGCAAAGACTCCCAGGGCAGCTCTGAAGTCACCCAAAGCACCAAACTGACTTTGGAGGGGATGTGCCAGGAGGACAAGCCCAGCTCCTCCCTGTTCCTGTGGCAGGGAAATCTGGGAATGAGATTTATGGTCCCCATACAGCCCCAGCTCCAGAAAGAAGGGCAGGATTTCCATATTTTACTCCCATGGCCAAACTTAGTTGATTTAAAGCTACCCAAACCCAGCTTTATTCAGCTTGGGTGTGCATTTTCTTGTGAAAACCACAAAACTCTCCCAGACTTCCCAACCAGCTTTGTGCAGGCAAAGCAACTGCAGCACAGAGCAGAGATAAGGCACAAATGCCCTTCTGTGACCTGCTGTGAGCATTTAATATGGCATTAATGAACCTGGGTGTTGGGAAAGGAGGCAGAAACTTCCCAGACCTGTTGGCCAGCCCTTTTTTTCTAAGCCCACCTCAGAGGAACCACTCCTGACTGGGCTATTTGGTGACACGGGCTGTGAGATCAGCCTGGCTATTGTCTCCTCTTCCACCTGAGTTCAGCTGTTATCTACTACAGCATAAAACAGCCAAATTATGCCATGGCAGAGGAGCAGAAAATATTTCAGTGATAGGTTTCCTGCAGCTAATTTTATCCAAATCAGAGCTGTGCTGTGGGTGCCTGACCACACACTGCACAGCAACAGTGCCAGGATGGAATGGAGGTTACCATGTTCCAAGTGAAAAACCATCATCATCCACTCCAAAATGTGAGCAGATAATGAGCAGCTCTGAAGTGGATAATTTGACTTTATTCAGAGGTGGCTCAGCACCAGATAATACCTGATCCAGGTCTCTTTCTAATTAATCTAAACCCTACTCCTGGCCTAATTTCAGATGCTGGTTGTTGAGGCGACCTCAGATGGGCCAGGGGCAGAAGAACTGGGATGAAAGACAGCATTGCCACTCATTAATTTCAAACTCCTGACTTAAACCTTCCTTTTTTCCTCCATGAGGCTTTCGTGAGCATTTTTCATAAGGAGAGGCTGATTTAAAAAAAAAAAAAAAGAATTGTGTGTGAGTAAATGTGAAAAAAAGGTTTTAACAAAATTTCATGGCACACCTTAAACAGGAAAGAACGAGGATTCTGGTGCCCATTGCACACAGATGAAATTTATAAACCAATAAGACTAATTTAATTCCAAAAAAAATCAATGCTGGGAAATGCTACCAAAGCACCACTTCTTGGCTTTCCATTTGTTTGTGGGCACGTTTCTGGAATAATAATGGCAAGTCATTACTCAGACCCTGCTTGGTGGCTGCAGAGGCACTGAAAGCCATGGGCTGCTTTCCTCTGGCAGCAAAAAGAATGTTTCTCACTCAGAAGTTGCCATCAGGATGAGATCCCCCTAAGAACTGAAAACTTCAGGCCTTCTGGGTGGGATCTGCAAAAAATATCCATCATGGATGTAATTCAGTCATCAGAAACCAGTGGGAGGCTCAGCAAACACAGCAGAGTCGTGTCAGCCCTCAGGGCTGGGCAGGAACCCCAATTTATTTGGTACTTAAATGAAATTTTACAGCATGAAAAAGGAACCGGGTCCCTCCAACATCTCTGGCTGTATTGATCTTTCAGAAATATCCCCCAAGGCTCTCTGCAGCAGCCAGGCAGAGATGCAGCCACAACTCAGCCCTGGAGGTTTTGTGGAGCTTGGAAATTCAGCCTAAGACTTGCAAAAAACTCCTTTCACTGGGTGCTCAAAATCCACCTGAAAGCAGGGGGTGCTTTTGCTGCTTTTGAGATGGTTTAAAAGCATCCCAGCCCTCATTCAGGGAAACTTTATGAGACCAAACTCAGATTGTCTTTGGTGTAATTCTCTCCTTTTTGCTCTGCTCTCTCCAGTGCCCTGTGCCAATGTCATTATCCTGATTTCTGCATTTTTCCAGGCATTAACCCCCCTCAGTTTATCACAGTAGCAGTTCTGAATGGTTCTTCTTGCACATAGCTAAAGATTGAGCAAGATAAACTCTTTTTTTATGGACAGCAGGACTTATGACTGGCACATTTTATTTTAACAAAACCTGCTCAGGTCTTGGGTGTACCTTATACAAAAAATAAACTGAGGAAACAAAAAAGGACTTTGGGGTGTTACTCAAACATGCAAATCTCCATATTAATATTGGTTCCCTCTGTTACTCTTTTTTCCATCAAAATTAAAGTTTTGAATGGTGTGCAAGAATCTAAATTGGTTTGGTGAAGCATAGGGCCAGGAGTTGGACTGGGTGATCCTTGTGGATCCCTTCCAACTTGGCACTCCTGTGATTCTGTGATTCAAGCAAGGGTTTCTCTTAGGAAATGGAACAATTTCTCAGCTCCAGCTGTTATTCCTGACTTCAGCCAGACCAGTCATGGAAACCTCCCTCATCCTGGGAGCTCTGTGCCATGGCAGCACAAAATTCTGACCAGAGTGAGCAACTTCATCCTTTGGGAATGAAAATTGGAGTCACATCTTCCACGCCTTCCTGGAGCCAGGATGGGATGGGAGCTCCCTGCTCCTGGTGGAGCATTTCCACGGAGCCCACACGGCCAGAGGGCACAGGGGGGAGTTGCATTGCTGCCAAATAATTGCAGTGTGGCTGTTTAACATTTGCAACACATCAGCAGCAGCGTTCGGAGGGGCAGCCTGGAGCTCTGGAGCTGTCAGGGCAGATAATGGCCAAGCACACTGCTGGCTAATAATAACACTGGGCCCTGCTGCTCCCCGTGCAAGTGCAAACTCCACAGGTCTTTTCCCCTGGTTTCCCCCTCTCTGCAGCTGCTGGGGTTACATTTTGCAAGGGACATCTCCAGCAGATCCAGCAGTGACCTTCAGAAGGCACAACCTCACTCCTGCAGCAGCCGCTGATCAGAGCTTCACCAGGGAGGCGCTTCACCAGGATCAGAGCTTCACCAGCACGAGGCACAGGGGCAAAAACCACCCCAAAACCACCCCCAAACCACCCCAAAGCAGGACCCAGAGCTGAGTGTGACTGTCACACCTCAAACATCTCACGGTGCCAAGGCAGCCCTGGTCCATCACTGTGTCCCAGCTCTTTTCCTGTGCGCACCCATGGGCTCTGCACAGAGCCATGCAGGGAAATGGTGGGAAAGAAACTGCTTGGAGACACCAAATTTTACCTTTCTTAGAGGGTTTATTTCTCCTGCCAACTGCAAAAATGGTTTAAGAGTCCTAAAGAGGGGGTGCTGGGCACTGCCCAGGCTCCCCAAGGAATGGGCACAGCCCTGAGGCTGCCAGAGCTCCAGGAGGGATTGGAACCACTCCAGGGATGCCCAGGGTGGAATTCTGGGGGGTCTGTGCAGGGACAGGGGTTGGACTGGGTGATCCCTGTGGGTCCCTTCCAGCTCAGGATATTCCATGATTCTATGAATGCTCAGAATGAAAGGGTTTGGTGTCACCCTGCTGTGCCAGGGGCGAATTATCAGGTGGAACTTCTCACTCTGTAAAAAAAAAAAAAGGAGAAAAAAGCATCAAGTTCAACAGACAAAGCAAACAGCTCAGCCTCCACTGATCACAGTGAGGAGAAAATCTTGTGTGAACAGCTGTCCTGTGGCATTACCCAAGCTGCAGCTGACTCACAGTAAATGTGGCCTCTCTATTTTATTTGGAGACACCTTCAATGCTGGAGAAGAAAGAGTGTAACAGCCCTATAGCATTGTGCCCAATTAAAACCACTTTCAAAACCTCAGCAAAATGTAAACAGGCTCAGCACTGTAAATCAAAAGAGGGAAAAAAAAAGCTTATTTTTTTTAAAACCACCTTTTTTAGCTTCACTCACCTTGATCCAAACACAGCATGAGGATTTTATTGTGCCTTAACCATGCCTGAAAGCATGGAAAATTACAATTCAGACACCAGTCACATCCTGTAGCTAAAAAACCAGGGAGATATGAGTGAAGTAGTAAAGAACCCAACAGCACAGGGCTAAAGGAGATAAATCAACTCAAGGACCTGTGTTCAAGCTGCTGTGAAGTGAAATGGGAAATCTCAATCTGAAAGCTCAGACTATAAAGGAACAGCAAGGAGGGAATAGCAGGGCTGAGTGTGAAACATCCCTGAGGAACAACTGCCTTGGGGGAGCTAAAGGTGAGCAACATCCCTCAGCATTTATTGGGACACACAAGGCAGATGATGGACCTTGGACCTGGTTAGCATAAGAGATTTGATAACAGGATGCCTTGGCAATAGCAAGCAGAATTTTGAGGATTAAATTAAGATTGCAAGGAGATTAAATCAGACAGATCTACCAGAAAAAGAAAATTACATCAAACTCTGCAAGCAAGAGATGTTGTAAAATACATACATTTGTTTATGTGGTGATTAACCCAATCACTGTAGTAAAACATTACTAGCCTTCCTAAAATACCATATAAGCATTTGTATCCCTCAATAAATTTGGATTCTTTGACTATCTCACTGAGTCCCTGTGTTTCTCTCTTACCAATAATAATTTGCCTGGAAAGGGCCTGGCTTTGTGCCACTGCAGCCCAGGTCCAGTTTATGGCAAATTAGGACATTTCCAGTGTCCATTAGGTCCAAGTGTTAAAGAACTGGAGGGTTCAGTGAAGATTTGAGGTTTCCCTTCTGCCTAGGGTGTGGAGAGAGGGAGGAATAAATGACAGATGCAGCAGTGATTTGGGGACCCCAGGAATGCCCTGGGTCAGTTTCCTTCTCCATCTCTTTTTGTCCCAAATACAGATATGGCTCAGATCTCCTGCAAGGGCACAGGGGACTGAGCCAAACTTTTGGAAGTGCCCCCAAAATTTAGGAATATGCTACCAAAACCAGCTGGCGGTTTTTCCTCTCCATTTCCTAGGAGGCCAAAATGGAAGATTGTGGTGTCAAGTGTTTCCTCATTTGCACCAAGGCTCTCCAGCAGCATGGAACTGAAGGAAGCAATACCGGCAGATAAAGAGTTAATGATTAATTAATTGTGGCTCATGATATCTGTGCCCTCCCACTGCCCAGGCTTTGAAATTTCAGCTGGGAAACCAACTTCCTGCAAATCATACTTTATCAAGCTTTATCTTTCTGATCAAACTCATCTTTCAATTACAAAAGAAAAAAGAAAAACCACCCTTCATCCAAATCTCCAAATACTGCCCATCAATTTAAGCCCCATTCCTGTATTTTCCCTTATCACAGGACTTAATTTATGCTCAGGACTTCATGTTTGATTTTGATCAAGTCACTTACCTTCTCAGGAGGGAAATTCATCTGCCCTAACTGCAGCTATCCAAACCCAGCTGTCTGCTCCGAGCTTTCTGCAGAGGCTCCCAGGGTTGTCAGACACTCAGAGCTCCCCAGAGGATGCTTCATCTTCTCCTGGCAGAGGGGCCCAGGTCTCTGCCTTGGTGATCATCAATCTTGGATCTGTGCTCCGCTGCTTGCCCAGCAGGACACATCTGATCCAGATCAGGAGTGATTTATGCTGGCCTTGAGCACAGATAAACTCAGAGCCAGCAGAGCAGGGCAGCTCTGAAATCAGGGTAACTCTCCCCCTCCTTCATTCTTCTGCCTGCTCTGTACATCTGAATCTCAGTCCTGCAGATATTTACCCACGTTTACTTGTGGGCAGGTTCATGAAAATAAGCAAGGCACTGATTTCCTGCAGGATTGGGGCCCAGGGTCACAAACTTTCAGGTGAAGGGCTGCTCCCCAGCAGGTTCTTGTACAACCAGCACTGTGTGATTCCAGCTGAGCCTTCCAGGCCCCAAAATATTTAATCATTGTCACCAAGTTCAGCACCAGCTGGCAATCAAACCTCCTCCTGCTGCTGGGATGAAGGAATAGGTGCTGCCTACAAAGGTGCCCTCAGCTTCCTGAATTTTCCTCCACAGCCTGAAATGAATTCAGCACAGCCTCTCCTTAGCGATCCAAACTTGAAATCAAATCCTGGGTTTTATCAGGGGGATGCTTGCCAAAGCACACAGCAGAATGCCTCTCTGATCCATCCAGGAGGATCAGCCAGACCCAGGCCATGTGGCAAGGAGGAACTTCTCAGAAGCATTTGGGCTTGGAAAGCATCCCCAGGCAATTAAAGCCTGCGTGAACCCGAGTTTTGCTCCTGCTTGTTTGCAGAGTTAAAACATTCCCCTAAAAAGGAAACAAAACCAAATAGGCCTCAGCAGCTTAATGAGGATTTTATTATCCTACCTCTTATTTACTGGTATGGAAATGCTCAGCTCGTGCTGTTAAATAGCAGCCTGTTTCTTTTTCCATTTTCTTGGGCTTTTAGCTAATCAGCTTGAAAATGCACTTGCCATTAATCTGATAACCACCATTTCCTTCAGCAATGCCCAAACCCTGGTGTTCAGGTTAATGTTGTTTGAAGATGAGAGCTGATTCATTTGTCGCATCTTTTTAATTATGAAAGGCAATTTAGGTATAATTATCCCATTTTCTGAACTTAAGATGAGCTCACTCTTCACCCTGGCCAACTCTCAGCCCAGTTCTCTGCACCAGTCTCTTCCCAGTTTAGATGATTAAGTGCCCAGATTGCTTTGGACATTCATTTTTTGGTTCCTTTCATGGAAACCCCAGGAGCCCAAAATATTTTAATGTCCTGTGTATACACAAACCTCATCAGGAGGACGGGCACATCCCAGTGTAAAAACAAATGTCAGAAATCAGTTTGTTGGCAAAACATTGGGAAATATCTGCCTGCAACCCCTAAGCACCATCTGAGAGCCCTGATGGTTCCCACCAGGGTGTTCAGGTGCATTTGTGGACTGCAGTGGAGCTTTAGCTCTGCCTCTGGCAGCTGCCTGCTCTCAGGGAACAGCAGGGTTCTGACTGGAGCTCTGGTTTGCTCTCCAAGTCCAGACAGCTCCTTTTGGGCTAAACAGGAGCTGTTTCTAACGGGAAACACAGGTGAGTTCCCCAGGCAGCCTCAAAGATGGGAGGAGAAAATCAGCTTGAGGGGCACACCATTTCCAGTCATTCCTGATGAATGATTTTCAGGGGGCATCCCAGTCAAAAGGAGTCTCAGATTGTCTACAAAGTGTGGAAAAAAAAAGGGATTAAACCCTTCTGGCAGCCAGGTCTGTCCTCAGCACATCACCTTGACAGAACTGTAGATGCCACAAGTTGCCTGGGAGGGCAGCTCTTTGTTCTGGGCTGGCTCCTCTGTCAGATCAGCTTCTCTGGGCATTCAAAGAGAGCAAAATCCAAACCCTGAGCAGACAGAAATGAGGCTGGTGAAGTGCAGAGGCCAGCTGCAATGCCTGGTGCTCTGCAAGGCTTGACTGGATTTGTTCTCCTGATGTCCCCTCCGGTGACAAAGGAGGAGACCACAAAATGAAACCCCAGCTCCAGAGCAACCTGGGAATGACAGGATCAGCCAAGGAAACTGCTGAGGCCTCTGCTGCCAGGGCAGGCTGGGCACGTAGCACTGAAAACTGCCCTTCAAAATTGCAATTTCCACAGAATCATGGGCATTCCATGGGGTCTGCGGGGACATCTTTAGCCCACACTCTTGTCCTCAGCTGCCATAACTCTGGAGATCCATCAGCATGGCTGTGTTCTAAAAAGGCACCAAATCACATAATACATGGGGATAGTCAGCTTGCTCTTACCTGCATTTTAAAGCAAATTTCTCGTCCTTAAATAATCTACACATGTTAATTAGAGGCTAGTAAAGTAGCTTAAATGGTGTGAAATTAGAGTGAATTATTCATGTCATTTCTTAGCTGCAGTTGTTGCAGATAATGTTTTTGTTTGGGGGTAAAGAAAAGACTTAAATAATGAGAAGATGGAAATTCTTATTAATTTGTTTGCTCAGGAATAGAAGCTATTTTTTTCTGGTGATCAGGGCTTCAGTTTAGAAGAGCTCTTCAGCTGAGAAACAAACAGCCACTCATTAAGGCAGAACATGTTGACCAACCCTTAATCACTGAGTGGCCTCAAACCACTTCCAGAGATAACAGGGATGCAAAAATAGCCTTTTGCAGGCTACACAGCCCATCTCCTCTGCCCGTGGCACAATGTTCCCTGCAGCAGGAAAAGTAATTTAGAGGAACATTACAAGTTTACCATTCTTTAAGAAGCCTTTCTGCAGAGAGAGGAACAGATGGGTCCATTTGTCCTTGGGAGGCCACTGTGGGTGATGCTCCTTGCACACAAAGCTGCACCAGTGGCCTGGGATTTATTTGACTCTCTCTGAGAACAGCTCCACACTTGGATGCTTCTCTCTCCCAACCTGGGGCTGTACCAGTAGTAGGGGCGAAGATGAAAGGCAGAATTTAAAATACCAGTTTAGCAGGTTCTGACTCGGAGCAACTTTGCTAAAGCAAAATTAATAAGACTTAGATAGAAAGCTAATTAGCAGAAAGGCAATTAAGCTATCCCAACAGGAGCCATCTTCAGTGCCTCAGCTGGAACGTGCTGTTCTCTCCCACCAGGTAGAGCGGCTCCAGTGTCATCCAAAGTGTTCAGCTAAAGAAAGCACAACCTCATTTATCTGTTTGAAAACAAATTTAAAGCCCAACAGGGAAAATATATCAAGAAAACGAACAGAGAGAAGTAGAAATTCAGTAATAAGAGCTGAAGAAATGCAGCAAAGAGGCTGCATCTGCATTTGTCTACACGGGCCCAACAGTGGCACTTGATGGCACCTGAAGATGCTTTAAATCTCTTTACCCACCTACAAGGAAATCACCTTCTTCTAAATGTCAGAGATGGCATTCACTGCTTTTATAATTTATATGTGCCTGCAGGCTGGGTCCCAGAAGAGCCTCCTTGCTTTCCCTCATCCCCAAGCTTTTATGCAGGGAGAGATTTCAGCCTGCTGAAGGCTCAGCAGTACAAACACAAGAGGCAGAATGAGAAGGGATGCACAGTGATCCCACAGAGCTTTTCCAAAATGCAGGGAAACGCAGGAGCCGTGTAAAAAAGCACCTGGGGATGTGAAATTTGAGTGCAAGCACCAGCCCAGGGCTGTAACTCAGCCACGCTCACTTGGAACATGGAGCAGCCCCCACTTTTCATTAAAGGGTTGAATTCCTTTGCTTTTCTGCAGGACAGAAGTTTATTTAGTGGGGCATTGCTCCAGAGTTGATGGCATATGGGGAGTTCACAGGCTGGTGTAGCCCATAATAATCTGTTCATGTTCCTGTCTCCAAAGTCAATGGCAAACACAGCAACAGCCCCAGTTTCAACTCCCAGTTTAGTGCCCTACTCACTAGACCACAAAATTGTTTTTTATATGGACGGACACATAAAGATATGGATGGATGGCTCTAAGCCTGCTTTTATTGCCATATGGACACCTAAAAATTAGCATGTTAAAATGCAAAAGACTTTATCTGCTGCATATTAATGAGTTCCATCTCCTACAATGAGGCAATAATGAAATGACCTATAAAAGCAGTTAACATCAGTGGAAGTGAGATCAAACAGAGCTTTGCTGCAAAAAACCCTCCTCTGACTACAGAGGAGCCCACATCTCATCAGAAATTGCCTGCCCTTTACAGCTCAGCCATCTCAAATACGTTTGAACCATTCCTGGGGTCAAATATCCAACAGAACGCCGTCCATCCCCCTAAAATCCTGAGCTGCCTTCTATCCCCTCGTCCTGCAAAACTCCTGCACCTTCAGTGGGAACCTCCCAGCACTGTCAGAACCAGGTTCAGACCTGGCCCCTCTGTGTCTGTGGGTTGACATCCTGAAGGAATTAATCTTCAATACCCACAGAGGGTCCTTTTTCCCCCACCCTGCTGAGACTGGTGAGTTCCCGTTGGGTTTGGGTGCTCTTACACCAGCGAGGCACACCCTGCATTGCAGATATTCCCTGGGACAGCAAGGGAAGCAGAGAAGCTGCAAAGCCCCAGCAGGAGAGATGGAACATATGTCTCCAACAACATGAAACACTCTGGGTCAAGCTCTCAGCAGGAGAACTCCCACAGATTCCCAGAAACCACAAACATGATCTTCACGCCTTGCCAGGCGCTCCGAATACGTGATCCTCTGGGGGGGATAACTCCAGGTTTGCCTTATCCCCGTTTTCCCTCTGTTTATTTCAGCTGATCAACGAGACAAACACGGCAGAGAACGTCCCTGTCATGTTTTAAGTCCTTGTCTAAGGACATGAAGAGTGGCCAAAAACCTGGTGGGTGCTTGGAGAACGGACAGTGCAGGGCACACGAGGCTGTCGCTCCAAATGCAGATGAAGTGTTTTGATGTCTGGAAACCTCGAGGATGGAGCAACCACAAGCTGGAGAGGGTTACACCAAGTTCTTGAAACCTTGAAATCGATTTCCCTGGAAATTTGGATCCATCAGCATTTCCAGTGAAATTAAAAGTCCATAGGATTCTGCTAAAAGGGAATATTGCAGGCGAATCCACAAACACTGACTACTTCCCCCCCCTAATTAATATAATTCTTTTCTTCTTCAAAGTATCAGGCTGTTTCCTTACAAACTCAAACAGGGGACACTTTGATCTAAAGAATAAGGTGGCTCAGATCTCTGCTAATTAGCAGCTGTCCTTACAGATTTTGGCAATGAGTCTGATGGAAAATTGTATTATAATCTGTCCTGCCTTACTCTGTGCTTAGGATGGGAACAGCACAGAGCATTTATTTGACATGATGGGACGTGTCATCATGATGTAGACATTAGTGTTGTACATTTTGAAACAAAAAAAAAAAAATAGAGGTATGAAAGTAAAAATAAAAAAACCCCAATTTGTAATAATTGGTTGGTCAGCTAGAAGGAAGATCTTGCTATGACCAAGAACAACACTTTTAAAACACAACATTTAAAAATAATGTTATTAATAATATTAATGGGAAATGCAGCAAATTTTCATGCAATTTTGTTAACTTTTTTCTGCTAGCAGCAAAAATTTTTGGGAAGGTTTGATGCAGAGACCCATGCCCTTGCTGACATAAGGAAGGGCTTCTGTTGTACAAAAATCCCTTTAAGGGAAACACCTGCCTTCCTGCCCTGCCCCACAGCACTATTTAAACCAGCCAGGTGGGCCAGGCCAAAGGATGAAGTTCTCAGGAGCTGCTGTGGGGTGAGGAGCTGCTGCACCACAAGGGTTTCTCAGCTGTCTGGAGGCACCTGGAAAGAAGAAGGTACTGCTGGGGGTATTGGGGTGAAATGATTGTGGGGTTGAAGCATTTTGGTTTTTTGGAGACTGAATTGCATCAAAGGATGGAATTTGTGGTGTCTTGGAGAGGCACTGGGGTGAAAAGATTGTGGGGCTGAAATGTTTTTGTCTTTTGGAGACTCTGAATTGCATCAAAGGATGGAATTTGTGACCCAGTGGTGTCTTGGAGGGGCATTGGGGTGAAAAGATTGTGGGGCTGAATAATTTTTTCTTTTGGAGACTGAATTGCATCCAAGGATGGAGTTGGTGACCCAGTGGTGTCTTGGAGGGGCATTGGAGTGAGGAGATTGTGGGGTTGAAGCATTTTGTCATTTGGAGGTTCTGAAATGCATCCAAGGATGGAGTTGGTGACCCAGTGGTGTTTTGGAAGAGAAAACTGAGAGGTTTCTGGAGTGGAGCCCTGCTTGCTTCAGAGCTTGGGCTCTGGCTGGTGGAGCAGTTGTGCCTTTGGTCCTGCAGTGCCTCATCCCCAGTGCTGCTGGGCAATTTCTGTCCTTGGGGTGTTGGGATGGAGGCTGAGCTCTGCCAGGGCTCTGGCATCCATCACAACCCCGAGCTGAAATGCAGCATTCTGCTTTTCCTGGCCTGTAGCCTTGAGTAGGACGTTGTGGTTTTCTCCTTTCATTTCACTCTTGATGAGAAATCCATCCCAGCATGTTATTTTATGTATTAAAAATATGCTTTAAATGCCTAGCACTGGTTCTAACAGTTGTCTGCAGTATTTTTGTTTTAAGATGCTTAAAGTATGAATAATGAGGACAGAAGGAGTGGGTCAGGGGATCAGGCATTACGTATCCAGAAGAAACAGGAAGGAATAGCATTTGGAAAACAAAATTATTTCCTTGATTGAACTCTTGACATGGATGAGAATTAACTTTGCCAAACCCAGATGGTGCTGCAAGGAACAGTGAAGTTAATTCTTCCTCTTGCTGAAGTGCAGTGTAACCTATTTGTCCTTTCTCTCTCCTCGTTATGTGGTGATGAGATCAAAGCTGACATCTGGCTGCAGTTTTGCTGAAACTGGGCAAGTGATACTCTCTGCTGAATTCATAAAGAGAAAATATATTTGGAAAGGGAAAAGCTACTGGGGCTGCCTCCCAAAAGTTTGAGTGTTCAGCAAGTATCTGGTGTGCTGTAATATCTGCTGCTGCTTTGTGCTCAAAGGTAATGGATTAAACATTAATGTGATGAACCAAATTTATCATCTCAGCCTTGGTGCTGCATCAATCTACAGGGCCATTTTCACCCTGCTGTGGTATTTACATCTGTGAAAAGGGATTATAAACCACAATTGTGGTTCAGAGCCTGGTGTGCTGCCGTGGCAGAGGATGGAGGCTCCTGCTCCTCCTCCAGTGCAGGCTGACCTGTGGCACATTTAATTCTTGGGGCTGCAGCTCAGTGTGTGTCTGTCCCTCTGATGGATGCTTGTGCCCAGCTGTGTTAAACACCACTTAAAAATCTGTAAAAGGAAGAGAATCAAATACATAGTGGACCAGAACAACTTCTAAAATATGTTTTCCTTTTTAAAAATGATTCCTTTTGCATCCTCCAAGTGAACTTAAGGGGCCTTGCTCTGGTGCAGAGCCCAGGGCTGGCAGGAGCTGCTTCCCTGTGTGCTGTACAGAGCAAAGTCTGATTTGTCCCTTTCATTCCATTTAAATTTCATGGCTGCACTTCTCAATGCTGTGTCCAAATACAAGGTGACAGTGGCTCCTAGGAACTGAGCAAGCAGCATATTTCTGAATTTTAACTACATGGTGTTCAATACCACTTTGGGATGTGCCATGCCCTCGGTGAGGGGGGCATTCAGAGAAGTGAAATTCACATTTTCTCAGCTTTTGAGCAGCACTTTCCTTCCAGTGGCATCTTGTGACTGGAAAGGCTGTGGGTACTTAGTGATCCAACATGAAAAGCAAAATATTTTGGCCCTCCCCATGTCACTTGAAATGGCTGAGAAATGCTCTGTACCTGCAATGACACATTTAATGTTCTCACATGAATTTCATTTACCTTTGAAAAATGGGTGCTGCCCAGTAAGTTTCAGATGTGTTGATATTGTACATTCTGAGTATTCAAGTAAGGGGTTAAAATATCATTTAAGAGCTGTCTGAATGCCTTGTCCCCATCACACTGAAGTTGTCCATAAGTCCTCATGTGAGTCCTTGGACCCAGAGAAGGCAATTCCTGGGAGGAGGCTGGAAAATGCCTCCCCCTGCCCTTGTGCTTTGTAAAAGGAGGCTGCAGGGATGGAGGCTGTCCTGGGGAGACCTGGTCCCCCTTTATGTTGATAAATAAATTAAATTTGTGTGTGTACAGCACAAAATTCCTTACAGACCTCTCCCTGGCAGCAATAAACAGAATTCTTTTACCTTTAAATGTGTTCACTCAGAATTCACAACTCTTCCCAGGACAGAATATCCAAAATCTGGGATGTTTTGTGACCACAAGATCATTTTCCTGTTGTCTCTCTGTCCTTTTAGACCTGAATTCAGAACTTTCTTTCCTGTTGCCTGTGAATGATTTCAAATCCTCTGTTCAAGTCCCCTAAAAGAGCTCACTGAATTTGTCAGCTGCCTTGGAGTGTGTGCAGATGATACCAGACAAATCTCTCTTGCTAGACAGCCTCAAGCTGAATTTAACACTTAATCTAGGCCTGCAGCTTGTGGCATTTCTGTCTCCCAAGTGAGGCTGGATCTCCAGGCTGGGCTCTAGAGATCTCTGAGGTTTGGAAGGATGGGAAGTTTTGGCTTAAAGCTCTGCCTCTAATATGAAAGTGAAATTATTTTGGGAGGAACACAGAGTGGTCCAAAGAGTTTAGGAAGTTCTTTTCTTCCTCAGCACTTGAAAAGCTCTTTGGCTTCTCTTTGCTTGTTTCCACAAGATCTTGTGATCCACTGCAAAGAGAAGTGTTCCTTCAGCCCTTTAAAAAAAGCTGTTTGAAGACATAAAAGCCGAGCTTGAAAAGCTTTGTTTGCTCAATTTTCTGAATTACAAAGTCCATTGTGTTTGGCTGAGCTGTGCTGAGGGAGTTGATGATGGGGATTTGCTTCCTCTGTGTGCTGAGACCTCCCCGTGGATGGGGAATCTGCTGGGGGAGCTGGGATGGAGCTGCCAGAACTTGTGGGATCCCTGTGTGGGGACACCTCCTTAGGGCTGAACCTTCCTCTGACAAATGGAATGAAAATATTCAGTGTTTACCTGTGGAAAAGCTGCTTTGTGAGGAGCTCCTGAAGGTCATGCCTGTCCTGCTGAGAGCTCTCCTCACTCCCTGCAAGCACCTTGTGCACTCTCAATTAATTGCCCATTAACTTGGAACCACAATGCTGCCTTATTAATTATGGATTACCCTGAAAGCCTCTTCAAACATGGCTGGGGCTGGGTCAAGTCCTTCCTTTCTGGCCCTGAGGTAACTCCACCACTGACTCAGGTGCTTCTCTTGCCTTTTATTTGTTTAAGAGAGACCAGAAACTCTCAGATCCCAGCACCTGAGGATCACCTGAAAAACTGTTTGCTGTGATTTACTCGGATTCAGGTTGAGTCAAAACAACCCAGGAGGTTCTGAGGTTTTAGGGTGTGCCTGGGGATCGATATTGAAATTATTGAGCTCCTTTGCATTGTTCAGTCATAAGGAAATCTTGCAGGAGGAATTCTCCCTGTGTCTTACAGCTGGTTTGGTGCACAGAGCAAAGTCTGATTTGTCCCTTTCATTCCATTTAAATTTCATAGCTGCACTTCTAAATTCTGAAATTTTCCATCAGGCACATAGGATCCACAGGATCATTTAAGAACAAAGGGTAAATAAAATAATAACCAAAAATAAACTTAGAACATGCCACCTTGTTATTTGTCCTTTAATGTTTTCAAAGCATTTGCATTTCAAAACACACTAATCTGTCCACTTTGATTTATTTTTATTGAAATACAAATCAAACTCCAAGCCCAAGGGAAGGGGGATTTTTTTAAATTTTTTTTTTTCTTTTTAGCCTATGGCAGCAAAACAATTTTAATTTCTTTTAAATGCATTCTGCTCTCCTTTGTTCTTGCTCAGGCAAAAACATATGTGGATTTCAGGGGGTTTTGCTCAATCAGGGGGTGACTGAGGGCTGCAGAAGCAGATTTGGGGTGTGTTTGGAGGTGTGTTTGGAGGTGTTGAGGCAAGGTCCAGGAGCTGCCCTGATCCTGGGATTCCATGGGAAATTCCATGGGAAATTCCGTGGTTTTGGGGAAGGAGGGAGCCCGAGGGGAGGAGTTCTGGTATGATTGCCTGACAGCTCTCAGGAACTTTGGGGCTCTTTGGGACCTGCTGCCATCTCCAACCATCATTTCCAGGGGGATAAAAACACCTGGGCAGGTTCTGAGCCATTCTGACCCCACTGGGCTCCAGAGAGGATCCAAGGAGCCCATGGGGGACCCCAAACTGGAAATCTGCCTCTGCCAGGGCAGGGCAGAGCAGGCACTGGGAGGATCAGAGTGTGGGATTAACCTGCTGTGGCTAATGGAACTTCATCTCCCTCGTCATGGCACATCCCAGGGATTTGCTGTTGTCCAATGCCTTCCAAGAGGCTCCTTCTGTGGCAAAAACATTGGAAGAATTCTGCAGTGACAGGCTCCCGAGGTCCTTCAAACAAATATTGCTTCCAGCTCTGGGCTGGTTTGCACTGACACAGTGGGTGAAATGGAAAATGGCAGATTATTCCCATTATTTGAGGCAAAGAAAAACCACAATGCCTTTTAAATATCTTGAAGTATTTCACTGCTTCTTTCCTTAAATCACACTGGACCCAGCCAGGCAGAGAACACCACAGAGCTCACGGCCACTCCGGGTGTTTCTTATTCCTGGGGATTTCTCCCACCCATGGGTTAGAACCAGAAGATGCAATACATTAAAAAGCAATTTATTCCCCTTGCTAGAAGAGTTATTTTCCTAAATTGTTGATCCCTCCATCTTTTCTTGCCTGCCTTCACCTCACTTCTCTGACTGTCTGATACGTGAGCTGAGAGGAAAAATCTCTTTTGCCACCATCACTTTCTCTGCATGTGAAAAACATGGAACAATTTTCAGCTCAATTCATATTTTTAGCACAAAGTGGGATGATAATTCAGTTCTCTTCAGCTGGGGATGGAAGGAGAATCAGGTAATTGCCTAATTAGGAATTAAGGAATTGGAATTTAGGGAATTAGCCTAAAGACTTTATTTTTGCCTGTTGGAGTCTGGTGTTCCTTGTTACCATCCTTAATTCTTTCCTAATGCCTTGTCCCATGACAAAACACCTGGTACAAAGAGCAGAATTCCAAAGCTGTCTGTGTTCAATGTTGAGTGGTGGGGGTGAAAACAGCACAAAGTTTTTGCTGTGCTGCCCTTCAAATTGCTTCCGAAAGGAAAAGGCAGGAAGGTGCCAGGCCACATTTCCATGTGAAAATTCTTGTGTTTGGCTGAGCTTTGGATGTGTGGAGAGCTTGGGCTTTGCTTTCTGTGTGTGCCCCTGGAATGGTGTGCTGTGCAGGGCACAGCAGGGATGTGCAGGCAAGATTAGCAGCCAGAGCACATGATCTCAGAGGAGGAATGACAGAAAATCTGAGTGGAAATTTACAGCTGCAGCTGGAGACACTTGAACTGTATCAGAATAACCTCAATAATGCTGCTCCTCTGGAAGATGCTGCAAAGGAATAACCCATTTCTTTGTTCTAATGAATAATGGAAAAGGCACTCCAACACTGCTAATTAGGAAAGATTTAATTCTGGTAGCTTTTATTAAGGAATATTAATAAGCAACATCTTGAGCAGCATTGCAGCAGAGTGGAGATGTGCAGAGGAGCTTTGAATGCAGGGCTCTGGTAAGAGCTGCCAAAGAGAAAGGTGGGAAAACTCCTCAAATCCCTCATGGAAGGGAAGCTGCTGTGGCTGAATTCCCCAGCTGTGGTGAGAGGTTCTGGAGACCCAACCCAAGCAGGAGGGACTCCTGTGCCTGATGTGCCAAGGAGCTGAGCTCCCAGCACCCTAGGGCTCCTGCTGCTTTGTGAGCAGGGCTTGTGCAGGAGCTGAGCTGCTCTCTTGGGGTGCCAGAAGGGCCCCAAGCAGCTCTGTCAGACAGGGGGTGAGGTGGCTTTTTCTTCACTCGGGGTCACTATTTGGAACAGTGATTGCAGGGGTCCCAGGATGAGGGAACAGACCAGAACATTGACTCCATGTTCAGAAGGCTGATTTATTATTTTATGATACATATTATATTAAAAACTCTACTAAAATAATAGAAGGAAGGAGTTCATCAGAAGGCTGGCTACGAATAGAAAAAGAACGAAGAACAAAGGTTCAGACTGACCGAGACAGTCTGGACAGCTGGACTGGGATTGGCCATTAATTAGAAACAACCACATGAGACCAATCCCAGATCCACCTGCTGCATCCCACAGCAGTAAACAATCATTGTTTACATTTTGTTCCTCTCAGCTTCTCAGGAGGAAACATCCTAAGGTGAGGATTTTTCATAAAACATGTCGGTGCCAGGGGTGTGACTGGGTATAAACAGGCAGAGGTGACAGCTGGGACCTGTTCCACCAGCACTGAGGGAAGTGCTGCATCTCCTGGGGAACAGCAGCATCAAACTTCCCTTCCTGCTGCTCCTCAGTGCAGGAGAGGTCATGGGAGGTGTTCCTGAGGGAGCTGTGGTGATCCCTTCTGTTGGTGTGCCACGCTCCTCTTGGAAAGCTCTGGTGTTCACCCAGCTGTGATGAGACAAAACAGGGTCTCTTGAACTGTCCCCCCTGGAAAGTGTGCTTACAACAGACCTCTTGAGCCTTTTTTTAAAATTCTAATTACTCTTAAATATCTTTTAGCAGGCCTGGTTTGAGCCCAGGTTCAGCTCTGAAATTGGCACTTGTGATTTCCAGAGGTTTGCTGCTGCCAGGGACCGGAGAGGTGTGAGCAGCTGGAAGTGGCAGAGCTGCAGTGGATGGGTCTCTGGCTTATTAATTTATTTGAGTGGTTATTAAAGAAGCTTTTCTGTTCTTTATGGGTCATTCTAGGGCCCATTTGAAAGGTCTCTGCAGAAGTAAACTAGGTCAGACTGAGACACTCTGCAGTTTTGGGGCAAGTCACTTTTAATTGTGCCCATGATCAGCAGTGGGCACACCACTCATCTCAGGAGGCTCCAGTAAATTCAATTGACTGGAGCTGCTCAGTTTTGCTGGTGAGCTGAGGAAGGATGTGAGGATTTGACTTTTACAATGACATCAAGTGACAGTGACTGCTTGCAGCAACCTCAGTGCTGTTGGATGTACTTTGAATGGACTCAGAAAATGTCTTTGAAATATTTCCTCATCTGCCACATATGGCAAACAGGACCTTGCAAGGCTGGAGCAAGCCAGGCAGAGCCCAGATTCCTCCTCTCTGCTTTGTTTTTTTTCCTCCTCTCTGCTTTTTTTTTTCCCCCCACAGGCATAGGTACAACATTAATTTGGAATATATTACATGTAATGTATGCTGGCATTTTGGAGCCATCCTGCAAATGCTGCTGAGGGATTTAATCTTCCCCCTGCCAGGTACTCATATCCTGTAAATCCTGAGGAGGACACCAGGCTGACTACAGGGATGGAGCAGCTCTGCTGGGAGGAAAAGCTGGGAGAGTTGGGATTGGGGTTAGGGTCAGCCTGATAAAGAAAAGGCTTTGGGGTGATCTAATTGTGGGTTTCTAGCACCTGAAGGAGCCAACAGGAAAGATGGGGAGATATTTTTTACAAGAATTTGGAGTGAGAGGACAAGGTGGAATGGCTTCACACTGACAGAGTTGGTTTAGATTAAATATTAGGAAGAAATTGTTCCCTGTGAGGGTGGGCAGCCCTGGCACAGCTGGGGCTGCCCCTGGATCCCTGGCAGTGCCAAGACCAGGCTGGACAGGGCTGGGAGCCCCTGGGACAGTGGGAGGTGTCCCTGCCATGACAGGGGTGGGATGAGATGAGCTTTGAGGTCCCTTCCAACCCAAACTGTTCTGTGGTTCTACTTCTCACAGCCCTTGTATCTACATTTACATCTCAGATGTCTGAGGTGCAGAGAGGAGACAAAGCTGCTCAAAGTTAAAGCAGTTTTGAGAAAATGTTCAGTTTTTATGTCTGGTTTGGAATGAATCAGTGGCTGGGAGATGCTGCTCTGAGTGAGTGCCCATCACATGCCCTCAGCTGATGAATTCCTCCATGAAGGGCACTGTCCCACCTTCTCCTGCATCTCCAGTTGGTAGCAGCGCGTTCAGCACAGGAAAATTCCACTAACACTTAAAATGCTGCAGCGAGAGCCATGCTAAAGTTTGAGGGGGAGAAAAACAAGGTTTAGATCTGCAGAGCAAGCAACTCCACTTCCTAATTATGCCCACTGAGGCTTCAGAGGAGGAAGCTTTTCAGGGGAGTTACGCGGATCCTGCCAGCTCTGCCTCCCTGCTCCAGCATGGTTTGGAGGGGGTTCATTTGGAAGAGAGGACAGTGGGATAACTTCTTCCTGTTCCAGGCAGATAAATTCCACATGCTTGGGGGTCTTCTTGAGATTCCTAATGCATTTGACCCTTCTAAGATACCTGCAGTGAGATGATTGCTGGCATGAGCATCACCAGGCCCTGGGGAGTTTGCAGGGAGCTGTTTGAATCCTGCTCAGCTCTGCTGCACTGGCTGCTCTGGCTGAAGCTGAGACTTTAGATTTCCCAGAAATAGTTGGGGAGGTGACCCTTAACTGTGCTTTCTAAGGGGAATTGCCTTCCCCTTGGAAAAATGTGTATTTTTCTAAGAAGAACACCACCAGGAGAGCACCTCTTGGTGCACATCATAGATCAGGCTAAGTCCCTGAGCCATGCAGGTACTGGAAAATGCTTTTGGAGGGAGCTTTTCATGTCCAGAGATGGATTCATCAGGTCTGACAGCTCATTAGGTCCAATATTGGGCTTCCTCATAGCTATCACTGGCAAGGAGTCTCCTGTGGACCTGTTCAGCTTAATCAAACACACACTTCCCAAGCAGGCCAGATGTGCCTGCCCTCCCCAGTCAGCTTTGTGCATGTCTGGAATGAGACAGATGAGTGCCTGCCCTGGATCCATCCTGCCTCTCAGTTGCTGCTGTTAATAACTTGGCAGCAAGGTGCCCTTGGTTCCACTTATCCTGCATTTATAAATAAATATTTGGTGTGCTGGTGACTCAGCCCCATTGATCTGAGGTAGTTATCTGAGGTTGGAATTGATTTCTTATCCCTGGCCAGTAAGTGTTTTTCTAAGATGTGCCAATTGTCTACTGCTTAGGAAGCTCATCAAAATGTCAGGCTTAGTTTGAGTCCTGGCCAGATGGAGAGAAATTACACCCAGTCCCAGGTTCTGAGGGAGACTCAGGGAGGTGCAGGCATGAAAATATTCAAAACTCATTTAGGTTTAAAAGATATCCCACCTGATAAAGTCCTCTTTGTTCCCAGGTCCTCCTGGCAAGAGCCTTTTGTTGTGCCTGAACAACTTAAGATAATTGATTTCATTGTAAATGGGCTGGAGATGTTTCTCTGATGGAGATTGCACTTCTGTGCTGTTCACTTACTGTAAACTGAACAAAAAAAATGTTTATATACAGGAATGGAGGGAGGGAAGTTTGTGATTGCTGTGTCTTTTCATTGCAAGCCTTAATCTCTCTGAATAGCTGCCTATCACTCAGCTATCAAGTTTAATGATGAAGAGAGGAACAGAAATGTGGTTTTGGCTGGGCTCCTTATCCAAATGCTGTGATCTCTGTCACCACGATTGACAAAGCTGGTGGTGCTGGGGTTTATTTATGCAGGCTGTTCTGGGGACAGGCTTCTCCTAATGCTGCATCCCTGGAGACACTTGTCACTGCTGCTCAGGGACAGGGGCTGCTGTGCACTGGGATGCTCTGACGTGCTGTCCATCTTGTCAGCTTGAATATTCCTCCCGGTCAGCTCTGTGTGAGCTGGGTGGGACCTGTGCTGTCCTGTGTGTCCGTGGGATGTGCTGGGGTCCCTCTGAGTGGGGAGCTGGCTGCTCCTGAGCAGGAGCTGCTGCTGGAGCCACTGCCCTGGTACTGTTCTAAAGCCTGGTGCCATGTCCAGATCACCCTCCCAGCCCAGGGGTTAACCCAGGAGGGGTTAGCATCACGTTAGCATCACCTTTGAAAAACCAGCAGAGATCCAGGGAGCTTGAGGGTGCACAAATAACCAAACAAGGGCAAGTCAGTCACCCTGGAAGAGACTCCCCCGAGCAAAGGAGTTGGTTTGAAAGGTTAGACTTCAAAATACCTCTGGGAAATGATTTCCCATTTTAGAGGAGCAGCATTTAATGGCAGCATAGCCCAGTTTTAAAATCCAGACAGAGGCAGCTGCCCACAGCCAGTGCCAGAGCTGCTCAGCCCATCCAGGAGCTGCAGGGGCTGTCCACAGCTGGGGGCTCCTGCTGAGCAGATGGGCAGTGTCCAGCCCAGGGGCCATAAACACTGGCTAAAGAGCTCTTCTGTCCTGCCAGAAGGGATTCTTTGGGTCTAAAGCAAAAAGGGATTTTCTGGTTAATGTAACATTAAGTGACTTCTAGATGAAAATGTCAGACTTGCTCCATGGTACCTCAATACATCTGTACCCACCCTAATACTTGGGTTTTTCGCCAATTTATATGTATTAATTTTTCCAAAGCATGACAGCAGCTCAATATCTTCATTTTTCTCTTAGTGTAAATATGAAAATAAACTCCCCTCTCTCCTTTTCCCCTCTCTCCCAGGGTTTATGATGTCCCTGTCCCCAGTAGCTGGAGTTAGGCTCCAAACCAGATCACCCACACTGAGCTACCCCGTGATATTTTTGGCCCTTGAACACTCTCCTGCTAAATTATGGCTGGAGACTCCTCCCAGCAGCTGCCAGCAGGTGTAAATTATTGCTGAAGGGGACAGGACTCAGGAGTCAGGGATTTATCTGCAGGCCAGGGCTGAGCACAAAGCTTTGTCCCTTTCAGCCTGGCCAGGAGCTGTGACTTGGCTCCCTGGTAAGGTCTGGAACAGCCACCAGGACACACCACTCCAAAAATAAGTTCATTGGCCCAAATTGGCTGGGTCCTAAATTGAGCAGCTCAGAAACAGAGCAGGAAGGCAGACTGGGCTTCTGTTATGGCCCTGTGAAAGAAAATGAAACTCAATCCCAGCAGGTTCTGCTGCATCTAATGCTCTGGGTTGTTCTGTTTGTTTTGCTGGGAGGAAGTGTTTTACCCTCCCTGGCCATTAATCAGGTTTAAAGAGCCAATTTTAGTAGTTCCTCTGCTCCACGCTTTCTTCCCCCCTGCCTCTTGCAGGTTATTTTAAATAATACAAATCAACATTCTGCTTGAAAACATTAAAATACTTGCCAGGGAAATTTCCAATAAGTGCAGGGAAGGATATATAAAGTAGGATCAATTTAACTGGAAAATGCATTACCCATGTAAGTCCTAAATAACTGCTGAGTGTGAAAAGGCCAATAAAAACAAACAAATCAATAGAATTAATTAACTGGGAGGCAGTGTGGTCTAACAGAGACCACAAGGATGGGAATGAATCCCCTGGTGCTTTCAGCCTGTGCTCCAGGACTCAGTAAGTAGGTATTTAGCCTTCAGTCTCTTTTTGAAGCTGTCTGAAGGGTTTGGGTGTTCACATCAATAGGACTCAGATCCTGAGCTGCCTCCCCTTTGTGTGTCTGCACCTCGCAAGGAAGCACCACTTAATCATTGTGCTTCCAGCGAGTGCTCCAGGCAGGGAGTGAAAAAATCAAAGATCTCAAGGGCTGGGGGTTTGAATTGCTCCGGTGGAGGCAGTGACAAGCCCTCTCCTCCCCATTAAACAGGTGCAGGATGGAGTTCAGTCTGCAGCTCTGCTGAATTAATGATCTTCAAAACGACTCTTCCTTGGTTCACAGTCTCCACCAAGAAAGGCTGGGGAATCCTGGGAGCCTGCAGGGTTCAGTGCACACACCACTTGTAAAAGCCCTCTTGGATGGAGCCTGCTCTGTTTCAGCTCCCTGGATGTGGCCAGTTCCCATAAGATTGGCAAGGCAGTCCTGAATTAATTAAAAGCCCTCCCCAAACCCATCCAGCATCAGCTGCATCCCAGGCATGGCTGTGCTCCTGCAGAGGGCACAGCTGAAGTGGCACCAGAGCGGGGATAAAAACTGCAGCACACTTACCTGTTGTGTTATAGCAGGGCTGTTTTACCATGAAATTGACTGAATTTCCATCTGGTTTTTAAGGCTTTAGGCATGAGCTAACAGTGAGTTCAAAGCATGACCTGTAGGAGAGGTTGGCTTGAGAAGCAGAGCGGTGAAAATCCCATCTCCTCAGCCCTGCCCCATGGATCTCTGTCCTTTCCTCTCCACCAGTAAATCCATTTCCCAGGAGCTGCATCCTTCAGGCTCTTTTTTCAGCTTAGCTCAAAATGCAATTTCCCCTGGGCTGGGATCTCAGTTCAGGCTCTGACTCTGCTGGGCCAACCCAAAGGGCTGGAACGTTTTCTAAAGCATCCCAAAGTGCAGCTCTGGAGCCAAGGGCTGGCACAGGCTGGGGCTGAGCCCAGCAGACAGAGCTGGCAGCAGATTCCTCCTAATTCATCACCCCAAGACACCCCATCTACAGAACAAATTCTGTGTCTGTGACACTCCTTTGGCATCATGGACATTTTTTACCTGTCAGCCCTTTGCACTTTGATAAATAATCCATAATCAGCTCCTTGAGCTGGACCCCAATGGGCTGATTTATTTCTGCAAAGCAGCTTCACATTTCATCTCTACCTTATCCTGCCTTTTTATTTTTGCCTAGAAAATAAACACAGACCTCTTCCCCTAGCAGGACAAACCCAGAGCAGTGCAGGGATGATACCCAGAAGAGCACACTGGGCTCTGCATTCAGGGAAATCATTTTGGCAAAATTTCTTTTTTCCTGAGCAAATCCAGCCCTAAACATGCCAGGCATGGCCACAGCTCCTCCAGTTTCCTTCTGGAACTGCAGTGACACGTTGCATTTCTTGCCCTGCCCCAACCCATGTGTGAGCTGAAGCACAGACAAATGCATTTTGATAAAAACCTCAGCGCTCTCAGCTAGAGATCAAAGGTAAATTTGCTCGGAGGCTGAATCTCGAGTCCTGAAAAAGAACTGTATTAGCATCAACAATGGGATTAATTAGTCTCTGCTTGAAACTTTTCAAACACAAACACACAGCCTGGCTGGTGGACAGTGCAGAGTAATTTCAGCTTTCCTCACTCCTTCCCAAGCCTGCACCCCTCTGAAACAGGGACCCTGTGTTCATCTCAGCCTGAGCTCTGTTCTGAGTGAGGTGCAGGAGGAGGTGTGGAGGCTGGGCTGGCTGTGGGCAGCACAGATAACAGAGCAGCCTTTCCACAGGCTCCTTTCAAGCTTTTGTGGAGAGCAGAGATAAGAGCTGAGCAACTCTTGGTGGGAAATTTGTGGCAGGCAGGGCTGGAGCGTGCTGGGCTGTCAGGAGAGGGGATCCCAGAGCAGCCCAGGCTCTCCAGGCAGCTCTGCTCCCTTTGGATTCTTTCCCCTGAATCCTTTCCCAAATGAAATGTCTTCTGAAATCTTACTTCATGCATGTCCTTCATCTGCAGGCTGCAGCAGATCCCTGAAAGAGCTGCTGGACTAGAAATTCACTGTTTTATGGGCAAAGTGTCAGCTCAGCCCAGGGTCTGTGTGAAGGCAAACAGTTTTCCCTGTGATTTTTTCTGAGGTTTGTGATGAAAACTGCCATTTATTAAAAGAACATTCGCTCCTGAGTGCTGAATCCTGGTGTGGATGAGGCAGGAGCTCCACACCCAAGTTTTACCCATTCCCCCACTGGTGAATGGCAGGAAATAGAAAATTAACCCCTTGGTGTGTGCATGGCCCAGTCTGAGCCATGAGTCAGGTTTGTGTCTGGGTCTGCAGCGGGGAGAATTTTCTGTCATCCACTGAAATCAGCTTCATCCAGGCAGTGAAGTTAAGGGACAGAGAGGCAGGGTTAGGGATTTTTCTTGGTGGAAGGAGTGGGGAGAGGGAAGTGGGATATGGGAGCTGCCTGTCCTACCATAAAAAACTATTTAAAAACATGTTCTGCCTTCCCCTCTCAAAATACACCTGCATTGTGAAGGAGAGTAGCACAACCTCAGAGACATCTCTTTGGGTTTCAGCTTCAAATCACAAATAAAACCCCTTTTTCATGTCCTCCTGGTACCTGTGTGTGCTTCAGAAATCCAGCAGGTGACTTCCAGTCTGCCTGTGCCTGCACAAGGGGGAGGGCAGGCGTGATAACATTTGCTAAATGCTGGCAGAGCTGCTGTTATTTACTTGCTGGCAGACCCTTAGCATGGATAAATACTTTTCTATTGCTTGCTTGTGGAGGATAATGCTGCAGCTTTTCCTTTAGCTTGTTTTTATGCAACCCAAAAGACCTCAATATCTTGAATATCTTTTGTTTCACGACCTCAATATCTTTCACACCTCCTTCCCTTTGCTGTTGGGAGCTTTATCAGGGCAGAGGCAAAAGCCTTGTTTTCAGAGAAACTGCTGAAGAGACAAAGGAAATCACTAGCTAAACACAAAATCCAGAATTTTGGAGCTTCAAAAAGACAGAAGGGCAGTGAAATGTCCTAAAGGTTATAGCAGGGGCATTAAAGGAAGCACAAACTGATTGCTGAATATTACTCCTCCACTTGACATCAAAATTTGTGTATGAGAACCGAGGTAACTTTAGCATCAGTGCCCATGTGAAGCATCATTGCTGTGGCTGAGTCTTTTACTTGCTGCACTTGGAAGCTTTTAGAATTTACAAGTGCCTTTCATGGAGAGTGACCACATTCATTCTCTCCCTGCTCCCATCCAGCCTCCCAGGCTGAGGTGAGAGCAGAAATTTGTGTGAAATTAAGATCTACATCCTGGCCTTGAGCCAGCTTAGGCCTGGCAGGGGGTTTATTTTAGTCAGGAGAAAGGAGTAAATCCTGGGCAGTAACAGAGCTGTCAAATCCAAACTTCTCTTATTTGTCCTGCTCTGTTCAAAGGTCCTTCCTACTCTGCTGACCTTTGTCTCAGCACTGAACTTGGTCTTGCAACCATTAAATATGAATTTTCTTGGCTTAAGAAGGGAGATGTAAATCTGTGCTACACAAACAAGTTTATTCCCATTAGATAAATCACTTAAGCTCATCCTTAAGTGTTTTGTTTAATGAACCCTGATCACTTTGCAAAAGATTCCTGAGCGTATTTGGGAGAGCCAAAAATAAATCCAAGGTGTCTGGGTTCTTGACAGTATCTCCCAGCAGGTCCTGCTGCTCTGTGGGGTCACTTTAAAGGCAGTGCTGTGTGTTCTTGGCTCTCTCTGCTTTTCCAGTCTGTGTGTTTAATAACTGGCCACGGAATTAGAGATGTCATCAGTTCAGCAAAGGCTGTTCTGCACCTCATAAAATATCAGCCTCCTGCTCTGAGTGTTTTATGCAGAGTGATTTGTATGGAAGCAGTAACCTTGCAGCCCTGAGTGCAAAGAAAGCAGAGAGGCAGCAAAATGTGTCTGAAACAGCTCTGCAGCTCTCTGCCCTTGCTGCTCAGATGCACATGAGCTGCTTGGAGAGCCAGGTGTCACCCAGGTGCCTCAGTGCTGAGATCTGTCCTAGAGAGACTCCATGTGCCCAATAAAATGATTTTAAAGGATTTGGACTAATTACATTTTAACTACTTAGCATGGAAAGGTCATCTCTAAGCATGGCAGGGCTCACAAACTTGAGAAAAATGCCTTGTGCAGCCCAGCTGGCGATGAACTGGTGCAGAGGATCCCACAGCCAAGTTCTGGGAGCTGAGGAACACCTTGGCTCCTCTGCAGGGGAGAACAAGGCTGCTGGCTCTGCACTGAGCTCATCTCTGTCCCAGGGGAGCCCTTTCATCCTGTCAGGAGCTCAAAGTCCCTTTAGATCCAGCAGGAAGCAAATGAAGTGAGATAAAGAGTGCCGGTGCTGTGGCTCAAAGGGCAGGCTCTGAGCTCTGGCAGGGAGATTTGGGATGACAGGGACTGGGCAGGAACTGTCTGTGCCTGGATTAGTTCAGTTTGCTCTTTGGTCCTGACCCAGCACTTGCAGAATCTCCCCTGTGAGGATGGACAAGAGCAGGAGCATCTCAGCTGTGACACAGATTCTGACTGAGCCTGGTGCAGAGTTTCAGGTGAGAGCCCTGCTGGGAAGGTGCCCACAACAGGGGCTTCTCAGAGGGCCTGGGGCAATGGGGATTTGCTCAGTCTCTGCTAATGAAGCATTTCTGGGCTCAGCTGTGCCAGTCCCAGCTCCAGTGAGGCAGTGAACGTCCTACTGACACTCCCTGATGCTCCTGAAATCTGTCTGGGAGCTGCCTGGTGCCATGGCAACGTTTGTGTGCTTGTTGTTCCTGCAAAGGGGTGGAGGATTCCTGGTTTTTGGCATGATTTCAGGGCTGGACCCTGAGTCCAGCCCAGCCTCTGAAGCTCAGGGTGCTGAGTGTGTCCCAGCGTGGCCGTCCCATTGAACTTCTTTAGAAAGCAACTGTATTTGCACATTAAAAAAAAAAAAAAAAAGTGGTTAATGGGAGTGACAGATACTTATTACTTCTCCTTTCAAACGCAGGACTAATTGTCTTCTGTCCCTAGTAAGCAATTTAAAGAAATGCTGGTGTAGGAAGAATTAGATAATGAAGCTCTTTTCATCTGACACTTACATATAATTTACTTTTAAATCAACTCCCCTGGGAGGTGGCACAAGCTGTGACAGTGCAGAGAATATTTTAATGGTTTTGGCAAGGAGTCAAAGCAGAAAACTTTCTATTTTAATCCCAGGACGCCAGTGGCTAATATTTCAAAACAACAGGGGGTTAAGGGGGTGGGGATGTTAAATGTGATGTTGCAAACTGAGGTCACTGTGATCAAAAGGACCTGGTGGGGACAGATTTGTACATTTTAAACACCTGCTTATTATGTTCTTTTAGTGGTGTTAATAAAAAAAATATCACTGTGGAGAAGGTGTAGGAAGAGCTGGGTATTGCTTGGCTCCATCCCAGCTTTAGGAGAATAGAAAATAGTTTCCTTCAACGTATCAATACATGTTATTTCTTTGCCTTATTCCTCTTCTGAACAAATGTTCTTACAGAGTCCATGGTCCTTTGTGTGTCTGCTTAGGGATTTCAGTGTGGCTGTTGATATTAAACAGTGAAGGGAAGAATTCCCGTCCCTGGAGGTGTCCAAGGCCAGGCTGGAGAGGGTCTGCACAATCTGGGATAGTGGAATGAGATGATCTTTAAAGTCCTTTCCAGCCCATGCTGTGATTCTCATTCCAATATGAAAGCACCATCACTTCATCTGCCTCCCCAGGTAATTGCATATTTATCTCAGGTTATGACATCTGAGAGTTGTCCAGAGGAGCTGGAGCAGCAATTGCTCCCCCTCAGCTGCAGCACCAGCGATTCTCAGTTTCAGATGATTCTCTCCTGTGCTCACACCTCCAGGCACAGGGAGGGGATGGAAGAGCTGCACCTCAGGGCAGGCTTTAAAGTGAGCACACACATGCTGCCAAATCCCTTCTGTCTCTGCCCAAAGGTATTTCTGGGCAGTTCCAGATGTTAGCATTTCCTGGTAGTGCAGCCCAAGCAATGGGAATTCACCTCCAAAGCTGCACAGTGTCCCTCTGCTCAGGGCTCCAGCAAGGCTCCTAAATCAGCCTAATTTCATTCCAGTCTTACTCCACAGCTGCTCCTAAATTGAATCCCTGAAGAGAATATGGGTTTGGAGGCATAAGAGGGCAGAACAGAGAATGTTTCTTTAATTGTTTTTATCCACCACTCAGAGTGGCTGGAGTAGAGGAGTAATTAGGGAATTGTGGTGTGTTTCAGTAAAAGCACCACTTCCCTCCTTCCCTCTCCTTTTCTGTGGAAACCATATTTCAGAGTTTGTCACATTTATAAGCCCTAGGAAGGACCTCGTATGCAATAATCCCAACCTAATCATATCTTAATTAAGCCCTTTCTGCAGAGATTTGTGGCCCTACAGAAGGCAGCTGTAAATAAGCTGAATGGCACAAGCCCAGAGCAGCACCAGGGCTGCACTCCGTGACTTTTCTGACTGGAACCCCTTTTGCAGCTGGCCTGGGAATAATTGGGTTTTTCTCTGCTGCTCCTCAGGAGGTGAAGTTCCCAGTGCAGTAAATGGAATTGTTTTGGGATCCCCAAGCACATGAGCTGCTTTCAGCAGAGCAGGGGAGCAGTGCCAGCACCACCCTGGAGGAGCACCCTGAGCCAGGGCTCGGGGAGTGGAAGGGAGAATAATCCAGCACCTGATGGATTCAGGGCACAGTCACTGGGGCTCAGAGCAGGGAGCTGCTGTCTCCAGAGTGGGTGTTGTGGGAGGGCAAAAATGCTTCTAGGAGTTTGGATTCTCCAGCATGTTCAGCTTAAGTGGTCAGGCAAAAAAATTGCACTGCATTGACTCAGGGGAAAAAAACCATTTGAATTTGTCAGTCTCAGCTTTGGGTGAGCATTCTGTGTCCAATATCCTCACCTGGAGGGGCAGAACTGCAGGGATGGAGGGATGGATGACTGCAGAGCAGGAAAGTGATGCAGCACAGGCAGGGACTGCCAGTGACCTCAGCATCCCCAGGATGGGGAGGGATGTAGCCGTGAGTAAACAGACTGAACCACAAATTCAGCTCCCTGCAGAGCATATGCTCTGTGAGCATTGCCCAAGGCAGCCTGAGCTCAGGATGGGATTTTAATGTGCCCTGGAGGAAGCTCAGCACCCAGACTGGTGTGGAAGTGCCTCCTCATGTGGAGAGATGCTGCTGATCACCCCACAGCACTCAGGTCAAATCCCAGGAGGGGAATGCCCAGGAGGGCTGGGGTGTCTCCATGCTCAGGTGCTGCCCAGCCACACTCCTCACCTTTAGCTATTTTCTTCTCTTTCAGGGGAAGCAAGGAGAGGAAAACTGCTCCATTGTTTTTCCTCCAGCAAATCTGAAAAATACCAGTTGCATCCAAAAGTTGAGAGTATCAACTTCTTGCATCACCACTTAATTTGGTGAAAACATGGGGTTTTTTTTCCAGAATTAGCCTCAGTTTCCCTCACTGCTGCCTCCAGAATCAAGCAGATTGGGCAGAGCTGCCACACAAATGCCTTTTATCTTTGCTGTCTGTGGCTCTTTGCCTGTTGGACTGGTGCTGTTGAAAAAATCTGAACTGTTTATCTCTCACTTGCTAAGAATTAGTGGTTTTCTGCTCTCAGGCTGCACAAGAAGTATTTTCTGCAGGCTACCCTGGGCTGAGCTGCACAGGATCAGTGTGTGGCACTGATAAATCCTCTATCTGTGCTTCCCCATCTGTTCCCTGCTCCTCAGGCTGGGTATCCAGCTCGGTGTTTGAAATTCACTGCCTGGAGTTTGCTTGTGAGCAGACTTCAAATCACTGCTCTGCTGCTTGAGTGGGGTTCAGGAAATGAGGCCAGTGCAGGAAATAAAGATGATCTCTCCTGTTGAAGTATTTGGTACAGCAGAAGGTCACCAAACGTGTCCAGGCCTGACTTTTCTTTATTTATATCAATGCTGTGCTAATGTAAAGCTGTTGCTGGAGCCTGGTGCCTCTTGAGGAAGAACTCCAAGCACTCACAGGGGTGTTAAGGAGTGGGAATCTCACCTGTAAGCTGTGGGCAGGGCTGGAGGGATGTTCCCCTGGGAGTTCTGTTGCAGTGGCACAGTCTGGAGAGGGGGGCTCACAGAAATTCCCTCATTTCCCCCAGAAATGGCCCTGAGGAAAAGGTTTGAACTGCAAAAATAACTCACTCTGAAACCCTGCTGCTTGTTCCAGAGCTGGCTCTGGTGCTGCTCATCCTTCCCTTGTGGCTCTTCCTCTCAGACCTGATGCAAAGTCAATGCCAATTTTCCTGTTGACTGATGGGGGCTTTGTGTCAGCATTTAATTGATTAAAAAGCTCTTTTCCTAAAGCAGCTTCATGTTTTTAGATACACCTGATAATTCAATCATGCCCTCAGATCTCCTCATGGAGATGCCTCAAACCCCAAGGAACATCCAGCAAGAAATTTGAGGTTTCAGCTGTTTCAGTCTCCTCCTTTCCTTCCATGCAGCAAATGCACATTGATGTGTGGTTGTGTTCTGCTTTCAGGTGCTGAATGCACCAGCCCTGGTTAGATTTGTCATGGGATGTGTAGATCAACAGAATAAGAGGGTGAAACCTTTGCTGGCCTTAATATTTGTCTGTCTGGTCAGTAAAAGCGTGTGCAGGCTTTTCTCATGATCTTTTCCTTTGTAATATAGTTACAGATGACAAAACCCAAATTTTTTTTAGGTGTATCAGCACCCCCTTTCACTTCTGCTCCTAAAAATATTGAATCAGCATCATAATTTTCTGAAAATTTATTTCACATTTTTTCCCAAATCAGTACACCTTTGCAGCAAAGTTTTATTTTCAGGGGATAAGCAAAGAGTAGCTGCAAAGCTGTTGCATTTAGTGATGCTCAGGAGTTTTGATAAACTGGTCCATTTTTGGAGGGAGTGAAATCCTGAAAAACCTGAAGTGATTTCATTCTGCCAAGCAATATTTCAGATTCAAGATCTTGCAGTGGAGCCAAGAGTTTTGATGGAATATTTTAACTTAATAGGTATTTATAGGCAAAAAAACAAAAGGTGCTGTGCAAGTCCTCATTGAATACTTACATAAATATTTCCTTACCATGAGGTTGCACTGTACAAATACACCACTTCAGTATTTAAAACCTTTTTTAATGGTGGTTAATCCTTCAGCCTTTGGTTTGGTGAGCAACTGCCATTTTAAAAACCCTCATGGAAAGAAGAGGGAAAAACGAGGCAGCCAAGGGGAAGGAAAAATAATAAAGTGTCAGGGTAGTGTGAGAAATGCCCTGGGGAGGTGGCAAACATTTCTGCAATTAGTGGTGTGAAAATGGTAGATTTGTTAGCAGTCTCCATGCATTATTAATAGCAGCAGAAACAAGAGCTGCCCACTGTTCTGTCTCCTGATAGGGATGCTTTTCTTATTTTTACCTTGTTTTGCCTCCCAGCTGGTCACTTTATCTGACACACTGGCTCTGTTTCAAGCCTGGCTGGGAAACTTGTCCTGGGCTCTCACTCTGAGCATCAGCAATTTCCTTTCCTCCCCTGCCAGGCTCTTGGCAGCCGTGGCTGAGAGGAGCCAGCGCTGCCCCAGCCCAGAGAAGCTGATCCCTGCCAGGGCTGGCCTCAGGTGCTGCTGGAGCCTTCAGCTTTCCTATTTTCCAGGCTCTGGTGCAGAGCTCTGAGCTCCATGTGAAGTGTCAGCAGCTCTCCTCACAACTCAGTCCCACAGAACAATCCTTTTCCAGCCCCACAACCAAGGACACCGCTGCAGCTTCAGCCCAAAAAGTGCAGACAGCAGGGAATGGAGGAGAGCAACCTGGCAGGGTGGGACTGCATCCCCTGGAGCTGGAATTGGACACTGAACCCCAGCATGGAAATGGACCCAAACTGATCAAAGTGTGAGAACTCGTGGCCAGGAGCCCATCTGGGCTCTGGCACTGCCCAAGGTGTGTCCTGTGAAGGGCTTTTCATAAAAACCTATTTATTGCTGTAACTCTGCCCAGCCTCCATCCCAGGCAGCCTCTGAAGGCAGCACAAAGCATTTCTGAGAAGTGCTGCTCAGCCATCCTCCCCACAGCAGCACAGCCAAACTGAAACCAAAGGCAGGAAATAGAGAGGCTGCAGGGGAAGGGACTCGAGAAGAGCCCGAGAACTCTGGTGACAAAGCTCCTCAAAAAACCTTTCAAAACACAAGAGCAGAAGTCAAAGATATTTAAGGAAAACAACAGTAGGATGGAGCCATAAGGTGTATCCTGTGAAGGCCTTTTAATAAATCCCTACCTGCGTTTTTTCACCCAATTTCTCCCACTGACAGTGCTGCTATAAGAAAGTTCTACACAAACAACCCATGCTTGGTACAAAGAGCACCTCAGGTGTTTTATACTGGTGCACCAGTAAATGGCTTCAGGGAGGAAAAATCCTGCTGAACTTCCAGGAGGCAGCAGCAAGGAGCTGTCTCTGGGCTCCTTTCACTGAGGATGCTCTGGACAATCCCCTGGTGCCCTGGGAGGGTCTGTCCAGGTGGGGCTGCCCAGCTCTCAGCAGATGCAGAGGGAGGGAGGAGATGTAAAATTCGGGTTTACCAAAAGATGGGGCTGCAGCCCTCCCTGCCCAGGACCAGCCCCACAGCAGCTCAGGCCCTGCCTGCCCACCCTCCCTGCCAGAATTCCCCCATTTCCAAGCTGCCAGGATCCAGGAGCTCTTCTGCTAAAAGATAAATGTGGGCAGGCAAGCCAGGACTCAGCCTAGTGAGCCTCCTGGATGTAAGTCTTGAAATTCTGATTTACTCAAGCAGGAGGGGAAGCATCCTTTGAGCATGTTTGTTCAGAACCAGCACAAAACAAAAAATAATTAGGTCAGTTCAGCTGGAAGAGGATCTGTAATTTGCCTCCAGCTTGGTCTTTAAAGTAAGGACTAGTTTGTTGTGTTGGGTGAAAATTGCTGTTAGAATCACCCTGTACAATTAGATCTCTATTTCTACCCAAAAAATCTTTTCTTGATTAGTCCCAAAGGCAGATTTTTCCTCTGAGGTCCTTTACAGCTCTTCACTGGAAAATGCACTGAGATGTGAGGCAGGCCAATGGTTCATTTTCCTCATTCACAAGGACCCTTCCACACAATTGATTGGTTTTTTTCCCAGAGAGAAATAAATGTTGCTTGTCACAGTCCAGCTCCCCCACCTTCAAAGCCCCTCAGCAGTTGTGAAAACCTCTCCAGATTTGTGCTGCAGTTGGGTAGATTTGCCTTTTCCCTGTGTAATGTGATTTATCTGGCCAGAGCAGAGATGGATTGACAAAACTGCTGCGTGGAAGAGGGAACTGTTCTTTATCACTGCTTTTGCAATATAGATTTTACAAGCTGACAAGGAGGTTTAATCTCTGAATAAGCAAAGTTAAGTTGCAAACAAGTGCAGTTCATCTTAGTTCATGGGCTTGGGGGGAAATGCTGCACGGGCAGGATGTGTGACAGCAAACAGCACAGGAACAGCTGAATTTCCAGGGCTGCTACATTCCTAACTCCTTCCTGAGCAATGCAACCCTTGAAGGCAAACACAAAATAAACCCTGGAGTCAGGCCTGCAGCTCCTGGTGTGGTGGGGATGGGGAATTTATGCTGCTTCCAAAATCCCAGCAGCTCCTGTGCTGCGTGTTAAAGAGGAAAATGCTGGGGCTGGGTTTGCACTGAGCTGTTCCTGGAGCACTGGAGCTGTGTCCCTGCTCTGCTGTTTGCACTGGGCTGTCCCTGCTCTGCTGTTTGCACTGGGCTGTCCCTGCTCTGCTGTCTGCACTGGGCTGTCCCTGCTCTGCTGTCCCTGCTCTGCTGTTTGCACTGGGCTGTCCCTGCTCTGCTGTTTGCACTGGGCTGTCCCTGCTCTGCTGTCCCTGTCTGCCCCCACAGCACTCAGAGCACACCCCTGTGCTGCCCTGCTGGCTGCAAACACATCCCTGCACCGGCACGGGCTGAAAAGCTGCTGCCAGCCTGAATTCCGTGTTTCCTGGAGGCTCACACTGCTTTAACACGGACCTTTCAGGGCACTGGGATGAGTTCTGGATGCCAGCCTGCAGGGAGAAGGGGTCAGCAGGAGTTTTACAGGGAGGAATTCATTTGAACGAGCGCCGTTGAGGTTCGCAGGCACAGAACTTGAAATATTCTGCTCTTTGCAAAGTTCACATCATTCTTCCTGTGCTGTTCCTAAGCAAATCTAACAGAGCTCATCTTCCTAAAAATAAACCAGCAGATGCAGCCCAATATGTCTGAGCTCCTCTAAAATACACACTGAGCACGCAGTATCTGGGAGGAGAGGGGAAAACATGCCTTGAAATTGTTTGTGGCTATCTGAGCATGTAAAATCTGAGAGGCTTTGAACCTTCACATCCAAGGCTTGATCCAGGATGATCCTTTCTGTGGATGGGCTTGAATCATAAATGTCTGTACAAGCAATAAATGTGCTGTTTGCAGAAGCAATCAGTTTGGGGGGATATTCACATTTCTTTTTCATTTTTATCCGGGAGATTTCATCGTGTCCACTGGCAGATAAGTGAGGAAGATGATTTTTACCTGCTGTGAAATGTCAGGAAGCAAAGACAGCATTAAAAGTGGTTCCAGGTGTGGTGTTGAACAAGAGCTGGGCACAGCTGACAAGAAGGACGATGGCAAAGAATTAAACTCCAAAGCGTGGACAGTGAACTAAAAAAGGGGATTTTGGAATGGAAAATGGGTGTTCTGTGTGCAGCCCTGGCAGCCTCAGGGCCCTGGGTACTTGAGGACGTGGTGTGGTCTCAAGCAGGAGGCAAAAATGTGAAGTGCCCTCACACTGAGTCTGGAAGGAGCTCAGGAAAATGAATCTGACCTGCTGGGACACACAATAAAGGGAGATAAACACTTAAGGAGGAAAATATATTAAACTGCCCCCCCACTTCAGCAGCATCTGTTGATAGCAAGAGCACTATATCTGGTGCAAATGCAATAAGCCACAAGATTAAATGTGTATCATCTTTGCACTCTGAGGCAGGCTGAGATTGCTGCCAGGCTACAGCAGAGAGATTTGCACAAACACATGAGCAAAAGCAATGTTGTCTGGGCTTCAAGCTCAATTTCTGCTATTCAGCCACATAAAATTATCTAAATCCTATCTTGCAGTTGACAGGCAGCAGGGCAAGGTCAGTTAATCACAGTGGGAGGAAAACACAAGGGCTCCTCTGATTTCCAGGGCTCAGGAGCAGGAGCAGCTTTGCCAGGAGCTGCTGGTTGCTTCTCCTCTCTCCCAGGGATAAAAGCAGCTCCATGTGGGAGGAAAAACACAGGGAGAGGCACAGGGTCCACGGGGAGGTTCTGCCAGGATTTACTCTGCTTGCAGCCAGGGCAGGAGTTTTTGTGACTCATTGTAGGGTCTCGAACTGCAATTGAGACCTGAATTGTGTTAAAGAAGGCAAATTTTTGTCTAGGAGGAAGAGGACAGCAATCCAGGCAGTTTGGGCAGAAATTTTTTTAGAAGGAAGAGGAAAGGTCAGGGATAAAAAAAAGATTAAGAGATCTGTAAGATGGAAAAGCCTGGGGGAGTGTGGGGGGAGAGCAGGGATAATGGAAACATGTATTCACCTAAAATTTGCATTGTTGAATCTGATAATCACACAGGGCTGGGAAGAGTCTGGAATTATGACATGATCCATCCCTCTGCCTCAGAGCAGGATGAGTTCTGCACTGGCAGGGCTCTGTTTGCCTGTTGCTGAAGGTCAGTCAGCAGAGAATCCTCCCCAGCCTCTGCTGGAAGTCTTCTCTGCAGCTTTACTAAACACTGAAAGCTTTTCCTAAAGCCTGACCCTCAACATCCTGCAGGAATTGGGGCTAATTCTTGTCCAAGCCAGCACAAATACAAATGCACTGTCAATTCCTTTGTCATTGCAGCTCTCTTCAATATTTGAAGCCTGTAACGTTAATTTTTTTTTCTTTCTGCACAATAATCTTCTGCTCAAGATCAGCTTTTCCCAGCCTTTAGGCTCTGTTTGCCTCTGCACTCTCTGCACTTGATCCTTATCTTTTATCTGAAGTCTCTGTAGCTCCAGGAATGGGAGGGTGGAGGCAGAAAGACCTCAAGGCTCAGTCCAGCTATGGACAGCAGCATTCTGACTACTGGAAATCATTCATATCTGTCTGGAATCACTTTTAAACAACTCAAATAATGGAAAGTCTGCCTAAGCAAGCCAGGGGCAAAGTGTCCTTGGGCACCACTGAGTGCAAACAGCTTTACAACACGAGGTAGCAAGTGTAAGGGTGGATTTGAGCCTATTGGATGCCTCAAAAAAAAAAAAACAAACCCAAACCAAACCAAAACACACACACACACAAAAAACCCCAAAACACACACACACACAAAAAACCCAACCAAAAACAAAAACCCCATAACCCCCCCCAAAAACCCACAAAAAACAACCACAAAAAACTGCAAAAAAACCCAAAAAACCAAAAAACAAACCAAACAAACAAAAAAAACCCAAACCCAACATTTTCCACTGTGCTGATGGTAATTCATTCTGGAATAGTGGCAAGAGGTGGCTGTGAGCTGAGTCAGAGCTGGAGGATGCTGGTGGGAACTGGGAGAGGATTCCCCAGGCTGGAAAGAAAGGAGCAGCAATTGGACAGGACAGGATTCACCCCCTTGTTTGATGCCAGCAGAAACCTCTGCTAAAAACAAATACCACAACTCCAGGAGAACAAAAGCAAGGTGAAATGCCCAAAGCTGCTGTTCCACAAAGCAAACAGGCAGGATTTAAATGCCTCTGCTCGGGCTGAGAGAGAATAATGGCAAGAAAGAATTAAGGGTTAAGAAAGAAAGGGGGAAAGAAGCCTTTTATGTAGGAATTAAAGGTTTAACCCGGTAAATCTCCCTCTTTCTCTTATTTCTGGGATAAAAATAAGAGCACTTGGAAAGCTTAAGGGCTAGATTTGAGAAGACAGCCGTGAGTGTGAGGATGCTCAGACACAACTGGGGACTGGAGAAATCCCTAAGCTGCTTTTTCTTAGGAGAAATAAAGAAAATTACCACTTTGGAAGTCTTATGATATGTCTGCATTTTTAGCTGACTGCAGTTTTATAAAACAGCCTTACAGTGGGCTTTGTTTACTTAAATTCAGCCAAATCTCTCACTGGCAGGAGCAAAAATTGGGTGTGCATTTGTCATGCTGTGGGCAGCACCTGGGGAAAAGGGGACTTTTCCAGGCTCAAATTTGTGTCAGTAACCCCTGGGAGTGCTTTTCTCTCCTTATCACCCCTGTGGGGAATCTGTGCCACTCACTGAGAGGAGTCAGGTAAAAATGAGTGAGAGTTCCCAAAACTCATCTGTGCTCTGGCTCTGGAGTCTTTTTCTACCTGAAAGTCATGTTGGTTAAAGTCACGTTGGGCAAACATTAATGACAAATTCAGTGTCCCCATCTGGGGAGTTTGTGGATTTCAGGACAGTTGAGTCAGTGCTGGCAGAGATGTGGGTCACTCACCTCATCTGATCCAGGCTGATCAAATCCTTGGGAGCTGTAAAATGAGCTGAAGTTCCAGCTAAGAAAAAACTAGAATTCATTCTTTCCTGGAACAGAGAAAAGAATAGATTTTCTTCCAGGAACAGATTTATTTTTGCCTTTTAGTTGCAATGTAACTTTACCAGCAGTTCAAATCTGAATGGTTCTGGACTCTTTTTGTATTGCAGTTAAGAAGTCACTCTCAGCCATTATCAATCATCAGCATTAATTTTATTTTTTTTAATTCAATAACTGATGTAGAGATGAAAAGAGAGGATTTTTCTGGTAAGAAGACTGGGCTCCCTCAGTACCTTCCCAAAAGGAAAATAATAATGGAAAGAGTGTGGATACTGCAGGTTATCTGATAAAACAGGATTTATTATCAAAACCTGCACTACTATTTCTACATGCAATGCTGATGGAACAGACTGTTAAATATTAGATCATAAAAGTAATCATGAGAAAATCAGAGGCCACTCTGCAAAAGCATAACCCAAGCAAAGAAAAATTCCTTGCACTGGTGTTTTTGTAAACAGCACCTACTTAAAAATTAAATAGTGTACTATATAAATATATTATATTCATATAACCCTCTGCATCTGTGAGTAAATCCAACCACAGAGTGGAAATACCTGCATTTGACAGTATCCACATGGAACAGCATCCAGCTTTGGCTTTCCTTTTCCTTTTCCTCTTTTCCTCTTTTCCTCTTTTCCTCTTTTCCTCTTTTCCTCTTTTCCTCTTTTCCTCTTTTCCTCTTTTCCTCTTTTCCTCTTTTCCTCTTTTCCTCTTTTCCTCTTTTCCTCTTTTCCTCTTTTCCTCTTTTCCTCTTTTCCTCTTTCCCTCTTTCCCTCTTTCCCTTTTTCTTTTTCCCTTTTTCTTTTTCCCTTTTCCTTTTTCCCTTTTCCTTTTTCCCTTTTCCTTTTTCCCTTTTCCTTTTTCCCTTTTCCTTTTCCCTTTTCCTTTTTCCCTTTTCCTTTTTCCCTTTTCCTTTTTCCCTTCTCCTTTTTCCCTTCTCCTTTTTCCCTTCTCCTTTTTCCCTTCTCCTTTTTCCTTTTTCCTTTTTCCTTTTTCCTTTTTCCTTTTTCCTTTTTCCTTTTTCCTTTTTCCTTTTTCCTTTTTCCTTCCCAAATTTACCCATCTGATAATTTATCACCCATTTTAGGGTATTTAGTGTTTTAATGCACCTTCCCCTCTGGTTTAGTGGAGATCAAATGGGGAAATGGCCTTAAAGGGGGACTTGGTTTGGAGAATCACCTTGAAAAGCAAGAGGCACTCACTGTTACATTTCTGAAAGATGAGAGAAAGGATCCAGGAGGAGTTTCCTTTGAATTACCCAGATTTTGGTGATGCTTGAATGGCTACAGTGCAGGCACAGGAAAAGGCAATTTCCTCTCCTGGACAGGAGGGAAGGGAGTGGCAGAACCAAGACCAGGCTTTGCCTCTCAGTCCCTGCTCCTTGCACCCCACAGAGCCTTTTTTGTATCCCCACCCTTCTCCCTCTCCCTGCTGCTTCCAGCTCAGCATTTCTTCACTCCAGGTCCCAGGCACGCTTTTCTCCCTGCTCAGATCATTTCTGCTCTGCAAACAAGTGGGCAGGATGATCAGTGGAGGTAAACACCTCCCAGTGGAGCTGAACATCTTCGTGGTTCAGTGAGCTCCTGAGGAGAAAAGCAAGGAGATGGGAAGTGCCAGCATCAGGGAGATCATCTCAGTTTAGTGGCTTAAGGCAGCAGCTGGTAAGGGCAGCTGTGGAGCACAGCCTGGCTCAAAGAGAGTCTGGAGTTTGGTGTTCCCTCTCAGGAGAAGGCTCCACATTAACCAGATCCTCGTTTCATCAGCTGTTAAACTTGAAATGGGAATTTCTGTAGGATTAAATATAAAAGAATACAAATAGGAAGGGACAGCACTAAAGAGGCAAACCCATAATTCAATCCACTGAGCAGGGGAAAAGAGAGAATGTGATTTATGAAGGGTGTTACTGCTGAAGAGGATAACCAGGAGAAGAACAGCTAACCAGGCACAGGGGATCTTACTGAGGGGTAGAGACTCCCAAGAGCTGACACTAAAATGAAACATGTAATACACTTTTATAGATGTCACTAAAAATGACAATCCTCCAGTACCTGAAGGGAGCCAGGCTGGGTGGAGTTCAGAGCAGCCTGGCATGGTGGAAGGTGTCCCTGCCCAAGGCAAGGTGTGCAATGAGAGGATTTTTATGGCCCCTTCCAACCCACACCATTCTGTGGTTCCATGATGATTGTTTGGGGTGGACACTTGATTTCTGAGCAGCCCAGGGTGTTTTTCCTTAGAGGTGAAACACATTTATTGTTGGAAAGAGCCTTTAATGGAGGCCATTCACGTCAGCTAAGAATTACCACTGGCACATCAGTGCTTCCAAATCAGGTTTGGGTTTCCATGCAGATTCCTCACAAGTCAAAATCATGTGCAAATATCTTTCAGGCTTGGTTTTAGCACCAGTCTATGTTCTCATCTCATGCTGCTGAGGTTTGACATTAACCACAGGGGCAGGCACTGAGGAGAGAGAGCAAACAGTCACCTGCAGACAAACCTGGAGAGGAGCCTGGCCCTGGGCTGCCAGCTTTGGGGGGCAGCTATTCCCAGGTGCCAGCTGAAATGCCCTGGCATTCAGTGGGATGAGAATGTGGGGGACAGCTTAAACTTAAACCCAGGTGAGGGGAGGTCATCCTTGCCCTGCCCTGGGCGCTGGTGGTGGCACACCCTGGGTGCTGTGCCCAGCTCTGGCCCCTCAGCTTGGGAAGGACATGGAGGGGCTTGAGCACATCCAGAGGGGGCAACAGGGCTGGAGAGGGGCTGGGAACACAAACCCTGAGAGGAGCCCTGAGGGAGCTGGGGGTGCCCAGCCTGGAGAAAAGGAGTCTCAGGGGTGCCCTCATGGCCCTGCACAGCTCCTGAAAGGTGCCTGTGCTCAGCTGGGCTGGGCTCTGTCTGCAGCAGCACTGACACAGCCAGAGCACACAGCCTCAGGCTGCACCAAGGGAAATACAGGTTGGATAGCAGGGAAAAGCTTTTCACAGAAAGGGTGATAAAGTTCTGGAATGTTCTGCCCGGGGAGGTGGTGGAGTCCCCATCCCTGGGTGTGTTTAACAAAGCCTGGATGTGGCACTGGGGGCCAGGGCTTGGGTGAGGGGTTGGGCTGGGTTGGACTCGATGACCTTGAAGGTCTCTCCCAACCCAGTGATTCTGTGAATTCTGTGATTCTGTGAGTTCTGTGAATTCTGTCCTCTCCTCATCTCTGGCCCAGCACAAGGAGCAGATCCTGCTCTGGGCAGGGTCCAGAGGCTGTTGTCACTTTGCTCCCACCCCTCCCCTTACCCACACTTGTTGTTCCTGCAGCAGGCCTTGAGAAAAGCTTTATTGCAGTCCCCCAAATGATAAACAAGCCTCCTGCTGCCTTCTCCTCTAGGATTTTACAGATTTACTGTGCTGGCACATCATCGTTAGCTCTCCCTGCTAGAAGCCATTCCTCAAGCTGGTAAATCCACCTGCAGGTAGTTCTGTCACCCAAGAAGATGACAAGGATATGAATATGACAAAACTTTGAGCTATGAAAGCTAGATGGGAACAAAATTAGCCTGAAAATCTGTCAGACATGAGGGGCAAATATAGAAGTTTGCATCTCAGTCCCTAAAATAATTTCCTGGTAATGAGCTGCACGGGTCAGGACGAGTGCAAGCGGCGAGGTTCATTTGCACATATTGCATGAAAGGTAAGCTCAGACCCTGCAGTCTGAGTCAGGGGAACAAGTAATTGAACTAAAAATAGTTCACTAAGTCTGCCCAAGGTAGTCTGTGGTTGCTATGCAGCTGAATGGCAAGTGGAAGTGAACGGGACATTTTAATATCAACTGCTCTTTTATCCTGCAAGGACTCCTGGAAATGAGGGTGATGGAGTGCAAGTTTCACTGCCTTCCTCCACGCTGCTGCTGAGCAGCACAGAAAGGCACAGAAATCACTGCCAATGCCAGCAGAGTGACTGCTTGGGTGGATTTAGGGTGGAGAATACATTTAGGGTGGATTTTGGGAAAGGTTCTTCCCCCAGAGGGTGCTGGCACTGCCCAGGCTCCCCAGGGATGGGCACAGCCAGAGGCTGCCAGAGCTCCAGGAGGGTTTGGACACCACTCCAGGGACCCCAGGGTGGGATTGTTGGGGGTTCTGTGCAGGAACAGGGGCTGGGATGATCCCTGTGGGTCCCTTCCAGCTCAGGATATTCCAGAATGATTTTCACAGAATTTCTAATGTGGTGTTAGGACAGACAAGCAGGGCGTCAGTGTGGTGTGTCCTCAGAAAAATGAAAATGGTGAGGGAGAGAAGTTGCTGTTCTTGCATCACAGGGAGGAGCAAAGAAGGAATAAAGGGAAATCTGTGGAAATAAAGAAGTTTTTGAGAGACAGGAGGGTCTGAGATAACAGAGACAGGAACCACAGGCTAAACAGGCAACAACATTTAGTCTCCAGCAATAAAAAGGAGAAATGAAGAAGGACTGAAGAAGGGTGAGAGACAAATCAAAGTGCAAAATGAACCCAGAAAACAAAACAAAGATTGAGTCAGGCAGTGTGGGTGTACATGCAGGTGTCTGTTTGCAAGCACAATTATAGAACAGGAAGATGATGATCAAATAAAAAAGAAGAGATACAAAACCTGGAAAACATTCTGAAGCTGGAGGGATAAAAAAGATTGAAATAAGAATGCAAGAGGAGGAAGCTGTAAATTAAAGGATAAATGGGGAGGGAAGAACAGCAATTGAAGTATTACAACAGCTTCAGCATTTTTGTGAACTCTGGTGACAAAGGAGAGGAAAAGCTCTAAAATCTGGAGTTTTAGGACAATACTTGGAGGGTTGTTTGTGTGTGAGAGGCATGGAGGGACCTCCCTGGGATAGGAAATGTGGCCTGGGGGCATCCTCTGGCCCTCCTGGCTCGCAGGGCTCAGCCCTTTCCACTCGGTGTGGCTCTGCCTGCAGAAGGCTCCTGGCAGGATGAGCGTGCTGGTCCTCGCTGCCCAGATGCTCTGCTGGCATCTCTGGGTGCTGGCAGCCTTGGTTGCTTCGTCTGAGGGTTCTGCATGAGGAGATTTGTTTGGGTCTGCACTCAGCTCCTTGTGCTTGCCCTTCACAGTCACACTGGGATGGATTCCTGGCACTTCCCAGGTGTGTGGGGGGAGAGAGCACCCGGAGCTTTCCCCTTTGCAGAACATCCCAGCACACTCCTGGGGTGGGACAGAAGTGTCTGGGACAGACAGGGAGTGCTTTGGGGTTTAAGGCTGCAGGGAGCCATAAATCTCATCTTTATCTGTGGTGAAAGGGGCAAATCAAGGCAGGCAGCACCTCTCTGGGACGAGGGGACACCACCACCACTGCTCCATCCCCTGGTCCCCTCATGGGCCAGCGAGTGTGATGCAGCCTCAGGGAGGCTGGGCAGGAAACACAGGAGCAGAGCTGAACTCCTCTGCCTCCCCCAGGATCATCCCCTCAGCACCAGCCCAGCTAATCCATCTTTCTGGGTGCTGATCTGAGTTAGAAACTGGATCTCCTGCACTCCTCAGGAGCTGACAGGCACAGCAGTTCCCAACTCCCTGGATGATTCTCAGCTGCCTTGGCACAATACAGATTGTGACACAGGCCAGCCCTTTACAAAGCACTGAGCTCAACCTCCCTGCAGTCTATTACACATCCTGTCTCCACAGAATGCCTGGAGACAGCATAAATCATCCTGGGAAGCTCCCTGGTGTGCCCAGCTCTGCCTCAGAGCAGCAGCCTGAGCACCTGAGCGAACCCAGCCCGGCTGGCACCTCCGTGCCAGGTGTGCCCCAGCAGGGCTGGCATGTGGGGAGGGAAGGACACGGGGATGCTGTGCAGAAATGAGCAAGCAGCCCAGCAGAACCTCGGCCATGCCTCGTCTCTGTCACCTGGGTGTTGGCAGCGCAGGGATGCGCCGCGGAGCCGGTCACGGAAACGATGCGGGCTGAAATAACCTGCCAGGAAATCAAATGGCCCTTCCTGCTTGTTTCCAGCAGGGTGGGGTTCTAAGGAGGAGTTTCTTGCTGGGCTTGGGGGTTTCAGGTCTGATTGTTGCAGTGGCCCCATCGCAGGGCTTAATTAAGTGACCTCCTGATGATCCTCAGGATGTGAGAGGATGACTCACCCCGGCATCAGTAATTCCAGTTCTCAGACTGATCTGGGTACAAACTGCCCTGGTTCTCTCCCAGTGCCAGAAAATCAGCATCTCTGTCCATCCTTCTTTGTCCCTGGGCCTGCTCATGAAGCCAAGGTCCTGCCAAGTCCCCCCAGAGCACAATTTCCAGCAGTAAATTGTCCTGGCCAGCCTGCATCCTGCATTGTCACATCCCACCTGTAATTTCAGGGCTTTACAGAGTTCTTCTTTATTTCTTTTCATGAAATGCCCTGAAAGAAAATCCATATCCTGCCTTCCACCCAGCAGATCCTGCATTTCAATGGAGAATTAAGTGATTCATGTCATCTCTGCTGAGTCTGAAACACAGGGGGGACGTGTGTGACACAATAAATCAAACTGTGGGCCATCCAAAAGATGTCCAGGGGGATTTTTAAACATTAGATATCCTTTGGCACCTCCCTTGCTCAGGTATCTTTGATCACCCTTCCAAGAAATCCTGCAGCATTAGGCAGATAAACAACTTAGAAACTGGAACTGTTCTCTAATTTCAACCACCCGAATTTCCAGCATTTTCTGATGGGTGTGGGGTTGGCTGGAAGAGAAAGCAGAGGAAAAAAAGGAGACAGCACCCCTATGCCCTAAGCAATACTTTGATTTAAATTCATGCCTCCCCAACAGTGCAAAATACAGAATAGGTAGGGAATAAGGTCCTTGCAGGAGGTGGATAATTGTGGTTCTTTCAGGAAAAAAAAACAAGTAAAAAAAAAAGCTTCTGTGATGGATGGCTGAGTGCTATGAATGCAAATACCAGGCTGTAATTTATGGAAGTTAATAGCAACAAAATGTTAGTAAGATGGTTAGAAAACAACAAGAGCAGCAATGTCTGATGGAGTTTAGATATTCATCAAACAAAATGGGAGTCCTTAGTGGGAAATGTCACACAAGAAGGATGGCTGAGCTCATGCAAGGTGGAAGGTAAAAGCCATCACCAGCCTCTGATTCAATGTTCATGCCAAGCCCCCACCCCCAGCACCTAGAAACCAATTTATTCTGTCATCTTTCAATGTTCCACCCCACAAGCTGCTTTGGGGCAACTTATTTACCAGGCTCCACGTGCAAAAGGAGGGTGACATTTTAATACTGTGATTTTATCCAGCTGTGATTAAAGCTCTTGGCTTTAATGGTAGAAAACTTGGGGAAATGGAGTTTACATGGTCACCTTCAGAGTCTTTTCTGCCAATTCTCACCCAGACTGTTCCTGGAATTCTGTTCCCACCCTGACATCCCTGATGACAGCAAAGAGTTTTGCTGGGGATTTTTCTGACAGAGGAAAAGCTTTGTGTTTCCCACTGTGTATTGATGAGTGTGGCTTTGAAACACTCCTGAGGTCTGCAGTTTAGATCCAGAAGTTCAGATGCTTATCTAAACTGACTTTAAATTGACTGCATCACTCACTTGCCTTCCTGCAAGCAAAGAAGGGATGAGCACAGGCAGGGGTGGCAGAGGGGGGAAACATGACCCAGGAAGTTTTTTTCCAAGGTCAAAACCGAGTAGATTTGTCTGGTTCTCATTTTCTACCTCCCACTTTGAAATTTTTGAGGGAGGGCAGCTGGTGTCAGCCAGATCCTTTCAGACTTCCCAGCGTGCTGTAACTAGGCAGCATCCACTTCAATGTGGATGATAATTGCAGGTCCTGGGCTGCAAACTGACGTCAGCTCCTCAGAGGAGGATGCTGACTGCTTAATGAACATCACTAGACACTGTTTAGCTCCTGCTCAGAAAAAGAAAACTCAAAAAATTACTTTCAGGGAGCAGTCAGCATCCATTATCTTCTTTCTGATGATAATTTAGAGATGTTTCTCCCAGCATTTGAGAGAAAGAGTGCACTTCCAGAGCAGCAACTTCAAGTTTGATTATGTGGCAGAGAGAAAAAGGTGACGTAGAAGTATAATTAGAGGGTGCTTTGCTAGGAGAAAATGAATTTCTGCTGTATGCAGGGGCCCTTTACATCCTCTGTGCCATCCTGTTTATAATTCCATGTGCAAAGCTGAGGTGTGTCCCCCTTCCATGCTGCTCTTTTCTCTCCATTTTATGTTTTTAGAGTGATGGACTGCTCAGGCCAGCTGGGAATGGGAAGCTGTTTCCTTTTTCCTGGCAGCAAGAAGAGATGGAATTAGAATTGGTGTGGGATCCATTTCTAAGGTCCTGCTGTTGCAGCCTCGTTACTGGGGCCATTTGCACATGCAAATTTAGAGTTCATTTTTTATCAATCCCCAGAGCAGTGGAAGCAGGGCAGGAGGGCACTGCTGTTCAGGTACTGCACCATTCCTGAACCCTTGGGTTGTTCCATCCCAGTGGGCTGCTCCTGCCTCTTTGGAGCCTGCTTATGGTGCCAGGGAAGCACAGAGGTCAGGAAATGAAGGAGAATTCACCTCTCCAGCCTGGGCTGTGCTGATCATGGTGCAGCTCTGCAGAACTCAGCTGTTGTACCTGGGGATGGATTTGTTCCATTGACTTTTCCTGAACGACATCTTCCAGCGAGGATGAACTTTTTTTTGAGGTCTTGCCGGAAAAATTAATTTAAATTTTATCCTTGAAGGGTGAGGAAGAGATTTTTTGGAAACCAAAAAAGACCAGAGAAAAGAAAGGGCTGGAAATAAGCACACTTAACAGCGTTATGGAATCAAGCTTTGTTTTCATTATTGTGCCATACAGCAAAATGCCTTTCCCAGCGTTCTTCAGAGCACTCCAGTAATTTGTCTTAATTAGCATGATTTAGGTGGTTGCTTCCAGCCTTTGGAATTTAGCACAAGGTTAATGCACATAAACGTGTGATGGCACAGGGAGAAAGCAGAGCTGTCGTGAAGATGAAGTGCTCCAGCAGCCTGGAATGCGCCGGGAATTGGCTGAGGAGGCACTCTCAGCTCTGCCACCGAGGCAAAATAACCAAAACACCCTGGGCTGCAGAGGTGTGACTCCCAGGAGCAGCAAAGTAGGGCCCAGGAGTCCCTCTGGAAATGCTTTTCCTGGTATATTTGAATGGAGGCAGATTTGTTTTTAAGGTTGTGCTTCCTTAAAACCCGCAGGGTTTTCTGTGTCTGAGTGCCCTTCCTCGTGTGGAGCTGGGCAAGCTCAAAGCTACCTGTGCAAACCAAACTCTTGGAAGGGGCAGTGGGTATGGGAAGGTGTCACCTCACCTGGCAGGGATTTTAGGGACTTTTGCTCTGTGTGAGACCGAGCTGTCCCTCTCTGATCCAGCCCTGTCAGCCTCGTGTGTGTGAGCAGCTCTCCCAAAGGGCTCTTGCACTGGTTTGATGGGATTAATCTCCATCCATAGGAGGTTCACACCCCTCTGCCCAGGCCTGCAGATCCCTCCTTTCTCCTTCTCTTTTTCCAGCAGCATTTGGAGGATCCTGGGGATTTGGGAGCTTCTGCACTTCCTGTTGTGTTGTTATGCCCTGGAGTGGAACTGACTCCAGCTTTCAAAAGGAGATCTCAGGGAAAATATCTCTGGACCCTTTTATCCTGCTTTTCCAGTCTGTCCTTCCCTTCTATAAGGTGGAAGATGTTGGTTATTCCCCCTCCCACCCAGCCAAACACAAACTGACCAGAGCTGCCTCAACCAAAAGGCCAGAGGGAGGAAGAATGCACATCATGGTTTGTGTGCAGTGCAAGGTAACCGCTCTGTACAGAGGAAGATCTCCTCAAAAACAAGCTGGATTTGTAATAACTCTGCTTTCACTGCTCATCTGCTTTGTTTGGGGAGCTGTGAATAAGAATCTGGAGTCATTCAGGAGTTTTTCACCCACCCACCACCGCTGATCCATCAAACGGGGGAGGTTTGCTCCTGGCAAAGGGAGGATGCACAGAAGGAGGTGAGGTCCCTCTGGGACTCCTCTTGGCCTGTATCTGTGGCATGGTGAGAGTGAATTACACCCAGAACTGAATGTTCTCCCTGCCAGGGCTGCAGACTCCTCTGGCAGAGCATTGCCACGATTTCCCTTGCCCTGGGGAGGTGGTGCAGGGTGTTCCACACCAGGATTTTCCCCTCGGGAGCCCCAGCTGTGTCACCATGGCTGCTCCATCTCTGGGCTAACACCAGAGCTGCCAGCCCCCCCAGACTCCATCCACAATTTGCTCAGCAGCAGGGAAGGAACAGCATTTCTGCCTTCCTTTGAGAGAGGCTGGAGAGTCTCCATAGAAACATTTGTTGTTACACAACATCAGTACTTTGGGCTGTCTCCTTCCTTCCTTCTGATCCTCTGCAAGGGAATTTGTGGATGCTGTGTGATTTCCTGAGCTGAATGGGTGGTTTACATGGCCAGGCTGTCCTGAGGGATAAATTTAGTCTCTCTGTCCCTCTGATGGGTATTTTTGTGCCTCAAGCTCTGCTGCAACAATCCGAGCCGTGGCCAAGAAGTTTTGGTGCAGAGTCTCATTTGTATGGGTAGAGTTCTGTCAAACAGATAAAATGATAATCCTCAGTACCAGGAGCTAATTAATTTAATTCTCTCGTTTTCTTTGAGGTATGAACTGGAAATAAAAGGACTGAGACTGATAGAAGGGGAAAGAAAAAGGGGGGGTTGGTTCTATCAGATCTTTCCCTGTGAGCCTGCTCTGCAGAACAGCTTCTTTGCTGTTATATTTTAGAATATCTTAGACCCACCTCATGTTTAAACTGCTAAGGTGATGCCTGAGGAACAGGTAATGCCACTGGGAAAGTGAATTATGCAATAAAGGAGGAGGCAAGAAATCAGGGAGAAACACAGAGCACAGCTAGATATTTATCATTGTTACTCTCTGCAGGGATTTCTGCTGTGCCCAAGTGCACGTGGGTTTGAGTGTGAGCAGGGACGTGTGTCTATGTCAGCACTGCTGTTGTGTGTTCAATCCCTCCCTGCCTCAGCTCTCGGGGTGGGCAGGGATGCAGACGTGGCCATGGCCAGGATTTTAACCTGTGGAAGTCTCAGGTGTGCCCCTGTGTGCCTCTCAGACCAGCCAGAGCATCTTCCCAGCAGGAGTAAGGGCAGCAAATCCTCCCTCTGCAGGAGCCCCATGCAGGAATCCTGTGCAGTCTGGGGTGGGGACAAGCCCAGTTACCACACACCTTTTTATTCCCCAAGATCTTCTCATTTCTTCCTTGTCTCCAAAGTATATCCTGTACAGGGTGAAAGGAGAAACCTTTTTGCTCCTAAATCCCTGGATGTGCTCCCATAAAAAGAGCTGCAGTGCTGAGCCCTTGCAGATCTGCAAAGGGAACACCCTGGGCTCTGTTCACACAAACATCTCCCCTCCCTGTGAGCCCGCAAAGAAAATTTGGGGGTGCAGAGCAGTGCTGGGGAGCTCCCTCAAGGTGTGGGCTGGCAGGGGCTGCAGGGGTGGTTTATTTAATATTATTTCACATTCTGCATGGGGTGGAGGGGAAATGGCAGCTGGGCAGTGGAAATTTTTCTCACTGGTTTCACAGTTTCAGGGGAGATCAGTCAGATTTGTCACCAACTTGTTTTTTGGTCACCCTGAAGCAGAACAATGCATAACAGGATGACAGTGAGGTGAAATTAGGGTTTTCTTTCAATGGGGTATCTGGAGGGGAAGGCAAAGAGAATTGTCAATGCAGTTGAGTCACTTGAGCCAAAAAGCTCCTGAAAGAGTCACTCAAATACGACAGGAGCAAGATTTAAATAGAGAGAGACCAAAGTGACCAATGCCTGTAAACTAACACAGAATGTTCCCTTTTTCCAAGGCATAATTCAAGCTCACTACCCAGATCCCAGCTGGCATCCAGGGAAAGTGCTCACCTGCACCCAAGGAGAGGTTGGGAATGACCCCAGGGCTCCCTCCCTCATCTCTCCATGCATTTGTCACCCGTGGCTGAAGAGTTGTTTTGGTTTTTTGGGTTTTTTTCTCGTGTGTGGCTTTGAGAACGCGGCTGAAGGCTCCCAGGGAGGGTTGGTTTGTGTTCTGAGGCTGCAGCTCCCCTGCTGAATTTCATGTTTACAGTTGATGATCGCTGAATCCTCGGCTGCCCAGCCCTGCAATAGAAATGTCACGAAACCCAGAGCAGTGTGTGCCATCCCTGAGCTTCCCAGCCCCTTGCTGATGCTTCCAATGAGGCTGCAATCCCAGCTCCCCTGCAGAGGGCTTTCTCTCAGAGCCCTGCAAATGGGCTTTTCTCCCTCACACCCTCGTGTCAGCCTTTGCCTTGGGTCCCACCAGAGCTGGCACCCCCACCAAGCATTAGAAGGACAAAAACGTGGGGTTTTGGTAGATTTGTTTCCTGTCCATCTTCTCCAAACCACTTGTATCTCCCCTCAATTGCATTTTTCTTTCTCTGGCCTGATCCTTTCAGTTTTTCCTACGCCCTTAAAGAGAAATAAGGAGTGTGTGGTCTGTTTGCCATGAGCAGCTCTCTGTTCCTCCAGCTTTATAAACTGCTGCTGCAGTCAGAGTCTCAGATGAGCCACGGATTTATTCCATCATGTGAGTAAACCATGTGCAATATTGACCATCCCTCTCCAGGCAGCATCAAAATTGCAGAGATTTCTAGGTCTGAAATACAACAGGAGAACTGGAAGCCACCAGTTCTCTCCCAAAAATAACCTGTTCAAGGAAGCAGAAATCCTAATTCAGGCTTCCCCTGCTGCACTCTGGCCACGTTCTAATTTCTCCACCCTCTGCTGTGCCAAGGGTCACTTGGTCATGTTTCTTCCCTAAAAGAAACTCCTTAAAAATTCAGGGGAAAGGTGCAGATATGATTTAATTGAAAAGAGAAATATGGAAAGCCAGCTGGGAAAGGGAGAGGAGGGGAATCTTGAGCCATCTCCTGCATTTTTGCTGGTTTATTCCTGTGCCTGGGAGTTTCTCCTGCAGCAGTATGTCACTAGAATAATAAGGCAGCAGGTTGGTTGCTTAACTGCAGTGGCCAGATCAGTGGGGATTTCAAGAGATAAGTAATTCTGTTTGATTTTGTATCCAGGAATTATAATTTACATTCCCTTTACCTTAGAGAGAGAGGCAGTCTGGGCTATAATTAAGCTTTTTTTCCCCCTGTCTGCTTTGGTCCTCTGTTCCTCCTATTGTCAGGCAACGTGGCAGCAGAAGCCTTAAAAGCAGGGAGTCATGACAACTGACTCTTCCCAGAGCAACTGGAGCTGTTAGAAGGGAAAAAAAAAGACATATCCCTAAAACACAAATGCCTGAAAAAGCAATTAAATCACAAAACTGTACCAAGCAGGAAAACGACAGCCAAGGGTTGGGAACCACCCACGAGTTGGGAGTTTGTTATCTGCAGCTTCACTTCTGGGCTGGCTAAAAAGGGAGTTGGATTCACTGATGTTATCTGGGGGTCTGGCCGTGGTTTCATGTCTGTAGATAAATAAGTGCCCACACAAAGAGCTAATTAAGGGCAGGAGGAGTGTCTTGCACAAGAACATGGTAATTTCTTTGGAGCAAAAGTCCTGTTGAATTTCCCAGGGTGAGAAATCCAATGAGCATCCATGAGTCCATCCATGTAGTGTTCAAAGCTTACTTGTATTAGGTTTGATTGGATCCAAATTAAAAAAGTTATCCTGGGCAGTGAAATGTTTGACCAAAATCTTAGACTTAAATAAAAAATAAAAGAGCAACTTTGATTGTGATAAGGAGTACCTGGATTTCTGCTTAGCATGGCAGGAGAGGGTTTGTTCATCTCCAGCCTAATTCTGGTTCTCTCTTCCATCAGCAGCAGAACTCTGGGTGCTCCCCTCAGTTTCCATTGTTTGCACACCTTGCACACCTTGGGTGAATCTTGCTTTGAGTCCCTCAGTGTGAGATAACCACGTGGCTTGGGCAGCTCACAGACATGTCCTGCTGTTGAGGAGAGAAAACCAGGATCCATCTGTGATTTCAGCCAACATCCTTCCAGAAAGGCACCAGGGTTTTTCATTTCAGCAGTGCAGGAGCATCTCTGGGACTGCCTGTGGTTACAAACACCTGGATTTGGGAAGTCTGAGCTTCCCACTTGTGTTCCCCTCCTCAGCAGAGGATGGTCTCGTGTCTCACCACAGCAAAGCCAGGTATCTTTGACCCTAAGTCAGTCTCCTGTGCCCTTTTGCTCCTCCTTCTGTTGCTTTTTGTACATTTATCAGTTCTCAGAGAGGATCTGTGGCTTCCCTGCACATCTGATTTGTACTCTGCTAAAACCAACCAAAGAAAGTTGAGTGGCTTTGTTTTCAAACAGCTCCAGATGCAAAATGCTCCATGGCTTTATGTCAGGATTGTAACAAATGAATAGAGCACAGTGAATTAATTTTGCTAATGAGCTTGGCAACCACATGATGCATCTTCATACAATTAAGGCCCAGAAGGAGGCAAGAAGATCCCAAGTGACACCCTTTGTCACAGCACTTTAGGACCCTCCAAAGTGCTGTCTCCCCCTCCCTGTAATTTCTTTCCCTCACAAAGAGGAGAAATACACAGACCAGTTGTTTCAACAATTGAAAAATGATGTGTGTGGTGCTGGTTGCAACAGTGTTTTTGTAGCTCTCATTTATTTTGCTCTCCAGACCAGGAAGGCAAAGCAGTAGCATTTTATAGAGCAGAGAACATTTTTACACAGTTCTCTTAAATCTTTTTAGCAGTGCCTGAACAAAATGTTTACACTGAAAAGAGAATTTAGTAAACTATCCACAAGACTTATCGTGACAACCTGCCCATCCCTCCTGAGCCATTGTTTCCCATCCCATTTATTCCCAACATCTGCTGCTGCTGACCCTCCAGCCCCATTTACCCATCTACACTGCTCTCCCTGCAGCCCTAAAATATTTCCTGTTGATTTACATCCCTTTCTCTTCCATTGTCTGGTTGGTGCTGCTGGTTTTTCTGGTTTTCTCCTAGTAAAAAGAAAAAAAATAAAAGCAAAGGTAGCTGATTTTCATTGCTCATGGCTAAGAAATGGGTAACAACCAGAATAAAACCTGTAGGAAGGGTTGTGATCAGATAAAACCATGAGTAAGGGATGTTCAGATGCCACAATCTCTTCAGCCAGCAGTCCTGTTGAGCTTGTGGGGAGTCAGAAACTTCTCCTGACCTTTGGTGCTCCAACTTCTTGATAAATCTGAGCTCAGTGGAATTAAAACTCCAGCAAGGGCCACCTCTAATGCCAATCTATCAGGGCTTGCCTCTGTTCTTGCTTTCATTGTGGTTTTCTTCAGTAGAGGTCAGTGACAGGGAAGGTTTTGTAGACAGAAAATGGAGTGATTGCCATGGGGGTGAAACAGCCAGGGAAGTTTGGCAGATTACAAACCAACTCCCCCCTTCAGCAGCAGCTCTTAAACACGGGGCTGGCACTGGGTCCTGGGCTCAGCCAAAGCCTTTCAGGGGGAGTTTAGGCAGGGCAATAATGAGCACCCACTGCCCCACACCCCCTTTCCAGCTCTAGAGCAAGGCAGAGCCCAGGTAAGGTGTTACAGCCATGTCCCAGGACAGCAGCCTTGGAGGCAATTCCTTCAGGACTGCAGTCCCTGAAAAAATCCACTTCAGACAAATTGTTCAGCAAAACTCTGCACTATTCCTTCTAGTGCTTCTCTTCCTGTTGTACTGCCTGTAGGACAGACAGATTTACACCCTCCTGAAAGCCAAACAGATGAGACAAACCTGCCATCCTGTCCTGTCCTTCTCCTGCCTCTTCTTTAGCTGCTTAAACAGTCAGCTTATTTATTTTGTGTTGCTTTCCATTAGGAGGGGAGGACTGATGCCTGGAAGTATTTTAATGGCACTCTTGACCTTGATAATAAAACTGTTTAATGAGGTTTGTGTTGGTAATGGCATCCAAACCCCTGGAGTCACAGAGGAGCAGCAGTGGAGCAACACCAGCAGCGAGAGGTCCTGGGGAAAGGTAGCAGAGCAGAGGCCCCTTTTCAGTCCTTCTCCCTTCCTGTATCAGCCCCTCAGCTCTGTGTGTGATTTGCCCATCCATGAGCAGATATTTGGGGCTGTGGTGATGCTCAGAACCATCTCCTGAGGCTCAGAACCATCTCCTGATGCTCAGAACCACCTCCTGACACTCAAAACCATTTCCTGACACACAGAACCATTTTCTGACACTCAGAACCACTTCCTGAGGCTCAGAACCATCTCCTGATGCTCAGAACTACTTCTTGAGTTTCAGAACCCGTTCCTGACACTCAGAGCCACTTCCTGACACTCAGAACCACCTCCTGACACTCAGAACCATCTCCTGATGCTCAGAACTACTTCCTGAGGTCCAGCACCCTTTCCTGACACTCAGAACCACTTACTGATGCTCAGAACCATCTCCTGATGCTCAGAAGCACTTCTTGAGGTTCAGCACCCTTTCCTGATGCTCAGAACCACTTCTTGAGGTTCAGCACCCTTTCCTGATGCTCAGAACCACTTCCTGGTGCTCAGAACCACCTCCTGACACTCAGAACCCCTTCCTGAGGCTCAGGACCATTTCCACGCTCACTCCCACGCCTCGCTGGGCGCTCTCTGCCATATGACACTGACAGCTGCAACTGCCACTAGCTGCTATCACAGGGCTGTGTGTAATTTAGGAGAACAATTTGCATAATTCCAAAGCCTAAAAATATCCCTGCACAAACAAAATGCATTCTCAGGCTCGGCTCTGACAGACATAGAAATGGCCTCTTCTTCTTGCCCGGCGTGTTTTTCTTCCGGGGATGCTCAGCACCTTCTCCTTCATCTGATGGCGTTTGTGAGGGACATTTTAGGGCAGAGACCAAGGGATAATTGCCCTCAACATGCACCACAGGCTTTATTTCAGATGATTAGGAAGGTGCCCTCCAGAATATTTCGCTTTCTGGGGCTGCTGAGCCCCTGCCTGGAAGGGAGGTGATGCCTGAAGATGAAGTGAGGCTTGGGCAGGTCCCCACCCCAGGGCTCCCCTGTGCACCCCTTCCCCTCCCCACACACTGATAACGTGTTCAGGTGGGCAGAGCTGCCCACCCCACCTTGCTAAAGAACAGCTCCTGCTCTCCACATCTCCTTGGTGATGGCAGGGGAGGATCTGTGACCTTTTTGTTCCCGTGTGTCTTGGTTTGAGCAGACAGGTGTCTGCTTAAGGAAGGCAGGAGCCTCCCCTGAAATGGAAAGTGTAAACCCCCTCCCTCTGAATTATTATCATTTTTGAAATTAAAAGGATCTCAGGCCAAGATATGGGAGCAGGAATAACAATTCTTTACCAGGAAAATTGAAAATACAAATGTAATAGTACAAACAAACAAACAAACCAAACCCAAAATACTGCCAGAGTCAGAGCAGTCCCTGTCCCCTGTGTGTCAGGGTGGGGGCACAGCCCCATCCCACGGGGGCTCAGCCCTCCTGCAGTGCCAGCTGTGGTTCTGCTGCAGCAGGATCCTGCACAAGGGGGGAGTTTTCCTCTGCAGCTCCAGGGCTGCTGGAGATGGGCCTGCTCTCCCTCTGGGAATGCAGGGCAGGAGAAATTGAGAATAGCAAATATTTGGCTGTAGACAAAGGCATATTGATCTTTTATTTCCCCAGGTTTAACGCTCCCTAGGTTTCTTTGCCCTCAGTCTCTTTAGAAACCACTCATTTGCTAAAATCAGAGCTGAATTCACCCCAGGAAGTCTGGTGGTGTAGAAAGGAGACACACCTGAGACCAGTGCCTTATTCAGCTCTTCTGGGAAAGACAAGGAGTTTGGCTTATTTTGCTTTCCTCTATTTTACTCTTTCTTCCCTAACAATTTCCATTTACTGTTTTTCAAAGCACAAAAGTGTTCTCTTCTCCCACCCTCAGTTGCCTTAGGTAAATCTATTGAACTCGATGGATTTCCACAGATGTCAAAAAGCCCTGCAAAGCCAATCAGGCATTTTAGTGATCGCCCTTCACGCCCTTGATTTGTTTGCTCCCCACTCCTGCCTGTGCTGGAGAAGTTCCATTCATTTTGTACCATCACTGAAAGCCACATCAGTCCAAGCTGCAATTTATTACAAACATTTGTTTTGTGCTGGCACAGCCAGGCTGACTCTCATCCCACTTACACTGGTTTTTCAGCACGTAATGACAGGGATCACAATAACTGCTCCTCATTTACTGCCTTGACATAACACTCAGACCAGTAAAACACCACTGACACCCTGCTCTGGTGGCCTGGAAAGTGTCTGACACCGAGCATTTAATATAAAGTTTAATGTGTTCTCCTCCTTCCTCTCCCCCTTTATACAGACAGAACTGCCTGGGATGAAACAGCCCAAATCAGCTCTTTTGTTTCACTTCTATCCAATTACACACATCCTAAAAATGAGTGAGACCAACAGGTTTTGAGCAGACCTGCCGTGCAGGTACAATTGGGGTGAGCCTTTGCAGCACATCTGGTGCAGAGAGGGTGGGTTGAGCCCTGTGTGGGTGTGCAGGTGATTTTTAAAGCAACCAGGCTGGGATTTCTGCACCTACCCCCTGCAAGAAATGTGGCTGCATTTTTGCTCTTGGGTTTCAGATCAGGTCTCCTGGCTGCTGCTTTACCAGCCCTGACAGCACTGGGTGCATCTTTTGCACAAAGGAAGGCTTTTGTTGGGGCAGACAGTGGGAGACTGATTGCAATCTGTCACCAAAAAAAAAGATCTATCAGTTCAGAAAGGTTGTGAAAGGGATGGAGTGGTGTTATTTTGAACTCCAGAGAAATCAGCTGTGGGGATGTGGACATTGTGTCTGATCTGTGTGCTTTGGACCCCACCTGGAAGAGAACTGGCCCAAGGTGGTGGCTTTGCTGTGTCTGGTGTTCTCCCCAAATGTGAATTCACTGGAAGAATAAACAGCTGTCAGTCCAAGCTTGCCAGAATTTCCTGTGCAGAGTAACACTCTGCAGTTTTTCCAGGGTGCTTGTCTATGAGTAAACATCACAGCTCAAATCGTGAGTAAATACAGTGCAGAGAAAGAACGTCAGAATCTGATTTTGCCTTGGCAGGGAATGATTTCACAGCTTTCTCATGCATTGTCTGAATGTACAACTTTCCTCTCCCATTTCCTCTCTAAAAATGAGTGAGTAGGCCAGGAGGGATTTAGTCAAATGGAAATGAGTTTTCTCTAAGCACATCCCCTGTTAAAAACACCCTCAGGTTGTGGAGTGGATGGGTGAGCACCACAATAGACTGATGACTATTCAAGGTGAACATGCTCAGAATTTCTTGGAAACTGTACTACTCCTTCATCCTCCCTGTTAGAATTCCTCCCTGCCTCAAAAACCATTCGTGAATCAAGGAAACAAAGCCCCACTTGGCTGGATCCTGCAGACTCTTGACATTCCCAGCTCTGCCCATGAAAATGGGAGCAGGACCTCGCCCAGGCTCAGGTGATTCCAGGGCTGGGGGCTGGAGATGCCAAACTCTTGGACATGTGAATCCCAGTTCATCCCAGTTCATCCCAGTTCATCCCAGATCAGCTTTGCTCAGCGAGGGAGTCCCTGAGTTCTGAGTTCAGGGGGTGACTGAAGGGGAATTTCTGCTCAGGGAATGACAGGAGGTCACAGATGCCCCGGGAAGGGGACTGGGCTGCCCTGGCTGAAGTCAGAAAGTGCAACAGGCTCCTCTGTGGACATTGTTTTGCAAAGAGCTGTGGAGATGGTGGAGTCTGATAGGGGCCCTCAGACAAAGCACTCCCCAAGAATGAGGATAAATGCACATTTTTAATGAGCCCTAACAAAAGTCTGTTGAATGGTTTCTTCAATTCAGTTGTGTTTTGATCATTTCCATTGTTCTTTGTTTCCCCATATGCGGTTGTGATGCACCCAGGAAAAAATCATGAACATTTGCATTGACAGCCATCCAGAATTTCCATTTAAAATGATCCACTTTGTTAAAGTAATTAGCCTTGTAAGTGGAACAAAGCACACAACACTGACAATAGTTACTAGTGATCACTTCACTTCCTAATCAGGCTGCTCCTTCAAGCATTCTAATTTATTTTACTAATGATTACAGGGCAGATGCTGCACAGATTTGCACCTCTAGGAACTCCAGTGAAATAGAGGAGCAGAAAATCCTGCCTAGTTTGCCTAATCCTGAAGTATCCCGAGTAATTCGAGGGCCAAGAAATGATAAATAACAGACTTTGCTCTCAGAGGTTTATTGATTTCAGATTTGAATTGTCTGACATATCAATCACTTCGAAGGAGGGGGATCTGGAGCTGAGGGGTTTCTGGAGGAGGGGAGTTGGGTGCTGAGCCCTCTCAGATGGCACTGACAGTCTTTGAAGGGGAGATGGAAGTTGGAGCACCTCCTTGCTTTGAGTTCTCCAGAAAACAACCTCTCACTATTGGTTCTGCATCTTTAAAAAAAAAGCACTCAGAAAGAACTAAAAAAAAAATAAAAATAGAAGATTTAAAAAAAAGCAGCTTTCTTGAGAGCAATGATAAAAAGGAGAGGATGGTGAGGGGCTTAAACTGTTAATCCTGTGTCAGAAATAAGTATATATTTTATTAAAATACAGGTTTGCTTCTCTGAGTGTAATCCCCTAGAGTTCAAACCCCAAGGGAGCATTAATGTCCTTCACCTTTTGTGATTCAAAGCCAGTTCATGAAGTGCCTTCAGCGTGGCCTTTTCCATCCTTATAGCAGGGATCCATCAGGCAGGCTTTGGCTGAAGTTTGCCTTTTGCAAAAGGGCAAAGTCATCTATTTAGGTGCAACAAATGGGTGTGAGCAGAGCCAGGCACACACAGGGAGCAGCATTTCTTTGGCATGACCCTCACCACCCCTGGTTCCCTCCAGAACTCATTAATTTGTTGAGATTCCTGCAGAAAACTTGTGTTTGGGTGGACTTGGGCTAAGAGTAGGTTTTGGCTGGGTTTTATTCTGGTTGAAATCCATGAATTAATCAGAGTAGTGAGCAAACTGTGCTGAGACCAAACCCTGCTCTTCTCTTCTTGAGACCAAATCCTGCTCTATGACCAAACCCTGCTCTTCCCTTCTCCATGACCAAACCCTGCTCTTCCCTTCTCCATGACCAAACCCTCCTCTTCCCTTCTCCATGACCAAACCCTTCTCTTCCCTTCTCCATGACCAAACCCTTCTCTTCCCTTCTCTGTGACCATGTGTTGTTCAGCTGCCTGGCGTGTTGTGTTTTAAAGTGCACAAAAGGGCCTGGAAGGAATCCAAAAAAAGTTACATTTCAATCAATAAGATAAATAAATTTGAGGTCATCAAGCTGAAAATGGAGAACCTTTTGAAGCACTGGTTCCTTTTATGCTAGATGATGTGAGTAGTGGAAGAGCCTTCATGCTGCTCTTTGAGTTGGCCAAGCGAGGCTGCGTGGAGCTGTAGGGGTTCAGGATTTCTCACTCTTTGCTAAGCAGTTCTGGTCACAGATTGGTGCTGTTTGTTCCATTCATGTCTGGAAGCAATAAAAAAGTGGCTTGAGGCTCAGGGTGTCCCCAGGGCTTTGTGCCCATGAACCATAAATCGCCTAAACTCCAGCACCAGACTTCATGGCCAGATTTGCTTTTCTCCAGCCCTTGAGGACTTTGCCACTGCTGCCCATTTCCCCTTTGGCAGTTCCAACCCTTTTTGTGGTGTCACAACAATTTGTGGTGTTTGGAAGAGCTGTGTAGAAGCCAACATGAGTGACATTGGAAGGGGAACCACACACAGACACAATTTTCGTGTCTTGTGATTCTTATGATCAGCAAAAAGCAAAGCTCAAGGAGGACAAATGCAGGCAGGAATAACCTGCCCTCAGATTTAAGGAATGATCTTAAATTTCTCCCTTTCTTGTGCTCTGTGGGATGGAGCTGGAGTTGCCATGGGCACAGCACCTCAATCTGCCCTTCCCAGGAGGATCAATGTTTATTTACCCAATAAATATTGGAGATCCTTATTCATCCCATTAATGTATCCAGCAGGAGCTGCAAAATGCACTTTCCTGAGAACAGAAAAACCCCTGTGGGATTTACCAGGGGCTGAAGACTCTTTGAGCATTGAGGTGCCTCAGGGTTGCAGAATAAGTTCCCTTCCAGTCTCATCCTGGAGAATTTGGGGAGCAGAGCAGGCCAGGTTTTCTGCAGCCACACCAGCAGCAAAGGGACTTTGTGTGCATCAAGCAGAGCTGCCCTTGGTGTGATGGACTGAGGGATTCAGCCCAGCAGTGCAGGGTTCAGCATTTCCTTCTCTCCCAGCTTCTGCAGGGAGGCAAGAGCTGCAAGATCTCGATGAGACCGAAATATTAATTCTGTGTTATTGCATCAAGTTTGACTAACAAGCCGCATGAATAAATCTGCAGTCTTAGCTTCTGCCAGGGCCAAGTTTCTATGGCAACAACAACCCATCTTATCTTTAGGAATTTCATTAGCAAGGGAGGCAAACGAAACAAAAAAAGAAAAAAAATCCCACCCCAAAATCAGGAAAGATTTGTCAAATTAAGAGCATCTCCCTCCCCCGCATCATTTTTTGGGGAAAGTCTGCTTGGATTTTTTTTCTCTTTTGTAAAGGTGTTTTCTTAAAAATTCACATCACTGCCCAAGACAAAAAAAAAAAGAAAAAAAAAAGAAATATAGCAAATGCTTTTGTGCCTCAGAGTTGGGGAGGGAGGGATGATAAACATGCAGAGTGGGGATGCACTGGAGGAGGAATCATGGCTGTTGCAGAGCACTCAGATTCACAGGAGCCCCAGCGCTGCCTCCTCTCCCAAAATCCAGAATTAGGGAAGGCAGCTGGGGATGGGAGTCCCTCTGGTGTGTTCACAGAGGAGGTTCCTGGTGATGTGACCCCCGTGGGGGGAGCAGGGGACATCTGGGGAGTTGTGATGGAGCTTTATTTGTCTGTGTGTGTGTTCCTGCTCTCAGAGCCTGGCTGCTCGATTTTCCCAGCGCAGGAATTGAGTTTGTTGGATTTGGAGAGCAGGGCTGGCTGTGTTTTATCATCCTCTCACCTTGGGCTGCCCTAGACCCTAGTGACAAATAAAATAAACCCTGTTTAAAAAGTCGATTGAATCTAATTGTTTCAGGGGAAAAAACCCTCCCAAAAGAGGAGGAAGGGATGCAAGGGGGAATAGCCTGGAGATTCCATGTTCCCACCACCCTCTGCTCAGAGTGGTTCTGTGGGAGCAGCAGGAGGAGGGGGGCAGAGCTGTTGCATTCCCAATTTGGGGAATTTGGCTTTGACCCCAGTGAAGAGGTTAAAAAGTGCTGTCCTTAAAACAGGAGCCCTGATGGGCTCAGCTTTTCCCCGGATCCCCGTGCAGGGCAGGGAAGATGCTGATCCCTGGCAGTTCTGTCCCCAGGCTGCACAGCTCTGGAGAGGATGAGGATGAGGATGGGCAGTGACAGGCTGGGGGACAGGCAGAAAACAGCAGAGGGGAGGGGGCACAAAGAAGCCCAGCCCTGGATTTGAGGAGGGATTTTAGGGCAGGGAATGGTTTGATCCAGTGTTTGTTCTCCCTGTTCACCAGGAGCTAACTCTGCAACTGGAGCAGAACACTCAGGGCTGCAGCACTGCAAACAAACAGCAGCAATCCTCTCTGTTGACTCACAAGTGCAGCAGTTTCATCAGGAATAAAAAAAAAGGGAAAAATCCCATATCAATGATAGGAAACAATGGTTCAGAGAGTGTTCTTCTCCTGTCATTTTTCCCTGCAGCCAGCTGGGAAGCCCCCAGGGACCATTACTGCAGGAACACTGCCTGTGATGCCTCTTTTACCTGTTTTACAGTCAGCCTTTCTGCTGATATCAGAGAAGCAATCTCCCAATTATGTCAGGGTAAGTGGATGGAGAAACAGCTCTGCCACTAACAAACATCCACGCTCAGATTATTTCCCCCACTTTGCCTGGAATGGCCAATCAAGATTTTTACAATCTCAATACCTGCCAGACTCCCTGGTGAGCCTTATAATTCATCCAGTCAGAGACAGTATCACAAAACATAGCTAACACATCAAATCACAACATGGGATTTGTACAGGGAATTACAACTGCTCACACAAGGCTGTTAGTGAACAATCTCCAGCCCCATTTCATTATTCATGGAAGAAATTTATCAGCAATTCTGAATAACAAATAAATCTAAGAATTTTGTGAACAGTCCAGAACTGGATCAGGAGCTGGGAAGGGAAGCAGTTGTTTGTGGAATAAATTATTTGCTGTGAAATTGGTTGGTTGGTTCTTTCTAGTACACCCTTGGGGACTACTGGGCTGGTACTTAAAAATCAACTGATGAATATTCCAAAAAGGGAACAGCATTTATTCCCCTGGATCAGATGGATGTGAAATGATGGAGGTGAAACAATTCCTGGCTCAGAGTTTGCCCACCAGTGCAGGGATGAGTTCTGGGGAAATACACCAACATTCCCTGTTTGATTTGTCTCCTGGCTGTCTTTCTGGCTGAGTTGTGTTTTCCATGGCCACAGAGGACCCAGGTGGCTTTGGGCAGGATGCCTGCCTTTGGTTTTTGCCATAATTGTAAATTCCTTGCCCTTTTCCTCCTCTTTCTGCAGGAAGGTGCTCAGCAGTGGCAGCCTCTGCCCTGACCATCTGCCAAGTGATCCAAGTGCTGGGTTTCATGTTAAATATGATTTCACTGGGCATGATTTGGCTGTGGAGCTCCAAAATTTGAGCTGTAAAGGCCTCTTAGCATAGGCAGGGTGGTTTATAATCCCCACTGGAGTCTGCTCTGCAAAAAGGACTTGGATCCTCACTTTTCTGATGGTGTAAATGCACCCTGAGAGCTGCAAACAGGCTTTGGGTTCCCAGACAAATCTGCCAGAAGGGAATATTCCCTGGCAGTGCCTTGCCTGTCCAGCCAAACCCCGACATGCCAAACAAGGACATCTCCTTGCTTGGTGACAAGGACACATTTGCCTCCAACAGGAGTTGCTGGTGTTGCACCATATGGATGCTCGGCCTGTGATGTGTGAGGAGCCTTTCAAAGATGATTATGATATCATTATTATCAAAAATAAGAATTTCTTTCATAGCCACAATGCAGAGTTGGGCCAAGGAACAGAAATTCACTATATTGCAGTGGACTATGGGTGGATTATGGCCCCAACCCTGAGCAAGCTGGGCTGGTGGAAGGTGTTTCTCCCCATGGAATCTTTAAGGTCCCTTTCACCCCAACCCATTCTGTTCTGTGGTGAAACCATTCCAGCTCTGTTGTTCTGTGGTGAAACCATCTCAGCTCTGAGAGGGGTGCAGGGAATGATTGGAGTTTTAGATTTTTATTGAGAAACCAGACCTCTGTACTCTCAATTCCTGATTCCTCCTTGCTCCCTGATTCACCCTAATTGGGATTTGGCAGATCCTGTGTCTAGAGAGCCCTGAGGAGCTGCAGTGCCTGGCACCCCAGAGCTGCCTTCCTCCGTGCCCTGAGCATCATCCTGGTGCCACCTCCAGGAGCTTCCCGTGCCCACCGAGGAGGAAAACATTAACAGCAATTAAATTAGAGCACTTGGAGCAGGGGCTTGGAGCCGCCCTGCATTTCAGCACCTCGGAGTGCAGGAGGATGTTTCCCATTAGGGAAAGTGCTTTCCATTGTCAGGGCAGACACTCCCTCATTGTCCGCATGGCCACCGGGCATTTTTGCAAAATTCTCTTCTCCAGATGAGTCCTGAATTCTTGTGATTGCCATAAACCACCCACTCTTGCACCAGCTTCCTGGGGGGAGCTCAGGCTGGAGGAAATCCTTGCATTTTCCAAGGGTCTGCTGCTCGTATTTGGATTTGAACAAATCTTGTTAGAAATAGGCTCAGACCTCGAAGCAGGAATTTCACAGGTTTGGTGTTTTCTTTCTATAGAATCCCAGAATAGTTTGGGTTGGAAAGGACCTCAAAGATCATCTTGTTTCACCCTGCCATGGGCAGGGACACCTTCCACTATCCCAGGCTGCTCCAAACCCCATCCAGCCTGGCCTTGGGCACTGCCAGGGATCCAGGGGCAGCCACAGCTGCTCTGTGCCAGGGCCCTCAGCACCCTCTCAGGGAGGATTTTTTCCTCTTTTCTCTGTTTTTCATACCAGTAGAGAACATTCCACAGGTTTTCTTCCTGACACTGCCACTGTCTCACCGTGGAGCTCTCAACCAAAACTCCTCCTCTTCCTTGTCCTTGGGCATCTTTCTCATTCCCTGTGTTCACTTCCCTTGGCTATTTATATTTGCAGGGTTTAACTCCCTAACCAGCATCTCTGTTGCCTCTTTCTTGATGTAATGATTATTATGTTTGTAATGATTATTATATTTGTAATTATTATTATATTTGAGACTCAGGAGCAATCTCCACATTCTATGTGAGGTATAATGGTGAAAAAAAACCCCATCTGTGCCTCGAAAACTCTGTAGCCACTGAATGAAAAGGTGACATGATCAGGGAGGAGATTTAGCTGAGCTCTGCACAGTGTTAAACTAAGCAGCATTTTATCGCTCTCTTTAAAAATATTATAAGGCAACTAGGAAAAAAAATAAAGAAAGAAATCGTGCCCTTGTTTGCTTCGTTCTCTCCCCTCCTCCCTGGCTTTCAAACATCACTCCAGAACAAGCTTCTATTATTAGGCAAAACTCCCTGTGATCCTTCAGGAGGCATTTCCCCCTTTTCTGTAAGAAAAGAGGGAAAATGATGGCAGGAACATAATTATGAGCACTCTCAACCAAACCTGGCCTGGCTGATTTGCACTCAGCCCCTCTGATGGGAAGAAGTGAGCAGTGCTCTTGAGCTGTAATTATTATTATCAGTCACTCTTCACGGTGACAACAAATAATTATTTTTAAAAGGCATGAAAACAGCATTAACCCTTTCCTCAGTCATCCCCTCTCTGACATGGCTGGTGTTGCTGTTCTGGGCTGTGGAGCTGCTGTGTCAGTTGGGTTTCTCCCATTAAAACACCCTGGGCTGCTCTGAGAGGGCAGTTTTCAGCAGGAATTGGTGATTTGGAGGCTGCAGCTTGCCAAGGGTGGTTGGGCAGAGCCCAGCTTTCAGGAGTTGGCGCAAAAGGATTTTATTTTAGCAATCAGACCTTTCCAGGTGCTTCAGAAATGGGTCTCGGTTTCTAGTCATGCCCTTGGCTCCAGAGTGAATTGATTTATTGAAATTTCGACACAGGCTTCAGAGAGAAAAGATTTATTGAGTCTTCAACAAAAATGTAGTTTCAGGAACCAACCATGCCCTGTCTGAGATCCAGCCAGTCTCCTGCAGGGCAGGAGCTGTGGTGGTGGCATCAGGAGCACGGCCAGAGATCCTGAATCCAGCACTGCTCCAGCCAGGGCTGCACTCCCTCCTCTGCACCCCAAACCCTCACTAGTCCCCTCCTGCCCTGCCATGTCCAGCCCTGAAATGTCCCTGTCCCCCCCTGGAGGAGCCTGGGCAGCTCCTTCTGCTCTCCTGGGACCCTGACCCGGCTGGAGGGACAGGCAGGGCTGGGGAGCCCCCAGCCCCGCAGGGAGCAGCCCCTGTGTGCCAGGGCAGAGTTAAACCCTGCCCAGGAGCCTGGGCTTCGTCTGCAGCTCTGTTTGTGCATCTGCTGTGCTCTGAGACAGGCACAGATGGAGCTGGATGGTAGGGGGGGCTGTAGCCCCTCTTTTGGGATTTCTCAGCGCTGCCTGCAGCTCTCACTCATCCCCCAGGCTGGGGCTGCTGCTCCTCTCTCAGGTGGGCACAGCTCAGAGTTTACTCTGGCACCCCAGAGTTTCCCAGGTCAGTGTTTGTTTGGGAGCAAGCTCAGGGATGCAGGATCACAGACACAGGGATCTTACAGCCTGAAAGACCTCACAGCCTTGAACAGGCACAAATCTCTCTGAGCAGACAAGGCAACAGGACAGGGAGGAATCTCCAGCCTCATCTGCATCCCTACAGGAGCCTTCATCATCCCTGGTCATCCTCAGCCCCTCCTGACCATGCAGGGCAGCCTGGCAGCTCCCCTTGGGCTCTGTCACCCCCAGGAACCCTCTGAGAGCTCAGGGGTGCCAGGGCCAAACCTCCCAGGAGGGGACAGAGAGCGGCAGCCGAGGGGGAAGAGCACAGCAAGCAGCAAGAACAGGATTTTTAACGAGTGCAATATGTGGCCAGGGTCTGTAGGAAATCTGTTTGCAATCATCCTGTTCTAAAGACAAATGACAAGCTGTTTCCCAGGCACAAACCTCTGCCTTCCTTCTCCAGAATGCCAAGACAATTATTTGTGGCATTATTATTATTTTTTTCCCCTGGCTTGCTTTCCTCCTCTCCGAGGGTCTCCCACACACGTGGAAACCCCAGGCACTGACAGTGGCAGGAGTTAATAAAGCCAGTGCTGCAGCAGGAAATATCAACAAGCTGCAGGGCAGGGAGGAGAGCAGGGCCTCCCCAGTGCTCAGTGATGCTTTCATTCAGGCTGGAGCTGCAGAAAGCAGGGCAGGGACATTTGCAGTCCCCTGTTACCTCCCTCTGGTTTGTTGTACATCCCCAGGGCTCCCCACACACACTGCAAGGTGCTGACAAGGGGGTATTAGAGCTGACATGGTGAGGAGAAAAAGATGAGCAAGAGAGAGCAAAGCAGGCATTTAATTTTCTGAGTGGCTGCTCTTCATCTGGCTGTACACAGCTCTGAGAGGCAGCAGCTTTGCTCCCCCATCAGTGCCCAGGTCAGGGCTGTGTCCTCTCACCACCCTGGAATTCAGCTGCCTGAAATCTGCTGCTCCTGGAGAAACCCCTCCTGGGAGGGGGGAAAAGTGGGGGCTGCAGAGGCAGGAGTGGGTGAGCTCACCTGAGAGCCCCACACCAAGGGAAGGGGGGCACACAACCCTCTGTGGGCGTCTCTGCACACCAGCAGCAGCCTTGTCTCGCCTGGGCAGTCTCCTTTTCCCTCCTGATCAATCCCCAGCCACCCAGCCACTCAGGGAGGGATGATAAATCAGAGCTGAGCAGGGATGCAGGGCTGGCTCTGCTCCTTTGAACAGAGCACGGTACCAGAGCTGAGATTAAAGCCAGCTGCAGTCACTGCAGCATCCCCTGCCTGCCTCCTTTCCACCTCTAAATGTTCATTTAAGCACTGAGTGTGTGCACACAGGAAGACAAAAGCTTTTAAGAGATATCCTGAGAGTGAGAGCTGTCAATACTGCTCAGGAAAAAAAATAAAATTAAAAAAAAATTATATATGGAGTTGCTGCACCTGAAACAGAGCTCTGAAAGCAGCCCCCAGATGATGGGATTGGAGTAATGGGGTGGGATAAAGCAGGTGGGTGGCAGGACAGACCCCCAGATGAAAGGATGAACCAGGCTCTGTGCCTCCAGCTGCAGCCAGGCAATGAGCCCTCAGAGAAACAAAAAGCAGCAATTCCAATTGCCTCGGAGAATGGAAGTTTCTGTCCACAGGAAGAGCTGATTGTGGGATTCTGGGAAGCACAGGGAGCTCTGGCAGGGATTGCTCACCTCCTTCAGGACAGCCCAGCTCCCTGTTCTGAGGTGCTCAGCTGGGCACTGGCTGGGCATCCCCAGCTCTGCCCAAATGGATTGGCATGGCCCATCTGGGATTGCCAGGATTTCCAAGGAATGAAATCTCCTCCTTGGAGACAGGGAGCAGACTGCTCATCACAGCCCTGCTGGAGGGGATGGGGATGCTCCAAAACCTGACCACAAGTGACACCAGGGAAGCAGCTGGTGGCTGGCCACTTAAAATGGGATTCTAACCCTTGCAAAAACAACTGGATTAGGCATTTGAGAGGGTCTGCAATCATCATCATCTGTTGGTTTGGGATTTTGCGGTTTTTTTGCACGTCACCACAAAGAAATATCTTCTCTGCGTTTAGTTTTTGACAGCAGAGCCTCCCTGCCCACCTCACAGACTGCAGTGGGGCTCTGTTCTCACCCCCATCCCAGTGAAAATAACAGGGCTGCTTGCAAGAAAAGCCTTTGAGCTCTGTGATTTCACCCATTTGCAATGCAGGGAACCCGTGGGTATCTCAGATGAAGCCTTAACCCCAAATAAATCCGATTGTTTCTTTCCCCAAATTACTGGTTTGCACAGAGGAAGGAAAATTTACATGGAGAGAAAAAATAGGAGCAGGTTATTGGGGGTGGGAGGGAGAAGGGAAGGCAAGCTAGGCACGGAACAGGCCAGCTATTTTTCCTCCTTTCTTTCACAAATCCCTGCCAATATGCTCGCTGTGCCATCTGGCACCCGTGATAAATTTGCCTGTGTGTAATTGCAAGCTGCAGAGAATTTCAGAGGGCTTGGAAATTTCTCTGTCTAGGTCCTTGTGTAGCCATTATCATTTTAATCGTTGAATACAGGAAAGGGAAATTTTCTCCCTCCTCTCTCCTGAAATGCAAAAAGCTCCTCAGTCATTCCCTGTCCTCCTCATTTCAGTTTGTTTAATTTCAGCAGCAAAGCCAAGGTGATGTTAGTTCCCCCCTCCCCATCCTCCATGAATATTTCATGTAATTTCAAAACTATAATTTTAGTGAGACAGAGAACATAACATTAATCTATTTCTAAACAAATTCCCCACCATTACAATTCCCCATTTGAAAATGAGGCGAGAATTTTAAACTTTGAATTTACATTTCAACTTTTCTCCCTTTCTTTTGCTCCGTGTTTTCTTTACCCATTTCATTCTGAGTGATGAACCTTCATCAAGCAGCTTCACTCCTAACTATTTAAGCTACTTTCTGCTATTCATGTATTCTTTTTGCATTTCTGGCACAAGAGATTTTCTTCCCTCTGAGAAGTACAGCAGAAGCAGAGAACAGGGATTCAAAGGAGGCCTCACCAAATCCTTTTTCAGATGGATGCTTGCTGAGATGTTTTTCCATCCTAGAATTTACCCAGATGAAAGATAAAGATTTTATTAATCATTAGGTCAGGTGAAGGAGGCAGATGGGATGCAATTTAGGGATTTTTCTGCCCTGGAGAAGAGCTGGACCTCACAAAGCTCTTCTGGGGGTGCTCCATCTCTCAGTGTTTGGCCTCAATCCCCCTCTTGTTGTTCTCTCTCCAGCCCACGGGGTTTGTGCTCCTGGCCTGAGATTTGGGTCATTTGTCCTTGGTGCCCAGCTGGAGCAGGAATTGTTTTGTCTCCTGCTCTGTGATCAGAGCTCACCATCCCCTGATGTGAACCCAGACCCACACACTAAAGCAGCACAGAATGTGAAAAATAGAAAAGCTCAAACCTGAGGCATCAGTGGCACAAACCCTGTGCCACCAGCAGGTCACAGCAGCCTCCCCCTCTGCCTGCCTGGGCTCACCTGGCTGCTCTTTGGGCTGTTCCAGCCAAGATGAGCTCATTTAAATGGCAGATCCCAGCTAAATTAATGTGTTTTAACTGAAGGTCATTAGGCAGTGACCCACCAGCAGCTCAGCCACAGCCAAGGGGCAGTGGGGAGCAGGTGGCAGATGGTGGGGACACTTTCCAGCCCTCACCTGTGTCCAGCAGGGTCAGCCCCAGCTGCTCAGGGAGGTGCTGCAGATCCAGGGCTGCTTTTGCTCAAATCCTTCCCCCAATGTCTGACTGCATCAACCCTTTCCTGCTTTCTCAGAGAAACAAACCCTAAACAAAAGTGTTCTTCTGAAAGCCTTCCTGCAAAAGGGTTTTGGTGCTGAGGAGGAAAAAACCTGGGCAGGAGGGAGGGTTGGATTCTGCAGGGAAGCCAAGGCTGTGAGCCTGGAGAAAGGGAGGGGAAAAGAGAGAGGAAAAGGTGTGAGAATTGTGTGGGTGCACAGGGCAAAGGGCCCTGGGCAGTGCAGGGAGCTCCCCTTCCTGGGATCCTGTTTGAAGTGAAGCATCTCCCCTGCTCCTGATCTCTCCCAGCAAAGGCTGAGCCTCGGGGAACAGGCTCAGGAATCATCACCCAGCCTCTGTGGGGGAAAAGTCAGCATCGAGTTCAAACAATGTCCCTGCCTCCCTGCTGATAAAACAGCCACAGAAGTCAGGGATGGCTTAACAGCCTCCTTCCTCACAAGTTCCCGACCATCAAATTTCAAGGGTTGCTCCTTTGATCTCAGAAGTACCAGAAGGATGGTTTTCTTTCCTTTTTTTGCCTTCCTTTCCACATTTTTATTTAAATTTCACCAGCATGGCGTGGCTCAGTACCTGATCCTGCATAGCCCAGAAGTCTTCTGCTGCTCTGGTCAGGTTTTGTGTCCTGTCCCTCATTATTTGGGTCTTGCAGAAGAGGAAAGGGAAAGGAAAGATGGGAAGGAAGTTTGGGCAGTAAGTGAAAAGGAGAAAGCTCAGAGGGGAAAAAAAAAAAAGAAAATGGTACAGTTTGTATTTTTTTTTTTTTTTGTTCTTCAATCACTCAGGAAATAAATTGCTGTAGGGGGAAAAAAAAAGGAAAGAAGTGTCTTTGAACCTCCAAAGCAGAAGAGAGCCAATAAAGGCACTGCATTGCTTTGAAAGGCAGCCCCCTCTCCTCAGCCCATATGCACTCCTCCTCATTAGTTCAGATAACTCTCAGAACACTAATTCATCAGGCTCTTCCAGGATGATTTCCCTTCAAACAGCTGCTGAGAAAATAGAAATGATCTCCCTGTGGCTGGTGCAGCCCAGGACTGCAGCTCCAAGTGAACACCTGCCTGGGCAGTGCCAGGGCCAGCCCTGGGGTGCTGGATGAGCAGAAGAACAGAGGGAAGGAGGGCAGGAAACCTGGTTTGGGCTCAGCTTTGTGCTGGGATTGATCTCACTCCTAACTGGTGTTTCAGGGAGAATCCCTCCCTGGCTGAGAGTGGGAATGGTCTGGGAAGGGCTCCTGGAGGGGGAGGTTTAAATGGATCCTAAGCAATGTTGGGGGATCCCTTTTTCTTTTTTCCTCTTTGAACAGCACCTCAGGAGCTGTGAGTGGATTTTGCTCCCTGGGAATGGCCATTTCCCAGGGGCTCCTTCTGCATCCTTGGGGACCAGGGGAGGTCACCTGGGCTGCACCCACCTCCCACCTGAGGACCCCACTTAATGCAAAACAGGGGGAAATGGGGATTTAAAACTCCCCTTTTAAAGCCCTTTTCTTTCTCTTCTGAACCTGAAAACTGAGTTAAAGAGGCTTTTTGGTAACCCAGCACAGAGCAATGAGAGAGAAGGGGAGTGAAGTTGTTTCTCACCTCGTGTGACTGCAGCACATTTTATGGGAAGAAAAGGGACAGAGAAAACCATAAAGCAACTCCATTTTCTGGCAGTTTATTGCTGGTCTGTATAGAAACCCTCAATCCTGGCAGCAACACAGAAGAAATGAGGTGATTTATATATTTATATAAGAAATGAAGTGATTTATATATTTATATAAGAAATGAGGTGATTTATATATTTCTATAAGAAATGAGGTGATTTGTTCAATGGGTTTTTCTAATTCAAGGGGACCTGGCCCATGGTGGGATCCAGTTGGGGTTTTCCTCAGCCAGGCTCTGCCTGCCTCAGCTCCACCACCTGTGGAAGAAAAGCAGAGGGAAAAACCTGAAGTTGTGAGTTAGCAGAGGCCTGGATAAGGCCCTTGGAAAGGGAAAAGTGCTGCTCATGGGTTTCCTCTTGCACCTGCTGGGTTCCCCATGTGCAGGAACCCCCTGGTGACACAGGGGGCTCAGGACAAGGGACTAAAACCTTGTGTTCCATGGGGGGATGGCAATCATTCCTCTGCAGCTCTTTTTCACTTCTCCACCCCCTTTTCTTGCCTTCTCCCTGGTGAGATCATCCAAACCCAGGCCACAGGGAAAGGTCTCGTGGCTGTGCAAATGCCAGGAGCTTTTTATCCCACACTTGCCAGCCCTTCACGGGGTTGCTGGTGCTTCTGTGCATTCTGTGAAGCTGTTCCCAGCTCTTTTCTGGCTGGAAAGACAAATTATCACACCAGACAAATTATCAAGGATCCAAAATAGCACAAAAGGTGACACTTGATATTCATTAGCCAGCCAGATATTTCATCATGATCCCACATATCTTCTACCTATTTAAGGAAGCAGAAACACACATGTTCATATTTCCAGGCTTTTCTGGTCATAACCCAACAGCCAGAGCATCCTGGAACTGGAATATCTTCCTTCTCCCTCCCTTCCAGTGTCCATTGATCCCCCCTCTTCCCAAAAAGATAAAAATAACCCAGCATGCGAGCTGCAATTTGCTGTGAGCTTTCCAGCAGCTCTGGGATGTGTGGAAGGCAGCCAGGTAGCCTAGCAACAGGGTGCAGCTATTTGAGGCTGGTCCAGACAAAAAGGAGAGAAGGATTGATTTTCCTGGGGGTGTGGGCATCAGGACAGGCAGAGGTCTCTCCATCCATGCCCAAAAATCAGGATTTACCCAGGGCTGCTGTTTTGTTTCTGTCTCCATCCTGCTGCCAGTTTTCTGTGGAACAGAGGGGTTTTCATCTCCTTCTCAGGAATTTTGGGGTGCTGATGTGCCACTGGCACTGGAGGGGTGGGAAGCAAGACCTGAAAGGTGTCAGGGCTGGGGAGGAGAGGGTTACAGGGACAGAAACGTGCCTGTGCTGTCACACACCTTGTCACCTGTGTGCTCTGTGTCACTCGGTCTCAAACCCATCCCTCACACACACAAAGATTCAGGGATGACCAGCAGGAACCTCCTGCACTGTGTGCTCCTTGCAGGGTGGAAAATATCCACGGAAGCCTCAGTGGGGCTCCATCCTTGCCTGGCTCCCTGGTGGGGCTGCTCCTGCAGCTCCTCCCAAGTGCTCAGCTCTTCCAGCCTGCCCTCCCTCAGCCCCAGCAGGGATCAAGGCTCACCCTGTGCTCTCTGACCCTCACCTGGAGGTTCACCTGGTTTCACCTCCCCTGCTGCCCCTTCTGCCGTTTTTCAGGAGGAGCAGTGAGATCTCCCTTGTTCCTGAGCCGTTCTGTGAGCCAGACATGAGGAACACCTCTCAAGATGCAAAGCGTGGCTGTGATTTATTGAGCAGCCTCTCCAGCCCAGCCTCAGCCTCCTCATTCCCCAGACTGACAGCTGTGCTGGGTGCAATTCCTGGAACAGCCTGAGCTGCCCTGCCTGGGGAGCAGAGCCTGGCCCAGGGAGGAGTTCTGGCACTTTAGGAAAGGGTTGGCTCTGGAAAAGGAGGAACCTTTGTGCAGGGTGTGATCTGCACCCTGGGAGAGGCTGGTGCTGGCACAGCCCTTCCCTTGCACAGCCCAAATCTGCTCCAGGAGGGACAGAGGGACATGGACAAAGCAGCACAAACCCTGACATGGCCCAGGAGTCCAAACCCAGGGGTTTGATCCCTTTTCTAGACAGATTGGGCCGTTTTTTGTGTTTGCTGTCCATTAAAACAGCCTGGCTGAGGGGAAGGCTCCACTAAAGGAGCCTCTTCCCTCCTGTCCCTGCTGTGCCCAGCTTTACTCCCATCTAAAGGCACATCTACTTCCAGCCTGTGAATGAGTCTGGAATAAAAATGCCAGGAGGAGTGCATGGATGAGTGCAGGTGATTCCCTAATGCCAGTGACATTAATAACCCTCCCCAGACAGGGCACTCAGGGGCTGGATCCCAGTGAACAGGATGAGGAATCTTTTAAATGATCCCTGCACTCCCCAGCAGGGACTCCCTGCATTGTTCTGCAAAGTTGGGCATTTCATTCCCATCATTTGCCTGGGTTTCCCTCCAGGTTTCTCTAGATGTGCTTGCAGGCAGCTCTCATCTGTGCTCTGGTGTTCTGAGCTGCTCCTCAGCCCAGAGAGGAGAATTTGAAGCAGGTTTATTTTTGTGTGTGCACAGCTTCAGCCTGAATCTCTCAGTGCAGGCTGCTGGTTCAGAGATAAGTACAAACTGCAGCTGGAGAAAGGCTAAATCTCTTTTCTCCACATTGCTGTTGCTACAGCAGACAGGTCCTTGTGGACAGGTGACATCCCCTGGGACAAGTGAGTGACACAGAGACCCAGCACTTAGCTCCCTTTGTCTCCTTCCTCCTCAACTCCTCCTCTCTGCCACTGCTGAATAAAAATGCTGCAGTTCTGCACATAAATACCCAGTGCTGTGCCCTCCTCTTGTGAGCAGCCCCCTGAACAGGCAGATTCACCTCTCCTGACCTGTGGGATGGCCTCACATATTTCATAAGAAGAGCCCCCCCCAAAAAAAGCACTGAAGCAAACAAGCCTTCAATCTGTTTCACCCTGATTTCACATCAGATTTTAGGTCTGAAATGTCATCAAGTTAAGCATATAATGGTAAAACCAGCTCCCAAGGCAGCAAAGCATTTAAGCATGAGCTCTCATTTAAGTATCTGAGGAATCTCACTGGCTGTGTGCAGAAACAGACTTTTGGTGGGGAAATATTACATTGTTCTTGGAGTTGGTAGCCCAAAGTGTTCCTGTGTCAACCAGGTAGGGCAATTCAGGCATAAATCATCACCTTCAAACCTTTAGAGGGGAAATTATTCAAGTTTATGACTGTATTAGCACTTTGCTGCTGCCAATAGGTTTGAAAGTGCCCCAAATCCAGGAGTTTTATCTTTTTGCTCTTTGTGCCAACACCAACAGCCAGCACTGTCCCCTCCTGTACACCTCCTGTACCTGCTGGCTGCTCCATTCTGCAGCAGATCCCTTAGTCAATTTGCACCTTGCTCCCCAGGGGATGGAGGCTGAGATGCATTTCATGCTTTGCCTTTTCCATATTTCTTGCTCTGTCTGCAGAGTGCCTGCAAGGCTGGCCTGGCATTGGCTCCACTCAGGGAAGATTTTGAGGCTCTCTGCCTCAGCCTCCTCCCCCAAAAAAGGAGGACAGAGCTGCCTGGGTGGCCCAGGGGGGTTTTCCTGAGCATTTCAGGGCCATTTCCATAATTCACTTTTGACACACTGCTGCTTTTGCAGTGGATTTTCCTCCTTTGGGTGGTGTGTTGCTGTCTGGGTTTGAACAGACAGGTGTCTGCTAGGGAAGGCAGGAGCCTCCCTTGAAATGGAGATTGTAATCCCCCTCCCTCTGAGTTGTTATCATTTTGAAATTAAGGGGGATATCAGGCAAAGATATGGGAGCAGGAATAACAGGTTTGACATCCCCCTGCCACCTCCACCGGGCAGATTTGGGTTTGCTGAGCCCTTGGGAGCGGGGCTGCTCCTGCCTGAGCCCTTCTGTCACCCAGAGCCCCGTGGCCACCCCAGGTCCCTGTCACACATTGGCCACCAGCTACAAACAGAGGCACCAGCTCTGCTTCTCTGGAAGGGATTCATGTGCTTCCAGAAAAATGTCAAACCCACGAGCTGCTCCCTTTGTTCTGCTCCACTTCATGCACATGGTGTTTTTGCAGGGCTTTATGTTTTAAAAAAATCCCAAGAAATTAAAAAACCACAAAAACCAAACAACAAACAAACAAACAAAGAGGAAAAAAACCAAAACAAAACCTCAAAAAACCCCAAACCAACCAAACAAAAAAAGCAAAAAAACCCCCAAAACCAAAAAAAAACCCGACAAACCAGCAGGGGAGGGGGAGGAAAAGAGGCAGATTGCTCTGCTGTTGCCTGGAATTATCTCTCCTCGACTTTCTGGAGGGTGGAGTGGAGGCAGCAGTGTCAGAGCAGCAGTGGATTCCGTGGCTGGTGCAGCCTCAGCCTGCCTGAGTCAGATGTTAATAATTATTTAGCAGTTGAGTGTGCAGAGAAAGGAGTTGGGGAGGGGGAGATTGAATTTACATGCATCACTACAGTGGCCTTTAAAAGCCTTAGCATGAAAAATGCATGGCTGCCCATGCATTATTTATTCAGCAATGAATAGAATTTCCCCCGGATCAGACTGGCAGGTCAAGACTGACAAATTTGGCAGGATGAAGCCCCTGTGTGTCAGCCCAGCAGCAGGCAAGGGGGGAATGGGGCTTCAGGAAGGCACTGCTGCATAAATCTGGCTGGGGAAGGACAGGCAGGGTTTGTCCCGAGCAGCACTCCCTTGCCAGCCTGTGTTTAGCAGGAAGGAGTTCTGTTTTCCCTTCATTCCCCATTGGAATCCCTCCCTTTTTCCACAATGAAAAGCCTTTTGCTGCTGGGTCTGTGGCAGGATCCTGTGCCTTTGATCCAGGAGCATCATTTGTTTCAGCTTTTCTTGTCTTTGCTCTGTCATCAGCTTGAGCACGACCTTGAGGCTCTCAGCTGACAAATGCCTCCAAAATTCTCTCCATCTCCCTCATTTTGCCTTGCCAATGGTAATTCCTGTTTGAAAATAATTTGGTGCAGTCTCTAGCCTGGCTGCCTCCAGAATACCTGTGAAGCACATCTGAGGCAGCAGCTCCTGCCCTCATCCCCATTTGGAGACTCTTCCAAAGCCTTGTTCCCCTCCCCATCCTCTCAGGAATGCTCTCATCCCTCCTGGAATCCACTTCCCCTCCAGACCAAGCTTCCCAGCAGGAAGCTGGGGATGAGGGGATGGTTTTGGAGCTCCAAACTCCAGCCCAGCACTGCCAAACCCCCTCAGCCAATAACTGGGAGAACTCTCACCCTGGAAAGACACATCAGAAATGCTGGGAATTCTTTCCCAGCTCGGTTTTCCACCCCTCTTAGCAGCTGGTTATGAACAAGCAGGTTTAACTTGTGTGAGGGTCTCATTACAGAGTCACTTTTTAACCCTTTTTCCTTTGAGCTCTGCTGGGGAGACCCTTGATGTAGGAGAGCTCAGCTGCAGCTTTGGAAGTCTAACAAACAGCTGCCCATTGCTGGAGAGAGGAGCAGATCTGCAGGCATGGTGTTGCCCTGCCTGAACAGGGTTTTGAGGGAGAATTTCCCCTCCTGGAGCTGCTCCAGGGAGTCTGTCCCAGCAGGACCCACTGGACAGGACAGACAGACCCTGCCCCACCAGCAGGACCCAGTGCAGGAAAATGTTCTGGGGATGTGAGATGGGAAAAGGGTGTGGAAGGGCATGACTTGGATGGAAATCATCACCATTTCTAGGGCATGAGGCCAGCAGGACAGAGAAGCTGAGAGGGCAGGAAGGGACTGAAAGGGTGGCAAGGAAATCTGGGGGAAAAGGGCTGAGAAATGCTGCTGGGAGCAGGGCAGGCTGCAGCTCCTCAGGCTGTCCCATGTGCTGCTGCTCACAGAGGACAAGGGGAGAGATGAGAATCTTGATTTCAGAAATCTGATTTATTATTTTATGATATATATTATAATAAAAGAAAATGATATATTAAAACTACACTAAAAGAATAGAAGAAAGGAGTTCATCAGAAGGATGGCAAGGAATGGAAAGGAATGATAACAAAATCTTGTGGCTGCTCACAGCCTTGACACAGGTGGCTGTCATTGGTCACCAAGTAAAAACAATTTCACATGCTGGGTGAACAATTCTCCAAATCACATTCCAAAGCAGCAGAACATGGAGAAGCTGAAGCTTCTCAGGAAAAAAGATCCTAATGAAAGGATTTTTCATAAAATATGTCTGTGACATTCCCACGGGGACACAGGGCCCAGGGGCAGCTGTGTGACAGGAGGGGACAGCAAACACCCTGTGTCCTGCCACTGCGCCCCTCCTTTGTGCAGAGGGGTCTGTGCAGGAGCCCTGGCTCTGCACTCTGGAAGGAAATGAAAAATGAGGCTGTGTGGGGCACACACAGTCCCTGCACACTCTGAGGAAGTGCAGGGTTTATTAGCCTGGCACTCTGTGATTCCTGGGTAAGGCCAGTGACATTTTCCCCAGCACCACCCCTCTCACAAGTGCCATAAGTGCATAATAGCCATCCTCCAAGCACAGGAGCATCTCAGTAGCAACTTGCTCTGCAGCTTGCTTGAAAATTGCTGTTTGCTGTAACGGGGCCCAGGGGAGCTCTGCTCTCTAATATTTGTTTAAAGCAGACTGGTAAAAGTAAAGTAATGCCCTGGCTCACTTCTCAAGGCAGGCTGTTCCCCCTGACATTGGGCAGAATTGAATTGCTGGGAGAACAGCAGCAAAGGGCTCTGCTCTGGAGTGGGGGCTCCTGATCCAACCCAAACGTGCCTCTGGAGGAGCAGAGCCTCTGGAGGAGGCAAAGAACAGCTGGCATCTGCAGGGTGCTGATAGCAGGGCTGCCTGCCTGAACGTGAGCTCAGTCTCAGCTGGTTCTGTGCCTGGCTAGGATTTGGGGTTTCAAACACACTCGTGGGGTTATGAGAGCCTCAGCAGAGGGGGAAGGTGATCAGGGGAGGCTCAGCTTGTGAATGCCAGCGGGAAAGGCCAGGGGGAGGCCGCAGGGCTTGCAGGGATTTCCACAGGGAAGCTGCAGGAGAAGCAGGAATGGGATTTCCTGGGAAGAGCCAGAGGCACTGAGCGCCCCATCCCCAGAGCAGTGGGTTCCCACACCCCACTGAGAGGGTGAGGGGATGGAGGGGCTGCTCCAGCACTCACACCTCCCAGGGAAGGGCTGGGAAAGCCTGGGCAGTCCCTGCTGCCCTTTACCCACCCCCCCAGCTGCATCCAGAAAATAATAGATATATTAATTAATTAATTAAAAATAAAAATAAAAATAAAAATAAAAATAAAAATAAAAATAAAAATAAAAATAAAAATAAATATAAAATAAACATATAATATTATTGTTGCTAATAACAATTATTATTAAAATAAAATAAAATAAAATAAAATAAAATAAAATAAAATAAAATAAAATAAAAATAATACTAATACTACTACTAATAATAATAGCAGCAGCAATCCCCCATGCCTAGAACCCCCGGTGTCATGCTGAGGCTGCTGCTGCTTTCCCACTTCCCAGCCCATCTGATGGAGGTGACAGCTCCTGGCCCAGCAGTGGCTGCTCCTGGCCTTGAGTCAGCCTGTCCTTCTGTCCAGCTGCACACACTGATGCCTTTTGGGGCTACCTGACAACACAGGCCAGACAAAATTAAGGGAATAAAAAGCATTTCTATTCATTGAAGGGCCTCCAGGTACATTTTGGGCAGGTGAAGCTCCCCAGGGGTTCCCCCAAAAATGGGTGATGGGTCACAGGTTTTCACACTTTTATAAGTTTGGGCCATTTGCATACCAGGGGTTCATCTTCCAATTCCAGCTCCAGGTAATGAAGTCATTGACCCCAAGTTTGCTCCCCCCAGCTCCCTTTTGTTTCCATCTCTCAGGCTGAGGCAGTGAGGTGTCCTTGACTGCCTGGAGAGGAATGGTTGTGTCTGCCCAGAGTGGGGAAGCAGCAGCTCCCACTGCACATGGAGTTTAGAGTTACACACAAAAGAACTGCAGGATTGCAAATAGATGGAAAATAGAGAAGCTAAAATCCTGAGGCATAGCAGACCTCTCACTGAGGCTTGGTGAGATTCTCCCTCTCTGCTATCACATCCTCCCTCTCTGATATGATGTCCCCCCTCTCTGATATGATGTCCCCCCTCTCTGCTATCACATTCCCCCTCTCTGCTGCCATGCCCACCCTCTCTCCTGTCATGTTCCCCCTCTCTGATCCCAAGTGTGCCTCTCACAAGGTCCCTCAGCCCCTCTCTGCCTCTGGAACATCCTCAGCACTCATCCCTGGCACTCCCCACAACCCCGGTGCCTCTCCGCATTAATGTTTGCCCAGTGCTCAGGGATCCCAGCAGGTAAATTGCATTCCAGTGAAATATTAAACTACACAGATCCCTACAACCTTGCAGGTAATCACTCAGTGACCTGGGAGGTTTTGGTCCCTCCCCAGCCTCCTGGTTTCTCTGTACAAGCCACGCTTCGCTGGGCCCAGGATCATCTGCAGTTCAGGTGTAAGGAATACCTCCACTCCACTTCCAGGCAGGGACAGGGCAGATAATAGAATGTAATGCAAAATCTTTTCCTTGCTCTGGCTGTATTTATCATCAATTCAACTCCTATTTGCAGATGCAAAGAGAGAACTAAAATTACTCTCTTTAAAAAACAGATATTGGTGGAAACAAATCTGGGCGTTGTTATTGCCATTGCTCTCTGCTGTGTTCTTGTTCCCCAAATGTTTCTGTGGAGCTGCTGTGGCTGTTCAGGGCCATTTCCATAATTCACTTTTGACACACTGCTGCTTCTGCTGTGGATTTTCCTCCTTTGGGTGGTGAGTTGCTGTCTGGGTTTGAACAGACAGGTGTCTGCTGAGGAAGGCAGGAGCCTCCCTTGAAATGGAGATTGTAAACCCCCTCCCTCTGAATTGTTATCATTTTGAAATTAAGGGGGGCTCTCAGGCAAAAATATGGGAGCAGGAATAACAGTTCTGCTCTTTATTAGGGGGGAAAAAACCCTAAAATAAAAATGCAGCAATACAAAATAACCCAGATGGAGTCAGACTGGACCCTGGCACCCTGTGGGTCAGGGTGGTGGCAGCACTGCCATTAAATGGTGGCTGCAGCCCTCCTGCAAAATAGGAAAAACAGTTCTTTATTTGGAAAATTAAAAGTACAAATGCAATAGTACAAAAAAAAAAAAAAAAAAAAGAAAACAAACCACTGCCAGAGTCAGAATACACCTGACACCCCAGGGTGGCTCAGCCCTCCTGCAGTGCCAGCTGTGGTTCCAGGCAGCTGTGGGCTCAGGAATTCTCAAGGAACACCAAATCATCCCAAAAATGCTTCTTCTTTCATGCATTTAGTGGGATGTGAAGGTTGTGTCTGTGCTGCCCCCAGATCTCTGAGAGCTGGGGGTACCTGCTCAGGTAACCCCAGAGTTCCCCTGTGAACCCTGCAGAGCTGAGAGTTGTTTGTGTCCCCGCAGCCAGAGTCAATCAGTGCTTTTTAATTCCAGAGCTGTTCCTTTTGTGTCCACCTCTTCCTAACCTTCAATTATGTCTTCATGCTCCCTCTGTAATTGCCCACAAATTCAGTTGTGTGGCCCAAATCAAAGGCAAAGGCAGGGAGCTGTGTTAAGGTCAATTATCTCCTGCAAAGGGAGCAGCTTCTGGTGAACTCTGTTATTAAACAGGAGCTTATTCCACACTCAGCTTGCCCCAGCTGGGCTTTCTCCTCCAAGGAGCACTAACAGGTCACCAGGATGCCTGAGGATTCCAGCCTTGGAGGCATCAAGGCAGCCCAGCCCCACTGCTCAGGGCTGGGAGTTCATTAGAAAGGAAGAGCTGATGGCTTTATCTGCTTCACAGCCCCTTCTTCTGGAAGGTCTCACCTCTGAGCCCATCAAAGGCCTGCAATATTAATTAAACCATCTAATACCCTGCCAAATTAGTGAGCATTTCCCAAATGGAAAGGGAGTCCTCAAAGCCCAGTTTGTCCAAAGCCGTTCTGAGCATCAGTGGGCAAAGATCATAAAAGCCAAGGGAGGGGAAAAGCCTGTGAGAACATGGAGTCACTCCCCTTTTAAAGCAGGATTGTCCTCCAAGAATAATGGGCTGCACTGCAGGCAGCAGAGGGTTTTAAAACTCCTTTAAACAAACAAACAAATTAAGAGCCTTTGGGTGATTTTTCTGTGCTGCCGAGTGAGAAATCAATCTGGACACTTATTTTATATCTTAAAAAATGCCCTAGAAACAAAACCTCCTCATAAACTTGGGGCACTGTTGGCTGGTCAGGGAACTCCCAGATGTGTCAGTGACAAGTTCTCCCTTCCAGGCAGCAGCAGAGATTTCAGGGGATTTCTGCACTGCATTTCTGAATCGCACCAGGTTCCCATGAGATTCCCAAGGGAAACCCAAACTGAGAGCTCCTCGTGCTGGACACGACACCCAACAGCCCCAAAACCCTGGGCTGGTGCTTTCCATCCCCAGGCAGGAGGAAGTTTGTGTGCACACTGGATTTGGGGGCAGTGAGGGGTCAGGGAGGGGCTGGAGCAGCCAGGGATGGTTTCTGTCAGAGCTGGGATCACTTTGCACCTATTGCAGATATTCCTCATCTCTGCCGTGCTCCCAGCCTGGTATTTGGAGTTCCAGATGATTCTCCTCCACGTTAAAACCCCTTGCTGTGTGTGGCCAGGCAGTGGGGTTTATTTATCAGCTGGAAGCACCTGCAGGGAGCAGCTGCATTTCCCATTCTGCTGTGCTGGGAAGTGTCCCTCAGATTGATTCTTTTTAATAAACATCACACAGATGGGGGGAAATCCACATGGAAAATGCTGCTGTTTTCATTTGCACAGCCCAGTGCAGCAACTTTTAAGAGGGAGATAAGGAAATGGTACCACTGTGTCAAAATCTACTTGGAAACGGAATCAGAAAATAATCACAGTTTAAGGGAAAACTGCATCAAATTCCAGAAATAAAGGGCACCTTTTTATGAGCTGGAGGTTTCTGAATAATCCATTATCTGGAATCTACAGAGGATTCAATAGGAGAGCCATTGCTGTATTTCCTTTATACTTACTGGAATTCAATTTCATTTTGTATTCTTCTTTGACATTAAAATATTGATGTTTACATCACTGCTACACCCCAGTGCCAAAGCTGGGAATGGGAAGAGGGTGGACTGCAGATAAAATGCAAATTAGGGGGGGAAATAAGTTCTCTTCTGGGAGATTTATGGCTCCCAGTGGTTTGTACTGCTCAGAAAAGGAATCTCCTGTTTTTACAGCTCAGGATGGGAATCTGTTTAGGATTTCACACCTTGGCTGAAAGAGCCTTGCACTTTCTTTTTAATTTCCTTGCAGTCAATGTTTCTGGTCAGGATAATCCTTGAATTGACAGGGCTGGAGAGTGTCATCTCTCTGACAGAATAATTCAGGTTCTGTGTGATGCACATCAAACCTCCCCAGCTCCCCCAGGCTGTTCAGAGTGAGCCTGGATTCAGGATTCAGGATGCAGGATTCAGGATTCAGGATTCAGGATTCAGGTCCCATCTTTCCAAGGCACAGCCTGGGAGAGTGGAAGGTGTCCCTGCCCAAGGGGGGATTTCTGGGGTCCCTCCCCACCCAAACCATTCTGGGATTCCATGTTCCACAGTCAGCACTTCCCAACCCTCACCCTGAGCAACTCTGGGAATCCAGCACACAGCTCACCTCAGCCTGATCTAAATCAGGATTTCCTGACTGCCTTAATCACTTGTTACAATGGTAAAGTGCCCTGGTTAAAAAAAATAATAGTAATTTTATTTCTAATTTAATTTTGCTAAATTCAGCTGGTAACTCAATGCCTCTGCCTGCTGAAGAATGCTCTTGTATCAAATGTTCTCCCTGTGTATGTACTCACAAACTGGGATTAAATTGTCACTTAATCTTCTTTCAATGAGCTTCATTGAACATTGTAATATCAGCTGAATCTCCCCCAAAAAGGCCTCCTCCTGATAACTGATTTTCCAAAGAACCTTACAGCCACAAGAGCAAGGAAAGTGTCCCAATTCCTCCCTCTTCTTTTTTTTTTTTATTTCTGGCCTCTACTAAATAAAACCAAAAGATTTGGCAAGGAATATCTCTCATTTCCAAGGCAGGTTGATGATGTGAGGAATCAAAACATTGGAAATCCCCCATGGAGCCAAGGCTGGCACTGAATTCAGAATTAATAGGAATAATGAAAGGAATTGAATGAATTCTGAGAAAAGTGGATAGGAGAGATCCTCAAAGATCTCTGGGAAGAGCCATTAATGCTGGCTGGCTCTCTGTTAGCACTTTCACACTTTGTAATTGCTTTTCCCTCTTTGGGGCTGTTCAGGGCATCTCTGGCTCCCATTCCTGGTGGCAGCAGAGCTCCTGCCAGGTTCCCTCTCCTCTCAGAGTGGGAAAATCCTTCCTGAGTGCCTCTCAGTCCCTCCCCTGGGATTTCCTGGGGCAGGAATTGCTGTCCTGGCTGTGCCAGAGCAGGGCTGGGTCTGGAATCACGGTTTAATCAGAGTTCTGTGGTGTGGCTCTGGGTTTTGCTGGAATATGGGAAGGGAGACACCAAAACTGCTATCCATGGGCCAGGGGACATGTGTGACCTGTGCATTTGTCACAGCTGCTTGGAGAAGGGGCTGCTGTTTGCTCCAGAGCTGTGGCAATCTCCTGCACAGGTGGCCAAAGCCCTCCACCAGCACAGGGAAGAATAATTGGATGGACCCCTTTTTTAAACTGCATGTAACCAACCATACCAAATTTATCACTAAATGTCACATTTTATCATAATCTAATCACCAGAGAGCAAGAAAAATGAGCAGACTTGTCTCCATCAATAAACAAATGATTACTCAGACAATAACCAGGTTTATTTTCTTTATGTCTGTAAATGTTTGAAGTCTTATGAAGATGCTCTGGAGAAAGGATTATTATTTATTTTGGCATGCAGACAGTTCAATGATGGGAGGCTTAGAAAAGCTGAAGCTGTTGATTTAGAAAGGATCCTAAAAGTCTTACTCATTTTCATTCTGCAGGAGGAATCTGGGACATCAGATTATTTATCAGATTAAACATGCACTGCCTGTTCCATCTTGCAGCATGCAAGTCTTGTGCAGAATGGCATCCCTGGAAAGCCAAAATTTCTACTTTAGCTTTTATTTTTAAGCTCACCCAGCTGTTCTCCTGCCAACTGGCCCTTCTTCCAGGTCCCATTTTTGGGCCATCAAATGCTGATGTGGCAAAAGGCAACCCCTCCACTCACAACAGGAGAAATAGATTTGATCAGCACCAGGAAAATAAAAAAAATTATAAAATATAGCTGTGGGAAATGGATTTGTAGAGAATTTTTAAAGCTTGATAGAAGATTTACACAGTATGTATTTGTATTTGTGAGCTTTCTATCCAGTTTGGAAATTCTCTACAAATCCATTTCCCACATTTGGCCACAATTCCTGAGGATGCTCTGGCAGGGGGAAGCCAAGGGGGTGACAAGGGGCAGCCCTGGTGGCAGGGCAGACCTGAGGCTGCTCTGCTGTGGCATTTCACTGTCCCACATGTCCCCAGGCTCTCTGAGCCTCTCCTGGAAATGGAGATGTCAGGGAAGGAAAAGCACTTCCCAGTGATCTGTGTGCCTTCATAACCTAAAGAAATCAATAAAATAGCTAAAAACATAAAACTTCTCCAACCTAAACCTCCTTTTTTCTCAATAATCCCCAAATCCCCCAATTTTAACAATTCCCACACCTCAGGGCCATTCCTCACACCCCGGGGAGCCCCGAGGACATCAGGAGGCTCTGGGGGCGTTTGAGGAAGGATTTTTGTGGCCAGGAGAGGAATTCTGTGTCCTTTAGCTGGGCTGGGTGATGGAAGAGAAGGACTCCTTTTGTTTTTCTGGCTCAGGTAGCAGTGAGAGCAGTGAGAGCAGCCAGGGAACCTTGGCCAGGCTCAGCTGCCAGGGGGCTGGCAGGGCACTGCTGCTTACTCAGAGCCAGGGCATGGCTGGGCTGGGAAGGCACCTCAAGGATTATTTCTGTCTTCACCCACCAGAGCATTTCCCCTCCTTTTCCTGGGAAGCACAGGGAAACCCCAGGAGCTCCTCAGCCCTCTCCAGAGTGAGTTCAGAGTCCAAACCCTGCCCTGCTTCCCTCTCCCTTCACAATTCTCTCTCTCCTGCCCTGAATTTTGAAGCCTCTCTAGACACAAGATCCCAGAGCCAAAATGACTCCTCCCTGCCCCTGCTCTATTTTTTTCCTATTTCAAATCTAAGGAGCTCTGAGCAACAAAAAAAAAAGTTCTTTTCAGTGCTGCTCTGACATAACAAGACTGCTCTGTGTATCTCCTCCTAAGGTTTTCTGCAATTTTCTGTGACTCTGGTTTTCCTGGAAGCACTTGAGCTGCAAAATAGAGCCATCAGTCCTTAGAAAAAGTTAGATTACAACTGAGGGAAGTTGAGATCTGGATTCATGGCTTGGGTCTGTAGCTGCTGGGGATCTTTGAAAATGACCTTTAACCCCTTTAAAACATTCATTTTAAAGCTTCTGCTACCTGACATTTCTGTGATAACATCACTGCAAAATTTCTTCTAAACAGCTGCTGGCTGCTCAGGGGGTCTTGGTGACCCTAAAGCTGGTTTTGTGCAGCACTGACCTGCAAACAGCAAATGCTCTGAATTATTTTACACTTCCTGAAGTCAAACAAGGTAAAATAAACTGGTGGGAAGAGGGGAAGGGGAGCTGGTGACAGGAGAGGGGACAGGAGGCATTTCTGTCCCAAGAAGCAGAGTCTGCCCCTCACCTGGGCCAGCAGAACCAAGACCAAGAGGTTTCTGCTTCCCTCTTTTTAATTCCTTCATGCAAAATGAGCTGAATGTCCATTTGATCTCGCCAGGGAACAATGCTTTTAAAAAAGGCAGACAGTGCTTTCTTCTTGCCTTTTTCAATTAAGTTTACAACTATTTTCTACTGCATTCACAAACTGCTTCAAAAGCTTGGAATTCATTCACCCCAGAGTGGTTTGGCTGTGGTACAAACCAAGAAATGGAGAAAAAAAAAGTGCAGTGAAAAAATAATTAAAAAACCCTCGACAACTTGCAGGTTAATAAGATTTCAGATGGTAGAAAAAACCAATAGCTCAGAGCTGCTGGGTGAGAGACTTTGGGCCTATTTAGTTCTGTTCTCCCCTTTATTTTAATGTATCAGAGCTGAATTAGCCTTGGCAGAATTTACAGCCCTTTTGGATTGCTGGGTCTGCAATGGCCCAAATGGTTCTGGGATCTGTTCCTTGAGCTCTCTGGGGCTGCTTCTCTCCAAGAATTCTGTGTCAGGATCAGGCTGGATCTGAGCCCCCTTTTGGGGTGTTGAGTAAAATCCTCTGCCAGGGTTCACTCAGCCCCTTGCAGGGTGAAGAAAATGACCAAAGTGACCCTTGGAGCCATCCCTGCTCCCATCCTGGACCCCCTGAAAGGTGCAGGAGAACGGTTCACATTTTGCATCCCATTTGGACATTCCCTCCCCTTTCCTTTTTCCCTCCTTTGGGACAGCTCTGGTGCTTGGCTGTGCAGGAATGAGCAGCAGAGCTGAGGCAGGAGAGCATCAGCCTGTTCCTCTGAGCCAGAGGGGCTGGGATGGGCACAGGAGCTGTGGGGTTTGTCCATCATGGACAGCCCTGAGCAGAGACAGAGGGGATGTGGGGATGGAGGGAAGGGAAAGGAGCTGCAGGAGCTGGAAAGGGGCTCAGCCTGGAGAAAAGGAGGCTCAGGGAGAACTCTGCACAATCCCTGACAGGAGGGGACAGCCAGGATAGAGGAACAGTGGGTTTGTCTTTCCTAACAGGCTGTGGGGCTGATGGTGGATAAAACCAGCACTGGGAGATAAAAGAAACAATGGGAAGGGTTCCACTGATTGATGAATGGAAAAAGAGATTTGCTTTTACAAATGAACTTTAGGTTTGCTGATAAATGAAATTAGACATTGAGAGATGAAAGGAACAATGGGGAAGAAAAACCCCTGAACTCTGTAAGAATTAAAAAGGAAAAGGGAGGGTTGTACATTAGAGGGGAATCTTTGGTATCAGGTGTTTTGGGAAGTCTGAACCTCTCAAGTACCTCAGCCAATGGGGAAAGAGAGAAGGGAAATGTGACTGGAAATTGGGATAAAAAGGAGGCTGTGTCCTCCAAAAATCTGAGACCCCAGGGGAATGCCCCATGCCTGTCCCTTTATTGGAATAAAGCCAGAGAGGCTCCTCTGTCTCCTCTTTGGACATAAACCTCTGGTGTTTGTGGGTTAGTTTTCCTAACAAGGAGCAGAGGGAGCGGCCCCAGGCTGGGCCAGGGCAGGCTCAGGGTGGGCACAGCAGGAATTTCCCCATGGAAAGGGAGCTCAGGCACTGGAACTGCCCAGGGAGGGTTGGATCCCCATCCCTGGGTGTCCCAGGCAGGGATCTCCCAGCCCAGCCCAAGCCCGGGCTGCTCCTGCCCATCCCTGTCCATCAGTGGGGTCAGATGGGAAGGACCAGAGGATATTTGGGGCATCCCCCATTTAAGAGAAGCACAAATGCTTTTTAAATCTCCTGGATCTCATCCTGATATTTGTCAGCGCTCACACAAGGCAGAACAGGCTGGAACAAAAGGCAGCCACAAAAAAAAACCCCTCAAAACCCTAAAAACCCTCTCTTTTTCCTAACCCCCCGCTGGGAGTGGGTGGAAGCGCTAAACTTTCCGGCACTCGGAGAAAAGGGAGAAGGGTGATGTGAAAAGGAAAGTGTCAGAGAAACATCCTCCATCCCCAGCTCCTCCCCCGGCTTTGAACGCCCTTCCACCACCTCCTCCCGCTGCGGGATCGCGGAGAACTTTCAGACTTTAAAAAAAAAATAAAAATGAGCTGTTCTTCTAAAAAGGGAGGGGTAAAAAAAACCAGTGGGAGGTTTTCCCGCAGAATTTCCCAACGTGCTGGGACTGCACATCCTCGTTTGCCGTGGCAAAGAGGGAGAAATTCCGTAAAATTCCATAAACTTGGAATTTTCACAACTCAGTTGGAGACTCCCGTGGCTGCAGCAAACGGAGCAAGGTCAGAGGAAATGTCTCATTTCAGGCCCCATCAGAAATCCTTTCACCTTGAGCATTAATGCAATTAATATGGGATCAAAGTGTTTGCTCTGCTACCTCGTGTTGCTATTTTCACAAAACGCAGGTGCTGAGAGCAGAGAATAAAAAGACTTTAATGAACAGGAGGAATAATTGCTCTTTATTGTAAACCTCTCCAAGTTAAATCATTTCCTTTCAGTTTTCTCAGCTCTCGAGCAGGAAGATTGCAGAAAATGGACAAAACTATTAAAGAGAGTTATAGCTGGCATAAAGGGACCTTGGAGGGCAGAAATGATGGGGCTGTATTAGGAAAATGGATCTGAGTGCAGCCCAGTTTGGGTTTACATTCTAATTTGCAAAAGCTGCAGGTGACTGCAGGAATACAGACAGGGGGAAAAATCAATGGTGTGAATTATTAAAAACCAGAGGGCCTGTTCCTCTGTTAATGTGAATTCACTTGGTCCTCAGCATTGCTAGGATACACAGAGAGCCACAAGGAGATTCAGCAAGACAATTTTGAAGGGGAATGCAGGAATGAGTAAAAAACCTGCCTCGTTGTATTTGGGATGAGCACAGAATTCCCTAGCAGGGAAGTTGGGAGTAAATCACTCTGACTCTTAGAAGAAGCTGAAAATTTCCTTCAGCCACTCTGCTTCATCCCAGACATTGTGTGTGGCACCAAAAACAAATTTGAGAAATGTTTTGTGAAACTAAAAATAAATCCTTTGTGCAATTTGCCCCTGAAGCCTGCAGCAAGGTTTCTCAGCATCAGGCAGGAGCCCAAGAGAAGCATTTGAAACACCTGAAACTACTTAAAAATAGTAATTCTAGATCTGAAAATCAGGCAGGAAGAAGTCTGGGGGGTTTCAGTCAATGGAGGATTTTCTGCTGATCTCAACACATCCAAGAGCTGCCTCTCTGTCTCAGAGCAGGACAAAAGCTCTCCTAAACTTCCCTCTCCTCTTGCCAGCCAGTCAATGTGAAATTATGGGAGTTAAATGGGATTTTTTTTTTTTTCCAATTCTGGAACCAAACCTTGTTCTAATGGCATTCCCAGTCCAGGTGGGTGAGATCCTGGGATGAATGAAAAAGGAAAAGGAAAAGGAAGGGATGGCTCTCCTTCAGCTTCCTGCTGTGAGCAGAACTAAAGGGATGCATCTGGGGGCCTGGGCTTAAATGGGGATGGAAATGGTCATTCTGTGCCTCACAAATATTAAAAAGTTCAGTCAAAATGAAGAAAATCCAGAGTCAGGTGAGAGCTTTGAGCAGGGAGAGGAGAGGGTGGCTGTGCCTGGTTTAGGGAAACCCCTGCTCAGGGCATCCAGCCCAGAGGGAATGGGTCTGGGGCAGGCACAGAGTTGGGTTTGTGATTTCTCACCCCCTGGAGTGGGGCCAAAAGGGGCTCTTTGCCTTCTATTCCTTGGGCTGTTTTTAAATCCTGATCCTGAGAGAGAAGCAGGAGCAGACTTACAAAACAAGGGGAGGCAGAAGTGTTAGGAAATCCAGAGCTTTTGTGAAGATGTGCACACTTTAAAGGATGGGAGGGAAGTTCTATTTAATCAGTTTAATAATGGGATAGATAGAGATATATGAATATATTTATACAAAATATATGAATTTTCCCATCACAATCCCTTGCCCCATCCCTGGAAGTGTCCAAGGCCAGGCTGGACAGGGCTTGGGGCAATCTGGGATAGTGGAAGGTGTCCCTGCCCACCCCAAACCACTCTGGGATTCTGGGATTCTGTTATTAAGATGTGCCCACACAAAAATCAACAGCTTCTCCATCATGTAATGCCAAAAGTTCTCTGGAAATACAAGGGCTGAAGAGCCTTTTTCACAGGCAGCCAGGGAAAAACAATAAACCCAGAGCTGGGTAAGGCATGGAAGAGATTTTTCTCCCCTTTTTTGTTTATTTAGCTTGGGGAGGTTAAAGTGGCATGTCTTAGTTGGTTTTTATTTTAAGAAAAAGCTTCATTGGTATTTTTTTAAAGCATGGCCAAGGCACAGAAGGGAGCAGATCGTGGGGTGGGCTGCAGGGAGGGGTGACACAGATTAATGCAATTTGTATGAGCCAAAGCCTTGAACGTCTTAATTACTCATCTGAAGGTCTCAGTGATGATGCCAATTGATCAAAACTACCAGCAAAATTCCTTCTCCAGGGATGGCAGGGGGCAGGGAGGGAATGCTGCATCTTTAAACATGAAGGGACTGCAGCACCTCGGTGAACTGAGCCTGAGTCAGCTGAGCTGGAGCCCCATGGGACCCTCTGCTGCTGACAGAGCCTTTTCCTCTGAAAACCCCAAACCTGCTTCCCTCCCTCTGCTGGGCTCCTCCAGTCTGAGGAGGTGATGGGGAAAAGGGATCCTGTGGAACATCCTTTACTGCAGGCACTAAAAATCTGCTCCAGGGAGTTTGTGCCACCTGAATAGTCTAAAATAAAATAAAATAAAATAAAATAAAATAAAATAAAATAAAATAAAATAAAATAAAATAAAATAAAATAAAATAAAATAAAATAAAATAAAATAAAAATAAAAAAAAATAAAAAATAAAATAAAATAAAATAAAATAAAATATAAAATAAAATAAAATAAAATAAAATAAAATAAAATAAAATAAAATAAAATAAAAATAAAATAAAATAAAATAAAATATTTTTATTCCTAAATTAAATCTATTTCTATTAAAATAAAAACATCATATTGTCAACCCAGGACATTCATTTACACCCCTGGCTGGGTGAGGCAGCTGGGATTTGCTGAAGGTAAAGGGGGAAAAGTGTTGGGAATGTTGGTGCTTCAAATGTTTTTGGGAAAAGCCAGGTTCAGTTTCCCCTTCATACATGAATTTATGAAAACATATCTGAAAAAATAGGTGGGTTTTTTCCTCAGTTTCATTCCTAGCACTATCATTTCAAAATTCCCTTCATCTTTTAATTTTTTCCTCAGCATTTATACTTGTAAATCCCCAAAGATTTTTCAGCTCTACCACAAAAATTCTATATTTATCAGGAGAAATCTTCTTCCTTCCCACTGCAACAATTCCTTATTTTATTTTTTTATTGATGGTTAGCAGAAGTTGTTTTTCCAGCAGGCCAAACTCCATAATTCACCCAGTAATTCTGCTATAAAGTAGCCCCATCTTCCCTGTGGATTGAGCTCTCTTGCACACCAGACCAGCCAGTCCTGCCTGCTGCCAAATGCTATATTTACATTTCCAAACTAAAATCTGTTTCTAATACACTTTTATGGGGAGTTGTGACCCTTTATATTTATTGTTAATGAGCTTTCATCTCTGTAATAGCCTTTCATCCCAAAGGATCCTGAAGAGTAATTGTAATAACCTGGCACACAAAATATACACAGAAATCAATTTAGCCAGCCCTGAAATGTGGCTGTGGCTGGTGGGGCTGGCAGGGAGGGCTCAGCAGAGCCTGCAGAGGGTGGAGAAGGAATTTCACAGAAATCACAGAATTCCTGGGTTGGGAGAGACCTTCAGGATCATCGAGTCCAACCCAGCCCCAACCCCTCACCCAAACCCCGGCAGGTTCCCACTCCTGCTCCCCCCGTGGGGCTCACACTCTGGAGCAGGGGAAGGTCCAGGGCTGCTGATTCTGCCCCTGGATGGAGCAGCACACCCAGCACACCCAGCACACCCAGCACACCCAGCACACCCAGCACACCCAGCACACCCAGCACACAGACCCCTGCAGTGGAATTGGGATTGGGATTGGGACCAGGTGATCCCACTGGGGCAGGGCAGGGCACTGGCTGTGCCAGGATGAACTGTGTGCCCTGCTGCTAAGAGGCTTTTCCATGTCCTCTCTCTCTGCTTTTCCCCATCACCATCTGCCTGCTGCAGGACAAATCCTGCCCTAATCCTGCCCAGCCTTCCCCAGCAACAGCAATTCAGCCACAGTGGAGCTGCACTGCCTGCCCTCCTGGGCTTCCCATGGATTATTTCCTGTGAGGAAGCAACCCACAGCCTCTGAAATGGCTTGTCATCCACCTCCCCAGTGAAAAACTCATTTTATCCTTTTAAATCAAAAGGATTTGATTTTTTTTTGCCCCTCAAAGGGCACCAGTGCAGGTGAGAAGGAGAACAGAGTGCCAAAGCCCCCAGCCCTGCCCCAGTGCTCCCAGTGGGATCCCTGTAGTGCCCCTGCCACTGCTGGCATTTTAAAAAACCAAAGGCCAAAGAGATGGAAGGAAAGAGCCTTTCCTTCCTCCATCTCCTCCTGCAAGTCATTTTCCCTGGCCTATTTTACAGGAACTGAAAATCTATTAGAGGAATGGCTTAATCCGGTTTGACTGTAATAATTAGGGTGCTTTAAAAACCCCTGACTAATTGTATAAAATGTGATTGTAGACAGCTCAGTGCACGACCCTTACACTTATCACTGGAGGTATTATTACAAACCAGAAACAGCTGGCAAGCACGGGGGAGGATAAAGGGAATAAAAAATCACATGCAAAGGGACAGGGCCTGTTCCTTTTCTGATCTCAGGGCAGCGCCTGGAGCTGTCCCTGGAACCCAAAGTCACCTCCAGTACCCGACAGACACAGCTCAGCCCTGGGGGCACCTCTTTTCCTCTTTGCCCTGGTTTTGCAGGCAGAGGATTGGAGTCAGTCATTCCCTCAGGGCACTGCAGATGTTTGGAGAGGCTTTTCCAAAGCAAGGCAGGCTCCATCAGGGAGGAGGATGCAGGGGTTCAGGGTCACGGGGTTACAGCACCAAAGCAGCTCTGCTTCCACGCCTTGCCTGCTGCCAGTCTCCTTTTCTCTTGCTCTCCATCTTCCTGAGCTCCAGCAGTTTCTCCCTCCCCTTCTGTTTCTGGGTCTGGGCTCAGCTGAGTTCCCACCATGCCACCACAACACCTTGGGGTTATTTTTTCCCACCTGTCCTGCCAGTTGTTGCCCAGGGTTGCTGCCTGCCCAGGGTGCCTGGTCCTGCCAGCTGAGCTCATCCCTGTGCTGCCAGTTCTCCTTGCACCCTTCCCACTGCTCCAGGGGGGCAGACACACAGCCCAGCACCCACCCAGAGCACTGACAGCTCTTCCAGCCCAGGGGCCCACAAGGGAATTTTGGGGGGAGCTCAAACTCTGCCATAAGGAGATGACCCAAGGAGATCCCTGCTGCAGCAGGGTCAGGCACAGGGTGGGAAGCTGGGGCTAAGGGACCTGGCCAGCACAGAGAGGCACAGGGAGGGCTCTTGTTCCTCAGATCAGGGCTGAGGCTGAGTCCTCACCCAGGCACAGCTCAGGAGAACATTGCTCTCCAGAGCCCCTCAAGGCTGCACAGAGAGCCCACAGCCCTGATGAGCCCGGGCTGTCACCACCACGCTCTTTAATCAGAGCTGAAAACTCACTATCAACCTTGAAGGAGGCTTTTAAAGACTGAAATAATAAGATGATGCACTACAATTCCAATTTTCTCTCTGTTCCTGTGATTAAAATACGTGGCTGAATCTTGGAAGCTCAACTGCAGCTTGCACAGGAGCTGTAATAACAATATTCACAGTGGTGGCACTTGCAGCAGGAGTTTGGTTTCTTTTACTTTCCCCCTGAGTCTTTCTTGCTTGTTTTTTTTATTCTGCTTTATACAGATTTTGATCTTTCCCTTATTAAATAGGAATGGTTATCCCCACTGACTCACTTATCTAGTAATAGCTAGAACCCTTTTAATTCAAGTGATTTGATTCCTGGGTTTTTCTGATTCAAGTAAACACACAGAGTATTACTGGGAGACTGGCAATAGAATTGCATGGTTAAATTATCCCCTGACTCAATCCTGCACAGCACTGGATCCTTTCAATATATTTCACAAGTACTCAGTGCTGACCTCTAACACCAGAGTGGTTTCTCTCCTGTGGTAGCTCAATTTCACAACTCTGAATACACTTTTTTTTTTGAAGGAAAGCTATCCGAAGGTTTTACAAAATGTTCTTTAGCCTTTGGGAATGAGTCAATTTAATGCCAGGCTATCATTCCATTTCAAAGAGCCAAAGGATTTGAGGCAACACAATCTGCTTGCTGAAGCATGTGAGATGAATACAGCTGTGGGTTTGTTACAAATCAAGCTGTGGAGTTTGGGTACAGAGCTCAACTTTCCCAAAGTTCAGCTGTGGCCCTTGGTTTGCCAGCTGGATTTCCTTTAACCCCCCATTCCAAGGAATGCCTGCAGCAGGAGAAGATGGCAAGGGGGACACTGCTGCCAGGAAAATTCCTGTAATCCACTGGTTTTAAAATGGGAAGGGAGTCCATGGGAAGGAACTCCCATTAAAATGGGAATGGAGCTCCACTGTAAAGCAGTAGAAGATGAGCTGCAGTTTAATTACTATTTTCCTATTGGAAATGGGTGAGAACACACAGGCATTAAAAGGGGAAAATGGGAAGCTCTGGAAATGCCTCCTGAAATCCAGAGTCACCCTGGGGCTGGTGCAAGGTGCAGCCTCTGCCTGGCAGCAGCACACAAATGCCACCCACCACCTGCAAGAAAACCCACGGGAGCCACTCTCAGTCACATCGAACTTTATTTTAATCCCGTCAGAAAAGTTCAAGAATTACACCAAAAAATACTTCAGTCTCTGCTACCTACTGACAAAAAATACACCACAAAATTATAAACTGTTCAGTGGTTTGCTGGAGTTGGGGTCGTTGGTGGAGGGGGTGGTTTGTACATTTTGAGTGAGAAATGAATTTACAGGTGGAAAGGGAAGGGAGGAGAGGGAGTCAGACAATGGTGTTTGGCACTACAGTTTTAGCTACACTATACAGTTATTTATCATGATGCCTGCAGGACTGAGGAGTTCTGCCCTCACACACTGCCCAGAGTCTCTGACATGGAGGACAAAACTGCCCAATGCGAGGGAAGAAGGGGCCAGTTCCTAATTTCCATCCCAGTCTAGCCAAAAATGTGAAAAAGCAGCTCAGACAAGGTGAGCCTTGCCCTGCCTGTGCACTCTGCTCTTGCAGCTCTGGAAAAAGAGAATCCTTGGGGGTTTTTTAAATCCCACAGCCTGCACTAATCTCAAGTGCCATTTGTGAGGAGAGGATGTGTTAGTCTAGGCAGGACTGGATTAAGCTTGGGGTCTGCTCTGGGTTTGCAAGGAGAGATTTGATTTTTACCTCTTTCTAGTGACCTGGAATGACAGGAAATGCTGAAGGAGCTGAAGGAGGGAAGCAGAAGCACCCCATTTCATGGCAAAATCGGGGGCTGAAAATTGGAGGCTCAATACTATCAGAATTTTTGAGATGCTCTTCTGATCATAATGGCATGTCTTTGAGTTTCGGTGACCCAGGAGAGAGGTCCCAAAGGATGAAGCCTCATGGAAGTTGCCAAAGCTCATGCAGGCAATCTATGCCAGAAGCAGAGTCCTGAACTCCTGACTCTGAGTCCTGTGCTCAAAAGTTTATTTGAGATTTCACTGCAGCAGCCTCTGCCTGCCCCCATCCTGCTCCTTCTCCAGGCAGCAGCCTGGATTTCAGCCTCAGAGCCTGGCCAGGACCAGCAGCACTCTGGTGGCTCATTAGGAACACCAGGAACATTCTGGGTTTCCTTGGGGCGCTGTGCAGGGTTTGTGTTTGCACGTGAGCATGTCTGGGGAAGGAGGGGATGCCTGTATTTCTCTGTCAGTGAATGAACACTGACACTGGATTCAATCTGACAGCAAAATATCTCCCCTTTGGCAAATCAAACAGCACCACAATGTCTTTGTACCAGGTTCTCTCTACCCCTCCTGAAAGGATTCCAGCTCTTCCTTCACTGCATGTGGAGCCTCTGTCACAGCTTTCCAGCACTGACAAAACTTGGTGGGATTCTCTTTGCTGCTTTTATCCTCTCTGGCTGTTTACCTAACTTGCTTTTTTTGTTTTTTAATTTATTTTTCTAACAAATAGTTAAGCAATGATTTAAAAATATTTTTACATCGTTAAGGTACAGTCAACATCAAACATGCCTTTGTACAAGAGCTCGACTCGGTTACAAATCAACGAGAACAACGCACAAAAAGAAATATCCATGAAGCTGCTCCTGCCCTGGGGTCGGATTCCCTCCTGCCCCGCCGGGCACGCTCAGGTGTTGTCCCCCCGCCCACCCGCTCCAGCTCCGCCCAGCTCGTTCCCTTTAATGCCCTTCTGTCTTGGCAGCCTTGTTGTCGTGGCTGGCCGAGCCCGAGGGCAGCCAGGGGGACACGGCCCGGGAGCTGGTCTGCTTGGCCATGCTGTAGTGGCTGATGACGGTGTAGAACCGGCCCCGGGAGTTGGAATCCTGTGCCGAGTAGTAGGCGTCCAGCGAGGCGGGGATGCAGCGCTTGTGCTGGGAGGGGAGAGCACAAAGAGAAGCAGAGTGATGCCACCAGTGATGCTCTCAGGGCTCCTGTTTGCACTCACACTGCTGCAGGGCACTCACACGGGTGCCCTGGAGAGCGCCAAGCCGGGCATGGCCTTCCAAACCTGTTGCTATTGGCAACAGATGGCAGCAGATCTCAGAGATCCGGGGCTGTGGAATGAGGGAAGGACCAAACTGGGCAGGCTGGGCTGGGCTGGCTGAGCAGCTCTGCTCACCTGCTGGTCCCAGGCCAGAATTCATCCCCAGACAGGCAGAAGCAGCAAAAGCTGTTTTGTGCTGCTCTGTTAAAGAGTGTTACCTTGACCTGGGGACAGCAGGAGGCACAGCCCAATGGGGCAGCCCTTTTCACAAGTTCAGGTTTGGATTTGATTCTGAAATTCATGACTCTATGAAGGGACCTCAATACTCATCTCATTCCAAGCCTCTGCCATGGGCAGGGACACCTTCCACTGTCCCAGAGCTCTCCAAGCTCTATCCAGCCTGGCCTTGGGCATTTCCTGGGATCCAGGGGCAGCCACAGCTGCTCTGAGCACGCTGTGCCACGGCCTCCCCATCCTCTCCAGGAAGGATTTCTTCCCAATATCCAACTAAACCTTCTCTCTGTCACTTTGAAGCGATTCCCCCTTGTCAAGAGTCTCTCTCCATCTCTCTTGTAGCTCCTTCAGATACTGGAGGCCACAATTAGGTCACCCCAAAGCCTTTTCTTTTCCAGTCTGAACAATCCCAATTCTCCCTTTTTATATAACCTAAGAGAATAATTCACAATGATTAATACGCCAATATCTTACTCTGTTTTCCAGCTTACATATTATCCCCAGTGTGGTCAAGACTCCTGTGAATTTATGAGTTTATTCACAGTGAGAAGTCAGTGAATTATTTTGCAAAATACATTTTTTTATCTCAGCAGACCAGGCAAACAGTTCTGTGAGTATTCAGTACAAAATCACTGGGTTTTAGCAATTGTTACATGGGTTTGCTCTTGATAAAGGCTCAAGAGCACCTAGAAGTGAACTACTTGGGCAAATTTGGATTTCTTTCACAAAGGACAGAGTGTCAGCACTGCAGCAGTTTGCTTTGCATTACAATGTATGCCAGTAAACATCAGTTACTTGGGAGTGTGGGAAGCAAATGCAGGATCCCAGCTGCAATAAATCCATTCACAAATATGAGGGATTGTTGCTGAACATCTGTCTGTAGTGTTCACCAAATGCTAATCCCAACAATTACACTGTAACAGTAGCTGATGGAGGCAGATGCGTGTCCACATTTCCCAGAACACTTTTTCCATTTCAACACATTCCTGCCAAATGTTCTGTTTGGCCTGGTCAAAATGAAAAAAAGCAGCCTGGGCTGTAACCATGCAGGCAATTAGAGCCTGTCATTAGCTCAGGCAATTCATCCTTCTGAAGTTCCTTACCTTATAAACAAATCCATCTGGGCAACTGTGGTCATAAGTGAAGGCTTTGTACACCACAAGGAACACTATGCAGGCAAGGAATGCAAGAGCCAGGCTTATGAGGATGGTGACCTACAAAAGAGGGATAATGTTACTGTACATATGTTAAAATGGCATATGAGCAACCTCATAATTAAATGACTTATAGGAACAGACATTCTAACAGACTGCAGCCTTCACTCCACCGTGCAGTACCTAACTAAGCATGGTAATTGACTGAATGCTGGATCCAATATCCTGGATACCCACATCATTCCCATCCCCCCACAGACTTTCAACATTCCTGTGTTTAACCCCTTGCAAATGTATAGATTTTGCTGTAGTATTTGGTGCTCTCAGCTCTGGCCCAGCAGGACCCAGCAGCAGCCAGAATTCCCATTCCAGGTCTGATGTGTGTGGATGAAGTGCCCTGTGGCCAGGGCAGATCCCACTTTTCTGGGAGCAGAGCAGGTGAGCAGGGAGGAGCAAGGAGATCTTTGTAGCTCACATCCCTTTGTGCCTCCTGGGCAACTCCACCAGGACAAATTGTGCCCTGCAGGAGAAAGAGGATCCTCCTCTGTTTCTCCAAGCTGTAAAAGGACAATATCCTGACTACTGACAAAACCCCACAGCATGTCCAAGAGCAGATGCTGGTGCTGGAAGTACCAGACTCAATTCCCTCTTTGGGGCTTAAATATTTCCCCTCTCCTCATTGCCCAGCAGATCACCCTGTCTGTTTCTTTGCTGGAGCTCCCTTCTCTCCAGCTTCTCCAGGTCCCTCCTAAATAGTTCATCCAACAGCAAGTTTTCTGTTCCTACTCCATGTCTGGATGGAGGAACTGATCACTGATTTTTGCTCAGCTGTCTGCTCCTCAAGGACTGAGCAAGGAGCTGTGAAACACTCCCATCCTCCCCTTTCCCAAAGCTTTCTTGGTCTCGTAATTCCACAAAAAACCAATCACATCCAAAACTCAGGCAAGAGAGAGCTGTGGAGACTTATGTAGCAGGAGAGATTCCTGAATTCATTGTTAAATCAGAATATTTTAGAATAAAAGGTTAAAAGGTGAGACTGGGGCTAAGAGGCTTTGCCAAGGACAAAGAGTTCACTGAAGCCCAGACCTGCCTTTTAATGTTCCTGCTTGGTTTAACCTCTCCTTGGGGCCTCATCTGCTGCAAAATGGGTCAATTAAGCCAAAGGCAGCAACAGAGGGAGCAGAATTTACTGCTGGAGTTGGAAGAACACTGTTAGGGAGTCCTGAAGTGCTGCAGAGGGATCTGGAACTACAGGAGTGCAGTTGTATGAACTGCATCGGTCTGATCAAGAAAATTTGAGATCCACCTCCTCTCAGAGCCCCCTCAGAGGGGTGGATAGAAATACTTCAGAGCAGCTTTATGGCAGCCCTTGGGTTCCCAACCTGGGGGAGTCTGTCCCTTTTCATGGTGAGAAAGGCTCAGCTGGATTCAAGGCAGATGCAAATGGAATTTGACATGATTTGTGTCCCCAAAAGAATTTGTATTACACATGGAAAAAAAAAATTAAGTCCATTTGGTATGGTAAAAAAGAGAGACTTCCTGCATTAAATATACTCTACTTTTTCCAACAGGAGACCTGGGAAAATCAGATCCCTCCCCATAAAGAGCCACCACAATCCTGCTGGCAGGTCAGTGTGGAGGAGCATTTCCCCTGTAGAACACAGGTCCATCACCTCCTCCCCATTTAAAAGGGCAGCCTGCTAGGCCTGGCACTCCCTCTAATTCCAGTACTAAACCACGAGGACAGTGACACAAGTGTCCTTTGAGGTTAATTTAAAGGCATTAGAGCAAGATGTTAATCTTGTTCTACCAAAGCCAATGCTGAGGGGCAGCCCAGGCTAGAAATTCAGAAATAAGAAATGTTCAGCTTTCCAGTCTGGCTACTGTGCCCCAAATTAAATGTACAATGAGAAAAATAAATGTTGCTTGAAACTCAGCCTCCAGAAGCAGAAAGAACTGAGCTGTCTGCAGTGAGAATAAATATCTCTTCATGGCTCTTCTGCTAAATCCCACGTGCATGCACAGCCTATGGAAATAACCATTAGAACTGCAATTTGAGGGGTTCTTTCCTCTTGTCCTCCCACTGAGTCCCTAAAAATAACAAATTCCCCTCTGTTCTGGCCAAGTGCTGACACCCAGTTGATCATGGCCCAGTGCTGAGCTCTCCCCTCCCTCCAGGCTGTAACTGAGCCCATTCTCACCCTCCTGCCTTTCCTGCACTCACAGAATTGCTGTAACAATATTACACCTGCTGATAAATGGTGGAAAATTGCTCCAGATGAAATGTCATGTAAGATGCTAAAACCCAAAGAGAAGAGAAATCCACCCCCGGATATTCTGCCATGCCAGAGCTAAGATCCACCTCTCCAACTCTTCCAGAGCATACAAAGCTTCATTAACATTCAAACACCAAAGAATCACAGAGCTGCAATACCTAATAAACCTCCACTTTTTTTTTATGATTAACACGAACCTTGGCAGTCTCTAAGCAATATAAACACTCACAGAGGGGAAATAAAATTTAGTGAGCAGATAAAACCTAGAAGTGCTGCCGGCATGAATCTGTCACATGTGACTGCTCGAGTGGGTGAAAGAAGGGGGGGGGATTTGCCTGCCCTCTCCTCAAAATCTCACCTGATTCCCAAAGGTTCCCTTAAGAGGGAGCAGAGAAGAGAGAACATCATTACCACACCAAAACATTCCCCCCATCCTCCAAAAAATGTGGGAGAGGCCCTTAACATCCATGAAGGATGACGTTGAGCTCCCATCAATGGCAGCACACTTGGGGTGGTTCCCCCCTTTTCCCACAGATAAAAAACTTTTTTTGCATTTTCACACAGCACAGATGAATAAAAGGATCCATCCTCATCAGGCAGCAGGAGATCAGATGCCAGCAGGTTTTGTGCCAGGCAGAGGATGCCTAATTGCAGTGGTGTTCCAGCTAACCTGGCTTTCATGCAGCCCATGGAAGCATCCTCCCTGCTCTCTTTGATTTCATCAGCTGCCCAGGATCTCCTTTTTCATCAAAAATTCCCTTTTTCCCTCTCTCACTCCAGTACAAAGCCTTATTTAAAAGGCAACCAGAGAACAATGGCACATCCAAACAGCAGGGCATTTATTTAACAGCTTTTTTCCATTGCAAGGTTTTTACAGTTTTATTCCTTATTCATACAATGTATAATCATGGAATGGCTTGGTTTAGAAGGGACCTCAAAGATCATCTCATTCTATGGGCAGGGACCCCTTCCACTCCCAGCCCTGTCCATCCTGGCCTTGGGCACTGCCAGGGATCCAGGGGCAGCCACAGCTGCTCTGGGCACTGTGTGTCAGGGCCTGCCCACCCCCACAAGGAAGAATTTCTTGCCAGCATCCAACCTAAATTTCCCCTCTTTCAGAGTGGGTGGCACTTCTTAGATACCAGGCATGATTATATTTCTAAATTTCTGGTAAATCTGTGTTTGACTCTGGACACTTTTCTCCCTGCTTATACACTTAAACCAGGAGCAGAGCCAAGAAGATGCCAACCAAGAAAAGCCTTCCTGCCTACAGGAAAAGCAGCCAGGCCCAGAGAAGAGATAAAAATCATTTATCACAGAAAAATTCCTACAAAATTCTGCACCACTTTCCTACTCTCTACAGCTGCAACATGAATTAGGGATCTCAGAAGCCTCTGCTGCCTATTTTTGTTCCCGCACTCTTCTCAGCCTCTTCACAAAATTCCAGTTTCTCAGGAAAGGACCCTTCTGCTGCTGCCATGTCTGGTTCTACAAGATACCTTCAGTGCTGCTGGGTAGTGGGAATTTTTCTGACCTTTAATAGGCAACTTAGCTGAAGAAGTTCTCTTGGTTTTAATTTTAGTCTTTGTAGAAGAAGAAAGGCAAAGAACAAGGCAAAATTTGTTATGAACAAAACTGGCAAAAATTCTGTCAAGGTTATTTCAGAGAGGAGCTTAAGAGCTGCGCTTGGAGAGGCAGCAAAGCTTTTCCTGTAGTTTATGGCAATTCCATTACACCTAAAAACCCATCAGTCCCTGACAACCCAGTTAACTTGCAGAAAAAAAAAATCACAAAATCATCTAAGGGCATCCAAATACATCCGTGCACTCCTGAATCCATTATATGGATTTCTGCTTGACAATGAAAAATTCAGGAGGGCAATTTTTTCCCCTTCATGCCATAACTTGTTCAGCTGATAATGAGATGGAAGATTGACACCATCATATTTCCACATGGAAAGTACAGTTAAAGGATCAGGAGCTCCTGGATCCAGCTAGCCTGGTGGCCTCTGTGTATTCCAGGGTGGAATCCAAGTGCAAACAGCCAAATGCAGGTTGTTCTTGCAAGGAAACTCTGGTGTGTCAGCAGGGAGGGAGCCACAGGCTGCCAAGACACTGAGATGGATCAGGTATGATGAGGTACCCCCCAAACTCACCCCAGGAAGAGCTGCCCCACTGTTCAAACTCTGTCAAAGAACTGCTGTGGTGCCTTGCCCAGCAGCCAGACACCCTGATCTACCCTGGCAGTGAAAATGATCTGACTGCACTTCTTCAAAAATGTCATTTTACTTCCCACTGTTAAAAATATTTTTGTAATAAGTTGCTGATTTTGCTGATCTTCTGGCAACAGCTTTGCCTCCGAAATTTTGAAAGGCTAACTGCAAAAAAAGTGACACAATTGGGTCTTCAGATTTGCTTAGTACTGCTCAAGGAGATGTAGGATTTGTTCTTTATTATTACAGCACAGCTTTCTTCCAGATGGTGTCCAGATTCTTATGAAGAATTGTTTAGGAAATGCTTTGTAAGAGGAAAATATCCTTAGTCATGTCTCTACATTTTCAGGGCTATAGGAAAATACTCCTTAGTGCTGTGAGGTTTCTTAATGAAGTTTTAAGGTGGGTGGGATTTTTTGGCCCTTTAACTTATATTTCATGACCATAAACCAATCTGGCCCTAGTTCTCATAAGAACAGATGGGGATGGGATTATCCTGGGGGCCAGGAACTTCTCCCATCTGCTCCAGGGCTGATCCCCAGTGGGCAGCAGGGAGGGGCTGGGATTGTGCCCCACTCAGGTGAGACCCCACCTGCAGAGCTGCCCCAGCCCTGGCCCAGCACAGGAGGGACCTGGAGCTGCTGGAGAGAGCCCAGAGGAGGCACCAGGGGATCAGAGGGATGGAGCAGCTCTGCTGGGAGAGCTGGGATTGTTCACCTGAACAGGAGAAGCTTTGGGGCAACCTCATTGTGGCTTTTTTGTACCTGGAGAAGCTACCAGGAAGACGGAGAGAGACTTTACAAGAGCCTGAAGCGACAGGACCAGGAGGAATGGCTTCACACTGACAGAGAGTAGGGTTAGATTGGATTTTAGGGAAAATAAAATTACTATGAGGGTGGGGAAGCCCTGGCACAGGGTGCCCAGAGAGAGAAGCTGTGGCTGCCTGGATCCCTGGCTGGAGAGGGCTGGGAGTCACCTGGGACAGTGGGAGGTGTCCCTGCCCATGGCAGGTGGTGGCACTGGATGATTTTTAAGGTCCCTTCCAAGGCAAACCATTCTGTGAATCTCTGCTCCACTATTCCATGGGTTCCTTTCAGCCTATACAGCCAAGCAATGAAATCCCAAAACACTCAGAGAGTGCAGAGAGGCTCATTTATCCAAGTACCCCAAAGCCTCAGAAGAGTGCGCTTGAAACAGCACTGGCTGTCTCTGAGCCAATTTCCCCTCCCAGCCATGTCCCCCTGGGCTCTACCCATCTCTGCACACCCCAGCCCACCGTGGCAACACCAGAGAACCTCTCCAAGTCTGAAAATCTTAAAAAGAAACATCTCTTTTCCAGGATAGCCAGCAGCAATTCCTCTGCTCTGCGCCTCCTAAAGCTGTGCGAGCAGCACGAGTGTGGAAGGAACACACCATGTTTCTAAGCAATTTGTCAAATAATTAAATTATGCACACAATAACTAGCTGGCTCAATTATATTAGCCAGTCTCCATCATGTAATATAATTTCTAGTGGCTGTTTAGGCACTAATAGCCTCAGATCTTTTTAACAGTGTCTGGTGCCAGCTGTGGGCTGCGTGACATCTCCCTGTGCCAAGTCAAACCCCTTGGATGGAAAATTCATGGCTCTGTTTCCAAGCCCCCGTTCCTTATGGAAGTTCTAAATGCCATTTTAAATAAAGCTCCTGCACCAATGAGTATCAGTGAATTTCCATTTAGGTAAATAAAAAGCTCTGTTGGGTTTGCTTTCTCTTTTCTGCTATTTAATGCCATAAAAAATTCCTTCATCAAGCAGGCAGGTATAGTGAGATGGGGTGATGTTGTTTCTAGGAACACCAAATAAATACATGGCCATTTTGGCAGACCAGACAGGTTTTTAAAGGTGTTTTTCCCCTACTCCTATAAGAATATTTTCTTTCTTTTTCAATTGTCAGAAGCCTTCCCACTGCAACTAGGTGATCCTTCAGGTCCCTCCTGCCCAGCCCAGGCCATTCAATGATTCTGTGTCTGTTACCTCCAAAAGAAATGGAGCAGAGCCCCCAAATTAAACAAGGGGATGACTCAAGAACTGCTCAGAAAGGACCTTTTCTTCCCAAAGCCACATCCTGAGAACACCTGGCAGCCCATTTCAGGAGCTGAGCAATACTGGAAGAGGCTTCCTTCCAGATCCCTAATTTGAGGTGTTTTTTCAATTAGTGGGACTGCAGCAGACAGGAACATCCTCTCCAAGGCTTCCTGACGTGCAGCCCTTCCCTGCTGCCCTGGCACAGCCTTGGCTGTGACATTTCCTCTGGTCACTCCACGTGGGACATGGCAATGGATGCCTCAGTTCATCACAGGCTCTTTTTAAATGCATTAACAGGAACACAAGATAAATCAAGTCATCAATAAACTGTCTCCTCGCCTGCCAAGACTCAACCTCTGCACAGTCTCATGAATGCAAAATCGTCCCCTCTCACTCCTCCCTGATGTTGGATTTGGTGCAGGGAAAGCTTTGGGAGCTCTGAGCAAGAATGGATTCAGGGATTAGTTCCTAGCAACACACCTGGAACTCCAGGTTGTGTTCCCTGCTCTGCTACTGCCGTTTTCTGACACCTGACATCCCTCCAAACCCAGCTCCGAGCTCACTCGCCACTCAGAAAACCCCAGCCACAGCCACCCACGGCTGCAAACATCTAAATTCCCCAAATCTTGGTTTTTTCTGAGGCAAAACCACCCAAAGATCACCACTCTACCCCCAGCCAAGGATCAGGCTGGCTCTAGGGAAAAGCTGAGGTGCATCTGCTTTGTGAAATTACCTTCTTCCAAAGGTCAGGCTTGCATGAATTAAAGCACCTCTGTTCAGTGCATTCTAGTGCTTGAGGAAAATAATCACTTGGAAGTTGTTCCTTCAAGAAGGGCAACAAATTCACCTGTATTTCAGCATTTATGTCTCCCATCATGAGTAGGAAATAATATTTCTGCATTCATGGCTCAGTACACCCATTTCTCCTTAAAAACTTATTATGTGGGTGCTTTATAGGAGAACGAAGTGAGGACTTGGTGAGCAAAGTGTCCCCTGGGTAACTTAAGAATTAAAAGCCTTTCCATTTTGAATTAGAAAGATGAGGCTTTATTGCTGCAAATGACTTACAAGAGCTACTCTTTTAAAAGCAAACAAGAGAAATGAGTAATCGAGGTGATTATGCTGCCTCCAAAGGCACCAGGCCAGTTCCATTAGCTGTGGATCCGACCCAACAGGCTTTAATACATCTGCAAGTACCAACAAGAGGCAGCTCAGCTCTGCTTAACATTCAATCACAGCCTCTGCTGCTTTAGAGAGAGTGAAACATTGCATGGAGAAATTTGTGTCACTGAAGCTTTGCACTTCCTTGATTATTTTTTTTTTTTTAGCATTCAGTGGTCTGGCTACAAGACTCCAAATGCACTTCCCAACAGGCAATAAACTTTGCTTTGGTTTCACTCAGCTGAAAATTCTTTCCTGCTCCTCCATCCTGCTTGGTTTCTTTTGCTGAAGTGGCCACATCAGCATTAAATATCTTTCATTTAACCTCAAATGCTGACAGGAAAATTGCCCAACACGCAGATTTCCTGTGGGGTGCCAGAGGTAAGTGTAGAGTGGTGTTAGAGACAGAGATGCAGTGTAAGAAATCCTCCAGGCCCAATGGGAACTGCAATTACATCCTGGAATTAGCACCAGGGGTATCTCCATGTGGTCACTTATGGAAATATTTTCAAGCATTTTGCTCCAAAGCCAAGAGTCAATTGAGGTTTCTGCTCTGTAAATCTTATTCCTTCAATATATCCTGGTTTGAAGAATGAACTTTCAGCAAGTGTACCCCACAAAAATTTAGGCATAAGAATATTCTCTGTGACTTTCACTTTTAGAGATTTTCTGCAGAACAATTCACTTTCTTTTTCTCTCCAAAAATCAATTAAATGAAAAAAAAAAAAACCCTAATCAAGACTGAACAAATCTCTTCAGCTGACTATTCTGTTAGTGCTTACAGATGGCAAAAATAAATACAGTCAAGGCTTTTCCTGACTTTGTAAAAGAGTATCTATGTGTGTAAAACGAACATAAAACAAGAATGCACTGTAAGGAATGGTCCATTTCCTATTAAAAAATCATATTTGGTTTTCTTTTTTTCTTTGCTTTGTTAAGTGGTCCCTAAGCCAGTAGAGAGCATTCCAGTTAAATCAAAATAGATTTTTCTTTTGTGTTTTAGACAGAGATGTGACATTTTTGGGCCCTTGCCTGTACAAAACAATTAAGGAATTAGCTGGGAGTACTTACAAAGCCCCCAGACTCCTAGCCAGACAGGGGAAACCCTGCAGGGTTTATAGCAATACCTGGGGCTGTGATCAGACAGATCTGTTCCCTGGCAGCTGAGCCACAAATCCCCACTCAGTTCATCCTCACAGCTCCTGATTGTCACTGATGATCACAAACGACTCCATCAATCTGCCTCCTGCAGCCTGGGAGAGCCACTGGGACAGATGTGACCTGTCCTCTTCTCAGAAATCCTCAGAAGAAGGATTTCTGAGCTCAGGCAGAAAGATGAGGAGCACCATTTCTCACCTGCTTGCATGCACACCACGAGTGAGAGCCTGGAACCACACAGGTGAGACTTTGCATCAAGGCCAGGCAGAGCTGGGCAGTGGTTTTTGGGAAAAAAGAACCCGTGACCTTCGGAATGCACTGGAAATAATCAGCCTCCACAGAGGCAGCTTTGGCTCTGCACTCAGATCATCCACCAGTCTGGAGAACACTTAGGAGCAGTGAGAGCTGCCTGAAACCCTTGCAGGAACTCACCCACTGCATCCACAGGGAGAGGAGATTGCCTGGAGACAGCTGGGAGCTCCCAAAGGGAGGGAGTATTCCTCCAAATCAAGCCCTTCCTGCTGACACTCTCTGAGTGCAAGGTCCCAGAGAAAACCCCGGTGCCAGCCCTGCTGCTGGTGCCAGTGCCTGCTCCCTGTGCCTGCCACATCTCTGCTTCTCCCCTGCTTTGTCCCTTGTTCTCCTGGATCCTGAAAACAGCATCTGAGCCCCGGCAGCAATTCCCAGCAGAGGGAGAAATCCCTGCGTACAGCCCCGGGCACCGCTGCCATTAGTCAGGGTAATGGGATCCTCCAGGGCCACTCCGCAGCTCAGATAACCGATGGGATGTGGCAGTTGCCATGGTAACGCTGGTACTGATAGGATGGAAAAGCAGAGGGAGTCCTTTCACCAGGAGTTGCTCCTGCCCCCTGGGAACTAAACAATTAAAGGAGAGTTTAAAATGTATTTACCTATGAACGGGTACAATGAAAAGCCTCAGCTGTTTTTGCGGGATTTCTTTGCAGGTTAGAGGAAGAACTGTCAGCATAAAGCAACAGCCTACAGGTGAAAGTAGAACATCCCAGGAGGAGTCTGAAGGATCCATGGCATGGATGGGAATTTTGGGAAGGGGGAGCAGGAATGGCACATTTGGGGCTCCATGTGTGCAGCAAAGTGTGAATTCCCTGGCATTTGATGGCTTACCTTCCAGTGGGGGCACCAGGGGAGCATCTTCCATTTAGCAAAGCTGTTACCAACAGGAAATTATTCCCTGGCCCAGAAAAACCTTTGTTAATTAGGAGCCAAGAATTTCAGGTATTGGCTTGGGTTTGATCATGAACAATTCTTGCATCATTGTTTTGTAGGGTGCAGTTGGAGACAAAGAGATTTTGTTCTATACCTTCCACGTTAAGTCAGAGGAAAAGAATTGTTCCAGTATGAGCATTTCAACAACAGAAGCACTTGAATGGGTTCCACTACATTTTAGGGACCTGATGAAAAGTGTGGGCAAGAATGACATCCACTGGTCTCTGGATCTGCATGTGTCAGAGCAGTTTCAGGGTGGAGGGAGGAGAGGGGTGATCTAATGATGAGAAATAATTGTCATTGGACACTCAACAGGGACAGATGACACAGCCAGTGACTCTGAAAATGCATCTTGCCAAATTGCAGCAAGAAGAATGAAGTTCTCAGTCTTCATCAATACTGGCAGATGATTTCTCCAGGTAGATAAATTGCTTGCAAAAAACATCTTAAATACCTCAACTTCTCCCCCGTACACCCACTCCCAACTTGTTCTGTTAAAGACAAGTACTGAATTTAATTATTCCAACTCTGAAAACATAAACTTTAAAAAAAAACCTGATCCATGAAAAGGAAAGATCTGTAGAAGATTTGAGAAGTCAGATAACTATGGGAGCTAATTATCACCCAGCTAACAGTCAATAAATCATTACCTTCCTGAAAATATTTAATAGTTCTGTGGCAGTGGTGAGGAAGGGCTCAGACTGGTGTAACAAAGAGACCAGTTTGTGTAAAACCAGTAAGGGGCCAGCAGTTCCAGGTGTCCACCCAATGCTCTGTAGGCCTACACAGAAAGGCCACTCCAGACCTCTCCTGGTGCTATCCAAATAAATCCATGCTGCTGGATGATATCTGGGCTGGTTGGAAGAGAAAAGGAGTCAGTGAAACCCTGCTCTCCAGAAGTAACAAGACTTCATTTGGTGAGGAATCTGCCTAAAAAGCAAAAGGGATTCAATCTCTTCTCAGTACTGATAGAAATAAGGGCAGAATGGTTACTCACATACGAGAGATTGTTCTTTAAAGATGTACAATGGGGCATCACTGGTGAGAAGGAGCAGGAAGCCTCAGAGGCAGAGGGTTAGAGCTGTCACCTCACAGAGGAATCAGAGGCACATTTACAAACCCTCTCTAAGGCACCTCAGTGTTGTCACAGGATGGCAAAGCCCAGGAACAGGAGCTGCCTTCAAAGCACTGCAAATGAAAGGCAAACAGCAGCCACCCTTCCCCCTCAGCCTGGGAAACCTCAGCTCACAGAGCTACTGCAGAACAAGATCTCTGCAGCTCAAAAACCTCCTAGAGGAACACACTCCAAAGGCAGAAGCAGTTGGGAGAAGGCAAGGTCTATAAATCACTGCCTGTCAGCTTAGAAAAATGTTCTCTTTGCTTCTCTGTGGAGGAGTAAAATGAGAAAAGAAATTTCTTTTCTGTATAGATGGCTCAACCATAAGGTTATTTTAACATCATTTTCTCATAACCCATCTACACACAACTATTTAAACAGTTTTATAAAGGAGGTATGAGCTGACTCATGCAGCTGAAGAATCAGCCTAATTGGTCAAACTTCCAGGACAGTGTGTGCTGAGCTGGAGAGAATCATAATCTCATCTATTAGGGGATGTGACAAGAGGCAGGAGCTAGCTCAGATTCCTGGAAGAGCTGGTGTGAAATAAGAACCGTTGCCTAGGGACAGTCTCTTCTTTATGATAATTAAAGAGCTCTGATCTGGGCTATTCTGCATGGATGAAAAATATGCAAGCATAAGCTTAAATTCTGGCTTGGGCTTGTTCATGTGAGAAAGTTGTCTAATAATTCATTAGTTTCTTCAATAAAAGATACCCAAAAGGCAGGGAAAAGGGCATCTGTGGACTTGGCTGGCAGGTTCATGTGGTCTCAAAACTTTTTCCAGATATCTTGATCTTCTGCAGCACAAAACCACAGAATTGCAGCCTCTTTTCCCAGGCAGCCGGCCCCAGGACAGGGGGAAATGGCCTCAGGCCAGGCCAGGGCAGGCTCAGGGTGGGCACAGCAGGAATTTCCCCATGGAAAGGGAGCTCAGGCACTGGAACTGCACAGGGAGGGTTGGATCCCCATCCCTGGAGGTGGCACTTGGTGTTCTGGGCTGGGGACAGGGCGGGGATGTGGCACAGCTTGGGCTTGATGGTCTTGGAGGGCTTTTCCAGCCTCAAAAGAACAGAGAATATGATGATCACAGTGATATCATCTTTTTTAAAGCTTTTAAAAACATAGCCAAAGTAAGATCATAAAAGTTAAGCATTTACTGTGATTTGCTCTTACAAAAAACAAATGTAAGATGATTTCATCAGTACCAGATAATAGGGCAGCTTATAACCAGAGGGCAGGGTTTTTAATAACTTCACTAAAAATATGCATCGAGACAAAAATCTGGTGCAATAAAAAGTACAAAAGGTAATAAATATTAGCTATTATCTCAGCTCATTTTGTCAGGAAATAATACTACAAATTTAATGGGATACACGGAAGCCTTATGAAAAGCAGGCAGGGAGAGGCTTAGAGTCTTATCCAGTATTAGAGCAGAGGCTGCCTGATGAATAAGTTGACATCGAAGAGCAGAGAATGAAAATCATATGGATTTCAGGGAAGGGAAATAGCTCAAAAATGAAACTGTGATGCTGCCAGGCTCTATAGGAAGAGGCCCAGCTCCCACCTCTGCCAGGGCTCCCAGCTGAAGCTGTGAAATGAGAAAACTGCACCAAAAACAGGATGAGAAGAGGAAAAATGCATGAAAGGTTTGAATGCAACAGCAAGTTGGGAATTTAAATAGGAAAAACAAGATACTCAGTAGAAGGAGCAGATGAAATAGGATTTATCCATGAGCTATAGGTGTGCAAGCAGGAGATGTTCTTGAGTGCTTTTTTAAAACAACAAAGCCCAATCTTTCCTGGTTTTACTCTGCCTTTCACACCCTTCAGGGCTGCAGGACTGAGTGTGAAATACACAGCGAGGCACCAGAATTTACAACACCAACAAGGCCATTTACTGCGGGTTAAAGCCAACACATCAGTGCCAGAGGCTCTCAATTTATTGTTGGTTCTCAGGCACATTGTGTCCGGTTCAGATTTGTGTGGGACACTGGAAATGTTTACAAGACTGGGATTTAACCATGGTTAATTCACTTTACTCTGGTACAATAGAGAGTTACCACTGGTGGTAAATGGTTACTACACACAATAAGCTCAGGGAAGAATTCAGTAAGTACCAACAGCAGGTAAGAAATTTTAGGTCAAATTGTGATGTCCATGGAAAAATAAAACAGCCAAGAACCATAAACATTTATTCCCACAACTCTCAGGAGTAAATGATGCTTTAGAGGGAGCAGGAATGTCACTGGGCACTGCTCACTTTCTCTGTTTTCTACTCAAAATCATTGCTATTTCCTCTGACTTTGAAAATGAGCAATCACATCTCCCATTTCTACCACTGCCATGCTCTGTGGTTTAGAAAAAGCACCAGGTCTTCCCAGTGCAAAGGGAAGAAAAACTAGCAGCTACACATTTGGAGTCTAATTTTAGGAGGAACTGAGCCATTCTAATGTGCTGCAGTCAACAGGAACCGACAGCACTCAATAATTCATGAGTTTCTTTCCATGTTTGAGTAGAGCCTGTTGAAAATTTCCCAAGGAAACATTTTCCATCAGAAAATTCCAATTCCTGTGAAGCAAAACTGCTTACAGAACAGGATATGCTTGGATTCTTTTCTAATACCTTTTTTCCTATGCATTTTGAAGTAGTTTTTAACTGTAGTAATATAATAATGATAACAGAGTATTTTAAATATGAAAAAGGTTGACTGGCTATGAGACAAAAGGAATTTTAAAAGGCTAAACAAAATTTTTCAACCAATCTTCACTTGCATTTTTAAAAATTATTTTTAAACACCAGTGTTTGGGAAGAAAAAGGATTCAAACTTGGTTTATTTTCAGTTTGGGCTGGAATATATTTTCATCATTTTCTTGGGAAAGAAAAGGATTTTCTACTTGAGATGTAGCTAAGAAGGTATTTTCATGCCAGTCCTAAAAAAACTCTTAACACTCATGCAGATAAACCTCTCTTTGACCCTGATGATGAGTGAATTGTTAAATTTGCTACGTCTTTCCTGTCACTTTGATTCAGTTATTATAAAATGAATGGAATTTGCTTCAGAAGGCGGCAGAACAACCATTTCTTACCTTTAGTCTTTCTGTTACCCCATCAGTGAAACTGACTGTGAATTCAGCAATTTTGGGCACTCTGAGTTTTCCTTTGTTCTTCTGGTCAGGCTGATATTCTGTTCTTGTTTTCACAATTACCTGAAAAATAACAACACTTTTGAGGCTTCTGCCCACAGCAGAGATTTTTGAATTGTTATCAAAGCTTTTCTATATAAACCATGCCCTGGACCTACACAAGCACCATAAATGAACACAAACCATCACCCCCTCAGGAATAAGAGAGGCAGATAAATCAGCAGATACACAGAACTAGGACAGTGAGCTTATCACACTGAGCCTTAAAATAGCTGACAGCAAAATGTTTGACACCCACTTTTGTTTAGGAGTGTTTAGTTTTTATATCCTGCTCAACAGGCAGAAGAACAGTCCATCCTAAAGAAGAGACTCACTAATTAAAAGCTCTGTCCAAACAAGTTCTGCTGAAGCCAATTTAAATTTAGGCCATTTGGTGCTCATTCATTCAGGCTCCAGATTATCAATATTTATCTTGTGTTATCACCTTGGCTTTTCCCCTAAGATCTGTGTCTGATTAATCCACGTCCTACTAATTTTATAAAATGAGGTGGTTTACACCAGTGCAGAAGACCCTTCCCTTTCTGGCTCTCCATTTGGAGCTGCAGCCTGGTGGAAATGAGAAACTCCAGGAGTGGAGGCTGCTCCAGATGAGAGTGACAAGAGTGATCCTAAAGCTCTTAGTTAGAAACAAAACGGTGGTGAAGGATTGGAACAGATTAAGTGATGCACAAGGTTGAGTTCCCAGCTAATCAAGGACTTATTTCCAAATGGAGACAGCAAAGTCTGCTTTGGACCAAAGAGAACCCCAGGTATTTAATCCTCCTGCATTTAATGCATGTGGAAATCAGAGGGAGAGAAAAGCACTGAGGAGTCATAAGCCAATTTTCTGGATTCAAATGCAAATCATTAAAGGCTGATGAATATTTACATCCTCCAGCGAATCCCTCTCAATAGTATTTATTACAGGAGCATTTGCAATATTAATACTTGCTGAGAAGAAGGGACAAAAAGCCACACAAATATGTTTCTGTGAGCAGCTGGGAGCTCAGGATTTGTGATGACACAATGTTAGAGTTCTAGATACTAAATATTTTAAACTTTCTGTACTGACAGACTCTTGACTCCCAAGGGAACATTACATTTAATCAGAGGCCATTAAAAAAAACTTCCAAAATTGATTGATAACACTAAGATTACAAGTGTTTAGGTAATTAGTAGTGTGTAATATCACATGGTGAAAAATGCAGAATTTGAAGTTTTAGACTATAGTAATATAAATTGTTAACAATAGGTTAGAAACTGTTGTAAAACAGTTGATAGATTCTTAACATACATGAAACAAGATAGAAATTTTAGGGTAGAGGCAAGTTGTTCTTTACCTTCTTCTTTCTTCTTCCTAAGTTTAAGTAATATTTGTAATTAGAAAAGTCTGCACTGCGGACTTCAAGTAATTAGTTTCTGAGTTAAAAGAAAAAATAATTGACGTGTCATTTCTTAATTAGACATTTTAGCCTTAAAAAACCTTGTAACAAAAAGCAGTTAACCACTTTATTCCTAATAAATGAAAAACTACAAGAATGCAGCACAGAAGAGAAATGACCAATGGGGACAAGCCTGGGCAGGTTTGGGGTGAATCCTGACCCTGCTCTGAACCCACTGTTCAATCAAACCCCATTTTGCCCACCCTGCCCAGCACATTGTGGGCAAAATAAAGCAAAGCTCCCTCTGCAGCCGGGACAAACTGGCCCAGGTCAGCTCTGAGCTCCAAACAAGCAATGACCTCATTTTCTCCCTCCAAAGGAGGCAAATGCACCCAGCGCAGCTGGCCAGCCTTCAGTCTGCTCCCTGGCCTTTTGTACACCCAGTACAGTAAATTATAGAGCATCAGCCAGCAGCACCTGCCAGCCAGTGTTTAGAAATTGCTCTCTTTCTGTTTTCAGACAATATCCAATTCTCCCATTCATGGTTCCTGCTTGATATAAATCTTAGCAGCAGACAATTTTTAAAATTTATACGAGAGCTTTTTCACAAATTGTAACACTGGGTCTTAATGAAATACCATGAAGGCAGATTATAAGAAAAAAAATCAAATTAAAAACTTTCTTTGTTTCTAGCTATAATTTAATTTTCTTCATCATCAACACCAATTTTGTTATTGCATTTTTTTAACTGTTCCATTGCACCAATAAACAGGAAAGCTTGAATCATGCTGTCTGCAGGGATACTGAAAATGACCCACACAGCCCTTTCTTCACCAGGCATCAGATTCAGGTCCGGCAGCAATTCTATCACATCTGGGAATAAGTAAGCAAGCTCAAGCCCCAGCCAGATCAGAAGGTACTTGAAACACAATTTGCTGACTGTGCCAGCAGTGAAATGAGTGTGCACAGAGCCAGAGTCACTCTGGGCAGTGTTTTGCAAAGGTATCAAAAAGCTGTGGTAGAAGAGGGAAGAAGCACCTTTGCTAAAAGGCTTTTAGCAAGCAAAAGTTAAAAACCTGCTCTCCAGAAGTGTCTTTGTCAGACACCCACTGGAATTACTCAGCAGCAGAAAGGGCAGGCAGTGAAGTCTCCTTTTTAGAGGAGAGCACAGAAATCAAATGACAAAGGTCAAACAGAAAACTGAAAACCTGCAGTGGGGGGGACCATTCAATATCGTGGCAGCAACGATAAAAATACAATTTTGCTGAGGGCATGGGGTGTACAGTGAGAAGAACAGAGCTCCTTCTTGCTCAGTCCTCCACAGGCTAAATAAATCAGCCTGAGCATGGATCCCACTCTTGCAGAGTTAAAAGTGCAAATTTAAAAAAGGAATAATCAATCTCCTAAAGAAACCTTTCTGCATTTTTAGCCTTTTTTTTTTTTTTTTTTTTTTTTGCTGTATCCGTTTTCATTTTCCAGCCTTCTGATTTGAGTTGGGTGGGAAAGATTTGCCTTCCCCCATTCCCTGCCATCACTCCTTTTCCACCTTCTTTTTCCATTCTGTCAGCGTGAAAAAAAAATAAATCCTGGCAGTGACGTCTTCCAGAAATTCTACCCAAATTGCTGCTGAACGTCGAGTAATAAAAGCCTCCTGACTCCGCAGTCGGGCAATGCTCAGCGCTCGTTTATCAGCGGCTGCCCCCGAGCAGCTGCAGCCAGCCCGGATCCCACTGCTCCCATGCAAACAAGGAACATCCATCTCACACCAGGACAGCTTTCCTGGGAGAGCTGCTGCCCTTCATTACAGCCCACAGCACCAGAATCATCCCCAGCCGCTCTCCTTGGCTGCTCTCTGCTGGCTTGGGAATTGTTCTGGATTGAAATCAGGGAAAGGGAGGGGACATTTGGGGTCCTGGGGAGCTGCAATTCCAAGGAAACTGAAGGGAATGACATTCCATCTCCTTCCCTCCTCTGGGATGTTGGAAAAGAGCTGCTCTAAAGGGGAACTTTCAGATGGATTTAGCTCAGGGAATCTCCCTGCAGATAATCTTGCTCCTGTGATCTGTTCTTAAAGTTTTCACACCATTTCCCAGAGATACAGCACCTTCAAGTTGCAACTGAGCTGTTCTTGCATATGCAGTAAAGGTGACACCAATAAATTACCTGGGACTTTCTTCATCTTACATCCAAAATAAAGCTGTTCAAAGTTGCTTCCCAAGTGGGGTTTGCAGATTGTGAGAATATGAGCAGAGAGAAAAGGGTTATGGACCAGCAAAAAGTCACATCTAATTATGGAAACCCTCACTGCAGTCCTTGCAGCTTCCTCCCTAACCAGGTTTGTTTAGAATTTGAGCTAATTAACCATCAATTCAGCAAAGCACTTAAGCATGCAAGTAGTCCTATTAACATCAGCAGGATGAGGCAGATATTTCGAGTTAAGTGTGCATTTAAGGGCTTTGGCCTATGGAGCTGGCTTCAGGCTCCTTCCCACAGCCACTTCCAACAGGATGCTTGGGGATCCTGGGGAATTCTTCATCGATGGCTCAGGGGCTCTGCACACAGCACGACCCCAGCATCCCATATTACTCATGGAGGGGTAGAGAAAAAAGACCAAAAAAAAAGAATCTCAGTAATGTGCTGAGTCCCACTTGGTGGCTGAGTCAGGAGTTCACACCAGGGTTGGTTCACTGCTCACAATGCACTGTTTTCTCAGACCTTCATTAATGAGAGAGAATGGCAACTCCAGCAGATTCTCCATATAAATGTGACATTTTTGGGATTAGGGGCTAGCAAAGGGTGATGGGGTGGGATGGCAGTCAGACAACCTGTGGAAAATGGCAGCTCTGCAGAATTGTCCCCAGCCATCCCACGTCAGCAGATGCAGCAACATTCCATGTCTGTACAGGTTTTGACATTCTGTTCTCTTCCTTGGATCTACTGGTTCCTCATTCCAGTCCCTCAAACACTTCTGAAGAGCTCAGAGCAGCCTGCAGGGAATGGCCTGGAAATTGTGAAACCCCACCACAACAGGACCACGAGCCACATCCATCACCCTGCTCCACGCAAAATGTTTCTAATGATGCTGTTTGTTAATACATTTATTGAGTTCCAAACCTAAATGCTCTTATTATTCCAGGCTTAATGCCAGTGCCATGACTGGGATCAATAGGAAATCTCTCCTCAGCTTTAATGGATGCAGGACCATGCACCCTCTCTGTAGTGACGCTTTGGAAAATTATTGGTGTGCCGAGGTGAGAAACAACAGATGAGAGTCTGCCTACACCAGCAGGAAATCCATCATTGACAACCTTGAGAAGGTAAACAGTGGGAGAGTGCTGGGAAATCCAGGGATTTGGGCTGCTGAAAGGGAAAAGAAAGCAAGCTTCTAACCAAGTGGGCTATATTAAAAGCATTTGCTGTAAGGAGGAAGGAGCAGAGTAGATGTGAAATGTGACAAATTGAAAAATATCCCATTAAGCATGGAACCTTGAAAAGGATTTTCCAGCAAAGGGATGAAGTAAGTGTTTCAGAAAATGAACTGATATGAATTCTGAGCCTTGTCTCCAACTGGCTAAATGTAACATCATTTATTGCCACTTTATATATGCATTTGAGCTCTATGGTTTTCCCTGAAGAAATGAGTAATAATATTTAACATAACTGGCATTGTGAAAACTTTAAATTATTCATTTGGAAAAGGACATGCTGCTCTGCTGTAATTCCCACTCCACTGCCTCGGTGCGTGTAATATATTGTGGTTCAGGTGCTGCAAAGCGCAAACCATAAAAATTTAAAATACAACTTCCTGGGATTATTAATAATGAAGAGTCTCTCAGTCAGAGTAGCTGTCAGATTGACAGAAGTGATAAACAAAATGTGTTGCTGCTACCAAGGAGAAAGGTTCCCTCCAAGTTCAAAGCTGGACTTTGTAGTCTCACAAAATGGTTGTAACACCCCCACCTGTTTCCAGGTGGATTAGTCAGGCTCACTTTTAAATGAAAATGAGATTCAGTTTCCTTCCTTTCCACACCTTTCTTCATTCCTTGCAGAAACAGAAGAGGAAAATATCAACTTCTCACTGGCACCAATGTCATGGTTTCCTTTGCCTTTGTTACCCAACAAAGCACCAGAAGCTGAGCAGGACCTCAGGGTGCAGCAGGGGCCAGGTGCCAGCAAAAGGTGCCCCCAGCCTAAAGCTGGCACTAAACCCGCTGAGACTGGGGCAGGTTCTCCCCTCGTGTGCTCCAAGACAAGCAATGGCCAGAACCCACCACCTGTACACACAATTCTCCAGCTTAATCCTCACCCAGAGCCTGCTCCAAAGAGCAAATGAGTTGTGCACATTGCCAACAGCAGCTGAAGTTAAAATACTTAGCACTAAAAGAATAGAGGAAAAGAGATGGGAAAATCATGTTCCAGGGTTTAAAACAATCTCTGGCCTTGCAGGCTTAGGATGAAACATTGATAGGCATGAGCAGCTCCCTGCAGCATCTCCTGTACCTCCTCCTGACTGTTGCCCTGGCTACTACCAGAAACTGGATAAAGTGGACAAATCTCAGATTATCTGGCAATCCCCATGCTGCAAATTCCCAAATTTTTAAAGAATTAGGTCTTTAAAGCTTCCTGAAATGGTTATGGCTACATCCCATCCTACAGGAGTGGCAGCTATGCTTCCAAATCTACAGGATGGACGCATCTCAACAGGCAGGCTTCCCAAAGGCTGATATTAAAATTGGCATTTGGGATGTAGATAATGGCATCCTAGTCATTTGTTAAATACATAAAGTGCCTGAAATATCAAGCAACAAACAAAGTAAAAATTAAAAAAAAAAAAAAAGAAAAAGATGCCTTGGATCAAATCCATAGTCCCTGGAGAAAACCAGGGTCAGTACTCTATTTTTTTACCCTGCATCAGCTCATTTAATGGGTGTTGTGCTGGAAATGAGTTTCACAGAGGGTGGTAGGAAAAAAGTGCTCTCCTGACTCAGTGCCAGGAGGATATTCCAGGCATAAGGAACATCGCAAAAGGACAAAGACAGCAAATGTAATCAGCCCTGGCATCACCAGTGAAAGGCAGCACAGAATGCAAAGGCTGCACTGGGAGCTGAAAGCAGCTGAGAAGGGCAAGGCACAGCCCCAAGAACAAAAGTGGCTCAGAATTTACTCAGCCAAGTCTCTCTACAAATCCCAGCGTGCCCATAACCACCAGGAACCCACAGGAGGTGGGTGAGAAAAACTGATTTCAGTAGGTTCATCCAGGAGAGGGTTTAGCAAAGCAGACAAAAGAATCAATCACAAATTGGCCAGGCTGGATTAGCAGAGCTCCACTGATTTCCCTTCAGCTGCCCTGATTTACAGCAGCCAAGATTCCTGCCCAGTTCTCCTTTCCAGACCAGTAAGGAACTGGTATGTGGGGTTCCTTTGGCAGTCTTGCTGAAATCCACCCTCAGCAGTGAGCTTTCATGGTAGAAAAAAGAACAGGCTCAGCCAAGCCTCCATAGCCCAAATTCAGGAATGGACTCAGCCCATTCCCTGAGTCCATTCCTGCTGTTTCTGCAGGATGCAGCTCCAGAAATTACAGTGCAGACATAGCTGGGCTTAAGAGAGGTAATGGAGCTCACAAACCCAGGCAGCTTTAAAGCCCCTAATTCAGACACTGATGGCAGAGCTGTTAAGGAGGGAGATTTCTGTCCAGGCTACACAAATCCTGGGATGTTCAGAGTGAAGCTCTGCTGCAGCGGCACATTCTCTGGATGATGGGAGGCTGTTGGAAGCTGCTCCAGGTCCTAGTGAGCATCCTGTGAACAGCCCTAGTGGAGGGGTTGCTGTGTGAGAGGAAGGCCAGCACAGAGTGACATCCAAACAGGAGCAGAAACTGCCAAGGACACGAGCAGGGCTGTCCAAATCGTGCAAACCACATCAAGGAGGCTCCCCAAACCCCCAAATGCTGCTCTGCCCGAGTGGGATGCTGCAAGGATTTATTACAGCCTAATGAGCAGGGGTGGTGCCCAGTTCTAATACACATCCAGAGGACAAAGGAATTTGCAAAGTGTAGGAGGGGGACACAGAAGAAGGCTCAGACTTTGCTATTTATGGGGATGAGGCAGAGTATCCCAAGTGGAGAGAAAAAAGGATGAGGAAAGGCAAGACAGCTTTTTATTTGTTATTCTCTTCCTTTGTTTTATCCTTGCTTTCTTTCCATTTGCATCCCCCTCCTCCCTCTTCCTTCCTCCCCCTGCCTCATCACTATCCCTGCCCCATCCCTCCTTTTGTTGCATCCCACCAGCCGAGGAGCATGAGCCGCCTGTCCCCAGCTCCTGCAGAGCTCCCACAGCTTCCCAGGAATGCTCAGCCGGGAATACTGAGCTGCCTGCAGCCCCAGCCCGAGCAGCATCTCCCCAAGAGCAGCCCCACGCTGCCTTCAGGCTGCACAGAGGGCAGGCTGACACTGCTACCCAGGACTGAGCTCCAAGCAGTCCCCGAGGTACAGGAGCACTCATCCAGCTACTCTGAATTATTCCTGCTCAGCTGGCCAGGACCAAACGTTATTTTCTGTTAAACCAACAGGGACAGGCTGTGAACACCAGGGACCCCCCAGCTCTCCAGGAACTCTGTGTAAATGAATAGCCTCAGCCACTCAGAGAGGGATGTGGCCAGGGGCAGGAGCAGAGGGTGGGGAAAGCATTTGAAGAGAGCTGTTACATCTATTTTTTTTTTTTGCTTTCCTGGGCTGGTGGCAGGAATTTGCCACTAGAGAAATTAATTCTCGAGCCTCCTGATGCATTCAAAATAAAGAACAATGGATCACATGATAAGCCTTCTGCAGCGTTCACCACAGAAGAGGTGCCGGATGTTTTTTACAGCCTGACAAGAGCTTTCATGCACTTTTGTGTTATGTAAAATTAGGATTTTACTGCCAGAACAGAGGTATTTCCTGATGGATTACACTGAAGCGAGCCAAGAGACCAAGGGGTCCCCAGTTGTTGGTTTCATTTCACATTTCAGTGAACAGAATGGTCCCTGAAAAGCTGCACATCTTTCAGCATTATCATTGGCAGGATACAATCACAGCTGAATCTGTTTGTCTATGCCTTGGAAAACAAGGCAACAGCTCCTCTTTTTCCCTTTGGTCCTAAAAGATAAAAGACTTCTGTTGGTTTTTGTTTTTTTTTTTTTTTTGCTTTCTGAATCAGAAGAAATGAAATTCAGAGACATAAAAAGCCAGGTCAAGGGCTTATCATTGTTGATGGGGCTATTATTGCTGTTACATGGATGGATTTCACCAAAAAGGCCATGCAAAAATGATTTAGGAGCACTGACTTTGCCTTCTGCTCCAGCAAGGGAACAGGGGCAAGGGAAATGCTTGAAGATTGTCAATAAATATAAATGCACAGCAGGCTTAGCACCTTAGGGGGACAATTTCTGTCCTGGGTCCGTTTGTCTTCCTGCAGCCACACAAGTGCTGACAGAAGATGAGAATGCTGATGCTGCAGGAGGAGCAGCACAAGGAGGGGACATCCTCCTTTGGTGAGAGGAGGAAGAAGACATTCCAGTGGCCGGCAATTTTAAAAAAGAAAGGTTGCCACATTGAAGCCTCCTGAAATCCTGCCTGCATTTTTCCAACAGCAGCAAGGTGGAAGTCAGAGGGAGCTGCTAAGCTCTCAGTGCTTTGGAGAACAAATCTGTTAGGAAAGCACCCCCAAAAGGACAGACAGGAAATTTAAGCACACCTTTAAGAGTTTTCCTTTCTCACCCTCCATATGATTTCTTCAAGGAACTATCTGAAAGGAGCAGGCTTTACAACACATCAGTAAAAGCCTCATTCTTATACTCTGTCTCTGCATCTGTTCTCTGACAGGGGAACCAGACACAAAAAACACTTGGCAAGAGGTGATGGAAGCTCCTTAAAATAAAGAAAAAAACCCAGAAATTCAAGGTCCTTAAACCACCATTTTCAGTCTGTAGATTCCACAGGCTTTGTGGGGTGCTTTTAAGGATCCAACAAACAACAGGTTTGATGGTCTTCAACTTGCATGCAGGTATCTTAGGACTCAACTGAAACAAAAAGCCTATAAAGGAACAGAACTTGCAAATACACACTAGGTGAAGGCATTATCATAGGGACAGCAGCTGAGCTGCCCAGCACAAGCCCTTGTACACTCTTGGATCATTCTCCAAAGCTGTTACTACTCCTCCTCTAGACAGAGCCCTGAGCTGCACCCAAACCTCCCTGCCCTGGTTTTAACGCATCCTGGATTGCCCTCACCCCAGGGTTAGATGCAGGTCAAAAGCTCGGAGTTTCCTAAATGAAGATGCCTTCTGACAGCGAAGAGAAGCCCAGAAAGGGAAATACTCAGCAGGGTTGGATTTTCTTAGAGGCTTCACTTACAGTGGCTGCCAGGACAATGCACGCTGTCTGCAGAGGGCCGAGGATGCGATGCAGGAGCTGGCCGGCAGCATTGCCTCCCTGTGGATGGCAGGAAAGCCCCGAGGCTGGAGAGCCCCATGGAGCTGTCCCTCACACGGACACCGGAGCTGTCCCTCTCACGGACACCGGAGCTGTCCCTCACACGGACACCGGAGCTGTCCCTCACAGCCGCGGGGCTCGTCGGGCTTTGCTTGTTCCTGCAGCATCCCATGCACCAGGCACAGGAAGCCTCATGATCTCATTCTCCCGGGCAAAAATCAACTACTCGGGGAGAAAAGTCAATTTTAGGTGTTTTCTTAACCCAGTCTTCTGAGAGCAAGGCAAGTCCAAACAAGAATATACCCTGAAAGACCTAAAGTCCGTGTCTACTCCTCCTCAAGGGGACAGCCTGCCTGAATTCAGCAGCAGCTTTGCTTTCTCAAGAAAAAAGCTGCAATTTGCCCCACTCACTTAACCTCTGCCCAAGCTTTTCACCTGAGGCTCAGCTCCTTATTAGCAGCTCTTTAAACAGCCCCTCTGCCCCAAGGTGAACTCACCCCACCGGAACCCCTTCTACAGAGAGCAAAGGAAACAGGTCGTGAATTATTTTGCTTTTATCATAAATAACCTCTCCTCCTGGTGAAGGGATTTCCAGCCCGTTAACTGCGGGCCTGCTGCACGGAGGAGATGAACCACAGCCTGCAGAAATCAATAGCTCTGACTCTAATGAGTTCTGAATCACGCTCAGCAAGCCCGGAGATACATCCCACACTTCCAGCAAAGAAAAATATGGATGTTGGTAGATGCATTGGCAGTAATATATGCTAATGAAGGTAATGTAACCTAACAACACGTGAATTATTGATGTGGGCATGTTTAAACAGAAAAACCAGCAAGGAATCACACCACACTGATCCACGCCAGTGTTTGCTCACCAACAGGCAACTGGAACTGTGGTGGTCCTGAGAACACTCATTACTTGATCAGCTTGGAAAGATCTCTGTTGGGTAATCCATGTCTCACCTGCTCCACAAGTCATTTAAATTCCACGTTGCCACGTGACACTGGGTGATCTCAACGAGCCCTTTGTATTGGCATCAAAGGAGTGACTTTTACACACCTACGGTGCCCCTAAACTTTTCAGACATTTATGACAAATCATATTGCTTTGCCCGAATTATTTTGCTTCATCTTATTTTTCAGACTCACAAATAAGGGCTGGCTTAGCCTGTTTCACAACAATTCGCAGAAGTTCAACTCTCCTGAATGCAGCCAGGTTGCTCCTGATTGCCATGAGGCACGTGCAGAATGGAACCAGTTCCTTTGTCTGGCACAGCTCTGGTTCCCAGGATGTCAAGGCAGTTGACTCAGCTGTATCCTAAAATAAACACGGTTTGTCTACCTAGACAGGTTTATCCCATCCATCACCATGTTCTCCTAACGTATTTAGGGAAAATTCATTTTGTACCCTGGTAAATGCAGGATATATGTTCAATAACCATCAGTGTTAATTTTGCTGTTATTCCATTATCGTGCGAGATCTAATCATTCTGTCTGTACTTTGGGGAGGGCTGGCTCCACCTCTGTGGTATCTGGGAACTACATTGCAGACAGGCTTTGTTTTGGTGATGGCTGTTGGGGAATACGGATTTTTACAGTCTCATCATGTCCTCACCAGGTTATACTGATATGCATCATCCCCACGGGGATGTAGACAAAAGATTTCCTAGTTCAAGCTGCAGCCAAAAAATCCCAACACAACCCGCAGCCAATCGCATGTTCCTGGGGGTTTTAGTGCTGCATTCAGGTGTGAGAGACTTGAGAGGGCAGGGGAGAACAATGTCCCCTGCCCGGGGCCAAACGAGCCCCTGGGCTGGCCCCAGGAACTCAGCCACTCTCCCCAGAGAAATCAGCATCCTCAGTGCCCAAATCAGCTTTGCAAAGCCACAGAGAAGAAAACGGAGCTTAACTGAGATAATTAAAACAGCTGCTTATTTCGGCAGAGTTATCACATTACGTCCTCTCAAAGCAGGCCATTAATCTTACTGATAATAACATATTGCACACTGCCCCTCAGTTTCCCCAGCGCTTGCTAGAGAAACCCACCAAGCTTTTTTTCCCAGTTGTATTTAGGAATATTTGGGGTTCTTTTATTGAGGAGGGAGGGCACTGGGGGACTCCTGCGTGCTTATTTGCCACGTTTAAACAGATAAGCACACAGTGAAAGATAACCCCTGTTTGTTTATCGAATAAATGTGCCACAATTCCCATCACCAGAGCCCAGTGACAACCAAGGAGCACGTCCGTGTGCGCAACCATGCAGGAGCACATTCTGATTTTGTTTTACCTTTTCCGGAGCCGGGAACTGCAGGTGATTTACTTCCAAAGGCGTGATCAAAGGAACTGTCTGAAAACCATCTTCGTTGGATGGTTGTTTGTTGTTCTTGTCGTTCAAATTACTCCCCAGCTTCACCATCCTTGCACCCGGCTTTCCAGACCTGAAACCGGGGGAGATGAGCAATGTCACCGGGGCAGAGGGAAGGGGACAATTCCTGCCTTGCCCTGCTCGCTTTGGGTTCAGGTGTCGGTGCCTGGGTTACAGGGAATGTCACTTCACGACACCAAAGCATTTGCCTTACACAGACACCCCACAAACACCCTCTAAACGCCACAAACACCCTCTAAATCCCACAAACAGCCTCTAAACCCCACAAACAGCCTCTAAATCTCACAATCAGCCTTTAAGCCCCTCGCTGTCAGCCCTAACACGGCGGACCCCAAAGAGCCGGGAGAGCCACAGGCACTGGTGGGAATGCCACCAACACGACTGGGAATGTCACCGGCACCACCGGGAGAGCCACCAGCACCACCGGGAATGTCACCAGCACCACCGGGAGTGCCACCAGCATCGCCACCACCGCGGACACGCAGCGGGACACGGCGCGTCTCCCACTGACCCCAGGAGGGTTTTTGATCCCCCTCTCCCATTTTTGCAGCCCCCTTGAGGGTTCGGAACCCTCTCCCCTGCACATCCCGGAGCGCTCGGAGGTCCCCCTTCCCAGCTCCCCAGGAGCCGGCGGTAAAGGACGGCGGTTCTGCGGGCACGGCTGCGCTACTTACTGCCAAGCAGGCGGCGAGAGGCGGCGGCGGGGCCGGTGTGGAGCCCGCGGTGTCCGCGGGGGGAGCGGTGCTGAAGGGACAGCGCTGCGCTCGCTGCGGCTCCGCCGGTGACTGAGGCGGGCGGGGCGGCGGCTCCTTCCCCCCCGCTCCCCCGCCCTCAGCGCCATGGCCGCGGCCCCGCGCGCCCCCTGGCGGCCGCGTCGCGCGCACAGCGCACAGCGCCCCCTGCAGGCCGCGCGCGTGAGGGAGCGGCCGTGCCGCCATGGCCGGGGAAGGGACACCGCTACCCGCGACACTGCCACGGCACTGCCCGGGCACGGACAGCTGCACGGCACTGCCCGGGCACGGACAGCTCCACGGCACTGCCCGGGCACGGACAGCTGCACGGCAACGGACAGCACCGCGGAGGGGATCCTGGGCGGCTTCACGGCGACAGGAGCCCTGCTGTCACCGTTTGGCCCTCGGTGGCGTTAAGCGCTGCGTCCCTCACAGTGGGAGTGTGTCCCATTGTGTGTGGGTGTCACACAATGACATGGCCTTATGGAATGGTTTGGGTTGGAAGGGACCTTAAAGATCCCCCTCTGACATTGGCAGGGACACCTCCCACTGTCCCAGGTTGCTCTGAGCCCCTGTCCTTGCAGGGATCCAGGGGCAGCCACAGCAGCTCTGGGCACCCTGTGCCAGGGCCTGCCCACCCTCCCAGGGAGGAATTTCTGCCCAATATCCCCTCTTCTAAATTTCCCCTCTCTGTGTGTGAAGCCATTCCCCTTTATCCTGTCACTCCAGTTTCTGATGCAGAATCCCTCTCCTGCTTCCTTGCAGCCCCTTCAGACACTGGAAAGTGCTGTGGGGTCTCCACACAACCTTCTCCAGGTTGAACATCCCTAATTTTCTCACCCTGTCCCCACAGGGAAGGTTTCCCAATCCCTTTTCCAGCTTCCTGGCCCTCAGGCACTCTCCCAGGAGCCAGCTGGGGTCAGTCACTTCTCCCAGCCAACAAGGATGAGAGGAAACAGCCTCAGGTTGTACCAAGGCAGGTTGAGATTGGATATTAGGAATAATTTCTTCACTGAAAGGCTGGCCAGGGAGAGGCTGCTAAGGGCAGAGATGGAATCACCATCCCTGGAGTTATTAAAAAACCATTTGGCCATGCATTTACAGTGTAACAGACCCTGCTGAATTGATGGTTGGACTCAATGATCTTGGAGGCCTTTTCCACCCCTAGGGATTCTGTGATTCTCAAATGCTGGGATGGCAGGACAGGACCACAGCCACCATCTCCTACAGCAGGAGGCTGAGCACTCCTCTTGGAGACATGGGATACTTTGGGATGACTTGTTTATAAATTTAGAATTTGCCTTCAGAGCTCGCAACTTGGCATTTTTCACAAGACCTAAATATACTCCTTGAAGGCGTGAACTGTTTCCATAATAAAGCCTTTTAGAATTGACTTGTGAAAACTCATTTAAAGCTGTATTTTGGCAGAGTGAGGGGAAGTGCTGACTGCAGTGGTAGAGCTTGTTCACAGTACAGAGGGAAGAGCTGAGAGGAAGGGAGTAGACAAGGGCAGCTAAAACTACCTGCTACTAACATCACCTTACACGGCCCATTAAAGATCCCGTTTCCAACAGTTTCACCAGTTTTTCATGCTTGGGTTGGAATTTTCTCTATCACATTTCTGGATCAGGCCAAACTTCTACAGTAAATTTCACCCAAGAGGTTTTTTTTCTGGGTTTAAGAATAAAGTTGTGCCACAGATACAATTTAACCTTGAACAACTTTTGCTTGGAGCGTTACAAATTTTTGGCAGGTAGTTTTTTGAAGTTCTCAGAATATCTGGGGGAAAAAAAAATCACTCACATCAGAAGGTTTGGGGAGTTCACATTCAGGAAATTCAGGAACGATTTCTTAAGGAGGGATCCCCTTAGATCTGATCCATCAGAGGTTTGTTCAGCTCAAGATTTCCACTGAAATTACAGCTCCAGGCTGCTGCAGAGCAGACCAGGGAGAGATGCCTACAAGGAAAGCTGGCCTCCTACAGATAGAGAAAGTGTAGGATTTAGGCTCTATAGGTCTGAGGAAGCACATAAAAAACCCACTCACTAAGGATTATTGATTAAATTACTGTGATGTAATGTTTAAATAGTGCAGTAATACCAGAAATCAGCCATCCATGCCCACCTGGGATAGGATCTGTGCAGAGACGCAGTAAGTTATACACCCTGCAAAGTCCTTTTCTCATGTCCCTGTGCTGGTTTGGCCCAGGATGATCATTAGGACCTTCAAAACGTGGAGGCTGTAAGAAAACCCAAGAGCACACACTTTGCAAGTGATGCCAGAAGTTTGGTCTCATCGCAGACCCTGAGCCAAAGCCCCAAAGGCTCCTGTCAGAACATTTGGTGCTCCTTGTGCCCAGCATCACTGGGGCTGGAGGGAGCCCTGGAGCCCAGGCAGTGCCCAAGGCAGGGTCAGCAAGGGCAGGAGGCTCAGGGCTCTTTCCAGTTGGGCCTTTTGTCTCTTTTGCTGTCACTGGGCACAGCTGAGAAGAGGCTTCTCCAGCCTGAGCAATCCCAGCTCCATCAGCCTCTCCCAGAGGGGTAGATGCTCCAACCAAGACAGTGAAATTACAGCAACTCTTTCTCCAAATTCCAGTATATTACGTTATAGGATCTGAAGTGATTTCACCATCCACAGAGATTAACAGATCTATACTTACCTCCCATTGAACATACGGATTTGAACTACTCTAGCTCCTCTGTCAGCAAAATGGCTATTTTTAATGGAGGCAATAGGAAATATTATTAAATAGTGCAAAGGAAACATTGCATTGCAACTCCATGAAAATGGCATTGGGGTTTTCCACCTTTATCTGGTAATTACCAACTTGAGGGCTCTGCTGAAATGCAAAGTGGTGTCTTTCATAGCTTTCAAATGCATTCTGTGATCTAAAAGCCAAATAACTTTCATCCACGTCAACACTGGCAATGAATATCCTGCTTAGCCAAAATATGACATTAATGACACCTAAGCTGGTACTCTGACTTCAGAGAGGTCTTAAGCAACACTTCACAAACACAGTGATGTGAAATCTCCAGAGTCACCTGTGCAAACCCATGAAAACCGGGATTGCATAATGAAAAAATAAGATTGCAAATAAGGTTACCTGCTTGTTCCACACCTCTACTCAGTTGAACTCACAGAGTTTAATATATTAACTTTTTTTTAGTTATGCCTGAATACTCTTCATGGTAACAAACCTAAGGGGCAATGAGAGGAATCCCCTTCCTTCTTGTGCATTGCTCCCACTGTAAAACACCTTTCCTGTAGCTGCAAATTTCCTGATAACTAAAACCAGAGCTCAGCTCTGCTGGAGATATTCCATGTGACCCAGAGAACCCAGCTCGGCATGGCCAGCACTCCAGCACTGGCACCAGGAGCCACTTTTCTACCAAAAGCCTCTCTTGCCAGCAGCAAGAACCTGTGAAAAATGAGCAGATGCTGCTTTTACCTTTTGACTTTTCAGGGTAGAAGCACATTTTTAGCAACCTTTTTCAGTGGCACCATCTGAGAATTTTGGCAGTGTGGTTGAGGGAGATGAGCAGAGAGATATCCAAAGCCTCTCTTGGAATTACATCCAGCAACTTCCATTTCCTCCACGAGACTGAACCAGCCCTGTGACTACTTTGGGTCAGTGTGGCCCATTCCAGTTTGAAAATACTGCTTGCAAAATCCCTCTCTCATAAACAAACAAACAAACAAACAAACAAACAAACAAAGACACTACCAGGAGTAAATTTACTTAGCAGGATGCTTCATGGCAGAAATAGATGTCTGAAGTTGCCAGCAAGATACTAAAAGTGAACGTTCTGTAGGGACAACATTAAAGCAAGCCCAAGTGAGTATGAGAAATCAGAGTAACACACAGATTTTCTTACAGAGCCAATTCAGAGCCTGACATTTCCGCCCACACAGCACAGCTCAGTGACAGGCAATAAGGCACAGCAGCAATATGAGCAACAGGAGACTCCAGAGGAATAAACAATATATTTCTTCTGTCAACAAAAATATATGCCTCTCTTTATTCCTTTCATAAGTCTCCCACAATTATTAATGCTCTGGGTTTATGGGTTTGTGTGGCAGGGAGGGCTTCTGTGAGAAGCTGCTGGAAGCTTCTGCCCCATGTCCCACAGAGTGGGTCCAAGTGGGTAATACCTCTGGAAAACAGATTTAAGAATGGAGGGTAGAACTGCACAGCTTCAGGTAGGAGAGAGGAGTGAGAATGTGTGAGAGGAACAGCTCTGCAGACACCCAGGATGAGGGGAAGGAGATGCTCCAGGTGCCAAAGCTGAGATCCCCCTGAAGCCCAAGGTGAAGCGCAAGTGAAGCTGAGCCCAGGAAGAAAGGAGAGTAACAGGGCTTGGGTATAAACATTTCATTTCAATGCAGCTTGTAAACAAAACATCAGTCACAGCACAGTTCAGCCTCTCCCCACTTCAAGCCTGAACACATAAATTAACTTCTCTTCAATGTTAATGAATATTATTCTACTCACTTGCTCCTTGATCTATGAAACACTTATTGTCTCACTTCATAAAATACGTTTCCTGCACACCAAGCATTTTTTCTCTATAATGTATCTGCTCATTAGTATAAGGAACAATATTTTATCTGGTTTCATTTATTGAAAATCTGGGACCAGGCTTTCAATGAAAGCACTAAAAAATGTGTGAACAGGAAGTAGAGGTTACTAAGAAGAGAAACTACAAAACTTAAAGGCACTGAGTGAGGACAAATTTTCCGGAAGTCACAATAGTCATGATAGGGCAATCCTAGGAGTAACATCATCCACCTCAGACAGTTCTACCAAAATATTGTGTTTGTTTCTCAAACTTTCACCTGAGTTCATGTCAAAATTAGTCCAATACAGCAGTGAAAACCAGTACAGTGTTCATCTCCTTGGGAGATCACAGACAACTTAGCATCATATTCAAATTTTTTACCCTTTCTGTAGCTGAAGGAATTTAAATACCAGGAGGTATATAAAGTGACCACATCTGTTCTGAACTGGGTTTAACTACTTGTAGTCACTGCTGGAAGGAGTTAATCCATTCCACAGAGTTCCACCAGCACCACTGACTTCCTGTCACACACAGTAGAAACCAGAAAACAATCATAGAGAACAGGGGAAAAAACTAAAAGCCATGTTAGTTTATTACTAATTTCAAAGTCCGGGAGATTACAAAGATTCTGGAAGAGAGGGAACATTTGTCAGTGCCATCCTGAGCCTTCCTGCACAGCTCTTTCAATCTGCCTCTGTTCCTCCTCAAGCAGGACTGCCAGGAGTGCAATAAATTTCACACATTCCCAGCATGGAGGGATCCTGTCCTGACCCCTGGGAGATGACACAGATCAGATTTGTTCACAGCCCAGCCGAGCAACATCCACAGCTCAGCTGAGCACCTTGGCTGAGACACCAATGTGGAGTCCAAATTTAGAGGAAGAAGAGATCCTCTCTTAATCTGCTCCACATATTCAGCACAAGAGACAGATAAAGAGGTGCCACAGTCACTGGGAGGTCAAAGCACTCAGCATCTTCTGGGAGGTGATCACCTCCCTGAATCAAGGTATATTCCTTTTTCCCTTAGGGGCCTCCATAACTTTCCCCCAATAAAATGAAAGTGCAGCTATCCACATTAATTTTTCCTGGGCTGAAGCTTTCAAATGTGAATTTTTCTGCCTCAGATCAGAGGGTCCTGATGCCGTCACTAACGAGTGAGAAACTTCCAGTGAATATGTATTAAAAATCCACTGTGGCTTAATATACTTCAATAAAACTTGCTCTTTTCCTCTGAAAGAAAAACTCCTCTTAAGCCATAGGCTCTCCTGCTGCTTCAGTTTGCTGGAAAGCCCATGATGTTAAACCCATCCATGGTTGCTTTGGTTATTATGCAAATTCCAACCATCAGAGTTATGTAAGTGCTTATGCAATGAAAAGAAACATAATACACAAACCTGCCCATGTCACTGAGAGTTATTTACAAGAGCTATAAATCAAAGTTCTGTTTTGCTTTATATTTAAGGGCCTACTGCACAGGCAAAATGTCATATATGCCCAAAATTTGCTTTCACTCACTTCTCCCTCCCAAAGAAAAAGAAAACTACAGCTGCCTGCTGAAGGCTATTCCTTAGTCAGAGTCCATGCAAAATTGTATTAGAAGCTTTGAAGTTAAAACATGAACATTGACTACCAGGGAGGGCCCTAAAGACAAAGACATTTACTGGATGCAAATGTTCAGTGAAGATAAAGGTCACCTTCTACTTTCCCCAAATCAAGCCATGTTGGAAACTCCACAGCCTGCTCTCAAGTTTTGCTTCAGAGCTGAAATCTTTTCATGGAAGGAATCAGCAGTGCACAAATATTATTAACATTGGTGATTGATTATGTTGTAATGTCCAAGTTATGATAACCTCAGAGGCCATGGGACTCTCAGCAGAGCCTCAGCTGGTGGGACACAGGAATCTGATTCATCCCAGCTCCAGAGTAGATGGGGCATGAGCAGAGGAGCTGCTGGGCAAGCCAAGCCTCCAGCCTGCAGGAAATGAGGTTTTATTTCAACTGGTGGCTTTGGGCCAAATCAAGCAGGAAACAAACCTTTTTGAAAAATGCCCACAAAGTGGAGATTCCCAGAAGGGTCACTTCAGAAACATAAAAACACCATTCCCAAGTTCCCAAGGCTCAGCTGATCGGTGACATCGTCTCCAGCAGCAGCAGCACACAGCAGCTGAAGGAGCTCCCAAAGCTCCCTGGCTCCTGTGCAGAGGGTGCTGAGGACACCCTGGCAAGGCTGCCCAGGGCCACAGCTCCCCAGCAGGGAGTGCAGGAGCTCCAGCAGTACAGCCTCAGCCAAACCCTCAGTGCTTCCAGACCTGGAAATCACTGTGGAGCTCAGGCTCCCAGCACATCCCTGCTTTCAGCTTCACAACCTTTGGAAGTGGTAGCCCAGGGCCACCAGCTGGAGTTTCGAGCCCCCAGGCCCTAGACAGAGAACTCCAAGGCAGAGTTGCCTGGGTTGAGCTGCTCCAGGAACCAGGCAGGAGCTCCTCAAATGGGATAACTTCAACCAAAACATGTCAGGATGTGCTATTTCCAGCTAAACTTGGACCAATTAATCTCCAGGTAGCATGGAACTGTGACACAAACCCCAAAGGCTTTACTCTCCACTGCTAACTTTCACCCAAAGTCTTTTGTATTTATGACACACGCGGAGAAGAGCTTATCCAGACCAGCTTTTGGATCATGAGATAAGTGTCTGACACCATTATTTACAAATAACAGAAATTCAGCAGCAATGCCTTTGGCTATTCTGCGTGCCCTGGCTGTTCCCTTCCAGCTCTGCACCACAAGGAGCCTCCTCAGATCTCCTGGCAACTGTTCACAGAGTTGAGATGAAGAAATGTCAAACTTTGGGAATAAGCTGGAGTTTGTGTTCTGTATAGAAAAGTAAATTATGCACTGAGAGCAAGGCAAAGCAAAGACAAAGTGTGACCTCTGTATTTGCACATCTGCTTCAGTTCACACTCCAAGGGAGATTTGTTATTAAAAACTTCAGGTAACTGATCTGCATTTTGAAGAATGTGAAGGAAAAGCAGGGCTGCCCAGGAGCCACAGCAGGACAGTGTGACACTTGCTCTTGGCTCTGCAGTGAAGATCAAAGTCTTCAGAGAAGAATCAGTTCTTTTCTGAATCTCTACTCTGTGATCCAGTGCCCTGAAGGTCCCTTATTTACTTCTCACCCCTTCTAATAAAGAGGGTTTCAATGAAGTTTTTCATGTTTATCCAACCCTTTTTCTCCTTGTTGAGCACATTACTTACTTGGAAATATTTTAATGCAACACTGCAATTACATTTCTTTTGCATTTTACACTTACATGATCACATGAATTAAAAAGGAATGCACAGAGGTCTGAGTGGATTGGGGTAGTGATCTGGTTTGCCCAGCTTGAGCTGGGTTCTTCTCCAGGCCCGTTTTTCAGCAGTTTAACTGCTCTGATGACCTTTGTTCCCAACTGTACCTTTGAAATCTGGTCACTACAGCAGAAAGCCAGATTTCCTTACCCAAAAAGTCAAAAACTGAACCTGAATCAGCAGTTTTTCCCCACTGCAACAGCTGTTCTGGCCCAAAGATATTTGAAAAATCTAAGAGCCTTTCAAAGTACTGCCAAATGAAAGCTCTGGTTTAGTAGATCTCAACCAATTAATTATCTCATCATCACCACACAGACCCTTTAGACTGAAGGAGGTACATAGGGATGATTTAAGGCCATACTTATCTTTTATAATTTATTTTAAAACAGCCCCACAGACAGAGGTCTGTATTTATCCAAAGAATCTTAATGTGCTGGCTAAACTTCAGGCAGAGATTTAGGTTAATGCACCTCATCTATCCTGTTAAAGTAGCAATTATGCATCTGGAAGAAAAGTGTTTCCAGGGCCCCTGAAGTCCGTGCCAGTAAAGCACCAACTGCAGCTGCAATTTACAAGAAAAGAAAAGAGCAACAACTCTACAATTTACAAACCAGGATTATAAACTAAATATTCCCAATGCAAACATTTCATTGATAGAACTGTGGGGACAGGGAGATCATCTCATTTAGTAAAAAAAACCTCAACCCCCAACCAAAATCCCACGTGTGACTCTAAACATGTGTTTTGAAAATACCAAAGAACTATGACATTTTTGTTCTGCCAGAAAAATGATCACATCTTGATTGAATACTTTGCCTTCTCATTTCCTTTTCCAAGCTGAAATGTCAACTATTTTAAGTAAAATCCAAATATTACCCAACCACAAACCAGAGAGAACCTTGCTGCCACAGCTGTCCCTGAAAAGGTGCATTCCAGTTCCACACTTGCAGTTTTACCATGAAGAAAACAGAGATGAAACCTTTCCAAGTGCTTTGCTGCCTAATGACACCATCACCAGCATGTTATTAAAGCTCAGCACTCTGACACTACAGTCATTATATCTGCAAACACCAAGACATTATGGCAGGAGAAAACAATCCTTTTATTGAAAGCAAGGAGGTCTCATTGTGACAGGTGAATGTTTTACTCCTGAGATGAACCCCATATACATAACTATTTTTATGCAGTTTTCATGTTCCATTTACACAATTTGCTGGCTTAAAAGGCTTTAACAGTCAATCAAGGGTTCAAGTATTAAGCTGCAGAACAGAAGAAAATTATATTGTGTTATTGAAGTCAGGTAGATAAACAACACCTCCTGATTGTGATGGTACCATTATGTGCCTCAGGATGAACAGAGAGAGAAAACATTCACCTGGTTTCATATTCCAGATACTTGCTGAGATTCATGTATAAATGGATGAAAGAACAGAGAGGGTTATTGTGTAATATTTTAATATCATAAAGTCAAATTTATGCAAACCAGGAAAAAAGGAAAGTGGGGTTTATGTCTTGTGTGGAGTTCTGCCTTACTGAATTTGTGTTTATTATTCTGACAAGCTAGAAAAATAAAAGATATAAATACAGAAACAACAGTAAATGTGTGTCTCTTCTTTTGCAAGAAAACTGTCACAATATTATGCTCATTAAAAAGCTTTCTAAAACTAATAGCGGAGTGAAACACTAGACTTAAGGGTTGAGATAAATATCTTGCAACAGAGCTGTTTAAGCCACTGTAAAAACAAACCTCTTAAACAGCAGAAGCACAAACACCAAGCAAACAACAGAGAACCTGTGTTCCCTGAAGTCACTTTGCAGTCTTGCACTGACTCCAGGAAGAACTAGATCAAAATAAAAGCTTTCACTTTGTTTATATTTCCTTTGGGGCTGAATCTTCCTTTATTTCCTTGCTACACCCAGCCAAAGATGGACTCATCCTAGAGGAAAAAAGTGATAAAAGTGAGTTGGTACATTCCCATTAATAGTAAAAAAAAAGTCTCTATATCAAGTGGGACAAATAAAGACTGTTCAGATTCTTCAGATTGTACTTTAGACCACCAGGGAAGGATTTAGCTCAAGAAGAAGGCAAAAAACCTCCCTTTGCCCTGGCAAAGCACAGAGCCCTCCCTGTGAGGATGGAGCTGCTCTGGCCCCAAATCTGAAATCTTGAAAATATTTGAGCTCAATGTCAGTAATGCTTTAGAATATATCTGGCACTTATTATAAACATTAAACAAGGTCAGTATATGTTTTTGATATTATTAATTTAATATTTTAGGGTTTTTTTGGCCTTTAATAGACTGTCCACATACCCTGTCCAGGTATGCCCCATTCTGTGACTGCTGGATCCTGTCAGAGCCTGCAGGAGAACATCAGGTGGAGGAAAATCATCATTTGCAGTCACATGGAATCTAATCTTAATTACAACATTCCAAGGAGTAAATAGGTAGCATTAAAATTCAAGTAGACTTTTGTTCTCCCAAAAAACCTATTTATAGAGGCAATAAAATGCAGCATTAATTTTCTAGATTTATTAATCTAGGGAAAATAAAAAAGAAGATAAAAATGAACCCAGTTTATTCAGACTTGTTGATCCCTATCTAAATAGCTTCTAGAATTATTCCATTTGCTTCTTGATTAATGAAAAATTCAAATCAATAGGAGACTTATCTCCTACATTTGATGTTGAGCAAAATCTGCTAATTAGCAAGAAGGTATTAGAATTGATGGTTTTCACTGAAATAGGCCTTAATAGGAGATTCTCAGTTAAAGCTCCTGAGAAAGAGGGTAAAATTACAATTAAGGATAGAGGAAGAGGGGAGGAGGAGGGATTGGTTGCTTGGTGAGGTTTTCCAAGTCACTGGAAATTGTACATAAAGAAAATGCTCTTTCTCTAAAAGAAATCAGCGTCTGAATAGGGGACAGGCCCTGTCCATAAACCCAAGGTAAAACAGCACATGGTGATCCATAACAAACAGAAAAGCAGCCATTAGGGTAAGATGGCAAATCCACACTGGAAATCATATATAAGCAGAATTTGGGGGTTTTTTCTTACAATAACTTGAAATCTAATAACCTGTTAAAATTTCTCCTCCTTTTTTCTCGATACTTGTTCTTCTTTCTCTTGAAATCAAACAGATAAATCCAGGAAGATTTTTTTTTTAATTCACTGTCCTACACATCCATGGACATGTGTGTTGTAGACATGGATATATGTCCAACATATACATGAATAGCTTTGCACACACACTTTTGCAATGATCTCAGCTGTCGGAGCAAGCACATGGAACAGCTTCCATGGGAGGAGAGATTTATTAGGTTGGAACTTCTTAGCACAGAAATACGACAGAGGCCAATGGAACCTTGAATATGAATGTGAATAGCACATGATGAATAATTAATATCATGTAGTAATTCCAGAATTAATCAGGAATTGGGTTTAAAGCCAACAGAAAAAGCATTTTTGCACACAATGCAGAATATTTGCACAATAATTGCAGAAGAAGTTGTTGAAGCATATTTCAGTGGAATTTCTCCTATTCAATAACATCCACTGGGGTAGAGATTTCTGTTCTGAACCAGAACTACACTTCTTTTGTTCTCATGAAGAAGATTTTTGAGGGTGTATTTTCTTGCCATGTGTGTGGAAATCTAATCCAACATTTTACCAAATAAGACACTGCCTAGAATGGTCCTACATTTTGGGATACACCCCAACATGCCCCCACGTAGAAGACTTCCATCAGCACCAATGCAAAGGAAGAAAAAGTGCTGTGGCTGAAAGTGGCATTTTAAACTTGCCTAGTAGCTCTTCATGGATTAGTATATTCTTTTTCCTAATAATTCATCCAACTGTGAAGCCAGAAATTCCAATTCCATTTGTAAGCATACACTGTATTATCTTAAATTGTGCAGCAGCTACAATGCCTCTAATTGAAATTGGCTGAATGCAGAGCACCAGTTTTAATTCCCAAGTCATTTTCCAGTAATGAAAGAACTGCATTCAGGGCACAGAGAGAGAACATGTTCCATGGTTTTGTTAAATTGTGTTACAGCAACCTTTGGGGAGCATCTAATTTATTTATTGTATGTATGAAATCAACCACTATTTTCCTTACGTGAAAAAATAAATTATTATTCATAAAACTACTGCCTTGGACTCATCTGTGAATAAGTTTAATTACGTATTTCACATGTTCAGAAAAACTTGCAGATGTTTGATGTGCATGTCTTTAATGTCAGGCTGCAGCAAACACTTCCACCATCCTTCCTCCAAATTAAGACATACAAGACCCTCCATGAAACAAAAGGGTTTGTTCCGAAAAAGCTGGAAGTGCCTAAAGTATGGAATGAATTCTATTTGTGAGTTGTAAAACCTACTATCCAAAAAAAACAGCTGAATGGACCTTAAACCTTGGGATCTTCACTTGTATTAACAATTTGTTTTCCCTAGTAAAATAAAACATTAGCAGTTCATTTCCTACCTTCTCTACCCAACTGGCTGCAGGTTGACAGTCGACTTCTGAACCTTTCATTTTCCTCAAGCATTTTTGAAATCACTTTCCAGACTTTGTGCCAGACTTTGGACTGAAAGATAAAATGTGAAGCATATAAAAAGTTTGCATTAAAACATCTATAGGGCAGAACTTTGAACTCCCCACTGTGACTATGATGTCCAGCTGGGTTTTTCTGTTGAGGACTGGGAAAGAAGGGAAGAAGGGATGTGGGATATATGGAAGAATCACCTCTATTTAAAGGTCAGAAACATAAATTCCTCCATGATTTTTCACATGAGATCTCCACCTTCTTTCTTGCCTTGAACTCTTGTGTTTACCTAGGACCTGAGTAGTGCCCTTCTAGATAAGCAAAGCTCATGAGAACGTGTGTAGAGCCATTAAGCTTTTTCAAAGTCATCCAAAATGGGGGGCAAAAAAAAGATTGTGTAGTTTTCCAGGAGTAAAAAGTTTCCCATGTGGTCCCTCAGCAGCAGCATAACTGAGGCCCAAACTCAGATTCCAGAATAGCAATGCTCTTGCCTATCTCATATCAAATCCATATTAATTTGTTTTATCGATATTGTAAACTTTTATGTTAGAGGCATAAAGCTCTGTCCATAGGGGGCAGGTTTCAAACTTGTGCACTGGAAAGATTAAATTGGAATTGTGGACAAAAAGCATTCAGGCAGAGGTGGCCTAACAAATATTAGGCTGTTGACATGCTGATATTTGGACTTTTGCTGGACTTCATTTGAGAAACTTGTTTAAATCAAAAGATAATTCCTTTCTCAAGGCCATTTATTGCTAAAACGTTCTATATATTCCTCATTGTTTTTGAAGACTATTCAGTGCACCAGGAGAGCCATATTCCAGGATGCTATTAGCTGTTCCTCTGCAGTTGGTAGCATTTTGCTGTTTTTAAATCAAGTATCTACGACATGGCTCTGTTCTAGTCCAGCTGATTACTTGTACTTCACATATTACAGAGTCTCATAATGAGTTACTGCTTAACAAATGTTCCTCTTAAAATTTCAAGCATTTGTCGAACTACTGAACAGGAACACATTTGTGAAGCAGAAAGTAATTCTGCATTGCTCCAAGGATGGCATTAATAGCCTGGGTTCCTGCCTTCGCTTATTTGTAACTCGTGGGATTTCTTTGTTTAAAACATGAGAGGAAGAGGAGCTGCAGAGCTTTTTCCTGCTGGGTTTCACCCCAAGGTGTGCTGCACCCTGGCCCAAATCCAGCAAAGCATTTCAGTACAGGCTTTTTAAGTCAACAGCATACTCTCATTTTTCAAGGTAAGCACACACTTAAGTGCTTTATTGAATAAGAGCCAGAATTTTAAAGCCTCCAGAGAGGGAAGATAATACCATTTTCTCTTTTCTCTAACTAAGGTTTTCAGTAACAAGCTACCAATTCCATCTTTTAATCTCCCTCCTGCTCTCACACACAGAGAACAAGCAGCTTTCTCAAATGCCAAGGCAGCTAATTGAGCCGCCACACTTTATACCTTTTTCTTCTTTCGTTTAATGACTTTATCAACGTTTCTTGAAGGGATGGGAAAGTCAAAGGTGTCCACCTTAGCCTCTCGAGGGTCACCTGGAAAGAGTTTAGAAAGCATTTTTTTTAGTATTTAGAATATGTTCCTAAGGAAGATGTTGATCACTGTTACAGGTTGCCCGGTGAAGCTGTGGCTGCCCCATCCCCGGAAATGTCCAAGACAGGTTGGATGGAGCTCTGAACAGCTTGGTCTAGTGGAAGGTGTCCCTAGGAAGAGGGTGGAACTGGATGGTCTTTAAGGTCCCTCCCAACCCAAATCACTCTATGATTCCACAGAGATCCTTATTTCTGGTCACTTTACAAGGTATCAATCCTTACATCCTGCAGCTTGTTCCCTTCTTTACTCCATTATAACCATGGGGCAAATGAGCATCTCTCAAACACCACAAAACAGATTCCAAAACTACACAGCACCCACATATTAGACAACAGGCTTCTGGGAGCTTTTAATTCCCTCTCTTTCCCAGAACTGGACACAGCAATCCAGGTGTGACCTCACCAGTGCCCAGAACAGGGGAAGAATCACCCCACCCGGGTTTTGCAGTTCCCGCTATTCCTGGTACAATTAAGACAACACTTGAGCCACCTCCGGCTCTCAGAGAGCCCGACAGAAGGGGACTGTCCCGGGGTCTCACGTACCGCTGCTGGTGCGGCTGCCGGCTCTCGCCTCGCCGCCGCTTCCCGCTCGCCTCCCGCTGCCGCCCGGCCCGGGACTGCGCCCGGCCCGCGGCTCCGGGGCGGCCCTCGGAGCCCCAGCCCGGCCCGGGGGGCACTGCCGCCAGCCCCGGCCCAGGCGGATCACGGTGCCGCAGCGGTGCGAGCCGAAGCTGTTCACGTACACCAGCGGCACGGGCGGGCGGGCGCGGCGGCCGCGCTCCATCTGCGGCGGGGCCGCGGGCATGAGGGAACCGGGGCCGGGGGCTTGAGGGTAACCGGGGATTGAGGCTTAGTGAGGAGAGACGAGGGTCGGTGAGGGGAGCGGGGGCTGAGGTGAACCGGGGGCTGAAAGGAGCCGCAGCTGAGGGGGCGGCAAGGGGAGCGGGGGACCGAGGGGCCGGTGGGGGGAACCGGGGCTGAGGGGGGGTGAGGGGAATTCAGGGGTCAACGAGGGGGACCGGGCACTGAGAGGAGCCGGGCTGGAGATCTGTGAGGGGAGCCGGGGACTGAGAGGAGCCGGGCTGGAGGTCTGTGAGGGGAGCCGGGGACTGAGAGGAGCCGGGCTGGGGGTCTGTGAGGGGAACCGGGGACTGAGAGGAGCCGGGCTGGGGGTCTGTGAGGGGAACCGGGGATAGGTCAGGGAAAGGAGCCCAGGGCTGTGAGACCAGGCGGGACTGAGTGGGCAGCGAGGGGTTGGTGAGAGGAGCCGGGGACTGAGGGGCTGCATGTCCCCCTGTCCCTGGGTCAGTGCTAGAGTTTAGCCCACATTGCTGCTGCCCGAAGCCATTTATTGATATATTTCATGCAAGTTATTGATCAGTTTGTACCAGTGGTAAGGGGACTCCAGGCTAAAGGTTGTTTGATGTCTTGTTTGTCTCTACAGCGGGGGAACCCTGGCATCCCTTTGGTGTTGGTGCTGCTGCAGTGCCTGCACTGATAGAGGGATTTCCTCTCCAAACAGTGCACCCCCTCCAGCCATGCACAGATCAATAATGAAACATCAAATACCGCAACAGATGTGTGACATTGACAGGATGCCTGGCGGGTCAGTCCAGTCCATGCAGGTGCTCAGGGTCCCATTGCAGCCATGAGTTTGTTTGGTATGGATGGTGACAACTGGCATTCTCAAACCACTGAAGAGCTCAAGTCATAGATTCATGGAATGGTTTGGGTTGGAAGAAACCTTAAACACCATCCAGTTCCATTCCCTGCCATGTGCAGGGACACCTTCCACTGTCCCAGGTTGCTCCAAGCCCCATCCAGCCTGGCCTTGAGCACTTCCAGGGATGGGGCATCCACAGCTTCTCTGGGTACCCTGTGCCAGGGCCTCACAGGGAAGAATTTATGTCAAGTCCCGCTGATGTTTTCTTTGTCACTAAAATACTGCTCCAGATTGCTTCCCAGAGTTCAGTTTGCACAGGGTTGCAAATTAGAAATAATAAATTCTATGAAAATACCTACTTTTCCTAATTGTTTCAGCAGCACTGGCAGCATGAATGATGTAACGGTACGTGATGGATGCAAAGAGACCACGAAGCAAACCATGGTGATTCCTCGGCTTTGAAGAGGCTGAGGGTCCCTGTGTGTGTTCAGAGAAGGGAATGGAGCTAGGGGAGCTGGAAAATGGGCTCAGACTGGAGAAAAGGAGGCTCAGGGGCGCCCTTGTGGCTCTGCACAGCTCCTGACAGGAGGGGACAGCCAGGTGGGCATCCAGGATGAGAGGGAACAGCCCCAGGCTGGGCCAGGGCAGGCTCAGGTGGGCACAGCAGGAATTTCCCCATGGAAAGGGAGCTCAGGCACTGGAACTGCCCAGGGAGGGTTGGATCCCCATCCCTGGAGGTGGCACTCGGTGCTCTGGGCTGGGGACAGGGTGGGGATGTGGCACAGCTGAACTCGGTGATCCCGGAGCTCTTTCCCCCTCAGCGGTTCCCGCGCCGGGCCCGGCCGGCGCAGTGCGGGCGGGCCCCGCCAGGTGGCGGCCGCTCCCGCGGAACCGGCGCTGCCCGGCGCCGCCGCTCCGGCCGGCAGCGAGCGCGGCCTGCCAAGCATCCCCGGACTGCCGGCTCTTGTACACACTGCCCGCTAAAGGCATGTGGCGTATGCAGCTCCAAGCGAGGAAAAACAACTCGTAGAGTCACGGCCTGACAGAGTAATTCGTTGTTTCCCAGTTATAAAAGGACATCTCCTGCAGGGACCAAAGGGTGTGGACTGAAAAGGAGGTTGTATGTGTGACACAACCACCGAGTTAGGAGCCTTGAGATCAACTGTGACCTCCTATATTTGGGAAAGGTTCTTCCCCCAGAGGATGCTGGCACTGCCCAGGCTCCCCTGGGAATCGGTAGGGCCCCAAGGCTGCCCGAGTTCCAGGAGGGCTTGGACAGCGCTCCAGGGATGAGCAGGGTGGGATTTTGGGACTGTGCAGGGATAGGAGCTGGATCAATGATCCCTTTGGGTCCCTTCTACTCTGGATATTCTATGATTGTACAAGTCTCAATTCCACTCCTCCACAAACCCAAACTCTCTCCTCTGTCTAAACCTGCACTAACCAACTGTACCAGTGAGGCAGCAGCCAGTGAGTTCAGTTTGGGATATTAAAACCAAAAGCTTCATTAAAAACTGGTCCTGGCATACAGACTTCCCCAGGTGCATCCATCCCAAAGCCCTGGTAAAGAAATCCCTTCTTTAGCTGCAGTGCTGCCCACACCACAACCCCCCAGTGAATGCTCACACACAACCCCAAAGAGCCCCGTGTTCATTCCATGACTGTCTCGGCATTGTGCAGGAACACTTGCTGCTGTATCTGCCAGGGCAGGAGCTGCCTGTGCCAGCTGGCAGCTGCTTCCTTCCTCCGGCCTCCTCGGGGCACCACGGCTGCCAAGGCAGTGGTTTCTCAGCACCTGTACTCACAGAAACGCTTCCACCCTGCTAATGCAAACACACACAGACCTCGTGGGGCACATTTTGTCCACTTTTCCCAACAGCACGTTGCCAGCGCTTTGATCTCAAATGCAAATTCAGCTCAGATCCTTTTTCGGATCTGCTGCTACCCAGAAAAATCAGTGCCACCTAAAATCTCTCTGCAGATCTGTCAAGCTCAGCTATTTTAGCTGCACACTGCTCTTCATCCACCTTTCCACATGTGTGAACTGACTACCAGCTGGCCACTATCTCTGTATTAATCACCTTGAGCAAACATCTCAGCTTTTCACCACAGCTGCAACTGTCTGGTTAAAAATAGCCCAGATTCCAGCGTTCAGCCTGCACCTCATTGTGTGTTTGCTATGTGCTCCAATGGCAGCTCCTCCATCTCACGACTTGGTTCCTGAATTCCATTGTTTCAGTTTTGCTTTGGCCAAGGATGTGTCATCATTCATGAGCCCTGACAGTCCTTTTAAAATGAGGCAGCTTTTGGTGCCTACAGCTGATGCCAGTGAGAAGGAAGGAAGGAGCCATTGGGACATTGCTGCACACGTGGTCAGAGATTCTCTGAAAAAACCCACACTTTGGCTCCTGGGGGAGATTTGGGTTTCTCTGAGTGCTCTTTGCAGTGGAAAGTACTCACATGATTCCACAGAATTCATGTAATCACAGCATGGGTTGGGTGGGACCTTTAAAGATATCTCATTCTTGCTCTTCTATGGGCAGGGACACCTGCCACTGTCCCAGGTGCTCCCAGCCCTGTCCAGCCTGGCCTTGGGCACTGCCAGGGATCCAGGGGCAGCCACAGCTGCTCTGGGCACCTGTGCCAGGGCCTGCTCACACTCCCAGGGAACAATTTCTTCCATACATCTCACCTAAACTTACCCTAAAATTCAACATAACTCAGGCAAGGCCATTGCTCATTAAGTGTAACATTACCTTGATGAACTGCAAAGGGTGAATACATCTGAGGTAGGACTCTGATACTGAACAGGGAAAAGTGTGCTCATTCTGACAACAGCTACACTCAAACCTTCTTAATTATACCCTCAGCAGTAGCACAAACAATTATTCTATCACCTTCATTTTCACAGAATATTTAATAAGTCACTGGAGTGAGGGATTTCATTAGTATGTGGTTACTGCACAAAAGACACTGGGGACCATTTATTAGTGTAACCAGGAATCATTATAAAAACAAAAGTCACAACTTCTGCTAAGTCAAAGCAATGAATTTGCCTTCAGCTTCTTCTTACTTCTTTCATCATTTAGCCTGGCTCTCAGTTAATTGTGTGAGCAGTAATGGGGCAGCAGAGAGAGAAAATGGAACAGCACCTGCATTTCACAGCAGTGAACCTGCACAGCTCCCACTGCTTTACAAACCACGCACATGGGAATCCCTCCCTCCACACCACTCATAAGGAGAAGCCAAATCGCCCATCTCTTCATGCTGTGCATAAAAATATTTAGCAGACTATAAACTGTGTTACATAAAAGCCTGAGCCTCCCCTGGAGAGATTTCCAAATCACTGAGAAGATCCATGGGCTTTACAACAAAACCCACGTCAAGGAGATCAAAACCTCTGGCTTAGCAGAACTTTGTGTTACAGCATTTCAACAGATTGCCAGTTGGAAATAAAACTATGGGGAAAATGAGGAGACAAAACGAGCTCTGAGATTACACCAGAATGCACAGACTGAATTGCAGGAAAGGCTGGTAGTCAAGTGGATGAAGCAGAAGGCAGGTGAGGACGTCACTTGCTCTGATTTCATTTTCCAAATGAAAAATTAACTAAATGTGCAAGCTATCAGTATTTGTTTCCAAATTAGATACAGGGAAACTTATCCAAATCTTAGGCTGCAGAGACTATGATATTAAAGATTAAAAGTCTCCATTCAGGGGAATGTGCAGTTAGATCCTGAGAGAACACACAGCTGAGAATGTTCAGCTCTATCTGCCATAACCCTCCAGATGCTGAAAGAATCCTGGCTCATGCAGGATGTAAAATGCAAAAATCACCAATCATCCCCAGATTCAGCATTAATGTAGATAACCCAAGACCAGGCAAAGAAAGCTCACAATTTCTTACGTCTCCTCTGAGATTCAACAGGGTCCCAGGCCAAAGTGTGACCACCAACACACCTGGCTGCAGGAGTGCCCATCCCTGGAGGTGGCACTCAGTGCTCTGGGCTGGGGACAAGGTGGGGGTGGAGCACAGCTGGGACTCGATGGACTCTGAGGTCTTTTCCAGCCCAAAAGGTTCAGGGATTCTCAGCAGCAAGGCCACCCTATAATGGCACTGAGCATTCCCTCCTCCCTCTCTCTTCCCCAGAGACATCAGGATGCTGCCAGGAGAGGAGCAAAGCAGGGCTCTGTCTCCATGGATTGCTCCTCTGCAGAGAAAATGGAAGCAGAGGAGCTTTGTTCTGCCCTCACATTCCTCCACAGACACCCCCTGCAAAAGCAACGCCTGAGCAAATTTCCTTTCCACTGAGTGAAGAGCTGAGCTGATTTTGCCAGTGTACAGAGCAACATCTGTCCGTGCACAGCTGGCCCACTGCAGCAGAGCTGGGGGCTGCTGCTGCTGCTTCCAGGAGAATGCCTCAGAAACGCGAGGAATCCCATTTAAACTCAGAAACACTTGGCATGAACGTGCTCCCAACCCAGCCCAGCACTGGGCATCAGCCTAAAGCCACAAGCATTGCCTTGCAAAGTGACACTTGGCCAAAGTGACAACTTAATGCACAGCAAGGCCTGAACAATCCCTGAGCAAACTGATCCCGGTCTGTGAGTCAGCAGAGATGCCAGATGGTGATTTACACCGAGCAAACATTCTTTTCAAACCTTGGGTGGACAAGGCTGGCAGAGATATTTTTTTTTTTTAATGCATTGCTCTCCTTCCATGGATTTCAGATCTGGTCTGAGTTATTGAGGCACACAGTGTGTGTCCACTGCATCTACCCCATCACTGCCATTTAAAACCAATGTTTTCACTCCCATGAAAAGCAAAGCAATTCAGAGTTTTGGGATAAAAAAATACCCCACAGCTGACAGCAATAAAACTACATCCACTTTAAACGTTAAGAATAATACAAACCCAAAAATGTGTCCTCACAGTCATCCTTGACCTGTGCTGTGCTCAGAGGATTTAATCTCAGCTTTCATGACTCACCAAATTAAATTTCAGGAGGAAAAATGTAATCAAGCACTGACTTAATACATCTCTGTATTTTATGTATACCAAGGCAGACTGAAAACTTTGGACCAGCAAATTTTCTGGAGGAACCTTGACAGAACACAGTCTCCCACGCTCCATAAACAAAGTGACAGAGGCAGCTTCCCTTAGGGAGAGATGCATTCAAATAAAGCAGCACTTAGTATCAAATTGTCTCTCTGACAAGCCCTACAAGAAGTCAGGAAATTATAGTTCCTGTGCCTTGAAAACAGGTGATATCTGATGGCATCAATCAGAGCATGGGGGTGCAGGAAGACTTTCAGTGGTGTATTCAGAGCACTGATTCACCCCCTTCAGTTCCTCTGAGTGCACAGACAGCTGTGAGGATATTCTTATCCCACAGGCTGTTTTTCACTCTGACAAACTGAATCAGCTTATTTCACACAGAGGAAGGGATGGCAGCTTTTCTCCTCATCTCCCCTTTCCGAGGCTATGGCTCATCCCAGATTCCCTGGAGCTGCACTGAGCATTTTGGGAGCGGCAGCTGGAGGGTCAGGACTGAGCAGGAAGTGTCCCACAGCAACCTGACAGCTCAAAGCCCTCCTGGAGATCAGCTCAGCCTCTAAATCAGGGGGAGATTGGGTCCATCCACCTCCTGCACCGCCCTGGAATGTGGCAGCTCCTTCAGTGCCAGTGGCACCTGAGAGGGCTCCCAGGGACTGTGATGGGGGCAGCTGTGCTGGAAGGAAAAAGCTGGGAATCACACACTGGGAATTCTGAAATTCCCAGCAGGGCTTACCTCCATCTTCTGGAGTCTGCCTGTAGCATTTACTTAGAGCTTCAGTGCACAGTGAAACCTAAAATGGATTTGTTGTGTCATTGCCCAAGAAACTTACCAGCAATTTATAATCAGCCCATCACTCCCAACAGCGATTATCTGGAGTTTTGAATGATCCAGACCTTTCCCCTTATTTGTTTCAATGTTTTAGACTTTGCCTAGTAAGAAAACTTAAACATTCACCAAGGATTCTGCAATCTTCAGAACAAGAGAATTCTAGAATGAATCTACACTATAATCCCCAATTGTAAATGAGGTGTTGGATCCTGAGGAACTCTGAGTTTGCAGGATTTTGGGGTCAGGCAGGGAGTGCCCTGTTTGTGAAGGGCATTGCTGGTTCCACCACCATGGCATCCAAAGCCTTTAACCTTCCATACTCCAGGACCAGATTTCAAACCTGTCACACTTGTGAAAAAACATGAACACATAAATTAGCCCATGTTGTCTGAAAGACCATTTGCACTTGAAAACGATGAGAGAGCTGTGGCTATTTCCCAACAACCCCAGTGCAGGGAACAGAGGGATAAAGTTTCCCAGCCAAGTCAGAGCTGGAGCTGGTCAAGGGTGTCTGGTGCTGCCTGGCTGGCACCGAGCACCGAGGCATTCCTGACTCACTGGGCAGGCAATGCACCTCCAGCCTCTCCTGATCCCAGCATCCCAGCTTTCTGTTCTAACAGTCATGGCAAGGGAATTGGGAATATGTGCGTGGAACCACCAGCAAAGCTTCCCATTGCTGTTAAAAAACCAATTTCCAAAAGCAGGAGCTGCTCCGCTGCACCAGGTGAAGGCAAAAGCAAGTGAAGGGATCAGCACTGGCAGAACTAATCCCATCAGAGCTGCAGGACCTGCATTTCCCGGAACACCCACACAAAGGAAGGAAACTCACCATCCACCGAGCATTTGCACCACAATTCCTTCAGTGATGGCACTCCAGGTTAGCAGCACAACTCTGGGATTCTTTAAACACCTGTTGAACAGCCCGCGAAGAGCAGATCTGTAAGGTAGAAATGCTCCACACGACTTTCCAGAGATTTCAAGTTTAAAAATTTTAAATTAAAGGCAGAAACGAGCAAGTTCTCTAAAATGTCAGATGCCTTCCCCCTGTTATTGTCAGATCACAAGCGTGAGACAATTAAAGAGGATTCTCTGCCTGTCCCTGCCTTGCTGGGCTCTGCCCTGGCCCCACTCTGGTTCTCTCTCTGTCCCACTGCACGGTGGTCTCTGGTCTCTCTCTGTCTGAAGGAACTGAGATTGATCAGCCTGGAAAAGAGAAGGATGTGGTTGACCCAGCTGTGGCCTTCCAGTAGCTGAAGGAAAGATGGAGAGAGATCCTTTACAAGGGATGGAGGGACTGGACACAGGGAATGGCTTCACACTGACAGAGCAGGGATGGATGGGATGTTGGGAAGAAATTCTTCCCTGAGAGGGTGGGCAGGCCCTGGCACAGGTGCCCAGAGCAGCTGTGGCTGCCCCTGGATCCCTGGCAGTGCCCAAGGCAAGGCTGGAGCCAGCTGGGGCAGTGGAAGGTGTCCCTGCCCGTGGCAGGGGGTGGCACTGGATGAGCTTTAAGGTCCCTTCCAGCCCAAACCACGGTGGGGTTTACCTGTGCCTCGGTGGTTCTCTCCTCACCTGCTGCATCTTCACCTCCCCCAGGAACCTTTGCCGCATTTGTGACCAGGACAGGGCAGCAGAACTTCCCCTAAAGCCCTTTTCACCCCACACAGCCCAATAAAATCCCCTCCCCAAGCCCCAGGAGCTTCGGCCACAAAGGAACAAGTTCCTACAGGAAGCTCAAAAGGAAAAGGTTAAGGAGAAACATTGAGTTAAAAGTTTTATTCATTCAACATCTCACATTACAAATATTTAAAAATTATATGCATACTGGTATAAATAGTCATTTGCAAACTATTTAATAACATTAATTTTCACTAGCACTTCAACAAATGAACTCTTTAAAAAAAGTAACTTGTGTTATATAACTTAGAGTAGAACATACAAAAATATGAACTTAAACGTGAAAATGACTTTAATAAAAAATGAATTACCCTTATTTAAAATGCTATAATAAATACTACAACCTCCCCATACACAGTAAAAACTATATGGAAATTCAGCCAAGTAGTACAATTAACTGACATACTTAAATAACTTTTCCTTCTGATAATATGAGCAATACATTGGGGGAAAAACATATTAGGGATTAGTAAAAACTAGACACCCACTTGCTAAAAGTTTCACTTCCAAAAAATATAACAAAAAAATCTGATGAAAATTATAAAAACTAATTATACTTTAAAATTTAAAAATATAAAAAATAAAACAGCTGAATACAATATTGTCCCAATTCTTACAATGCTATCACAGTAGCTTTAAAATAAGATAATAAAATAAAGCAAATGACCAAAACGTTTTATTCCATTTTTTTTAAAAATAATCTCAAATTTACATTAGTAGAAAGATTGATTTCTGATTCTTTTCTTTAGAAACACCAGCAAGAAAGAGGATTTACTAGAACAGTAGAAAATGACATTTTTAAATGTCTGCAATTAAAAACAAAGAATTACACTGCAAAGATCTTCCAGAAGTCTGAAATAGGTATTGCACATAACTTGAAGTTAACTTGCCACAATCCATCACATTCAAGTTTTAAATCACCTTTGAACAGAAGGTTTGAACTCTTCAAAAACACAAGGGGTGAATTATCAAGTCTTTCCAACAGCATCCTTATAAAACGCTAAATTCAGTCACTGCAAGGTTGAAATTTGCATTCTGCAGAGGTCTGTGTATGGAGAAGTAGAGACTATACCAAAAAAGCACGGGTCAGTGGGGTTCCTTTACATATAAAATAATCAGAAACACTTTATTTTACATTGCAAAAATAACCATGGAATTACTCTGCCACTCCCCCGGGGAACGCCGCTGCTCATTAATGACACCCCCCCACCGGTAGCTAATTACACGTTAATGAGCCTGGGGCTACACGGTAACCCCAGAGAGCCCCGTGCCATCAGGAGGCTTGGCCAGCACTGGTGAAGCACAGAGTAATGGAGAGAATTGTTTATGCCCTGTAAATTGAAGTGTAACCAAAGGATCTGTAAACACGCTTGTCACACAATCACAAGTGAATATTAGTAGAATAACGATTTCTTACATTAGTCATGCATACTAACATTACATGCCTGCCACCTAGCAGGCTCTCTTTTATTCTTTAAATATAATTTAAAAGAGCAGACACGGTTCTGCATCAAACACCTAACATCGATTCTTTATTAATAATAAAAATGGCTAAACATTCACCAGAAACGTCTGCATTTGTGTATAATTTTTAAAAACTCAGTAAGAAGCGGTAGACAATTTTGATGGTTCTTGACTTTTAAATTTCTACACTATATTTATGCATTTAAATTTCATGGGTCTAAAGACAAGTGTCATTTGTCACTTTCATGCTTTTTCTTCTTTAATTCTCAACTTTACATATACTATTTCTTAAATTATATGTACACCAAATACCTGGTGCTGGGCTAAGATGTTTAAGCAACATGCTTTCTTTTCTCTGCAGATTCTAAAATAGCATTGCCAGTGCACAACATCCATAATTCAAAATGTATGCAGAGCACTGAAATGTATAAAAAGCAGAATATAAGAAAATAAAATTTATTAAAATTATTTATATTAAAAAATGAAGTATATGAAGATCTCTCAGTAATAAAAGTACAAAAAGCTACTCTTTGCAATATGAAAAATTGAGGTATTGCATAAAGAGATATCCCGTCAGTGAAAAGTGTGCCTAAAAATGCTCACTGTTGGAAAAACAAGATATACAAAAGTAGTGCATAACAAATATACATTATGTGCATGACAAAATAAGTTAGCTACAAAAACACTGTACCGAAATTCAGCAGGTCATGTACAAAGGGAAAAAATTATTATTCAAAGCTAGTTCTCAAACAGTGTTATTTTCTTGTAATGGAAACCCACCTCACCTGTTTGCTGGGTAGGATCGGCACAATAGCACACCCCAAGCCACCTACAAGCATTAAAAAAATGAAAGGAACATTCCAACTAGAATTATGTACTTCAGAGAAAAAAAAGTCCCTGACAATCTACACAAGAGCACTCTGCATTTGCATTACTGTTGTCAATATTTTCAGGGATTTCAGTAAAAGCAGCTCCCTTGCTATACTTGACTAATAGACAGCAAATGTCTCCATTTTGACCTTTGGAACTTGGTAAGGTATCAGTTCATTAAAGCCTGTATTGAACAGAAAAACTGCTTCTCATAAAGATAAGGGGGGCTGGGGGAAAGGGATGAGGGGGGCTTTGAAGGGAGCAGATGTTTTCCAAGCAGTGCCAGGGCAAATCTTTGGTTTGGGAGACTCTCGGGTGGTCCCAGGCCCCTGGGGCCGGGCAGAGATTGCCACAGAATCGCTTTGTTTGCACACTGCTACATCCTTGGTGGAGAAGTTGGCCAGGGCATTTAGTTCAAAAGTACTAAAAATAAATTTTCAGAACTACTCCTTCATTCATCTGTTTCAAACTAAACCCTCTGCACCCACTCGTCAGCGTTCGCTTCGCGTGTCCTGGGCTGATGCTTCTCAAGGCAGGACTGAGTCCCAATAAAGCCGGCGTTAATTAGCGGTGTTGGCACTTCCACCTGCGTGTCTTTATCTCCCCACAATTAGTTCTGAAGAGCTGGGATCTGAGCTGGAATTCTTTCTACAGGAAGAGTAAGAAAGGCATCTGCACACTTGCACCATTCCGTGCACAAAATTCGGCCAGCGGTGCAGAGCAGGATTTGGAAACTCCTTGGGTTCACGCCTTCTGTTACAGCTAAATTTGAGGGGATCGAAAACTGACTTTACAGCCAAGATGGGAAACCAGTAAGCAGCCAATTTGAGTTTGTGTGCCACAATGGAATAGCAAAACTCCAGTAAAAATCATTGATATCCTTGAGGTATCTTTAGGTTTTCTACTTTTTCACGTCAAAATGGAGAGCAAAGGCTGGCCCCTGATGAATGTTAGTATATTAGGATATAGAGTTATATATAGCCATCAAAAATAAAATCTATATATTTATCCTTCAGGAGAGGAAATGCCAGTTCACTAGTTGTCATTACTCTAGCTTTGGTAGGATATCTAGGGCTGTAACCAGACAATTGAGTTCTCGTAAAGAAAAAAAAGTGCACTCCCCCCTCAGTAGTAACTTTACTCAACTTTTACATTCAGGAATTCTTAAAATGTAATCATTTTGATGAAAATATAGTAAGCTCTGCCTATCTCGTTAGTAATTTGGATGTGGGTGGTAGCCAGAGGCACGGTCAGATACACACCGAGCTAAAATTTCAGCCTCAAAACCCTTAAAAGAGTTTAAAAGAAAAAAACAAACAAAAAAGATCATTATTATAGTGCTGCTTCAACTTTGCTCATGCATTTCTGTTGCTTTAAACATGCTCTTTCCTGTTGGTAGGTAAATGCTAACTTCATCTGTTGCTGGAAAAATCCAAAAACAAACAAAAAAAATAAAAAAGAGAGGCAAAAACAGGCTTCCCTGGGGGAAAAGTGTCAGAACAGACTGATAGTGTTATTGTTACACGGTTATTTAATAAAAGTATTATTATGTTCTTTATTAACAATAATTTAATTAAAAAACCAAAATACTCTATTGTTTCAATTCTTTCTCTTAATATTTTTTCTCTCCTCTAAGAAAACGTTGCAGGAAATTAAGTGTTCTCTCGGTAGTAAAGACAAGAGAATGCAACTCACTTGCAACATGTTATCGATACGAAAAGGAGTTCCCAATACAGTTTTCAATGACAAGATTCTATAAAATACCCATTATAGGTCATTCTTTCATTAGACTATTGTTAAATTACAGACTACTACAAAAGGACATGCTGTGAGTGAGGGGCGGGGTGGGGAGGAACAGAAGAGTGCACTTAATTGGAGGCCTGCAAATGAGCGATCCTTTAGTTCCAGCGGAATGAAATATGTCTCGGGCGGTCCCCTCCCTCCTTCACCAGGGGCTTGTGGAACTCCCTGCCGGCCCGGGAATGGATAGCAGCCCAGCAATATTCACAGTAATACTGCAGACACGTCACGTTAGCACAGAAGAACGGGGCGAACTTCCCGCCGCAGCGGGCGCCCTGACACTCGTCACACAGCTGATCGTCCAAGACATATGGCTTAACTTCCACCTGCAGCCACAAAACGAGACAGTTGGTCATTCTTCAGTGCAAATTATTAACCCCACCCCTGTGTTTTAGCAGGGCAGTTATGCAGTAGGGAATGCTAGAACCGAGATTTCCCCCTGATGACACCTGAAGGTGGCTGTTGAACACCCCAAATTCCAGGCACTTCAACACTTCTACCCCCTCTGATCCTTCAGAAAAAACCCAGAGATCAGTGCTGACCATCAGTCTGACACCTGCTGTCACTGATTTACAGAAAGGCTCAAACAATGTATTGACTGACACCAAAACTTCGAATAATTATGGGAGTTATTTTTGATGCCCAATTCAGCTCTGTCACTTTCAGGCAGGAATGGAAACTGTTTATACAACACTGTAACTGCTGATTAAATACGCACGTGTGTCTGAATTTCCAGTGTTAAGACAATTCATTTATTCTCTAAATAAACACTTCATTTCTGTATTTTTTCCATGGCTTAGTCCTCTCAGCAAAAGGAAATCCACCTGATCTTGTTGGGATCAAATGAGAGGCTTACCACGGGACTGATGCCCTCCTACGCTTGGCATTAAGGGCCAGGTGATGGGCAGGAATTCAGAACAGCAGAAATAAATATAGGTACAAGTTGCTGCCCTAGAAGGGTTTGTGAACCTTCTCTGAAGATCACTGAATGTGATGTTTTTACCAACATTTTCAAACACCCAGGCTGTGACTGGTATCTCTGCTGTTATCTCTGCATCTGGCCTGGGGCTGCTCCCCTCTGCACCTCACAGGCCTGGGACACACCTCAGGCAAATAAGGACATTCACAACTTGCTGGGTTTTTAAACCCACCCAATTTTATCACAGTCCAGACGGCACTGCAGTAGTCTGATGTCATTTTTGCTTACAGGACACATAAACTGCTCAGACAGAGCACAGCAGCCTTTTTAATGACCTGTTTTTCTCCTCTTTTAGTGCTCGAGTTGCATTTCCCAAAACCCTGCCCTGCCAACTCAGTCCATTTGTACAAGAGCAGAAGCAGGCAAATATTCCTAACACCACGTTCCCCATCCCCTAATCTGCTCTGCAGTGGGAGGTTGGGGATTTTTTGAGGAGTGCTGCCTTCTCCAAGTGCTAAAAGGACAAAGATGCCACACAGGCCTCCTTCAGGTGGGGATTCTGCTCCGTTCCCTCTGCTCAGCCACCTTCGGAGGCCAAACTGCAGCTCAGGTGTCCCTGTTGCATTAATTCTGAGTGTGACAGTGACTGCTCCCTGAGCTGGGCACAGAGGATTTCCCAGCTCCAGGGAAAGCCTCAGTTACAGCAGCTCCATCAGATCCACTCAGGGTGGGAGCCCCAGCCACTGAACCCTTCCTGTGCATTATCTAAGGGCACACCCTTGAGCAGCACCTCCTTGCCTAATTTTACAGGAAATCCCTTCTTGTTACTGGGTTTTTTTACTAATTTTATTTTTAGTTTTACAGAAAAACAGTATTAGAAAACTAAAAATAAATAGAACCTTAATAAAAACTAGTGTTGCTGTACTTTTGCCTCCCTCATGCACCCGATTTCTCATATAATGAATCCTCTCTGAGCATTATCTCCCCACACAAAAACTGCACCAAAAAAATGAGGAAATAGGGAGTGGGGGGAGAGAAGGAAGGGGAAATAGATTGCAAAATTTTTTTTCAGAGTTTACAAGTACTTACTTAAATTTGTAGTCCCACCAGCTTCAATGGACCTATTCACCCAAGTGTCTGCTTATGCAAGCACAAGTTGCACAAGGGCAGCCCAAATTATTTGTTCAAAGCTGTACAGAACTTATTTCAGAGCCAAGATTAGAACAAAGACATTCCAATTCACAGGCCCACAGTCAAATTGTTGTTACAATTCTTCTGCTTTATAACCAAAGCAGAAGTGAAAAGATAATGGGCTAATCAGCCAAGTTTGGAGGTTTTCCACTATATTAACTTTAAAATTAAGATCAGCAGTGACAGTCATGTAGGAAAAATGCAGAGACCAAGGATGAATTACAAGAGGAGATGTGAGCATCTGAGTTTCCCAAAACTGTAGTCTGAGTATCACTGTAACTGGCAGTTACATTTTAGAGAGATGAAGAGGGCAGAAAGCAAAGTGCTGATCCATTTGGCGTATTGCTCTAATTTAAAATAATAAGGAATACAATAATAAAGGAAAGAAATAAGCAAGCACAGCCTTTGCACAGGCTGTGGAGGGTGACTGCGAGGCTGCAGGGCACAGTAACAAGCTTACAAGGCATTTCCAGGATGCTCTTGGACGCCCAGCACACACTGGGGGGGTTCTGCCTCTTCTCCCAAAGGATGCAGAGCAGGAGTAAGAGCTGCCCCCTCCTTGGCAGGCACCTCCCTCCCTGCATCTCACAAACACCACAAATCCTTGCAGAGGGAGCATCTGAGGAGCGCAATATTTTTGGAAAAGGCCAAGGCAGCTGCCACACTTCCCACTACACTCAGCAACTCGAGAAAAGCCTTTTTCACAGTAACCTCCCACGTGCCAGCACCAGCAGCTCCCTACCACCCCGCATCCATCCCGTGCTGCATCTGAGAGGCACTAAAAATGGGATTAACCTGGTGTAACACTGCCAGCACACCTCTGAGGCAGGGAGGGCGTTTGCAGAGGAGCAGGGGGGAGCAGGCCTTACCCGTTTATCAATCTCTCCGTGCTGCAGCTGGACGAAGCGGGCGCTGATAGCAGCAATGTAGCTCTGTTGGTTGGAAAATGCCACCCGCCCGGCCCCCTTGGGGTACTTCAGCTCGGGGTCGGTGTCGATGCCGGCGTAGCAAACCCCTCCGTAGAGCCGGTCCATGATCATCGCCAGCTCCACTGCAGCACAAAGCAAAACCAAACAGGGCTCTAGGCCGGCTCCTTTCTCTCAAAGCACCGCCTCAGGATGGTTTGTGTCCCCCACTGTGTCACCACACTCAGTATTCCCTCGCTGCCAGGCTGGCTTCCCCCAGTGCTCCCCAAACCAGGCTGCACATCCAACATGCCCAGTGCTGCAGTGTGTACCTGCTCGTAAAGGCCGAGGAACACCACCAACAAAAATGGTTTTTCTTGGGTCAAGAGGCTGGGAACCATCCATAACAAAATCACTATCACTAAGGTTCCAAGGCCGGATCTGAACCTATGGACAAAAAGCCTGGTTTTTTTAACCATTCACAATTCAAAGTGTCTCAGTAATATAAATTACAACAGTGTCCTACAGAGAAGAAAACTTCTTACACAGCTGTACTTTCTAAACTCTACTTGTTCAGCAATCAGTTCTCAAAATGAAATGGTAATGAGCTCTCTTAAGACAGACCATTTGAGGATGCTAAATTTCATCACTTCCTTGTTACCCAAATTTCTGGGGAAAAAACCCCTCACCCTCTGCTCACACATTTACTTAATCATGACTGAGCTGTGCTGTTCAACCCCCCTGGTCACACAGATCTGCACTGCTCCTGTTGCCCCAGCCTTATCTCAGTGCAGCAGGCTCCAGAGTTGCCTGTTTAGCTCCTGTGCTGCTTTCTATTTGGTTACAGCTGGCCAAAATTTGAAGCACAGGACTAGAGCAGAATTCTCCCCAGCTATTCACGGAATTGTGTCAGCCCCCCAACCATTTGTATATTAATAATTTACAGTTCAATGCCATGGTATGTTTTGTATATTTTTTAGGATTTATCTGTTACACACAACACTCAGACAAATATGAATTCTACATGTTCATCATTAGCAAGCATGAAATACCTGTCTGGAAATACATCTTTTTCTGATAAAAATAAGCATTGTAACTAGACTAAAAAACTTTCTTATGTCTAGTTCATAAGCATTAAGTTGGTCTTTTCTCTTCTTAATTTGACACCTTAAAGAAATTTTAACATTAACATTCTGAAGACAGAACAAAACTGCATGTGAAGAGCCCAATTTGTGATTATCACCCAGGAATTGTGCAGGCCCTGACAATTCCACCTACCGGTTTGTCTTTGATAGTGGGGCTGGAAACACAGAGATAGAGCTTTCCATCTTCTTCAATGCATGCATCAATCAGTGCCTGCACAGAGCTTTCATCTTGGAACAGCAAAAATGCATATCCTGGCCAAGGGAAAACACAAACATCACTGCTGCTGTCTGTTTGTCTACAGGATCAGAATTTAACTCAGAATTAGGTTTGACATAACACTGCCACACAAGAGGGGAAAAGATTGAAGGTGCTCTCAGCACACATTTCCAACCCACAAGAGCTCTAGGTGTTCATCTAAGTGACAAATCCTTCCCAGCTGCTGTGGAAGGCATTTACTGCCATTAAAAAGCTGTTGCTACATGTACAACAACAGGGAAAAGAGGGAAAATGGAATAAAGTAAAATCAGGAAGCTAAGGAAGAATTCTTTTAGTGAATAATAACTGCAAAGCCATATTTGAAACTTCACCAGTTTAGAACAATCTCACGGATTAAATTCTTCTTTCCCCCTAAACATTGTGTCAGTGTCAGACCACAAAAAATTATTCTAAAATGCTCTCTTATTGGTTTGCAGTATTTACCTTTAGGAGGAAAATAAGATTTGCTCTCTGCCTTGTGTGGCCAGTCTACAATCAAAGGTCCAAAGCGCCGAAAACTTGCAGTGATCTCATCTGGAACAGGAGAGAAGGGAAAAGGCATGAGCTTAAAATAAATTTAACTTAAGGCATTTGAAAGACCCTAAATTCAGGTAGCTTCCTCCTATAAACAAACATTCTGTGACCCTCCAGGTTCAGCAGCTCCCTGCAGTGCTCAGTAGCTGATGGGGGGATCTTTGTGACAAGGCAGAACATCCTTATAAAACAAGACAGGCCAAAGCTCAAACTCTTCTTTTACTGATAATTATAAATAAAAGCTCATAACCCACTAATTCTCAGGAACTGAGCCACTGTATCTATACTGTTATAATTATCTACTGCTCTCATGTGTGACATGAAATCCAGGTTACCATGTCACAGCAGTGCATTAGAAGCTCCAACACAAAAAAAAAAGTGGGGATTAAAACAATTCTGTGATTAAGAAAAAAACTTTTCAGCTTTATTGTTGCATTTCTTCTAACCACTATGCCAGCAGGCTCATACAGACAGAACACAGATCTCTGGTGAAAGGAATCTTCACAACACCTGCACCTGACTTTTTAATTTTATTTTGGTAACAACTGCAGTATTCTGCCACCTGTATTTGTGTGATAAACCACCACAAACCCCTGGTGCCTCAGGATGCCCTGCAGAGATTCATTCCTGTCTGGGTTCTCACCATGCACAGGTCAGGAGCCACCACAGGACAAAAATCATTGCTGGAAACAACCTCAACGACACAGGAGCAACCAAACACAGAGCTAGGACTTGCTACCCCACACAGATCTTATAAAACTATGAGCAGCTCTTCCTGCTGCTGACTTCTGAGGCCTGTGCAATGACTGCAATGGATTTAGGAGTTTCCACAGGTGATATTGGCTCATTTAATTTTGCACTTTTGTGCTTTTCATCCTGCTGAATGTGTGGACGCGTGATTTCGTGATTTTGTTCTTTGGTGGCAGAACAACACCACGGCCTAAACTCACAGAAAGATCCATTTCCATATCAAAGCTTGGAGAACACCCATCCCCGAGCTGGCAGACAAAAGGCTCTGCCCTGGGTGGGGTTTTTACCTTCATCGATGTCCGGAGGCAGCCCCCCCACAAAGACCTTGCGGGAGTAGCGTTCCACGCGCTCCCCGTTCTGGTGGGAGAAGCAGTGGGGAGACCCCAACCCGCTGTGCAGGCTCTGATCCCCACGCCCATCATCCAGGAACCCATCCTCCATCGGGAACAGCGAGGACTGACCTGAAGAGGGGGTTGGAAAAAAAGAAAAACAGGGAAAAAAAACCATACTAACAGAACAAAGCGCACACTGTTGGAATAATTGGGGAAAATGCACCAGTTGCTGCATCAGCAGAACTGGGAGTGATTTGCCCTCTGAATGAGCAGTTATGTTCTCGATTTCATTGCACCCTTTCAGTTTCCAGCATCATCCAGCAGCTCAAATGCTTCATTTCAGAGGAAAGGTTCCTCCTCGTAACAAACCAGCATTTCTAACGGGTGCTCGAGCTGACTGCTTTCCATAATATTTTGTGTTTCCAATGAGGTTTCTTTTAAAAAGTATAAAGAGGGAAGGGAACAGCCAATTTGGTTTCTGGGGCTCTCACAATATCAAGCCATCCATTCCATTTTCCAGTGAACAGCTTCTTCCAGGGAATAGATATAATTTCAAGGTAAAAATGGGAAAACAAGAATTCTACCAGTTAAATATATCACACATTTAAACTACCTGATATCAAAATATATCATAAACCACCCACTAGTAAATAACAAAAATAATCTGAGGAAAACATTACACTGTCATCTACTGCAAAGACTGAAAATTTTGTCCCCCCTACAACTTCACTTCAGTGTTACAAGAGAGTTTTGTTAATGGCCTCACTCTAAGAGAAAATGTTGTAAAATGAGAAATGTTCCCCTTGCAGTCCAGCATCTTTCTATGACAATGGTTTATCAGAGAGTTCCTTAATAATATTTCTTTCAAATAAGGTTCTTTGTTGTAAATGCCACTGTATAATATCATAAATAGAGCACAGGAGTCCTTCTCTGCCATGAATTCCCTCTTTAATTCCAATATTCAAGAGCTACACAGCAAACTGAGACTTCTATTCATTTAAGGAACATTTTAGGAATAAATATATATAGGGAGAGTAAGTAATGAGGCGTGCTACAAGTTCTAGGACACATTTCCTTTTGTCTATGATGTGATACACTGTGTCTGTTTTTTCAGGACTCATCCCAATCTACCACAGCAATGCACTGGTGAGGTTAATTTATCCTGGTTTGGTTTCCTCCCCTTGAAAGAAATTGGTTTTAAAAAGGAAAACATCTTGAAAACAGAAAATCTGACCAAGATACAGACATTTTTTGTGACAAAAATCAAACAGCTAAGAAGCTGAATGGGAAAAAAAAAAGTAGTAAAATCCACAGTCCATAGAATTTCTATGAATAAAAAATGGAAGGCTCAGTCAGGTTGCCTTAGTTGAAATTTCAAGAATCTTTTACACACCTTTAATAAAAGTAACAGTCAAGTCTAATCAGGCCTCTCTCTGTAGCTGGGTGAACCTCATTCCTACTATGATAAAAATCTGTAATATTGTCTTCAACCTTGTTTTTCCCTAAGGAACTGCTGCACATGTGATTTGTTTCATCTCTTAAGACCCCAATCCTGCAGGTATTGTTGGGCAGGAGCAATTCCCAAACCTAACTCCCCTTTCCAGGCTGGAGAGCTCCACACACACTGAACCCAGCAGGTCAGACACTCACTGTATTTATGCTCCATCAGCACCCAAAATTCCCAACATAAACTCCTCCAGCACTGGCATTCATAACACACACACACACACACAAAAACACAGCAACACAGCCCCCCAGGGTCACAAACCATCCAGGTGATGTCCACTGTGATCATTTCAGCTCAGGTACTCCCTAATCCACTTAAAATGCTGATTTATGGCATGCAGACTATGTAAATGCATGTGAAACTGCTCCCTTATAAGCTTAAAGTTAGGACTTTGCCCTCTAGTAAAAACTGAATGTTATTTCTCCCATGAGACATTGTCAACATTAGAAAATTAAAGAGGAATATTGTTACCTCGCCTTCTCCCATATGTCCTTGCTGCATGTTAAATGAGAAAGAAAACAGCCTTTCAATCATTGTTATAAGGACCAGAAGACCTTGTTTTATTGCCTTTATACTGACTCAGTGATTCTCAAGCCTTTGCAGATCCAGGTCATTTAAAATAAGTGTTCACAAGCTGCCCCTCCCACCCCCATGGCCTCCTCAGCCCAGCTCTGTTACTTACTGATAAACCACGGTGACAGGAGCCTGACCAAGTGGATGTGGATAAACATCTCTCTCCCAAGAGACTTTTGGAAGCAATTTTAGCCCCCAATTTGCACATGTATTTATTTATTTGAGCTATTCCTGGGGGTGTAGCTATAAGCAAATGGATCTTTCCTCATGCACCAGGCTCTCCCTGCCTTGCCAAGCTCCAGAATATTCCAACACTGGTCTCCTGAGCAGTGGAGGAGAAGCCCTGACATAAGGAAAGGGAAAAACTGGTGTGACACTTTCTGTTTTGAAACCAGGTTGCTTTGCACAACCCAGGAAATCCTTGGTTCAATTCTGCCTGGCAAATAACCAGCTGAAAAACTGAAAAATCAAGGAGAAAATTGGGCCACTGAAGTCGCCTTCTGGACTCAGCAGTGTGTCCAACAGGATGGATTCTCTCACACTAACCCAGGACACTGTGCTGGAATAATTTGTTACCCACTCAATCCTACTTTTCATGTTTCAGAAGAAATCAATTCTACCCCTACAAACAACAGCATTTGCTGTGCTGGCTTGCAAGAACCCATTGTCAGAGCACGGCCAAACTTTCTAATCAAACTTGCACATTCTTTCTCTTTTAATCTCATTAAAATCTCTTTCTGAAATGAGGCCAACTGTTTTCAAAACTTGGATTCTTCCTGGCAAGTGCTGTGAGAAACTCTGAGCACATCATGTGTTTGATTTTGCTTCCCCATTCAAAATTGAGGCCGGCAATTAGTTTGAGCATTTAAATATTTGTAAACCACAACAATACAGGAGTCATTTCCTCTTTCCAAACAAAAATTGTATCAATCCAATTTACTTCATGATTATTTAACATCCATAAGATCATTTCACTCCTCTGGTAGAGACTCACAATTAACACCAAGAACACAAAATAATAAAACCCTGGGTCTTCAGACTGGAGCATATTCTTGAGGCAAAGGTTTTATGGGAGAATCTTAGGGCTTTTACAAGTATAATTTTTCCATGGTAATTTTGAATTTTGGAATGCAGGAGGCTGATACAGTCCTCAAAGGACAAATGTAAGGAAATGACAGAGCATCAGCAATTGCTGTGTCCCTGCCTGAGCCCAGCAGCCTTTGCACGTTTTGGAGCACATCAAGCACTCTCAAAGCCAGCTCTGCCTACAAAGCCAGAAAAATCCTGCTTGTGGTTTCTGAATTACTGACAAAACCACACAGCCTCCTTCTCTCTGTACACTCACTGCTGGCAACAGCACCCAGACACGACTGCACCGTGGATGTGAGAGCACAGCTTAGGCCAGGGGACTCCTACAGCCTCCCCACCTGAGGCACTCCAGACAAGAGGACTTTTCTCCTTTACCAGGACAAAAAACACCCCAAAAAAGCTCAGCCACCAGCTAGGAATTATTTCCAGTGCCAAATACTAGGTTTGGAGAACCAAATACTATGATTTTTTTCCTCTTCCTCTTCTTAATTTGCCTCTTGTTTTCAGCGTTTGCTTCACATCTAAGCCACAAAATACCAACATCTGACATTTCAAAACATTTCTCAGGAGCCACAGTTTATAAACTGGCCCAGCACAGCACAGATACAAACTTTCTCTGCTCCCTGCATGCAGGGTTCATCACACGCCATTAATTTCACACAATGTGAAACTCTGTGAAATACAAACAGCATTGAGGCAAGGAATGCTCTCTTGGCAGGCCAGGAAGGCAGCTGAGTCCCCCCTTCTGGCTTTCAGAAATTCAGATTAAGAGAAGGCTTTGCTACACCAGTACCCAGCTAAGCTGCTGCACAAATGAAGCCTTAAACTGCCACCAACACAGGAAAAGGTTTAATTTGTAGATCACAACACTTGCTCGTGCTTTGCTGAGAAATGAGACAACTGCAGCCTTGGTTTGGATTCCTCAAAGCTGCTTTTCCCTTCCCCATTTCTTCAGTGGTTCAGATAATTGCATAAAGGGCCCAAGATTTATTTATCTCGTGAGATAAATGAGCAAGAATTTTGCTACAAAACCTAAAAAATACAAAGTGTTCATGCAACTGGTTCAACTGCTCATTAATAACCAATGCAGAGATGTTTTGCCAATAAAATCAGCCTGAAATTTAAAATGCTATTAGCAGCTGCTTCAATTATTTTGTCCCTTCAGCCCTCCCTCCATTCTGTGTTGGAAATGAAGCCATAGAGAAAGTCAATGATCTTTTGCAAAAATCTGCTGCTTTTACTTTCATTTTAAGGAACATCAGGAATAAGCAACCCACTCAGATTTTTTTTGTCTTCTCCTCATTTGAGACACTTAATGGGCTCCTGGCCCCTTCCCTTTCTCCTTTCTTTTTTTAAAATTGATATATTCTGTGTCTATATCTCCAATTAAATGTGCTGAGCTCTCTTCACTCTGGAGGAAGCATCACAAAACCTGTCAGCACATTGGGTACAACCCCACAAACACATTCTGCTGAAAAACCCTGAAAAATGCTGCAGGGATCCTAAATCCCTCAAACCCCAAACCTGCTCCAAGTTTGTGCTGCACAAAGTGTGCCCAGGTTGGGCACCTGGTTCTTGCTGATTCCAGGTGTATTTTGTATTTATACCATCAGCAGGTGTTTGTTAAATATTTCATAAATGGAGAAAAGGTCTCAGAGGCCAGATTTTCTTTTTTTTTTTTTTTTTTTTTTTTTGAAGGGGTATAATAAGGTTTTATCTATTGTTGCTAACATTGGTGAACAGTTGTTTATGTTGGAAAGTAAATATGACCAATATCTGAGAGTTTCAGGCTTTTCACTGAAACTGGAAAGGTGATTTGGGGCCAGGCTGTCTTTTGTTTCCCTTAGGACTTAACTTACAGAAACAGAAGTATCAAAGTTCCACAGGATTATTTCTAAAAGTGAGCTGGATATCCTTGAATCTACCAGAGAAAACATTTTGACTTGCCTGAATTTTACTTTTAAATTCTAGAAAAATAACTGCAGCACAATCTGCTTTAGCCATTATACCAGCAGAGCTTTTTTCCTACATTTTTTACACTCAACTGTACTTTGCAATTATATCAAGATTGCCAATGCTGTGCATGAGACCATTACAAACATGAACTCTAATATTTTACTGCCTTTTCCCCCCAGTACTCTCTGAGGGCAGGCAGGGCTGGTTCCCACTCCAGAGGGAGATTTTATCATCACTTTGTGTTTCACAACACATCTCACACGGATCACATGTTTGCCACAGGTAAGAGGACATTTCACAAGAGGTTCTGTAAGGTCACCTCAAGCCCTGTTTCACCAGGGAACAAATTCAACATCTCCTTAACCAAACCAAGGGAAGTTAAGAAAATTCTAAAGAACATCTCTATTTAATGCATTTGTTTGTTTAATAGAGCTCATTTGTTTAAATGAGCTCTATTTAATTTAGAGACCCAAGCAGGGATTTTGCAGAGAGCTAGATACACTTTGTTAAATCAGAACATAGAAAATCTCATCTACCTGCACGTATTAAACACATAAATATTTCCTTCCATTTAATAGAGCCTTACAATTTAATTCTTAGGTGACATTTTCAGCTAGAAAGCAGAAAAAGTCAATGAAAAGTTGTGTTTGTCCTCAACTGGAGTGATGGGACAAGGGGGAATGGCCTCAAACTGACAGAGAGAAGGTTTAGATTAAATTCTGGGAAGAATTTAATCTTCTGTGAGGGTGGGGGGCCCTGGCACAGAGAAGCTGAAGCTGCCCCATCCCTGGAAGAGTCCAAAGCCAGGTTGGACAGGGTTGGAGCACCCTGGGGCAGTGGAAGGTGTCCCTGCCATGGGAGGGGGATGAAACTAAATTATTTTTAAAGTCCCTTCCAACCCAAACCACTCCGTGACTCTCAGGTTCTAAGGCAGGCAAAAAAAAAATTCTCTTTATTTATGCATTCCTTGATTTCAGTTCTAAAACACAAAAGGATCAGTCACCAATTCCAGGAGTGTTAACTGAAACATTTGCATGTGTGCAGAAACATTGCCCAGTTCAGGCACTTAATCTCATTCCAGGCAAATTATTCCAAGCACATGATGTGGAATTACTGCATGCTGACTGTGAAACAACAGTCCATGCATGGCACCAGCCCAGGACACCTGATCCAGGAGAAATTCTCTCAATACAGAATAAACTGAACAAAATGCTAACAAATCTGCACTGACAGTGAATGTATTCCATGTCAGAACTTTGCATTTTACAGTCCCAGCCATCTCTGACACTGTCAGATGAGATCCCTGTCCCAAAAATGATCTTCCAAACCCAGCCACTAAAAGGGAATATGAGAGATTCCCTTTTTTTGTGGATTTCAAGCACTACCAAACTTCAAAGAGTGAAAACTGTTCCAGTAATATTTTATTAATCTTAAAACAGACCTACAAAAATGAAGCAGCTCTGCATGTACATCTGAAGAATGTATATTTGACACATTTTCAGCAATGTCAAAGTCAGCATGAAACCAGCAAAGAAGCCTAAATTTTGCTGCCCAGTAAAACCAAGGATTAGCACCTTTGGAATTACTGATTCTGCAAAATTAAGCAGCAGAGTTGCCAAAACTTGTACTTTTCCTCTTAATTTACTTTTAAAGAAACACAATGTAAAAAGAGATTTTAAAAAAACATGTTAAAGGCAGCTCTACCTTATGTCCAAAATGTCCAAACAAATGCTGAAAAACAGGAGTATTATTGTAGATGCAAATATTATGCTTTATTTCAAGTAAAGCCAGATGCCTGAAGACAAGTATTTACCATTCCTTCTGTCAAGAACAGGAACAAAATGAAGTTTCTGTTATTCCATAGCACTCAAGTACAGGTCTGACTAGAATCTTTAATTTTCAATTCCAGGTCACTGTCACAAAACAACTGGCAGACAAAAAGCAAACAGGTTTCTTTCCTTCAGAAAGCCTGTGGAGAATCATCCTGCAAAATCCTTTGGTAAGTAACACTGTTTTACCTGTGATTATGTTGAATTAATTGGGTTCACATGGTAGAAAGGCAGAACCTGAGTGAGTGGCAGAAAGCAGATTCTCAGCATAATAGCTGCAAACAGGGAGTGTTGACAACTTCTACATCAAACAAGCAGGGCTGGAGAGAGGCTGAGAACACTGAAAGGAAAGTGACTGTTTCCAAGGCTTGTGCAAAGAGCTGCAAGGTTTTAGGGCTTTAATCTGCCCGAAGAAAATCTGCCCCACTGAGACATGGGGCAGTCACAGCCAGGAAAGAATTACCCTTGGGAAGAAGCCCCCACACTCTTCTCCCTTTCTGGAGACTTTCCAAAGGCACCTGGATGTGTCCCTGTGTCACCTGCTCCAGGTGAGCCTGCCTGGGCAGGGGTTGGGCTGGATGATCTCCAGAGGTCCCTTCCAGCCCCTGGGATCTCCTGATTCCCAGGCTGCAGGGGCAGGCAGGGACAGGAGGGAACATCCTGCTTCCAACCCTGCCACTCCAGCTCCAAACCCACCTCTGCTCTGCCAGGAGCCTGCCTTGGGCAGCTGAGCCCAAAAGCCCTGGACATGCTTCCAGAAATTACTGAATCCCAGAATCATTTGGGTGGGAAAAGGCCTCCAAGGCCATTGAGTCCAAGCTGTGACTGATCCCAATTTTGTCTCCCAGCCCAGAGCACTGAGTGCCACATCCAGGCCTTCCTTGGACCCCTCCAGGGATGGGCACTCCACAGTTCAAGCCTAAGGGTGAAGGGGAAATGGGATAAGAAAGGTTAACTCCTGAAACCCCAAATTCAGTGTGTGTGAGGGCTTTAAACCCAGCAGCAGTGTCACTGCTTTGCTGCTCTGTCACACCAATGGGGCCCCTGCACTGAAGGGACCTCCAGACAGGATTTTCCTCTATTTCCACAACCACTTAACCACTCCTGAAATGTGACAAACCCAATTCAGTCTCCTTCATCTCAAAACTACAGAAGCTTCAAAGGTAACTTTGAAGTTTCTTTCTCTCAAACAGCAGAACACAGAGAAATCTCCCAAACCAACCTGCTCCAAATCCTAGACACAGCTCCAGCTTTGTCTACCAGGGATCAATATTTATTCCTTAATTCCAATTATATTCCAGTGGGATACTGCAAATCAATTTAAGTGAGAGCTTTAAATATTGTATGTATTTGATTACAACTCTTCTCCAGGATCCCCCACAGGGTGTGAGATAAGAAACCAAAAGCAGAGGAGCAAATCATGGAGCACAACCAGCAGCTGGAGACTGGATGTACGTTGGAATTATACTGCATTTCAGGAGAGCAGGCACCCTGCTGCTCATGGCACTGAGCTTTATTTTATATTCATGTATGACTGCTGCAGAATAGACACCAAGTTATAAAAACATCCCATCTTTTGCCTCAATACATCTTCCAGTTTATGATATAGAATAATTGGCAGCATTTATCTTTTGAACACTTCAAGTATTACTGTATTCGCTTGAAAAATAAGAAATGAAAGGCAGAGTTTGCAGCTGGGAGAAGGAAAAGCATTACAGGAATCAGCTCAGCCACAAAACTACTTCAAATGTGGTAAGTTCATTAATGACAGAATTTCTGACAGGAGGAAAGGGATGTCATATGCTGAAAACTGCTAGATAAAATTTATCTTGTAAGTGACAAGAACAATTTACTGAACCTAGTAGAGAATTTATTGAACAACTTATGAGAAGGTGTAAAACCTTCCCAAATCTCTGCTGTCATGGTTTGTGCTCCTGGCCTCTTTATATGCAGCATTTCCCCCCAGGAGCTCTGGTATCTGCCCACCCCATCAGCAATTCCTGCACCAGGAATTCTGTCCAGGCTTTTTCCTGGATCACCTGCCTGTGACTTGCAAGAGCTGGATTTACACTGCAAGATCTAAACCTGCAGTTCCTTAAGTACAATAATAGGTTCAAAGCAACTTATTTTTGTCTGTGGAAGGAATGATCACAAGACAGCCTGGAATGCAACACAAGGCCTTGGTTCCTTTTTTAACCATCCTCTTAATTCACTCCCAAACAAGAAGGGAACAGGAACACAAGCAAGTCAACAGCAACCCATGAGGAAAGGCTGAGGAAGGTGGGATGTTCAGCCTGGAGAAGAGAAGGATCTGGGGTGACCTAACTGTGCCTGAAGGAGCCAACAAGACACATGAAGAGGGACAGTTTCCAAGGGATGGAGCTCCAGGACAAGGGGGAATGTTTTCCCACTGCCAGAGGGCAGGGCTGGATGGGATATTGGGAAGGAATTGTTCCCTGGCAGGGTGGGCAGGCCCTGGCACAGGTGCCCAGAGAAGCTGTGGCTGCCCCTGGATCCCTGGCAGTGTCCAAGGCCAGGCTGGACAGGGCTGGGAGCAACTGGGACAGTGGAAGGTGTCCCTGTCATGGCAGGGGTGGCACTGGATGGGCTTTAAGCTCCCTCCCCACCCATTCCATGGTTCTGGATGAAGCACACTCAAGTCCCTGTGCTAGAACATTTCCTCATTTTTCCAGTGAAGAGCACAGGTAGGACACTCATTTTCCAGTAACATCTGACAAAACTGTACTACACACTTCCTCACACCCAATCCAAATGGGAAGAGAAAATGAAAACATTATTTTAAAAGAATCCCCATTTCCCCTGCCTGGATTCAATAGTGCTGCACAGAACCAGGCACCAGCAGGATTTATATAAGTACATATTTATATAAGTATCCCCACATTCCATGCACAACATTTATCCTTTTCTCACACCCAATGTGAGTGCTGAGCTGGGATTCCTGCTAATGGGATTTCTGAGTAAAGCTGAAATACCACTCCCTGCACCTCATTTGACATGTGCCTGTGTGGAGGCAGCACGTCACTGCTGCACTCACCTGACAGCCCAACCATCACACTGCAGTGGAAAAAACCTGCCCTCCCAGCTAACCAATCTGCATTCCAACACACAAAGCATTAAGCCAAGGATGGATAAATCTACTCTAAAATGTGTTCTCAAAGTCACCTCAGCAATAGTTGTTATTATTCTAGCTAATGCTGGATTAAAATAAGTGGGTACTCAATAAAAAAATTTTATCTGCATCGTGATTCTTTCTTGAAGTATCTTAAATAATTGATGCAAGATTTAGATTTTAGTCACTCTTGGGTATAAGCAATGACTGCCCATGACAAAAGAAATTATGACTTTGTTAGGACCAAATTTTCCCCTTTTACACTCACACCTCAGCACTCACCTCCTTATTTTTGCTCAAAACTCATCCCTTTTCTCATTGCACCCATTTCTTCTTTAATTCCAGTTTTAAGAAAAGCACTTCAGGCTTTTCTTCCTGCTTCTTTTATGCCATTTCAAGGCTCACAAACATGACAGCAGAGATCATGCAAAACGTGGCTAACAAAAGACTCAAACGATTCAACATCAAGGCAAAAAGTGAACAAAGTGAGCAAAAAGCAAAAAGACAGGTAGTTTGAGCAGTTTGGGCAGGGAGGCAGGAGAGTTCAGTGTCTTCTAAAACAAGGAACAGACACCACTCATGAAATACAGCTCCAAATTAGAGGCAGCTTTGAAGATGATCCAGAATGGTCAGAGATTATCAAAGCAAGAATTCAGAAAAGAAAAAAAAAACCAAACCCAAAACAAAACCTATTTGGTGGACAGTGACATTAAACAAAGCAGAAGATTAAACACACTTCTTAAAAAAAAAAAAAAGGGATGGAATTAATTTCACGAGGCCACAAATATAAAAAAGAAAGCAAAAAAACCTTAGAAAGGTTTTAATCAGATTAGCAAGGCTGCTGTCACGGCATTCAGAACGATTTTGTTGGCTGTACCACTTCTGAAGATCAAATCACCGAGGTAGACATGAAAATATTCAGCCCTGTTTCAATGTTTTGCTGCGTTTTAAAGAGCTCCGACTGCCACATCATTTACAGCACATACATTCCAAGGAAATATCTTGTCTGAGAAGTATGAGAGGCATTTAATTTTCCATGCAGGCTTTGGAGATGGGACAGCATGGCAAGGGGCCTGGGAGAAATGATTGGACACAAAAACACAGGTCTGCTCCAGTGAACTGCACAGGAATCCTCACACTGACGCCCAAATTGGATTAAGATCAGAAAACCCTGGGATTTTTGTACTGCTCTGAGGTGGCAGAAAAAGGAATTTCCTGGTCTCAAGGGGTGGCACAGTGCTAAATGGCTCTGTTTTGGACAGAGCATAAATCAAGATTTCCCACCTCAAAATCCTGCAGGGGTGAAGTAAAACCAGAGTTGTTTGATGATTGATATGTGCTTTGTCAAAACCAGCATTTCTACAACAGACAGGTATTATCAGAAAGGTTCAGCTGCTCAGGAATTCTTGTCTGCCCCATCCCCTGACAGCCCCTGGAGATATTTATGGGGATTAATGGGATCCCCTCTGTCTTCCCTTCTCCAGACTGACCAGGCCCAGCTCCTGGAGTCTCTCCTCACTGGAGATCTTTCCTCCCTGTGCACTACCTAAAGGCCAATTCCCCTTTTTTCTTTTTTTTCTCCTTTTTTTTTTTGCAAGTTTCAGACATGATTTTATTCTTCCCAATCCACTTTTACCTTTCTAATCCTCACCAAATCCAGCTTCTCTTCTGAAGAATTTTGTTGAAGCCACAAACCCAAATGTCCATTTAAATGACTGGAAGTTTAGGAGGCAATGAGTGTAAAATCATACATTATGTATGGTTTGTATCCATTACTTCTGTGGCAGGGTCAAATCCAATCTGTGAATCTGATCTCAGTGGTTTTTAATAGAAGATTTTAGTCCCTTCCTTGTTGCTCAGGTGATTTCATTCTCTTACAAGACTGTTGGCTGTTTCTAAACAAAAGCTGTGATAAATTCCAAATATGGGAAAGGTGGGGAAAATTCAACAAACACTCCACCTAATTAAAAAATTAAAATATTGAGTATTGCCTCTAAATTTTGAATATTAGCTGCATTTGGAAAGAAAGTGGCCCTTGCTTGTTACTATTTTAGAAAATAGAAATAGCAAAAGTTGTAATACTTCTACTTTAACCCGCCTGAAATCAGTGGATTGCAACAGGAATGGGAACAGCTGGTTTCAAATAAAATCCCCACAAAATTTCCCCCATCCCAGCTCCCTCAGCATGGGCTGGGGTTCAGTGCTACTAGACCCAGTTCTGCAATATTTTGACATAGTGAAACAATTGATTTTCCTCTTAATTAACAGGCACTCAGGTCTGCAAATGCCATCAGCCCTTCCTGGCATAGGAGGTAAAATTCAGGAAGATCCTGAGAATGAAACATTCACACAGTAACTCATCAACAGTTTCCAAAGAAAATGATGGCAAACCTGGACAGCCTGAAAGGAAGGGTTTGTTCATTTTATTTAAAGCTGGATACATTAAAGAATTGCAAATGAGTAACCCTTAGGTTCTGGCCAAGGAGATCAACCCCAAAGTCTGAGGTGCAACCGCCACAGCAGCTGTAAAAAAACCTCACAATCTATTATTTTACATTTTAAAAGAGGTCAGATTTTGTCCTGGGCATATATAAAGGACCCTAAACTTCCCTAAAGACAACTGCCATTGACTCTCAGCAGGTTCTCATTAATATTCTGGATCACACAGAAACCCAAATGTCCCATTCCACTCCATTAATATAAATATGCTGCATAATCCATACAGCTTGGAAAAAACCAAGCAGTTCAGATTCTTACCCAATATTCAAAAAAGCCCTCAAAACTATTTGGATCCCTTTCATCAAAGCACATTTTATAAGGTTTACATATTTTCTTCAATTTTGCCATGGTTTTTCAGATTAATATTAAGGGGCTGATGATTTAAAAATACAGCTTGGTCTCTCTGCTTGCTCAGAGAAATCCTGAATGGTGCAACTTTGCAGCATTCTGGTTTTTCAAAATTAAAATTTAGGGCTGCTGTTCAACCTTACCCCATTCCTAACCCTTTCCTTTTGTGCAGAAGTGTGTTTAGTTTTTCAGACTGTGTCACAGCCACAGGATTCCTGCAGACACTGAGCTGTTCACACCCAGATTTTACAGGAGTGCTTTGCAGTGCTGGAAGCAGATGTCCTGGCCTGCTGCTTTCATCCGTCCCACCTTGCATCATTTCCAGGCAATAACCTGACATTCTGAACTGAAATATTGGATATTTCAGTAGCAAACCAGTCATAAAGCATTTAAAGACATTTCAGTGTCACTTAACAAGGAAATATTTAGTCAATCTACTACTATTACAGTAATGCTCAAATTGCCATCTGCAAGACCCAGATTCAAAAATCAGGCTCTGGATCCCAGGCTCAGCTCAGGGAGGCTGAGTTCATTGTAAAGAAGATGCAATTAAGTCTCCAGGGAAAGATTTCTGCAGGCTGACATTGGCTGTGCAGCACGCAGCACACTCACTGGGCTGGATAAAAATAACATATTGAAATGGCAGCTGCTCAGCAAAGGAAGAGGATTTGAGCAGGGATAAAAATATACCTTAAAAGAAGGGGAGAAAATGGTAAAATGCCTACTCAAAGCATTAAAAGGTAATGCTGAGTGTACTGAATTGCTGTAAGGTTCACCTTTTAACCTCATGCAGAAAATATTATTTATTTCATACAGCAAGACAACCTAAGAATGTAATTATTACTGACCTAAACAAATCCAAGGCTAGCACAGTTTAATCCCCTCAGTCACAAAGAACACACTATGGATGGACTTTGTTACATTTGGAAGAATTCCTACTTCTGATTCTATTACAGAATTCCCAGCCTGCTGCTCTGAACATATAATTTAAAGATGGAAATGATGTCCCAGAGACAGCAGGTTCCAAACTGTGACTGATGTCTATTACCATGCCCATTCTCCCAGTTGTTCTGAAGGGGTATTTTACACAGTTCCTCTTTCTCTGGCAGTCCATGACAATATGAAGGGGGTGCTGTCAGTGTTACACACTAAACTCATGCTGAGGCAGGATTAAACCTCTCACAAGATAGCAGTGAGACCTATTAGATCATCTGAATTATTTCCATGCCATTCTGAGCTTGCTCTCCACAGTATGTTTTATTACTGTCTTGCCCAGGCTATTTTTAAGTCTCAAACCCAGAAGCTTTTCCTTTCTGAGAGTATCCAACTTTAGTTCAAAGCACTGCATGCACTGATTAACCCATTTAAAATGCAAACCGAAAAACTTCTTATGGAGCTGCTGCTGATTTAAATGCAGGTGTTTGAAACAGCAAACAAGATTTGAGCTGACAGCCATAATTTGTCCTATTTAAAGATTTCTATATCCGAGATTTAAATAAAGATGGGGCAAGAAAAGAGAAAACACGAGACAGGATCTGTGCTAGCAGATGGAAAATAAACACAATGGGCTCGTGATCACCAGCCCCACTCCAGGCCTGATGTGGAATGTTTTGTCCCAGCAGTTTCCAGTTTTTTTCCAGCTGTATCAGTTGGTTTAACTAAAGGTATTTCCTCTCCTTGCAGACCCCACCCTAGGCAGGGATGATCTCTGCAGTTAGCACGGCCGGCGGATGCTGGGTTGAATAAAGATCCATTCCTTAAATACCCGACAGGAATTAAGTCACTGAGTGCTGTGCCAGAGCAGCACAGCCAAATTCAGGCACTGCACACTTTTCTGGAAGCAAAGTTCATGTTCTTGCTGAGGAGATCCTTGAAAAATGAGGCTTCACAACAAAGAATTTTATGGAGAGTCACTTAAATGTCTCATCCGGGCTTTGAGGCTTTTTTCTGTACAGTTATATAACAGTGAAACAGAATAATTCACAAGGAATCTAAGCCAGCCCAGGACCTGACTGCTGTCCCTGTGTCTCAATCAGTGTGAGACAAGGCACACAGAACTTTGGAGAAGCCACAGATGACTTTGTAGAGGGGATTAACACTCAGGCTAAAGCAGGAATTAATGCGTGTCAGAACTATTTGTATTCCTTGCTGACATACTTATTCCATTACTCTTAAAACATGCTAAGCACTCAAAAAGAAATATTTCAACTGCAAAGAACCTTTTCAAAGCATTTAAACTAAACATCAAGCTGCTTTCAGAAGTACCCTTGCTTAGCAGCTGACCATAAACACATATGAAGGTGACTTTGTTAAATTCAGATTTAAAGGGAGATTTTATTTGTCCCACGGCCACATCACCTTGGGCCAGGTTTCAGAGCTGTAACCTGGTTTGGGAGTGCCTGGCAGTTGGATAGAAAGTTTTGGGGCAAATCCCAGGTACTCAGTCAAGGAAGAACACCTTACCCTTGGTTCTACATGCAATTCTGGAGACATAGGATGTTGCCAAACAGAACATAAACCAAATAAAAGCTGTTAATACTTGGCATGAATAAAAACCTGGTCCCCATTGCATAAGGAGGGAAGGTATTTTGGGATTTTAATTCATTTGGCATGACTTTTATCCACATCAGGCTCTCCCTATCATTTCAACAGAGAAGTATTTTGTGGTGTTTCTCCCCACACTGAATTTCTGCACTGCTCTGGGGATGGGAAACTCGAGTTGCATTTCCAGACCACAGAGAAGGGAACAAACACAAGTTCTTGCCAGTTTATCAAAGGTTGGTCTTCTGAGCAAGAATCACTATTAAAACAAGTCAGATTTCATTACTACCACAAGCCTTGATATCAAAAGGAATTTACTTGCAGAAACCACAAGTGCAGGTTTGTTTTTTTTTTTAGTGGTCTCATGACTGGTAACAAAAGTGAGTGGTTAGATAAGAAGTGTGTGTGAGAATTTGACTACTCCACTCATACATGTAACCACTGAACTGCAATGGATTACTCATCCTACAGGACATGAAACTACAGCTCTGAATTGTTGACCATAAGCAGTTTTTATTCAGACAAAATTATGTGCAGACAATACTTTGAATACTTTGTAAGGTGAGGTATTTCCAAAGCACGACTACCTTTGCCAAAAAAACAAAAGGAAAAAAAAGAGATAAATCCCAAATCACTTCAATCTCCCTTTTCCTTTCCCAATGGTTCCAAAAATGTAAAAAAAAGACTAAATACTCTGTTTTTCTCAAAAGGACATGGGTAAACCTTATTCTTTCCCAAGACAGAAAAAACTATGATTTCAGCAAGAAAACCCTGTTAGGCAAAAAGTTACTTCTTGCTGAGCTGCACAGGATTCCTGAAGTTGATCAAAACCCCTGGCCAATAACACAACAGGTCAGCCTGTGTTTGTGTTCTGCACTGCTCTGGACAAGCACAGACACCCTCAGTGCTCCTGTGCTGAAACTGCTTCATTCACACAGCTAAAAAAAGCCATCAGGTGCACAAGAGAAATTCCCTTTTCCTACCCAAAACTGCAGTCTCTTATTTTCAGTAAGCCCCTCTCCCCAGTTATTTGCTGCAGGAAATAGTCTCTGTCTAAATTTACCTTTCAGTGAATCATTTTCAGCCCTCATTATGTCAATTAGGGAGTTCTCCAGTGAGTGCATGTCAAAAGTCCTCGTGCGATCCTGCAAGGAAACACAAACAGAGCCAGGGTTAAACACGAGCACCTCAAACACAAAAACTTCCAATTTCTTCTACATAACCACTGCAGAATTAAGCAAAAACCACATAGCAAAGGAGAGAGGAATATTACAAATTTCCTCTGATAGAGGAATATTAAAAATTACAATATTATTAAATATGAATCTGATCTATAATAATTTAATCATAACCAATGAAGTCTAACACCAAATATTTCTCCTTCTTATTAACCAAAGCCATCATTTTACATGTGCCCAGGTCAGACTTTCTCAACCAAACAATAAATTCCATATAGTACAAATCTGATATGATAGAAGCAAAACACAATGTAAAATACCCTGGCATTGCTTTAATTTAATTGGCAAATTCAAAATAACTGAAATTTCTTGTAATTTCTGAAATCTTTACAGTAAGGTAAAAGTGCAGTAAAAGGTGTTGTAAAAGGTTCCAAAAGGAGGCAGAAAATCACTCTAATTCCCAATATTATTCACACAGCCACGCTTTCTGTGTATTTATACATTTGGACTTGGATAGAATTTTATACAATTACACTAATCCACCCTGATTTTAATTTTTTTTCTGTCCAAGAAGGTCTCTACCATCAGCTTTAAAAATTTTATTTCATTCCTGTTCTAAGGAATCCCCTCTGAACTGAGCTCAAGGATTGGGAAGTTTCTGTTCAAACAAGAAACAGAAATTTTGGACACTTTTGCTCTTGACTCCTTCTCCACAACTCTTGTTATTCCAGCACTCAGTGTGTTTTTTGTCCCTAACACTGGCTGTGAAGCTGAAATTTCTCCAAAGCACACAGATCCAGCTTGGAATATTTTTAAAGGCAGTGGTGAGTTATAAAGTGCTTTATTTCAGTGCTGAAGCAGCAGTGATTGTGTGTTGCAAGGGCCGTTCCTGGTTTCACTGATCCCTCATTCTGGACTTTAAATACCTCAAACTATTCCAAGAGCAGGAACTCACCAGCTCCTGATCCATTTCCAAGTTGTAAATTACATTCTGATCACTAAAAAATACCATTTTTCAATCGAATTTCCTGGTATTTTTCCTCTCTTCAGAACAGTTTATTACTGAGACAGAACAGGCCACGTATTCCAACCCGGATGTGCTGTGTCTCAAATAGCATTAAAAAGGCCAGAGTTTGGAACCAGTTCCTTTATTAAGTCTAGCAAATATCAAATTTGCTATAAAAAGCACAGCACTGCCCTGTCTCCCCACAGGATTGATTTCCATGGTCATTTCTATTACAAGATAATTGAGGCACCTTAGAGAAAATATCAGGAACATTCAAATCCTTAAATTTTGTGTTTTTCTTTCATAGATTTCCTACAGTTTTCTGCCTGTCCTATCAGATTTAAATTATTGGTTTGGTTTAAACATTGCTACTTCTTACCTATTTCAAAGTCTATTTACATTAAAATCCCTTAGCAGGAGTGAGTACAAGCCCTCAGGTTTTGAATCCATTAGGATCCAACAGTTGAGTAACTCAGGAATGGATATTAAAAGGCAACCTCTGCATTTCCAGCAGTCCTCACAAAATGACAAAAAAAAGCCTAAAACACAGGTGGGAGCATTTACTGTAAACCTGATGTCCCTCAGCAGCTTCTCCTTCCTGAATTCTTGTGTTAACCTCAAGCCCACCCCATGAACAGCTACAAAACTCGAATTTCACAAAGTGCAGAACCTCAGTAATTCCAAATCTTTGTGGAATTGTGGCACTTCACATTTCAGTTGTGTGAGAGGCACAAAGGAAGTGACCCAGGCCAAGTAATTCCCAGTTTATTGAGCTGAGCACCTGAGCCTGAAGCAACTCTGTTCTCTCTAAAATATCTGTGTTATGTTGGCTGAGCTGGAGCAACAAAGGGCTTGCTGCAATGCTCATTTTTAATATTGAGAACAGAGAACTTAAACATTTGAAGGGAAAAAATGGAATTGAACTGGTTGGCTCACAAGGAAGTGCATTCTCCAATGCAAGCTTTTGGTGCTGAGGAATTTATTTTCCTTTTCAAGTGAACCACAAGCTGTCCCTTTTCCAGAGGTAGGTCCATAAGCTGCAAATCACACTTCAAACACTTTAAAACACAACCCTGAACAGTGATACAAGAGATTAACTGGTGATATTTCCCTCCCAGAAAAAGGAGGAATGGCCAAAACTTGGGATAGATAAGGAAGACTGTACATCCGCCCAGTGAAAAGATGTCAGCCTAAATAAAGACCAGCCAAGGTGCCAAACTCAGCTGGGTCACAGGTTTGCACACTGCTTATTTTTTAAAAGAATCCATTAATTTAGTTGGTTATTTGCCCTGACAGGCTGCACATTACTAGAGAAAGTCACCATTGGTAGTTTTGAGAATTTTTATACAAATTAAAGTCCTTTTTATAGTGAAACTCCTTTGAAAACAGCAGCACAGATTTCATCAGTCTTATCTTGCAAGATATTTTACCAGAACCACATCTGAAATATATCCATTTATTATGCACCTAAAGAAAAAAAAAGCCTGGTGAAGGTTAGTGGGAGTGGCCAAACCCCTGAAGAAATGTGTAAATCTGCATTTCATCCCAAAATCTCTAATTTCTAATAATCCATCTAAATAATAGCTGATCCATCTAATAGCTCTAATAATTAATCCAAGAATAGCTATAATAATCAAGATATTTATCACAATCTAATAGCTAAATGCAAGCTTTTCTCAGATACATATTACTTATAAAGCACATAAACCACACTGAACTTAGGAAAAAAATATTTTCTTTAAAAGATTTTGTGTAGAGAGAATTAATAACAATATGGTGATGGTTTTTAGGAAGCAATTCACCAAGTTACAGTGCTTTGGAGCTGGATTGCTGCTTTACACTTATTTATTGATAAAGAAAATATACAGGGGTAATGACTACCCTGGACTAAAGCAGAGTGTGTACAATTCAGTAACAAAATGTGGCAACCAGAGCCTGATATTATTTACCTGGATTCCAAAAGAACTTGGCTTTACACAAGTTTGTTTAGGGTGTCTAAAATGTTGGTTTATCAGAGGGCTCAAAGGCTACACAGTTTTACCCTTGGGAAACAGAACTGAAGCATACAGACATCAGGTAAACACGAGGCCACAATAAAAAATTTAAAAAAGAAAACCCAAACAAACAAAGCACAAAGCAGATTAAACAAACTAAAGCCACAAAACAACCAAAAAGAAAGAAATCAACCTGCAGGCTTAATACATGACTATGTTGAAAATTTCAGCCAACATTCCAGAAGAGATTCATTGAACATAATTTGAAATAAGCAGAGCAGTTTGCACAATGTACAAGAGGTGACAGCCTGCACATCTGGTGAAAAATGAGTTCTTGAGTCTGTAAAAGTCTACAATAATCAACAAACCATTTGTGAACTCTACCCTGGCCATCTCTGCCTACAAAACAATTAAATTCTAAAGCCTATTCCAACTTTATTTTTCATCCCTATTTATATTTCATCCCTAAAAGAAAGTCACTTGGTGCATAACATGTATGATATACACTGGGTCATCCTCCCATGCAAAAGAAATTCCACGGGAATTTTTCCTGCACAGGAAGATCATACTTTGAATTTTAAAATCCCGTGCATTAATTGTCCTGCACATCAGAAAAATGCACATTTAATTTAACTATTAGCTCTTTATAGAGTCACTATATTTAGTCTGCACCCACAGCATTACCATCACTTGAATAATTTAATTAAGATGCCAGAACACTTCCCAGAATGGGCCTTCCAGTGGTAAATCCAAATTTCACCAAAAAATCAACGTTTGAACACTTGCTGGTAGCTAAGGCTGGGCCTGATCTCTTAAAATAAGGTTGATGTGAAGTCCAAGGCCTCAATAATAATGCAAAAGATGTCACTGCATTAAGCAGTTTATTGATCAGCATTTATTGAGTAGGTGTAGTTGTAAAAGAGGGGCTTGTTTTAAGACATTTAAATCTTTGTCCAACCAGAACATTTGTGCAAATCAAAAACCTCACAAGTACATTTGTACCTTAATTACAGGAGAAGCCTGAAACTTTCTGAAACCCTGTTCCCATTTCCCACAGCTCCAAAGCCACGTGTCTCAGGCACAGGGGAGCCAGTATCACCAAATTTATCATCATAAATACAAGTTTCACATTTCTCTTTCAATTGCAACACAAATTTGGACTGAATTTTGCTTCTGGGGAAGCTTCTCCTCCTTCCCAGCACCCTGCAAATGCTGTATTCCAGCTCCCAGTCCAGTATCCAGTGAATTAAAGGCTTTGAATAAACAGGTTTTTCCTGAAAGGATGTTGCTGTATTCTGCCCAGATCATCTTTTATAGCTTCACCAGGGAACAATAAGAAAGAGCTGGAAAAATGAAGTGGCACGAAACACAAAGTTTAGTCCAACTTTTTAAGTGCTAGAAATGACAAACCTTTACTGGAAATGTTTGTAACATGAGTGGTTCTATTTTAGCTGCACATTAAGTTTATCATGCATCTTCCACAATGATTTTCCACAATATCTTGCATTCTCACTCTTTGCTGGGCTGCAACTTTCAAAGCAAAATGTTAATAAGAGTACTCCTTTTAATCTAAGGAAAAAGACAAACATAATTCAAATAGCTTCTTAACAAAAGCTCTCTTTAAACAGAAACCCTGAGGTCAAAAACACACAGGAGGGCCAAAGCCCAAGTATGAACGTCAGTAGTAAGTTTATAAAACAAGAACAGTGTTAACTTCCACAGCACTTAACTTGTGCATGTCATACCACATTAGAGTGCTGCTAATCCCACAGATCAGTAGCTGTGGGGAACAGCACACAAAACACTAATTACTGCACAGCTGATGGAGTTACACAAAAATGGGGGAATGGGTTTAAAAACCCAGCTTCAAGGATTTGCTCTGTTTTCAAATGATGCCTTGAAATTATTGGGAATAATTGCTGTTGCTAGAATAAAAAAATTAAATTCTGCAAAACAAATAAGCTCTTTTTGTGCAGCCAACCATCGTGAGTTATGAAAAGGTTCCTCAAACACAAATATTAAGACAAAGAGGAGCGGTAAAGAAATTTATTTGCAAGATCCCTTCAAGAGGAAAGTTTGGCAAACCAACTCAAGAGGCTATTTTTTTAATTCCAGCTCCCTGTGAATTTGTTTAATGCACTTATTAAATCAGGCCATTTCTATGGGCAAACAAATGCTGACGTAGAGGTCGGAATTCAAACACGTTTTGTAATCACGAATGTGTTTTCTCAAACATTCCATATCTGCCTGGGGGAAGAGCAAGTCTCCCTGGCACAGGCCCTGGCTGGATTTGGAAGGGGTTATATACCTGGAAACCAGCCACTGGGGAAGAAAGGAAAAAACATTTTGAACAAGTGGATACAATGAACTGCTCTCATGTACAAAATTCTTTGAAATGGGCAGTTATTTTCGAGCCTGATTCCGGGAAGAAACACAAATTCTTTTAAAGCATTTTTACAGAAAGCTGAGCACTATTGCTTCACTTGCTTGTGCCTTCAGAGAGCCATTTAAAAAATATCATCACGCACTGAAGATGAGATCTGGAAAGCTGGAAATGCCTATCAAAGCAAGATTTATGCATTGCATAACAGGCAGGATGTTCCACTCATGAGGAAGTGCAAGTACACAGCCAAAGGAAAGCCAAAACAATCTTGAAGGCAGCACTGCCGTGAAACGCAATTACTGAGCACCAAGTTTGTCAGGGCTGCTGGGAGAGAAGGACAAGGAATTATTCTTAAAAATCACTAACTTGGTAAGGTGCCACAGTCACACTCAAAGCATTTTCATATATTATTTCTCATGGAAGGCTGTGAGAGCCAAAAGACTGCGTTTTTTGCTTTTTAATTTGAATTCAGGAACCATTTTTTCATTTGGAGACCATTTCCTTTTCAAACGAACACACAAAGAACAATGGCTTTTCTCTTTTCAAAAGATCTTTGAAGGGGGGAGCCTGCCCAGTGGCTAAAGTACAACATCAAAACTTAATTTCATTAACAGATCTGGTTAAGTCTTCTCTGACCTTGCTGCCAGTTCCCTCCCTGCAAGAGGTTCCTACAGACAGGGTCGTTTGGGAATTGCAGGAGACAGGATTCCAAATGCAAACCACTTAGAGCAGAGAGCACAGGGTTTGCATGCAGCTCTCAGTGCCAAGGCAAGGCATCATCAAATTGCAAGGTTATCAAACTGATCACCACAGTATTTTCCTTTCATCTGCACCATTTGGAGCACCCATTTCATCCCATGGGATGGGCAGGGATGTTTGAAGGGAGCAGGCGTTCACGTCAGCGTCTTACAGGGAAATTATGTGACGCCATCCTCTCCAAAGAGGAAAAGAGCTCCTAGTCCTGGTCACCCCAAGATTTCCATCAAAACACAGCCAGAATCCTATGTGCCACCAGGCTCTGGAATAGACACAACCTCTGAGGAAAAGAAAAAAGAAAGCAATCCCCAAATATTTGCAATTGCTGGTTTACATTTTGCCTTCTGAAGAAACTCATTTTCACTAGATTGCAGCACCCCTTGTTAATGATTTAAGCAGCAAAACATAAATATTAAATGAAAGGGATTGTTGTATCAAATTACTCCATTATGTTGCTGCAGCAAAGACAGCTTTCAATTATTTCCTAAACAGGAATCTAAGAAGATTCCAGTAACAAAATAGCCTTGTCCAGTACATGATTGCATCAGCAAGGATACTTCGGGGGCAGAGAGAGAGAGAAAGAGAGAGATGCATGAACACAAATATGTAATAAGCAAAATTCTGCTTTGAGTCAGGAATAGAATCAGCATAGTCAAGAAAAAAAATAAAAAGACATCAAAGGTCAAATTTTACATCATTTGTTTCCAGCAATTCAAAAATTCACTGTGCTTTCAACTCAGCTAAAGTGACCAAAAGAGCGAAAGATTTTACACAAAATAAAAAAAAGTTGTCCAAGATGGCTTCAAAATTAATCAGCATCTTTCTAGGGCTGCAGTGCTGAAGTCCTGCCCTGCTGCCCTGCCCTTTCCCTCACCAAAGTGATGGTAACAGACTGGAGAGCACTTCCCTCCACACTTTCCTCTTCCTGGCATGAAGGACTGTCAGACTTGGTCTTGACATGTACAGCTTCTTCAGAGTGTTTATGTAAACAGACACCAACATGCTACACCAAAATGATTTCTTTACCATGATCAAACTACACGTGTCTGCTATTCTGTGTCTGGAACACCATCCAGAAGTCAAGGTTGACTTTGCCAGTTTCCTGAAATTTCCTTGATGCCAATCCAAGCACATTGCTCTGCCTGTGTATATATTTGGGGCTTACACACAGCAGCAAGGACACACTTGATCTCATTCTGTCACTCTCAACATCAGCTACGTGTCAGGGTACAGAGTGAATCAAACCGTGAGCCAAGGCTCGCTGCAGTGAGGCTGAAAAAAGACCAGCTCCAGCTGGGTCCCTTTTTCTAATGGTTTCACTGGATAAATAGAGTATGCTGGACACAGCTTCATTATATTCATTATAAATCCTGACATTAAAATCAATTATTACTCTGCTTTCTAAATTTGGAAGGGCTCTACCTGATAGTGAACCAGTCCGTAGCACTGCAGTAGGAAAAAAAAGGCTCTGAAGGAAAGTTATTGCCAGCAGCTGCTGTGCTGTCAGCAGGGCCTGCACACCACCAAAAACCTGCAATCTGCAAAGAACCCAACTATCTCCACATCCACAAAGTCACTGTTAAGTGTATTTCTGTTTCTTTCCATCGTGAGACACATTGCACAGTTTGTATCTTTGAAATTGTATTTAAGTAGGTCACCCCGGTTCTTGCAGCATGGCAAGAAATACTGCAATCACGTTGAGAATTTTACTTTTGCCCTCGTTTGAAGAGCTTGAAAAACAACCCTGGAAATGTGAAAGAACTCTTGGGTCTTTTAATTCACCCTAAAGGAGTTTACAAAAGGCGCACACACACATAAAAGCTGGGTTTAACTGGTGGTCAGATGAAAAGAAGGGGACTTCTGGTTTAATTCCTACTGCAAATTAGGTTCAACATTATACAGTTCCTTTCAAATTCATAACAAGTCAGCCCAGAAGGAGAGGCTGAGCTGCCAGACAACCTGCCTCCTGCCAGGAGAAGGCCACAGCAAAATATAGGAGACCACCAACTGATCTCATCCACATCTATTTTTAGTGCTGATTTAATGGCCTGTAACCAAAATTTGCTGCCATTCCTGAGGAGAACAAACTGCACTGATTACCATTATTTGTAGAAAGCAAAGTTTCCCCCAAAAATGCTACAAAAATTATGTTGCACTGCAAGCCCATGTGATACTGTAAAACCAAATAAAATCACTCCATACTTTTTCTCAGATGTGGTACACTGCTGAATGCCTTCAAAGGCCTCAGATCTCTCATACTCCACCAGGCACTTTTTTTTTCCTTTTTCCTCTTTGTTGAAATACTTGTCAGTGAATTTCTCCATTGGCTATTTCTGTGTCTAAGTGTTATGCTGAAGCAAAGTGGCCAATACAGATGGCTGGTGTGCAATAGATATTTATGACCATCACTGTTAAAAAACTCCCATGAATCACAGCTTGGAGGATCATTCCCATTATGACATTTTGAGTTAGCCATATGGTTTTTTTCAGTTGCAAGCACAGAAATCCCACAACCAGGGCATTTTAATGCTCTTTGGGGAGGTTTGGGTTTTTGGTGGTTTTTTTTTGTTTTTATGGATACAACAGAGTGCACTCACCTGAAAAGGAAAAATGTTGTCAGCTCTGTTCAAGCTGTCATCCATCCAGGATTTGGGAGCGAAGGCCGAGCTGGGTCGTGCATACTTCTGCAGCTGGATATGATTACTTGCAAAATTCTTCTTTAAGGGCGAGATGGAGTTCAAGGGGGTGATCCCTCCGTTCAGTCCCCGGCGGTGGTCTCGGCCCTGGGACCCTCCCCAGCCCCCGTACCCGCCGCCGCCGGGGCTCCAGGAGGACGGGGTGGGCGATGGGCTTTGGTAGCTGCTCCACGGAGAAGGTGGCTTGTTAAGATTATTGGCCAAATGAGGCAACTGATTAAAAGCAGCATTTCTGTGTGTGAATGGAGGTGGGTGAGGACTTGCAGGAGACCTCCTCTGTTGCTGATGCTGATTGTGATGATGCTGGAAATGGGGGTGATGAGGGTGGTGCTGAGAGAGGGGTCCGATCTGGGGGGAAAAGCTACCACCAAAGCCAGGGCTGACGTGATGTGGGAAATTCTGAAACAGCAGAGCACCATTATTAGCTGAGGCAGTAGGGACCCCTCCCTGGTGGAAAAAACTTGCATCTTCATTGATTATTGTAGAAGAAGAAGGAGCAATAGCCGCAGACCAGTTACTAAAACCAGTCAGAGAGGATGCGGTGGATGTCAAGGGCTGTGTCGAAGTACCGAGCCCCGAAGCCTCTTGGTAATCAAATCCTGTTAAAACCGGCGATTCTATTCTTATTTTCTCCTTCCCATTGCCATTCTCTGAAGAATTATCTCCCTGGTTTTCTTCAGTTTTAGCTTTCTCGGGTTCAGAGAGCATGCCTGCTTCCTGACTTTGACCAGGGGAAAGCTGCTGTTTTTCTAGGGACTCTTGCTTTTCCTGTTGCTGAGTTTTAGATTTTTCTGACCCCAGAATCTCATCCTGAATATTATGGGCAGCTGGAGCAGGAAAGAGCCAAGCTGACCCAGCACTACTGCCATTGGCAGCTGTGTTATTATTTATAAAAGCAGCAGGGCTGGGGGTTGCATTTTGATGATGGTGTGGAGGCTGCAGATGTGGATGAAATCTGACTGGAAAAGCTGACTTATTTCCAGTGTTGTTTTGCACTAACACTCCAAACCCGTAATCCCCCATTTATTATATTTAGGGTTTGAATCCTCCCTGTAAGAACAAGTTGATGTTTAGTGTTTAACTTGTCCTCTTGTGAGGCAAGATTAGCAAGTATCCTGGTTTTCGCTATATATTCCAGTGTCTCCCTCCACGCTATTTATTTCAGATTTGGATAAAGATGTTTGCTTTTTTTTTTTTCTTTTCTTTTTGCAAAAGATAGATCTCTTCAACTATTTCAATGTGTCAATTTGTGTCCGTTTCCTTCCTTTGGCCAGGAGGAAGGGAAAAATAAATCTTTGGTTCACAAAATAAGAGGTTTCCTTTTTCTAAAGGAAATGCACAGCAATGAGAGAATAAGCTTCTGGGAAATAAGGATAAAGAGATTCTAACTATCCTGTTTTTTTCCTCCTCAGCAGCCTTGACTCGCCCATAAATGAGTTAAGAGGGAAGAAAAAAAAATACAATGACGTCTGGTCCCTCAACCCCTTGGCAGCAAAAAATAGATTTAAATCTGGAATAATTTAATACATCTCTATAATCTAATATATATTTGTGTCCTGTTCAAAAAGAGTCTTTGCTGTGGACAAGGGAAAAATTTACCTCAGGATCTCAGCATTCAGAAGGGTGAAATGGGGGAGTGAGTTGCAGAAGAGGCTTTATCCCGTGCTGCTGGGTTTAACCTATTATATTTAGCAATAATATACACCGTGTGTGTGCGTGTGTGGTTGTTTAAAGGGGTAAGATCTTATCTCAGGAAATCAGTATTCTCTGTGTGTTGGGTGGGGAGTGAGTTGTGCAGAAGGGTGGATTCTTGATGCTGCTCCTTCTGGGCTGGGTTTCTGAGCTCGCCAGACTCGCTTCTTATTTATGATCCAATATTTGCGTGTCCTTCATATGAGTCCTGACTGTCCGCGGAGGAAGGTTTTCATCTCAGAAATCAGCGTTCACCGTTCGGGAAAGGGAAGGGAGGGGACAGCGAGTTGTGCAGGAGGAAGGGGAAGGAGGTTTTTTCTCGCTCTCTGCTGCCGGGAGGGTGTTTTGTGGTGCGGGGCTCGCCTCCTTCCCCGGGAATCGCGGCTCCCGCAGCCCAGCGAGCCCCCGGAACGCGCTCCCTCCTCAGGCACTCGGCATCCAGCGGGGCCGGGCTGTGGGTGCCCCGCGCGTCCCCCGCCCTCGCTCGAGCCGGGCAAGGCAGGAGGGGTTTTACCTCAGCAGCGCAGCAGCCTCCGGCAGGGAGGGGAAGGCGCGGCCGGCCGGGCTCCTCTCTCCCCCATGGAAGGTGTTTAAGCGGCTCTCCCGGGTCGCCCGGCGGGGTCGGGGCAGGCTCTGTCTCGGAGCGCAGCGCTCGGGGCTCCGGCGGCGGCGGCTCGGGGCGCTCCCTGCCCTGCGGCGGCTCGGCTGGGCTGCGGCCGGGCCGTGCCCCTCATGTACCGGCCGCACCGGGGGGGTCTCCGCGGGCTCGATGCTGCCGGGGAGCTGGAAGGACGAGGCGATCGACAGCTTTCGGTAGCCGGCGACGTGTCCCCGGCGCGCAGCCCCCGCTGCCGCCGCCTCGTTTTGCGTCTTTTTCCGTGTGTTTTTTCTGCCGCCTTCCCCGCCCCCCACCCCCCCGGCGGCCGCCGCAGCCGGTGCCTCGCTGGTCCCCGCGCGGCCGCTGCCCAGCCCGTGCCGCCCGGACCGAGCGGCCGCACCAAATGACAACCAGCTGGCGGGGGCCGCGCGGCGCTTCCGGGGCGGTGGCGGCCGCGCCCCCGGCCCGCCCCCGGCACCGGCTCCGGCTCCGCCCGGCGCCGCGCCGCCATCTTTGGTGCGGGCAGGGACTCCCCGACCGGGGCGGCCACCCCGGGGCTGGGCGCGCACCGCCCGCGGCGCCGCCGCCATCTTAGGTGTGGGCGGGAGGTCAGGCGGATGCAGGCGGCGCCGCCATCTTGGAGTGAGGAGCGCGGCGGCCGCCATGTTTGTGCAGGGCAGGGCGTCACTTGTCGCTGCCGGAGCCCGGTGTCACCGACAGCGGCCGCGCTCGGCAGCGACCGTCAAGAGCTTCTCATTGCACCCCCTGCCATGGCAGGGACACCTTCCACTGTCACAGGTTGCTCCGACCCCCGTCCAACCTGGCCTTGGATGCCTCCAGGGATGGGGCAGCCGCCGCTTCTCTGGGCAGCCTGTGCCAGGGCCTCAGCACCTTCACAGCAAAGAATTTCTTCCATACGCGCGACCTAAGTAGCCCAAGGGCAAGCATCAAAAAATCTGTTTACTACAGATCTGGTTTATACACTACATCATTTTGGGGATGGGTGTTGTTTCTGCGTGCCGACAGATGAGAGAATTCAAATGAAAATACAGTTTAAAATGTAATATCAAAATAGAGTGACATCAAAATATCCATATGTAGGTTCACCATTAGAAAAATCAAATTTAAAAGGAAGCATGCAGAGAAATTTCCTCAAAACCTTTCTCTTAGTAGGGGGCTGTTCTTTACTCGCTCCAAGACTTCTCAGACATGACTGTAATTTGGATGATACTTTTACCAAACCAAGTATTTCCCAACAATTTTATTAAATAAACCTCTTTCTTCGCAATCACAGACACCTTGTTTCTGTGTGTGAAAACAGCCTTCTTTACATACGGTGAAAACATCATTGTGAAAATGTGATGGCTGGGTTATAATTTCCCCTTTTGTTTACTGTTTGCAACTTCTGTGAGCTCATCTGATACTGGGCATTATTTTCCTCTGCATTTTTCTAGTCATAATGTCGTTATCATCATCTTATGGCTCAGGGTTAACAGGCACTTCTGTCCGGACGCCGCGGACCTGGCTCCAGCAGCAGATTGCTGTTCCACAAATAGTTTGGGAAAGACTGAGTCTATGGCCTTAATTTAATTTCAGGCACACCCTTGCAGTGCATTAGGGTAGATGCAGATGGGCTGGAGTGATACGAGCAGAATTTCTAAAATCTGACTTTAATCACTTTGCCTGACAAATAGCGTTTGCTGAAACCACGGGAGGTTCCTCAAGGGCCAGTGCTGGGATGGTTCAGCCGGCCAGCAGGATTCGTGGCTGTTTATTCAACCACTTTGACAAAAAATGCCTGACCAATATGCAGGGATTGCAGGCATTATTTACCAAGAAGAATAAATTACTGAAGAAAGTCAGGGTTGTCAATAAGTGGATTTAACCCCCTGTGAGGAAATTCTCACTGTGGTGGATGGGTGACGTAAAGAGAGTCTCAAAGAATACAGAGGACGACAGTGTCGTAGAATCACAAATGGTTTGTGTTGAAAGAGACTTAAAGATCATCCAGTTCCAACCCCTACCATGGCAGGGACACTTTCCAGTAGACCAGGTTGCTCCAGTTTTTTAAATCACTCAAGCTGTAAGCTCAAATCCCTGTAGAGTCAAATTAACACCTTAATCGCACTGATTTTGCAGTAGCTTATGCCATGACCTAACTTTTGGACAAAATTTGAAACATAAGATTCAAATAACTAGAAAACCTTCACTACAACAGTAAATATTCAAGACTTTTGAAATGGGAAGGAAAAGGGAGAGTTCTCTCAGTAGCGTTTGCTCACACACACTGGTGAGATTGCCCAGATTTGCTGCCACATCCCCCAAATCTGTCCCTGCAGCTCAGTCCTGATGTGTCCAACACTTTTCACCTGCAAGAGGTTTCAGTCTGAATGACACTTGAAGTACTTTAAGTCATCACGGTACCTTTTGCTAATCACCATCAGCATCTAATGGATTCATTTCTGGAAGCACTTTAACTCTTCTGGGTTCCTTTGAGGAGAGGATTCCTTTGGCCACTCCAGCTGCCATCATTAGGCAGTTTTAGCTGATGACTGCCAATGGCTCTGTGCTCTACCCAGGCTCCCCCCAGCATCAATCTCCAGGATCACAAACCCCTAAACAACCTCTTCACTGCGAGACTAAACCCCAAGTGGGAACATATTGCTCTCCTCTGAGGATTAGATTTCTTAGCCTGTTTTTATTCTGCCACTCTCGCTGTGAATGTCACATAATCAATGCTTGACTGTGACTCAGGTCACAGGAAAAACTGAGCGTGGCTGAACTGGTGTAGAACTTGCTTTTGCTCAGAAACAATCATAGAATCACAGAATCACTGGATTGGAAGAGACCTTCAAGATCATCGAGTCCAACACAGCCCCAACACCTCAACTAAACCCTGGCCCCCAGTGCCACATCCAGGCTTTGTTAAACACACCCAGGGATGGGGACTCCACCACCTCCCCGGGCAGAACATTCCAGAAATTTATCACTCCTTCTATAAAAAACTTTTCCCTAATATCCAACCTGTATTTCCCTTGATGCAGCTTGAGTCTGTGTCCCCTGGTTCTGTCAGTGCTGCCTGGAGAAAGAGCCCAGCCCCAGCTGAGCACAGGCACCTTTCAGGGAGTTGTAGAGAGTGATAAGGTCACCCTGAGGTCTGTGGTTTGCTCAGCCTTTCGGTGCCCCACACCCAGTGAAACACAGCACAGGGGAACATCTTCAGTTTTGTCAGGTGTACTCAAAAGGCCGTGTGCCTCACAAGAGGTGGAATTTCTAATGAAAATTTAGTAGGATAAACTCACAGATAAACTGAACCTGAAAGCAAGTGGGATCTCCAGGAAGCAGCTCTCCAGCTCAGTCACACGGCTCATCCTGGCAGAGCAGATGTGCCGTTTGTGATACGCTCCCAGTGTTATCAAATCAAGGTCCCATTGAGCAAAGAAGTAAAAGGACTTGCAGAGCTGAGAAGGAACTCCTTGTAAAAATGCCTTGCCAGCAAGCCTCTCTTTTTTAAATCAAAGCACTGCCAGCTCTCAGGCATCTGCTGGTTGCAGCTGTCACGGTGTCATTCAGAGGGAAAGGTGAGCCCTCGGTGACTCAACACCCGAACATCAAACACTGACACTGCTCATGCTGCAGAAACATCAGATTGCTGCCTCTATTTCACACTGTTGGTGGGGAAGCACAGGATTCCAGTCTCATTTAAGTCATCTTCTGCCTTAGAAGAAAAGGAGCAGAAAGAGGATAAAAATCTCTTTTCTAAAGGCAAAATTATCAGCTATTTCTTAGGTCTCAAAAACTGCAATTGATGTTTTCTTGGGTGTCAAAAGACCTATTAGGATGTTCAGATCTCCAGTTTTATACTAAACACTGTTGCTGTATCTTGTCCACCTAACAGCATATTAACACAGTTTAGTAAATCAAATTTAAAGTCAATATTAACCCTATACTTACAGCGCAGGGATTTTAGGAAGGGTACAGTGGGACATATTAAAATTCAAATGGATCATTTATGGGGTTGTTAGTCACTCAGATGTTTCTCCACATTCCTTTAGGTCTGGTGTATCATAGAAGACACAGGACTTACTTGCATTCAATGGTAATAAGAGCAACCAACAGACCTGAAAAGCTGCATCAACATTTTATCCTAACAATTGCTCCAGGAAGGCTGAACTAAAAACCCCAGGCAAGCTGTCAGTAGCTAATATTAGCCTACACATACAGAAAACTTTTAAATTCCAGAGCAATTTCCAAATGCTGCAGAAAATGTTCTCTAGACTGCAGAGAAAACCCAGCAGTTCATTTTTGTGCTGATGCAGCTGCAACTGCTGTTTGCTAGATCCTATCTCAGCTTGGTCATTGCAATATCAAAGTATGATTTTATGAACCTTTTAACTCTTGTGTAAAGCATATTATACATGCTAACGGCTTCATTTGACTAAGCTGGCTTCGTCATTTTGCTGCAGCTGAGTGAAGGTACTATATATTGATATACCCTCATATGTTAAGCAACCCTTTAATGGAATACATTGCCTTGGAGTCTTTAGTTTTTATGAAAAAAATCCTTATCACTGCCCAGAGAACTATTTTGTGTGCAGTAATTATGTAATATTAATGAACAATATTACATACAACTATTTTCTAGCCCTATTCTTTGTATGGCATGTACTTTAGAATGACCTGACACTGCAAAAATGCCTCTAGCTTCCATGGCTCATGTAAAATACAATAAATACATAAATAATTGAGAAGAGGAAATAGGTAGTGCTGCAAAGGCTGTGGTTTTCTTACCACTGCACTTCAAAATCCGTCAATGTGACCTTTGCTAATGTGCTTTTCTTCTCTCATTTAAGAATTCTTCCTTGAGCTGGACAAAAAAAAGTCCACACAGGCACAGAGTTTCAAATTTGAAAACTCACTTTGTAATCTTATTTCTGAAATTGTAGAAGGAAAGAAGCACCCAGGAGATGAGCCAGGACAGCGTGTCCAGGGACACCACCAGAGGCACCTGGAGAGCGACAGCCATCCAGTGAATTCCATGGGAAAGAAGCTGTTTATCCCATGGAGACTAAGCTTCTCAGTCTCTTGGGGTTTGGAAGTTTTTTCCCCTCACTTCTCAAATAAATAACTGTTTATTTAATTCCTCCTAATAAAGGAGGAATGCAGGGTTGTGTCATGGGCCAATTACTCAGGGCTTGCAAAGTACGCTGGTGCCGAGTATAATTTTTACTGCAACTCGGTGACACCTTCATTTCTCAAAGTAAGATTTCATAGCCTGCTCATTTACAAAGTGGGCTAGTGCCTTTGGGTATTTGGGAAGGGCAAAAAGACAAATTGAAAAGCATCAAATCATTTAATTTCAAAGTGCATTAAGCGCACGCCTTCCAATTTTCTGACTAAAATGTTCGTTGGCTTTTTCCAAAGAGGTTTATATTCAGGGCACAGAAATAGTTTGTGGATTTTAGATTCCTGAAATACTTAACAATGTTATTCAGGGGAAGAAAACACAGGCTTCTTGTCCTAAAAAACCCAGATTCACGTGCAAAGTGTTAATGAACCCAAGTGACAGCTTAAGAATAAAAATAGCATAACCCTCCCTTCCCCCCAAATGGTAGCTAATCAAACATTTTCTAGAACAGAATTTCTGACTAGTCCGGTATATAATAATTTAAAAAAGCAAAAAGAACAATATTAGGAGTCCAATTCAGAGAGATCAAAATGAGGTTGGCCTTGTTTTCCACCTGGGAGCCAGAGTACCTCCAGGCCCTGGATCTCCTTTCTCCTTTTGGAGCATTGCTTGCTGGAATTTGTAGTCTCCAGGCTGCATCTCCATTATTAAACAGGAGAGCAGTGGTAATCTGCTCCATTTTAGGCAAATTAAGTGCAGCTCTTTGGCTCCTGGCACATTCCCAACACGGCCCTGTGATGAGCATAATTCCACAAAATCCATAAGATTCAGAGCCCGTGGCCGCCACTGTTTCCCCTTCCCGTGCCTTGCAGGTAATGGGAGGTCCTTTGCTGGGGTCCTTGAAGGGGACAAAGGTATTCTGGGTGAGTTTAATGAATATTGGGTTTCTGTGTGCTGAGGGAAGCAGTTCAGGAAAGACTTCCAGTTTTCCCTTGGAGTTCCTTACCTGATGGGTTTCATGTCACATTTCTGCTGGTGAGGGAAGGGGGGATGTTACATATTCAGTGTTGCCCTCCTCGTGCCTTGCAGGGGGAACAGGGTGTGTTTCCTCAGAATAGAATGAACTCGTGCTTTCCAATTTTTCCCCATGTTAGGAAATAGGTCCTGTCTCATTACTGGTGACAGCACATATTGGTAGGTCATAGAGCAAAGGGAGAGCCTTGCGTAGAACAGCTGGGGCCCAGAGCCAGAAATCTCATTAAAGTAAGCTGCTGCTATTTCCAGCCTGTAATAGAGCTTTGGAGCTTGATTATATTCAGTGAAAGCAGGTCATTACAAACACACTGCTTTTTGCATATTATCTAAATTGAAATAATAATATGTTCTCTCCTTTCATGTGCTATATTGATAAATCCCAACTTATGAATGAAACATGTTGATTAGTTAGTTAAAAATAATTAGTTCCATATTATGCCTCCAAGTTTAAGGCTTGATTAGTGCAAACAAATAACTTTTCTTGATAATAAGTCATTTACAGAGTATTCTCTTAAGTGGAGCACACAGGCATAAAAATAATCTGCAGCAGTAAATTGTGTTATTTGTTCTCTCTTTTCTCTTTGACTTCAAATGTAACAGTACTTTTAGAAGTTGAGAGACACAATTTCTATATGCAGATTCTGATCTCAACAGCAACTGCTGCAGTGCTGCTCTGGTGTTATTTGATGGAGGTGGCAGAGCACCAGATAAGAATGTGACCCATAAATGTTCTTTGATTCAGCCTTTCTGGCCACGTAGCTCCAAAAGAAGAACAATTATTTTTTCCAGTGACTGAGAATATCGCTCTGCTATTAACTTGCATTTAAATATTCTGATATTTGCATCAGAAGTGAGCTAATGAGTGGGTTTCCTGAGCAGTGGAAGTTCTTTTGAAGCAAAACAAAACCCTGCATGAACATTTTTTTCTAGTCATCAGTTCACTGAAGCCAGCACTATTCAACAATGTTCAAAAAGCTTAAACCCCTTCCTGAATATGAACATTTTCCTGAACCAAGGCTTAGGGCCATCATAAAGTCTTTTTTTTTTTTAGCTCCCCATAGGGTTTTTCTCACATAGGCCAAAGATGGGTCCACAACTGTGCACAGGAGACACCCCTTAAAGAAAGGCTCTACCTTGATAGGATTATGGGATAAATACTGCAATAAAATTAGATACCATCCTGACAAAAAGCCTCAACTCTGTTGATACTGCTGTCTGTGCTGCTGCTCCCACCTACAGAGCCTCTCTGATGGAAAGTTATGGCTCTCAATTATCACTGTGAAAATCCAGCCCTATTTTGGGAGTGCTCATAACTCGGAGCAGTCATCGAGGTGTGGGAGTTTGATGGCGTTGTTGGAGAATAACATCCTTCGCGCTGAGGCGCTGAGGCACGACGAGCGTGGCAGGCACATCACACACCTCTGAGGAGCTCTTCTGTAACACTCTTCCCTTCCTGGTTGACAGGAGAACTTGCAAAGCCTGGGAAGAGGACCAGACCTGTGCTTCCAGGCTGCCAGGAAGGGAATTAAACCAATGGCAGCAGTTGTGGTCACAGCAGATGACAAGACCGCTGGTTTTCCGACTCCACGTAATCAGCAGACAGCCATGAGGTGGAGGAGGCTAAATCTCTGCTGTTTTGTGAAAGAACTGAGGTGACTTACTGGTTAAAAACTGCTCAATCCTCCCCAGTCCTCTCAGAGGGCACTTACTGAGAAATGGTAATGGTTTACAGTCTCAGAGTGCTTTTAGAGCACTCAGTGTCAGAAAAAATGGCATTAACCCACTCCCCTCCCCATATTCTGGACCTGTTTCTCAATGCTAATCAGGAGTAATTTCACTGAAGTGAAGAGAGTTATACAAAACCTATGTGAAAGTGGAATCAAATCCATGTATCATACATTTAAGATTCCTGGCAAAATATGCTCTATTTACTTGAGGAAATTAAAACATTTCAGAGTCTGGATGATTTAAGGGCTATGTTCTTGCTTCCTAGAAATTAGAACAGTACCTCATGTAATCAATAAATGTATAAAACTGCCTGAAATGCAAGCATTGCAGAGGTCAGGAGTGGGAAAAACACAGCTGAAATCACTTTACATGACATACTGGAAAAGCAACATTATTTTTACCAACAGCACAAGGAAGCCATTGCAAATGGCAAGAAAATGATTGAATGCTATGGCAAAGAGCATTTGTTTGATAAAGTCAATTTTGCCACTTCCATGGCAACTAAAACACTAAATTAGACTGTTCAGGGAAGCACTTTGGTTCCAACCTCCTTTGAACTTTAAGAAATTTGGGGAAAAAGCCCTTGGGTTGGGCCCATCTGTGTGGGAAACACCACGCTGCATTCCCAGCACACCAGCAGGGTTATTTTCACATCAGATCACAAGCACCAGGCAGGGTAGGCTGTATTCTCTGGAATAGAAATGACTCATTTCCACACGAAGCCTTTCCAGTGTCTTCCACAAAAAGTGGCTCCATTAAGACCATAAAAAGTGCTGATTCTGCAGAAGAGATGCTGCAAGTCCTCCAGGAGAGTTCTAGGACAGAAATGGGCTCTTAAATGTGTGGAGAATCCTTCAGCTCCCACTCTCAAACCTGAAAGAGCTGCTTGAGGAGGAAGCACAGAATATCCTGAGCTGGAAGGGATTCACAAGGATCATCCCAGGGATCTCCTGTCCCTGCACAGACCCCCCAACAATCCCACCCTGGGATCTCTGGAGTGGTGCAAAGCTCTCCTGGAGCTCTGGCAGCCTCGGGCTGTGCCCATCCCTGGGGAGCCTGGGCAGTGCCAGCACCCTCTGGGGGAAGAACCTTTCCCAAAATCCACCCTGAACTCCCCTGGCCCAGCCCCAGCCCCAGCTCTTCCCTGGGTCCTGTCGCAGGGGGCAGAGATCAGAGCTGCCCCTGCTCTGCCCCTCAGGAACAAGTTGCAGGTTTGATGACACTTGGAGGTAAATAAGAAATTGAAGGAATTATCCTGGACTTTGAAAGCACAAATAAGCAGCACGTAGTTTTCTGACTCATGCAGATCACTGTATCAGCTCCTGGGCTGCTGCAGGAGTAGAAGGGGTTTGCTGGAAAGAGGAACAAACCCTCCTCTGTGCTGCCCCTTCCCCCTGGGTTACAGTACACCAAGGCTTGTGATGCTTGGCCAAAGAATGGTGAAATCCAGGAGTGACTCTGGACAACACTTGCTGGTGATCCTGAGTCACTAGCTCATGCTAAAGTCAGACCTGCAGTCAGATGTGGGAAGTGCAATGGGGACTTTGCCATCAGTGCTTTATGCCTAAATTTTGCATCACAAATGCTTCTGAAGGCATTAACAGACATTTCAGTGAACATCCAGTGAGGGGAATCGACCCCTGCAGAGCCAGGCTCAGTTTTGAATGGTTTGGCTTTTTGGTTTGTCACATCTTCCCAGTCCCCAAACCTTTGCATTGTAACGTGGTGTGCCATAAATATCAGTAATGGAAGGGATTACATCAGCCACCCTTGTGCTGCCAACCTCAATATTGAACTCTGCTGCAGCAAGCAGCCCTGCCCAGAGGACTATGACAACTATTCAGCTCCATTTATATTAGAATACAAAGTACAGAATAAACCCACAGCGTTTCTGGCAACTGATACTACGTGTCAGATAAGAATGGCACAGGGGAGAACAATGCCAGAGCACTGAAGTTCCTTCTTAGATTAAGAGCTGAGGATATTTGATATGTGCCCTTCCAGAATGTGCTGTAGGTCAGGCATTTTTTATTTTGATTTTTTTTAAATAGTAAACCCCCACTACCTAAGCAAAAGCAAAATGTAGTTTATTATTTCTGCACCCACTGACTCTGTTCAGGGTGTTTTGGCTGCAACAAGGGAGAGGGAGGGATCTGGTTGGATTTTAATGTATTTTCACCTCATTTCAGATACTCAAAAGACACTGGTTTAAATGCTTAAAATTACGTTTGACATTTCCTGGCAGTTTCTCATCGCTCATTCAGCTGCACATTGACTGTACTGCCCTCACTGCAATTTCAAGTTTGCTTGAGGTTGTTTGGGCCAAATAAAATCCCATTCTTATGAGATAAGCCAACATTAATTTCCAGGGAGTTTGACCAGAACTATTGTCCCCCTGTTAGACTGCTCATCAGAACTTATTCTTTTCCAACCCTCATAGTGAATATTCTTGGGAGAGACTGCTCAAAGATTTAGGTAGCAAGTGTGAAATAATTAGACTCAGTGGAACACAGGGTTCTAAAGAGTGGAAGGCATGATTCAGCATTTCATCTTTTCAGTTTTAATGATTTGTTGTTTGTTTTTTGCAGATCTTCAAAGGGAAAAACTGGACTGACTTCTCTGCGTGGGACTTAGAGATGCTGGAACTGGAAAGATAAAGGAGTTGGCAAGAACTTGCTTTTCCACCATGCTGCTCTCCGCTGCTGGCCCCACAGAGATGGCTTCATTCCATCAGTATTTATTGCATAGAATTTGCAAACAGCTCGTTGAGATGCTCTGAAAGACGCAATAAAAACCCAGAAAATATGAATGCTCAAAAAATGGCGTTGTCTGCTGTAGGAATATGGAACCAGATCCCCAGATCCTGTGCCTTTATTTCAGAGAAGGAGCTGGGCTATTGTTTCTATTTAAAATTGGTTGCCATGGTGGTTTCATCCGGGCTTTTGCCCTGATGAAAATTGTTTGTATCAGTGACGCAGCAGCGCTGGCAACCCAATGTTTGCATCTACCTCCAACAGAGCAGCAAGTGAGGAGCTGGAACTTGGCACTTCACCTGTGCACCCCAAACAGGTTCCATAAACACCCAGGGACCCCTGGCTGTCACACCTGAGGGCAAGTGGGAGACCAGCCAGCCCGCAGGTGGTTTGAGTGCCTGCAGAGACCTCAGACAAAATGGAAATGCTGCAGTGAAAGCCCATGGCCCGGGAGATCTTCCCCCAAGTGTGACCCTGATGTGAGGTTTGGATTTTGCAGCACCACCTGGAATTTCTGGGAGGTTTCAGCTCTCACATTTTGAAAGTGATGGGAAGCCCTGCTTGACATTCAGATCTGCTGATACAAGAATCTCTCCCATTTTCTAATGAGCCTCAATCATTGGCCTCCTTATGTCACAGGCAGCCAGTGATCCCATGAATTAGGTGAATGGCAGCCACCAGGACACTCAGAAATGTCTATGAACAATACAGGTTAAAAAAGGAACCCTTCATATGCATTTATTTCAGGTGACAGTTCAACTCCTGGCCCAAACCCAAGGGTCCTGCAAAACTTCACTCTGCTTCCCACTTGGTGCTGATTCTGTAGGGCACATTCACAGGGACAAACTCAGGACAGTCTGGGATCTCAAAGAGACATTTAGGCTTAAAGCTTTCTCTTTAATGAGAAAAGGTCTTTTGGAATACTAAACTTCCTGCAAGGGCCAGAGGGGGTTAATGCTCCTCCCTGCATTGTCTGTCAGCACTACACCATGCACAGAAGAGCAGCAGATTTCCTAGCTGGAGCAGTGCTGGCTAAATTGATTTAGATCTGGAACGTGAGTACCAGTCCCTTCTCTTCACCTTTATTGGGAAATCCTCCTTTCCAGCAGATGTGGTGAGTGGGGGAGGAGAAACCCAAGAGCAGCTGTGAACAATGAACAAGGACCAAACGTTTTCAGCAGGAAAGAGAAGCTGGCAGTGCCAAGAGCACGATGGCAGCTCGAGCTGTGCAGAGCAGAGTGCCCGGGGTGCCAGCTCTGTATTCCTTCCTAGTCTGCAAATGGAACAGCCAGGCAGTCTGTCTTTCCAGCACAGAGATTGTATTTCAGCTGATGTGCCTGCAGTGCCCACTCTGCTGAGCTGGAAGTGAAACATCTGCTGAGTAAGAAATTATTAAAGGCCAGCAAGAGCCTCGTTGGCTTTTGGTGCTGTCGGTGCAAACGCTATCGATAATGGAGCAGCTTTTCCAGGAACACAATCAGGAGAGAGCAGGCTGTGTTAGCACCTCGCTGCTCCACTCAGCTGTTCCAGGAAGGGAGCTCTCCACAGAGGCAATGCTGTGCTGTTCCTTTATTCCAGAGGCTCAGGATGTCAGAGCTGAGGCAGTGCTCCGTGTGATGCATCACTTCCCCCCACAAGCTCACAGGCTGAAAAGCACCACAGGCTCAAAATTGGGACTTTTTTAGAAGGGATTGGTCTGTCTGCAGCAGCCTGCAGCCCAGGGGGATCTTTGGAGGGAGAGCTGAGGGTCTTGCACTGTCCTGTCAACTGCAGAGCTGACTTTGGAAAGAGGAGAGCTGCAGGTCAGAGCTTCACCCCGTCTCCATCAGGATTTGGCAAGAGTCAGATCAGAGCACCTGGATCCTCCAGCCAGGAGCTTTGTATAAAACTGAGACACAGAAAGCTCCCTGTTAAAATCTGGCACCCCAGGAATGGGAGAAGCCAAGTGACTCTGTGTTTGTACTCCTGCTGCAGAAGACATCTTTCTCTTAAACACTTTAAATCAATACACCGCTCTAAAAAAGGCCAAACTGTAATAAATGCAGAAAAATATCAGCATATGAGAGGAAAATATCAGAGGTTGCACTTGGTTAGGCCTCTCCTAGATGTACAATCTGAATGGTAGAAGCTGGCTGTGCTCTCCTGACAGCAGTGGGACAGAATTTCATCCCTTACCATGGATCTTGTGGATTACTCTGAAGGCATTAAAGGGATAGGAACTCTGCCCTGCAAGGCTCTGCTGCCCTGGCACACTCTGGGTAAGGCCCTGGCCCCTTCTCAAGCTCAGCCTTATCAGTAAACTGCAATCAGGAGAGGCAAGAGAGATTTCTGCAGTAAATATTGTATCAGGCAGTCCGGGCTGCTTCAAATGAGAGCAGCTCATAAGGAGCTACTAAATATAAAATCGTCCTCAGGGCAGCTCCAGTTTAAGCCAGGGCATGTCAGCCCTCAGAGAAGCACGGAATCTCTGGGATGTAAATAAGAGAAAGGCAGGGTGAGGGGGAAAATGAGAAGCTTACAATTGAAATTCTGAAAAATAAATGGGAGGTGGGCCATGCAAAGGGAGAGGACCAAAAAACCCAACCACCAGGAACATGAAATGCCCAATATCTGCAGTTCCAGTTTGAAATTTCAAGTGTCCTCTGCCACAGCTTCATGCATTGCTGCCTTACACAAATCATCCTACATACCATGGTGGCTTCTCTACCTTGGAGGACCTTCCAGCTCATCCTAACCCTTCTCTCCCCTCTGTTTTCTCCAGACCATTCCTTCCCCTGTGTTTGTACATAACCCACAACATATCGATGTCCCCAGAGCCTCTAGCAATAAGCAGAAATGCAATAATTGAATGTTTGAGCAGCAGAACTGAGTTTTCCATTGCTGCTGACTAAACTCCACCTCCTGAAAAGGCAGAAGATGTTCTCTGTGGGTTTCCTGTTCTGTGGATGGCAGATCTGAACCCAGTTTTACACTTGCTATGGGGGAAAGGCGGTCTGATGGAGGTGCAAGGGAAGCAGATCCAAAATCCTCCCAAGACACACAAGGAATCTGCTGGGGTCATGTTCCTGCTGGATGTTATTGAACTAGTTCAGTGATCCAAAACTAGATCTGAACTTTGCTGCCCTGGCCTATATCTGAGGGAGATAAAAGCTGCTATCTATATCCTTGGGGCCATTTCTGAGCTATTGTGTTTCCAGGTTATGTTACCCACAGCTGACTCTGCTGACTTCCTGCATCTGATTCATTCCTCACTTTTATCCACCTTTCCAGAATACAGCTAATTCCAAAACATAGAGGAATCAACAATTATCAGTAAATTTATGAGGTGGCAGCAGGACACCCTGATTGGCAGTTAATCCTACAAGCCAGACCATGCTGACAGGTTTGCAAATACCTTTGCTAAGCTTCAGTGTCAACACAATTTTATATTTTGGAGGCAGGTCCTCTCTTGAAGGGCACTTGCATCATCCTTGGGGTTGGTGTCCTGGTGTTTTTTGAACACTCTCTATTCCAAAGGCATGTCTTTGAGATGTTTTCCAAGTTCTCACCATACCTGGGTCAAGTGCACTGCATGCAATTAATTTTCATTCTGACAATAATCTTTTAATCACAGTATTAAAAGCATCAGCTTAAAAGAAGGGGGGAAAAAAATAAAAAAAAAACCCAAACATATTCTACAGTACAACACTAGTAAGGAAAAGTAGCCACATCCCAATCTGTTACAGGCCAGCTCAATTTGCCCTGTGGTTTTATCATCTCCTGCTGTATCAGTTCTGATCTATCAGATCACTTTTGTATACACATCTTCTAAATGGCTGTTTACCCCTGCAGCAGGTGCCTTTCAGTCTTTTATCCCTGGCACCCTATGAAAAACGAGCAAGGAAATGAAGCAGGACACATCTGACAAGCTGGAGTGGAGGCAGAGTATGTGAGCACCTCAACAGGAACTGGGAATTTAATCTGCCTGGGTATCAACTGTACTCAAGCCTCTAAACATCTTTTACTACCTTGACCCAATTGACTTGGACACAGTTCACCCAATAAATCTTTAGCAAAGTAATTCAAATGTCCCCAGGTCATCTGCTGGCGCCCAAAAGAACAAACTGAGGGTTTGGGATCCTAAAAAATGATTCTTCAGGACAGTAGAGGTGTTACATCTGACCTGCTGGGCCAGCAAAAACCCACTTCTTGTGCAACTTTGACTTAATTCTGGCAGCTTTCCTGAGGCTTCTCCTGCTACTGCAGGCTGTGGGCTGAAATTCATCCAAGGCTCTGTAGATCTTCGAGCCAAACTCTTGCTCTTTGTGCAAAATGTGTTGCAACAGTCAAACCCTGCTGAACCCCAGCAACTGGGCAGGGAATTGCAGCACTGGGTGTTGGGATTGGTGATGAGTTGTGCTCCTGTGCTGGAAACAGGAACTCCAACCTGCAGAGCACGGAGCAGTCGTTGCTGGGAGGCTTCAGAGCTGCTCTCTGAAGTTCTCCTCCAGTGATGGGTTGCTTTGTTTGGATTTTTAAGCAATTTTGGGAGCTAAATACAGCTGGATCAGAATCACCATAAAAGGGAATTGGATCTGGTGACCCTCCATCTCCTGAGAGTAGTATTTTCTGGGCACAAAACAACTATTTGAATCTGTCTCTGAAAGATTCAAGCATGAAAAACGGGGGGTTTGGCACTATTTGTTTGCACTAAGATTGGAGCTGAGTATCTCAGTCCAGAATGTATGGAGCACACACACACAATATACACTTCTATCTTCATTACAGCCACAGGTGTATATAAATATATTTACAGAGTATACAAACACACCTGGTTTTGCATTCAGGTGTGTGGTTTAGCTGTCAGAACACTCCCAAGAGAACCAGGCACAACCTAATCTTTCATAGTCCCTGGTCACCAAAATTATATCAGTTTACACTTCTGAATGTCTCAGTCACAACTCAGATTGTTTGTCAACACGTTACCATAATTTTAAATCTGAGTTCCTCAGAAAGTCCCTTTCTATCCTTCTGGTTGGACAGTAGAACCTGAGGACATCTCTGTTTCACAAACAGATTAAAAATGGGTGAAAATAGATCCAGCAAATTCATTTGCTCAGGTCCTTTGCTGAAAGGAAGGCACAAACTCCTTTGCTTTGCCCCAAATCTGGGGCTTTTACCAAATAGTTCCTACACAGTCTTATGGGAGAGAAGGCACTGCCCTTTTTCCTCTTAAAACTCAATTGTTTCCTTATTGACAACTTTTACAGCTGAGTTATGAATGTTATGAGCATGATGGCAAAAGGAGGGAAGATTGGATTGACTTTGGAGAAATACATAAATTTCAATAAAGCCAAGACACCCACTGGCAAGAGAGAAATGAGAAAGGCCATAAAAGTATGCAGACACACAAGTATTTAAATAATATCAGCAAAAGCAGAGTTATCACTTAAAGCCCGTGCTCTGTGACTGCACAAAGTCCCTTGGCACTGTGAAGAGAAGTTGACATCTTTCCTAGAGTCCAGCTAGTCTGAGAGCCACTCATTTAAAGTAGATTTTTTAGCCCCATTGTCACAGTAAATCATCAGGATGAATGGAAAATGTGTTCAAACGTGGTAAACAGTGATGAATCACCAAATCTGCTGCCTGGCTGAGATGGATCACCCCTCACGTGGGATCTGCTCCTCCTGCCTCTGGCTGAGGTGCTGCTGATTCTCACTGAGAGTTCAATAAAACCACAGCTTTTCCCCAGTACCTTCAAGAGTAATTTGTATATTTGATTCATGTTTCAGGAGTGGAAAAATCATTAAGCCCATTAAAGGAATAATATTGAAAGGCACAGTGCAGGGAGGGGGAAAACTCAATGGCTGCAGCTGGGTTGGGAAGAGAGGGAGGAACCAGTGGGTTACCCTGCATAAAGCAGCACATTTTTAGTGTGGCTGAAGCATCTGCCTGTGACGGAGATGCTCTCACTGAGGACAGAGAGAAACGTTCATCAACAGCAACAAAAGACCTTGGAGCATCCCTCCCCAGCCCTTTATTTGCTGAGAGTGTAAGCCATGAATGATGAGAGCGCCGAGGGTTAAAGTGAAAATAAAAAATCCCTCTCCAGGAGAACACACGAGGAAAGGGCAGCTAAATCTCTGACAGATGAGAATGCTCTCGGGGTGTCAGCAACAGGAGTTCTGATTTACACTATCTGGAGGGAGAGATAAGGACTCCACAGCACAGCAGCATCTAATAAATGATGCCTGCAGCACAATAACGAGAGTGAGCTCTTCATTTTATTTATTTATTTCGCAGTTAATTTAGTGTTCCTGAAAGCCAGGGCTTTTTTTATACCTCTGGTCACTGACAGTACAGCCAAGTCCTCCCTCACTCACAGCTCTGTCAAAAGACACTTTATAAATAACTGGAGATGAGGATCTCCCGCCTGACCTGTGGGATTCAGCACTTGAAAAGAAAGATGAGCAGCAGTGGCAGGCACAGCAGAGCCCAGCCCTGCAGGTCTGCCAGCCCTGCCTGCCTCAGACCTGGCTCCAGAGCCAGGAGCAGCAGCCACTTGGATGTGCTGAGCACCTGGTGCACAGAACCAGCAGCTCCTGCTGTCAAACTGATCTCATTTCCACTTCTGGGGTCTGCTGCAAAGGCTTGAAATGAAGGCTCTAGACAAGATGGTCAGATAAAAGTTAAGTTTAGAATAAACAGCTCATTCATTCTCATCTCACCCCCTGCCATGGAATAAAAACCAACTGCTAGTTTGGGGGACAAGTTGGAAAAACACCCAAACACCTGATTTAGGGTCGTTTCCCCTGCTTTGCAGGAAGGATTGCTGCGTGGCAATGATTTCAGTGCACTTGCTCAGAACAAGAGGTGTTGCAAACACCTACTTTGTTTTTGCTGCTGCTTCCATATTCCTCACTCCCTGCAGTCTGTCCCTGGCTCATTAGTCATGTTGGGGCAATGATAAGGTGGAGAATGATTACATAGTTGGCTCAGACTTTTCCCTTCCCAGTACAGAGTGTGCTTGGATCCCTCCTGGGTGGAGACTGACCTGAATGCCTTCTTTAAGCCATGCACATGCAAGCCTGTAGTGTAATGATTTCCACTTTGCTTATGTACCTGTTCCTGTTCCCATTCCCAGGGCCCTGCTTTCCAAACAGGATGGTCCTGATCCAGGTCCTGTAGCTGGCTTTGCTGATTTGAGTGAAAAAGCTGCAGATCCACGTTGAAACAACTCAGCTTTTCTCAGCTGTTTTTAGAAAAAGCTTTATTCTGTGCATTCCTCACCTGTTATTACGTGGAGAGAATTCATGAGTGAGTGTGTTGTGACAGTCCCCTGGGGAATATTGCCTCTGGGAATAACTTTCTAGCTCTTCACAAAGTGTTTTGTGAGTGACTGCCTTAGGAGATGCTCAGTGGGGAGGTTCTGGGTTTGTCTCTCTGTCTTTTATTAGGACAGGGGTGGGTTTTACCCACCTCAATACAGGTAACTCTTACCTTGAGATAGCCAGGGCTCACTTACTGGGTGACAGCACAGGACAACAGAGGCCGAGAGCCCATGGCTGTGCTCAGTCCTTCCCCCCACACCCTCTCTCCTTATGTGTTTTTATTTTGCAGAAGGCACTAATGTCCCTTCTTTACCAGTCTGAGCCTCAGCTTCCTCCTTGCCTCAGTCTTTGACTCACCCTTACGTGGAATCCACGTCATTTCTCCTGCCACGTGTTCCATTGCAGCCTTTCCTCTATTCCCACACTCCCAAACACAAACTGCCTGGTGGCTTGCCTGCAGCCAACCCCTCCTTTGTGCCCCAACTCCACCAGAATTACCTGTTCAAAGCCACCCCACCGTTCCTGCTGTTGCTCCACAGCCTCCCACTGCTGACGCCCTCCCATGCAGGCATTTGGCACGCAGCGCTGATGGAAAAGCAGGTGGAAGATGCAGGGTGAGGAGAGGGGGTTGCAGAGGAAGCTTGGGGCAGTGAAACACAGCTCTGCTGGCTGCAGGGGCTGCCTCAGCCCTGCCACTCCTGCCCCGAGCTCTGCACAGCCCTGAGCTCTCCCTGCTCTGCCAGTTCCCAGCTCCCACAGCTGTCAAAACACTCCTGCAGGGAAAGCAGCGCTCTCCCCCACCTGCCTCTGGCCCTGCCCACGTGGCTTTCCTGCCTTAGTCCTTGCCTGAAACCTCTCCTGCTGCTTTGCACCTCTGTGCAGAGCACCCTGCTCTGCCCCAGCCTGGCCAGGTCTGCCCCACTCGGGTCTGTGCCCACTTCTGACACCTCTGTGTCATCTGTGGACGTGGCAATGCCACAGAGAAGCAGCTCCACTTGGCCTGCTCTCCACCAGCTTGGTTTCTTTGCCACATCAACTTCAGTGCCCCCAAACTCTCACACTGTTGCCCAGACACCAGAGAAGGTCTGAGCCCTGCAGGCCAAGTGGTGAACCCACTTGCTGCTGAGGCATCTATCCATTCCACTGAAATTCATAAAAAACAAGGAACTAGCATATCCTAGGCATTAAATCAGCCCCCCGAAGTCATCACCAACTTATTCTGCTTTCAAGTCCCTTAGTGATAAAAGGAACCTCAACAGAGATGTTTCAGAGCTGCTTTGGGATTTAGATTAATCTAATTTGGGGGTTTGGGCACCTACACATCTTAGGCTGCACTGAAAATCCCAAGCCAAACTGATTTTTAATGTGGGAGAAGTTTCTGCTTCCCAAAGCAAAGGGAACTGCTTGCCTCGAAGCCAGAATCCACAAAGTCAAAAAGGCTGGAGGGGACTGGAGGAGAAGGAGGGGAGGCACATTCCCAGTGGAAAATGCTATTGATCCTTTGCCCTGACAGCACTAGCCAGCAGTGCTGCAACATGAACTAACCTGCCCACCAAAGCAAAGCACTCAACAATTTGTAAAAATCCCCTCCAGAACGTAAAGAACAAGACCACAAATGCTATTTAAGGTTTGCAGGTTTCCTTGGGCAATGAAAGAAGCAGAAGGCTGATTAATCTCTGATTTGTTCCCCTGCAGGAGAACAAACACATCCCCTGTGCTCACACACTGCTCGCTGCTGTTGGGTTTGTCAGTGCACAGGGAGAACGTGCAGAGAGAGGGGGAGAGGGAGGAAAACATTTTTCCTACCAGGAGGAACATTCCCTCAGCTGAAGGCACAGTTCTCATCCCAGCAGGATGAACTTGGGGGAACATCCTGACTTGGATGTGTTTTTTGAGAGGAGGGGATCATCTCTGATAAATAAAATAAAAACAAAACCCTGATAAAACTTGTTTTCTTTCTCAGAGCTAGAACTCACTAGTTGTGTTCTGAAATGCTGAAGAGGCAATTTCTGCTGGTGCAGAGGAGCCAGTAATGGGATTTGGGATTGTAATGTACCAGATAGAGACTGAAATAAGACTGAAATTTCTGCCTGCTCCCGGGAAAACCCTCTGGAGAATGATTGGAAAGCATTTCCATCTGACAGGCTGGCACTGAGCCTCTGCCCAGCCAGGACTCAGCTCTGGGGCAGCAGCTGAGGGCACTGGGCAGCACAGGGGGGCAAAACTGCAGGAAAGTGAGAATTCCCCAGACCTTTAATGGTGTGACTTGAAATCGGAAGAAACACAATGCTGGACATCTCCTGGCTTCCCAGGGAAGTGGCTCAAATCTATTATTATTATTATTATTATTATTATTATTATTATTATTATTATTATTATTATTATTATTATTAACAACAGAGCCCACCGTGCCTTGGGAATGAAGGAGGCTCCGCTGAGCTGTGCTGCATCAGCACTTCCCAACCAAAATGTGGCAAGGATGGATGAGAGGAGTAGGTAAAGACAGATCAGGCATGGGAGTTTTCAGATGGCTGGCAATTCTGTAAACACAAATGAGTAATTTTGTTTGATATTTTAGAAGTTATAAAGAGGCAGCTTGGCACTGGGCAAAAAAATGTTTCCCGCTGGACTTCGTAATAACCAAACTCCAGAACATTTTTAAATGAAGAGTCAGCCTGAATCAAAACAAGGATTAAGAAACAAATTTAAAAAAAAAATAAAATATGTGTTTGAAATGTCAATTGAAATGGTCTGGACATTTCTGTGCCTTTTTCAAAATTAAGCCAAAATGGTGTTTTGGAAAATCTTGTCCTTCCAAATTTTATTTTCTTGCAAGAAGAAACAACTGGGCTGGAGGCAAAGCATCTTATCCCACTCCCTGCAAAGATCACAAGCCTTGCTGTCTAGGTGACACGGCAGCTGCCAAACCACTGCTGAGGTTCTCAGTGCACTGCTGGGCTGAGGAGGATTTTGAGGAAGAATCTGGAAAGGGAGAGGGAAGCCTTGAAAGTACAACCACCCTGCTGGCCTGTCACACACGGGCTGTGAGAGACCCGGGCAAGAGAAGCCCTTTTCTCCCTCCATTTGAAACAGCCCTTGCATAAGCAGTGCTTTTGTCTATTATTCAAAACCATTTCACAAGCTATTTACTTTTCACCCTCTAATTATTATTATTTGATATTCAGGTGTCGGCTGGAATTCATTCCTGCTCTGTAACGTGAGAAATAAAACTGCTGGGGAGTTTTCCCTCTGTGAAAACCTCCCCAAATCAAGTTTGTTCCTCTTCAAGCCCTTGCCTACATGAGCTCAGTATTTCCACCTGTGCAAGCACTTCGTGGCTGTGTGGGAATGCCTGGAGAAGGCCTTTGAAGAGGGGCAGATCCGACTGGAATTTCAGTTCTAATTAATTGCTGTAGAAAATGTCACTGCTATTATTCAGCCAGCTGTACTCTTATGTCATGTTTGCCTGAAACAAAGTTCTCCCGTGCTCTGGAATGAATCATAATATTGAAGATGAATGCTCAGCAGTGACATTCCCCAGCAGCTGGAGCTTGGGATGGGCTCCACAGGGCTGGATGTGCTTTGGTTGGAGCCATTCCTGAGCTCCTTCCCTGCTCAGAGGCAGCTCCCACCCCACCTTCCCAGGGATGAGCCTCTCTGAACCCTCTGTGCTGGGAACTGAGCTGCCCTGGTGAGTCTGCCAGCTGAAGGAAGTGTTGGTAGGGCTGCAAATCACCTCAGCTTCCTTCTGATCTCAGAGCTGACAGACATCAGGCTGCTTCAAGCTGAAGAAGCTGACCAAGGTGGCAAGAGGTGGCTGTTACGTATGATCAGCTTACGCTGCAATTAAAGTTCTTTTTTTTTTAAATTAAATTATTATTATTTTAATATCCCTTTGCAGAGCAGGTTCCTCTCTGCTCTCCTTTGAGTTAAACCTTCCACCACTCCCATGGCTGCCAACACCCACTGGTGAGGAGCACTGCAGAGAAATCTAATCAGAGAGGAGATCAACTCATTACCCTGAGAAGTAAACGTGTCTCTCAGACAAAGCAGCAATTTTCTCTGAGTCATTGCAGCATCCCTGAGTGTATCCAAAACAATCAAAAGCTGGCTAAACCAGTCCATTTGTAGCAGAGCCATCACCTTCTTTCCTCCTGCAAAGTCCCAAGGAGAAGCCATGCTCTGCTTGCCTTACTCCTGGCCAGAAAACCTCTGATAATTAATAACTCAGAGAAATTCCATACTCTGAGCATTCCTGTTTCCTCCTTGCTAAAGGAATTGAGGAGAAGGGACATTTCCAAATCCTGGCCCGAGTGGTGAAGGACTGGGAGTGGTGCAATCACAAGGACTGGGAATGGTGGATGGGGCTGAGCAGCCGGGGCTGTGCGGGCACAGGGAGGAGCAGGAGCAGGAGCAGGAGCAGGAGCAGGAGCAGCGTTACCATAGAAATGAGGAGCTGCCTGCACAGCCCTCCCTTGGCACAGAGCATCCCTGCCTCAGCCCGGGCTCTGGCCAGGCTGGGCAGCCTCAGGGCGTGCAGGGCTCCAGCTGCTCCCTGGGGCACTGGGGGAGCCGGCACTGAGCTCTGGGAATGGCCTGGGAGCTTGGGGAGGGAGCAGCAGTGCTGGTGCCATCCAGCAAACAGCATTTGGGGATGCTGGGGATGGAGCAGGATGGAGACCAACAGCTGAACACCTGAGCAGAGCAGGGCTGAGAGCTGGGAATTCCTGCCTTGGGAGCACAGGATCACTGGCTGCAGGTGGAGGAGGGGAGGTGGTGCCGTGAATTGGGATCACGGAGTGGTTTGGGTTGGGAGGACCTTAAAGCTCATCCAGTGCCACCCCCTGCCACGGGCAGGGACACCTCCCACTGTCCCAGGTCGCTCCAAGTCTTGTCCAGCCTGGCCTGGAAGGTTTGCCTGGGGATTTGCCAGCCTGTGGTGCAGCTGGGAACCTCTGCTGTTCCTAGGATGGGCTACATCAATAATTCAGCCTCCTTTACACCAAGGTGTGGGCAGCACCACTGCCCCAGAGGTACAAACCCTTTCTCTTTGTTCCCCATTATTCATAGGAACAGAAGCTCAGCCAGTGTTTCCTCACAGCTCTCCCCAGGGGATGGCTGGCTTCACACCCCCAGCAGTTTTCCTGCAAGCCTTGTGGAATTTGGTATTTTTCATGAAGTCTAAACTGCTGGACTCTTCTCATTAACTAAAGTCTTAGCTTTCATTTTTTCCTAGATATCATGAATGCAAAGAAAAGCTTAAAAACATGACCCTTAAGCCTCATAAATCTGAAGTTAATTTTTTTTTTTTTTAAACTCAGCCCAAACATTCCTATTAAAAAAAAATTGAAAAAAAGAGAGAGAGTTGCTAAAGCTCATGACATTTTTTTAACCAGAAGGTTTTCATTTTTTGCAGGAGAAGCTGGGTGCTGCAGAGCTAAGTGTTGGTGTTTCAACATTCAGAATATATGTATATATGTGTCACACACAAAAATAAACACAATGCAATCTACATAACAGATATTTCAGGTCTGACCTTGCAAGGGTTCCTGACAGAGGATTTATTGTCAAGACATGGTCTCCCCTTGGCCTTTGTGAACACTGCCAGCAGAATGGGACATTCTTGGAGAGAGCAGAGGAGCTAAAATCATAAACATCCATGACACAGCCAGCACAAACAAGCCTATAAATAAACCTACCTGAATGCTAACAGCTTTCAGTCAAGAAAAACTGTAGTTGACCACTGGCCAGCAAAGGGCTGTGGAAAACAGCCCAGTGTGACCCCCCAGCCTGAGATCCTCTCACAGCACACGAGCAGGGAGCAGGCTCCAGGACGTGGTTGTGTCCCTCTGGATGCTGCCCCAGTAAATGATCTTCCTTGATCAAGCCTTAATCCAATAAGGAAGACACAATAAGAATGGAAATGTCAATTGTAGTTGAGAAATTTGACCTGCTGGTCATAGAAGCAGCTTAATTTAATTAGAGCTCCTCGTTGGAGTCAAATGGATGCTCGTTGTAGTGAGACTGCTGTGTGAGGGGAGGCAAAGAGGGCTCTGACCCACAAGTGAGAAGCTGCAGGGTCAGAGGCAGGACAGACACCTCTGGCTGCTGTTCTGGCTTTGGGGGCAGCCCCAGCAGCTGCAGGAGCACCCCAGGCTCGGGGAGCATTCTCCATGGAGAGCTGGCATTGACTGAGGCTCAGGCCAGCAGAGTTTGGATGGGAAAGCTGCAGCTCAGAGAGGTCATCTGGTCACTGGGGAGCCCTTGGAGCAGAACCCTCCTGACCTGGCACCTCTCTGCTCCAGCTGACACGTGCTGGCTTTGGGGGCAGCGTGGGAGCACAAGCGCTCAGAAGTCAAACCTTCCTCTCCCAGTGCAAACTAAACCCCAGTTTTCCTGCCTTCAGCTCTGTGTGTAGTCTTTGGGCTTGGTTGTGCACATTTCCTTCGGCCTTAAAGGTGTGGTTAACACCCTGTGAAGGGCTTGGAGTGTTTAAGCCTTGACATGGCCCTGGCAGACCAAGTATTTCAGTCTATAAACCCCAAAAGCAGGGGGTGAGCTCAAGGCCAAACTGATTTGGTCTTACACAATTGCCTAGAGGTACTAAAGCTTGGTCTCCATGCCAAAACCTTTAGTTTCTCTCAATCACTGAGACTTTTCAAAGTTTTAACTGTTCCTTGGCACGGCGACTCTTGTAACACTCAGTTTTCAAGTGTTTATAAACAGCCCTTCAAAACCACCTGCAATTAAGTAAGCAAGTTTTCACACTTACAGGTCCAGATCTCTGTTTTGCATTTTGATGTGGTCTCAACAAAACAGTCTCAGAAAATGTGAGTGCCAAGGACAAAGCAGAGTTTTGTGTCAGCCTGCTGCTCAGCACTCAGGTCTGCACTCCTGGTTCAGATGCAGCTCTAGAAAGCAGAATGTCCAACTATACATTTAATCAAGGGAGCTGGAGGAAAGCTGCTTTTTGATGCTAAAGGATGGAAAAAAAGGATAAAAATACTTATTTCAAAGCCAAGAAAATAATGGCAGCAGAGCACGGTAAGCAGTGAAAAACATGCCTGAGAAAGTTATGGTATTCCAAGACGTGGCTTCCACCCAAGAATCCTACAAGCATGGCACAAGCAAACCCAGATAAAGACATTTTTAAACAGCCCTTCTAAACAAAAATTAACAGAAGGAGCTGAACTAGAAAACATTCACATGTACTCCGGAGCAGATGGACTGTAAGGCTCTGAAACAGAAGGTCTCACCCACAGAAGTTTCTCCCCTTCCTTGGAGTACAACAAAAGCAGCGTTTGTGGATCTGGATGTGCTCGTGTTCTCTTACCTCTGTGAGGCTCAGCACACAGTGTGGGGGTTTGACACCTGGGCTGAGTGCTGCCAGGCCTGGGCTGTGGCACTGAGTGTCCCTTCAGCCTGAGGGTCAGCTCGAGGTGTTCTGCAGGATCCAGGGGGGGACCCTGCCCTGCCCTGCCCAGGATGGGGGCAGAGGGACTGTGCCTGCTGAGCTGAAGTCATCCTGGCACGTAAAGCTGCAGGGCAGGGGTTTAGATCCAATAATCATTGGTATCTGGAGCTGAAATCACACTTTGAACCATTCAGAGAGAGCTGGACCATTGCTGTGCAGCCCAGTTTGGGAGGGAGGCACAGCCAGGTTCTGAACGCTGTTGCACAATGATGCTGCTCTGGGGCTCTTTTTGAATGAGAACACGCTTTTTCATTCAAAAAGGTTCCCCATCAACAGGATTCTGTTGTCCTGGAGAGCAACCTTGTGAAGTGAAATCTTACAGGTGATATAAACCAGTGTTATGTATCTTCCTGGGAGGACAGATGGGATGTGAAACATCCAAACTTCTCTGGGAAGCTGCCTGGATTTTTATCTTTCCATATAATTTAATTGCAAGAGATTAGGTAACGTGCAGACCTGTGTTTTGGAAACCCCAAAATCCTGCATGAGTTCTGTCAGCTCTGGGCATCTCAGTCTTGTAACCAAGTTCTGAGCAGGTGAATGGAACATCAGGGCTGGGTGTGAGCAAGCAGGACCCTCACTGGGGGTAGGATTCCTGAGGGATGGAGGAGCTGGATTTGGGGATTGCAGGGAGAGCAGGAACTGGTAGATACAGATCTGTTGAACTGGTTCTTCCAGCCCAGCCTGAGTGCCAGGACAGCTGGCATTTTTGTGTGGAACAGCACAGCCCTGAGTGACAAGGAGTGGCTGGATGACTGAAACGCTGCAGCAGAGCAATCCTTTAGGAGCCCATTTAGCTCATGATGGCTTTCAGGGCTGTAAATACCTACACAGCCTCTGGTCATGGGGCCAGAAAGCCTCGGTGGGGCTGGGCCAGGCACTGCAGCAGCTCTGCTGCCCCAAAAGGGCTGCGGGAGGCACATGAGGCTGAGCACCCCAGGTCACATCAGGGACCCTCACCCAGGTCACCCCTGTGAGCTCTTTGCACCTCAGATCAGCAAAAGGCCCTGGGGGAAGGGAAATGCCTTTTCCAATATTCAGATACTCCAGAGGAGAAGTGATTGTCAGAAGAAATAATTTTCATGTTTTGGGTTGGAAGGGACCTTTAGGATCATCCCATCCCACCCCCCCTGCCATGGCAGGGACGCCTCCCACTGTCCCTGGTGTCTCCAAGCTCTGTCCAGCCTGGCCTTGGGCACTGCCAGGGATCCAGGGGCAGCCACAGCTGCTCTGGGCACCCTGTGCCAGGGCCTGCCCACCCTGCCAGGGAAGGATTTCTTCCCCCTATCCCATCCAAACCTGTTCTGTGTCAGTTTGAAGCCGTTCCATAATTGCACAGCTCAGCACGGGCTGTTGGGCTCACCTGGGAGCCTGATCCACCCTGCCTGTCCCTGGGGATGCTGGAGGCACCTTCCCAGTGCCTCCCCAGCCCTCAGGGATTCCCAGTGCCATCCACCTGCAGAAACCAGGGATTCACTGCTGGGGAGCTGAGCACAACTGCTCCAGCTCCACACAGCAGGCCTGACTAGAACATGGCAAGAATTCTCCCCTGCAGGGACTTTTAGAGCAACTGCCAATAATTTCCCAGGCTCCTGGTGCCATAAATAAATAAATAAATAAATAAATAAATAAATAAATAAATAAAACAAATAAATGAATAAAATAAATAAATAAACAGGGAAGGGGGGGCATGCAAATAGAGAGGACACATAAAACTGCCAAACCAAATTCAGGACACAAATGAAAAAAAGGAGGAAGGAAAAAAAAAACCAAAACAAAAAACCCCAAAAAACCAAAAAGGGGGGGCATTGAGAAGAGCACAGTCTAGCCAGTAACACTTTCCAGTGCCATCCATAGCTGAGCCCAGAACAGTAATTCCTTGTTTGCAGGCTCCTCTGTAAGAAGCTAAATGTGATTGCAACTGAAGTACATTGATTAACCCAAAATAACTTTCCCTCAATTTGCTGGCTGCTCAGGAATACTCAGGAGAGCTGCTTTTGTTCTGAACTAGTCACTCAGGAGCTCTGGCTCCGGTCCTTGTGCATCTATTGAAACTGAGTGAACCAGAAAAACGCCGGGAACTGCACAAGGACACATAGTACAGTTTAATTAGTTTAGAGAGAGGAATTTATTTTTTTTCCAAGCATCACTTGGGCAAATTGTTGTTGTTGTCACCGTCCTTTTTTCTTTTTTTTTTTTTTTCCTCTTTTTCATGGTCTTGTTAAAATAATTTCATGGTTGCAGTTTTTGTTCCTGTGCTTAGCAAAGCAAACTGTAGCAGTCAGAGGCCTGAGGGGGAGGGCTCCCTCTTCCTCCAAAAAAAAAAAAAAAGTAAAAAAAAAAAAAAAGTAGTGCAGCATTTTATCACGCTGCTTGCAAAATGATGCGTTTAAAGGGCAGAATTGTCAATGTCAGATGCGAGGCTGAGGTACCTATTAATAAACAGCCTCTGCATAGGAAATTCTTTGCAGACTTTAATCAGGAATTTTCCATAGTAACGCCGTGTTCCTGCAGTTAGCTCAGTGACAGCGGTTTAAATTCCACCCAGTGGACTTTGCATTCGCCTTTGAAAATAGAAATAATACATGGGAGAGCACAGGTGCTTCGTTCCCTGATTAACAAACATTTCATGAGGGCTTTCTGTTCCCCCGCTTTCCTCCCTGTACCTGTGTGTGAGCTGAAAAGGGGAGTTAATTTTAGAATGACTGAAAGATCTGGAACCAAACCCAGCCTCAAATTCAAGTTCATCTTCTGAGCTGTTATTATCACAAGAGTTGATCTGAGAGATCCTTCCTAAAAATGATGGAAATCTCATCAGTCACTCCTGTAAGTGCCACAGTATCATCTGTCAAATCTTGCAGAAGTGGCTGTTGTCATGAGGTTTTGGCCACATCCAGACAAGGAAATAAGCAACTTCTGCTTTGGGACTGGAGTGAGAAAATCACATCTCAAGGCTCTGTAGAAAATGTTTCATTTTGACCCCAACTCCAACAGCTGCAGGATTTCTCCATCTCCAGTTCAGCCCTTCTCCAGCTCACAGCTCAGAAGGGCTGAACTGGGGAGTGCTGGAGGGGGAAGAGGAAAATGTCTGCTCCTCTCCTGCCCTGCTCTCCTCATTCCCTTCTCACTTCCAGTTTCTTCAGGCCAGTTTCCCACACCTCTGTGAGTGTTTTCCTTTACCCACTCGTGAGCAGGACTGTCCTGGTGGGGCCAAACCCTCCTTCCCTGGCTGTGAGAGACAGGAGATGGAGGGATGGATGGATGGATGGATGGATGGATGGATGGATGGATGGATGGATGGATGGATGGATGGATGGATGATGGATGGATGGATGGATGGATGGATGGATGGATGGATGGATGATGGATGGATGGATGGATGGATGGATGATGGATGGATGGATGGATGGATGGATGGATGGATGGATGGATGATGGATGGATGGATGGATGGATGGATGGATGGATGGATGGATGATGGATGGATGGATGGATGGATGGATGGATGGATGGATGGATGGATGATGGATGGATGGATGGATGGATGGATGGATGGATGGATGGATGATGGATGGATGGATGATGGATGGATGGATGGATGGATGGATGGATGGATGGATGGATGATGGATGGATGGATGGATGGATGGATGGATGGATGGATGATGGATGGATGGATGGATGGATGGATGATGGATGGATGGATGGATGGATGGATGGATGGATGGATGATGGATGGATGGATGGATGATGGATGGATGGATGGATGGATGGATGGATGGATGGATGGATGATGGATGGATGGAGGGATGGATGGATGGATGGATCAGGGATGGATGGATGGATGGATGGATGAGGGATGGATGGATGGATGGATGGATGGATGGATGGATGGATGGATGAGGGATGGATGGATGATGGATGGATGGATAGATGGATAGATAGACAGACAGACAGAGACAGATAGATAATAAACAGATAACCCTCCCTGGGTTCTGCACTGCAGTCCCAGTCCATCTGAGGCTGAAGCCTCCTCTTTTATTACCTGTCAACCCCAATAATTACCTTCCCTGCCCCCTACTGCAAGACTGAGTCCTAAAAAATCATCACCCCAGTGCCTCAGATGCATCCCCCAAGTTACCCACCTTATCCCAAAGGCATTTTGTTTGCCACATGTGGTCCCTGACTCCTTTCCTGCTGAGTTCCTTGTGTTATAAGCTATGCATGCTGCAGGATAAATAAAAGATTTAATAACCTATTACTCCAAGGATAGATGTCTTTCCACTTTGTTTTTTCAAATTTATAGACCAAAACCAACTGCAGGGGATTTATACTTCAGCCACAATTTGCTTGAGGCTAAAAGAACACACTAAGGAGATCTCACTGCCTCTTCAGCCCACTCATGTACTTTTCTCTGCATGCTACATCCACTTTTGAAGCAGTGCTGAGGAGAAGAAACTGGGCTGGGTGAACACCTGGCCTGATCCAAACTGCACTCTGCTCGCAGGATTTTGCTTTCTGCTATAGCAACAAAAAGCTGGAAAACCAACCAATGTGGATAGCATGGAACTCTACCCAAAGTGCTGAAAAAAAATTGACACCTGTAGGAAATGTTACAATAAATAATCCCAAATCATGTGCCTTATCTCACATGACAGTATCAGTGCATTTGCAAACCAGGCTGGAAATAGCAGCTATTGAGGCAGCCTAATGGAAGTGCAATGTGCTTCCCATGGCTTTCATTTCTTTTTCAGGAGCAAGGATTAACGAATTCAGCAGCAAACCCAGACCCCACGTTCAGCAAAACTTCCACGAGCAGCTTAAGGAGTGATTGATGGGTAATTTTCCAGATCTCAACAATAATAAGAACAGCAGCAAACATGAAAGGGTGCAGCAGCATTTTTGTGGAGCAGCGTTGGGCGGCTCAGCGTGCCATTGTGACGATTGTCTCTCATCAATGGAGCCCTTTGGAATCAAATGCAGGTATTTACTCGAACCCAACACACAGCCCAGTGTTTGTCTAGCTCCCAGTCTGCCTGTGTCAGCTAATGCTGTGTTTGGAAGAGGTTTCTGACTCTGACAAAGAAATGGATAACCAGACATTTCCTCATCGTGCCATCTGAAAATCTGGGGGAGAGAGAGCGGCGGCCGTCAGCGAGGGGAGAGGCTCTGTGCAGTCCATAAAATGGAGCTGGCCCCTGAATCCCAGCAAATCCACAGAGCTGGGACCGAGGGCAGGCCCAGGCTTTCAGCAGGGTAAAGAAGAGAGGACAGGCTGATGATTTTCAGTGCTTGGCTCTAGGTCTGCTTTTCACTCCTGGCGCCTGTGGGAACGGCACCAGACGAGGAGGTCAGGACAGGGACCTCCTCTTAAAACAATGACTGTGAGACTCTCAAGGCTCTTCTCCTCACAAAGAGGGATGAATGTCTCCTCTCTCCAAGCACACTGACGTGCCCAAGGTCACATCCCAGGGGACAGAGCCACAGTTACTCCTGAGGAGATGCCTGATCCAGCCTCGTGTGACACACTGCACCAGTGCCCCGTGTCCCCTGCCCAGGGAAGCAGAGATAAAGCCCAGCCACAGTTCCTGACATCGATTAGCCCGGCATTACCACGTAATGATGGTTATTATTGCCTGGAGCCTGATAAGGTCAGCATCTCGCTGCACTTGTGAGGCATTTTTGGACTCTGCTACAAGCAGACAGTTTGTAAAATTAAAAAAAAAAAAATCGTAAAAAAATACACATCCCTTGCACTTCCTAAGTGAAATCAAATTGGGGTGAAAGCCTGCCTCATTCCAACAGTTGTCACTTGGTTTTTAAACTCTGCATTAAACCAGCATTTCAGCAAGTTGGGAGAGTGATATGAACCCGGAATCAGAGGCTGTGGAATCCTTTGTATTTGTACAGCCTCTGCCAAAAGTGCTTTATTAGCAGGTCACAAAGTCTCATAGGCTGGAATTTCTGCAGTAAATTGCATTCAGGCTGAGCTCACAAATCATTAGCAATGCAATCTTGTTTATCCTGCTAGGACATGGAGTTTGTCCTGTTACAAAATCAAAGCAGCAAGGTTGAATGGTTCCGAGTGAAAAGCCTGATGAGCGAACAAGACTCTCTGAGGAGGGCACAGGGGGCTGGAGGGACAGTCCCTGTGTGCAGACACAGCCAGGAGGAGCACATGAAGGGTCCTGTGGAAGAGAGATCCCAGAGAGCACACCAGTGGTACTGGGGCCCTGTTGTATGTTCTGGGGAGTTTGCTGTGGACACCAGCAGCCCCTGAAAAAGGCTAAAAGCAGTTTTTGTTCTTCCACTGATGCACGTGATTAGGATGTGCACAAAAATTTCCCTGGGAAATCACAGCAGGCTCCAGGCTGGGGAGCTCTGCCTGGTGGGTGCAAGCACAGAGAACTGGTTTATGGAGAGGGCAACTGCATTAGCAAAAGCTCCTTAATTAATATTATTTAAAAGACAAAGAGATATTCTATATTTTCCTTTCCATGTGACAAGTCACCAGACTTTGCTCTGCAGGGCTGAGGGGTGACCACAGCGAGCACAACCTGACCTGGCCCTGCAGCTGATGGGGTCTGCCCGGGCCCTCTGGGGCTGTGGTGCTGCTCAGAAGGGCAGGATCCACACAAGGAGAGGTCTTTGGAATCAGGCAAGGCAGACTGAAAGAGCTGAGGGCAAAAGGAGAAGGTCCCAAAAGAGCTCTTTTCCCTCCTGATGGTCCCTGGGATGGACAGTGGCCAGACAGAGCTTCCTTGGGTCTGGGTGAAACTTAAAAAAAAAAAGCTTTAGAGAAGCTTTTGCTCCTCCAAAACAGCTTCTATCATTCACTGCCAAACACTTCATTGCCAGTTTTTTGGGGAAGTTGAAGGTACTACCTGGAGCACTTAATTCTCGATACCCTGCCCATCCCCTCCACTTCACCCTCTGCAGCACAGGGCTGGACTTTGGCCACTTCTCCATTCATGCCAAAGTCCAGCCTCTGGGCTTGCTGAGAGCCAGTGTAGCACAAAACAAAACTCCAGAAACTCTCAGAACCCTCCTGGAGGATGTGAGCCAGAACTGCCCTCTGCCTCAGTCCCCTGCTCAGGTCCATTCTCCAGTTTAAAGCTTCTTTTGAAGCTGGTTTTTCCTGTGAGCAGCATCCAGATTCTGCCAGCCCCATCAGCCACCACAGGTCATCAAAGCACCCAATTTGCAAACAATTCAGAGGCTGAAATGTCCTTGCTGCTATTCAGCAAACTCCTCTGCCTATCAGCTGGATCTGGAAAGCGTCTTTGGCTTGGGAGAGAGCACTGAGGAGGACTAAAGGTTGATTTGGCACACGGCTTTAGTCACAAAATTAATTTTGCCTTCCAAGACAATGTTTTATAAGCTCAGGCTAACTTTGCAGAACCCAGAAAATCACCAAGGCGACGCTAAATGTCAAGCCTGGCTAAAAGCAACCGAGGCACTGCAGCACGGCACACGTGAGCAGGGCTGTGCCACCTCTGCAGCCTGGCAGCAGGGACAGCTGCCCCTCCTGCTCAGCAGGGACACACAACACACTCTGCCCTCAGCAGTCAATAGCCAGGAGTGCCATGGTGCTGGCTGTGGATCCCCTACAGCTGGCAGAGGGTCAGCAGCAGGGCTCAGTTGCAAAGTGTAATCAGAAAACAATTCCATCTCCTGTGAAAAGTCAGCGTTTTTCAGTGTATATTGGCATTCCCAGAGTAAGAAAAGCCTTGTGCTTCTTCCCATTTGATAGAATATTGTTTATGTTGCGTTGCCATTCCCTTCTCTGAGTGCCTGGGAAAGGCTTTGCATTCATATGAGCTCGTTCAGGAACTTATTTTGTGGTACCCTCCAAGTTCAGTACACAAAATACATACTCTGATTTTACAGCACTTGAACTAAAATTTTATTTATTTTCTAATGGCAGACAGTACCCTTTGGATTCTGTCTGCTTGAGTGGCAAATATACTGGGAATAAGTGAATGCCATGAGCAAGTATTGTCATGCTTCCCTCATGGGTTCCCAGGTGTATTTTCAGCTTTGCTCTATTATGTTATATAAATACCCATTGAGGAAGGGGAGTTGCACATCACTTTTGAGGATCATTACTAAAAATGGATTAGATTTCCCTTTTCATTTTTCCCTTTTCATTTTCAAACCCATCTGCCTCTCTGAAGGAGCCTGTGGAGGGGAGAACCCTTTGCTGAGGGAAATTACAGTCAGAAGCACTTTTAGAGGACTGTCAGAAGTGATCAGGCCTCTGTTCTGCTGCTTGATATAATCAGTCCAAGGGCTGGCATGGAAAGAGACAATCTCTGAACAAACACTCGTGGGGGCAAGGCTGACATTTTAGCCCAGCAGCTCCAAAAAAAAAAGTGCAATCTCTCTTCTGTGCAGGCTCCTCTGGCAGCGGTGTCACAGCTCTCCTGCCTCCACGTGAGCCCAGCCCTTCACACATCCCATCCATCCTGCCTCGAGGATCTGCACCACAGGGCAGGGCCAGCCCTGAACCCACATCAAATCATACTCTAGTACCAGAAGAGGGGGGAAAAAAAAGTAAATACTCCAGTATTAGAGGCCAGCTGGCATTAGAGAGGATGGGAAAGCAGGAGCAGTTGCCAGTTCTCTGATGCACTGCAGCACTGAGTCGTGGCAGCCGCTGCACAACCTGCTTTTCTGCTCCAGAAAGAACAAGCAGCACCAAGCATTGCAGGTAAAGGCACTTTGTAACTGCTGTTTTCCAAGGAAATGACTCTCTGAGGGATTCAAAACACAAATGCATTGTGAGGACACCCATGGGGAGCAGCTCCAGCCAAAGGGAGATGGAGGCTGTGGGTTTGCTGCTTCCATCCTGCCCCAGGGAGCAATGGGGGCATCTCAGGCAGCAGAAAGGGCTGGAGCAGGATTGGGAAAGGCAGGGGGAGGAGGCACCCCCGTGTGTGCAGGAATCATGAACGGGAGCAGTGGGGTCTGGAGGAAGAGCCAAAGCTTTCCATGGAATCCCACAGGGACCGAAGGCATTGGCTCCTGGCTGGGAGAGAGGGAGCATCCCCAGATCCCAGAGCTGCTGGACTCCAGCACAGCCAGAGAGGATCAGCCCAGTGACCTGTCCCCAGCAGAAGGGCTGCAGCCTCCCAGCTGGGGGAATAAACAACAGAGGACTCCTGAAACTCTGAAATTCCTGGACACAGAGCACGGAGATGGGCTGGGATGGACCCCACACCCCAGAGCGGGGCTGATTCAGCTTCCAGGCTTTGCTCTCACACGGGGGGGAAGCAGCAGAGCAGCAGCCAAGCCCCAGGTGGGCCCAGGGATGTGTGGCTGGCTCTGCCCACCCAGCACATCCCAGTCCTGATCCCAGCCCTGCAGGGCCAGCGCCACACTGAGCCTCAGCTGCCAAGCCCCGCTGCCAGGGGCTATTCTGGGAGCTGGAACAAAGGAGAGTATCCTCTTGCCACCCAAATAAAGCCCCCTGCAGCTGTTCAGGAAGGTTTTCCAGCTGGGGAAGGGTTATGTTGTCTGTGCACCTGCTGCCGTGTCCCTGAGACATGGAAAGAATTTTTTGGGTGTCACCAGCGAATTCTGTACCTGGCAGAGCCACCACACAGGAGTGAAATCCTTAAAAAACAACTGAGTTTCACAGACTGATCTACACAACAACAGTGCCTGTGCCACCTACCCCAAACCTGCTCCTTCCCGCAGATTTGGGTGCTTAAAGCAGATTTATTGTTAAAGTATGGCTGAAATTCAGGTCTGTTTGGTGAGGATGAGTGAGGAAAGGGTCTGGGAACAAACACTGCAGTGCCTTTGGCCTGGCTGTGTGCTGAGTATGTGTTTCTGGAAAAAAACAGCCAGAAAAGCCACCTCTTTCCTTGCATTTCCACAAATTCCACGTGTTTTGGCAGCTCACCTCTGGCCTGGGAACAGCCAGGCAGGAGGGGAAATACACTGAGCTGTTTTCTGCCCCCTCCGCCTTCAGAGGCTTTTGGGATTTTGGTTTTCAGACTCTTGCCCTGCCCTGCTGAGGTGCAGAAGCATTGTGTGCTGAAAGGTGAGTTCTTTACTGTCTGTTAAGGCAGTTTGTGGCCTTTGTGACAAAGTTAATGCCGTGGCTGTTAAGAAGAATAAAGTATTGATTTGTCTGTGTTTTGAAAATGACTTGAGACTGTGATATGGTTCTGCCTTAAAGCAAAAATCCTGCCTGCATTTCATCATTCCAGAAAGGGGGGGACAGAGAGATTCCTGCAGAGATTATTGTATTTGTGAGACTGGGTTTTTTTTCCTCTCTGCACATGAACAGCCCATGTGAGACTAAGTACTTTCCATGTGACTAACTCATTCCCATGCTTGCTGTGTAACAGGGCATTTAAAGCATCAACAGGCAAGGTCAGAGCCTGTTTGTTGATGCTAATGTGAGAACAAGCACTGCAGAAGAAATTAGGATTATGAAAGGACATGTGTGTTGCCCCCAAGACCTGCTCCCTCCTGAGGAACAGCCTGGGTTTGCTGGGGACTCTGCTCCCTCTGTGTCTGGGACAAACAGGAGCCCCTCTGGAGCTGGGGGAAGGAGAAGGAGCTGGGATCAGCTGCTGAGCTGCTCTGGGGTGCAGCCCACATCCTGCTGCCCTCAGCAGCTCTTATCTGTCCTGCCCTGTGGATGCAGCCCGGTATCTCCAGGAAGCAGGGAGATCCTCACCCTGGCACCTCAGCATTTACTGCTGGGATCATTCAGATCTGGATTTTGTCAGGTCCTCCCTCCCTCCCTCCAGCCAGCTCTGTGCTCTGTGCTCAGGACAGCAGGAGCTGGGCAGTCCCTTGGAGATGAGGGCAGGGATGGAGAGTGCATGTCCTGCCTCCTGCCAAGATCTGAACACAGCTGCATTTGGGGTTCTGGGTGTTTAACTTTCCTGTGCTCATCATGGTTGGAAAGAGCAGAGGGGGCAGATGAGTGTGTGTATTTCAGAGGTGTGACTCTTTTGAGGAGGCATTGCATTTTCAACCCAAACTGGGCCCATTTCAGTGGGAAATCTTACTTGACTACTGGAGGAAAAGTGGGAACAACGCCCCAGAGGTGGCTCCAGCTGTAATTTTTGCAGTGTAGGAAGATGTGTCAAAGCCTGGCTCCATCACCAGCCTCTCCCACACCCATCCCAGACCCAAGACAGTCTGGTCCATCCAGGGCTGGTCTCCAGCCTCTCCCTGCCTGCTGGGAGTGGCACCACACTGGCTGAGCTCTGTACCTTCAGTGCTGCTGGCAGATCTGAAGGATCAGCCCCCAGTTCCCCACAGGGTCAGAGGAGTGAGGGCAGAGCCCAGCGTGACCAACCTGGCCCCACTCGGTCCCTGGCTTTATGTCTAACACCCACATTACTGCTACAACACCTTTAAACAAGGCTTTGTTGAGGTTGGTTTTTTTGCTTCGTTGGGTTTCTGGTTTTAATGACTGCTGGAACACCTTTCTGATCTTTTTCTTAGCCTCAGAACTGTAGAGAAAGTGACAGTGCAGTAACTATTTCCAAGTGCTTATCACTGACACAGCTCTGGGCTGCTGCAACTTGAGAGCCCTGGGGTGAGGTCCTGACACCTCCAGTTTTGGAGGACAAATGTGTGAATGGGCAGACAGCAGGGAGAGAACATTTATTGATCCTCCACTGGAAGTATCAACGGCTTCTGCAGCATCGCTGCCAGTGCCAGGCTGATTGTGCTGATTAAAACAAAGTAAAACGAAGAGGAGCTGATCAAATATCCCCCAGCAAGGAGTGATGAAAGGCCTCAAAGCCCACATAATGGGGATTCTGGTCTGCAGCATTTCTAATGTTTGATTAATCATTGGTGTAAGCCTGCAATTAACACTAATGAGATGTAGCACCGAAATCCTTGGTGCTTCCTTCTGATCCATGATTTCCACTGCAAGCAAAATCCATTTTCTCTCCAGCTGCTGCTGGTGCTCAGTCAGTCACTCCAGAGCTCCCTGCCAGGCACTCAGAGCTGCACTTGCTGCAGAGGCAGCGGCTCCAGTGCTGGGCATTGCCATCCTGAGCAATGGGGATGGACACATCCCCAGGGCACCAAACACCCCCTGGTTTTGCCAGCCAGTTTGATCACTGGGCTAAAAGGTCAGGGAGTCATTTTCCTCTGACTTTAGAATTCCTCAGCCACTTTCTTCCATCTGAGTGCATCTAAAATCCTGGGGATGGAGAGCTGGCTCCCTTTAACCCCTTGTATGTTTGGCTCTGTGTAATTCCCACAAAAACACTTTAAACCTGAATGAGTCTCCCCAGCCTCAAATGGCCCTGACAAACCTGACTGCCATCCCTTCTGCTTTTGTTCTGCTGGAGGATCAGCTCTGGAGCTGTGCAGGAGATCTGTGGGCTCGGTTTATCTCAGTTTGTTCACAGTGTTTTCTGCCTGTTGAGAGGGATTTGTCTCTTCTGGCTTGGGAAGTAAAACTGAGAACACTGAGGGGGTAAAGTACAGGATAGAGAAGGAACTGGATGTGAAATTAAGAAATGCTGTCACGCTTGGACACAGTGTCTGCAGCGAGGGGAAGGTGAGGTTACTTGGCAAGCAAAGAGCAAAATGAATGGCAGTTGAAAGGCAGTGTTTTGATAGGCACTAATTATTAAACTGCAATTAGCAGAAGGATGCAGTGATCTGCTCGAAGCCCAGCTAAGCAAACAGGTAGAGGTTAAAGACAAAAGGCACTGCAGAGGCTGAGGAGCAGACCACAGGACACCACACTTTGGACCTGTGTCCTGTGCTCTGATACCACGGGGGGAAAACACAAAAACACAGACAGGAGGGTTTGGAGAGCCACAGGACAGGGCTGGATCCATGGGAGACACCCAGAGGGAGCAGGGCAGCAGCCAGGGGGCTGCAGGACAGGCCTGGGTGGGACCCCAAGCTCAGCTGGACCCAGAGGCTTTGGGGACTGGGATGGGATCTGGGATCGGGGCAGGGATGAGGTTGGCTCAGGGCCTCAGGGATGCTCAGATGCAGAGAGAACTGCAGCAGCAGAACGGCACCTGCAGCCCAGGGAGCACTGAAAATCAGCAGAAAAGGTTCAAAACTGTTCCCTGTGCTTTAATGGCAGCTTCAGTCATGTTTACCTGTTAGTGAGATTTGAAAAGCTGCGCCTGTTAGGAGCAAAATGTGCTTAAAAATATTGTGCTGTTGAAAAGTCTCATTTTCCCTCTGCTACGAAAACATTCTGAAAACCCACCAAGGGCTGAGAGGGACCTGGAAACTTTTCCTCCTGCCTTGAGGATGTAGGCAGCCTGTCATTGAATCTAAAAATAGCCTTCAGAGTATTGATTAACCTGTCTGAAGGAAGCAACAATGAATTAGAGAGGAAAAATGAAACCAAGCAAAGCCTTCGAGTGTATTTGACAGCAAAATCTGGGTTAGGAGTAGCAGAACACACTTTATTACCAGAGAGTGGCTGTTGCTTTGTAAAGATATTTTTAATTATTCTCAGCCAGAAACACTGTGCCCATAGAAATCCACTTAGCCTGGGAGGAAAACTTTTCTTCTAAGAGGGTAATTTATCTCTTCAATGATTTGCTCCTGACTAATTTTTTATTTGTGTCCTTTTTAATTTTCTAAAACACAAGATGGTTCTCCAGTCTGTGGTCTGGAGACTCTTGGCTATTCATGTAGATTTAAGCATATGAAAATCATAAAGATTACCAAAAAGAGGAAGGATCCCTACCCCCCTTCTCTCTCACTGAGGGAACGGATCCAGCCACACACACAAATACTCCAACAAAAATAAATAAAATAAAATAAGATAAAAATACTGCAAAATCCAACTGAGCACTCGGGGAGAAAAACTATGACAGTGCTTAAAAATAGGAAAAATAAGATCTTCTTTCTGCAAGATTTTATGTTAGATCATTAATTAACCTTTTTTTAACCCTGAGAGAGCCAACAAAGGGCAAACCACCCCTTGCAATGTCACAGTTTCATTGGAGATCAAAGCAAATACACGACCACGTGGAGCATGCAAAAATGCAGCCCCGAGCGTGGACACCTTGGCAAACATTCCTGTGTGAGCAGGAGAAATCCAGGCACAATGGGCAGATCCCACTGATCCCATCAGCTCCGGGCTGACTGCTCCTCCTGGGCCCCAATGTCTGCAAAAATCCAACAATCAGGGTGTGCAAACAGCGCCTGGTGCCTGAGCTCTGCTGGGATGACCTTCCCCGTGGTGAGCCATCCTCCTGCCCTCCCCAGGGAAGATAATTGCTAGATTAGATTAATGCTCCCATATTCCATTGCAAAGCTCAGGGAGAGCTTCTGTCCAGCCCTGTGGCTGCAGGAGGATGGACTGGGAAAAGCTGAGAGGGGTGGATGGCTCCAAAGGCTGTTAAAGGGTAAATAATGTCATCCTGGAGGGGCAGAGTCACCTCCTTATCTCCAAACACCTTCACAGGCTTGGCTGAGCCAAGGACTCCGACTGGAGCCAGTTGACTGAAAGGTCAACAAGCAAAATGCAGAGTCTGGAGAAAGAAAAAGTTCAGAAGGGAGAAACAATTCTCTGAAAGGTCTAAAAACAACCCCCAAAAATCTCCCTGGGGCAGGACAGCCCTGTGACATGAGAACGTGGCAGTAACTGAGGACTTTCCAAGGCAGGCAGGAGCAGAAAGGAGCAAAGCAGTCTTGGGAAAGCTGCTGTGCATGGGCCCTGGGCACAGGGAGCACAGCCAGGGCACCAGCTGCCTGCTCAGACAGCTTTTCTGGGAAAAAATGCCTAGCCTGGAGACTTCTTAAAAGCAAAACTTCATTTCTTTAGAGACTTTTGGCCACTTTTGGCTGCTGCCACAGCAGGTCAGGCTCCCTGGGTAGGTCTGTGAGGAGAAAAAGTGCTGGCAGCACAAGCCCAAGCTTCCCTCCTCCAAATCTAAATTCAGAAAGTTGGGATGCAAGTCCCTGCTCAAGCAAATGGGTTTTTTTTTTGAAACTGCACAAAGTCTGCCACCCCTCTGTGTGAATCCTTATGGGCACAGGGAGGTGTTCCAATATCCTCCCTCCCACTCCCTCCCCACCAGCCCTTGCACTGGTGACACGAGACAGACACACCGACTGCGAGTCCTTCCTGAATCCCAAAATATCCCATCCTACCAATTTGGGCTGCCTGTGATCTTGGTGAGGGCTATTCTGGAGAAGCAGCTCGCCTTTCTGGGAAGCACAGCGTGTTTCTGCTGACAGAAATTGGAGCAGATGCTCCCTGGTTTCAGCTCTGAGGATGTTTTTTATTTCCTCTCTGCCTGATGGATGCAGTACTTTAAATGTGCCCAGGTATTGAGAGAGAAGCAGAGTGAAATGGATCCTTTCTGTCCTTTTCTCTTAGAAATTGTCCATGGTTTAATTCTGCAGGACAAGCTGCTGGAGGCCCAGCAAATCTCTGAATAAGCATCTCTAAAAGAGCAAAAATGCCATCAAGAGAGTGGCCCTGCAGGGGAAACAGTGGCTGGGGAGGGACTGACACCAGCAAATCCAGGGCAATCCCAGTGCATCCCAGTGCAATTCCAGTGCATTCCAATGCAATTCCAGTGCATCCCAGTGCAATTCCAGTTTATCCAGTGCAATTCCAGTGCATTCCAGTGCAATTCCAGTTTATTCCAGTGCAATTTCAGTGCATTTAGTGCAGTTCCAGTGCAATTCCTGTACAAGTGTCCTCTACAATAACTGCAGCAGGAAGGCTGCAACAATGAGCACAGATTTGACACTGAATGGTAATTAATTTATACAAATTGTGCAATTACTTCTTTCCTGTTTTTTTTTTAAGAACAGAGCCTCAGGTGTCCCTTGTACCAGCAGCAAACAAGGAGACCCTTACAGAATTCCAGGGAGTGTCTGCATGGAGGGGGAAACTGAGGCAACAGGAGCTTAACTGGCTTTAATCAGTGGCAGAAAGATCTTTGGATGTCACTGCAGCCAAGGCTCACCCTTAGGGGTTTTAAAAGATCTTCCCAAAGTCCTGCCAGAGGGAACCTGTGGCCACGAGAAAGTTGAGCTACAACATCAGCAGTGTCACCTCAGATCATCCAGAGGACATTTTTGCCTTCTGGAAGGAATTGTTCCCTGTGAGGGTGTAAGGCCCTGGCAGAGGTGCCCAGAGCAGCTGGGGCTGCCCCTGGACCCCTGGAATTGTCCAAGGCCAGGCTGGACACTGGGGCTGGGAGCAGCTGGGACAGTGGAAAGGCAGGAACTGGATGATCCTTAAGGTCCCTTCCAACCCAAACCATTCCAGGATTCCATGACACAACAGAGGGAGAAGGGAATTTGTTTTTAGACACTGATGCCTGCCTCACCTGATGGAACTTGGTGGCAAATTCAATAAATCCATGTCTTACACTGCAGCTGGAGAGGCTGACCTCTGTCTGCAGGTGGGTGTGAGTTTTGCTGTGTGTTTTTGGGACAGAGGGGTTAGCCAACCTTTTCCTAAGTTTTTGTCAGGTTTGTTTTCTTCAAGATGAAGGGGAAAATACACCTGCCAAAGAAATGAACCCGGCTTGTGAATAAATGAACTCGCAGAGGAAGGAAATATTTGTTTAGCTCTTATTCTCATTATGCTACACCTGGCTGCCAGAGCCACTGCAAAATTTCTAACAATCTTACCAGGCTATTTGCATTTAAATCGCTTTTCCTGACATTATGTAAATCCCTCAGCAGAGCTGAAGTTTTCTTTTTCTCTCTCTCTGGGGCTGCACTCAGTGGTTTGCTCAGTCCTGCCCCGTGCTCCTCTCTCTGCTCCACTGGGTCACAGCAGCACCACATGAAACCTCAGCTCTCCCAGGTTCTGTCTGGAGCTGGCTCACAGATGATGGTTTGCAGATTCCTGAGACTTCCACGACAGAATCACATTTCAAATGAATTTGGGTCTAAAGGAGAACACGTGCTCAGGTCCAGTGTCACCACCAGTCAGAGCTGTTCTCCTCAGGCTGTGCTTCCAAAGGGATTATCCAGTGGTATTTTCACTATTTAAGGATTCTGCTGCCTTGGTCTGCAGCAGGAGAGTCCTCTTACCCTTTGGGAGCTGTGGGGATAATTTCTTAATCCAGAAGTTTTCCTTTCTCCCTCTGTGGGTTTCAGACAGCTGGAAAAGGGGGCTCAGGTTTGCAGCTTTAGCTCCAAAGCCACGACTCTGTCCAAGCCTGTGAAATAACCACCAGCAGAGCAGATACTTGATGCTGAAATTCTGCAGACTTGGGTTTGAGTGGTGGATGAAATGAACAGCACAACAGCCACAGGAGCCTGGAAATTGCAAACAGGGGCAATGCCAGCTCTGCCTCTTACGGGCTTCACCTCCAGGAGGAACTCGAGTGGGAGAAACCAGAAAATTGGCTCTGCTCTCACTCTGGACCTGAGTGGAGACTGCTCCAGTCCCCAGCAGAGCTCCAGGGCTCTCCTGTTGACTCCTGCTGCCTGTGGAGTGGTCAGAGCACGCAGGGGCAGCAGCTCAAAGCCTTTGGACACAGCGAGAGGCGCTCAGTGCTGACCCTGCTGCGGAGGGGCTGGCAGCACAGCACATTTACCATCTCGGGTTACCCAGGGAATGCCCACGTGTCAGGGGAATTCCCAGCTGGTCAGTGGGGTGGGAGAGGGGAACAAAGCCCTGGATGGCAGCCAGGCCTCACAGATAACTGGTTATCTATCTCTTTGGTGGGCACATGCACCTTAGCTTGGGAAAAGATAAACAAATTAGAACCTCACTATATTATTTGTTATATTCTCTTAATGTTGCCGTAAGTGTCAATAGAAATATCTGGACTTTACCAGCAGACATCCCTTCAGAGGACATCCCCTGGCCTCTGAACATCCTCTGAACATCCTGCAGCAGTTGCAGTGGACTTCTCACCTTGCTCTCCAGGTACTGGATACGCTGCAAGGTTTGGTCTCTGCCCAGCAAAGCACTGATGTTTGCCAAGTGCTTGGAGATCATCTGATGAAAGGCTCCACAGAGCCCCAGTCTATTATTTCTCAGTCAGAAAAACACATTTGCTGAACAGGAAGAACAAAAGAATGAGCTGTGGGTCCCCAATAAGCATTCAACACAAGTTAATTTGCTCAGCAGCTGTATTTTGCTGTGACAGATTGCATATTTTCATTGTTAGAATAAAAATGTCCACTGGGCTCGTATCCTTCCCATCTCTGCCTCTTACACTCCCAGTCTAGTCTAGAGAACAAATTCAATTTCTTTCATAAACAAGAGATCCACTCAAATAATCTCCCTTTCTTCCAGGCAGAAATTAATGGAGCCAGAAGAGCACACAAGGCTGCAGAAGACACGCAGGGCTGCAGAATCTTCCCCCTCATGGAAAAAAAACCCATGGAAATGTGGAAACCTGGCCCCTGGCAGGGCAGGCAGTGTGTGTGAATCATGGCAGCCTGATTCAGAGCAGTAAGGACAATAATCCTGAGCTGCACCAACTAACCTTCAAGCTTAGTCACAGTTTCACACAGCTAATGAGCAGAGGGAGCAATGAATCCTGGATTTATGGCTCCCTGTTCCCATAGATTTTGCCTGGAGACAACAGCAGTGTTTCCTTGCATCTCTAATGACTTATCTTGTCTTGAGGTATTTTTATTTTTTTCCCCTGTCCTTCCCTACACTGATGAGAGTTTGTTTTTGCTTTTTTTTTTTTTTTAATCATTATTGAATTTTTTAAAGCCTGCTGGGTAAATTCTTATCATCAGCTGCTACAGTAAAAATACAGAGTAACACCCATGAATCTGCCAAATTTTGCTCCTTGTTGTTTTTCTCCAGATTCTGTTCACACAGAATTATCAGGGCTGGCTGTGCAGGAGAAGATGCTCTGACTCCAAACCCTGCTTCCCTTCCTTTGTAAATTACCCAAAGTGACTCCAGGTTTATTTTTAGCTTGGAGGTGAATCATTCAGGAAAATCTGATAAATTCCACTGAAGCACAGTTAAACTCTCAAACCTGAGCAAGTTCTTGCTAACTTTTATGAAGTTTACAGGTGATTATTTGAGCTCACATGATTAAAGGGGGCGTGCATTTATTTTACCTCTCACAAAATGACTTTTGGACCTGAAAACCCTGGAGAACCAGGTCTGTAAATATATCTAGATTTACTTTATGGAGACAAAATGAAGGGAGAATTAGGGGGGAAATGTCCCAAACATAGAAGTGGGGTTTATTTGGAGGCAGAAGCAATGGGAAGGCAATGCCCACATGTGAGGCACAGTTTCATCCCTGAGATTAAACATTCCTAATGAGCCAGGTAAACCTTCTACCAAGAGGCTGATAAAGCTGCAGACCCCACTTTTGTGATATTTACTTAAAAAATAAAAGGGGAAATAAAAGGGGAATAAAAGAGGAAAACAAGCTCCATGCAATTGGCAGCCAGCATCTGGAGGAGAAGGTTGAGCAGAGGGTGCTCTGCACCCTGGATGTGCCCCATGAGACAACTCTGCAGCTTCCACCCACGTGTAGCATTTAAATATAGCCCCAGAATAAACTCTTTTTTATAATCCTGCCACAAGCTGTCAGGCAGGGCAGCCCCAGAGTAGATTTTGCTGCTGCTGTAAAAAAAGGAAGAGCGTGTCTCGTTTTATTAAAATACTAGAACATATCATAAAAAATTAAAAATAGTGCAGAGTGCTACCTTACATAAAACACTGCCCTGAGCTGCCTCCTATTCCCAGCATCCCAAATATGCTGAAATCCCAGAGCAAGCCACAGCCCAGCAAAGTGGACTGAAGCTGCTGCTCCAGACACACAAATGGAGCCCTTCCACTCCAAGTCTACCTGAGAAACTTCAGCAAAAACGACCAATTTTGGTGCAATTTAACAGCACATCCTTCGACTCACAACAGTCTTTCATTCCCCTCAATTCTCAAGCAGGATTAATTTAATTAACTCTGTATTCCAAAGATGCTCAAGGGAATTATGTGCCCTTCAAAAAATAAAAATCAGTGGGACTGGGCTTCACCCCCATCTGTGCTCTTGAACAGCCTCTTCAAAACTCTCCTGGGGGAAAAAGCAGGACCTGCAAATACCTGGGATGCATAGGAGGATTGCTGAAGCCTCCTGTTCCAGCTTTTCCATATTTCAGAGGCAAAGGTTGGAGTTTTCCTTGCCTGCAGGTTCCTATCCCCACGGCAGCTGCAGTCCCTTTGTCACCTTCCTATCTTTGCTCTGCCAGCAGCATCATCTCCTTCCCCTGCACTCAGAGGAACCACAAATATTGTGACAGAGCTGAGATAAGGAGCAATTACACTTTCAGTTTTGCTGGCACGTCTGAGGGGATGGCAGCCCCTTGGTCTGACACAGCAGCACAGCCTGCCTGACTCCAGGCTGCAGCTTTTATTCCCATTTTTTCTCCAGTACTGATAACTCCACAATCCCCTGGCCTGAGCAGGGATGTCACTGTCACGTGAAGCCCCTGGAGCTGAGCTCCCAAAAGAGAATTTCCAAGGTCTCCATGCAGAGCTGAGCCCAGAGCCCCATCCCAGTCTGGTAAAGGATCATTTCAGCAGGTTGGGGAACAGAGAAGAGGGTCTGGCATCCTGATGGGAATTGAGATAAAGAGAAATTCACTGTGTGCCCTACCAGCAGTGAGGAGTAACCTTCTGGGATCTTTTAACAAGAGCATAGCCAGCCAAAAGATGGGGTTGTCCTTCTCTCCTCAGCACTTGGGGCATTTTGGGGCTCCTCAGGAGAGGGAAGGGCTTGGCAAGCAGGAGGGAGCGGAGCAGAGGGGCACTGAGGCACTGGGGAGCAGGGACACACAGCCATGGGGAGGGACTGAGGGGTTTGAGCACTCATCAGAAACTCTGGAGGTGTTCAATTCAATCTTCCACAACCCAAGTGAAAATCCAGAGCTGTCTCCTCTCAGAGATGCACAGAAAAGAGAGGAGAGGCAACAGCCATGAGCTGCAGCAAGGACAATTCAGATGGGATATGGGAAAATAAATCATGAGAGTGTTTGCACTGCTATTCCATCTCCATCTTTGGGGATATTCAAAATTGCACTGGGCAAGGCCCTGAGAAACCTGACCTAACTTTGAAGCTGACCCTGCTTTGAACAGGAGGTTGGACAAGGTGACCTCCAGAGATCCCTCCAAGCTAAATCATTCTGTGATTTTCTGGAAGAAGTTCAGATGCAGAATTGATCTTAAAAGCACTTCTTTGAGAGATTCAGCAGAAAATGCAGCAGCTCCTGGGGGGCTGTGGCAGTTCTGAAAAGGTGTCTGGTATCCACAGCTGGATTCTCAGGGGAACAGCTCGTGGGCTGCAAAACAAGAGGCTGAGCCCCAGCTCAGCCCTGAATGCTGAATCCTATCACCCAGACTGATCCAACTCAATCCAAACACTGCTCCCTCAGCTCTTCTCTAATGACAATAGGGGTTTTTTTTCTTTCAGGAGTCCAGTCTAGAGGCTATCACAACAGCAGCGCTTCCCACTGTCAAATTCACTTGTTAAAAGCCAGGAAAACGGAGGGGAGAGATTATGGAGGATCTCTCTGCACAAAAGCAGGAGCAGGGCAAATCTGTTCCTGGGAGGGGAGGGGAGCTCAGGCTTTTAGGAGGGATAAAGAGCTCCCAGTTCTTTGGAGGGAGCTGTGGGTTACCTGGAAGGACTGTTTGTCCTTTTCACCTGCTGGGGACACGCTGGCTCCCAGCCCTGCTCCCTTGGCACCAGGACAGCAGCAGATAAGCCAGCACAGGTCTCACATTGCCCAAGGTGCCCCTGGCCACTCCCTGCCCTCCTTCTCTGGCTGTCCTTGGGGCAGAGTGGCTCTGTGACAGCTCCCTGCACACAGAGCCTCGTGTCCCACCTGGCTCAGGTGGCTCCTCCCGTGCCAGGGGGGCAGCAGAGCCCCCCACCCCATTCCCCCCTGGTGCAGGAATGCTCCACCTGCCTTTACAGCCTTTTGCTGTAAATACTTTCTGCCTTAACGAGAATTTGCTGCTCCAAAAATAACTGTAATTACCCGAGAAGCAGAGGAGCCTATTTACAAGATTTAAAGGGGAAGAAGAAAGAAAAATCTCTCAGAAGAAAACTTGGGCCTCAGAATACAAAACTGAGGTGAAAAGGGGCAGCTCCTTCCTCTGGAAGGGCAGGGGCATGGCCTTTCTTGGTACTTTGCCCATGGCAACCATCAGGAATTGCTCAAGTCAGGGGTGGATAAAATATTCCATGAAAACCAATAAACTCAATTACCCCCCAGGAGCAAAGGGTCAGAATGGGGTGGGGGGGAAATCCTGCCAAACTCACACCTGTGAAAGTTTGTCTTTGCTGAATGTAAGGGGGGAAAGGAAAGATAGAAGGCATTAAAAAGGCATGAGCGTGCACAAGAGAGTAGCAGAAAATAATAATTTAAAATAATAAACTTGTTACAACAGCAGCAATGATTGCTGTCTATCCAGGCTCTGAATAATTCAAAAGGTTCCTGCTTCACTTAGGATCTCAGGGAATTTTCAGACCTGCCAGAATTTTCTGCTGGTAAATAATGCATCTCTAGTGTTCAAACACTCACAGTCCCCAATTAATACTATGGATTTAACACTGCTGATTTTGAAATAAGAGAAAGTCTGAGGAAGGTAAATTCCTGCTGAGCTGCCTGAGCCCTTCAGCCCTGCCCATTTCCACCTTGACCTTTGGGTGCTAAAATTGCTGGTGCCCCTCCCAGCTGCCACTTTCACACAGGCAACATGGAGTTAATGCAGCTGAATCTTTCAGCATTAACCTACAAAATAATTCACAGTAGGATTCCAAAAAGGGGGAAAACATCAGGAAAAAGCAGGTGCAGCAAGGTGCAGCTTTCTGAGCTTTGTTCCTGCACTGGGGGCTGTCTGCTGGTGCTGACACAAGTGCCTGGAACACCCCAGGAGCTTTGGGCAGGGTCACCAGGATTTTGCTGGTTTGGAGAAAATTCCTGTGTCAGATTTGGAATCCAGCTCCTGCTTTACCTGGACTCAAAGCTCAATGATTTAATGTACAGCACAGCAATTGCAAGAGGGACTTGGAGAAAGCCTCTCCAAACATCTTCCTCCTGTTTTCCTGATAATTTCTATTCTACCCCATGAACACTGAAACAGAAGGACAAGCTGTTCCTCTGATTGATATGGCAATTTTAGGAATTTTCTTCTAGTGGAGATGCAACAACCTCCCTGGAAATAAAACCCAAGAATTGAGAAAAGAGGCAAGAGCCCAGCCCGAGAAAATCAACAGTGACCTGGGAAATGAATTAGTAAAGGCAAGGAGAGGCCTATTTTTTTATGCAGTATCAGGATTTTTCTGGGATACAGACCGTATTTCAGATGAATTTTCTTCTAAAAATACCTGAACTTTTCACTGCCTGTGTTCACCACGGCTGTGCACACACAGCCTTGCACCAGCAGGACCTGACGTTTTGGGAGCAGACACACGGTTCTCATGGCCCAGCTTTTCAAATCAACAGAATTTCAGGATCAGGAGATTCTGGTGCTGAAATTTAAGAGCTGCAGGAGAGCAAACAGCTCCTACCAGAGCTCACCCAGCTCTGCCCTGCTCTGCAGGTGCTGCTTCCCTGCTGGGCTCAGGTGTTTGTCCTCATGGTGCTGCTCCCAGGACACCCCAGCATCTCTGATTTCAGGGCACTTTGCCTAAACTTTTCTAACCCTGGACTTTTAAATTATTTTATCTTGCTGCTGTGGTTCCTATCGTTCCTAAGCTGTTTTTGTTATTAAATTACAGAGGTTTTGAGTTGGAATCAACCCTCCTTTCCCAATGTGCCCGCTGTCCATTGGCTGCTGAGAACCAGGGGGAGAGAGAGCAGAGGAGAATTACAAGGTTTCAGATTCCTGTAAACAGAGAAACATTTTTCCAGTCATCAGTCTGAGCCCAGTGGAAATAGGGCTTCAGTTTCCTCCAGTGCAGGCTGGGGATCCGGTGGCAGAGCTGTTGACAAGGCTCCTTTTTCCCTGGCACTCCCTGGGTGCTGTTTATTCTGTCCCGTGTGGGCATTGTCCCGCAAGCGCGGGGAGGATTTTGCAGTGGCGAGAGGGGCTGTGATAACAGCTACCAAACACAAACTCTTCCTTCTGTCTTTAAGGGGGCAGTTAAATGTGAGCAGCAGCAGCTCCTCTGTGCCACCCCACCTCGGTGCAGGCTGGAAAGGCAGTCTGTCCCCTGACACATTCCATACGTGGCCCTGGGAAGCAGTGCCAGCCACCAGGACAACAAATGCCAAATGTCACGGTGCTCCTGAGATGGTGACACTTGCCCAATGGAAACTGGCCTGGAGCCAAGCTCATTTAGCATAAGCCATCAAACAGTCATGAATTAATTGTAATCTTTGACAGGTGCAGCAGGAATAGTTTTGGAGAGGCTGCTGTTTGCCCTGGGTGCATCTGGAGATCTGTGCCCACAGCGACAGCAGGGAAATGTTGTCACACACTGTGCAAAGCCACCAAACAAACAGAGGTTTCTAGGAAGTGACTTGCATGCTTGAATGGCCTTCTAGCAAGGCATTTGTGGTGCTTCTAAATATATATTTGTATACAATTACCACTCCTAGAGCCCCCATCCTTTGCTGGGCTGCACACCTCAGCCACCATCAGTGGCATCCTGCTGAGGGAACTGAGCAAAGCGACTTCAGGTGACGTAGGGAGCCAAGGATGAACCCAGCCCTGGTGCCCAGATGGAGCTTTAACCACAGAACTCCTTCCTGCTAAGTGTGTCAGCTGCAAATGCAGCGCTGAAACTCTCTGCTCTTTCAGGCAGGATTTATGGATGGCACACACAGGAATTGTAAACCCCAGTGGCAGCAAGATGCAGGAGGTTTAAGTTAATGTTATTGCTGTACATGTCCAAGCAAATGTCTGCACGTTGTATTTCTGCCTTTGCAGCCATTTGCAGAGTTCTTTTACAGCCAGCTCCTCCTGCAGAGGTGTTCAGTGATGTGTTTGGGGAACTTTGCCTGTGCACAGGCTGTTGATCACCTTTTGCAGGTGGATCTGAGTTGGGTTGGTTCAGTGCTCATTGGGAAACCCCTGAGGATGTCACCTGTGGCCACTCAGAGGATGTTCTCTGCAATGAGCAGTGCTTGTGTGGCCACCCTGGGAAAATACAGACGGCTCACTGGCTGATGCAGGGTGCTTTGGATATCTGGGGCCCAAAATTTCCCCCAGGAGCCTTTCCCTTGTGTGACACTGCAGGTATCCTACCCTGACCCAAACACATCCCACAGGTGACCTGTGCCCTCAGCAGGCTGCAGAGTCTCCCAGGGAAGCAGGGCAAGGTCGTGTCACTGCTTCATCTCCAGAGACAGTCACACTGAGAGGGTCAGAGCAAGCCCACATCCACTCATTCCTGCCCCATTTGTGCCTGGAATGCATCCATGGGCTCCTCCCCAGCCCGTGGCACAGCCTGTGCTGCTCCCTGCCTCCCATGAAGGCTCAAAGTTTCCTTCCCTGGGCTCCAGCCTGTGAGATGTGCTCTGACCTGGCACTCACACAGGTTTGGAGGCTGATTTCAGTTCCTGCTCCTGTAGATCAGCAGTGTCTGTCTGTCTGTCTGCCCCAATCCCTGCAGGTGACACCTGCAGCCAGCCCCCACAGCCTGGCATGGCAGGTCCCTGCTGTCCCAAAGGACAGGGACATTCTCTGTCATGCTGGGCAGAGTGGGGTGCCCCCCCAGCACCCACAAACCAAACCTGGGCTCTTCTGCCTGATCCAGACCTGCCTCCTACTCCCCAGATTCCTGAATTCAAAACCCATCTAGAGGAATGTGTCAGCACCCAACCAGTGGGAGTGAAATGCCAACTTTTGCAGCAGATTGGAGTTTATTTTTAAGCAGTGTAAAAAAAAAAACCAAACCACCATCCAAACCAAAGCAACCTCCCCAAACACAGGCATATGAAGGAAATCAGCAGGTAGAGACAATGAGCCCAACGCTGCTGGCTCCACAGGCACCCTCCCAGCCTGCCTCAGCCACCTATTTGTGAAATTCCTCAAGGAGAAGTGTGGAGGAGATGGCCTGGCAGCTCTAGGGAGGGCAAGCACCCTTTGTGGGATCCCAGTAAACAGGAAAACAGGGAGAGGAGATGTGGGAAATGTTTTCCTTCCCTGGGCAGGCAGGCAGGGCAGAGCTGGGAGTGCACTCCTGGCTGTCCAGGTCTCCTGCTTTGCTCCAAGCTCAGCTCCCCCAAATCCTCCCTGTGCTGGGGTGCTGGGGGCACTCAGCACCACCCCAGCTCAACCCCAGTGTTTTGGGGTCTCTCACTATTCCCTTCTGTGAGGTGACAATGAGTGCCCCTCCTCAGTGAGCATTTAACCTGCACCTGCCCCAGGTGTACCTTGTGTGTGTGTGGATGCTTCCAGTTCGCCCCTGTCAGGACAGCCCAAGTGTATTTTAAACATTCTCACCACTTATAGAGCACCAAATTCCCTAATCACATTATTCCCTGTATCATCCTCTAAATAGCAATCCATAAATGATGGCAGAGAGACAAAGGCTTGATCCCATCACCCAGTCCACCCCTTTATGTTTTCCCTCCTGGTGATCCCTGTTTTCTCCAGGATACTCAAGACCCACACAGCTGCAAAACTGGTCACAAACGGAGCTGCTGGAGAGGACAGGGCTGTCCCCAGCTTCTGAGGTGTCCATCCAGGGAATGGGGGCGTTCCCTCAACTGCAGAACTCAGGTCTGTGCCCAGGTGAGCTCTGTCTGTACAGCTCCTGGTGTACCACCAGTGCAGTGGCAGAATTCAGATGTGCTGTGTGCCTGGAAGGATGGGAGGAGGTTTGAATGAGAAGGACTGGCCCCTTGCATGGGCAGTGTGTGACAGCCAAGGTTTGTCCTGAAACTCTGGGCTGGAGATGCTGAGGAGGAGCAGCCAAGACACAGCCCAGGGGCAAACACCTCCAGCAGGAAAAAAAGGAATAAATGCACCTGGAAGTGGCAGGATGGAGGCTGAAGAGCCACTGGCTCCCTCCTCATCCTCCTGTGATAGGTGGGGAATGTGATGGCTGAGTCTCCCAGTTAAAAGGCAAATACCATGTATATATGTTAGGAGAAGTTTTATAGATTTATAGTTCTTGTTTTATACATTTATAGTTATTTTACCCCCCTTGTGTTGTTATCAGGGGTGGCCTGGGTTTGGGACATTTGGGAGGGTGGAATTGTTACTATGGCAACAGCTGACCTCCAATTGAGATGTCAGGAAGTGATCTCCACCACGGGACAGAGAGGGTGTCGATGGACAGAACTTTGGAGGGGCCAAAGGGTTAAAAGGTGAAACCTCCATTGTGTGGAGGAGCACATGGAGGGAAAGATTTCTCTATTCAGTCTTCTGTGGCATTTTTGATAAGGTTTTAATAAACCTTTTACATTTTTGGAAGTGAGTGTCATTTCTCACCCTCCCTTGTGTGGAGAAACCCCCAGAGAGAGCTCGGAGTGGCCCCAGGATCATTTCTAGAGGTGCAAAACCCCCGATGAAGCCCCTGCCTGGTGCTGTTGAGCACACAGAGAGGCACCAAGGCCACCTCCCAGGCAGGCAAAGGCAGCTCTGCTCTGCATAAATCATGCATGGCCACCTCATCTGCTGGGGAGCACAAAGGCAGCAGGGCTGATGGCACCTGTGGCTGGGGGCTGCAGCACACACGTGGCTGTGTCTCTCTCTCTGAATGTTTTCTGTGTTATCTCCTTCCCTACCTCTGCAGGAGCTGCTGGGACTTTCCATTAAATGGACACTGATGCTTTGTCACCCCAAAAAGGAACCGTGGCACAAAAGGGCCCATGCAGGGCCCCAGATGAGTAAGCCCCAGATGTCTTATTACACACAGGCTTTGCAGAGACTGTTTCCCACTTGGAAAGCAACTTAGGGAGCTAAAATTATACCCCTATCTACTGATATTTTGTGACATCTACGACCCAGGCACAGAGCTGCTGTGAGAAAACCAGAACTGGCATTTAAGGGACTCCTGAGGCATTTTTAAATGAAGTTCAAAGAGGGGGGTCTGTGTAGGGGCACAGGACAGACCCCATACAGTGTGTCCCTGACACAAATGCCAATTGACTGGTGTACTGGCAATACCATCAGTGCAGAGTCCAGTTTGAAAGCTGAACACCTGTTTAAAAGCTGTGGGAAGTGGCAGCAAGGTCCAGTGTTCTCCCCTAAATACCATGCCATGTTTAAATATCATGGAAAAAAAGTATTTCGGGTTCAACAGCTTCCCCTTGTAGCAGAATTGGCTTTAATGCTTTTCCCTGGCATCATTCACACTCTGCTGACTCTGGTTTCCAGGCTGTGGGTAGTGCTTGTGCTGCACTAAAACAAATGCTCTGTAATGCACAAGGAGTTCTGCTCTCCCCTGGACGTGCATTCACCTGGAAAGTTCATTACAAAGGCAAGTGATGCAGCTGAGATAGCACTTCCAGATTCAAACCTGAGAGCTCAAAACAATCAGGAGAGTGAAAGGAGCTGTGTTTGGACAAATAACTCAATCTGCTGTCAGATTCCCCAAAGTGCCTCACCCCACCTCACCCCTGGCGTGCTGCAAGCCTGCATTGCTCCTGGAATTTCACAGCACGCCCCTTGAGGGTCCTCAAGGTGGCCAGGACTGAAGGGCCAGCCCAAAACATCCCCTGCTCACTCCCTGTTCACGTGGCAGTCAGTCCCAGGAGCTGCACCAAACCACTTCATCCTCAGCCACCTCCCATCGAAGCTGACAAATGTCTGCCTCACTTCCAGCCCCCGCTGCTCATTTTCAGTTTGCTGCATTCTGGCTGTGCAGCTCCTCAGTTATTTTCTCCTCATGCACCTATTCAAAGCACTAGCCAGGAATTCAAAGGTCATCCTCTTCCAAACCTATAGGCAGAGCTATACATCTCTGGTGTCCCTTTGCTGCTCAGTGTTCATTCTCATTACCCTGGCATATAAATCTCTGGGGAGTTACGGGGGAATTCAGGTGCTTGCTGTCCCCAGACATTTGCCAGAGCACCCAATAAAGGGATGACACATCTCTGATATCAATAGATTTCCTGTGAACTTTGCAAGCAGCATAAAAAATGAGCCTAAAGTTATCACCAAGAATCAGAATGGCAGAAGGCATTTGATGTGCAGGTAGTTGAAAAGTGGTTAAGGAAGCTGACAGACTCCAAGATGGGACTTTTTTCTTCCTTTTCTATGAAAATGACATTGATTGACTAGGCTTGGACTTGGCACAGAGCTGGCACAGAGAGCCCAAATGCCCCACGAGCTCTGTGGTTCACAGGCAATTTTAACATGCTTAAAAATAGAAAACAAGCTCAAGAGCTGTTTGATACAAGCCATGACCCCTGAAAAATGAACTGCAGGCTTCCCCAGAGCCTGTGTGTGCCTGGAGGTGGACTCTCAGAAAATGGGCAACCATGAAGCTGGGGAGTTTAATCACCTTTGTGCTTTTGGAACATGTCAGGGGGCTGGAAAAACTGAGATGAGCCAACAGACAGCAACTCCCTGAGGGTAGCTGTGCTCAGCACCAGGAGGGGTGAGGAAGGTCCAAAGGTGTGACCCCACAGTGGTGCTCAGCAGGATCCTGTACGTGAACTGAGGACCCTGATAACATCTCCTGGAAGTTCAGAACATTAACATAATGCTGGTTCAAGCTCTGGAAGTGGGGCACAAATCCTGCCAAGCCGCCTGTCTGCCTCCAAAGTCTGATCTGCCATCTTGTCCATACTTTATATCCTGCAAAGCACCAGCAAATGTAAAGGAAGAAGGGCTTTTTCCTTAAAAAAAACTTTAAAGCAAAGCTTTAAGGAATGAAACAGCTGTTGCAGGAGGCAGAGAAAGCCCAGCCCCGTTCCTGGGGCAGGTACCCACAGCTGTGTGCACACAGCCCTGGCTGACTCACCCCAGCTGACCAGAAGCCCCAGTGCCCAGCCTGTCCTTTGGACGTGGTGCCAGCCCAGCTCCCTCCTGCCATGCCAGCCCTCCAGCAGCACAGCCTGGGTTTGGGTTTACCATCCTCACCCCCAGACCCCTCTGGGGTTTGGGCAGCAGGACAGACTCGTTTGATGACCTGCCTTGGGGGCTGAGCAAATGAGATTCATTAGGATATGCAAAAAGCTGAGAGCAAAGCAGCCCTATCTCTCTGTCTGAGCTCTGCTGATCTGATAAGAGCGAGTTGCTCCAACATGTCTGCAGAGGAAGATCTGAAGCTTTCTTCTTCCCATGCATTCCCAGATAGTCATTGCAACTAATAGACAAATGGGTCAGAATAAATAACAGCCCCCTCATTTCCCCCAGCACGCCAGACTGGATGGCTTAAGTCGAGTGTTAATAAGAAACAAGGCTGCTGTAGCAAGATGTCCTGATGCAGTGCAAAGAACATGGAGCATAATGGCATCTTTCAGACGTACTTTTCACTAAAAGCTTGTCATTACCCAGACAGAGGAGACAGCATCTGCATAGAGAAGCCGAGGAAAAGCAGCTTGAATGAAGTGATCCAAAAATGGAATCATCAAGTCACTGCGTTGTTGTATAAAACAATACAAAAGCGGATTTTGCTGGAGTTCAGCATTTCCATAGAGGCACAATAGGCAAAGCAAAATTACTACACGGAGAGGGAGGGATGTTGGAGGTACAAACCTGTTCTCTGATGGGGATCAAACACAGCCCCGTGGTGTAACTCGGTGATGGAGCAGACCTGTGTCAGTGTGTGTTGATTATCCTGAGGTGGTTTTTAGGTGGAAATTCTGCCTTGCCCCACAGAAACTCAGAGGCAAGGTCTGGGGGAAGAGGGACCCCAGAGCAGGCAGCAGGAAAAGCTCCTGGCTTTAGCTGGCAGTGCTTCACCTGGGCCCAGCGAGAGCAGAGCCACTGAAATATTGATTGTGGCTCCTTGGCTTTTTGACAACACGTTTGGCCCCTTTGCCGAGGCATTCAGCAGCGAGCAGAAGCTGCTAGCAAGCAGCTATTACTGAGAGCACTCCTAAACCAGGGCAGGGGGAAGAACCAGAGGTGGAAAATCTAAATTTAGCAGGCAGCAGCCGGGCTGTTCGCTCGGGCACAGCTCTGCTCCCACCCAGTGAAGGATTTTCGGTAGCAACCATCACCATGGTATCACAGAGCCGCTGCTGTGCAGCGATTTTGCCAATCCCTGTGGGTTTACTGGAACACTCGTGACATTTTAGGTGCAGGGAAGGGGCAGGTGGGTGGGAGGGATGTTTCTTAAAGCACCAGCTCTGGGAATCAAGGGAAAGCAACTGCAGCACTTCACATTTTCTCTACAAGAAGCACGCAGTCCTCCTGGTTGCAGAGCTCAGGAGACCCGGAGCATCCTTGTCTGAGGGGAGGGAGGAGGTTCTTGCACTGTCCCCCTGATTTTGAGGGGAAGAAGGGCTGAGCACAGGATTTGAGCTCCTGGAATTGGCTGTCAGAGACAGTTTCACTTCCTGCCTCCGACTGTCGCAATGTCCGGGTTGCCAGCAGCGAGAGCAAACATTTCTAATGTAATTTGATTTTTCAGCTGTGGCTCTTTTAACACCCTCTCCCCCTGGGCCTGTTCTGTTCTCTGTGCCTTTCCTGCTGCCCGTTCCCCGGCGATGACAAACCGCAAAGCGTTTCCCAAGAGCGAGAAATCCTCACAGGAATCATCTGTTGCAAGTCCTGTCTGACAAAACCGTGTCAGAGCTTTGGGGACTTTCTCTCTATTTTTAATTGAGAGCATCTTTTCCCTGGCATTTCCCCCTGCTGGCTCCTTCCATCCCTGCTCATACAGCAGATCTGGGATGGGAAGCAGCGCTCGTGCCAGGATGGGGAAGAGCTGTTGCTCCCACCTGATTCCCTGCGAGGATTTTTATATAAAAGGTGCACACGGGGCTCCCTCGCTCCCTTTATTCCTCCCTCGCAATCAGCACTCTTGATTTAGTCCCTTTCTTATCGTGGCCTTGCAGTATCACATCTTGGCTTGGTATTTAGTCTTCCAGAGGCTTGAAAGGGCAGCTTCTCCTTGAGTTTATCAGCTCAGATGGGGGACGCTGCTTGATGGTTTGCCAGGGAGCTTCTGTGCCATGCCTTTTATGTCTCGATCGAGTCAGGGCGTTCTGTTTAATTAAAGAGATGGGGATACAAAAGGCTCCTCTTGGATAAAATCTGGGGGGGAGGATGTGCTGCTGCCTCGGAGGGGAAGGGGGGATGGATTCCCAAAGCCAGCAGAGCCTGATGAGAGCTGAGGGCAGGGTAGCACGGGGTGGTTTAACAGAAGGGGAGGCAGCCGCTCTGCCAGCAGAAGCCCGTGAGCAGAGAGCCATGGAGCACAAAATTAACACACTGGCTCATCAGGAAATGTTAATGTGGGCAAGGTGGGGAATTGCTTCATATGGGCAAACAATCTGTGCAGGAGGGATAAGCGCCATCAAAACCTGGTACGAATCTGGGCACGTTTCTCCAAAATCTGCCCTCTACCCTCAGCTTGAGGTTCAAGGCAGGAAACCCAAAGCCCTGATGAAGGTGCTAAATCCTCGTGGCACAAAAACAACAAAACGTTTGGTTGAAATAGAACAAAATTAAGGAATCCAACGGGGCTTCTCTATAAATGATTAAGGTACTGCTACACAGGTCCCAGGAGAGGAACTTTGCAGCTTGGAGTAAGTGGTTTGGACAAGCTGATTCTCTTCAGAACAGCCCTAAACACAAATATTAACTGCTAATGAACTCACGTCCTCTACAAATGCTAGCTCTGCTTTTGGCTGCCAACCTCTCCTGAAATTTAAATTGTTCTCCTCGACCTCCACCATTCCCCAGTGCTCCCCTGATGGAGACCTGGGACCAGCTCCACCCAGCCACCACCTCCCCTCTTTACCCATCACACAGGGCCTATTTCCCCCTTTGGAACGGTGGCAGGGGAGCCAAGATCCACATAACCTGATGCTGAACTTAGTCCCCTTCCATTTACAGTGTGCCTGGGAGGAGCAGAAGGTCCAGTGCTGTGGATGTTTGACGGAGAGACTCCGATTTCAACATCCCAGATGAGCAACTGCTTTATAGCCTGCTCAAAGCCTGTCTGGATAAGGCCACAGGCAAGGTAATGCTCAGAGAACTTTTCAGGAAGAAGGCCAGAAGAACATTAAAAAGTAATTGAAAGGCCTGGGGGATCAGGGGAAGAGGAAGACAAGCTCAAAGAAACCAAGGAACAAACCCGAGGCACGGCAGCGTGTGAGTGCACTTGTCTGAAAAGCCCTAAAAAAGAGTCATGGTGAAGAAAGCGAGGAAACTGCCTCTGAAAGGATCCTTTGAAATGGTAGCAGTGGCTGGGAAGCAGTAAATGGGAGGCACTGGGAAAAGGAGGGAGTTCAGCTGGAGGATGTGTCTCCAGATACACCACAGCCTCGCCTCCCAAGTCAAAAACCACTTTAAGAAAAGGTGGAATGAATGTTACTAGTGCCAAAATAACCCTAAAAATATTAAGAGCACACCTTAGGTAGCACTTATTGTATGAAAGAAATGCTTCCCCTTCGCCCAGAGAGACTTCAGAATTACACAGATGGTTCAAACATATCTATAGTATTGGTAGTAATTTAGAAAGCTCTCTGGAGGAAAACAAGGATTTAGCCTTTTTTTTCCCTTTCTTTTAAATGGCAGCGAGCTGAATTTTAAGGTGGAGTGAGTTTATTTCTGTCATGGCTGACGCAGAGAAAGCTCCATCACCCACAGATAATGGCAGATGGTGAGCCGTGCCCAAATCCATCAGGCACAGGCCTCAAGTGGAGGCTCAGAGCAGGACTGGGGATGGCATTCCTCAATCAAGGGGCAGCCAGGATACAAAAATCCACATGCCACAAGCACCTCTGTGAGTGGCAGAGAAGCCTCTGAGCAGCCCAGGGGACAAAAGATGACGCAGGGTCAGAAAACGTGCGCTCAGTGACCGACTGAGGGCCGGTTTTATCCCAACCCCTGCAAACCCACTGGTACATCATTAAGGTGGATGAACATGGCTCAACAGAGCTGATAATCCCGTGCCCACAGTGCTGTTGCAGAGGGTAAAACGTTTTCTGGAGGTGGTGGAGGGGACTCTGAGGCACCATATGGTCTCCTGCCGCCCTTGCGCGGCGCCCGGGCTCGTGCTCTCATGTGACACCCCATTAGCGAGTCACACGGAGCAGAAAGCAATTTTATGGCCCGATCCTGCTCTTAGAAGCTATGATGACTAAACTAGCTAATCAAATCAGCATAAATTTGCAAACACCGTTTTAGCAGCTGCGGCCGTAAATATCATCAGCAGAACGCCAGCGATGGCGAGCGCGCACGAGGAGTTGAGTAATGGGCTCCCAACGGGCGGCGGAGCCATCAGCCGCTGCCTGGCAACTCGGGGAGGGGGCCAGGGGGCCACGCTGCCGAGCCTGGAGCAGCAGATGCAGCTAGCACGACAAAGCAGCGAGAGCACACACGCCAGAAAAGGGGAAAAAAGGAAAAAAAAAAAAACCAAAATCATTTACGGAGACAAACGAGCGCGGTGCGTGCCCCCGTTCCCACCCCACATGTGCGTGCTCCATGTGGAGGGATGTGTTTCAGCCTTCCCAAAGTGACTCATTTGGCATTTTCCAGGGACCTGCAAGAGGCTCCCCACACACACGTTCCCGTTTTGTCAACAAGCCATAAAAATAATCAGCCGAGGTGAAATTCGCTGCGAACACAGACACCGGGGCTAAATTTGTTTTTAATTTGCGCCAGCTCCCGCTAATGGGAGCTGGGCTGCGCAGAGCTCCTGGCACGAACAAAGGGGAGAGGGGAAAAGCTGCTGGGATGAGCAGCCTCCACCTCCCCTCTGGTGAGGAGCAGCAGCTCGTGGTCCCCGAGCAGATGGAGCAGGGCTGGAATGGGCACGGCCGGAGCGGAAGGATTGCCCCACGTCCCTGTGCCAGGGGCCCCCGGGAGCAGGCGGCTGGAGGCACGGCCAGCTCGGCCACCAGCACAGGGAAGAGGCTTTTGGGGCTCAGAGAATTGAATGGAGCTCCCTGCACCTGCCAGCAGGAATCTGGCTCAGTCACATAGATATATTTGCAAAAAAAAAAAGAAAAAAAAATTGCAGGGGAAAAAAGACCGGCAGTGATGTCTTTTTGGTAGGCTGGTAAAAGCACTTGGCTGGTATGGAACCTATCCTGGCCTGATGAGGATATCCTACCGGCTCTGAGGAAAACCCAGAGGGCAGAACAAACATTGTGCTGCACAAAGGTAAAGCAAGTTTGCTGGAATCATCAAAATCTCATGAGAAAAGGCCCCAGTGTGGGGATGTCTACACAACAGTGATTATGGCTCGCACCGATAAAGCAATTTCTAGCTGAGCTCTAAAGCCAATCTGCAGCAGTGCAGAAACCAAAGTGAACAAGGAATGAGAGCATTTCCAAGTTTCCAAGGAGCTGGCAGCCCAGCCTGGGCTTCATCTTGCTGTAACCGGGAATGTTGCTTGGAGATTAAAATGTGGAGGTACCCCAGGTTGCTGCTTGAAAGGTTCCTTACACCCAAATCATGGTTTGCTGTATTTTATTGGTTATGGCCACTATTATTATTATTATTATTATTATTATTATTATTATTATTATTATTATTATTATTATTATTATTATTATAATATTTGGCTTTCAAGCATTTCCAAAAGACTGTGCTGTGCCCAGCAGAGGGGCGGCCTTTTTGAGCTCATAAATCAGGAGATTTGAAGATACAGAATTCCCTGAGTGACTGGCAGATGTGGTGGACCAACACAAATGAACGTGATGTGTTCACTGTGCTTAGAAAATGGAGCTAAAAGGGGAAAGAATAAAAGCTCTTCCCTAGCCAAGAAGCAAAAGGGCAAGTGACAGAGCACCTTGACACATCAAAGGAACACATCAAAGGCAGGGGTGGTGCCACGTGCTGGTTCCTGTGTTCATGGCAGCCTCAGCTGATGCCAGGAAAGCACCCTGTGCATGGAGCATCCCAGTAAATGTGTGGAAACACCCGGAATAAGAACAGGAAAAGACCAGAAACAAGCTCAGGGCATGGAGCTGCCTCCCATACCAGCACTCAGGTGTGTTCCTCAGCAGCTTTCCCCAGAGAAGGGCTGTGGTTTGCATTTGTTTGTTCATTTGTGCAGCATTTTCAACAACCTCTGTCCTCCTAAAGGGGAGTTTTCCAGCAGTGTCTCTCCAGCAAAGCTGTTGGTTACCCACTGACCTGAAACACTCCAAAGCTTTGTGCTCCTGGCACCAGCTGGGAATGAGATGGAGGGAGAAGAGCTGCATGTCTGGGTGCAGAAAAGGACTCTGGGCAGTCAGAACCAGGCTCAAGCAGCACAACCAGCAGACATATTTCTCCAGAACATAATTTGGAGCAAAGGCATGCACTCACCACGTTGAGCTCAATCCCAAAATACACACCAAGGTCTCAGTCCAAGGCAGCACAGCCACTGTGAGCCAGATCCATCATGAATAACCAGTTTCTCCTTAAAAAAAAACCCAGTGACCAAAGCCAGGGTGGAGAATTACTATTAGAACAGTACAAACTCTGGAACATGGCTTAAAGACTTTTTTTTCAGGGTCCAGAAAATTCCAGCTGGCTCTTCCCTGTGTTTCACTGCAGCATCAGCCTCTTGTCTGCACTGTGGCTGGGGCCAGGGCCAGGAGGTGCCAGCTACTACAAAAGCTTGCTCTCGTGCTATTCCTGGTTTGATCCAAAACAAAACACGCTGGAAATTTTGGAAGAACATCTGTTCCCATCAAGCATCCAGCCCAAGCCTCCCAGACCTACAAGCTCTGGGTAATTCAGTGGAAAAGCGAGGCAACATCTCAATTCTGAGATGCAGAATTTTTGGCAGTGTTTGCTGCTCTTTGCTGTGTACACAGAAAGCCTCTCCTTTGTGCACACAAGCAGCTCAGCTCAGGGCCTTTCAGGGAGAGGAAAAAAGAGCTGCCCTTCCCATATGCATTTTTCCCTAAGAGACATAAACACGAAGGATACGTTCACCAATTTTGAGAATTCTCACCCTGATTTTAATTGATTAATGGGCTTTTTTGGAGGGTGGGGGGGAGAACAGGATTGTTACTTATTTCAGTTCAAAAGAGCATCCAGAGCATCTCCCAGCCCAAGAGCTGCCACAAGGCCTCACCTGACAGGATCCTGCCCAGACTGCAGCCTCGGGTTCAGGAGACAACAAACCCTTTCTGTGGCTGCCTGTGCCTTCAGGCAGGGCATGACTTGGAGCAAGCCCACCCACAACAAGCAGCAGGGCTGTGAGGAGCAGCCCAGCCAGGGGCCATGTGATACCTCCCCCTTCCAGGGGGTTTGGGAAGCCAAGCATCCTCGAGCTGCTCCGAGCCTGGGCTCCTCTCCAGCCTGACCAAGTCCCACCCTCCCCTGCCCCAAGACTGCTGTCCAGCTGAAGTGTGCAGGGACAGCTTTTCCTGGGATTCCAGAAGTCCCAAACTGCATGAGGTCTGCACATTGCCCCACTGCTGCAGAGACACGGTGCATAAAGCAGTAATTTGTGGTCTTAGCGTAGAGCTGAAATAGACACGACAAACAAAGCAAGAGAAAATCTACTGCAGTTCCCACTCTGGTGTGAAAGCACTGAAAAATATAGAGAGAATCTCAGCTGTAGCTACAGCTGCAGGATGGCTGCAGCTCTGATATTTGCCACTCTGTACAGACAGAATCACCACCAGGCCCATGCAGGCAGATGGGGAACGAGCAGAGCAAAGCTGCCTCCATCTCCCCTACCCCTGGAGCTGTGTCTGACGAGCAGTTCACAACCAGCACCCAAAGATAAACCTAAATTAGGTGACAGTTTACCTCAAAATGCCATAAACCCTCACAGTTTAGGAGGGGGCAGCACCAGCCTTCTTCTTCATCTCCTCGAGGGGCTGAAGGCTGGAGCTGGGTCACACTGGGACCAAGAGAAGGGGTTGGTGGGTCAGAGCTCCCCATTTTCCAACCAAACCTCCTGTGGAGCCCAGCTGGTGGAGCAGGGTGGTCTCCTCTGCTCTCTGCCCGTTGCTGTGACCAAGGAGGGGGATTAATCCCAAATAAATCCCACTGGCAGAAAGAGGGGTTCCTGCAACATCCCACTTACAGAGAGGTGCACACAGCAAAGTCATCTGCTTCACACTCCATATTTTTTCCCAGCAGCAGGAAAAAGGCTTTCCCGTCACCTCCTAAATCATCAGAGCTTCTTGCCTGACTGTTTCAAGCACAGCTTTATTATCCCTTACATCAACTTCTGTGGGCACTGTCCTTTTCTTGTAAGAGAATACCAGAGTCTGAAGTTCCATGTGTTGGGGTTTTTTGGTTGGTTTTTGTTTTCTTCATCCACTCTAGTTTTGTTTCATTTTTTTCCCTGGTAGGGAAACCAGTGACATTTCAAAGCAGCACATTTGCTGTATGGTCGTTCAGAAAAAATTGAGGTCCTGTCTCTGCACTTTCCCTCAGAAAACGCCTCCCGAGCTTGCGGCGCCACAAAAAAGAAAATCTGATTTCACAGCAGCACAAAGACACAAATTACTCCAAAGCAAGGCCGTGCAAAATAAAACCTACCATTAAATCCAAGAGGCTGAAATCAGGAGATCCCATCTCTGATTATCCCAGCTCCCCGGCAGAAGCTTTGCCCAGGCTGGAGCTGCCGGGTCACGTCCATTATTTTCTCACACAAACCATTAACCCAAGCAGGATCACCCATGGGGCATCCTGAGCACAAATGCAGAAGGCTTTGACATGGCATGGTTTTAATGCTCACACACAGCAATATCTGCTCACATCAGGGGCAAGTGCCCAGGTATTGCTCCGGGCTGGAAAAGCATCTCAGAGCAGAGGCACAGAGGTTTTGGTGGTTCCTGCCCACCCCTGCCTGTGCTTGGCACCTCTGAGGCTGAAGGCAGCCCACACTCCCATCTCACAGCCTCCCAAAATTCAGGCCTGGGAGGGTTTCACCACCACTGCTGCTGTGGGAGGGTGGATGCAGCGAGGTCAGGGAGTGGGACAGTCGTGCTTCACTCAGGTTGGAAACAAAAGGAGTAAAACCAAGTTGGAGCACAAGCTGGTCTCCACCCAAAGCAAAGCCATATGCAGCCCGGCTCAGGAATGAGAACTATGCAGCCAGAGGTTTCCTCTAGTTATTGTTTTGGGTTTGGGCTGCAGTTGGCAGGGAGGGGAGGAACAAAAACACAGAGGGTGAGGGAAAGGAGCCGAAACCCAGCAGAGGCACGAGAGCCTCAGCCTGACCTGGAGCCCTGGTTTCGGGGTAAGGCTGGAGGCAGGGATGCTCTGAGCAGTGATTCCCTCAGCCCCACTGCTCTGCTGCCCCTGAGCTCAGCTGTACCTGCACAGCAGCTCGTGACACACCTGGGGCTGTGTGACACTCCTGTCTGTGTGACACCCCTGTCTGTGTGACACCCATGCCTGTGTGACACCCCTGTCTGTGTGACACCCCTGTCTGTGTGACACTTACATGTGACATCAGTTTCATTTGCACTGACACCCATCAATTTGGCACGCTCACTACACAGCAGAGCAGACGTGGCAATGTCTAAACAGGAACTGAATTTGAAAGATCAAACTCCAGTAGAATTCTTTTCCCCACAAAGATATGCTCAGGAAGACCCCAGATTTTCAGCTTTCCATTTCAATATAAAAGATGCAACCTGAAGCACATGGTGAGCTGGGTGAGAGGTGCTATAATTTCTCTTTTTCTCTTGTACAGATTCAGCCAAACATTGTTTCAGCCCCATTTACAGACACTCTCCACTGCCCTGACTCCTTTCCAGACCTGCTGGGAATGCTGGGCTGTGGAGATTCATGGACACTGACCTCTTATCTAATAAGCTTTGTGCAACCTGTGCCTAAAATCAGAGGTAAGGGATTGCAGTGTTAGTGCCCAGCATTCCCTCCCAATATCCTCTGAGCACCCAGGAAGCACAGCAGTGTTTCACCAGCTCCCTGTGCTCCTCACCCCAGCTCCTGGGTTTTTTTGGTGCAGGCAGGAGGGATTCAGGGAGCTGCGGTCTCGTAAGTAAGCTGATTTTAGTTCAAACTGCCAAGGAAATGGGTATTTTCATTTTTTCCCCGCTCCTGTCCCTACCTTTTGTCCTTCTGTTGGCATGAGCATCAGCCAAGGCAGGGAACTGATCCAGCTGGAAACTGTCTGCTTGTCTTTTCCCTTTCTGCTGGGTTAGTTTTCAGAAGGATCAGATTCCTAATCTGGCAGATCGCTCGAGAGCTGATTTTGGCACCGGAGAGAACACATGACCCAACAGCAGGGACTGAGATCAGCTGAAACCAAGCCTAAACCCACACCCACAGAGAACACCCATGGCCCACCCTGTGCCCACCCAGGCAAAGATCCTCTGCCTGCTCAGGAGGCTCTTCCCATGCTTCTGCTCAGCTTCCAGAGGGGAACAGGACTTTTTGGTAATGCTGGGCTGTGACCTCCCCTCCCCACCTGCTCCACTGCACATCCCTTGCTCTGCTGCCCCTTAGGAAAAGCCCAGGGCTCCACTCCAGCCTTCCAGGGTATCTTCCTTTCAGCAGCACCATGGCACTAGGCAGGGATTTCTGTGCCCATGACCACAGCCGTGTGTAAGTTGTGCTTGTGCACACCCTGGGCAGATGCACGCAGGCACAGAGCTAAAAATTCCCAAAACATTCTGGTTCCCACAGGCTGAAGGAATGGGCTGTGCTGCTGTGAGCCATTCCTACCGAGCACAGGGTGTTTCTATGGCTACACCTTGCCTGGATTTCACTGCTGCTTTCAGCAACACATTCACCCTGTCTGTCTGTCTGTCTGTCTGTCTGCCTCTCCCTCGCACACACAAACCAAACATCCCTTCTCTCCTCACTCAACCCCTGCTACACTCCCAATAACACCTCCACTTTCCCTCCCACACACAGCTAAAAATTCAGCCTGGCTCTTTCTTGGGACCCAGCAGAAGAGGGAGCAAAGATCTGATCCAAACTGCCCCAAATGCCAGCAATCCCACAGCAATCTGCTGATCCTCCAACCTCAGGAACAGCAACGCTGGACCTGGACATATTCACTGGAGATCCCTCAGATTCCTTATGAAGACACAGAACCAAGAGCAGGCAGACCCCTGGGCTGTTCAGGGGGAATAAATAAGAAAATCTCTCCCAGGAAGGTTTTCTGATTCCTCTCCAGGCATCAGGAGCCACGTGCAGAGGGGGTCAGCAGTCCCCTGGCCCCAAGGTGACTCGCTGAAATGACGGTCTGGGCAGGATGCTGGGGGAAATGCTAATGGCTGGGAGCAGCTCATGTCAAGCTGAATAAATCCCCTGCTCTCCGTTCTGAAACACAATGGCACATGAATGACTAAGCAATTCTGATAACAATTCAATAGACAAATGTCAGCTTGCTTTGATTAAACATTACTTGTGGAGCTGTTTCAGGGCAGCTAAAGACACATCAGCCTGTCTGTCTCACCCCAGCCCTCCCAGCCAGGGCAGAGAGACATTTATTTCACAACAACTACAACTGATTTTCTTTTTTTCCAAAGCAATTGGAGCTCCTGTAACATCTGAACTGAGTCTAGATTTATGCAAGCAGAGCTGAGAAAATAAAAAAAAGCAAAATAGCCTCTCTCTGTTTTAAGACCTGAGTTGCACTTCTCCCTTGCTCCATCAGTTATCCCTTAGCACAGTAATAACAAGGTCCAGTTTGGAGATACAGGTGGAACAGAGCCATGTCATTGCCACATTTCCATAGATATTCTTGAGTATTTGCAGTACTGAAATAAAACTCCTCTAGCACGGGATTAGTCCAGAGAAACATTTCAGTTTAGGAATGTGGCTGAAACATGCACCAACGCTTCCACATGCTGCAGCTCTAACCCATTTTTAATTATTTCTATCTGTGCTGTAGGTCAGCCCTTTACAAAACAACAACCCCTCCTTTCATTTTTGCAGAGCACATTTCGGTGAGCATTTCTTTTGCCCTTGTGCAGCTTGCACCTTGCCAAGCCCCCAAAGCCAGGTCTGAGTGCTGAGAGGAAGAACCTCAGCCTCACACCCAGGCTGCTCCCCTTGTCTCCAGTCAGTTGTGAAATGAGCTGCTCAGCACTGCATCCATAATGGGCACTGCAGTGCAGATGGCAAAAGCACAGTCACAACTCTGCTGTGCCTCTGCCAAGAGCCCTGGGTGATGCAGCAGAGCAGCTCGGAGAAGTCAGGAGGGGAAGAGAGGCTGCTCCTCCCGAGGCATTTTCACCTTCCTGTCCATACAAGAGGCTCTTTGGTGTAGCAATAACACAGAACGGCAGCCAGAAGATCCTGAGGGAAATCCTCTGCACTCCAGGCTGTGGGACTGAGGATCTCACCTTGTGGGGCTGAGTATCCCACCTTGTGGGATTGAGATTCCACCCTGGGATCAGTGCTAGGCTGTGTTTCAGGGATGCTCACTGCCTTGGAGCTGGGAGAACGCAAGAATCTCCCTCTCCTCTGCTGTACAGATCTCTTGGTCACTAAGAAGGAAAATAGATCCTTGTAAATGTCCTCAGTCACCACCAGTCCCAGGGGCCTCATTACTGCCCTTGACCTCAGTCTAGGACAGTGAGTGATAATGTTATTTCTCTGATTTCACTCTCAACTGAGTCCCTTGGCTGCTTTCCTTTCTCCTGGGCTGGGAATGAGCCTGTGGAAGCAATCTGCCCTTGTTCAGGGGAAATCTGTGAACTTGGGCTATTCCTTGAGTTGACAATTGGCAGATGCTGCATCCTGCAGGCAGAGGCCTCAGAGGAGACATCCACACCAAGGATGTACAAAAATTCACAGGATCAGCGACCACATGTTTGTATATGGGTGTGGGCACGCACACAGAGCAAATAACTAAAAGTCAGGAGAGTCCTGCTTGCCCCTGGCTGCAAAGGGGAATTCTCAGCTGATCTTTGCAGCTCCCATTTGAGAGCACAAAGCCACTTGCAAAATCACCAGGTTGGCCCTTGCAGCTTTGCTGTTTTCTGCATTCTTTGAGAGTTCCCTCTGATTTGCTCTATTAGAGAAACCTACTCAAAGGGATTTGTGTGCATGCTCAGCTTGATTTGTGAACTCCAACAGGAGGGGCAGCCAGTAAAATTAATGAGGTTCTGGGCAAATGATTGCCCATGCAGACCCACAGACATAAAGCATTAACTGACTGTCTAATTAACAAAGGCCACGTGCCCGATTAAGCATGCAAACGCTGCTGCTGCTGCACACACATTGACACACATTAATGTCTCAGTGAGGATACATTTGCAAGTGTCTGCTTGGCACGATGATGGAGCACGCAGCCTGCTTCCATAAACACTTGTCAGGATGCAGGATATACATCCATGGAATAATCTGCTGCCCATTTTCTGTAACGAGCACGAATTCCTTCTGGGAAGCAGCACAGCAGGACCCCAGGCCCGTGCAGGCACTGCCTAAAAGCCACGTTCTAGAAGGGGGCAAACCAAGGACAAAGTGGCCTTGGCAGAAAAGTTTGAGCTGCTTTTCAGTGGTTTTGTCATGCAAGTGAAGGGTGAGTTCATGTTACAGTGACTGTGCTGGGTGATAAGGGGTCAGGGGCACACAGCCCTGCTCCTCATCCTGCTGTGTCCTTATCACACAACAGGTCCTCATCTCCTCCCTGATTAAAGCTCAGGGTTTGTTTATGGGGTTTTTTAAAATTAATCACCATAATTTTTTTAAAAAGAGAAAAACAGTCTAAAACATCCAACAGAGGAGGCAGAAACAGCAATGTGCAGGAGGGGGTTACAGTACAGGATACCTGCTCTCCATCAGCTCACATAACTCATTTAGTGCTGCCAGATCACATCATTCTGGGACACGGATATGAGCTGGGGAGGCCAAGAAGGCAAAATTCTGGAAAGCTCCTGGCAATTTCTGGTGCCAGAGGAGAAATTTTTGGCACCAGTTGCTGTCATGGAGCAGAGTGAGGGCAGCAGCCGGCCCACAAAGGGAATTCCTGGGAATGCCAGGGAGGATCCTGCGCTGTGCTGGGACTGAACTCCTCTCACCTCCGAGCCCTGCATGCCCAAACCCTGCCCTGTCCTCTCTGCTCCCTGCAGCAGGAGCTGCACACAGAGCCCTGAGCCCGGGCCCTTGCTGAGGACTGAAGTTCAGGGTGTCCCTCCAGCCTGGGCTCAGCCCCACTGCCCCTAAATTCTCAGAGATTCCCATTTCTCCAGGGGTGCAGGGAGGCCAAGGGGGCTGTTAGGATAACTGGCTATGCCTGTGATGTGTCTCCTTGCTGCTGGAGGGTTTCCAAAGGCATTTCAGGTGCTGATGAGACCTTCCAGCACATCCATTTAGAGTCTGCAGTTTTCCTTCCTTCCTGCATTATTTACCACACAATCCCAAGCTGCTTAAAAGACTGTTTCAAGCTATTTTCTGAATCATCCTTCCCTCCCTTCGCTGCTTCATGTAATAATCTCTCCCAAATCTATTTTGGGAGTGGCATTTTGCAGCAGAGGCTGGTTTTGTTTGCTTTTTTCCCCAACTGTTCCGTTGCAGATGCAGAAAGTTGGTGTGTTATTGGGGAGTTGCAAGGACAGGGCTTGCAGATCCTGTGTCCTGAGGCTTTGCCTCGCTCCACTGTCCTCTCTGGAGTGGGGATGTGGAGGCTCAGAATGACAAGAGCAAGGCTATGCCCATTAATTTGCTCCTGCAGAGCTGTTCCTGGTGATCAGAGCTGCAGGCAAGGGCTTTTTGCAGAGCTGTGTGAGGATGGCAGCTCATATTGATTTCTCAGAGCAAGGTCCCTGATAAAGGTTTGGATTCCTGAATTGTTCTGCTATTGTGCAGAGCATCTCAGCAGCCTGGTGAAAAGGAGGGTGGACATTGCCAGGAGCTGGGTTACAGAACAAAAATAACACAAGAGGGAGTATATTTTGAGCTGGATGAACTGGAAAAACTGGAAACTTTTTTTCAGAAACAACCAGAAATCTTGAAAAATACCTCAGACCTTATCATGGAACCAAAGACACATTTTGCATCAGAGAGGCTACACTTAATTTGCTCCCTCAACTCAGTTTCTCAGCCACCCAACATTCATATTAGATTAATATTTGCAATTCAGCTGCCCTGCTCTTACCCTGAGAGCATCTGACTGGGAAGTGACTGCACTTCCACACCACAGGTTCAAAGCCAAAGTGCTGCCCTTACTTCAGCAGTTTTTGGCCAAGTTCAGCACAGTCCTCAGCCTTGAAGCATAATTGCCCAACTCCAGCAGTGACTCTGGTCTCCAAAGGCCAAAAGGAGAGAGGAAGAAAGGAGGAAGGAGAGCTGAGAATTGCACATTTCAGATGTGGGATGAAGCTATTTCTTTTCTCTTTTCCTATTTCTGGAAAACTGGACAGCTAAAAGAAGAAAGCAAATCTAAAATGAAAGATCACACTAGGAAGCACACACACCCAAGACACCATGGCAGGCAAGAGCTGGGGGACCTGTGTAATCACAGCTATAATGATTCTATAATTTCACATCCAAACATAATTAGTCGAGGTACGTTCTTTGACAGCTAGAGATTTGCAAAATTAGGGTCAAGCAGGTTCATCTTTTTAATTGTTCTCATTTTCCCCCTCTGTGTTGTTTCTTGTCGCTTTATAGGCTCCTCCCTGGGCTATGGGGAATTTTGAAGGAATTCTGAATGAGTTTGAGATGGGACTTTGGAGTTTTTAGATTCTTTTTTCTTATCTTCTACACAGGCAGGAAGGGTGAGCTGGGCTCACATCTTTACTGCATAGCTCAGAAGGTCACAAGACCCCTAGTTACAAGACCTTTTAAGGATTTATTGACTAATAAAACACTGCCAACAAGGATATTTATGTTTTTGATCTAATCTTTAAATATTTCATCTTATGGATTCATGTTACAGTGTAAGCTTTCTTAGTTAATTATGTTACGACACACACAGTACTGCATTCTAAACTCCTTGTTTACCTTTGTAACCACTTTTATTTTTTCTATATCTTAAACTCTAAAACTTTAAACTTTCTTCTTCTTAATTTAACTGCTTTAAAGTATAAATCTACATTCTTGCTTCTAGCACCTAAGTAAGTTTGGAAGGTTTTTCTAAGGTTTCAGATCGAATCTTGTGTTTAACTCTAAGCTTTGGCTTACAGGCTCAAAGTTCTGAGAATTCCCTGTATTTTGGATTCCAGCACTGGGCCCAATGCCCCCCTGGGGTAACCCCTTTTTAAGAAGTGCCCCCTAGAACTGGTCCTTTGTACCCTGGGAGCAGCATGGCAGCAAACAGCTCTGCCTGCCTGGCCCATCACACCCTGGCACAAAAGAACTTTCTGTGCAGCTTGCCAGCCCTAAGAACCCAATTCCCTGGGGAAAAAAAAAATAGAAATCCAACTCTAGGCTGCTCTCTGCTTCGTACCTTATTGCTGTCAGCAGCAGAGAGAAGGAACCAGCCTAATTCCAGCAAGACTGGGGCCCGCAGCAGCAGGGTGTGCCAGGGGCAGTGGGGATGTGCAGCCAGATATTGCTTCAAGTGACAGCTTTCCACTTTTACACACACTCAGTGTTCCCAAACCAGAACACATGGAGCTCCTGAATGAATCCATAGGTTCCTGTTTGCTCATTTTAAACTTTGCATTAAGCAGCATTCCCCAATATCTGCAACTGCACCAATTACTGATAAAATCGGCTCTCAGACTCCAAATTTCTCCCTCAGCCTGTGATGACCTGATGCAGGGATCACTAAGGAGACAGACTTAGAAATCTTCACCCCAAGAGCCAAATTCTCTGCATTTTAACAATGGAAAACATAAATGCTCCAGGAAGTACTGGAAAAAACAGCACCTTGTTACCCCAGAAAGGCAAAAATACTTTAAAATGCAAATTGGCTTAATGTACTTTTGAACTGGAATATATCCTCACCTTCAAATCCACCCTCCCTCTCTCTCCCTGAGCTTCAGCAGGGATTAATAGTCCTGTATGCCAAGAGAGTTCAAACACTATTTTTAATCACATCTTACAACCACACTGTCCCAAATGCTTTGCATGACAAAGCGACCGAGGGAGCGAAACGAGAGAGAACCGCGCGCAGAGGAATTCGTGCCTTGGATCCAAAGCCCTCTCAGGAAAGGGGGATCTCAAAAGGCAGAGAGGAAACGGGGCTGGAGCAGAGCCTGACAAGGTGGAGAGAGGGAAGGGAATGTTTGGTGGGATGGGTTGAGCTGCAGGAGCTCAGGCTGGGGCAGAGGGAGGGCACTCAAGGACGCTGCAGAGCTCGCTCTGGGCTGGCACTGAACTTTCTGTTCCTGCTGCCTGTTTTGGAGAGAGTCCTGGGGATGCCTCCCCTTGGGAATCTGCCTGCTGGAGGAGGTTCCAGAGCTGCCCACTGCAGGGTGACAGTGGCACATAGGCATGCTGTGACACCACAGCTTTATATGGCACTGCCCGGTGCTGCTGGGGCAGAGCGCTGGGGTTGGCAGGGTTTGCAGCTCCAGGCACCCTCAGTGCAGAGCCCACTCTGCACATCTGAAAGGTTTCCAGGTCTGTTCTGTGTGTTGCTCAGCTCTGCTCCACTCTGCTAACTGCCTTTGGACCTGGATAAAGCTCAGCCAAAAAAGAAGCCTCATATGCTTCAGCCAAATCTCTTCAGGGATCCCAGAGGTTCTTACAAAAGTGAGTAAATAGTAAATATGAACACACTCCCTTTCAAGGCAGCATGTACAGCCAGTGTCAGACCTGGGAAACTTCCCCTCCTCCAGCATTGAGGTGGTGTGGACAGGCTGGAGCAGGGAGGAGGTGGAAGCACAAGTTTGGGTGACCCAGTGGTGCTGCAGAGTTCCCCAGGCACTGAACCAGTCTGGGACAGACTTAGAACTGTGCACTGAGGGTCCACGAGGCCCAGCCACAAGTGAGTGATAGGAATGCAAGTGGTTTGTCTCTCATCAAACCCAGTTATCAGGTTTATAACATTTTAACCCTGGCAGTCCTTCACACCAAACCTCTGGCAGGGGAGTCACCACCCAGGTGTGTTTGTCACCTTTGCCATGGCAGCACAGGGAGTGCTCCTGGCTTGCAGCCTCAGTGCTGCCATCCTGGAGCTCTGCCTTTCTCCTCATGCTCCCAGATCCCATGGAACCTCTGAGGGATGGATCCAGGCTCAGCAGCTCCTGCAGCTCTCTCTGTGTGCTGGGGCCTGTCCTCTGTGCAGGAGGGGTTTTTGCTGTGTTCATTTTCCAGAAAGGAGCTAAAAGCAATCAGCCTGGTCCTTGGAAAAGGGCAGGGGGTGTCTCTGCAGTCAGGGGAGGACGGAAAGGAGGACAATGACACTTCTGTGCTGCTTGTCACCTGACCAGAAACAAACTGGCACTAACCTCACCCCTAGGTGGGACAGACACAAACGCCAGGACACAGGAATGGTGAGGGCTGTTTACAGTGGAAATGTCAGAGCATCTCAGCCCTGCTGGATGCACAAAGGGCTGCTGCTCCCGCCCCAGCACAAACCCAGCCCTGCAGGGGGGTTCTGACCCTTCTCCCCTGCATGGTCCATCAGCACACCCTGCTCCTCAGCCTCTCTAAACTCTCCTAAACTGATAAATCTGCCTCTGAGTAAAGGCCACTGAGAAGGTTTCAGGCTGAGGGAGAAGGATTTTGAGAGCCCTGTGCTCAGAGAAGCAACCTGTGCTGGATCCTAACTAGAACATTCCCTGGGCACCCTCACAGTGATTATTATATCAGAAACACTTTCATGTGGGATTAAGTTCCTGCATCCTTTGTACTCCACAGACAAAGTACAAGGCAAGGGAACACAGGAGCTTTAGAACTGTCTCATGTTCCCACACATGACTGCTGCTGCTGCTCAGCTCTCAACTTGCACAAAACCTGAAGGCAGAATTCCCCACACACCCGATTCTTCCAGGAGCTCCTCAGTGCAAGGAATGCAGGATTGGGCACCATCACTCAGGGCCAGTGTCCTTCCCCTGCTCTCTGCCTGCTGGGCACCCCTGGAAAGGCTCAGCCTGAAACCTGGGGCTGTACTGCAGCAGATCCTGTTGCTGATGAAAACAGGCTGCACACACTGCTTTGTTTTTGTAGGGTTGCTAGGGAGCACTGTTACTATTATTGATTTTTCTAAGGCCTCTGAACCACTTATCAAAACAAGTTATTCCACATGCACCACAAGGAACGAAGCCTGGTTCCCTGCAGCTCTGTGCCCTCCATCCCTGACCTTTAATTCCCAGGGCAATGGCCTCTCCCTGTCCCAAAGCCAGGATCTCCCTCCCTCCCACATCTCCCTTGTGCTTGGCAGAGCAAGAGGGAGCAGAAGCAAGAGCTGGGTCACCACTCCAAACTTGTTTATTGGCTGGCTGGGAGCTACAAACAGTGGCTGATTTCTAAATTTGGCCTATTTCACTCTCACTGGGGGATTAATGCTGGATTTGCTCTGCTATCCAGTCACCAGTTTGCATAAAATCTGTAAGAACTCGTTCTCTATGTGATTTGATGAATTTAGCTGAAAATTGGCCAAAAGCTTTTTCTGGGAGGAAAAGGAGGCAGTAGATGGGCGGGAGGTCAAGCTGCAGAGTGTGGAAATCAGGCTGGAAGCACAGACAGTAAGGAACGACCTCAATTTTGCAACCAAATACAGAGGGAAAAACCCAGAACCCCTCATTAAGTCCCAGATACTCAGTATCACATTTGCACTGCCTCTGATAATGGCTCTTCTGACACAGACTATTTACTGAACTCACCTTGGGTCTGGCAAGTGTGGCTGTCAGACACTGATGTGATGAATATTCACACAGCAGGATGGTGCAATTTTCATGACATAGATACCATTAAAATACCAAGGTCCAGAGTGCAAAAGCAAATGGGAAAGGCCTGAGAAACCCAAGCCTTGGAGCTGGCCACTTGTTAATGGCAGCTTTGCACCTTTTCTACAGGCAGCAGAGATAAGTAGCCTTCACTTTCAGAGTTCTTCTGTTAAAGAACCTTTTTTGGGAAAATTTCTCATGGTTGCTAACAAACATTGAACTGCACCAGCCTTAGCAACACAGGGAGAGCGTAGGTGTGAGGCACCTGTGAGCACACAGCTTCTGTGTCTGTGTGTGTGTCTGTGTGTCCTGACAAGGATTTCTGCACAGGACCTGCCCCTCTGGGCACCTCAGCAGTGGGAGTCAATGTGGAAGGCAGCCCTCCAGGAGAAGCAGGGCTGTGTGAGCACACATCACACCTCACACACTGCAGAGGTGGGCAGGGACCTCTGGACATCCTTTGTTCAGGCAAGGCCACCCAGAGCCAGGTGTCCAAAGCCATGTCCAGGCAGCTGCTCAGTATCTCCAAGGATGCAGAGTCTTCAAACTCTTTGGAAAACTTGTTCCACTGCTTTACAATGCTTAGAAAGATCCTTTTGTGGTTTGTTGGGAGTTCATTCCTTCTTTTGCTGCCACTGGGCACCACAGCAGAGAGCCTGGCTCTGTCCTCATCACAGCCTCCCTTCAGTCGCTGGCACAAAGCAGAACAGAATCATTCTGGCTGGAAAAGCCCTGCCAGGCCACTGAGTCCCAACTGTGCCCATCCCCACCCTGTCCCCAGCCCAGAGCACCGAGTGCCACCTCCAGGGATGGGGATCCAACCCTCCCTGGGCAGTTCCAGTGCCTGAGCTCCCTTTCCATGGGGAAATTCCTGCTGTGCCCACCCTGAGCTGCCCTGGCCCAGCCTGGGGCCGTTCCCTCTCATCCTGGATGCCCACCTGGCTGTCCCCTCTGTCAAGGAGCTGTGCAGAGCCAGAAGGGTCCCCTGAGCCTCCTTTTCTCCAGGCTGAGCCCTTTCCCAGCTCCCTCAGTGATGAGATCCCCTTTGAGCCTCCTTTTCCCACACTGAACAATCTGAGCTCTCAGCTCAGAGATGCTCCAGTCCTTCAGTCATCTTGGTGACCCCTCACTGCCCTCCCTCCTGTAGCTCCACATCTCCCTGGTCCTGGGGAGCCCAGGACTGACCACAACACCCCAGACATGCTTGGGAGCACAATCCAGAGCTCCTAAGAACTGTCAAGGGGGACAGCACCACCAGCAGAGATAGGAATTGGGTTTTGTAAATACATTTTTCCTAAATCTGGAGACTCCCTTCTCCTTGCCTTCCTGCTCCAATGTGACTTTGGGATGGACAACCTCAGGTGAGCAGGAAATTGGTGACAAGGAAAAGGAACCAGAGCCTGGAAATGCCCTGAGCCTACAGAGCAGGGCTGTGCACCATTCCAGGCTCTCCAGGCAAGCAAGGACAAAGCAACAGCCCCCAGATCAGAATCTCAAAGAGGTCTTCAAACATTACTGCTCATCAACAAGGAGAAGAGTTTCATCTCGTGTGAACAGCTCACTCCCCAGAGTCCCACCACATTCAGCAGGGCTCTGTTTATACTGAGGAAGGTTTTTATTGACTCTTTTCTCTCAAATAATTGATAAGCTCCTCCTGCTGCCCCACTTTGATCAGCCTTTACCCCAGTTGTGCCCAAGGTCTGGTCTAGTTCCAGCCCATCTCATTATCTCAAGCACCAGGAGCAGGTGGTGTTTACAGGACTTGGATTTGTGCACAAAGAACACAAATCTGGAGGCCACACTGGGAAACAAAACTCATTCAGGACAAACACAGCTGGATTTCTTTATACATCCCTTTGGTGTATTCCTATCCCATTTATTTTTCCTTCTGCTTTCCCTTTCTTGTTGTCTTTTCCCCTCTGAAGGATGGGGTCAGCATCCATTGAAATCAGGAAGGAAACTTCCACAACTTTGGAACCTTTCAAGCCTTCTGCCCTCTTCTCCCTGGGCAGAAAAATCACCTCAGTGAGTGTCTAAGTAGGGGGAGATCATAACCAGAGAACAAAATAAAGGCCATGAGAGATTCTAGGCCCATCTCCCTGATCAAGTTCAAACTTCTTTTCCCAGGGCTAACAAAGTGAGGATTGTGTTATGCCAGGATGGATTCAGGGAGTTGTGGAGAGTGAGAAAATCCCCCCTGAGCCTCCTTTTCTCCAGGCTGAGCCCCTTTCTCAGCTCCCTCAGCTGCTCCTCATAGCCCTGACTCCTAATCTAGAGTTCATTCCTGATTTCAGTGGTTGAAGCTCCCCCTTTCACAGACACTCATAGTTTGTGAATCCTTCCTGTCAAGGCTGCAGCTGTGACAGACCTCAGAGAAGAAGGGACCAAGAGAGAAGGGACTATTTTTGTAGTGTTTCAGGTGCCTAACCTTGAGAAAGAAATTTCATTAATTGTAGAAAGCCACACAGTGTATGTGTAAAATGAAAGGGTTTTAGCAATGATGCAGCAGAGGTCCCACCACACCCCATCCAGACCAAACCCTGAACTTAAACCCGGTTCTGCTTCCCAGTTGCTGCCAGGATCTGCCAAGCTTTCCATTCAGCCATGCCCAGCTTGAAACTGTGCTGAGCACTGTGGGAAGCTGCAATGGAACAAAATGGACTACAAGGTTGTCGGACTTATTTTTCACTCCTTACATTAACTAATTAGCTTTCTTCCTCATTAAAGTCCCTTCAAGCGTATCAATTACCCGGCTCTGATGGCAGAGGCGCTCCAATAGCCCTCAGTGCAATCAGATGAGCTGGAATTCAGCAGAGCAGACCAACAGGGTGCAGGGTTGGGTTACCCGTGTGTCAGCAAAAGGGCATTATTCCCCTGACCTCCCTCTTGCAACAGGAGCTGAATGGTGGCCTGGAGAGGGCAGAGGAAATGCCAGCAAAACAGCACAATAAGCATCTCCCAAGGAGCTGCAAGGGGAAACCAGAGCTGGGACAAAAGGCCAGAGAAATGTCCAAGTGTTGGTCTAAAATTAGGACAGCCTAAAAGTTGGCCTCGGTCTTCTTTTGTTTCTATCTGATGGGAGTGGCTTTGCAATTGCAATTCGTGTCTTGGTTGGAACAATTCCACCTCTCCCCTGCAGGAAAATGGTGAAGAAAAGGCTGTGCCCTGCTCTCAGCTGCTTGTGGCCCAGCTCTCACCCACACCAGACATGTTTATCCCAGCAGCTCAGCTCTGCAGGTTTCCCTAGGAAAATTCCAGATCCGTTTGTTTTTCCAGACCGCTCTGTCACAGCAACATCTCATTGCTGCCCTCCTGTCAGAACCCAGGACATTCCTCTGGCTGCCCTGGAGGACTCCAGACCCTGGCAGGGGGCTCAGAGACCTTGGCACGGGGTCACAGACACCTGTGCCTTTGATTTTAGCCCATGGGAACAATTTCCAGCTTTATGTGAGGAGGTACAAACCACAAGGGTTTGAGTAGGATGACAGTGAATTGTCACAGGGTGAAAAAGTGGAATTTTGGGGTTTAGAATGGGGGTTCAAGAGGCAAGATGGAGGAATCTGGGTGTGTCCTGTCCTTCTTCTCCTTTTTCTTGTCCTCCATCTTCTGCTGTGATGGTGACACTTCTGGATTGGTTTAGAGTAGAGACAGACTGTCTAACACAGGTGGTGGGTATTGGAAAATTATTCTAAATAAAATACACAAAGTTCTTGGTATAAAAAGCCAACACCACCCCAAGGGTGGTCAGTGTGCCTCAAACCAACCTGCTGGACAGAGCTCAGCAGGTCAGAGACAGAATGTGATAGATAAGAGAAAATAAACAACCTTGAAAAGCTGAACCGAGGAATCTCGACTTCTTCAGTTGTGGGGCTGGGAAAAAGAGACTTTCCAACACCTCGGGGTCATCTCAACCACAGAAACCGCAGGCCCTCCTGCTTTACCTGCTCCTTGGCATTGCCCTGCACCTGAGCTGGCTGCTCCCATCTGCCAGAGGCTGTCCAGCCCCCGGTGCCAACAGGGGCACCACAAAGCCCAGGAGCCGCAGGGACACCCAACCCGCCCAGCCCGAGCCCCACAGGCTGCACTGCTCCTGCAGCTGAACACTGAAAAGCACCCAGACAATGAGAATGCATTAAACTTTTATCTCCAGTGCTCCAGCTACAATAAGCAATCAAAGAAATTGCCACTCTCCCAGGGCTGCCGATTGCCTAAAGGAAACCAACTTTTGTCCGGGTGTGGGGATGTGTGTGTGTGAGAGAGAGGGAAGAGGGATAAAAGGAGCTCAAATACCAGCTGCAGTGTTTGGCTACTTTGCATTAGGCAAATGATGAGCACTGAGCGCAGCACAAAGCTCAGGCAGAGGCAGCTTTATGCACTCACACGCAGGCAAGAAGAAATAAGACATTTTTCACTCCAAAGATTTCATGGTCAAGCCCAGTTTTTTGGGCTGGTTTGGTTTTTTTCCCCTCAAATGTGAGCTTTATAGGAGATAATTACCAGCCTATAATTCCTCGCAGAGCCACACTGTGAAAAAATCCCTTTGCACAAGGATGTTTTTCCCATTATCCAAATTTTGGGGGCCTGGATGTCACTACAGGCAGGTGCAGCTCACCTTTCCCTGAGTGGCAGCAATAGCAGGATTATCAAATCACGTTATAATTTCTAAAACTGCAACAAACTGGTTGAAAAGCTCTCATAAGAATTACACATGTTCCTTTTCACTTTACTCTCTGGCCATTTAATGATGTGGAAATTTTATTTCTCATGAAATATCCACAAACTGGCCACTTTCCTCATGAAATATGCATGAATTATAGAATTCCTTATGCTCCTGAGAAAATAAACCACTTTAATCTGAGAAAATTCTCCATTTTATAAGGTCAGAATGCTTTCTTTTTCTTTTTTGACTCAGAACCAGGGTGGTTTCAGAAAAGGTGGTGCTTGCCATGAACCAGCCTTTTCATGTGAAAGGAAAAACTGTTAAAAAATAAAAAGAGATTTTAAAAAAAGACCACTAAAACAAAAAAAAAATAACCACCATGAACTGATATAGATAATTTCAAAACAATTCTTTGCTTTTCAAACATTGTCTTCTTGTTTATTTTCCCACAATCCTTTAATGGGCAAAAATCCCTGGTAAGAAATCATACTATCGGAAAAACTTTGTTTTCAATCCATTTTGTTTCTTGGTTTCCCATTTCTCTGTGGATGTTTTCCCTGTCCTGCAGATAAAACTGTGTGAGTAGAAGCAAGGTATTTGCTCTAGGAACTATCACAATACAGCTCTAGAAAAAAACTGAAATTCCCCCATGTGCACGATTGTCTCGCTTACAACAGCACCTCTCAGCAAAAGATCTGCACGAGCTTTACCAAGCAGAAGTGTCATGATTTACAGTCTGTTAAAAATACACTTTACAGCACATTAAAAATAACCTTTTGGAGAAGTCCTTGATGTTCAAAGCATGGCTGGATGGAGCTCTGAGCAGCCTGGGACAGTGGAAGGTGTCCCTGCCATGGCATGGGGGGGACTGGATGAGCTTTAAGGTCCCTTCCAACCCAAACCATTCCATGTGAAATAACTTTTATGCCTCTAGAGCCTTAAACATTTCCAGCTCTGCCGTATCTGCCCCAGTTTGGGATTTCTGCAGCACCTTGGGCTGCTTCACACACCTTTCCTTCACATTCTTTCATGGTTTTCCATGAAAAGACATCAAACTAACATCCTCTCACCCCACCCCCAAAATATCAAGGGGATGTTTTAAAATCAGAGGCAGAGAAACATTTCCCTGTGCAAATGGAGCAGCTGTGTGAAAAAGGAGAGTGTCTCCTTCTCAGGGTGGGGAGGGATGAGGAGGGAAGGACAAACGAGGCTGAGGAAGGAGATTTCAGGAAGAAATGTGCTTTTTTTCCCTTTTTTTCCCTGAGAATAAGCAGCATCTTCCTGAGAGCCATCATTTTGATTCACTGTTTCACGTGTAAATAATTTACCAGGCTAAAAGGTCAAGAGTTGCAGGTCCTTAGAGAAGGGGAGAAAAGTGCAAGCTGTAAATAAGGGACGAGTAACTTATGTGGAGCATAAAACATGTCTTAGGCACCACGTAGATCCACAAATGCACAAACAGGGAAACCCCAGCTCCACATCCACCACACAGAGGCAGAAATAACCTCTACCCCATGCTGCATCCCCTTGAACTTCACTTGAGAGCAGGAAGCACACTGAATACAATCTTTTGGGATAGAAATTACACTTTTAAATTAGCTCCACGACGCCCAGATGCACTGCTGATGGATGCATGAAACAGAGGGGCGAAAGAAATTAATTTCCAGCCTCCTTGTTTTCATCTTTTCATCCTCTGATGTCAGGGTAATTGCTCCTGGATGTGACAGTGCAGTCCTTGCCTCTGTGCAGAAGGTGAGGGAACAGCTGCTTTCCTTCCTGACACCAGTGGATTTCCAATCAGCTGTCAGGCACCATCAGACCCCTGAATGCTTCCAGCCTGTCACGCTTTCCTCACGCTCACAAACTCCCCATGTGGGGCTGCCCTCCCCAGTTTGAGGCAGAAAAGATCAAATCTGCACGGATTCAAAGCTCCATCGAGTGCCAGGGGAGGAATGCTGCAGAGACAAGCAGGGCAAATGAGCAGAGAGCCACTAAGGAGCAGAGGGTGTTATCCTGACATGGATATTCAGGTGGAAAGATCAGGAATAAGCAGCACTTTGTCCCCCACACACTGCTCCTCACAGTGCTTTGTACAGCAGTGCTGCCCTCAATAGTGAGATCTGTGCTATGGAAAATTTCTCAGGCTCAGGCAAGGAAAGTAAATAGTGGGCTTGGAGAAACAGCATTTCATCCAGCAGTTTGCACAGATAGCCCAGGTTTTTTTGGGTTTACTCCCATCTCTGACACTGCATTCCAGAGCAATCACAAGCTGTTCATTTCCCCAGCAAAAAGCTTGTATTTCCCTGCCCAGAGGGGCAGTTACTGACTCCATCAGCTCCACTGGCATTTTTCATAAACATTTATAAAACATGTGAAAACTTCAAATGCCAGCAACTCTTCCAAGGGATTATATTACACAGATACACTCCAAGGCTTCATTTGATGATCCAGTTTGGAAAGTTACCCCTTCTGCATATAAGGCAATAATGTTTATATTATTTTTACCACATGATTTTGGCCTTTCATAATAATGGAAACAATGATATAAGAATGAACAACTGACATTTCTGTTTGAGGACACAGCACGGATCTCCTCTGAAAGGCTCTGCAGCAGCTTTACAAATACATTTTCCTTTGGTATTTGCAGATACTTCGAGCTCCAAATTGTTTCAGCTACAAGACAGAACCCACCAAAAAAAACAGAGAATAAAACACCATCCTGTGGAGGTGGGCATGTTGAACACAAATTCTGTTTACTTACATCTCTGTTATAACACCAGCCACTTCAATATAATACATATGCATGCACACGCTCACATATATACATATTTACATATAAAATAAACCAAAGTATAAATTCCAATGCAGTGTTTCAGAAATAGAGTGATTCAGAAAGAGTGTGGTGTATACAGCATATGTTCCATGGGTAATATGTTGCCCAGCACAAATGGCAAACATGCAGGGAATAGACATTTTCTTCCAGGGCTCTGGAGCCTCCAAAAGGTTGGCAGGCTGGGTGCGTGCTGCACATTCTTTGGGAGAGAATTATGGGCTGGGGAACATTCCTGCAGCTTCCCAACTCTTTCAATAATTTGCCACCTGCACAGCCGAGCTATTGGTTGTGTAAATCTCCAGGATCTCAGAACTCTGGCGCTGACCCTGATGCACACAGAGCCCCAGGGAACATGGGGGGTGTTGGACTCCTCCAGAGGCTGGGGCAAAGATCAAACACAACTTTGGGGCTGCTGGCACCAAAAGGACCAAACCCAAGTACACATTTGCTCTGTTTCAGCAGCTCCTGCTCTCTCCTTACACAAGGCACAGGACCAGGGTTGTGATCCTGAGCCCCGCTCCGAGCAGGCTCCCCAGGAGATGGGCACGGCCCCGAGGCTGCCAGAGCTCCAGGAGAGGTTGGATATTGCTCTCAGGGTGGGGTTGTTGGGGTGTCTGTGCAGGGTCAGGAGTTCCACTGGCTCATCCCTACGGGACCCTTCCAACTCAGGGTATTCTGTGTGAATATTCCACCTGAGCTTCTGCAGAACAAAAAGGAGGCAAATGTGGCCCAAAGCCAGCAGGCACAGCTGGAATGCTGCTAAAGGACAGGAGCAAATTTAGCTGCACTGCCACCCTGCTGGATTCACCTCAGTTTGGATCAGTTCATTCCAAACCTCACACTTTTCCAGGTCCCATGCACAGAGGCAGCAGGGCAGGGTCTGGGTTGCAAACACACCTGGGAAAAGCTCCCCTGCCAAGGACAGCAAAGCAGATTTGGGTCTGTGCTGCTGGAGGTGCCAGCACAGGGAGGAAGGGAAGCAGCTTCCACAGCTCCTGCCTGGGGGCAGCTGGGTTCTGCCTCTGCAAGGGTGCCCATGGTAATTCCAGCACTGGCAGTGCCTGGCCACAGCCACCCATCCCAGGCTCCTCACCACCCATCCCAGGCTCCTCACCACCCATCCCAGGCTCCTCACCACCTATCCCAGGCTCCTCACCACCCATCCCAGGCTCCTCACCACCCATCCCAGGCTCATCACCACCCGTCCCAGGCTCCTCACCACCCATCCCGGGTCTCTCATCTTAATCGTTTTCAGGCCAAAGCTGGGAGAAATTTCACTCAGTAAGTGGCTTCTAATTTGTGGCAGGGGTTGCCAGGGCAAGGAAGAGCAAACTGCCAACCATGTCTCCTCTCAGTTTGTCTTTCAACAGGGATGGGGAAAAACCTCGAGGAAGGAACAAACCTTCTCCCCTCCGCAGCCACAGCCATCACCCCACTGCAAATCCCAGGATCCCTGAGGCTGGAAAAGCCTCCCAGCCCATCGAGTGCCAGCTGTGCCCCATCCCCACCTTGTCCCCAGCCCAGAGCACTGAGTGCCACCTCCTTGGACACCTCCAGGGATGGGCACTCCAAATCTCCCTGTGCCAATGCCCGGCCATCCTTTCCAGGAAGAAATCTTCATGATGATGATGATGAATCCAACCTTGACTGGATCCCAGCAAGAAACAGCACAGGGTTCATGGGATAGATACTCTGGAATGTTGGCTTTCCCTGCCTCTCCAGCAGCTGCCCTGCTCCTGAGCATCAGAGATGGGCAGGATCGTGCCAAGCCTGGTGCCAGGCCAAACACAGAGGTGGAAATCTGGTCCCCACTGCTGAGGAAGGAACAAACTCCACCTCCCCAGAGGATTCACACAGAACACACCCTGCAGCAGGAATTGATTTACACAAACCCAATGAAAATGAGAAGCTGAGGGAGCAAGGACTCAGATGAGAGTGGGCAGGACTCCACTGCTGCTTATTCCACATGGGAATCCTCACCCTGTCCACCCCTTCCAGGACCTTCTGGCTGATGCAGCATCACAATGTGAGTTTTCAGTGAGAGCTTTAAGGAGCAGAAACGAGCAGCCATGAAAGCAGATTTCATTCACACCACTTTTTGGGAACAACTTGGCTTTGTCAGCCAGTTGCAACAACCACGAACTCTTTGCAGGCAGCTGTAGCAGAGATGGCTTTTCCCCTGTGATATCAGAATTTCCATGGAAAGAGGTGCTGCTTTACAGCTCTTGTGATTGTGGTGACAGGAGGAGGGTGAAGAAGGGGGGCTGAGAATGGAGGAAATGTGCAATGCAGTGATGACAAACACTGACAAAGAAAGGACTGGCCTCTGGTTCTGATCATCTGTGACAGAAAGTGGGACTGGAATTCAGGTTTTTCACAAATTGAAATTACAATTAAATACCCACATTTCCCTGATCAGCCACAGGAATAGGGTTCAAGGGGACTGTAACACAGTAAATAAGATTAAAAATCATTGATTGTCATTTTGATCCAAGCAACTTTATACACCAATTTTTCTTCCTATTTATTTCACCTGAAATAATCTTTCTCCCTAAGCTTTACAAGTTTGCTTTCCCTCAGCATAAGCATTTATCCTACCATGAGAACTGCATCTCCAACACAACAGCAAACAGGCAAAAATTCTCCCTTCCTGAGTCTTCTACTGACCTGAGCTGTGGAAACTGCCTGAAGCTTTCCTCGAGGCCACGGATACAGGGAGAGTTCACAGATCTCATAAATTCTGTACTCGGGATGTGATTCAAGGAGAGCTTCACAGTTCTGCTCCCTGGGGGCCAGGCTGCTTTATCTAAGGCACCACAGTTTAATGCTCTCTGTGTGCTGTGATGTCAGGCAAAAACACACAGATAAAACAGATTAAACGCTCTGTTTTCCTCTTTCCCCCCTGCTCCAGATCTCAAAACTATTAAACACTGCTTGACCTCGACCCCACAGCTTGTAAGAGAACCCACAAACCCTCATTATCTCATAACTACCTGCTTTGCCCCCTCTGCTGTGCCTTGGAACATCAATTGTGCTGCCGTGAGGAAGAGGTCACTGCATCCACCCACAGGAAAAGGCACAGACCTCACACAGGGACCTGGAGCGGTGCTGCAGCACCAGCACCGATGCCAAGGCAGCTCCAGAGCAGCCGGGAGCATCCCGGGGATGTTCCAGAGCAGCCAGGAGCATCCCAGGGCAGCTCCACACCAGCCGAGAGCACCCCGGGGATGTTCCACACCAGCCGAGAGCATCCCGGGGATGTTCCAGAGCAACCGAGAGCATCCCAGGACAGCTCCAGAGCAGCCCCGGGGATGTTCCACACCAGCCGGGAGCATCCCGGGTACCGGAGGTTGCACTGAGGATTTTCCCCTCCTGCATCACGGATGCTCACAGTCCGTTCACAGTAATTTGTTAACTGGGAGGGATCTTTGCTCGGGGCTGTCCCCAGTAAACCCTGGGCTGGATTCTGTGCTGCTGAAGGGTTTTGTCTTTGAGGTCGCTGCCTCTCAGCCCTTCCGCGGGAAGGAGCCAGCCCAGGACAGCAGGAAAATCCCGCAAAATAAATAAACAAACAAACAAACAAACAAACAAACAAACAAACAAATATCCGGCCCCTCCATCGCTCCCTGGCTACTGCGAGGGTCCCAAGAAAGGAGCCACCCCTCTGCCTTCACTGCTGGCTCCATGAGGAGGCTAAAATCCATTAATGACGTCCCTGGCAGGGGTGACACGGAGAAGCGATCGCGATGGGGACCGGGTGCCACCTGCCGGGATGGCCGCGCTGCTTCCCCCGCTCCGAACCGGCACCGCGGCCACGGCTCTGCAGGGAGGGACTCTGCAGGAGCTCCGGTGTGTCCCCAAAGCACGGCTGTCACCGGAGGTGCCGCGGGCTGTGCACGCTGCCGCTGTCCCTCTTCTCTCTCCTCAAAGCTTCCCTGGCAGGGTGGGCAGGCCCTGGCACAGCTGGGGCTGCCCCGGATCCCTGGCACTGCCCAAGGCCAGGCTGGATGGGCTTGGAGCAACCTGGACAGTGGGAGGTGTCCCTGCCGTGGCTGGGGTGGCACTGGAGGATCCCCTGAGGTCCCTCAAGTATTCTGGGATTCTGTGACTGCACGCTCCTGCACTGCTCGTCCTCCTGAATTAGGGTGGGAATATCCTGCTGGGATGGGAATATGCTGTTGGGATGGGAATATGCTGTTGGGATGGGAATATCCTCACTGTCGCGTACCCCATCGCCGGGAAGGGAGCGAACCCAGCGTGCGGGGTTTGTGCCCGGCAGCTCCCGGGTCAGCGAAGGTCTCTGCACACACAGCCCCTGCTGGGGGCAGCCGGGTCTCAGGATCCCGACAGAAATACTGCTCGATCCCACACAAATTGATCTATCGTTTTCGCAGTTTACACGATCTCTGCGCTCACAATGGTACAGGAGAGCAGACGCGAGTCACAGCCTCGCTGTTACCATGGCAGGGGGATGCCTGAGCATCCAGCCGCACACCTGAGGCACCCGGGCGATGCTGAGGAACGCTCAGGCGCTCTGCCCGGCTGAGCCCGCTCCGGGAGGACACGGAGAGCCCTGTGACCTCCCCAGCCGGGTGATCCCAGCCCCGCTATCCCCTCACAGCCGCCGGTGGATGCGGGGAGGGTCCTCACCGTCCCGTGAACTACAACTCCCAGTATGCACCGCGACAGCAACGCGCCCGACTTTCCACGGCCTCGCGGGGCCGCGCCGCGCTTCGCGCTGGGATTTGTAGTTTTAAGAAGCTACCCGGCCTATAGCATCCGTGTTGAGGAGAACTCGCCTCCCCGTGATGCAGCGCGACGCGGTGACATCATCGGCGCGCGCGGGCGCGGAGGCCGCGGGCGATGTCGGAGAGCGGCGGCGGGGCCGCGGCGGGCGCGGGCGGCGGCGCGGGGGCCGCGGGGCCCGGGCCCACCGACCCCGGCTCGCTGCCGCCCGGGGACCCGCAGCTCATCGCCATCATCGTGGAGCAGCTCAAGAGCCGCGGCCTCTTCGACGGCTTCCGCCGCGACTGCCTGGCCGACGTGGACACCAAGGTACCGGGGCCGGGCAGCGAGCCCAGGCCCTGCCCGCTGCCGCCGCGCTGGGGCCGCTCCCGGGGCATCCCTGCGGCCACATCCACACCCGGGCACAGAACGCGCTCAGCCCTTCATCGCAGCCCAGGCTTTCCTGCGAAAACACCTTCCCATAGGAACAGTGCTGCTCCGAGCCTGTATTTCTAAAATTCCCATATTCTCAAACGTCCCCGTAGTCTCAAATCGAACCTTTAACCTTTGTTCCTTGAGTAGATGTTCTCAGACTGTTTGACATTAATTTTTTCTCAGCCTCAGCGAACTCGTCATCATTTGTTGCCAATATTGAATTGGGCTCTCAGTGTAAAGTTGGATTGTTCTCAGTGACTGTCAAAATTCAACGTTTTTTTGTTGAATTTTGTTTTTCCAAAGCTTTTATGTTTCCAGCAGGAGCCCTGTTCTGGGAACTGCCATCCTCACCCAGAGCAGACACATCAAACTCTGAAATATCCCTGTTTCCTTCTTGTCCTGCCCTTGCATCCAGGATGTGGATGCTCCTGAGCATTTTATGGATTTATTAGTTAAGTTCCTGTTCAATGGAATTAGATTTCCTCTGATAAAACTAAAATAATTATAATTACCTTTAAAATTCCAATTTTATATTTTTATTCCTATCGTCTCTGCTAGTGCCACAGAAGCAAATAATTCAAGTTTTTGTTTAGTGGCAGCATTGCTCAGCCAGTTTCCTAGGAATTCTGGGGTGGAGGCTTTCCAGGCAACAAGAACTCTGCTTAAACAACCTCTGTCTGCACCGTTTGCATTGCACTACAATTTCAGCCCCAATCTACTCAGCTGTTTGAATTATTACAACTGAGAGTTCTGTGCAATTTCCAGTTGTGTTCTCAGGGAAAACAGGATTATCTTTGTTCAGAGAGTGAAAGGAGGGACGCGCAGACAGCAGGGCAGTCTGTGTGTGACAATAGCTGCACTGTGCAGGGCTCTGGCAGGGGGTTGTTGGGAGCTGTTTGAGCTGTTGAACCGGGTTTATTTTTATTTTTTTTAGCCAGCCTATCAGAACCTGAGGCAGAAAGTTGACAACTTCGTCTCGACCCACCTGGACAAGCAGGAATGGAACCCAGCCATGAACAAGAACCAGCTCCGGAACGGGCTGAGGCAGAGTGTGATCCAGTGAGTGAGCAGCAGCCTGCACAACAAGTGGGATTTATAAGCCATAAACTACCTCAGGCAAGGCAGAACTGGCAGAATTCACGTTTTCACACCACTTTTCTGTTGTCCTCCCTGAGTTTCATTGTGAGAGTCAGTGCAGGCTGAGCTCTCCCCCAAAATGCACATTATTGCTCTGCCTGAAATGGGTGGGTTTGAGTGGTGAAATATTTGTATTTGCTGTCCAAATGATTGCTGCAAAAACGCTGTGCCTGCTGTGCTGAGCTGGATTACCTTGATCTTAACTTTCAGGAAAGAGATGAGCCTTTAAATATTATTTAAAGAATGAGTCCTGAGGATGCCAAAGGTTTGTGTGCAGACTCCAGCCCCTGTCACAGCAATCTCTGCACCAGTTCCTGTCCAGCTGTTTCAGACTCTGCACTGGGGACCACCAGGATGAGCAGAGGCTGGAGCAGCTCTCCTGGGAGAGCTGGGATTGGACAGGAGAAGCTTTGGGGTGACCTCAGTGTGGCCTCACAGTGCCTGAAGGAGCACAAGATGGAAAGAGAATTTTACAAGGGCCCTGGAGGGACAGGACAAGAGGGAATGGCTTCAACTGGGAGAGCAGGGTTACAGCAGGTATTAGGAAGAAATCCTTCCCTGTGAGGGTGGGCAGGCCCTGGCACAGGGTGCCCAGAGGAGCTGTGGCTGCCCTGGATCCCTGGCAGTGCCCAAGGCCAGGATGGACAGGGCTGGGAGCAGCCTGGGACAGGGGAAGGTGTCCTTGCCATGGCAGGGGTGAAATGGGATGAGATTTAAGGTCCCTTCCAACCCAAACCATTCTGTGACTGACAGTTCTCACTGCTTTCCAGAGCTGCTAAGATTTAATCAGGGAGAGGAGGGCGAGGTATTGCACAAAATGTTGTAAAGAACAGCCCCAGACCTGGGCAGTCTGAACAGTGCCTGTCACTCCTGGAGGGGCAGGGCTGAGCCCTGGGGGTGTCCAGCTGTGTGTCCTGCCCACCCAGGCTGCTGTCACCTGCAGGTGGCACGAGGTGCCCTGTCTCTGCATCCTTCACAGCCTCATCATCCTGCTATGAACATCTCCATTTCCTGCCCCTGCTCCCTTGCAGACATGACTTAACCCTCCCAGACAGGCTGTGCCCACCATCCAGGGGCCTGACACAGCCCCTGCAGTCACCAGGCACTTCAGCTCCTGCTGCTCAGCCCAGAGCCTCTGCTGTGTGCTCACTGCCTTGTTTTTATAATTCATACCCTTTTATAATTCATTCCCATCTGTCTAGACTATTACAAGGAGCAAGTGACAGTCCTGTTCTGAGGGGGCAGGGCTCTTCTCCCTCCACTCAGCCAAAAAAAAGCCTTTGCTCTCACCTGCCCTCCTCCTCAGAATAGCTTATTTCTCTTCTTGGGCCAAAATGTGTTTGTTTGTTTTCATGTTGACCTGGTTTCCACAGGAGCTCTGTTAAAAGTGGCTCTTGGCCAAGGTGTCATTTAAGTACCTGGGAGACCAGATGTGAGTTGTTAATTCTGTAGGGAGCAGGGAGAGAAATAGGTGAGTGAAACAAGTCCCTGTTAAGGATCTCCTGAGTAGGCTGCAGTTCTCACCATGTTAATGCTAATTGCAGTTGACAGGAGGGCTCTGGAGAGTTTCTGGAGGAGATTGGGGAGAAGTTTTTCAGAGGAGCTGAATGACTTCTTTGTCTTTGTTCAAGGTCAGGAATGCTGGAAGCTGGAGTGGACAGAATTATTTCTCAGGTGGTGGATCCAAAACTAAACCACATCTTCAGGCCTCAGATAGAGAGGGCGATTCATGAATTTTTGGCTGCACAAAAGAAAGAGGAAAATGTGCCAGCTCCTCCTCCAGAGCCTGAGAATAAAGATCCTCCTGCTCCATCTCAGGATGCCTCCTAAAGGTCTGGTATCTCTGCACTTAGTGCTGACATTCCTTGTGCCTCATCTCTGTATTTGTACAGTGCAAGATAGAGGAGGGCTTGGCAGGGGGGACACTTTGATCAGCAGCCTGTTGTCATTGTCACACAGCCCTCTGCCCCTCCAGTGCCTCTAAAAATAACTGGGACTAAGACATAAGGGTGATGTAAATCAGCTATCAAGGAACACTGTGAACTCTGCCAGAGCTGGGTTTGGATCTGCCCAAAAGGCCTTTTATTAAAACAAAAAAAAAAAAAAAAAGAAAAAGCATATCCAGCAGCATGGAAGTGGCTGGATTGCCTTCAGAACTGGATATGTATTTTTTACATGATTTACATTTTTTATCAAATGGATAAAAAATACATATCATGTACTGAAACACAGTGAGAATAGAGTGGTGACAAGTTATTGTGGCTTAGCATTGAAAGTTTTGGGTATCTCTGCTTCAGAACAAACACTGGAGTGTTGAATTGTCACTGACCAAAATAGTCCTGCTGGAGTAAGGACAACATCTCTGGGAGTGAAAAACTGTTCACTCAAAAACTGATTTAAATAGAACAACCTGACTCTTCCAGCTGCAAGGACTGAGAGTGCCTTTGTGGCAAACAAGTTCATTCTGGCTTTTGTGATTAAAATAACTCCAGGGGCCTCAGGGGGCCATAATTGCTCCTCTGGCTTAGCACAAGGTGTGCCCATCTTTGCTAAGGTTGCAGAGGTTGATTTGGATATTGAGGAACCACTGCCTTGGTGGGAAATTTCAATCTGCAGCTTTGCTGGGGGACTTAAAACCATGCTGCATGAAAGGAAGTTAATTGTCAGTTGTCCCATCTGCCAGGGCTTTCTGAGAGCAAAAATGCTCCATATAATCTACAGCTGATTTATTTAGCAGGAATAAGAACCTAGAGTGGCTGTTCTAATGCTTGGAATTATCAGAGCAACCAGCATGGGGGTTTAAGTGGCTGTACTATCACCCTGAGTTATTTGCTTGTGACTTGCAGCTTTAATGCCTTGAATTTTTGCATTTGTCTGGTTCAAGTAGTTTAAAAGTCCATTACAACCCACAGCAAAGTGCAGTTGGTAATATATCCTAATCTATCCTAATGCACTGACTTGTGAAGGTGCTTTTACATCCTCTAAAATCTCTTTTTTTTTTTCCCTTGCAGGGAGCTCCTGCTGCTGAGCAGCTGCAGTTGCAACATGCCCTGTTAGACTGGCAATGGATCCCTTGTTCCCTTTGGTGCAGGGTTGCTGTCTGCCAAAGATGATTAACCTTTATTAGGCCTGTGGGAAATAGGCACTGAAATGGGGAAATTCAGGTGCACCTGGAGTTCTGCCTGTGGAGGGACAGCCCAAGTGTGGAGAGATTTTTGCTGTGAACTGCAGCATGTATTCATTAGTCATGCCTTTGGGCAAGGGGGTGGGAAGGGAAAAAGGGAGTTGTCTGCTGTCTGGAGGGAGTGGGGAAGAGGGTTGAGGTGCTACAAGGAGCACAAAGAAGGGAAGGGAAGGAGGGTTTGGGTGTGGTGGTGTTTTTTGGAGACCAAGTAGAGCTGTCAGGTTTGCTTTGATAGAAGCCTTGTGTGCCTCTGCTGGGTTACAGAGAGCAGCAGGTGCCAGGACAGGTGGAACTCACTGCGCTGCCTGCTTTGGGAAAGGAATTTCCTGTTCAAAGCTGGAGCTGAAGCTTCAGGATCCACTATCCAGATCAATTCTGTTGGACACAGAAACATGTTTACAGTTGGCTATGCCCATAGCTGATGTCACTCCTGTTTCCCAGGGAACTCTGGGGAGCAAAGGGCACACCAGAGTGGGGGATCAGGTGGAAATTTGTCTTTTTCTGCTTGGAAGACTTTTCTTTCTCAGGTGCCTGGTGGAAACTGTGCTATGCTTTCAGCTTGAATGCATGCAGTGTCCTCTGGATGACAGTCAAATGGAGAATGTGATAACCTGTTCTGCCAGCAAATGTCCACACCTTTTTGCAATAAAACACCTCAAAAAGCATCTCTCAGGCTTGGCTTCTTCAGCAATTTTTCTTAAGGAGAAACTATTTAAAGAAATCCAGGAGTCCTGATGGCTGGAACCCTAAGGAAAGTGTGACCTTAGACATTTTATGGGTTAATCCAGGTTTAACAACCTGGGCCTGTTTCTTGTCATGAAATAAGATGGGTTTAGTATCCTTTCCACAGAAGATGTCTCAAAAAATGTAAAATATTGTGAGGATTGTGTGAGTAAAGGGTTCTCTCCTGGATGTTGGTTTGGGGGCTAAAGACTGTTTCAAATATGTAATAAATGTTTTCCCTTAGGGAAAACTCCCTTAAGGGCAGCTCTTGACAGAAAAGAACCTTTTACCTCTGGGTAGGGTTTTCAACCACTTCTTTGGAACTGAAACATGTATTCAGTGGAAAAAAATTGTTCAAGAGTTTAGAAAGAGCAATGAAAAGGATTCTGACTGTGCTTAGGCACATTCTGGAGGGCAGCAGGAGCAGTCAGGGAGCAGGGACAGGAGCTCAGGGGTTTTTTGTAGCAAGTCAAGCTGGATTTACTGCAGTGAGGAGGGAACCTGAACCTGCATTTCCTACCTGACAGCTGCTTTAAGAGCTGAATGAAGGAGAATAGACTCAGCCAGGGTAGTTTTTAAAAGGCTTTTCCATTGTTCTGTCTCTGTTAACCCTGAGCTCTGCCACTGCTGTGCCTTTGGTGGGGCCCAGCCTGTGCACGGCTCCAGTGGAAACCTTCAGATGACAACAGAAGCACCTGAAGAGCTGGGGCAGCCAGTTTGGGATCACAGGCTTTAATGTTGGGGTTCTGAAGTCCTTGCTTTGCATCAGAGCCTTGGAAGCAGCCCTGACACAATGGGACAGTGACAAAAGCCACCAAGTCCTTATGATGAAGGACTTGTGCAGTGCCCTTTGATGGAATCCTGCTAGTCACACAGGCAGGATCAGGATTCCAGCCTTCAGACCTCAGAGATGAAATAGAAATCTCCACACCAGAACAAAAGAACAAAGCTGGACCTGGTGCAGAAGTGGAATTGTCCCTGCAGCAGGATGTTGGACTGAAGCTGGGGAATGAGTCAGGTTTTGCTGTGCTGGGTGTGTTAAACACAGCCTGAGGAGTTTGGAGAGGCATTCAAGGAATCGAGAAGCTGACACTGAACTGAGATGTTTGCATAAGCATCACAGCAGGACATTCCTTATTTTCTCACTCTGCCCCTCTTCCATCAAAACCCTGCAGCCATACAGCAGCTCTGACCTCTGTTCCTCTGACAGTGTCCCAAATGCTGTCATGTTAGAAAACCTCAACAGCAGAATTCCATTGCCTTTGCCCCATTATTCCTGAAAAATGTACATGTAATGCATAGCAAACACACAAAGCAGCCCATTTTTGCAAACATATTTTAGCCCAAGATAAACTTAATTCCAAGTACTGAACAGGAGTTAAATGATGAATAATGTGTTTATAACATATTTTTGAAGTAAAACTGATTCTTCCTTTAAATTAATAAGCATTTTCTGATTTTTTAAACTTCTTATGCAAATCTTACATTAAATAAAAGGATGATTCCTGAGGCACTTGCTATTTAACTGTTCTGCCATAACTCCAAAGATGCTTTTCAGTGAAACCTGGAGCAGGTTAGCAACAGAGCCAGGCAGAGACCACAGCTGCTGATCACCTTATCAAGGTCACAGTTCCACCTGAGTGGATTTTGGATTCTTCAAACAAAGACAGTTTTTGGGTGGGTCACAGACTCAAGCACACTTCACCAGAAGGAGCAGAACCAAACTGCCATCACCTGTGTCACCTTTAAGGTCCCTTCCAGCCCAAGCCATTCTAAAATTCCATAATTATATATTTGCCCAGTTCTGGGTTCAAACTCAGAGAACCGGAGCGGTTTAACTCTTTCACAGATATTCTGTGGTTTATTCTGCAGTGCAGAACGCATTTTAGCAGTTTCCCTGGAGAGAGCTGGGTTTGGCTGTGAGCACTGGGGTCTCTCACGTCCCCAGGCAGGAATTCCTGCTCCTTCCCTCCCTTCCCAAGCGCAGCTGTTCGGAATTCGGCCGTAAGAGGGAGATCAACTCTCGCTTCATTTCTCAGTTCCTCCCTGCAAATCCCGAGCAGACCCAGGATTCTTCCGCTGCCTCCCGAGTGAATCAGCCCAGCAAGGTGTGGAGACAGCTTTCCCAAAGTGCTTCCACGAGCTCTGACTGTGCCTGGCCAATGCAAATCACACAGCAGGCACTGACATTTCTCAAGAGGTTTAGCAATAGGAACAAATACCAGGATTAGGGGAGAGAAGTGAACAGCCTCAGTGATCAGGGGCAAAATCCCAGCTTTAGGATGCAGAACTGTAAATCCTGGCCTACCCAAATCTGTAATTCACAGGTGTGAACAAGGCTGGGGCCCCAGCTGGTTGTGCCATGAGATTGTATCAGAAGCATTGGTGCAGTTCTTGCATTTTTGTGATTCAGGTGCTGAGCCCACAACAGAGCAGAGTTGTGGGATCAGCCTCAGGAACATGACTGGGCAGTGACCAGCCCAGTCTAGACACCATCCTAGCCATGCACAGAGAAATGTGCTACCTCAGCCATCAGGCTGGGAGCTGGCTCCAGCAATCCCCTGCAGCACTGGGACAAACCAAAAAGCAAAATGCAACAAGTCCAGCCCACCTGCACAGGCTGAAGGACCTCATGTGTCACCAATTCCATCTCCCTGACTCACAGAATTCACTGCCTTTTGCACTGTGTCTTATAACAGATCCCTGCTCACTCAAGGAAAAAAGGGGAAAAAAAATCCCCAAAGCACTTCAGGTGTTGGCCCTACAAAGAATTCACATGAGAACAGATGGCTGCAGTTTGCTGCATTAGGGCCTTTGGGAATTCCAAGCAACCTTATACATTAAATAGACCCATTTTGGAAGGGATTTCTAACAGAAATAGAAAACCATTGCCATGAGTTTCACATTTCAACTCTGCAAAAGGGAGATGAAACAATCACAGTTCTGAGAACACTCACAAAATTTACATTTTCTACAAGGGGGCAGCACAAGCGCAGCAAAAAAAGAAAACCCGGTGGGAACTCTTCCCTTCCAGCCCTTCCTGTGAGACACCAGGACACCAAACACGCCCCTCTCTGCCAGCATTCACCTCCACCAGCTCCTCCTGCCAACATTTAGTCCTTCCTCCAGGTAGTTCTGCCCAACTTCTGCCATACCAGTAAAACCAGGATGGCTCTGACCAAGAAAAGAGTCTCGGGTATCACCAACACCAGCTCTGGGCTGCTCTGCAGCACCAGCCTGAGCTCCACACCGTCATCCCTGGCTTCCCCAACCATGCTATGCACACAATGCCTTGCAAAAAGCACCTCACTAACACAAATCTTTTCAAGAAACCCCAAATAAAGTCCAGTTGAGCCTTACCTTGCTCTGGAGAGCTCTGTGCTCCTCTCTCCCGGGCCCTGGCACACTCTCTGCTCCCCCTGGGCTCAGGGGAGCAGTTCATCTCATCTCACCCAAGGAACACCTGAGCCACTGCCTTCCCTCCCAACCCAGCCCAAATCACCTCCCAGGGGAAAAAAAAAGCTGCTTCATGTACAAAAAAGGATGGCTGATTATCTCTGACCCTGCCAGAACCTCTACTTCCTACAGGAGACCCTGAACACAGCCAGGATCTTGTGTAAAAACCCACCTGGACACAGCCAGGATCTTGTGTAAAAACCCACCTGGACACAGCCAGGATCTTGTGCAAAAACCCACCTGGACACAGCCAGGATCTTGTGCAAAAACCCACCTGGACACAGCCAGGATCTTGTGTAAAAACCCACCTGAACACAGCCAGGATCTTGTGTAAAAACCCACCTGAACACAGCCAGAAACTCGTGCAAAAACCCACCTGAACACAGCCAGAATCTTGTGTAAAAACCCACCTGGACACAGCCAGAATTGTCACTGTTAGGTCAGACGTGACATATTTATGTGATTAGGGTCTAAGAAGAAAAAGGTTTTTTATTCTGCGTGATCTCTAGCTTATATACTTTTAACAAAGTGGGATCTTAAGTCATTAATTACATCACAGTAACTTATTCTATTCATTGGTGCAAAGCAATTAGCATGAATATAACTGGCAAAAGTTTTACAGAAATTTAATAAGACACCTATACACATCTACTGAGGCACGTAGTCTAGCTTACAAATATTTTCATGTATCTTTTCTAATCTGTTTCTATGCTGACAGCCTTGTCTTCTTCCTTACTATAAATACGCTCAAAAATCACCAATTGCTATTTCTTCTATTAACTCAGCTTTGCTTACAAGCCAACTGTTAAACCCCTCCATACAAGATCTAGTGCAAAAACCCACCTGGACACAGCCAGGATCTCGTGTAAAAACCCACCTGGACACAGCCAGGATCTCCTGTAAAAAACCCATCCTCCCCAAAACGCTTTGGAAAAGTGGGATTTGGGAGTTGCCAGCCCCACCGGTGACACCTGACATCTCCCCCAGGCTGACGCTGCTCCCAGAGCATCCCACCCGCTCCCTCCAGGGATGTCACGGACATTCGAGGCTGGGGGTGTCCAGCAGCCACCCTCGGTCGGTTCTTTTGGGGACAAATTCCCTTTTTCACCCAGCGCCGGTTCCGCGGGCACGGGGAGGGCAGCGGGGCGGGTACCGGGATGCGGCTCCATCCTCTGCCGATTGACAGGAGCATTCCCAGCCCCCGAGGCTGCCGGGGAGCCCCAGGGCTCGGCAGGGCAGGGCAGGGGTTGCTGTAGTAACAGCACGGCCCGGGCAGCCCATGCCGAGCCCCCCTTGTCCCCCAGCCCCGCCGCCACTGCAGACGTGCGGGGCTGCAGGAGCGCCCGGCTCCGCAGGGGCAGGGAGACAGGAGGGAAGGACTTGTGTCAGAAGAGGCAACCCCAGGCAGGATTTGAGATATGAGACTTCTGTGTTTTGGGGGGTTTTGAGACAGGAAATCGGAGTTTTTTAGATCAAGCCCAAATTCCATCCCCAAGCAATGCGGTTTTGTTGTTCGGCATCGTTTTGGTTGTGGGGCTGAAATGGGGTTGGTCACCCCAAAACACAGCTCCCCCACAGGCTGCAGGGCTCTTTGGGTGGAATGTGAAATGTTGATGTGGTTATGAGACTCACTGGATCTCAAAAGAAGTTTTCTGTGCTTTAGGAAAACATACTCCTTCACACAAAAGAAAAAAGTGAAGTTTGGTGGGCAAACTTCACCGTGGTCCCTGTCAATTAAGCCATTTATCACAGTTTTTGCATCAAGGCAGGGTGTGCTCTCAGGGTTTCATGGCTGTGCACTTCCTTCCCAAAGAGGGAGCTGCCTGAAGTGAGTCACAGTGGGAATTTGGGCAGGAAAACCAAGGAAGCACGTGAAGGAAGTTCTGCCATGTGTGGAGGAACCATCTCGACGGCAGGGGACCCTTAGGGACAGGGGCTGGCAGGTCTGCACCACCACACAGCCCTGGAAGCCTGTATGGAAAAGTATAAAGAGGCAATAGATTTTTTTGGACAATGCTGCAGACAGGAGAAATTCAGGGATGCAGCTGTTTGGGTGAGGTTTAGATGAAATATTGGATTCCTCTGCACTTTGTCCATCCCCTCTGAACAGACACCTGAGGGAAGCGTCCTCTACCCCAAAGACAGGGAAACCTTCCAGGCTCATAATAAAGAAATGTGGTCCTGGGGCATTTCCTGATCAGGATTACTCCAAGTCTAAGGAGAAATCTGGTTTCTGCTTTGATTTTCAGTCATCTCACCATGAGAAGCATTTCTGGGATGATTTGCTGCCCTGACCACTGGTCCTGCCAGATCAGATCAAGAGATTCCATCTGTCCTTCTCAAGCTCAGCTCCTTCTGCCATTGCCTAAAAGAAAAACCTTTCCCAGCAGAAGAGTTTTACTCTGGAGGCTTCAGGATCTCTGAGAAGCAGTAGGAGAGATGACAGAGCTGCCTTTGAATCGAGCTGTGATGAATAATTTGTAATTTTGGTAGATGTAATATGTATGACATCCCTTACCTCTGTGAGAGCTTTTGACTTCTCTGCAGAGAGCGAAATCAAAGGGAAAGTGAAGAAACTGAGCTAAAGGCAGAGCTCAGACACCAGCCTGCAGGACACAGAGGCACTGGGAGTTACTGGGAGGTGATCCATGCAGAATGTTCCAGCCAAACCAGCAGTTCAGAATTCTGCAGGCATCAACCGAGGGCAGTTGCAATGTGAGAACCCATCCAAGAGAAATAAAGGCATGGAAATAATGTTCTTGGGGACTGGAAAAGGGCTCCAAAAGAAAGGAGTTTATGAGATACTGGCTCATAATAGGAATTAAATTGCCCTCACTGAAAAGCAGCTGATGCACAGCAGAGAATTGGTTGAAATCTTTATGGCTTTAATCAGAAATTTTAAAAAACTGGAGAGCCTTTAGAGTGTTAGAGGGCAGAGAGTCTGACTGGGCACAGATACTCTAAAGAAGGTTCTTCAGGAAAGGGTTTGATGAGTATGAGGAGGAAGGGACAGAAAATGAGATTTAAACTGCAAATGCAGCAGCAGCATTGAGCTCCAAGAGGTCCAGGGTGGATTCTTGGGGTGTCCTGTTCTTGTGGGTCACTTCTAACCCAGAATATTCCACTGTGACTCTAAGATAGATTCCCTCTGCTCACTGCCAGCACTTCCCACTCTGCAGAAGGACACCAATTAACTCTGCTCACACTGTGTCATCCTGAAGATCTGGATTTTACTCACACAAAAAAACCAGAGGGCGAGCCTCAGTGACTGTAAAGTTCCAGAAGCTCTTAAAAGTTCCAGGAATTCTGAGCCTTTTATTAAAAGTTCTGGGAATTTTTAGGTGAACCAGCAAATCTGCAGGAGAAAAAAAAAATTGCTCTGGGATTTGCTGCTCAATCTTACTTTTCCACACTTCTCAGAGCTCTGAAGGTGTTAAAGGGCTCAGCCTGCAGTGCAGGCAGGGGATGCATTTGTGGAACATTCCCTGCCTCTTCTGCAGAGCCTGGGAGTCCTCCCCATCAGCCACGCGCTCTCCTTCCCAGCACAGGATGGAAATGAGCACAAAAGAAGAACAAAAATCCAACTAATGGGACTTTCAACAACCAGAAATAAAATGATGACAGGGATTCTGACAGCTCAGTGCTTGGTAACACCTTCACCTCTCCCAGATGTCAGAGGATAAGCTATTTTTACCAAAAAGAGACGTAGAAACGGGAGCTTATTTGGACACCTGCAGCAGAAATTGATTTAAAGTGATTTGAGCTTTGAAAATGGGATTTGGAGGCGACTCACTGGGCTTTGTTTTTCTGGAAAGGGGGCCAGACCACCTGAGATTCTTGGTGCAGGATCAGATTCTCCACTCTAATGCCTGTCAGTCATATTTAAATATGTGCAATATTTAACTTTTCCACTCTCCGGACCTAGATATTTTATAGGTTTAAATTTAGGCTTTGCCAGTGGATGAGATGAAAGTGGTGCTTCCTCCTTTTGGGCATATCAAGGCTCTCTCTTTTTTTTTTTTTTTTTTTTTCCTTTCAATTTTCTTTTTTTAAGCTTTTTTTTCTTGTTCCTTTTAGAGCAGAGAAAACCACAGCATAACTCCTCTGTCCCACTCCCACCCCAGCCAAGTTCCATCTCCCACCAGCACTGGCAGTGGGTTTGTCCATCCCTCAGCTCCATCCTTCCCACTCCAGGCCCTCTGCTCTGCTGTGCTGAGCTCACCAAGCCCATCCAGGCAGGAGCTCCATGTGCCAGGAGCACTTGATCCATTGAAATATTAAATTTCATGCTGCAGCCTCAGTTATGTGACCCAGAATGTCTGACCTGATGTCAGAGGGGCCTGGGGCTACGCAGATATTTCCCCAGGGCACCCTGCCCTCTCTCCACCAAAGGAATCTGATCCAGCCACAGGAAGGAGCAGGAATTTTCAGCTGTCCCATCCCCTGGGAAACAGCCTGTGCCACATGACTCTGATGTAAGGTGCTTCTCACCCACTCCCTTTCCCCTCTTTGCCTCTCTAGGTACTAATCCTGCACTGATTTCTACAAATAGCCAGAGAAGGAAGATGTATTTTCCATTTTCCAGCTTTTACAGCCAACACCCCACAGGGGCTCCACACTTGCAAGGTGCTGAGCAGCTCTGTCACCCACAGAAATCCAGGCAGGAAGCATTTTGCAGAATTTCACCACCTTTGAATGGGATTTGCTCCAGCCTTCATGGAAATCCTGAGCCCTCTGGGATCAGAGCATCACCTGAGCATCCATCCCACAAAGAACTGCACAGGAAAGAAGGAGAGAATTCCTGACACCAGAACTCACAGGAGCTGGGAGCTGATCCCTCCTCCCCTGTCTGGTATCCTTGTGGAAAATTCAGCCATTTTCTAAATGGCTACAAAAGGTGAAGCCCAGAGCTTCACCAGCACCAGGAAAATGCCCTTCAAGTTTATTTTCTTGCCATCAACTGTTTTCAAGCAAGGGGTGATTTTTAAAGACCAGAGTCTTGAAAATGAAGTATCTGAGTATAGAATTATTGCTGCTATTATTGAAAGAGCAGCATAATAAAAAGACTTTTTTTTTAGGCTTTAACAACTCAGAAGGTGGAAAAACCCTCTCAGAGTTTTTGCAGATGCTGAAATAGGCCTGGCTTGTGCAAAATGTCACCCCTGTATGGGCTTTTGCCCCTAAATGACACAAATTTCACAGCTGCCTGGTCTGTCTCCCGATCTCCAAGTAGCTGTTGCTGGGTTGTGGATGCAGATATTCCAAACATTCACATGTTGCTGATGGAAAAGTGATTTTTTTGGCCTTTTGACAATGTGGGTGTGTCAGCCAGCAGTTGTTTCACCTGGCTCATCCTTTGCCCACAGGGCATCCAGAAACTGCTCCATCAGGCCAGAAGGGAACAGAAGGAAAGCACAGAGTCGCCTCTGGGGATGGAGTCAGGATCTCCTCTGCTCCAGCTGGGATCCCATGCTTCATTTGGGGTAACACTTGTAGGCTCCCTACAGCATCACCCCAACTTAGGAAAAGCAGCAATAATCTACCCACCCTCACCTCCCCAAACGGAGAACTTTGTGAGAATCAAGGTTAGGAGGGTGTCCTGAAGACCAAATCCAGCACAACTTTATGTGAATTAAGGTTAGAAGGATGTCCTGAAGACTAAGTCCAGCCCAATTTTATGAGAAATAAGGTTAGGGGGATATCCTGAAGACTATATCCAGCCCCAACACTCACCCCAAACCCATCACTGTTGCCTAAAACTGAATGGCACAATGGAGATAAGGAGAGCCAGGAGTCACTTGGGAAGTCCAGACAATGAGCTCGTCAATCAGAGCTGCTTCCAAGGCAGACATCCAAATAAATGCTAATGAAGCCACTGCTGTGACAGCCCCACCAAGGGGGGGCTGCAGCTCTTCGGGGTAAGAACAGCCCCCAGAACAGCCTGTCCGTTAAAAAAACAAAACACAACCCTGAAAAGCCTCCAAAGAAAGCAACAGTTTGTGCATTTCAGGGCCCTGAGAAAGGCTGTACCTTGGAGCCAGGCTTTTGTCCCAGGGAGGCTTTTCCCTTTCAGCCCTGCCTCGCTCAGTGCCGGCTTTATCAGCGCTGCTCCCTGCTCACCACCACCCAGCTGCTGCAAGAATGGCCAGGCTCTGGCTCCAGCTGAAGCCTCCTGACATCAAAAGGCTCCTGTTGACTTCAAGGAACTCTTACCCAGCCCTCCATAAATCACTGAGGTCACTGATTAAACAGGCAGTATGCTGAATGGGGCAGGCGCTGGCAGCACGCCCCTGAGGTTTGCTGGCTCTGCATGCTCGGGGGCACGTCCACCTTTGCCTCATCTCATCACCCCAGGCTGGGGCACTGCCAAAGAAGCAGCCCTTTTTGGGGTGCTGTGTCCTCTTTGCTGTGTTTTCTGGGAGTTGAGCATCCCCAAGGATGCAGGGATCGTCCCCGAGGACCAGCAAGGCCAAGCAGCTGATTCCCAGATCCTGATCCTGATCCTCTCTCCTGCACTGCAGAGAGGTTTCCCAGCCACAGCCATCGATTTAACACCTGATTTTCCTTCCAAGCCCACTGTGCTGCACAAAGGAAGCCACCACAGCAGAAAACTTCTGCACAAGGAGCCTGAATTCTTCCCTGAGCTGTACAAGCAGCTTTTTGGCCTAAGGATTCAGGTGATAAAACCAGGAGGGAGAATTTGGTTTGATAGCCTCCAAACCTTTCCCTTTTCTGCCCAGTGCTGTTTGTTCTGCTGGGCAATCAAGGCAAACAAAATGGAAATGTGCAACTTTGAGACCTCCTCAGTTATCCTCAGATTTGGGAATAGTGAATTTCACCATTTGGGAATGGTGGCTGTGTCCAGCAGCTCCTGCTGCTCCCATCCACACTCAGCTATTCACAGGGAGTGCCCATGGATTCTCTCCTCTCCTTCCAAGGCTGCAGCTCTCTGGTGTGCAGGAAACACAGCTTGGGGATTTCCCTTGCTGTCGCTATCACATTTTCTGAAAAATCTCTTTCCCCAGGATTTTTCTCCTCAGAGAAAAAGGAAAACAAATTCTTATCTCATTTGCTTCTCCTGTGTTGTGCTCACATGTGGAATGTGGTTGGAGATTGTTTACCCACGGGTGATTGTTTTATTGGTTTCATGTGAATTGTTTTGACTCTTTGGCCAATCAGGGTCAAGCTGTGTCAGGGCTCTGGAAAGAGTCACAAGTTTTCATTATTATCTTTTTAGCATTCTGCAAGTGCCCTTTCTGTATTCTTTAGTATAGTATTTAATATAATACAGTATCATAAATAATAAATCAGCCTTCTGAGAACATGGGGTCACATGCATCCTTCCTTCCTGCCACAGGGCACCCCACAAATGCAACACCTTGCAACTTCTCCTGGAGTTCTCCACACTGGGTGAAAACTGGGCCCAGCTTCCACATGAGCTCCAGGTAACACAGTCCCACAAAACCAGGACTCATCCCTCATTCCAGGATGGAGAAGAGGGAAGAACCTGAGCTCTTCTTTCCCCATGCCAAGGGAGTGGGGACCTCTTGGCAGAGCTCCTGGGCAGTGTCCCTGGTGGAGCCCAGCTGGGCCCTCCTGCCCTGGCTCCCAGCACACACAGGGTGCTGTGCCATCAGCCCTTCTGTACCTCTGGGGCTTTTAAATCACATTGCAAACGAGCCAGGGCTGTTTTACAGCTTGCTGGCAATGCCACCTTCTGCAGACATCGGGGGCTGCCCTGGAGGGTTCTGTTTTTACAAGCATTTCCCAACACAGTGCCAGCAATGCACAAGAAATGCTCACATTTAGGATTTGGGGGTGTTTGTCCCCTTCCACAGCTGGCCCAGGAGTGTCCCCAAGCAGCCCATGGGGACGAGCTCTCTGGGGAAGGGCTGGTGTCTGTCCTCACTGGGGGTTTTATGGTTGGTTCAGGGCACTGGCAGAGCATCTGTTGTCAGACCTGCTCCTCCCTCACTTGAGAAGTTATTTGGCTCATCAAGAGCCAGTTTGCTTGTTTAGAAAAGGAGATTATAATATTTATTTCCCAGCAGAGATGCAAAGCCTCGTCAATCGTTACTTAAGCAACTGAGGGCTTTTATTTGGATGAGGCTAAATAGGTGTAAAATTATAGGGGGGATTAGAGACAGATTAAGGGGTGCCTGTTAGTCAGAAATGACTCCTGGTGGGCTGGGAATATTTCCAAGAGTCTAAACATAACTTGCAGCAGCAGCACAGAGCAGGCATCTTGTGCTACCCTGTGCTTAGAGCCAGCAACGCCTTGAAAACCTCTTGCCCTGCTGGCCACACCTGATGACAGCTTTAGTGACCACCCTCAGCTGTCCCTGCTCACTCTGGCACTGTGGCTGAAGGGTTTCACTCAGACACAAGTGGAAATGAGAGTCAGAGCCTGCTGAACCATCACTTTCAGCAGCTTCCGTGCCCACGGGTCCTTATCTCAGAGCCACCCCCTGCACTCCTCACAGCGCTGGGATCTTTGAAACCAAAGTTATCATCCTGGAAAAACGGTGTCACACCCTTCTGTGTGCTGTCACAGCAGAGGGGCTGCAGCCCCTTAAAGGGGTGGTGTGCAAGGGCAGGTTATCAGCAGCACTTTATCACCATTATTGATAACAGTTTATCAACAGCACTTTATCAGTGTTACCAATAACACTTTATCAACACCACTTTATCAATGCTATCAATAACATTTATCAATACCACCTTATCAGTGTTACCAATAACAATTTATCAATACCAGTTTTATCAGTGCTATCAATAGCACTTTATCAATAGCACTTTATCAGTGTTATCAATAGCATTTATCAATAACATTTTATCAGTGTTACCAATAACAATTTATCAGTAGCCCTTTTTCAGTGCAGTTTATCAATAACACTTTATCAGTGTCATCAATAACGCTGTATCAATAACTCTTTATCAGTGTTAGCAATAGAATTTATCAACAGTACTTTATCAGTTATCAATAACCGTTTATCAATAACACTTTATCAGCATTATCAATAAAAGTTTGTCAATATCACCTTATCAGCGTTATCAATGAGAGTTTATCAATAGCACTTTTTCAATATTATCAGTAACACTTTATCAGCATTATCAGAAGTTTATCAATAACCCTTTTTCCTCCCTTCACTCCTCTCAGCACTCTCTGCTCCATTAGGAGGAGAAAATTCCAACTTTTCCCATCACAAAGCCCCACGTGTGCCTTTTCTCCTGGACCTCACACCTCCTGAGGGTGGCAACAAATCAGAAAGTGCAAAGACTGTGAACACCACCAGGGAATGATATTTCTCTAAAAAAAATAAATAAAAATCTCAGCATTTTATTTCCCTCCCCTCAACTCACTTGAAAATTGTGCAACAAAACTATTTCAGCCCATATGAGGCACAAGCTGCAGTTTCAAATTGCAAGGCAGCACTGGATTACCTCTGGACTGGATGCTAAAAAGGAGGGATTGCTTTTTTTTTTCTTTTTTTTGAAAGAATAGGGCAAAATGTGATACTTTCAAATATTTCTGTGGTCCTGGGATTTCTGGTTGCGTAACAAGCAAAAACTTCTCTTGAGTCATTATCCCCTCCCCTTGTTAAGTTCTCATTTGTTTTCACACATATGACATATCAGCTTCCTACATCAGTGGGCAGGAAGGTCGTACCTGCTTTAAAATCCTTTATAATGCTGCTTCTCCTTCCCTCAAATAATTTTTTTTATTTAAAAAAAAAACCTTTCAGGTAATCACTCAGCCCACAGATCTGAAGAGAATCGCTGTCTCCTGACAATGACATATTGCCTGTATTTTAGGAAATCTAAAAAAAAAAATCAGGGAGTATATTTATTGAACTGATCTGTACCTGGAATCCTCCTCTGGATACTGCAAAGGCACACGGGGCCTGTGTGGAACAGAAACCTCCCAACACAAAGTGAGAACCTGAATAAAGGGCACATTTCTTTCCAGTTTTTAGAAGGAACTGAATTGTGATAATCAAAGTGTCCCACCCAAAGCTGCTCCATGCAGCTGTTTGCCCTTGGGATGAGGTGCAGGACTAGGGTGGGTGCAGCAGGCTCAGGGTGACAGGAGGAGTCAACAGAGAGAAGCAAAAATCAGAGAGATCCCAAAGGATCCCAGCAGCACTGGGAATATCTGCCCTCCTCCTCCACTCATCTCTGCTGTTCTTGAATAAAAATACAGCAGGGGGGCTTCTTGGTCAGTCTGAGAGAGAAACAGGTCAGCCCTTGGATTTCAGGAGGCAGGGAATGGCCACGGTCCCACCCAAAGCTTTGGGATCCCCCTGGATCTCCTGCTCCTCCTCCCTCAGCTGCTCTGCACATTGCCCATCCTTGGTGGGTATCACTGCCTGGCATTTCAGTCATCACCAGCTGTGCCCTGTTCACTCTTAACACCTGAAATATAATCCTTGAATCACCATTTCTGCCCAGAATGAGGCAGGAGTCTCTCTGACCTGCTCAGGTCTGTCCAGCAGGTTGGTTCGTGGCACACTGACCACCCTTGGGCTGGTGTTGGCTTTTTATACCAAGAACTATGTGTACTTTATTTACCATAATTTTCCAGTACCTATCACCTGTGTTAGACAGTCTGTCTCTACTCTAAACCAATCCAGAAGTGTCACCATCCCAGCAGAGGATGGAGGACAAGAAGAAGGAGAAGGAGAAGGACAGGACACACCCAGATTCCTCCATCTTGCCTCTTGAACCCCCATTCTAAAACCCCAAAATTCACAAAATTCACAGGTCAATATTCCTCCAGAAACCAAATAATTAGGGCATATTTCTCATTAAATAACCCACAACATGAACACCAACACATTCTGTTAGCTTGGTGCTGCTAAAGGATGCTCCAGCCCCTTTTCTTACCTTGGAAATAGCCTCTGGCTGTGATTGAGAAGCCTTAGAAGTGTTGATTTTGACACAGGGGCTGAGAGGCCACTGCAGAAATAGATGGAAAAATAAAAGAAGATTGGGAATGAGATGAGTTTTAAGGTTTTTCCGACCTGAACCACTGAGTGATTTCTAAGTGGCACGAGAGGAGCCCCCAGAGCTCTGGGGGTGTCTGCAGCACCTGCTGCTCCCTCTCTGCCCTGGTGCCACAGAGCAGCACATCCCATTGTCTGCTGGGACCACAGGAAGGTTCATCCCCCACTCAGCGCATGCCAAGCTGCTTCTCCTGCTCCACGCTGGCCTTGGAAGCGGCCAGAGAAACAGGAAACCCGTGCTGCAACACAAACCAGTGCCACCCAGTTCGAGAAAATGAACAATTTCCCCCAGGAGCTGCCTCAGAGGGGACCTGGCTTTGTGTGGATAATTGGGAGCAGCAAATGGCAAACCGCAGTTCATCCCCTCACAGCCAGCCCAGGATGGACCCAGCGTTTCCACTGGCTCACATCAACCCCCCTGGGCACTTGGCAGGGATTAAGAGGCAACTGCAGCAGCCCTGAGCCCTTTGGAAAGCAGAGCTGGATCACTATGTACCAAGGGAACTGTGCCACCCCTTGCCAGCTAATCCTGCTCCAAGAGCCCTGCGAGGAAGAACCCCTATGGAGAAATGAGAAACTTAAACCAAACACGAGGCTCTTTGCTAAAAGAGCCATTTATCCTCAGAGGGGAAGCAGGAAAACACACATGGCACCACTCAAAGCTGCGTGCTGCCTGCCTGGTACTGCGAGTTCTATTTTCACATTTTTATAATTATCACATAATGCATAATGTGACACAAACCAGGAGACGTCAGCTCTGTGCAGAGCCAAACCGAGCACAGGCAGGCCCTGCATGGTCCCCCCAGGGCAGCCAAGCCCTGTGCTGCTCCTCCTGGCCCCATCCCAGGAGCACCAGCCACGTCCCTGTGCCCCAGGTCACCCCCTGGAGCAGCACAGCCCAGGGCAGAGCTGCTCCTGCCCTCACAGGAGTGTAGCCCCACATTTCTCTTCACAGAGAAAAGCAGGGCACAGTTCTTCCCAAGAATATTTTTGGGATTCACATTCTCAGAGAAAGGAAAAACAGTTCTTATCTTATTTGCTGTGCCTGTGCTGTGCCAAAGGAGAATGCAATGTGGAGATTGTTTACCCACAGTGATGGTGTTTTGTTTCCTGAGTGCTTGGCAAGTTCAGTTTTAGATGTATAGAATAATATAGGATAACAGAGTAATTCATTAGCCTTTTGCTATCAATGGAGTCCTCCCCATCACTCCTCCTTCGTGGGGGTTCCCAGAGCTCCAGTACAGGAGAGCCCCTCACGCTGCAGTCCAGGGGTTGGGACGAGGTGGCAGAGCTGCAGTGGGTCTCAGCCTCTCCTGGGCACTCCCCAGCCTGCAGAGTCAGGATTTCAGGCCAGGCAGGTGTGCTGTGAATTGAGAAAGTCCAAACACAGCCCTGGGGTGCCCTGTGGGGTTTGGCCAGCACCATGTCCTCAGGGCATCCTGGCAGGACACCCACACCCTGCTCCTGCCTGTGCCCTGACTTGTGACATCCCCAGAATTCCTCCTGGAGACATGGGATAAGTGAAACTTGTCACCATCCAGGGCTTTGAGCTCCTTCTCCCGAGGGTCCCTGCCCAGGGCACCCCCTGGCTCTGTGCTCCCCATTCAGGGACTGCTCTCCAGTCCCTGCCAGCTCTGGCACTGCCCTTGGCACCCCTTGCTCTGTGCAGCACAGGCTCCCTCTGGGATCAGTGGCTGCCCAGGGACAGGGCACAAAAGATGGCTGGCTAAAGAATGCTCCAGCCCCCTTTTCTTATCTTGGAAATTGCAGATTTAAAGAGAAGCCTTAGAAGTGGTGATTATGACAGAGGGGATGAGAGACCACTGCAGAAACGGGAAAATAAAAGAAGATTGGGAATGAGATGAGTTTTAAGGTCTCTTCCAAGCTGAAGAGGTTGGGACATCATAACTTCTGGGAGATTTGCCCCGGGCTCCTGACAGAGAGGGAGGCTCCAGCTCCATGGAGCACCTGGTCTGGTCCTTCCCAGGCTGGTGAGGGATCCCTGCCTTGGCTCCAGCACCCCGGCACAGGCACATTCCTATCACCAGAGCCACTCACACACACACAGAGCTTTGCTTTTCCTTATTAAAGGTCTCATATAAACTTTTCCTTCTCACACTCTTTCCCAACTCTTGCTCTACCATCAGGACCAGCTGGCTGAACCTCTCTGTGAAGAGCAGAGCCTGCAGCAGGCTCCACTTGAGTTTAGCCATGGCTGGCACAAGGCAGCAGCTTTCAGAGATTTCTGCAGCAGGTCCTGCTAAGAACAGAAATTATCCCAAGGAGAGCTTCCTCCTGTATGGAAATTCCTTCATTTCCACGGAACTGAGAGGGTTTTTCTCCCTCCCCACCCTGACCTGTGAGCCACAGACAATTGTACATTGCTGAGGAGCAAGGATGACCAAGAGGGAGGAATAAAGCATCTTTCTTCCCTCCTGTAGGAAAGTATTGTCCAAGTAACCAGCTGGGCTGAGGGAGGGGGGACTCTTCCAGAGGAACTGGCATGCTCTGCTGTTCCTATACTAAATAGATTGCTGGGCTTCCCCAGCCAATGCTGGGTTACAGAGAAGCTGTACAAAGTAAATATCTCCCTTCCAAGGCCAAACCCCTCCTGGTGCCAGCTCTCAGCTCGGAGCAGATGTCCCAGCTTGGGCTGCAGAGCCCCCGAGGAGCAGGGCCAGGTGTCCCCAGCTGTGCTGTGCAGCCCCTTGGGCAGCTGGAGGGGACTGGGGGTGTCAGACAGAGCAAATTCCTCACCAAGGAGATGGGAATACAACCACCACTCCACCAGGGCTGCCTCAGTCACTTGGTGAAGGCAAGGAGTTGCTGTGTAACCTTGGGAAGTAGGGGAAGGTTTTTAAGTTAAGTTTTTAAGAGGCAGAGTTGAGCAGCACAGCGGGTCTGTGCTGAAGAAATCTGCTCTGGGAGGGAGTGTCCTTTGTCAGGCAGAGAGAGAAAATGTGATTTCTTATTAGAGAGGTGTTAGGGAAAGAAATGGGAGGCAGCAGTGCTAAGGTTGTTTCTAAGCCTGCTGCAGGAAAAAGCTCAAGGTTGAGTAAGGACCCTTCTGAGATCAGCTCAGCTGGGCAGAGCATGTGGAGGTGATGGAGCTGCACTCAGAACTGCCCTGCCAGCTCCTCCAGCAGTGACCGTGGAGAGCTGGGCGCTGTCCAGAGGTGCAGCACCAACACCAAGCACCAGCCCCTCACCTCAGGGCATCCACGATTCCACGTGATGCCGAGTGGGGAGTGAATTGTGGAGAAATCTGTCCTGACTGGGACGAAACAGGAGGCCAGTTCATCCCCAGGACACGTACAAAGGGGAGAAGCCAGCAGCCTGGGCACTCCTTTCCTGCTTTCAAGAACTTGCAGCGTCAGGCAAAATTGGAGCTTTAACCCAGCAGCAATGAAATCTCCTTTCACAAAAAAACCTCTGCCTGCATCTGGTGGCTGAGAACCCTGCCAAGGCTTTAACCCTCTGCTGTTAACAGAGAGAGATATTGATGAGTGTCCCTCTGGCGAGGGAAACCAAATGGTGGTTTTAACCTCAGTGGATTCTTTGCAGCTTTTCAATTCCTGAGCGGGGCTGCAGCTCCAGACGGGGGTGTAATTGAGATGCATTCTGCTCTGCCTCTGAAACTTTCCCAGGCACACATGTGCACACACACAGACCGTGCATTCAGCTATAAATACATTCCGTACCTGCACTGGCATTAAGCTGCTGCTCAGGGGCTGTCTGGACATTTCCCTGCCAGCTCTGCAGTCACAGCACTCAGCACTGCCAGTCCAACGTGACAAATGGAGCAAACGCTGCCAGCCAGCTGGGAACCACGGCCACAAAAAGCAGGAGAGGGTCTTTTAAGGACCAGTCCCCTGGAAAGGCAAGGATCTGGGGGGTTTTCATCCTAAAAGGGATGGTGGATCTCTTTAACTCTCGTACAAACAAGAGCAGTAATTTGCTGATGAGCCACCCATCCTCCTCTTCGTCCTGGACCAGCCACCATCTGTGCCCAGCACAGCAGAAAATCTCCCTCCAAAATCTTCCAACCTCCTCTATTACATTAACCTTGACCAAAGGCCAAATTCCATCAGAAGAGTCCAATCCCATTCCTAGCACAGCACCTCCTGGGGTGGAGGAAGTGTGTCCTTGAAGGGTTGCAGTGGCATAAGGACCTGAAGCTGCACCACCGACCTGAGCAGGGCTGGGATGCTCTCCAGACACTACTGACCAAGTGTAGGTTTCAAAGCACAGATCTCACTAAAAAACGGGCATTCCCTGCAAGAAGAGTTTGCTTACAGACCAAAGACTGCAATGGAAACCTTTTAACAAGATATTTCAGAACAGCTTCAGTCTTTCTTTTAGCCTGGGAGTGTAAATGGGCTACATTATAATGAGAGCATCTTTCTAGAGACCTGTAAGCTAAGAAAAATCATGTTCTCCACTTATGAAACATGAGATGTGCCAAGGGTTATTTCCATCTCAGAAGAGATGATCCATCAGTTCTGATCATCAGTCATGATCAATTCATGAGAGCTAAACCCCTCCACCAACAGCATCCACCTCTGTCCAGCTGCAGCCGGGAGAATTAATACGCAGAAAAGGAAAATGAGGCACAAAAATCTTATGATAGGTGTCTGGAAATATAATCCCGTAACCAGATCTGTGTGGCAACCTGATCACATGTGACTGGCAGGAGAAATTATATCCTTTCCTGGAGAAAAGGGGGAAACTCATTCTGAAGGGGACCAAAGGTTTTTGGACACAGAAATAAAAGGTTTAAAACTTACCATTGAGAAAACCTCACCAATCTAAACAGAAAAGCTGATCAAAAGATTGTAGAAATGAACTGACAAATGAAGAGAATTTTCCCAGCTTTGTACCACAATGTCCAAAATGTTAATCCAAATTTTTAAATGTTTATTTGAAGCATTCTTCAGAGGTCCTCAAAATGTTGCTGTCTATCAGTTTGAGGCCCACCATTTTCTTTCTTTTGCATTGTCCTCCCTCACACCCCCTTGCTGGATGAATTGCTGGGGTTGCTTTGCCTCTGGCACACAGTGAAGTCTCACACAGCCAAATGTCTCCAGAAGTCTGTGCCCAGCTCAGTTTGAAGGTGTTTTATCTGGACATTCAGCCCCCAACCCACTGGCTCTTCAAAGAGGAGAGAAACTGAAGGCTGAGCTGGCTAACTCAGAGAGGAAATAGCTCGTTCTGCAGCAGCCAGTGAAGTGACCACTCTGATTACCTTGATGGAAAATAATGGGATTTGGCCCAGTTGTTATTTTTCCACCAAGCATTTCAGGGAAGCCAAGGAAAGCAGAATTGTATGAGCTTGAGACCGCTCTCAGGTCACCAGGCACCTCCTCCTTCCAGGTCCCCAAACCCTGGGCAGCTTCAGGCACCTCGTGTGCATGTGCTCTGCTGGCCTCCCTTCAGAGAGCTGCACCAGGGAAGGGAGGAAAATTTCATCCATAGGAAATACCAGGGGAACAAAAAAAGAGGTTGAAAATTTGCAAAAGTCACCTCCCAGTATTCAGGGGCTTTACTTAGCCCCTAACTCTGTTTTGCCCATGCAGTGCACCTGCTGCCTTTGCGTTTTCAAGTCACAGAGACAGAATTTTCTGAAGTGTAACTTCAGGGAGGTCAGGATGCTGTTTTCCTTCCTGAATTTCCAACAGGTTCTCTACTCTGACCTGGGAAGTTCAGGCTGCCACAGCTACTCTGGATTTCACAGCAGTGGCTCTCCAAGAACTCAGGTCTGTGCGTTCCAAAAACACAAACCTGCCCCATAACAGTTGATTTCCCTCGACCTCGGGCACACAACAGTGGGACACAGCTGAGCAATTCAGACCACGTACCACAGAGGGCAATAATCCTTCCACCCATTCATTAGGTGCATTTGTTACTGGAAATGATGTTAAAGTGGCTCAAGTGGATGAAATAACAAAAGAAAACCTCTGGAATCAGGAGGCACTTGCCCAACCCTCGCTTGTGCAGATGCCCTGCGGTCTGGCAGAGGTCAGGACCGTGGTGAAATGCCCCTTCCCAGAGAAAAAGCCAAATGTCATCACCAGATCCTGGAGGGAGTGGGAGAAGGGACAGTCTGGCTTGAAGTAAACCTTGGAAACCTGAGAAGATTGCAGGGGATTAGCCAGTGGGTAACACAAAACCCCAAAGCCACAATTAGCAGCCCAGCAGCAGCCACGCTGCCCAGGCTGCTCTCAGCCATCCCAGCTCTGCATTTGTGGGAAAAGCCAAGAGGAGAGGGCCTGATCCCTCCTGCCCTTAGGCAGCTCCTGTCTGAGGATGGAATCCAGGTTTTCAGCGCTGGCACGGCTTGGGAAAAGTGTCAGGAATGCCATGAGGAGTGGAGCAAGGTGGGAGAGGGTCTGACACACACAGCTAAAAAGTCTCAGTGAAGGGAAGGGAACCAGCCCACACCTGGGCCTATTCCTGGATATTAAAGAGCCTTTTAGGCATGTGAGATATTAGGGATCACCCTCACTTGATGCACAAGAGATGCTTTGAAATGGTTACAGCCTTTTTATTCACAGAAACTCCCTGTGAGCTGCCTTTTCTTCTCTCTGGGCAGGAGTTCACACCGAGGTTTTATTTGGCTTCAGGGCAAACACGATGCACTGTCAGACAGACCCCTCTGCTAGACAAGCAATTAGGAGAACAAACAGCTCCTTCTTAACCCACAGGGGAGCCTGCCAAGCCCTCTCTCTGCTATTTTGAGCTTCCTGGCTCAGAAAGGGTTACGTGCAATCTAAAAGGGTGGCTTGTCCTCCTCGGGCTGCTTGGGAATCTGTGCAGACTGCAGCTGGCAGCAGAGCTGGCCTGGGGACACTCCCTGCAGGATCCCTGCTCTGGGAACAGGAGGAATCCTCTGCCCTCCCAGAGGGGACCGGCAAAGGCAGGCAGGGGCTGGTTTGGAAGTGTCAGGTGCTCCCCAAAAAACCAAACCAGGCGATTCCTGCCCTGAAGTCCCTGCAGAGTAAGTGCAAGGTGGTGCTGCAGGCAAAGATAAATGTGCAGACCTGGTTTAGAGGATGAATATCTGGATTGGTGTGAGGTAGAGGGCAATTGTGATGCCAGACCTGGGGGCAGTGGTGGGGGCACAGGCAAGTCCTGGCAGCAGGAGCAGCAGCTCTCCAGGGCTCTGTGCTGCTCTGTCTGCCTCTGAGTGCAACTAATTCCCAGCTGTGATGTCAAAATTGTAGTTTTGACTACGTGCAGCATTTTAGATTTGCTGTGAAATCTCTGTATTTTCCACTTTGTTTCCTAAATCCACATGGAACATCCCTCATGCTTTAGTTTTAACTGCAGTTTTGCTCCTGTCTCTGTCAAACAGCCATTACTTTTATCCCACCTGAGAATAAGCAGTGTAGGTCATAATTAAATGAATCTGTAAAGGTTCAGTGCTAAAACATAAACATATAAATATATTTATAAACCATATCAATAAATCCACAGAAGGACAGCCCAAACCTGCACACAAGATGTCTTATCCTTAATTTACAAATTGCCCAGATCAAGCTTCACAAAGCAAGAGATTTTTAAAAAGTATCAAGCACTAATTAGGAGTGGTGTCAATGAAGTGAAGAGCAGTCCTTAAGAAATAATGTGCAACTTGCTGTCAGTGGAACTCCCAAAACTTGGCTGCTCACTTTTATTGGCCAGTGAGGTCAAGAAGGTGCTGCTGTTCCAAGAGGACATCCTAGATCCAGCAGGAAAGAGAATAAATCCCAGAGCAGCCATTCATTAAAGCAGTTTAAAGTTTTCCCAGAGCTGTGTGACTCCTCTGATCACGTGCTCTCAGAGATATCTGATAAATTCTCCATTTTGGGGCCCTTCCCTTTCTAACTCTGCCACCTGGAATGCCCTTTGTACCCCCTCCAGGAAAACCAGGAGGCAGAAAGCTGGACACTGAGAGGGAAAGGGTGAAAAAAGAGGGCTCATTTCAGGGGAGCTTCCTGCAGTTCAGCTGCTCCCCACAAAGCACCACAGCTCTCAGGACATCATCTGTGTCTCAGAGCTTTCCTTGTGGGAACCCAGCAAGGACTCAGAGCAGCTCTTCCCCCAAAAAGCCACCAGCTTCACAGGTTTGACACCTGATACACGAGCAGGAGCCTCTGCTGGGAGTCCCAGTCTGCCTTACTCACAGGGAAAATCAAAGTTTTCTCTTTCCACGACATCTGAGGCTTCTCCTGGAGTGTCCCTGCCCAAGTCCTCTGTGCAGAACAAGTAGAAAAGATGTGAGCAGGGACAGGATCACCTTTAAATTAAAGGGGTGACAGAAATAGAACAGGACAAAGAGGGGAGGGAAGTGAGGGAGAGTGGTGGCATTCTGAGTTATACTTGATGCCTCATGATCCTGCTCTTGATCAGGACAAAACTCATGTCCAGCCTTGGAAAGAGGTCAGTGTCAAAAAAAACCCCATGAAACAAATCTTGGGATTTTATTAATGAAATGCACAGGCCCTGTTCCTAGGGGAAAAGGGGACATCCCTTCTCTTCCTCTGTGTGGGAGTGGGAGATAATCACCCTTTCAAGATGTAGTTTGCAAATTCCCTCTCTCTGACCTACTGTGGATGAGAAAATATCACCAATAATCTCTCCGTGGTGTCCAGAAAGAAATGAAGAAGTGGGAGGACAAAACAAATGCTTGTGTTGAGACCATGGCAAGGCTCTGGCTGTGCCTGGAGCCCAGCAAACACCCCTGCTCCCCATTTTCTGCCTGGTGGGACCATCCTGGGCAGAGCAGCAGGGTGGATCCAGGAGGAACACTGCCATGCACCCATCTCCATCACCCAAGAACACATTCCATGGTGCAATCAAATAGAAATTGCCCTCACTGGGATCCTCCACCAGTGCTTTTGTGGTGTTGGGGTGAGAAGTGTCTGTTTATCCTCTTTCATTTCTTGTTCAAAAGCAGAGCCCCTGTCAGAGCTGAGGAGAGCTGCAGCACAGAGGAGACATTATTCTCAGCTTTGGATTAAGATCAGTATTTTAATGAAAGCACTTATTAGCCCAGCTGGGGCTCGATTTTCCAGTGAGAGGAGAAAAAAAAAATATATATTGCCCTGACCATTCTTCTCTGGGGATTGCACTGAGACATCTGAGAGTATCAATTACTGATCATAATTCTCTATTGGAAACCAACAGCTGGGGGAAAGCCTCTGGCTGGAAATGTCTGGATTGCTTTACATTTGAAACTATAGTTCCTGGCTATTTGTTGTCCATTCTTTTCCCACTCTGGGATGCTGACAGCTCTCAGTGGGCTGCAGGAGCCCTGCCCTTGGCACCCTCTCCCACCCATGTCCCCTCAGCACCCAGCAGAGGTGCACTGGGAAGTTTGGGGACCTGGATGGTGTGGGGGGTTGTCACTGCTGTCCCCTGCTTCTGGGAACATTTTTCAGCCAGGAGAGCTCAAAGGCCTCCCCCTTTCTCCTGCAGTTGTGGAATGGAGAAATGACCACAGGGATACAAGGTTATTCCTGGGGAACACAGATCCTCACCTTCTCTTGGAATGCTTGCACTTTCTGGTGACTTATCACCCAGACCCATCAGAACAGGCTTAGGAAGTTTTGGGACTTAATGCAGGGATAAAAGGAAGGTGGATAAGCAATGCTGGAGGGGGAAGTGGCACTCAGGGGTCTCCATGAACACAGAGAGCTTTTCTCTAGACACACACAGGAAAACAGCCCCCCAGCTGGAAGCTTGCAGTGGGAAGTAAAAGTTAATTCCATCTCAAATCTTTTACAAGAGCTGGTGCAGAAATGCATGCAGTCAGAGCTGAGGAAGCTGCTCTTTCAAAGTCAAACCTCATAAAATGCACACGAGTTTCCTCAGGAGGGGCAGAGCCCTGCCTGGGTCAGCAAGGAGGCTTTGCCAAGGGGCTGGCACAAGGGCCAAGTGCCCACAGCAGCAGCTGGGATGTGTGGGGTGTGGGGGTGAGCTGTGTGCAGAGCCACCAGGGCCACCAGGGCCACCAGCCTCTCCCTGGTGCCTCCCAAGGGTGGAGGAGGTGGCAGCACTTCCCTCCTGCCCCCAGGGATGGAGCAAAGGCTGGAGGGACAGACACCCCCAGATGTGTGCCAGCAGCCTCTGGGAGAGTTTAGAGCTGTCTGCACGTGAACAGCTGCACTGACCCGTAATGGATGGGCACTCCCAAAGGCAGATTTCCCAAAGAACAGGCTCTGTGTGTGTACCACATGCCTTTAGGGGGCTGGGGGCTGTGGTGGGGACAGGGAGACAGGAGGGGAGCCCTAACTCCTGCAGTGACCAGGTTGAAGGTTTCATATTCTTTCAGCTGTAGTGGCTGGAGTTATTTTTTCTCCACTTGGAAAGTCAGATCTAGGTGGGGTTTATCAGAATATCAAATCAATAAAATGCTCTGCCTGGGAACCTGTTTTCTAAATGCCATGGAAAAAACCCAGCCAGCCTGGGACCAAGTAGCTCAGGAATTTCACAAGAAAGCAAAGGAAATCCCAGGCATGTTGGCCTTGAGAACTGTGCTCCTGCCTGAGGTTTGATTAACCTTTTTATTCCCCTCCTCATCCCCACAACCAGTTCATCCCAGCTGAGCTGGCAGCCTGATTCCCTGCAGGGAACAGAAGGGAATCTGCATGAAAACCAAACCTTGGATGACTTTCCCACCTTTTAAAAGAGAAAAAAAAAAATCCTCCCTGCTGGCCCTAGACTGTGATAACCCAGGGCTGAGGAGGCACCTGTTCAGCCCCAAAGCCCAGCCAGCCTGACACAATCCATTCCAGCTCCCAAAAACCCTCCAGCCAAGGGACACAGCTCCTGCAGCTGCTCCCAGCCAAAGGCAGATGCTAATCCTCATCTCCTGGAAACAGGCAGTGAGCACCTGAAAAGAAACCCAGTCCCAGCATCACACAGACCAGCCATTCAGCTCAGGCCAGTCCCATTAGATTTGCTTGACAAAAGAATCCAACGTGCACATTTATAATTTGCCAGGGGAAAAAAAAAAAAAAAAAAAAAAAAAAAAAAGGAAAGGGGGAAAAAAAAAAAAAGGGAAGCCAAGATTTCTCCTTCTGAATGGAGAGTTCCTGTGGCCCAGCCTCCCTCCTCGTCAGCAGACAGGGTGGAATTCCCAGGCTACGGGGGAGATCTCCTGGGGCTGATCATGTTCTTAAAGGCATGTTCCCAATCCAGAAAGCTGGGATGAGGCATAAGAATTGCATAGGCTTCCTGAGAACTGGCTTAATATCCCTCCAGACTGATTTAACCTAGTTTTTCATTCTGCATTCACATCAAAAAATGAAGGTCTGTCTATATCTTGATATACAGCAAATCAGGAAATGGAGGCGTGTGGTCTGTCTCATCCTCCCCTGCCTGCAGCTCTCCAGGGCTCGCTGCCAAGGCACTGTGTCAGCAAAGCTCTGCTGATTAACACTGGGAGAAAGAGAAACCAGTGGCCTGTTAAAGGTCTGAGAGTCAGGAGCCATCTAATCCCTGGCTGGCACGGGCTTTGTGTCCTTGAAATTGGTGGGGAATAATTAGTGTCATTACCAGCCTCCATTACACCTCTGTTGGGCTGCAAAGACAAACGAGGGTGGAAAGTTTTGTAGGCTCAGGGCCATGGCTGGTTACAATTCTCATTAACACAAGAGCACTGGGAAATGTGTGTGTTACTGGGCAAGTGCCAGGCTTGTCCTTGCCTTTGGAGTCCCTGGAGCACCTTGAGGCAGTCCCGAAGTCCAGAGGTGCACGCTGGCACTTCCCTTTCCAGCTGTCACCTTCTGGAAGAGATCCCAATGGGCTCAGGGAGAGACCCCAGCCCCTGTGCCTGCCCATGTGCTGCCCAGATGGGAGAGGCAGAGCTCACCAGCTCCTGCAGCAGGGATCCACACTGCCACAGGCAACTAAAACCAGAGAGAAACCCACAGCTCCATCCCAGGGGTGAATCCCAGGGAGCACCCACGGATAAACAGTGCCAGTGTGGCCACAAAGCCACACACAGGGAGGTGCAGACTGCCCAGTCTGGCTGCTTTGCAGGAACATTGGGTTTTTCTGTTCCCTGAGAGTGGGGTCAGCCTTTCCTGCAGGAACAGCCATCAGCCCCTGCTGTGCCATCAGCACAGCCCTTGCTGGGGTCAGAGGGGAGCTGGTGGCTGAGAAGTTATCTTTAGACCCTGCTACGCAGTCAGACTGAAATCACAACTGGTGTCCTTCATCACAACTGCTTTTAACCCTGCAAGAAGGTGCTCTGCAGACCGAGGCACTGCTCTGTGCTGGATGTTGCCAGTTTAGACTTGCAAGCCCAGCTTTAAAGATGCAGCTCTGTAACAGCGCAGTACAAAGTCACCTCTGAGGTCTGTAAGAACAGACACCTCGGAAATGCATCCCCAAACCCTGCACAACACCATCAGTACAGCACTTTTGGGAGGGTGCCTCCCATTGCTGAGCTGGCTCAGGGTGGCAGAACCTCTCAGTGACAGCTGGGCAGGCCACGTTGGATGCCACGTTTGTTACACAACAGGGCATTTGCAAAGCCTTTAAAAAAATAAAAAATAACATTTAAAAAAAAGCAGCAGATGAATTAAATTAAGGGACTTAGTGGCATGAATATGAATTGCTGCTCTGAGCCATCCTGTTGAATACTAAACTCAGATTCTGGATAAAGCCACACCTAGTCTGGCTCAAGCTGCCATGAGATCCCTGGACTTCCCTCAGCTCCTTTAGATCCAAGGCAGGAGGGAGCAATATTCCCTTCAAACCCCGGGGACCAATCCCTGGTTTCTTCCTCACTCTGAGCTCAGTCCTCACTCCCACACTGTGCAGTGGCAGCTTTATTGGAGCTCACAGCCCCAGCCCACACTCTGCTGGCCCAGAGGCCACTGTCCCCAGCTCCAAGCCAGAATTTCCCTGCATTTTCTGCCACCACTCTCTGCTCTTTGCTGCATCCACCACAGGACAGGGCAATGGAAGCTCAACCAGGCAGTCCCTGAGCAGACGTGGGCGAGCACAGCAACCCTACAGGCCACGGTTTTTGGCAGATCCTGGCCTATCTAAACAAACAGGCAATGTGACCTGAGCTCCCATAAATTTCCTGAAAATCTTTAATGACTCTAAAGGCTTAATGAAGTGTTTCACAGCAGAGGCAGCAGCCAGTAATTACAGGTTTGGAATCTGTGGGGTTGCAAGCTGAGGTCCAGCTCAGAGATTGCAAATGCAGGCAGGAATAACAGCTCTTTCAGAGCACAGCACACGTCTTTTACCACCATATACTCAGTTTTCTGAGCTGCTGTGTCTCTAGCCAAGCATGCTGTCAGCAGGAGCTTTAATCAAACAGCAAAATACATTAAATATAGAGACAAATCCTTAGGGATGGAGCTGCAAAGCATTGTGAAAGTGTCAACTGACTGCTGGGAGACCATGATTTAGCAAAAAATTATAAAGGGGCAGCTACAGGCTGTAAAAGCCAGACTTCTACTGGAATTAGGATGTGCAGGAAAGGTTTGGGACCTCCCATCTCGGGGGAGGGTTGTCACTGCTGTGTCCTGCTCCCAGTATCCACACACACAGACCTCAACACCATGTCTGCAGGTGGATGCACAGCAGCTACAGCAGGTTTAAAAGAGGGGAAGGAGAGAGGGGGGTCCCAGCTCCCAGGGACACCCCTCAGGCCCAAGGGGAGCCACTGTCCCAGCCTGGTTTTGCAGATCCCAGCCCTGGGGAAGACTCTCCCCCAGGAGCACACAGCCTCACGTGCTGCTTGGAAAGGCTGCCAGTCCCAAATTACTCATCACATCGCTCTGACTGCCTTTAAAATGTTTTTCATCAGCACTTTGGTCATTTTTTCACTTTTATACGTGGTGCTGTTTGCAGAGCCCCTCTTTAAAGCCGCCTGACAGGTTTCAAAAGCAAGCCAGCCTGTTAGTTTTTCCTTTTGCCTGTCATTACACAAGAGTAGTGCTTGAGATCCAAGTTTCTATTAAAAAAGGGGACTAAATTAAGCTCTTGCATGAGGTCTCTAGAGATGCATCAGTCAGTGCTTTCTTACACACATCTTTTACAGAGCAGGGAAGTTTGTGTACCAACACAACCCCGGCTGTTCAACTGTCAAAGCCCCTAGAGCTACATCAATCCACAAAAAGAGCAACCAAACTCTTTGAAACTTCTGCAGTGAGGCAGGAGAGAGGAATTTGATGTTTAATGCTTTAATCATAGAGTTGGAGGCCTGCACTGCTCCGTGGTGCTGACGGCTGCAGGAGAGCTCACACCACGTACGGGTGAAGAACTAAAGTTTAGATAAAGGGAACTTCAAGGAAAAAGAACTGGAAGGCACAGTGAGCCCTGTAATTCCAAGCATTGTGTTAGACTCCCCCTGGCAAGTGTCCTGTTTCACAGATCATTGCAGGATTTGTTAGTTGTTTCTACAAATTTAGAGAGAAAATATCTCACACGCCCGCCGCCACCGGGAACGCGCCAAAGCAAGTAAAGAGCGCATTGTGAATGTTTCCAGAGATCTTTCCATCCCATTGAACCATTCCATCGCTTCAGCCTGTACAACAAGAAAGCAAATGGCTCAGATTACTTATCTCATTTAAAAAAAACCATACAAAAAACCCCTCTGGATTTTGCAGTGTTGCATCCCTCCGTTTCCAGAGCCATTCCTGGGATGTGGTGAATAATGCAACTCTCAGTCCTGCTCTGGCCAAACAGATGAAGTCCTGACTTGTTCTTCTCTTGCTGGTGTTTTTGGAAAATGCAGGAAGGAAAAAACTGTCAGACAGAAATAGTCTGTGTGTCACTTCAAGCCAATCGCTGGGGACCTGGACTCAGAGCCCGCTGAGGTCAGTGGAAAGATTCCTCCCGACCTCCCCGGGGCTTGGCTCGGCCCCACACCCATGTGCTCCTTGCAGGTGTAGGTTTACGTGCTCCTTTTCAAACGGCCTGAACAAAGACTGCCCTCAAGAAGCACCTTAACCACAGCTGCATTTGTCTCCAGCAGGGAGCTGCCACCCTGCCTTCAGCAATGCTCCTGGTCCAGGGCCAGATCTCCCAGGCAGCACATCCCTCCGGCTCCTTCTGCAGCCCTGCCCCTTTTGTAGGGCCACATTGCCCAGGGCACAGGCACACAGAGCTGGCCTGGCTCTCCCCTGTGTTTTTTCCCTCCGTGGCTCACACCGCTGCCACCCCAGCACCTTCAGAACCATCCTGGGAGCTGCAGAGTTAACTTCCCACATTAGCATTCCCCTTGGAGAGGGCTCTGCTCTCTGCTGCTGCCTGGCAGGACTGGGCAGGGGCAGAGCAGTACGTGGTGACATTCATATCAATTTATATTTAGATATATATTAATAGCAGCACTTCTTTCATTTTATCCTTTTAGATAATCTCAAGCAAACTCTCTTCTGAATATATCACTTCATATTCCAGAATACTGAATGAGGAACTCAGTTCCAACTTGAGGTAAAAAATCCAATTTTTTTTCATTTCTTAGCTTATTTTAGCTAACTCCAGGAAAGGTTCCACCAGGTAACACAGAGATCACTGCCAACCCAGAATTAAGATCCCCTCCTGAGTTGGGTGCAGGAGGAAGAGGAGGCACTACCAGCAGTCCTGCAAACCAAACAGAAAGTGAAATCAATGTGCACCTTGCCTAAGTAAGCCACTTATGTGCTTGAGTGTCCCCCTCTACCCCCCAAATGGTCCTTGAACATTCAGAGTTCTTCAAGCACTGAAGGGACAATTGCACACTGCACTGAGCACAAAAACCAAACTTCCACAATGCAATGCTGAACTCAGAGGGTTAAAGGACACCCCTGGGATCAGCAGCAGGGACAAATAAGCACCAAGAATGTTCCTTCACCTTTCTGATTGCTCATTAAGCCTTGGCACAGCTCCAGGTGTGCACCAGCACTGCCTCCTCCCTTGCTGCTGGGCCAAAGGGAAGGCAGGCTCTGAGATCCACTGCAGAAGGTGTCCTGGGGCTCTTCACGAGCTGCGAGTGAATTTGGAATGTGCCAGGGCTGATCTGTGCAAGAATTTATTAATTTTGCCAGAAATGAGGTGGCATCCATCTGTAACTCTTGGCACAGGATGAGGGGTCAGGAGAGCCTGGCTCTGCTGCTCTCCCCTGCACTGACACTGCGCCATCTTTCAGCTCTGGGCCTTTTCCTGTGCCTCAGTTTCCCCATCTGCAGGTCTGGACATCAAAGCTGCTGTGTGTAATTTTTAAAGAAAGGAGCAAGCCAAAAAAGGGATAGAGGGAATGGAAAGGCAAATCTTTCCAATATTAGTCAGCCCTTACTTTGGCTGAGTAAGCAGCACAGAGAGGAGGAAGGAAAAGGAACCAGGAAGGCTAGAAGTGCTGGGTTTCAGACAATTCCACCATGGCAAGACATCCCTTCAACACAGGGTTGAAATCAGCAGCCCTAAGCTTGGTCCTGCTGGGCTTTGCTGCCTGCCAGCAGTGCTCAATGTGCTGCTTTGTCTCCCAGAGAAAACGTGGAATTGCTGTTGTTCATTATTTACAGATGTGCAGATATCTGAACCTGCCCAGCCACCAGGCTGAGCTGCCACCAGAGCCAAGGGAGGTTCACAAGAGGCTTAGGAAGACTATCCTGAGAGATGAGAGTTGGATTTCTGCTGTTCAATTCATGCCATTTGCCCCTGGAAAACACCTGCTGGTTTCTTCCCTTGCACTCACAGGGAAGCAAAAGACAATTTCATGCTACTCCTTATCTGCCTCCTCTGCCTCCTCCAGCCAGTTCCCACCAGTGGTTCCCTATCAGGTGTCACATCTGGGAGGGGTGGAAAGCTGACAGACAGAGGGATGCCTGCCCCGGCATCTCAGATTAACCATTTCCATGCTTTCCCTGTGCAAACCCTGCTCACAGGGTCAGTGGTAGGTAAATAACTGGAGACTGTGGAAGTTCTCTTCAGCCTGGGAGAGCATCAGTTGATACCACCCTGGCCCTGCCAAAACTAACATCAAATGTGTGTTGACTTCAACACTCCTGCAGAATTATAACACCACAGTGCTGTGACATTCCCCAGAGTGACTCCCCTCAGAGCTGAGGCAGTGGGAAGATGAAATGTCCATCCCTAGAGGATGGAGTGTGGAGGAAGGGAACAGGGGAGCGGCAGATCCCAATCTGCAGTGAGAGGAGCTGAGTTAAGGGGAGGGTTTCACTTTCACTCTGAAGGATTAAAGGCTTTAGAGGACAGACTGACAATCTTTCAGTGCTGCTCTATCAGCCCATTTTCTGGGAAAAGCACGTGGGATCACTAAGGACAGGTAACTTCCCACTGAAGACTGAACCATCTGATGGCAAAGCACCCCAGACTCCTGGCAGGGACCAGTCATACTTCTACAAATCCCTAAGGTTAAAAAACCCTGGTAATAAAAACCTCAAGCTAAGACACTTGAGGCACCCCCACACTGCTGTGCATTTATCTGACACTTGTCAGTTGAGATTCCTCTTTAACCTAAACACACAGAAGCAAAGGGACTTTCAGGGGATCTCTGAAAACAATGGGGATATGGAAATTTTAAAAATTCCCAGTTCCTGGGCTAATGCCCCAGTGACTAGTCCCTTGCTTAAACACAAGGCAGCTAAGATACTGCTAAATTCACAATAGTGAGGGGTAGAAGATTTACAGGGTTAGGTTTAACAGGGTTGAAGGTCAACAGGATTTAAAGGCTAGGACTTAAAAATAATACAGCAAAAATGAAAATCTGCAGTTACAAAGAACTCTGTGTATCATCCATTTCTTTCTCCCTGGCTCTGCACAGGCTGTAAATCAACCCAGATCAGGAGATGTCACCAGCCAGTGCTGTCCCCTCCAGCCCAGAGCACTGGGCTGGCACACAGGATACACAGGGGGTTTATTTTCAGGGCCCTGGCACGGAGCTGTTATGTGACACCTGGAAGGTCATAGCACATTTCTGCTGCTTCTCCCACCAGCTGCTGGGTTAGGTTCTGATTATTTCTATTATTTCTACCCCTGCTGCTATAGGCACTACCAAGGAACCCCCTGCAGACACCAGGATCTCGCAGTGCAAATCACTGTGTGCACAAAATCTGTCCAAAAACTCTTCTCCCAGGAAAAATTTAAGCTCTAAACCAAAGGCAAACAGGTGGAAACAGGCAGAGGTGCTGGTCTGGGGGGGCCAGGGCAGCCCCTCACCCAGGGCTCCGTGCCCTGGCTGAAAGCCCTGACCTTTTTTGGGGTTACTAATCATCACCGCGGTATCAGCAGCACACAGCTCATGTGCACAAAGCTCCTGGGCTGCACACAGGGGATTAAAACACAGGCAAACAGACCCTGAGTGCCCAGAAGAAACCCCTCAATCCACGCCCTGAGACTTTCCCAACAACTGCGCTTTCGCCGATTTGAGCCGCGCTCTGAAGGTGGCCGGGACAAGCATTTGACACAAAGGGATGCCAGGGAGCACTTCTGCTTGCTTTTGTTTTTCCATGGATACAGAATCCTGCCTAAAATAATCTCCAGCTCGAAATCCCAGGCTGCCATGGCTGCATGGCCTGGATTTCTCCTGCAGCACCCTGAATTTCACACACGGGGTGAGCTCCTGGCTGGGCTGTGCTGTGCCTGCTGTGTGCTGGAATTGATGACAGGTTTTCTTGCACTTCTATCCCCATTAGTTCTACATCACAGAGTGTGGAACTCAGGCACTGCCAACCCAGGAAAATTAAGATGTGACATGGTTTTTCAAGGACATATGCTTGGGGCATGTGTTTTTTTCCCCCCTTCTCTATCAATGCAAATCCCAAATGGAGCTATCAACAAAAATAAAGGGAACAATCCTGACCCAGTTTAAAGTTGTGTGGGTTTTTTTTTCTTTCATTCTTTTGCTTCTCAAGGCCAGAGACAGAACAGAGGCCACAAGCAGAGCTGCCAAAACACATATGCATGTTGGATGCTTTTGTCTAAAGACACTATGAAGTGCTAAAATATTAAATATGTCAAGCAGAAAGGTTTCCTCTGGTCTTCAGAGCTCTGCAAAATGGCAATAAAAATGTAAAAGAAGAATGCTGAATAATCAAATGTGGTTTCTTTTTTTAAATGTAAATAGTAAAGGCTGAGTCCTGGATAATGCATGTTAAGAGCAGAGACAGCTCAAAGATTCTCAGCCCCATTTCTTCTTCTGAGCTGGAGGGATCATTTTTAGGGAAAAGGATGGTAGGATCCCACTAGCAAACATCGTGAATTGTGAGCACCAGGACCAAACATCCTGTATCAGAGAGCTGTGCACCTTCCAGTCCAGGCCCTGAAAGAGTAAACTTGGCTTTGCAGTCCCCCTGCCCAGCTCAGAGTTGTTCAGAGACAAACTTTAGACTCAGGGCTGTTTTCCAGTCCTAATGATCTGCTCAGATCCTGACTTCTCCAGCAGGACTGCCAGTAAGGAGAGGTGCAGAGAGGAGGATATTTGGAAAAGCAAACACTCTCCTCAGGTGAACTCAGCAGTGACCCTCAAAGTGACCCCAAAGGTCAGCAAACAGCCCCTGAGTGGCCGTGACAAACTTTGCTGAGGGCTTCAAGGACAAGCTGGGACACAAAGTCCACTCTCCCTCCCCAAACCTGCTGTGCTTCTCATCACCCCTGCTGTTATTTAGCTGTTCAGACCACGCTTCCCCCTCCATCTCACAGCACCAGGGATGGGGCACCAAAGGCTGGGGCTGCAGCAGAGCCCCTCAGTGGTGTTGGTGGAACTCGTGTTGTTGTTTTTGTTGTTGTTGTTATTACATTTTTGTCTGCAAGTAAATACCAAGCAATTATGGTGTTCTGAAGTGACCTTCTGGAGCATGTGCTCGAGCCCATGGAGCCCAGCCAAAGCTACTATTGTGGATTTCATGCCAAGGCTTGGGAGAACCCTGGCTCCCTCCCATTGTTTTCTTTGGCTGGGCTCTATGGATTCTCAGCCTGGCAAGAAAGCCCCGTTTTAAAAGTACTGGCAAGCCCCTGTGCAGTTTGTCACAGCAGGGCCATGATTTAGGACCCTGATTTAGGCTCAACACTGGGCTCGTTTGTTCCGCGGCGCTGCGACATCGCTCGCGACTCCGCGCGGGTCCCCGGGCTGGCAGGGAGGGTTTTTCCCCCAAAAGGACAATCCAGACTGGGAATGGCTGAGGGGAATTGGAGCAGATGTGTCCATCAGCCTTGCAGGCTGAGGCTGGTGCAAATGAGGGTTTCTCTCACAGGGTTTCTCACACAATGGGTGCTTCCGTGATAAAACGGAATTGCTGCGTACCTGGGTAAAGCCAGAGCTGGAGGAGAAGGATTTGCACTTTTCTCTCTCTTTTGTTTTTTGTTTAATAGAAACTCATTTTTATTTATGATTCGACCTCAGAAACAGAGGTGAAATTTGAAGGGATTAAAAAAAAAAAAAACCAAACCACCTCTCTGGCTCCACAAATCCTTCTTACAGGTCCCTCAGGCTTTGCTAGGACGTAGTTATAAGCAAAAAATGACTCTGCAAAAAAACAGCCCTTTGGTAAAAACCAGCTCTTGCGCAATTTGTGTATTTTGGAAGTCATATTTGACCATTTTACTGGCTAAGGATACCCAAAACCAGACTCTGGGATCCAAATTCTCTGTGCATGGGGAGGAGGGGGAAGAGGGCAAGCTGAATATTTAAAATCAAACCAGGGAAGGAGAAAAGTCTTCTTTTAGAAATCAAGTCAAATAGCTCAAAATCTGTACCTTTGTGACCGGCACTGCTGAAACTCAGCAGAAAAATACAGCCCTCTCAGCTGCTCCTTGATTGGAATTAATAAACCAGCCAGCCCTGAAATAACTGCCACCCTTTTCACTGTCAAACTAATAGAGAATAATTGAATACAATTAGTAAATCATGGGTAAAAATGTAAATGAGGCAGCAAACCAGCTAATGAATGACCACCGTGGATCATATCACCAGTGACTGAGTTGGCAAATAACAGCAGAGTTGAGGCTTAGACTGGGGTCAGCCCCCACTAATTCTGAGCCTAGAAAATCAAGGCTGTGGTTGGTGATCCTCCTTGGCCCCTGCAGCCAGTACAGATTCCTCTGGGGTGCAAAGGGACAAGGAAATGTTTCATTTCCTCCATTTATAGTCCATTTAAGTACCACCTTTGCTACATAAGGTATTTGCAGCCTTCCCACAGGAGAGCTTTGTTGGTTGTTTTATGGTCTCTGTGTGACTGCAGAGAGGACTCAGAGTCTGGGCTAGGAGATGAAAAGTGCCACTCTAATACATCTGACTGCATTAAAATTTTTCAATTCCAGCTTTCTTTAACACCTTGAAAGTGTTAGTGAGAAATATCAGAGGAACTGCTTGTATTTCTGTATTGATAAAAGAGGGGGGGAAAGGAGAAATGTCACGAGAGACAAGCATGACGTGACCCACTCTGGAGCCTTATGGTGTCAACATTTGGGGATGTCCCCTCTGGTCTGCATCTCACCCCAACAGGTTTCTCTGGGCTTCTGGCTGATGAGTTTCACCCAGCAGAGAGGTGGTTTTCTCTTTTTAGGCACCTTGCCTCAGGAAGCATGGAAATCATCCTTGCTTTGTGGTGTAACATTGGATGTTTTTTGTTCATACAGCATTCTGCTCATACCTAACCATGTCATAATTTCATCTTGACCCTATCTCTGCCACTTATCCAGAGCGTTTCTAACTGAACCATATCAGTAAAGCCAGTCCTGATGAAGACCTGGCAAACCAGATCCTTGAACAGCTTGGAAAGTCCTCTTGTTACACTGGTGGGTATTTTTCAATGTCAGAACATCCACGAGCATTGCAAGGTTCAAAAAACCACAGGATAAACCAGAGCCTGGAGATGGATGCATCTCCCTCTCAGTGGCTCAGCCTCAACACACTCATGGGCACAGCTTAGGGCATGAGGAGCTGCTGTGGTTTCTCACCAGGCTCAAACCTCCCACGGATTTTCTACAAACACACCTTGAGGTTCCCCTGTGACCAAGTGGAAGTTGATAAAACAGCCATGGATTAACAAGGGAAAGGGTCAACTCCCAGGCACCCCAGCCCCGTGTCACAGCTCACTGGTGCAAATCCCAGTTAAGCTAAAGAAAACTAAAACCTGTGTTCACACAAGCCCACTCTGGTTTCTGTGTACACTTCAGGGCCCTGCCATTTCTGGTCCCAAGTTCACACCCAAACAGGAAAGGGACAATCTTGTGCTTCAGGTGTGACTGAAATCTCACTCAGCTCCCCATGCTCATGAGAATTCAAGGCTGGATCTCACTGAACAGCTGACCTGACTTCAGTCCTGCCACATGAGGCCAAACCCTAACTGAAACCACCTGTGGTATTTCAATAACATTAAATCCAAGCTGAATTCAGCCTTGTACCTGACTCGCATCCAGCATCAATTTCCTTGGCCCACTTCAAGTCTCTTGCTGTCAACACTCCAGGGCTGAGAGTCATGGAAGAATGAGCTGCATTCTGTAAAACCTCATGGCCAGCGCTGCCAGCTGAAGTGTTATCCCTGCTCCCCATGCTGAGGATGGGGTATGAAACAGGACGGTTTGTTTTCCAAATCTGATGCAAGGCTCCAGTTATTCAGCTTGCAGTTCTGACTGTGAGAGGGTTTAGCCAGCTCTGACAACATATGGATGTGGGCCATGGTCCTGGCTGTTTCCTATAGGATCTGGAAAGGTCTGAGGCATGACTCTGTCTTTCTGCTGCACTTGGAATTTGCTGTGATGAGCAGGAGGAGGAATTCCTGGGAAAGGCCAGGGCCTCTCCAAGGATGGTCCCAGATGCTCCCTCTGCACACACCGGCTCGTGAGTGCAATATTCCAAGGTTTGTGTGTTCAGCCAGCACCTGGCTGGCTGCAAACTTATCTCAGCTTGTGACAGAGTAGGAAAACTCATGTATTATCTTTTTTGGCCTTATTTTTAGAACTCTTGTTAATCCCTCAGCTGCTCTGTGCTGAACAGCAGCAGACCTTGTGCCACGTGAGCATGTCCCACACACCACAGACCTGCCCGAGGGGAAGATATTTTATTGTGGATATATTTTAACCACAGCACAGAGCTGCAGCCCCACCAGGCCTTACTGATCATGGAATTTCAGCAGCAAACATTTTAACAGCCCACTGATTTCCTGCTTAAATACATCCTCTTAACAGCCCAGTCTTCCCTGAGTCCTACAAAGCTGGCAGATTTCTTGAGGTAAAGTGACATCTAAGATGTCCTGGCATCTCCAGACTTTGGTTCTCCAGCAGCACCAGGTCCTGCCAACATCACGAGGTGAGCAAAAAGGAGGATTTGGCTGTGTGGTGTGGGTTCATCTCCCACATTTATGTTTACAAACAAGCAAAAATGCAAACAATATTGTTTATGATATGAACAGTGACCTGGCATCTGCCACTCCATCACCTATTTCTGTCACAAGAGGTTTCCTTGTCTCTATTTGCCACCAGCACAGAGGAATTTGCTTCACTTATATTTGTATAAATATGCCAAATAAAGTAAATGTAGTTATACTCACGTGTCAAAATGAGGGAGGGCCACCAGGTTCTGAGGACAGGACAGGAACTCCATCCTTGCACAGGAAATAGCCTCTGAAATTAAGATAATAAGAGCAAGAAGATGAATAGAAAATCAAAGGAGAACCTACTGCATTTTCCCCTCAAGGGCCTGATATCACAACCATTAAATCTCTATCAAAATTTCCACTGCATTTAGAAAACAATTTAAATATTTCTGGAAGAAAGACATTCTGTACAAAATGTCGTTCGTGTCGAAAGAATGTTTGGACAAGGAGCCAGTGACTGTTATTATTGGCAATATCAGAGAAACAAGGCCCCAGCTGTCCTTTCCTAGAAGGGTTAAACTTCTCCTATTATGAAACAAGAAAACAATCTCTGTAAGGAAAAATTTTCCAGCCAATGCCCATCCAAAACTCCAGGTCAGCAGCAAATACATCCAAATGCACAATAAGGTCATACGAAGAAATTCAGAGAACAGCCCTCTTTGTCTAGAATATTAAGTACTGGAACAAATAACAGCAACATCCTCATGAGTTGTTCACATTTTTCCCAGCACAGCTCTTCCATGCTGAGAGTTGCTTTCTTTTTCCTATCACTCTGTGTGGATTTTTCTCTCTCGTCATTTGTCTCCCCTCCATTCCAAGTAAAGCAAGGAGTGTGTCTTCTCCTGGAGTCACCTATGAGACTGCAGATCCCTGGAGCTGGCCCAACTAGAAGACTTTTTTGTGTGTTTGTTGGTTTGGAGTCTCTTTTAAATGAATAAAACACTTCAATAACCCTTCCCTCATTCTTCTTCTTGCTATCCTACCTTTCCCCACCAGGTCTCACCTTCTCTGCTGTTCCTCGGTCCTTTCCTTCTCAGAACATTTCTCACCCCAAGATTTTCAGCAGTGACTGCTACAATTTCTTACCCAACCCCAACCCAAACACTTCTCTTTATCCCATGCAATTATTTCTCACAAATAGTGTCTCCAGGTTGGGACCTTGCCTATGGGGCAAAATCCTGCAAGGCTTGCTTTTGCAATAATAATTTTAGGTGGAGGGGTCCCAAGAGCTCCTTGGATTTTTAGCATATGTTTTATATATTGCATGGCAAGATAAAGGGGGGAGATGGAATTCCAAAAGTTTCAATGCACAGAATTTCTTCGTTGATCTTCTCTGATCCTGCTTGAAGTGGCATAAATATAAAGGAGAGTCAGAACCTATTGAGCCGAGGTCTGTTTTCTCAGTCCCCACATTATACAAGATATGAGCTCTAAAGAATTCCTTCTGTTCTCTCTCCTCTTAGTTTCCACATTTTGGACAACTTTTCAACCAAAAGATCAAGCATTATCTGCTTTCAAAGTGCCCCTAATGAGGTAATTACTGGGAGCACAGAATACACACATTTATTGTAACTGAAGCCACCGCAGGCTGGGGCCAGGCAGTGCTCAGAGTTCACTCCACTGGCAGCTCAGAGATGTCCTGCCCTGTTCAAATCCTTTTTTCTGTAAAGGAGTAAGACATCTCCAGTGTCCATCATGCTGGAGTTACCCTGCTGACCCCTTCTTGAACAAACTTTGCAAACCACGAGCACCCACATCTAAGCAGCGACCGAGATTAAACACAGTTGTTTGCAGAACGTTTTCCTGCAGAAGTGCTCAAAGTTCTTTTCCAAAAAGCCTCCCTCCCATCCCACAGACATCCTGTGCTGGGTCAGGAGCTCACCACCGGCCCTGGCTCAACCCATGCCAGGGACAGGAGGAACTTTTTGTTCCTCCAGCAGCTCCTGGGAGCCAGACCTCCCATTGCTCCCCACAGCCACGGCTCCAACCTGCCATTCCTGGGGTCAACCCTCTAAATCTCCCCACGCTCTTCATTTTGGGTCTTGGTCAAGGGAGGTTATCCAGAAAAGTGCTCTCCTAAGAGAGCCCAGCTCCTGTGCATGAGGGTGGAGGTCTCTGCCACTGATTTGGAACAGAACTGGGCAAAATCCCTCAGGGGAAGGAAAATAAAACCAGCAGCAGGTTGGCTGGATGTAAATTCCTTCCAGTGCCTGAAGGAACTACAGGAAAGATGGAGAGAGACCATTTTTAACAGCCTAGAGTGAGAGGACAAGGCTCCAAACTGAAAATAAGTAGGTTTAGATTGGATATTGGGAAGAAATTGTTCCCTGTGAGGGTGTGGAGGCCCAGAGAAGCTGTGGCTGCCCCTGGATCCCTGGCAGTGCCCAAGGCCAGGTTGGACAGGGCTTGGAGCAGCCTGGGACAGTGGGAGGTGTCCCTGACCATGGGGTAGAACAAGATGATCTTTAAGTCCCCTTCCAACCCAGGCCATTCCATGATTCTATATTAATTCTAGCAAATTGTTTCCATTTAATAAGATACATCCCAAAGTGGGGAAAAGAAAAAAAACTTAACTAACAAAACAACAACAACAAAAAAATCCAAACCAAACAAAACCAAAAAAAACCCACAACCAAACATGTGAGTTAAACATCTTTTTATTTAACTTGATTTCAGTCCTGAGTTAGTTTGGATTTTTTTATCCTGCCTGCTTAATTTAAAATCAAGGCCTTCTGAATTTTCAGATCAGCTAAGCAAAGCTGAAAAATTTATTAGAAGCACAAGTCTGATTGTGAATTATCTGATATTCTTGCATGAAAGACTTGTGCAATTATTTGGACATTTTATTTTCACCTAGAATTTCAGCTCCCGAAGGAAGGGAAAGTTGAGATTTCCAGTTCATTCATGTCCCCAGGAACCAACCTAAAGCTGTGAAAGAGAGTGTCCTTAAATGATTTCTTGCTATTCTACAGTCACAATTAGCTCAGATCGTAACGTTGACTTTGCTTGGGCTCAGCTTCAAGACTAACATTCAACTCTACTGCTGCATAATCCTGTGGCTGATACCTTAGTCATAATGTGAGCTAATAGGTCAACCTTGGCTTTTGGTAAGTCATAAAATGGAAAAAACCCCTCAGTTATAAGAGCTTTAGAATTCTTACTAGACAGCACGCAGTAATTCTTTTTCCTGAGTCATCCTGCTAAGGCTTTTTATAATATCTTGCATTTGCTCTCCCAGCAAGTGGTTACACTTCTGTGCTCTTCCCCAGCCATGCAAAGGAGATATTTGAGGCTGAGCATGCCAGGGGGATGGATGTGCTGCAGGGAGCACTCCCACGGGCAGCACGTGCCAGGACTGCAAATCCTGACGTGCAGAGGAGAATCTGCAGCCAGGCCAGGGCAGGAAATGCCACCACGCGCTCCACACATTGGGGTGCAGGCAGGAATTCTGCTTACCTTGCAGGGTAAATGCACCACCAGCATCAGGGATGGGGTTCAAAGGGCACTCACAGAACCCCTGTGCTCACAGCCCAGGCTGCCAGGGGCAAACAGAACCACTCCTGCCCAAAGGACAGGACCCACCTCACCCCCAGGAGCACCCAGAGTGTGCCAGGCTGTCCTGCTCAAGTTCCTCTTGGAAATGGCACTCAGTCCATAAACCAGGATTTAGCATCTGGCTGGTAGTAAAAGAAGCAACTGGGTGTGGGTCTTATAAGGAGCCTGACCTTTTCTTGAGCCATTTTTTGTCCTTTTTTGGAATGGATTGAAAAGATTAAATATTTTTAAAGGTAATATAAAATGACCCAGCAGAAAGCCAGGCACTCATGTGGTAGCAAGATTGGTGGAAGACATCCTGTGGTTTTGGAAGGCATCATCTCAACGCTGTTCCTTCAGCTTTTCCCTGGTGATCACTCTGGAAAAAAGGTTGGAAGATTCCCTGCTCCACGTGGGGCACATCCCATAACAAATCTGGCAAACACCTGCCCCAAGGAGGAGGAATCAATCAGTGTCTTGCAGAGAAGGGAGGTTGGAAGAGCCAGTGTTGCACATTTTGAGCACTACCCAAATTCCAGACGTGTCCTTGCTCCCTGTGATCCTGCTGGTCCTGAGCATTCCTGCCGTGGGGGTTCACATGGTAATTGCCATCCTTCTTACCAGAACTCAGTCTGAGGGGCTCAGAGGGAGCTGATAATTGAACCAGATTCACCATTATTCTGTGTTTCCTATTCTCTCACTTTAAAACATTAAAAACCCCTCAGTCATTTTATCATGGAGCACAAACAATGACCAGCAAATTTGCAAGAACAATTCCAGGGCTGAAATCTGTTTGTATCAACCATCTGTCATTAATAACAGCTCCACAACACTCAGAGGGCAAACATGTACAATCCACCTTCCTATTCTGGCACCTGGGTAACACAATTTGCTTTTTAGAACCATTCAATATCCAACAGTCAGCATGGGCAGGAGATGAACATTGTTTGGACAGATAAGAAGAAAAATCAAGAGTGATCTTTTCTACATCTGCCTTCACCAAGCTGGATTGATTTTCTTTCTCACATCCACACCAGAGGAAAGGCAGAGCAGCACCAGGGAAACAGCCAAGACACAGCATCCTAAAAAAAAAAATAAATAAATCCCTCCCGATTACTCTGTCGTATTTCTGGAGGGAAAGGTGGATGCAGAGACAAGGTGTGCATAAAACCTCCTCATTTCCCTGCAGCTGGGGTTCATTATCAGCTTCCTATATCTGGATTGCTCTAAACTTTCCATTTAACAGATATATTTCTAGTAACCACTTCTAAACTAATAACATTTAAATGCAGGATATGGGCAGCCTGCAGCTATGGCTGCTGTGGAAGCAAATCTTGCAGGCCTGACTCATTGCAATAATGGCTTCACTATCAGCTTCTTAATTATGATGGAAATTACTGGAGCAAATTACCATAAAGGTTTAGGAACATTCAGTCCATTCTGGCCCTTCCAGGTCTGTTGCAATACATATTTGCTTTTTCTTCATAAATGTTAAAATGCCTGCTTTTTTTTTTTTTTTTTTTTTTTTAATCTGTCTTCTCCTCTTGGGAACACAGGAAAAAAAACTTCTTTTCACTGTGGCAAGGTCCCAAGAAAACAGGTGGCTTCATGCGTAAACAATGATAATTGGGAAAAAGGTGATAGAAATTCCAGCCTGCACACTTCCAAGGCCAGCACACAAGTTCTCCGCAGCTTATGAGGCTGTGTCAGGCAGAAAGGGGTTGACTCCACCAAATCCCAGCTCAAAATCCTTACCAGCTCTAGAACCCACTTTTGGACCTTTCTCCATTCTGATTTGAGAGCAAGTTTCTCCACAAATTCATGGTCACACACTCACTTGGAGGGAAAAAGTGAGAATAAGACTGGCTGAAGAAATCAATTTTTTGCACCAATGCAGCCATGACAGCCTGAGCAAGGGATGCAAAGCCTTACACAGATTTATTTGTCTGCAAACCACAACTTCTGGGAAACATAAGAGCCTGCACAAAACCTAGCAATTCCCTGGGAAGGAGCTGCAGTGATATCAGTTTAACTGAATACCTCTGTTCCTGCAAATGAAGTTTGAAAGAAGCTTGAGCGCTGAAAAATTACCATTTCCCTGCTTTCAGAGAACTGCCATTACAAGCTAAGTCAGAACAAATTCGAGGCATGAGTCCATTTTCAGGAGGGAATACCTTCATGCTCTATTCACCAAGATTTACTCCATGTGCTGAAGTTCTGTCTGCTGCTGCTGCAGTCTCTGCACAAGTTCCAGCGAGCTCCGCTGGAATTAATGCCCTGACAGGGTCACGCCAGGGGAGCCTCCTCTGAGATAAACCAGATTCCCACTGGCACTTAGTGCTTCTTAATAGTGCATTTGAATTTTACATCTTCAGCCTGAAGCAAGGGGTGGGGGGGCTTTAGGACCAGCAGCTCCTCACGTGAACTTGTGCGGTGTGCTCAGGCACCGTGGCTTTTTTTGTCCCACAGGCAAGCACTTCCCCCGGGCTGGGAACACGGTGTTCCTTCCCATGCTCCCACCAGGAGGACACAGGGGCTGGCCCCAGGGTGATAATGAGAATGCCTCGGTAATGAACCCATCTGCTGATGGCCTCCTTGGCCAAGAAGCTCAGCAGGGGTCCCCCACTCTTTAAAGCCAACACATGCACAAAACCTACGGATCTCACTTTCCCTGCGATTTCCACCCCACTCCCCTGCTGCTCGTGTTTTAAATACTTTCTCTGAAAATACTTCTGTGCAGGAGCGGCTGCTGAGCCCATCTCCGACTCCACACAGCCCGGAGGCCTGAGCCCATCTCCGACTCCACACAGCCCGGAGGCCTGAGCCCATCTCCGACTCCACACAGCCTGGAGGCCTGAGCCCATCTCCGACTCCACACAGCCCGGAGGCCTGAGCCCATCTCCGACTCCACACAGCCCGGAGGCCTGAGCCCATCTCCGACTCCACACAGCCCGGAGGCCTGAGCCCATCTCCGACTCCACACAGCCCAGAGGCCTGGCCTTCCCAGGGGAGGAGCATCCTGAAGGAAGCCAAGCATTTCCACACTTCCAAACCACCACGAAGCAATGGGCATCACCATCCGGGGATGTGCACCTTGCCTCTGGCCCTGGGGCTGAGGGACAGGGATGAATCCCTGCCCTGTCTTGGGCCTCCAGACACAGCTGGGCAGCACCCAGCACAGGCCATCAGCTCGACCCCAGAGTGGCCACGACTGAAAAGTCAGTGGTGTGGTAACCCCAAGCCTCCAGGCTGTGCCCTTTTCACTCCACCAGCACAGGAGAATCTCAGGGATCAGCTGGCTCAGCCATCTCTGGAAGGAAAAGCTCCCAGAGCCTGGAAGTGAGGCACCAGCACCTTCATCCTCACCCAAACTCTGCAGCACAGATCCCTCAGTGTGCCCAGCTGGGCAAGAACAATGGTCTGCATCAAAAATAGTGTGGCCAGCAGGACCTGGGCAGTGATTGTCCCTCTCTGTTTGTCACAGGTGAGGCCCCTTGAGGGCTGTGTCCAGTTCTGGGCTCTGCAGAGCAAGATGGACACTGGAGGCTGTGTGTGGGGAAGGGAACAGAGCTGGAAGGGTCTGGAGGGGCTGAGGGAGCTGGAGAAGGGCTCAGCCTGGAGAAAAGGAGGCTCAGGGGGGAACTTCTGGCTTTGCAGAGCTCCCTGACAGTAGGGGACAGCCAGGTGTGCATCCAGGATGAGAGGGAATGGCCTCAGGCTGGGCCAGGGCAGCTCAGGGTGGAATCAGCAGGAATTTCCCCATGGAAAGGGAGCTCAGGCACTGGAACTGCCCAGGGAGGGTTGGATCCCCATCCCTGGAGGTGGCACTCGGGGCTCTGGGCTGGGGACAGGGTGGGGATGGAGCACAGCTGGGACTCTCAGGTCTTGGACGTCTTTTCCAACCCCAATGATCCTGGGATTCTCCCACCCCTCATGGAGGAACCATTGGATCTTTGCCCCCTCCTGACGGACACAACCACAACTGGCGACCAAGAGAAGGGAGCCTGGAAGGGATGGGAGCCACCACAGCCCTCTCCAGGGCACAGACACCGAGCCCAGCCTGCTGCTGGAGGATTTTAGGGATGTGACCAGCAAATAAACCGGGTGGGACACGCGGCACCTTCGGCCCCAGTGGCCCAGAGGTCTCCCAAAGCTCAAAAGTGCCCTCCGCTGGCTGATTCCGACAGACTCCTCCGAGACTGCTGGGATTGCACTTTCTGCGGGAAGGAAGGATTAAAAACCAGCCGCAAAGCAATCGCTGAAAACCCAGTTATTCTCCAGGAAGAAATTTTTCCAAATGGTTTGAGACGGGCCGGCCGCACCATGGGTCCCATCCCAGTCCCATTCCCAGCTCAGACCCGCAGGGAGCAGCTTCCCTGGGATGGATCCTCAGCCAGGGATTGTGGTTCAGGTCAGGTTGTGGTTCTGAAACCTCGTGTTTTATGGCTCTCCACGTAGGTCTTGGAAAAAAAAAAAAATAAAAAAACCCTCGGCATTCAGAAGCGAGCTCTGAATTGCAGAACACGATTTTCTGGCTCACAGATTTCCATACTGCTAAGTCATCTTTGGACTTCTGTCTCCAAGCAGTTGCCTGACATATCCCAGATGACTATTTTAGGAAAAGGCAAATCATGCCCTAGAAATGCCTGTTTGCTCTGTGCTGACTGTAAAGGCAGTCTAGACGAGCACAGATGGAGATCTCTGTATTTGGGCAGGTGAATCACACCCCACAGACTCAGGGTTTCAAAATTTCACCCTTCATCCAAGCTCAAAAGTTGCTTTACTGGCTAAAGTTGTGCATGATGGAAACTATCGATGGATATCTTGGGAATCACTGACTTATCTCTCTCACTGCATTATTCCACTGAAGTATGTCAGAGCATTTTTGCCTTTTTTTTTTTTCCCCACTCCATTTTAGTATCATGGGGAAGTTCTCTACTTTCCTTAGAAGATAATTCCATAGACCAGGAAATCTTGGATTTATTCTCTTTCTCATCTTCCCTTATGGAATATCTTGGGTGTTTCCTAGAGACTATGTGTTTGCATTTCAAGATATTTGATGTACAATCAACATTTATGCTTATGTACCTTATAAACTTTTTAAATTAAATAAATACACTTTTAAAATAAATCAGTCTGGAATCTCATTACTCAGTTCAGTCTTCTTGTGCCCTATTTTTCAATTGAGCCTCAAGATTAGCTCATGTCAGTAAGGAGCTGACAGAACAATTTATAAGCTGCTCTCCATCTATTTAAGAATGTTGACAATTGCTTAAGAAAAATGAAGCAGTAAATCAATGAAATCATATGTACAAGCAAACCTTAGACAGCTCTCAACAAGATTTTTACATGTCATTAACCTGATCTGCGTGATACTTGGACAAATCATCATTGATTGCCTTTCCCCTTCAGAACTGAACCAATTCAAGGCAATTCCCAGGAGGCTGCTGCAGAAAAGTGAAATTCCTGGGGTAGGGGTTCATTTGGGAAGCGCTAGAAAGCTCTTATGGTGTTTCTAGAACACTCTTATGATTTGAAAGGACACTCTGTAGGGGCAACACCAACTTTTCTAGGGTGTCTTTTTGCCAGCAGAAGTTAGGGCTGAGTTTCCCAAGGCTCCTCTGCATTTAACCACACGTGCCCCATCACACAATTTGGGATTTAAGGTCCCCTCCAGTTTGACACCAGCACTCCTATCACCATCAACCCAGCTAAAAAGCCCTCCCAGAATTTTTCCCCCCGATAATTCTCCTCTCCACGTGGCAGGGAGTAGCCCTGGCTTTGCTTGGCAGCCCTGGCATGATGTGCAAACCACCCAAGATGTTTGCTTCCCTTCCCAGCAGTCAGGACAGGGTATATTTGAGCTTCTTGGAACACACCAGGCTTTGGGGTTTCTTGCATGTAGTGCTAAGTGAGCTTCCTCTCTTTGATTTGTGCACCAAGCCATGGGTGACAGAAATACTCTTCATTTTTCATCGACGTGGGCAGCTCCTCTCTCAGATGTAATTGCAGGAGTCTGCCTGGCCAGCTCAGACAGGCCACTCTGTTCCCTCCACAGCCCTGCCCACACCCATCCTCCCGAGTCTGGCACTTGCCTTGGCCTTTTCTAAACAGCCTGCTAAGGATTTATGACATCTAGGCCCTCCACAAAAAAATAATAAAAAATTATATATACATACATACTTAGATATAGATATATTAGATATAGATATAGGATTATAAAAATCAGCTGCCTGGCTTTAGTTTTTTCCAGTTTTGGTGATATTAGACCTGCATCACCCAGTCCCTGTCCCTGACTGTCTGAAGCTCTCTGGGTGTAACTGATGCTGCAGCTTGGCCTGGAGGCTCTGCTGCCCCTGGCTACTGCAGAGCAGGATAAAAGCCAATTATAGCCCAGAAACTTCAAATCTTCTTGCCTTACCATTAACACTGGGAGCTGCTTTATTATTATTATTGTTATTGTTATTATTATTATCATCATCATCCATTTTTACTACTGTGCCATCAAAAAGCCAAGAGTGAGGCTCTCTGGACACTGAACATCCACAGGGAGGTAACAGCCACTGCCTAGCTTGGAATTTTTCATGTAAAATTTTTTTTTAAAAGAGGCAAACAGGGCAGGCAAAGGGTGTTCTGGGTCTAATTCTGAGATTATGTGAAATAACTGTGAATTCTTCTGCCTGTAAGTCTCTTGAACAGCTGCTTTGGGAGACATCTCTGTCTGTACTTCTGATGGTCTGTAAAGGGTAATAATAATTAAAGCACATTTTAAACAGAAGACAAAAGTATATTTCTCAGAATTTCTACCAAGAAATAGGGTGGTTTGGCTTGATAAAATGGGAAAAAAGGGAATATTATGTCAATATCACAAGATCTGCCTTTCTCTAAATATATAAAATCTCTGATTTTTTTACAGCTTAACATATAACCATCCTCTTTCAAATTCTGCTTGCAATAGTTTCTCAAAATCAGGACTCAGCTTCTTCTATTCCAGTCATTTTTCACTGCAGCCAAGCCTCCAAAAAGACTTTTAACACTTCACAAGTTCAGAATTACTTTCATCAGAGAACTTTGGAGAGCTGTGCAAACGTTTATTAACACTTGCAACAGCTCCCCAGGTCTGTTGTAGGGGGTTCTCATTTTATCCCAAATGTACAGACAGGGTAACTAAGGTAACAGCAGGCAAAAAGGATTTGACTTCCCACTTCCAAGCTGGAGCGTGTTAACTATTAGATAATTATTCTTCTACTGGGAACAGTTTAAAGCTGTAAGGTACAAATATTGACTGTTTGTGCCTGGTGCCACCCTCAAAGCTCTCCCTCAGAGGTGGCTGCATCAGGCTGGTCTGGGAGAGGTTTTACAGCCAGAGAGAAGTTTGGAAAGAGGATCCATGCTTACCCCGAAAGAATTCTCTACCAAGGTCATTGATATAGAAACCAAAGAAGAAAGAAGAAGAAATAACAGAAACCTGCAAGTGCCTGTTCCAATGAGCACTTTGTTTGTCTCTCCTGACCAAGGAGTAAAGTGTAAATTATGAGCTTTGTAAGAATGTACAAAAAACATGAATGCCAGAATAAAAACAGTTTGAAGCCCCCTGAAATGGAGTGTGTTGCTTTGGATTGTTTCCATCTCAACTACAACAGGCTGGGTTCACCCAGGAATTGTGCTCTCTCTGCAAAGTCTGATTTTGGCTGCAGGCTGTGGCAGCCCAGGCTGGAAGCATCAGCTCAGAGCCTGGAGGGGAGCAGAGCTTTGCTTTGGGGTCCCAGCACTGAAATCCCTTCACAGAGCTGGCACCAGGGTCACTGTCACCCTCTCCACTGTCCCCAAACACCCTCAGAGGCGCAGCCCCACCCCAGTGTCTGCCGCACTGCCACATTTGGGGCACATTTTCCTGACAATGAGCTGCAAAAAAGTGACTGTGCACCTTTTCCAGGCTGGGAAAACATCCTGAACCACTGCCTGCCTTCCACCCCATTACTAATCACTGTAAACAGCTGTTCCCCCTTTTCCTTTTTCTCCTGTTTTTTTCATTACTCTCTAATATCATTCTGCTCAACCATTTCTGGCAAAGACAGAATTAAAGAAGGAAAATCCTGCTCCACACAGCTAATCCATTGATTCTTCAGCTCCCTAGAAATTAATCTGAAACACCTTAAATCATCTCACAATTTGCAATATTCAGGCTGCCTGGTATTCAAATTCACACCAGAACCCAAGAAAAAGAAAAACAACTGAACTATTTTCCATTTCCACTCCTCTGACCCATCCAGGTCTCTTGAACAACAGCTCATGGAGTAATAGGTTCAGATTTTGCCAGTACCTACCAGGGTAGATCAACCTAGAACAGCTTGAAGCTATTAAATGGTTCTATATATTTCTGTGAACACAAGTATTAGCAAGTCAAAATGATGAAGTGCCTGGTGGAGAAGGATTTTGAAAACAGTCAAGAACTGTTTGTTCCCAGCCCTGGAGGAGTTAGGGATCCCTGAGATGAACCAAATGATTCTGGTGCTCAGGAGAGCCTTTAATCTTCATCTCCTTCAGGACAGAGATGAAAGTCCATTCTGATTATCAGCAAAACCTTCAAAGCTGGAGGTGATGCAACTCATGTGCTGTTTAAAAAATAATAATAATTTAAAAAACACCAGAGAGATGGCAAAATAACTGCAGAAAGGGAGAACCCACTGTGAGTTTGTGTGTGGGCAGGCCAGCTCCTCCACTGCTCAGTGAGAGCAGTTAATACAAACTGAAAACCTGACTCTGTGAGTGGGGTGGGCTTTTTATTTGTTTGGAAGTTTTGCAATTGTTGGTCAGGGAGGTTTTTGTTTGGTTTTTTCGGGGGGTAGTGCTGTGGGATGTTTTCTTTTGTTTTTGTTTGTTTTAAAGATGAATATAAAGCTTTTCAGGCATACTTTTTCCTGCTCCTGTTCTCTTCCACCCCAGATCTGCTCCCATAAAGATGAACAAATTCCCATAAAATCAGAGAATGGTTTGGGTTGGAAGGAACCCTAAAGATCACCAAATTCCACCCTCCTGCCGTGGGCAGAGACACCTTCCACTATCCCAGGTGGCTCCAAGCCCTGTCCAGCCTGGCCTGGGACACTTCCAGGGATGGAAAAAGCCAAGCAGCTTCTCTGTATGAATACATCCATCAGTGCAGCACCACTGGTGGCAGCTGTGATATAAAACTAGAACAGTCCCACTCCAAGCAAATAACAAATGCATCTAAGCCATAAATACAGCCCAGTTCTCAGTTTGATTAGGCAGGACTCAGGTGATTAAAGGTCAGCCTTAAAACAAAACCCCTCATGTCACCAAGCCAAACAGCTTTCCAAGTATCGGTTTGCCTCCTTCTGGGTCTTGCAGGAAATGTTTCTTAATGGCCAACCCTCAATCTTTTGTATCATGACAGCGCTTTACAGGTGAGAGCAGAAGAGCAGGGCTTGCTCCTGAGTGGATACAGGAACGTGGCAATTTTGAATGATTGGCACAAAAAATTAAAACCTGAGTTTGACCAGCAGGCCTTGCAGACAGGGGGCACCCAGAAATTAAAAAGGGAGCAGAACTCCTGAGGTTCTTATGGTTCTTTGTTGGTTTTGGGGGGGTTTTGCACTGAGCAGGGAACAGGTGTTCAACTATTTCATAGCCAGGAGCATCATTCCAGTCAGAGATGCCTCTCCAGCACCAAGGGTTTTCCAGGAACACATTTGCACTCATTAGCAGTTTTTGCCACAATGGAACAAGTCAGCACAAGCTTGGGGTGCTGGCACAAATATAGACTTGGTTACTGTCCAGGAAAGCACACTAAGTTGGTTTGAATGAGGGAAAGGGAGCTATAGCAGAACAAAGCATCCTCTAGGTACCTTCAGCTAATCATGAAAAAAATAAAGAAAAAGTAGAGAAAAAGGGAAACAAAAGTAATTGTGTGCTGACTTGGGTGTCCAAATCTCATCATTAAAGACACTTTGCCAGGCTCACACTCGCACTCAGACTTGCCTCTTCAAGCACTGGGACTGTGGGTATACCCCAGGTACCTCTCCAGAAAATGCACCTCATCAGCTTTTTGCACAGATCTCCTCGTGTGCTCAGACTTGGAGCCCTTGTGCTTGGAAACAATCCTCAGCTGTGCACTGCACACAGCCTCTGGGCCTGTGTTTTCACAGATTTTGACATTTATTCAATAACACCATACTTTGTACTGAGCCAGCAGCTCACTTTTCCAGGGGAAAAAAAAAATCCATTTTCAATGCATGTCCAAAGGCATTGCCTTCTACCACCCCTCAGACACAGCACGCTGCTTTAACTAGGCTCTAACTCATTTTGTTTAGGCATTAACTCATTACATCTGCAGATCTGCTCTCTGACAGCCACTGTCTGGCCCCTCAGCTCTGCATCTCCTCAGCAGCACCCACGGGAGAGGCTCTGCTCCTGATGGGCATCAAACCCAAACCTGTCTGTCCTTCTGTCCACATCTGCCAGCCAGAAGCCAGGCCAGGAGCTACAGCACAGAGTGAAACATCAGAAGCAGCCAGACATCCTGGGCCAATTCTCAAAGAAGGGGTTGCAAAGCCCTGTGTTTTGGATAAATGAATCCATGAGTTACTGGTCAAGAGCATTAACTCCACATTACTCCAATTTTCCATCTGCCTCTGAGCTTCACCGTGGTGATGCAAACAACAGCCACATCTTTCACCTCCCTTAGCCTTTTGGGAGATGCTTGCTCTTCCCCTTTTCCTCAGAAATCCCAAATCCTGACAGCAGGAAACGGCAGATTTATCCCAAAAGACTGTGTGTCCTAGAAAGTACCTCGTAGTGAGGGCAAATCTAAAGGTCCTGTGCAGCCTCTGTGAGGAGCCAAGGGAGGCTGTGGAGAAGTGTTCGTGCTCTGAGCCACAATTTTGGTGACACAGGAGGCACAGGACAGCCCCAGCCGCAAACCAGGAAGGAAACATTTCCCTCAGGAACTGCACAGCATCCTGCAAAGAGCTGTGATGAGGGAAAAGCAGCCACACATCTATGCCATGGGTGAGGAAAACCACCAGGATCCTGCCTGAAAATGCCACATGGATAAGACACAAAGGGGTAAGAAAGCTCCAATTTGATCAAAACATTTCAACACATCAACTTTGTCCCAGCAGGCTTTGTGCCAGGGCAAACAGCACCTGCCTGCACCCTTCCAGCTTCTGCCAGGTCCAGTGCTCTCCATCCTCCTGCTAGGGCATAAATCTGAAATAAGGTGGCAAATCAGAGAGCCACAGGATCACTGAGGTTGGAAAAGACCTCCTGGATGATCAAGTCCAACCTGAGACCAATCCCCACCTTGTCACCAGACCAGAGCACTGAGTGCCACCTCCAGTTGTTTCTTAATCCTGCATGGATTCTCCATCTTGTGTTCAACAGAAAAGCTGCATTCCCAACCCTGACCTACACCCATTTATTGCCTCTGAGTGCACAGGTCTGCTACTGTACAACCACAGCCTGGAGATGTACTTATACAACCTATTTTCCAGAAAAAAATCAAATTTGAGAAGTTCCTACTGTCCTGCCTGACCCAGGTCTCCTGTTCCCATCTCTACACCTGAGTTTACCTCCTGTTTCCAGGTGCTGATGCAACCGGTTGTGGGGCTCTGTGATAAACTGGGTCAGGGAAAATTCTTTTGAGCAGCAGTCAGGTTGGGTTTTTTTTTTAATTTTGGATGATTTCACGTCTCCACAAAGAGCTGCCTCAGCACAACTGGGGGCAATGAACTGCGTGGGACAGTGCCAAGAGCAAGTGGCCAAACATGGGGGCAAAACTAAATTGCCTCTGCTGCTGGGGAAAACATTCATGTAACTGCTCCAGAGCAGCTTCCAACCTCCGGAGCAAGTGATCAGCATAGCATTTGCATTTGAATCGAGGGAAAAATCCCCAAGGAGCATGTCTAGGCAAGTGGCTGTCTGGAGTTGGTCAGAGGTGGGATGGAAGGAGGGCATTCTGCATGAAAATTGGGTAAACAGTTCCCCGGGCTGCTCTGCACTACAAGGATTTTAGGTTGTTTCCAAAACTTTTACCTATCTATCCGTGCCTTTGCCTTGAGCTTTAATAAATAAATCTTCCCTTTGCCTCACAAGGAAAGCTGTCTTGGGTCATGGGCCCAGGCTCTGTGCAATGGAAAAGCTCATCAAGCTCATTAATTACTGCCCCTGCCTCCCTCAGCATCAGAGCACGGACCCTTTGGCTCCAGCCACATGGACTAATAGCAAGGCATTTTTAATTACAGCTGGGCACTGCATCCTCCCTGTGCAGTCCCAGAGCTGGGTCCACAGCAGGGAATTTTCCCTCTTGGAGCTCGTGGGAAATCCACGGGAGCCACAAGCGTGGGCCAGGCTGTGGGAAACCTGGATCCCACCTGGGCTCTGCATCTTGCCCAGGGTGCTGAACACAGAGCCCTGCTGCCAGCCAGGCCTGCCTAAGCCAGGCTTGGATCCTGGCTTTTCATTTGCTTGGAAACAGCAAGTGGGAAAAGGGGGTGAGGGAGGTGGTGAGGATGGCAGCAGAATTACCACATCTGCTCGTTAGAATCATTAAGCACGGAGCACTAAATGAATCATTAGGCATCCCAGCAGATCCACACACGCTTTGCCTCTCAAAGCTCCCTGACTGCAGTCCCTGCTCTCTGTACAAATGCCCAGTGATTGTTTCAAGCAGCCGTGCCCATTCCCAATCTCAATGCTGCGACTCCTTCCAAAAAAAAAACACCAACATTGCTAAACAGATGAAGCTCTGCTGAAGGAACAGATCTGTTTATGGAACGTACTTTTCTGTCACCAGACCAAATCTATTCAGCCCTCTCAAGTAAATATGTACATTAAAAACTCCCTGACTGGCTAAATGAGAAGAAAGAATAGCAAATGGGAAATTATATAACAAGGAGCAACTACAATAAGAAGGTGCATTTGAAAATGCTTGGTTGCATGTTCTTTTGAGGCTAAAGCTGAAAGCAATTTTTTAAAAATTCAGAGACGGAATAAATGGTTCCACAAGAAACTGGACAAATATGTGAAGGAAAGGGATTATTATATTAAAAAAAATAAATAAGCTCTCAGCCTGTATTATTACAACCTAAATGTTGTCTTAGCCTGGAATATAAGAATCAGAAAACAAATCTAACTAGGCAAATAAAGCAATACTGACTTGTTTGTTTTTATTACCCAAGCTAATTTTTTTTTAAATAATAATATAAAGATTTTTTTTTCCAAATTCTATTGTTCTTATTACTCAAGCAGCTATTTCCACAGTCATATGCTTGCAAGAGTACCTGGCAGCAGTTTCAAGAAGTTATCTGAGTATTACAAAACAGCTTTACAACAGCAGACAAAACCACTCCATTCAAGGCTCCTGCCCTGATCCCCTCTTGGCTCCCATTCCACCCCAGCCCTCCCCATATCACAAGGCTGCTGAGACCATGCCAGCCGAATCAAAACCCCAGGAAATCACAATAGGATTAAAAAATCCTGAGGACAGAAGCCAACCAGCATTTTTTTTTTTTCCATGGGCATTAATAAAAGCAGGATAAACACAGCACTAAAATCTCTCGGCCTTTACTCAGGTGTGGAGGGCTGGGCTGTGGCTTCACTGGTGTTTGCACACACTCAGCAGGCTGAGAGCAGGAATTCTGCAAGTCACAGTTGGCTGCTTTGATTCAGCTCTGTGGCAGGAGCAGCCTCAGGATTATTTATCCTGTTTTTCCAACCCTCGGGTTTATTCTGATTTAAAAGAGCGAAGGTGGGCAGCTTCCATCAGCAGAGTGCACAGGTGAGCCAAGATTAACCCCCACAGCTCTGTCAGTGAAGATAATATCAGGTCTATCAGCTGCCTGCACTTCACAGGAGCTGCTTATCTCTGGGAGCTGTTAGATCTGACTTGAGTTCAGCCTGTTGTTTGGTCTTGTTTTCTCCTGCCTCCAATGGCAGCTCCACAAATTGTGCTTTTCATTCCGTACCAGGGCCTTGAATTTTATCCCTGATGCAATATGGTCTTAGCAACAATGAGAACAGTGAGCAAGTCATAAAAATAATAAACCATGCTAGGTCTGGAGGCTATGAAATCAGTTCAAACCTACTGCAGGGAGCTGTGCTGCCTGCACAGAGCCACATGGCTTTCCATGGGCACCAGCCCATTTATGAGTCATGAAACATAATAGAGTATTGTTGAAAGCTTTGGGACCATGAGAAATTATCTACTGCCCTGCATGGGGAATGGTATAAACTGGCAAGGAGCTGGAGTTACATTCTTTTACAGAAATGAAATCAGACAGCCTTGGACTGCTTGCCTGTATACAAAACCACAAATCATGAGGACAACTCCTTAATTAGGACTAATTTTTTTTTTAATTTTTTTTTTTTATAAGAGTTGCCACTGTGCTAAGCAGCCAGGGAAGCCAACATTTGCTCTGTCCCTCGCTGAGTTATAATAAGGCAGGAAAGGTGGGTAAGACAAAAAGGAGGGGTAGGTGAGACAATGTCTCAGCAGGAGCTCCCAGGTGACATCCCTTCATGCCAAGGACTGGGGACACGTGTCCAAGGAGGACAAAAGCCATTTTAGTGCAATACAACACCATTTGCTAAATATTCTGGTGTGATAACACCAGGGTGCCCTCGGTGTGCTTATCTCCTTGTAGAGGAGAGAGGGAGGCAGCCTCCTGCAGGGGCGAGCACAGGGCTGGAGATCATCTCTAATCCAAATGCCACATTCCTCCTGCTGCCTGTGCCCAGGGGAGAAATGCTAAACGGCATTTCTCTGACTGAGAAAGCAAAAATCCTATTTTTAAATGAACAGTGAAGGCTTCAGGAAATTGCATAACTGCAGGGATACAGATATTAGTGGATAAATACCTGACAGGGAGAGAAAAGAAGACAAAGTGAGATTTTCCCAGTGTTATCCAGGGAATGCACAAGGGGCAGTGGGCAGAGTGAAATACAGGAAACTTCATTTAAACACAAGCGAAAAGTTGCTTTACTCTGAGGAAGTTTGGAAAAAAAAGAACAAGTGGAGGCTCACTACTCAGGTGGAGGATCCCTGTTAACTTTGGAAATCACTCATCCAGTCAAGGAGAAAATAACATTATGTGTATTCTTTAACAAATTTTAGACAATTTATAGAATCTGGAGTTTTTATTATATATTAGTGAGCTCAGAAAGATCAGTAAAATCCCCAAGATTAACCTCTCTCAGTAAACCAGTTGCTACCCTGGAATTAAAATATGCTGAAGGAAATTATGGCCTGTGTAGCAGTGATGAATGAGCAGGAAAGGGCAAAACTGAATGGAAATTCAGCTAGGAATCATTCAGTCTACAAATGCAACCACATTTTCTATTGTGCAGCAGTTGCATCATGTCCCACCCAGCCAGAAACAATAAATCAGGAGCTCACTTCCCTCCTTCTGCCATGGATTATCTGAGGTGGGACCACTCTCTCCCCTTCCCCAAGGAAATCTCATATTGATCAAAGCACAAATGCTGCTTGAAGCACGTGACAGCATTTGACAGTGATATTTATCCAAGTTCAAGAATGGATAGATACAATTATTCCGAGCCATATTTGGCATCAAATGGACTTCAAAATAGAGGGGATCAGGCAGGGGCAACCCTGGAAGCTGAGGACAGGCATCACTTCCAGAGGTGGCCCCTCCTTAACAGGACGAAAAATAAATGGATGCATCTCCCTTGTGGCACCCAGAGCTCCAGCTCCAGCTGGAGCAGAGCGTTGGTGTTCTGGAGATCCTCCGGAACACCAAAGGAAGCAACATCAGGGATTCAGAGCATTTCAGGGATTCAAGGAGCACAGACTCCATTCCCAGCTCAACCCCCAGCTGCCTGGGAAGCTGCTCCAGCCAGCAAAGCAGGCTCTGGGCCAAAAAATACCAGGACAACGTGCCTGAAATAGAGAGAGAGGCACTCAGAGGTCACAGTCCCAGCCAGCAGGGCAGGAGGGGAGAGATGATCACGTGCAGCACCTGAACTCACTCTGAGGAAGATGGAAGAGGAGCTCTCATGAAAGTCTTCAGCTTGGTGCTGATCTGCATCAAGAACAAACACCTCTCCCTGAGCACAGGTATGATCCTTAGGGGAGGGAACACACCTTCTCCATGAAAATATTGCAAATAAATCTGGCCCCCAAACAGCTGCCAGTGCTGTCCCAGCTCTGCTTCACAGGGACACGACCACACCTTCAGCTGGACACTCCCTGGGGACAGAATGACTGCCCCAGGACTCAGGCAGCTCTGGGGAACAAAGGAGGAGAGTGTGAGCTTGGGGAGGCCTCAGGCAGAGGCTTTGGATGGGTGGATGTCTGAGTTTCGTGCCAAGAGTGAGATATCTTTCGTTATATTGGAAACCATCACTTCATAAAATTTTATATTCTCCCCACACACGTAGAACTGAGAACTCTTGCATGTTACTGTTGTTCCTGGATAACAAAAATGTCACCTCCGTAGCTCCTTGTGGGCTGCTGCTCCACCTCAGGCTCTCTGAAAGTGTAGCTGGTTCATTAAAAAAAATAAAAAATTAAAAATGAAACCCTCAGTGTTTGTGACAATCACATCGACTTTAATGTCTTCCAGGTTCTTGGCTGGGATGACACATCTCAATAAAACAGCAAAAAGAAAATGTCCTCTTTCATGCAAGCTAGACTGTTGTTTTCCACAAAGCTTTTCCAAGTCCTGGACACACGGTCATAGTAAATTCAACCTTTCTGACTTCACCTCTCTGCTCCAGCAATAACTGGGAGAGGAGATTGAAGCAGGGTTTAAAACCACGTCACCACCAAGCATCTTTGGAGAGAGGCAGAGAGAGGATCCAGAAGGGATTTGATCTCTAACCTACCAAGTAGGGTTACAGAAATAAAATCTGAAGTCCTAGAACTTTGTGAATTTGAATAAGTGGTGAGTTTTGGCCAAGGAAAGCAACGAAGGTGAAAGCTGGACTTCAAAACAAATATTTTCCTGCATTCCTAAAAGGCCTTTAGTTTAAAAAAAGCATTTGTAATAAAAGCTAAAACAAGTTTTAAAAACTTCAGAAGCCAAGGGCACAAACAAGTTCCAAGACAGTGAGAAGAGCTGTACCATTGCATAAACTGTGGGGAGAAAAAACCCATTAACTTGAGGACATTGGTCAAAAAGTAAAGCATGAAATCAGAGTGGGGTTTGTTTGTTTATTTGTTTTTAAAAGGGCCCACACATTCTAAAAAGGGTTTTGGTTGGGGGCCTCTCTTTTTAATATCTGCCTTTTCCTCCAGCTACTTTGTGCCACTGATTATTCTGGAAGAAATTCTCACCTCCCTGAACTACAGCACTTTCCTAAAGTTATGAAACATAGGAAGCAAAAGCTCTGTAATTGTCAATATCAAAGAATGTCCCTTGCATCAGCCAGTCCATCTGTGAAGTTTTGTTCATCATGTAGATTACACCACTGACATATGGGAGAGACATTTCTGTGGAAGCCTAAATGAAAGAAGTTAGAAATGTTTTATTTCTCAACTAAAAAAAAAAATCATATGGAGAGCTCCACGATTTGACAGGGGCTCCTAATATGTTTTGCCTTTATCCTTTTGAATACCCTTCTTTTATTTTATTTTTTTCCCTCAATATGTAGACTAATTACAGTGATAAAACAACTCATAGAAGATGTGACTCACACAGCCCTTAAGAGAACAATGCAGCACTACCCTCAGAGAGGGAAAGAGCCCAGCTCCCAGCAGGCAGTAACTCCAGGCCTGGGGATCATTCCCACGGATGCTTAGATATCAAGCTTAATTGAAGGTTAGGTAAGTCTAATTTTAGACTCATTTTGTGCCCACACATCCAGGTCCAAACCCTCGTTCTGGGAAACTGCAGATTAAAATGGATTGCTTTGTGTTTGCATTTGCATGCAGAGCATTGGGGGAAAAACCAACCCCTTGTGTTTTGGAGCAAATTCTGGCCCTGGGTGTGGCTGCCCAATGCCTTCTGCGTGGAATTTGCCCAGAGATATCAGGCAGGATGCAACTCATTCAGCTCTCAGGAGAGGAACACCAGCCACAAGTACACAGCAGCTTGGCCTCGTTGAAATGAGGATCAAAACTGAATAAGTAATAAACCCAACTGGAAGCTCTCCCAGCAGAGCTGAGGAGGTGTCCAGTCTTATCTAAGCCATGTCCCTGTCCTGTCCCAGCTGCACTGAGCCCTCTCCCACCTGCTGGATCACCCAGTCCCAAAGGCTCGCGGTCATTCCTGTGGTGGCTGAGGAAGAGAGAGCTCAGGCACCTCAGAGTCTCCTTTGGGGTGGAACCAGCCACAGTTTTTGGTGTTCCTCCAGCACTCACTTGAGTGAGGTGCCAATGCACCTGCTGGGTGCTTTTCCTCCTGAGAAATCCATAGGGAACTCTCTTGGTGCATGGTTGGGAAAGGACGAGCGTAAAGTCGGGCTGGGGAGCAGAAGATGAAGGAAAGCAAGAGATGGAGTTTATGGAGACAGGATGGGAAAGCTGGGGCTGGTCAGGCTGGAGAAGAGAAGGTTCAGCTGAGCCCTCACAGCCCCTTCCAGTGCCTGAAGTGCTACAAGGAGGTGGGAGAGGGAACTTCAGCAGAACTGGAGTGACAGGACAAGGGGAATGTGTTCACACTGACAGAGGGGGACAGCAGGTTAAAAATTAGGAAGAAATTGTTTCCTGTGAGGGTGGTGAGGCCCTGGCACATGTTGCCTGGAAATGTTCAGGGCCAGGTTGGACAAGGCTTGGAGCACCCTCCTCTAGTGGGAGTTGTCCCTGCCCATGGCAGGGGTGGAACTGGGTGAAATTCAAGGTCCCTTCCAACACAAACCACTCTATAGCCCTGTGCAAGTTTAATATAGTAATATAATAATATAATCAGAATTACAGACAGTGTTCCAAAGCCTCTCCCATGCCCTTTGCCACAGCCATGGATGACAGCTCCCTGCCATTCCCCTCCCAGCTGTTGAACCCCACTTGCTGTCCTTATCTTCTGTGACACACAGAGCACATGCCAGAGGCCCCACATCACAAAAGACTTCAACCTATGCCTGGGCTGAGCCTCCCCTGCTCAGCTGTCACAGCCACAGCTCATTGTGAGACAAACTATGGATTTCTTTCCAGAAATGTTGTATTTCACACATTTTCCACACGGCCATCCATCACCCTCTCGGGAAGAAGCAACTGTGTTGAGAGGACAAACCCAACTTCTCTGCACATGTGTTTACCCAGCCAATGAGAAATGAGGAATGTCTGGCTGTATACAAAGTCAAATTCCTCCAGACATCAAGTATGCTTAGATCTGGCCATGAGAGCAGCTAATAATATGCAAGTGTCAGGAACTATTTACAGGCTTAACCCAACTGCAGTGAAGTCAATGGTTTAACTCTCCCTGCCTTCAAAGGGAGAGGGATCTGGCCTTGGCACAGGCTTGAGGCACAGCTCCCTGCCAGGCTGGCTCATCTCCCTGCCACCAGTTTAGGAGCTGTAGCCTGAACAGGAGAAATCCCCAAATTATACCATTTACAGCGTATCCCGATTCCCTGCCTTCCCCCTCTCTAGATGCCTTTGTTTCAGAGATCCTAAATTCTGCAACCAGACACGTTTGTGCACTTCAGGATGAGCAGAAGGACTGCAAACAGGGACTCCTTCCTGGACCAACAGATGGAGGTCGTGTCTCAATCGCTTTGTTAACCAGGCAGAAATCAGGCTGCAGCATCCTGTGAGCTCCTGCTCTCCAGACCCTGCTGCAAAGAGCAGCACAAAATCCCCCTGCAGCTCTGTTCCCTGAGAAGATGCAATTAAGATGCCTTTCCACCTCTACAACAGGCTCACCAGCACCAGCTCTTTCTCTACAAGAACGAATTTAATTTGGCAGTGGGAGCACAGGAATGGCATCCAGAGCTCCTGAGCCTTGCCAGCCATTTGTCCCATTTGTTCAACCATCTTGCACAAGCCACTTAATCCAATTTTACTTTCTTTTTTTTCAAGCTGGTTACCTGAAATAGGGCCTGATCCAATCCCCAGAAAGGCAAATGGGAAGTTTCCAGTCCACTTCAATGGTACCCACGGGCTCCTAGGCCTCTGTGTTTATATTTAGGCACTTAAATATAGTACCCTGGGCTTCAGAGATTACTGAGTGCCCACAGCTGCCACTGATCTCAGAGGGGGGAAAAAGAGGAACAAAGCTTTGGTTCAAAAAGTTCCTCAGCTGCAGCCTGTGAAGGGACAATCAAGGGAAATATCCCTGTATTCTTGCTGTGATACGGATTTCTCCTTGCATGGATGCTGTGACCCAAATCATACCTGAGCTGCAGGAATTCTGCTGGGATGACACAGCACAGCTCTGCCTCTGTTCCTTCCCACAGATTCGAGCACTAAAGATCGCAATTCCCTGCTAAAGCTCTGCTTGAATTCTCCAATCTGTGGTGACAGTCATCGTGAAGGTTTAGGAAACTTCACACAGGCAAACCCAGCAAATTGTTGGAGAAATGGAGGAAATTCCTTCCTCCAAACACCACTGGGACCAGTTCTGCCCAGTTCCACTGGTGTTGTGGACAATATCCTCATTTTAACAAAGCTGTGGGAACACATTATCAGGACCTTAAATAGGCAGAGTTAGCAGGAGAGTGATGGGCACGTGGCTGGGATTGCTCCACTGCCATGAGAACCAGCACAGCAGAAAAGTTGGCAGAGCAAGGAAAGAGGGCTCAAACTGCTTTAATTTGTCCTGATTTTTAAAGCAGGAGTAATGTGGATCCTTTGTCCATGTTCTCACTCATCCTTTCATTTCTGACATTGGGAAATTCACATTAAATGGTTTTAGCTATGGAAATCTAAGTTAGCTTAGCTTCCATATAAATTGGTTTTGCTACATTTTGGGGACTTGTCATGGGCATAATTCATCCACCATTTGTGCCTTGAGTGGGCCCTGAACATTAAAAAAAAAAAAAATTAGAAAAAAACTTTTGTGGCTTACTATCTTCCAATGAAGTTTCCATTTGGGTCCATCACGGATTTGCAGATTTACATTGTGATTTACATTGTGCTACCCCAAAACTTATCACAGAACCAGAGGTACAAAGATGCTGGAATGAGGCTACAAAACCAGGATAGAAATGATTCCTGTGCTTGTCCTCCTCCACCTGCAAGCCTCAAGATTAAAGGACACTCCATTTTCTGACACCAACATAGAAAACAAATCAGCTGAACTCCATCTCAAATAGGAATAAGCTGCATTTTGCAAGTAATACATCAAATACAAATATGGTGTAGTAGCAATAATTTTGTCAGTTTTTGAAGCTGTGTTTGCTCTGTGTACAGTGAGATAACTGTGCCTATTATCTGGTTATGTCATCCTCAAGAGGACTCTGGACATGACAAATTCTCTTTCCAACTGCATATGATGAAATATTCTAATTCTGGCATTTCAGGTAAAAGGGGAAGACAACAAAAATCTGATTAGAAATAAATAATAGCACGTTCCCTCCTGAAATGATATTTGGAAGTTAATGGACATTGGGCCAAACTGAGAGCCTGATTTTTCATTTACAAATAATAACTAATTATCATATATGTCAAGATCATTCAGCCCTTTTTCTGTGCATTTCTCTCCCCTAAAAACCAAACAAAATCCTGAGAAAAAACCCTAGCAGCTCTCAGGGGCAGAGTGAAAGTCTGGACTTGTAAAAATGCTTGGGCACCAGTCCAAGCAGAAGGCCCAGTCTGTAGAACAGCTAAACAGAGGAGAGCAGGATCTCATCCCACACCAGCCTTTAGGGGACAGTGGTCCCAAAGTGTTTAACATCAGCAGGTGTGAAGAACAGCCTCCTCCAAGGAATGTGGGAATGCTGCCCAGGAACCCACTGCCAGCTTATTGGAGATGGAAGGAGAGAGGGAACCCAGACACTGATCAGTGAAAGTCAACTTATTTTTAAACCTGCAATAAGCAGGAGCTGAAGGGCAGCAGGCAGGACTGGGTGGTTCTGGGGCTTGTGTCACTTGGCTGGGCTTTGCCTCATCCCCTCGCAGCAGCTGAAAGACACTTTATTAGCAAGAGTGCTGAGATCAAGAGAGGAATCATCAGTACAACCCACCCAGCCCAGCTTCACCCAGGGAAGGGATAAAGGCACATTGTTCCACTGCACAGCCCCCCTGGCCACGAGTGATGGATGCTCTAAACCCTGAGCTGCACAGCACAGCAGAGGCCACACACAGCCAGGTCTGGGAGATGGCCATTTGCTGGGAACCTCTGTGCTCAAAATACCCAGCCACTCTCTTCCTTGGGAGTTTATTTTTCCCTCAGGAGAATTATCTGATTCTGTGAATCCTCTTCATTTTCCATTCAAGTTCCCAGATTGTGCAACTTCCCCTCTGCACCTCCTTTTAGAAACCAGAGAGGACCAAAATTACCAGCAGCGCTGCAGACATTGGTTTCCTCATCTGCCCCTTTGAAGTTGTGGCTGATGCTCTCAGGAGTGATGGAGTTGATGCTCTTGGCTGAGTGTTTGGTCCAACAAATCAGGGCAGGTCTGTCAGATGTCCCCAGGCAGATGACAGGAGGGTCAGAGCTGCAGGAGAATCTCTGGAGACCACGAGGCAATGTCTGTGCTCAGCCACCACCTCCAGTCTTCCTTCCCCTCCTCCCCTCCACCCTCTGGCATCACCAAGGTCTCAGTGGCCACTCCAAGGAGGTCTCAGTGGCCACTCCAAGGGGCACATCCAGTTCAGTTCCAGAGGATTTGTGCTCTGGAAGCACAGGCAGTGCTCAGTTCCCCTGAACCACGATCCTGGCCAGGCTCCAGGTTTGTCCTCATACTCCAGCCCCAGGAAAGGATGCTCAGGGATCTTCCCTGTATCCCTCAAAAAGAGCAAAGTTCTTTTGCAGTGTGTCTAACACGAGCTGGAAAGTCCTGGGAATGTCATTTTCCCCTACTCTGAGCTCCACCCAACCCACTGGCATCACCTGTCCCAACAAAAGCAAAAGAAACAATAAAAACCCTCATTTTTCCAAGGAAGAGGGTTTTTTTTGTGAGCAGAGGGTCTCCATGAGGCAAGTGGAAAGTTACTGGGAGTTTTTCTGTCCCAGTGTTACGCCACAGAGCAGGACTGCAATGTCCCAAGAAGATTTAGATCTACACTGGTGCCACTGATGTCAGAACTGGGCTGGCATGTACAAATAAATACAAAGTATTTCTGTGCTCTGTCACAATGGCAGCAGTCTCTTTCCCATATTTATGCCTGCAAAACCTTGCCCTGCAGTATCAGAGAGGACTTCTGTGCAATCCAGGAACTGGTGACAAGACTCCTTTAATTGCACTCAGAAATATATTTTTAGGACTAAGACCAAGAAGTCAACGCAGCTTCCTTCTTGTTAAAAACTAAAATAAAATGTCTGATGGGCTGGGAGCGAAGAAAAATGAAAGTATTGATCAGCTCAACAGCTGGAAAAATGATTAGTAGTACAAATAAAAAATTTAAAACCCTGTTCGTATTTTTAAAATTGTGTGGCTGGGAAAAAAAAAGTCAAATTTTATTTGTTTGTTGCTGTTAGGAACTTACAGCTTCTGGAGAATCAGGTTTCCATAAAAACCTATCTACTGCTTAATTCCACTAAAAGCCTGGAAAATCAGCTTCTGAGATATTTAACGTTTTACTCGCTGGAAACCTAACAAACCTCTAAAGGAGATGTGACAGCTACAGGGGGGATTTTATTAATTTCAGCATCAAGGGGGATATGGGGAACTTTTTAAAGAGAAAACCACTCTTCACCCCAGAGAGCCTTTTGTTCCCCCTACCCACCAACAGGGAAGAGCAGGCTACAAAATAAAATATAGGAGACTTGGGAAGTTGGATTATTTCAGCTCTGAGTGCCCCCATAGCACAAGCAAGTGTGTCAGGCAGGTGCTGAAGTGTTTCTTCTCATCCTGAGTGTCCAACCTAAGGGACAAAGCAGGTTTTCACAGATAATCACCTTCCTTATCCAGCTAAAGCCAAGGAAAGCTGCAGATGCTCCCAAGCTCCTCTCAAGGACTTGAGATCAGGCATTTCAAAGGGGAGGTTCACAAAAATCAGAGGCTGCTTCTGAAAAGGGCTTCTATTTCTCTGCAGTTCACACAGCAGCACATGAAATTTCCAGAGCTTTTTTTTTTTTTTTTTAGACTTTTAAGTCACCTTAAGCAAAGCTAAATGTCATTTTTAATAGATGACAAAACCTCCTCTCAATTCCAGTGCCAGCAGTCAGAAAAACTGTGAAGCAGAACTGCTCCTGCCAGCACAACTCACCCCTCATTTCTTCTGAGCAGCGCAGCAAAGTTCTAACTTTACCCTTAAATGCAGTTTGGGCTGCTTCCTTTAGAAATGGCAAACAGCTGATCCATTTGTTTCAAAGTTGGCAATAGTAAAAAAAAAAAATTTAAAAGTCATAAGCACAGCCTGGTGATGTTGAACTCCCACTTTCTTCTTTTCTTAAAGAAATTTGAGAGATTTTCTACAGAAAAATCACACTTTCTTAAAGACCTTAGCCTGCAGTTAAGTGCTAGCTTAACTTTTTCCAGCTAAAATTCCAGTCCAGTCATAGAATCCAAGCAAAAGAGCCACCAGAAAACAACAGAGGCTTTACTCCACACCATCTATGATTTATATTGATGATGATCATGCTAAAGCACGAAACAAAGCAGATTAATTTTTATAAATGCCAGCGTTGCAACCATTGTGCTGCTGCCTGAATGTCACTTTTCCTCACTTTTGAACTGGGCAATTTTGCTCTGGGCTCCATATCCCAAAAAAATAATGAATGAAAAAAAGATGGAAGACTGATGCCAGCCTCACATGGATCATTTCCAGATTCCAGCCTCTGTTTCACATTCTTTTCTCTTTGATCCTCACACGAGTTCAAAAATATTTGTTTACATCAAGGTCATTCCAGCTGACTCAATAATTCAGCAAGACAAAATGTTTGAAAGAAAACAAGTGGTTAAAGAAATTATTGAGGGGTTTGTTATTTGTTTGTGTCATGCCATAAAGCGGAAAATTACCTTAAATATTGAAGGAAAAGACATGCATGAGAGATAAAGCCCAGCCAAAAGCACTGGGGTTCTGGATAACAATTTACAACAGCAAATACTCTTGAACTGTTTCACTTCTGCATGATTTCAGAGCAGGAGAAAGTCTAACTCTGCAGCAGGCACGCTTTAACCCTAGAAAAACCCTGTTCCAAACCCTGAGGCTCTTTCATCCTCCATCACCTGATTTTTTTGTTCCTTTAGTTCTTTTCTGTGTGAGCAATGAAAAGTTTGTGGGTTGCTTTTCCCACTCCCCTTCCCATGAACTTGCAGGCTCTCTCATGGGCACAGACCTCCCAGTTAGCCTGGAAAATGAGCTGACAGGTAAAAATGACAAAAGTCCTGCAACAGCTTCTTTTCCACTGGGCTATCAACCCTGCAGAAACCAAAATAGGCACAAGCAAATTGTGCCCCACTCCCTCTGAGTTTTTTTGACTTGGAGGCAGCATTAATCCTATCAAGGAACAGTGACTTTCCAACCTATATTTAGGAGCAGTGCTTCTCAGCATCCCTTGCATGACAGCAAAGAAAGAGGGCAAGGTTCAGGAGAGCAAGAGCAGCAGTAATTTAGTGCGCACCGTGATCTGCATTTATCCAAAGTTCAAAGAATTTCCCAGCTCTGGGGGCTAAAGGGATGAGCTCCCTCCTGGTGCACTGATCACCTGGTGGGAGCTGGCTCTGATTTCAGCAGAGTGCAGCTCTGTGTTTGTTGGTTCTGTGCCAGGGTGGGACCTGTGTGCACACATGTGCTTCCCTATTGTGGCAAGAAAAAAATACAAACCCCCTCTGTTCCAAATCCGATCAGATTTCCCAAAGCTAGGGGAAATAGAGTGCAGGTTTGAGAGCTGAGAAACAATTCAGGGATTCATCAGAAACGACACAGGTGCCACAAGAAAGGAGTTTTCTTGTTGGAATGACTGTTTAGCCAAAACCCCAGCTACAGAAAAACCCTCCAGTTTAACCCAGGATTATCAATCCTCTGTGCAGACTAAAATCTTTCCCCATCTTTCATCCTCCAAGCCATATTCCTTCCACAATCCCCATCTCTTCACTGGTTTAACATTTCCCTAAAGCCAGGCTTATCCCCATGCCCCATTCCTAGGCCCAGTCCCAAATGTCTCCCCAGTACAGTGGGTGACTGGGAATGCCCTGGGCTGAACCTTATTCCTCGCCCAGCCCCTGCTCAGCCCAGCTTTAACCTGTAGTGACTACCATGCAGGCGTCCTCCCTTTGTCATGGCATTTTCATGGTGCAATCACCCTTCTGCTTTCAGAGCTTTCTAGAACTGATAAAATTAGACTCATTACCTGCATTGCCATTTTGTGTATCACAGTGCTTGAATACAATGGGGAACCAGCACCTACAACTACCAAAACTGTTTATATCAACTCTTAAAAGCTGCTGAGAAAATTAACATTATATCCTAATTTAGTAAGAGCGTTCCTTTAGGTCACACTGAAATCACATTTGACCACCTGATTTCCCCTCAATTCCCCCATGCTGGTCTCCTTCCCTCCACGTGATGGCCAGGCTCCAACAGCAGGAGTTTCCCCCACTTGGTTTTATTGAGCCCATTGCCCAGCACACTGCACTGGAGAGGAATTCAGCTCCTCGAGTGGCTTTGCAGGTCGGACTCCAGCAGCCACACCAAAGCTCAGATGGAGAGCTGCAATTACTGGAACGTGTGAGATGTGGCAGGAGAGCAGCCTGCAAAGAGTGTGGCCACCCTGGCAGCACCTCCAGAAACTCCTGTGAGGTGGGGATTTAAACTCAGCCAGGTCCTGTGTCATCATCCATCCGTCTCCTTGGCTTTCCCTCTCCGGGAGCAAATGATGAATGTGACCTTCTTTGTTTGAGTTCTTGCAATGAAGCACTGTTTGCATAAGGCTCTTTTTTATTTATTTTTTTCCTGCGGCTTGTTGACTTTTATAAGACATTCATAAATTTGTTCTGACTGCCAGTGAGATGCTTAATGGTGCTAAAGGGAAGGTATTAAGGATAGTCGACTCATGTTAGAACAAGCCACTTGAAAGTAGCTATAAATATTTGTCTGGATTTCATTTTGCTAACAAACAGCTTCTTTTCTTCTTCTCCTCCCATCGCCCCCCTTAAAGGGTTGATCTCATAAACAACAGAAGAATTTTCTCATTAATAAAAAAGCACATGTCTGGATTTGGGTTTTTTAATAGAAACTTTCCTATTGGGGACATTTTAGTCCTTGTATTCTGTCTGCATGGAGTCAGCTCCCTTTTCAGGAAAACCTTGGCAGCTTAAGACCTCCAGGGTGAGCTCATGTTCTTTTGCACTCCCTCAAACTCATCCCTGCTCTTTCATTGCTCTGGCAATGAGTTTAGGCTAGACTTAGGGACTGCAGTGTCCTAGAAGCAAGCCAGTAGCTACACATTCCTCCTCATTTTGCTCATGAGCACACTGGATGGTTTTGGATCCCTTCAGGACTGGAGCCACTTGCCACACAGTTTGGGAACTCCACCCTCCAGTGCCATTGCTCCAAGGTCACATTGACAGGGACACAGAGAATATCCTGCTCTTATTGTCCATGGGACCAAAGTCTCTCTCTTTGGGAACTCAGACTGGCAACTGGGGCTGCCACCAGTGCAGCCCCCTCCAGATCCCTGCCAGCCCCAGGGCAGCAGAGACAGCCTTTCACAGCAGAACAGTGCAAAGCTGCTTCTTGGAATCAGCAGGGATGGGTGCTGAGGGCTTGTCCCAGCCCCTGGCTTTGGGCAGGCAGAGCCCTGTCCTTCCCAGAACAGTCTCTGCTTGTGTTTCAGCACTGGAAGACCAAAGTTGGGATGCAAGCACCACTGGAGGTCTGAGAAGCTCCAAACAGCTCCTGGTGGTTCAGATGAGCAGATAGCTCAGCACTCAGCCAGCAGGAGAGCCAAGGAAAAGGGGGTGCCCAGAGGAGGCAGATGGGAAGGAGAGGAAGCCTCCCTCTTTGAAAAGCAATTAGGACACCAACAAGAGTGGGAAAACGAGGTTTGGGAGGGTCTTTTTATTTGGTTGGGTTAATTCTGTGGAAAGAATGAGTTGTCAATGCAATTTTTAATTTGTTTCCTTGGTGTTCTCACTGAGCAGAGCTCATTACAGCAGTCCAGAAAGAACCAGCAAGGAAATCCTGAGCACTGTCACCTCAGACAAGTCCCATCAGAGCCAGGGTGAGTTTTACCTGGGGAAGGACTGTCAGCTTTGGTCCGAGCCAGCAAACCAACTTCGATTTGCAGCTTGGAGTCACTGCTAAAATTACACAAACCCCCCAGAGAACTACCCCAGACAGCAAGGAAAGCAAAAGAGAAAATAAACTTTCTAATACAGAGCTCTAAACTGTCTCCAGTGTTTTCTCTGGATCCTTTTGGATTTTCTGGATATGTGCACAGCACTCTCCGTTATAAGGCATCACTATGGCACAAACAAACCCTGCCTCCAGGACAGAAAAGGCCTGGCAGATGGTCCAGATCAGCAGAGATAAGAGCAAACTACCACACAGGTGAGGCACCTGCCTGGGGGAAGGCTGCAGTTCCCTGCCAACATTCAGCTCCCTGCTTCTCTTGTTCTCCCTCCTTCCTTTTTTATTTTATTTTTTTTAACTCATGTATATCACTCAAGCAGCTTTCCCAGCACCTGCAAATGCTAATTGCCATGGTTTGTAACATTCTGTACCCCTGCACTCGGATTAGGTGGCAGCCCAGCAGCCCTGATATGGTGGTGAATGATTTATCCACCCTGCACCACATTCCTGCCCTGTGCTGAAGCAATAACGCTGGGGAGAACTTGGAGTGATTCGTTTGCCTCTGGTGTGGGCTACAATCAAAGGTTAATGGCCTTGAGCACCCAAGAAGTTCAATTAATGCCTTGGAATGGCCCAGCTGGAAGGCCTTTATTAAATGGACCATTAACACAAGGAACACTATTTCATGCCTTTGTAAACATGAGTAAAATGCTCCTCACATCCAAGGCACCCTGGCCATGTGCTAAATTAGCAAGCACCTGAAGAACACTTTGTTCAGAGATGGGCCCCAACTGCATTATGGACACACATTCCTACCATCAGCACAGGTTTAAGCTCTCTAGAAGGCTGAAATTCTTGGGAAAAAACTCTGGCTTCTGACACTATCAGGAAGGAGCAGTTTTGTACCACCTCCTCTGCATCCTCAGTCCCTGCTCCCACCAAAATCCTTAAAAGCCTGAAATGAGCCCAGGGAAGAGGAACATCCTTCAGAGTCCTCCTGGGGAGGAAAAGGAGTGCTGTGCTCATGGAAGGAGCTTTGCTAATGGCTGTGGGGACAGACCCATCCCATGAACCACAAAACCTCTGTCTGCTTGCTCTGCTCATCCTTGACACTGAGAATTGGGGGAAAACGTGGATGGCAGCAACCAAGAGCTGATTTATTAAAATGTAGAAAGGTTTTCCTATCAATCAACCCATCAGTGCTTGGAGCTGATGCCACCAGCAGTGACATCCCTCCACCCCTCAGAGGAGGGCAGGGAGAAGCAGCCAGATCATTCAGGGACCACAAGATAACTCTAGAGATGGTTCTAGCAGGAGGGGAGCTGGAGAGACACCTCCAAGGCCAGTGGCTTGCACAGAAATCAGTCACTCCCCCAGTGCCTTGAAGTCACACACTGAACTGCTTTTACTTGCCCAGTCCCAGCTTCATCCTCTGCTGGAGGCTGGTGCAAGGTCCTTTCTCCACAGGCCACCCATCCATTTTTAGTTCCCTTCTAAACCTTCACCCACAGCACCTTCCTGGCCAGGCCAAGCCAGCTGTGACACAGCAGGGCAGGACAGTGTCACCCTGCAGCCAGCCCAGCTTTGCTCTCTGGGGCTGCCCAGCCCAGCCCCACAACTCCCTGCCCAGGCAAACTGGATTAAGCTCAGCTCAGATTATGTGAGAGCTGGGCTGTGGGGACTTTTCACTCTGGCTTTTCTTCGGCAAAAAGAACTCCAGAGGCTCAGCAGGACAACAAGAGAGGGAAAAGGGGGAGAGCCTGGAGCCATGGAGAGAGAGCCGTGCTAGGGGAGGGGAGAACAAAGGGAGATAACCTGCAAGGTAAATAAAAAGGCACAAGAGCTTCGTTGTGACTTCAGAGACAGAAAGTGGGGGGCAAGGGGTCAAACTTTACACTAATGAACCTTGTATCAGCAAACCTTGAAAGGCTGAACCGCCCCAGGGGCTGCAGCTCGGGAGGTCAACCTGGGCCATCTTCATCTTTGAAACCAAGGGTGAAAAGTGACAAAAAAGGGACAGCTCCACCTTCAGAGCCCAGGCAGTTCACAGAGCTGCAGGTCCCACCTGAAAACGGGAGTTTGCTCTGGAATCCCCCCACAGCATCGTTAAAATTTGTAAAAAAAATAATTTAAAAATTAAAAAAGCATTGCGAAAATGTGCACCTGCTCCCTGATCCACCAAAGCACAGATCTGTGTGCTCACCTTTCAACACAGGACACTGCTAACCCAGACAATCTGAAATCATTTTCTTTTCTGGATCAGTCAAAGTATTGCCATGGGTGTCCTCAAGCTGCAAAGTAAATTAAAGCAACCCCTGGTTCTGTCAATGCTATGGACACAGCAGTAAAAATCATGCAGCAACTCACAGAGATATAGAAGTGATGAAGAGTGAGGCATAAAATACATTGGAAATCCATGTCTTGGACAGGATATATATATACAGGATATAGAAAAAGGGTAATTATATCTCTGTCTTCAGTGGCTAATCTGAGGGAAATAGTAAGCCTGGTTTGGGTGTTCTGGCTAGAGGAAACACGGCATAATTGCCATTTAATGCCTTTACTTGTTGGCTTGGAAAGAGACTTCAAATTCCTGGTGTATTAACACTGAGAAAGCATCAGAGGAAAAGGTGCTTTACTCAAACACTGAATATCCAACTTGATCCTGATAAAGAACACCAACCTCCACAGCATCTTCCTTATTTCCCCCCATGAGCAGAGGGGATCCCCAGAACTGCTGGGGGATCCACTCAGAGCTTCTGCACACAAAATGGAGATTTTTAATTTTTTTTCTTATTGGCAGAGTCCTGAATGACAATCACAAACACCTGGAGTTACTGCAGGACAAATTAACTCTGCTAGAGGGTCACCAGGAAGATCAACCCCACAAACAACACTGAGGGGACTCCTCTTTATCAAGCTTCTGTCTGGATATTCTGCACACCTTCGTCCCCCTGGTACAGAATAAAAATATCGATTTTTCAGGATGCCTAGCCCCTAGCACACACCAAACTAACTAATGATCCCAGCAGAGGGAAGAACAAAGCTGCATTCCCATTCCCTCAGCGTGAGGGACCAGCGACTGAGAGCTCCTGAAAAGCCCCTTTTGCTTCCCAGCCCAGTTTGTGTTTGTTTAAGCCCAAGGCAGACAAACACGAGAGGAGCCCCCAGGAATCCATAACCACCCTGATGCTTCTGGGTAGCAAATCATCTCCACTGCCATCTGTTTTCAGTCACTCCCAAACGAGTTCTGAAGAGTCAATTGTTTTCTTCTAGGAAAAATAAACATGCAAGCTGCTATTCACCCGATTTCCAGCAATTTTCTGCTGTGGGTAAATGCAGCCTCAGATTTTAGAATTAAGTCTCATTCTCATCCAAAGAATTTTGCAATATAATTACCTCATTTTTACTGACTTGGATAACTGTTGCCCTTTGAGAGAAAAAAAAAAGAAAAAGAAAAAAGGGGGGTGTAAAGTCTGCAAGACTAATTCCTCCTCCTGCCCCTTTGTTATAAAATCTTGGAACAATTGACAGTGATTAATCTCACTTGATATTTCTTTGGTTCTCTATTTGTTGATTTAAAGGCATTTTATGACTGATTGTTTTCAGTTGCCTGGACAGCTGTCAGATCTGTACTGTGGTTTGATTTGGCTTTCGGGGAGCAAAATTATTATTTTTCTTATTTTTACAGCTCCAAAACATCGTGGCTGACGGAGGTGGCCCGTCAAAAACCATCTATGTGAAACCAAAACTCCCTCCAGATTGGGAGAAGATGGCTCAGACATTCTGCAGGCAGATTACACAAGCAAGATGTGGAAGGCAATAACACCATTTCTTAAATTTTATTACTAGTTTTTAAGATGGCCAGCTTGCACATAGTCTCAAATACAGTGGCAAAATCCATCCCAAAGTGTAAGAGCAGCAGTTTTGTAGGAGTAACTTTGGCCTCTGGAGCAGCTCTGGTGGAGCTGGTGTGGAGCTGCATTTTCTGCTTGTTTTGGGGCTGAAGTGCTGCAATCCAAGCAATTCCCATCCCTGCTTGCCTGGGACAGGCTGTGCTCAGTGAAAGGAGGGTGAAACCGGGTCTGAGAGTCTGAACCACCAAAAAAACCCCTAAAAGAGCGAGGAGAGCTCAAGGCAGGAAGGTGTTAATACTGAGCAGCTCAATATCCATCACCTTCAACCTCCTGTCCCTGACAACCTTTGACTTTAAACCCTACCCTCAATTTTAGCCTCTTTTCATCTCTGCATCTTCCTTTCACCTCCATCTCACCTCTGTGCCCACCCAGCTCTTCCCTTCTCTCATGGCACACCCACAAACCAGGCTGAGCATCATCCCTGCCTCATCCTTCTGTCCTTTTTATGGATTCCAAGCTAAAATCTCACCAGCTTCTGCCTCAAACACCGCTGGACAGGGCTTGGAGCAACCTGGGATAGTGGACAGTAGCCTGCCCATGGCAAGGAAGTGGAACTAAGGTTTCTGAAATATCCCCCTCCTGCCCAAACAATTCTGGGATTCTCTGATTCAAAATTTACCTGCGAGCTTAAGCCTGTGGGGAGAGCAGCTGCTACTGGCTCCAGATTGCTAAAATGTAAGCACAGAGGAATAAATGCTCTGTAAATGCTCTACAACCTGGTCTTTTCCTGGAGAGATGATGGGATCTGCTTGTACACCTTCATGTTTCTCCCTGTCCAGTTATAAAAGATTAGGAGAAGACAAGGCAAGCCCTAGATGGTGGCACCTCAGGGACAGTCACAGCCCAGGGCCCACACTCAATCCCTCATTCCTTTTGGAAATCTGTGGCTCCCACCACCCAAAGTTTGCATCACATGAAACAGCCAGAACAAGTGCACAAACACAGTGAAATGAGGGGTGGGACTCATTATTCTGCAGACTCTCACTGCTTGCAAGGGAAGTTCTCTCCACCACCTGAGGCACCCTCCTCTTTCACTGCCCACATCACTTCCCAGCCTGCCTCCTCTGGTATTCCTAGTTGGAATTAGGATTACTACCAACTCTCTTAAAAATAAATATAACCCATACAGGTGTTTTCTCAATTACCAGATTATCATTCACCCTTTCAGCCCATTCTGAAGCATCTTGCATTATTCAGATGCACTACCCCTGTTTTCCCCATTGAGGGCCTATGGTCCTGCTGCTCTTTTCAAGCTTCACAATTCTATTTTCATGGGGTTCTACTTTTCCTCTTCCAGTCCCCTCCTCCACAACACACTGCAAGCAGTGGAAGTGAGCCCCACATTATGCCCTGAGAGCCTGTGTGCAACAATAGACTTGAGCTTGGTTTTACTAAATCACTCATCCCAACATCTTCTCTCCCTTGCTTTCTAAACTATGGCCATAAATTGTTGGGAAGACAGCAGGGCATCTTTGCATCCATGTCCTCATCAGCTCTTCCAATACCCTGCAAATCTGGGCCACCACATCCACCAGGCCACATTTAATGGTGCACAACACACTGGTGAAGTTTCCCTCACCCTTGCTCACATACAGATCTTTCAATCCAGCTGAAACATCTGGGAATCCTTTTCCCAGTTCCACAAATCCCTTCCATTCCTGATCATCTTCTTAGGGTTCCACCTTCTCCAGACACAGATCCCTTCTCCTCAGCCACTTGGACAGATTGGGACCATCCCTGAACAAATAAATCCCAGTGGTTTTCCCATCTCCTCTGCTTTCCACCACTCTGGTCTCATTTCTGTCATCTGATTCCTCTTTATCCACATTGCCTGTTCTCATACCCATTCACGTCACACATTTAAGAAGGTGGCAAAGAATGTCAAATGTCTTTATAATCCCACTAAGCCACATTTGCCGCTTCAACCGCCAGCTTAGCTCACTGCGCTCCTTTTAAACAAACACAAACAACCCCAGAAGATGTAACAACAACAGAAACAGGCGGGCAGCAGAGCAGGACATGCTGAAACTCAGCGTGGTCCCCCATTAGGGGGAAAATTTCGAGCGTTTTAATCCTGACAACGGCACCGCAATGAATCAGTGGATGTGACGGGTCAGCCTCTCGGCTGGTGCAGCGCCAGCAGCTTCCACAGGGGTTCATCAGGCATGAATTGGCCCCATATGTGAAAACCCTCCACAATTTGTCCAGTTTCTCCCATCCCTGTGGAGCAGAGCCTCCATATGTGAGATCCCACAGAGCTGTCAGCCAACGTCACATTTCAATAACAGCACAAACAGCCGGGGCCGCACAAACCAGCGGAACAATCCCATTGCTCATCAACTGGCAAGTGACCTCCGTTGGCAGAGCTTTTGTTGATCACAGCCCTTTCTGTGGAACAAAACATGGGAGCTACCACGCCAGGACAGGCTCAGCGATCCATCTTCCCCTGCCTCCTGTCTCCGGCAGAGGCCAACGTTGATGTTGGAAGGGGAGATTGAGGATGGATCCACGACGCCTGCGAGGCACCTGGGCTGCTTGTGCAATATTCTGCCCTTGACCCAGGGAAAAACTCTCCTGCTCCATGCAAGTGTGCAATATGTCATCCCAGAGAGGAAAGTCTCTCAGGGGCTGTCATCAAGCAACATATGTCCAAGTCAGACCGCTGTCCTTTCTGTGTCTGCCTTTATTTTAGCTTGATTGATATAACTGAACATCTTCCTCTTGAGATCAAGCCTTTGACTTCACAAACTGAGTTTTTTGTAAAAAATATTGCTCTTTTGAAAAATTAATATCTTTCCTTGCAGAAATAGATGCATAGGATTATTTTTTTTCACCTTACCCAGTTTCTCAGGGTTTTAATCCCTTTCCTTGCCTATTCAACACCAAATTAAAGTTGGTCCATTCTATTACTTTGTAGATAAATTCTCTCCCTCCAAACTTTATAAACTTTTATTCTTTTTCTGCCTTTATTCCATCTTGTCTTGGACATGATTTATATAGTTCAGCTACAACATTATTTGGCTCAGTCCTGAACAGAGATTGCATTCTCAGTTCCCACAAGGCAAACAAATAGATTAGGTGAAAAAAAAATTTAAAACCAGAAATAATATCTTGTACTTGAAGCAGAGTTCAGGGAAGTTGATGAGATGATGCTGATGGCTATACAATGAATCAGATCCTTTCTAAACTGAGATTTATTATAAAGTACAAACCATTCTTCAATTCAAAAGTGGAGATGGTGATTGGATGACTGTTTTATTTGTCTGTCTTTTTGTCACAAACCAATTGATTTTTGCAGATATTAAACCCCAAAAAAATATGATCTGAACTATTTCTTTTATTCTTTTCCATCTCTGAAAGAAGCACTTTTTAAATGCTGTGCCTGGTAGAACGTGCTAACGTGAAAAACTCTCAAATTAATTTAGAAACGAAGTATAGATATTTTTGGTTTAAGCTGCTAAAAATAAAATTTAAAAAAAAAATTTTACAAAAAGTTGGCTCTCTCAATTTATATATTATTAATACTCAGAACATCTCTTGATTCCAGAGACTGAAGCAGAGAGGGAAAACTCCTACATCCATCCCCAAGCCGAGTATTTTGTGATATACCAACTGCCAGTCCTGGCAGCCCCGCCACCCTCGTTAGGTGATAAATTAATGCTTGGCTCCCGCTGTGCCCTTGCCAAGCGGGCAGAGCTCCAGCCCGAGCCTGGCTTGTCCAACCGGCACCCACCCTCTAGTGGGATGAGGGAAAAGTGCTGCTCCAGCTGCTCTGGATCCACCCTGCGGCACGGGCAGCTGCTGGACGCGGGATGCTCCTGCGGGATGGGCACGGTGGGATCTGCCCTCCCTTGCTCCCCTCTGCCCTCCACACCTCTGCGGGGTCTAAAGGAGCTTTAGCTCTGAGAGGTGATTCCAGCCAGGAAGAGCTTCTGCAAGAAATCCTGGGATCATCTTTTCTTGCAAGCTCCGCACTGCAGGGTCAGGGCTGTTTTAACTGCATTTTTACAGGGGACCAAGCAGTGATAACCCAGGGAATCAGAGGCTGTAAGTGTCATTCTGTGCCAAAAACAGTGTGGCAGCAGGAGCAGGGCAGGGACTGTCCCCTGTGCTGGCACTGCTGAAGTCACACCAGGAGTGCTCTGTCCAGTTCTGGGACCCTCAATTCAGGAAGGACCTGGAGGGGCTGGAGCGTGTCCAGGGAAGGGAATGGAGCTGGGGAAGGGTCTGGAGAATTCCTGAGGGAGCTGGGCAGGGGCTCAGCCTGGAGAAAAGGAGGCTCAGGGGGCCCTTGTGGCTCTGCACAGCTCCTGCCAGGAGGGGACAGCCGGGGGGTCGGGCTGTGCTCCAGGGAACAGGGACAGGAGCAGAGGGAACGGCCCCAGGCTGGGCCAGGGCAGGCTCAGGTGGGCACAGCAGGAATTTCCCCATGGAAAGGGAGCTCAGGCACTGGAACTGCCCAGGGAGGGTTGGATCCCCATCCCTGGAGGTGGCACTCGGGGCTCTGGGCTGGGGACAGGGTGGGGATGTGGCACAGGCTGCACTTGATGATACCAGAGTTCTTTTCCAAACAAAATGATTCCGTGATTCTACCTTTCTTTTGTTATAAGGAAAAGACCAAACACACAATCAAACAAAATTGCTTAGGGAAATAAAAATACAGCCCTAATCCATCTAATATAAAAATATACTAGATAGACCAATATAATTGAAAAGTAATTAAAAAGTGGAACAATTTTGTTCAACAATGAGCAATGCAGTTGTGGCACAACCTGTGAATGTGCAGCAGAGCTGCAAGCAGGTTTCAAATACAAGTACAGAATATCAGATGTGAGCAGTCTTTGGGCAAGAGGTCAGCAGGCCCAGTGGCCATAGCTGGGGTCAGCCACGCTCCAGAGACCCAGAGAAACCCAAACCAAGCCCAAAGGTGCAGCCACAGCTCAGCACAGCAGCCCCACAGCCCCAGGGGCCGAGCTCAAGTGCAGCTCAGGACCTGCCAGCACAGGTGGGTGCCCAGATGGAGCCACTCAGGGAAGTCAGAGCCTGCTGAGGTCTGGCAAACCTCTATTTAAACCCAGAGCAGCAATCCCCTGTGGCTTCAGATGAATCAAACTAGGTCCTGAAGTTATAAATGAAGATTTACAATGACAGTGCGAAATGAAAAACCGCTAAGAAATATATTCTGTTCTCAAACATGACACAGTGAAGGGCAGAAATAAAGCAGCCAAGGCCATTAAATGCAAGATGGGACCTGGAACAATTGAACAGGGCTGAGGAGAGCATGATCCTGCCCTCAACATGATGCAATCAGCAGCCTCCAGCAGGTCTAGAATGGAAACAGCATGAAGTGAAGGAGGGGGGGAATGAAAATAAAGCCATCTTTCATGGATCACATGGTCCCATCAGGAAATATGGAAACCTCTGACTTGTCTGGCTCTCTGTCTCTCCCTCCCTACGGGTCTTGTGCAGAAAGCACAGCCTGTGTGCCCGGGAGGTGATGAAATCCCTAATGCTGTATGGCACATGGGGAATTTGGGGGATTGCAAAACAGGATGTTTCTTGGAGGAAATACAGTCTCAGCAAGCAAAAGGTTCAAGTACGGTACATCTCACAATGATGTAAGAGCTCGATTATGCATCTCCCTTAAAGCCCAGCTTAGGGTTTCAGTTCTAGTAGAACTAATGGGCAACACCTGCTGCGATGAAAACAATTTCCGTCCCTGAACTCGAGCAGAAGTGTTTATCTTTTGAGTCAGAAAATGTTCCTCTAATGTCTGAACAAGACTCCAGGGACAGGAACATATGCCCAGAACTGACGTTTCCGCGCATTAGATCGCTTATAAAAATGGGAATTAGAAAAACCTGGTATCATCAGATGTCTGGTCCAATAAAGTCATTACATGGAAAGTACAGGAAGGTTCCTCTAACGTTTCCTCTCCCTGCCACTGTAGTCCAGTTCTGCTCTTTGGAGAGCAGAAACAGAGGCTACTGGAAAAGCTTGCTGGGGTAAACTGTGAGTTCAAAATTCAGGGCTTTTCCAGACCTGTCCCTGGCAAAATTACCATTGGCTTCGATGGAAAGTACCCAAATATGGGCCTCAGGACTTGGGCCCCTTGGTTTTAGTTACTAATTTTGTTATTAAAGGTTAAACAGAGCTGTTGACAGTACAAACTATTTTCTTACGTAAGCGGTGAAAGGGAGAGTGTCAAATATACCAGATAAAACAATACTGCCAAGTCAAGGCAACATAGGTTATGGGTGAGTGTCCCTCCACAGAACATCCTGCTCTGAATCCCAAGCATCCCCCTTTTCCTCAAGCAAAACTCCCACTTAAATCCACTGGAGCTCGGTGTGATAAGGAAGCAGAGGCAAGAAAGAACCTTGGGGTTCAGCCATGGCCACTACAAGGGATTTTAGGGAGTGTAGTTGTTGAAAACACAGAGATCCTACTTTTATGTAGTATACATTAAATATTATAATGCAAATTAAATGTTTAAGTCATCCTGTTATCCACACAACCCTTAACAACAAAGCCCTGGATGACAGGAATATCAGAGAGTATATGTTGGGCTTTCCTCCCTTAGTTTCTGCTGCAATGTTCTTTATCTAAAGCTTGGACCCAAAGCAGGGACTTGTTTTTAATTGTTGACCGAAAACAGCAAATTACGTGGCACTTAAAAATAATAACCATCCAGTCAAAGGCAAAATGTTCTCCATTCAGTCAAACAACACTTTGCTGGTTTGGTGATTAAGTGGCAATCCAAAATTTAACTCCCTGGAAAATCTACTGTTGTTATAATGCAATTGTGCTGTCAGGGCCACAGATAGTTCTGCCTTTAATAACAATGCTACAGACACTGAGAGAAATTCCTGTGGTCGTCTGTCCTCCTCAGATACAGTTATCATCCCATAGATCATTGGCTGCACAATAGGCACAAAGTGTCACAAAGTTTTTGACACAGTTAACACATTAACACATCAGACAAATGCAGGACTTCAGCCAGTTCTCACCAAAGCCAGTGGAAAACTCCAACAGAGCCGTGCTGGGCACAGGGATGGTGTCACAGGGATTGTCAATCATGGAGCAAACAAGACAATCCCAGCAGCTCTCTGACATCAGCGTCTGCCTCCACTTGAGGCTTTGGCAGAGCCTCAGCAAGGACTGGTTCTCTGTCTCCTGCTCTTTTAAACAGCCTGAGAATCACAGGGCTTTGTTGTTTTGGCATAGGGCCCTCAAAAGGACACTGCCGAGCCTCACAGAACCAAAATCTGAATAACTTTTGTCTTTTCTTCCTAAATTTTATGTATTTTTAAGCATGACTTTATTTTTACCCCTGTGCTTTACCCAGCTTTTTAAAATAAAGCAGCAAGAAGTGTTTACTCTGCATCAACCCCACAACCCCAAATCCCAGATCAGCTCTGTGCTGCTGAAGTGTGGTCATACCAGGCAGTGTATCTAACCACAGAATGTATTTTCTGAGCAAATGTTGAGTAAAACTCCCATAATTTTGCTGAGTAAGAGTTCACTGGGATTGATCTGCTCAGGGAAGGAACATCAGGGATGAAAACATACTGTTCCCTCACAGTCACAATACCAACACAGCAATAAACACTACCTCGCCTGGAAAATGAAGCTCAATGCAGCAAAACCCTTGTGCAAATGGTGCACAGAAATACCAGAACTCCCAGCTTAAAATAAAAAGCTAAAAAGTAACACAAGAGGGGAAATATTCGATGTTAATCCTTAGAACATTAATTCCTGCTGGGCTGAAGATCCAAATGAATGAATGGGCAAGAGAAGCTGATCCTGGAAATAAGTTCACAGAAACAAAAGCAGGAGTCTGAATCCAAGATAATTTTCCGTTTTTGTACAATCAGGGCTATAAGAGCAGAAGAAAACCCGTACATTTTCTAATTAATATGAAAAATATCAGCCTAAGGCTGGAGAGGGATGTGGCACAGGCTGCACTTGATGATACCAGAGTTCTTTTCCAACCAAAATGATTCTATGATTCTACCTTTCTTTTGTTATAAGGAAAAGACCAAACACAAAATCAAACAAATTGCTTAGGGAAATAAAAATACACCCCTAATCCATCTAATTTAAAAATATATCAGGTAGACCAATATAATTAAAAAGTAATTAAAAAGTGGAACACTTTTGTTCAACAATGAGCACTGCAGCTGTGGCACAACCACAGCTCTGCTGTGACTGCAGCAGAGCTGTAAGCAGGTCTCAAATATAAGTACAGAATATCAGAAGTGAGCAGCCTTTAGGGAAAACACTCCTGGAAGGGTTTGCAGACCCTCCCAGGTGCTGCTCCAGAGCCAGCCCAGCTCCTGGGGAGGCTGTGGCACGTCCTGCCCTGGGCTGGACCTGCTCCCTCCCTCCAGCCCCAGCTCCTCAGCAGATGTGGCTGTGCTGCCTCTGCTCCTGACACAGCTCTGCCCCTCAGACTGGTGCAGCTCTTGGGGTTGGGGTTGCTCAGCCTGGGAAAGAAAAGCTTCAGGGTCACCTGAAGGGAGCCCACAGGGAAGATGGAGAGATTCCTTAAAAGGGATGGAGGGACAGGACAAGAGGGAATGGCTCCAAACTGACAAGAAGTAGGGCTAGATTGGATATTAGGAAGAAATCCTTCCCTGTGAGGGTGGGCAGGCCCTGGCACAGCTGGGGCTGTCCCTGGATCCCTGGCAGTGCCCAAGGCCAGGCTGGATGGGTTTAGAGCACCCTGGGACAGTGGAAGGTGTCCCTGCCATGGCAGGGGTGGCACTGGATGAGCTTTAAGGTCCCTTTCAAACCAGCCCATTCTGTGTTTGCAGTTGCCCTGGCATTACAAACACCACCTGTGCAAGCACTACCCAAAGGAGGCTGCAGTCTCCTGTCTCAGAGCCTTCAAAGGAAAATGGTTGAAAAACATCATAAGCAGGTAAATGGCTACCCTGGGTGATGATCCATCGAAATCAGGTGAATTACACCAGCATTCATTATCAAACTTTGCCCAGCACAATACACTTAACCCCAAATTTTAAGTCACTACAAAAATCCTCTATTTAAATAAAGTGGAAATGTGTTGTAAGCAACTTCTTTTTATTTCACTGCAAAGAATACAATCTATTTTTTTTTTTAGCTGCAGTTCATAGAAGACTGCCAGGTTTACATGGGAAGCTGGGGAATGAGCATTCCCTGCAATGAGTCTGCAGAGGGAAAGAAATGACTTCTCAGAAAGGGCCAAGTTCAGGATTTCAGCCTGCACTTTAAGCAGGGGCTAAGAGTAAAGTCCTGCCTGCTGGAATTGTGAAATCTCTGTAAGCAAGTTTATAAGCAAGTATTAGCACAGCTGGCAAAGGCTTTCAGCTAGGAAAAAGTTATTCCACTGGTGAAGACGTGCAGGAGGGAGCAGATGAGCTGAAGTCTGAAAAAGCACAGCAGATGGGGGCTGTGTGAACTGGAGGCCAGTCGAGAAGCCACTGCAATATTCATGAAGGACTTTAGGTCTTTAGACCACAATGCCTTAGCAATACCTATTAGTAAAATTCTTTTTCCTCTATTTTTTTTTCCTGTTGCCTGCAGAGACTGGAGTTTTGCAGACAGCTACAATGAAAACTGCTGGAAATGCCAGACAGAGGGAGGAGATGGACCTGGCACAAAATGTGCAGTGAGGAGACTGCTTTGGGATGTCCTGGTGGAGCACTTCAGCCCAGCAATGGATTTGGGAAGCAGCTTGCACTGAGCAGAATGCAAAACTCAAAATAGGAAAAGATGCCTGTTCATACCAGGGCTCCACTAAAAAAAAAGCTGCTGTGAAAAGTCAGGTCACAAACAACCGACCAAGGGAAATCCAAAATCTACACTGGTGAAGAAAAGGAAGGTAGGGAATGAATGTAAATGAGCCAGATTCCCCCAGGGAAGCAGAAAGAGGGGTCTTGTTAAAGCACCAGCTGTTAGCTCCCATCTGTGTGCAATTTCCACTCCTAGCCTGTGTGCAGGATAAAGCCCTTCCAAAAAGGATTGTGAGTGAGCTGCCTGGAAACTGGAGCAAGCCCAAGTGCAAGCTTGTGGTGGGTGTCCCAGAGCTGGGAGAAGACCTTGTGTTTCCCACAGGGGCTTGAGGCCACGTGCCATCTCCAGGCAGTGCAGAGGCAAAGGTCACCTGTGACAGGATTGCCCAAGTGGAGGGAAACCACAGGGGGAAACCAGAAGTTGCTGAAGCAGCAGAGTCCCCATCCCCAGCTGTCCCCAAGGCCCAAGCAAAACCAGGGCCACGCAGCTGCCATCAAAGGTGGGACAGTGACAGCCCTGAAACCACACTGCTGGTCAGCAATAACTCTGTCCCACAGAAATGGGATGGCTCAAGAACGTGGAACTGCAAGAACTAAATAAACTGTCGTTATCAGCCCCACCAGGAGAAATCCAGCTCTAAGTTCATGTCTGTATAGTAATAAATTATACAGATATGTCAATAAAATGATCCCTGTTTGCAGGGCTGGGGGGCTCTGAGTGAGCTGTCACTTCATCCCCTGCTGTTCTACCATGGTAAGTTAAATTATCTGACAAAGGTGCTGGTTTGGATGGGCTTCATCTCTCTGTTACCCGGGCTGTTTACTCCTGGACATTTCCAGTGGGTGGGAATAAGAACAATTGCTGACTCTGGGGGCAACTCATGGTTTCCTCGCTGTCCCTCCAGGGTGACAGAGATGAATTGCTCCTCATGTGGACTTGGAGTAAAATTGTGGTGAATCCTGTTCACAAAACCCATTCATGATCCTCCAGGCCTTTGTGTCATTTATACAGACTGGTGGGAATCAGCTGCTCCTGCTGGACCAGTTCAGGCTGGATCAAAGACCATATTCTGCAGAAAAATGACATAATCAGGTAGAGCCTGGTGGAAAGTCACGTCACAGGGGACAGAGGTCGGCGTACGTGGTGTCACAGAGAAGAGGCTGGCTCAGGAACAGCTCAGTGAGGTAAAGGAGGGCAGAAAGAAGAGGAAGGTGTAATGTGGCTCCCATGAAAGGCCAGTCTCTTCTCCAGGCCTGAAGCACTCAGGAGACTCACCCGAAATGAGGCTGCACTAAAAGCAGAGCGAGCCCTCCAGAAGCTCTGTCATCATCACACTGGTCAGGCAGCAAGGAAAGAGAAAATCTTACCCTGGAGCACAGCCAGAGGCAACTCTGAACTGCCTGCCTGAACTGCCCTCAGCACACCCAACTGCAGCAGAACCAGATGCCAAGAGACACTTGGGCACAAGGATTGTCTGTCTGTTGGAGCCTTCATTCACAAATAAATCCACTTTTATCCCAGAGCAGACGCCCAGGATAGGACACCGAGGGGAATGGGGTCATAGTTTAGATATGGTGCCATCAGACTGAACCAGCCCCCAAATATCAAAGTAAAACAATGATAATCTGCTCTGCTGAACGTCATTCAAAGCCATAAATGCTCAAGAGATACGTCAGAGAATGACACACAGTCTAACCCGAGACCTGAGAAATGAAAACATCCTCATTTAAGTTATGTTGTTTCTGTCCTTAAAACACAGGCTGAACTTTTGGTAGGAGAATAATAGGCTCCAAATCATTTTAATGAGACAAGAGATGAAATTTGCAGGGACTAGGCATCAATTTGAGAGAAATCATATCCTCCTGGCAGGAGATTTAATCATCTGATTATTTCAGGAGACACATTTTGGCATAGGAGCTGCTTGTAGGCGCCAAAAATTCATACAGGTTTGTTCAAAACTTCACAGAAGAGGCACAGAACTATTATGTCAGCCAATTATTAGAGACTTTTGACTGAAAAAAAAAAACAACATTCAATCAAAATTGCCTAAAACAATCCTTTCTCATGCATCTGAATTCAAAGCACTTCAAAACCAGCTGATCTCAGACCACCAGCCCAGATCCTGCTCTCTTCTTTTAGGTCTTCATGGCTACCCCGGAGTGATGATCCATCAAGATCAGCTGAATAACAACACCAGCACCTATTGTCAAACTTTGCCCAACGTAATACACCTAACCCCAAAATGTAAAGCACTACAAAATACTCTCTTTAAATAAGGTGGAAATGGGTTGTGAGAAACTTTTTTTTTTTTCACTGCAAAGAACACAACCGACTTTATTTTTCTTTTTTTAAGCTGGAATTCATAGAAGACTGCAGAATATTACCCTGACTTGCTCTGGTGAATCACTGTCACAAGGCCACTTTGAACCTCTCCTCAGTGCTCTTTAGCCAGCTGAGGACATCTGTGCTGAGCTCTGCTTTCCAGGCACACGGGGAGGAATGTGTGAGGACACAGATGTGTATCCGCACATCCCCGAGGGTTCCCTGTGTCAGGAGGGCTCTGAAAGGGGCACCCCAAGGTTTCCACACCTAACAAATCCTACCCAGCAGTGAGGAAACTGAACAGCCTATATTTTAGCAAATGCAAACCCAAAGATTTGGTCCAGCTTGGAGATGTTCATTGAAGGAGACGCAAACGCCGAGGCAACTCCATAACCCTCCTAGACAGATGCAAAAAAAAAAAAAAAAAAAAGAATTTGGAAATACCCCAGTGTGTTCCAGCAGCCTATAACGGGAGACTGGCTGTGGAAGAAGAATTGCTGGTATGATCTCAGGACTCAAGCCACTGTAGTCAGCCAGTCTGCCCACAACGATGGGCCAGCCAAGACAATGCCAGCTCTATGCTCACTGATAATCCAGCCCCAAACACAAACTGCATCCCCCTGACTGACCATGCCGCAGAAGCAGGCAGGAGGACGTGGAAACCTCAGGGAGGTAGCAGGCTACCTGCCCTCCTAGGTTCAACAGCAGGGAAATTTCTTCTGCTGCTTGCAAAAGCTCCTAATGGGGTCAGCTGAAATGATGGATGTAAACAGCTCCTCCAGCCACAGGCAGCGCCGGATACTCCTACAAGTACTAAGCTCCTGTGGGTATTACACAACTGCTTCTATTCAGGAGGCTAAAAAGGAGTTCAGTCCTGCTTGTATGTGCTGGAATCATTACATACAGTGTTCCCATAAATCATATAAATGGGTGTTACTGTGCCACTGGTTGGGACAGCTGCTGTTATTATTGAAAACCCTCCTGGCAACCCAAGCCCGGTGCCATTCAAGCTGAGGCTGACCTCACTGCAGCTTGTGCTGGGCTCAAGTCTGTGCCCTGCAAAGTTTGCCCAAAAGATCTGGGCAGAGTCGAGGCTGCTGTGCCCGTTCTCCATCACCCAAGGGTGGCACACGTCGACACGGAGCCCTGTCACCAGCCACTCACCACGGGGAGCTCTGTCCCCTCCAGGCTGCTCCGTGTCCCAGCCTGCTTGGGATGAAAAGCCTGCTGTGACACAGGCCGCTGGGGACAGCCACCCCAACCTTCCTGCTGGGGACATCACAGACACAGAGGGACCTCCGAGCTCTCAGGGCACCCGGCAAAGCTGCAGGGACAGGAGCACAAAAGCACAGACAGCTTTTAGCTCAGTTATCAGAAGAGACACTTGGCTGAACACAGAGACTGCAAATGACAGAGAGGAGTCCCAGGAGGCAGCAGAAGGCCATGGACACCCTGTCTGTGGTCTTGTTCTGCACATTCCACCCTCAAGTCGGCTCTGTCTGAACCTCTCACCCACACACTAATTTATTCCTGTGGGTTTTCATGAAATAGGAATTCTGAAACAAGATGTACAGAAAGTTTAGTACATGGTGTTAAAGCTAGCATCCATCATGCCAGCTCTCCCTCTCCAATGAATTCGTTCTGCTTGTTATTATCATCTGTCTATATTCATAAACAATACCCTTATGATTTTTTCCATGCCTATTTATTTCCTCAGTCACTGACTTGGTTTCCCGAGGCTATCAGAAAATTACATATAAATATTTATATAAACAGATCTCTGTTTTGAAATGGTCCCCAGCTACTTCTGAATGCAATATGACATCAACCAAAAATCAAGGCATGCTTGGCACACAGAACCCACTACTGACTGAGAAAATGGGTGTAGCTGAAATAGACCCACCAAACTCACATCCAGAATATATTTCATATCCATTATGTTTACATTCTATTATGCTATATTATGTATGTATTTACATTATATTATTATGTTTACATTCTATTTCAGTAAATCTGGGGCCCAGGACTGGCACATGGATGGGCAAAACTCTTGGGGAGATGGGAGAACAATTTCATGAGGAGGGGCCATTCGTGCACCAGCCAGATGTGCTGTTAGAGCTGGACTGCAGCACCACAGCTTATTAAGGGGGTGAAAGGATTGAATTGCACTCCTGGACACATTTCCAGATTAAAATCTGATTACACCAGGACAGAGAAGACAGTAAGTATTATCTCTGAGGGTTTTTCACACAGAAAACAGCATCCAGCAATTCTTCCATTTTGGGTTATAAAGTAATTTGGAATGAGGAGGAAAAAAACCTTCTGAAATAATCCCTTTGCAGACATGAGAAACTGCCATGTACGGTGCCATGCTGATGAGCCCAGCTATAATCCAATCTTTGCTTTCTGCTGACTGGCTGAGCTCTGGTGGTTTATGATGTCAGAGGAACCCCTCAAAAGAATTATAGCCTTTTAGTCAGCTCTGAACCACGTATTATTATGAATACTAAACTGGTTCAAGTGCTCTTTTGGTCTTGCTCTAACATTAGACAAAGTCTCAAGCAATTACCTCTCTCTTCAAGGAATGTGTTTTCCTTGGCGTGGGATCCCGCTGGAAGCAGGAGGGAACATTTGTGGACACAACTTCCCCAGAGCCAGCACAGGGCAAGGTACAAACACCAGGACAGGGCTCCCGTCCCCACAGCCCCACAAAATAAAAGGCTTCCACCACAAGCCAATCTTATTCATCCTAAAAACACGTTCAATAAACACAGATAGGGGTGATGCAGGCGAGAGGCACATCGTGGTGGCAGAGTTACTGCACTGTGTTAATTTGAAAACAGATGCCAGCATTAGCCCTGCAGAAAGAGAGGTTCAGGCAGTTCCTACATCCAAGTGGCCCCAGTGAGTTCCATGACAGCAGCAGGACCTTCATTTGTATTTTCAAAGCTGCCTGTTCCAGTGTTGGTAGCTGGAGCCGGACCACAGCTCTGTGACTCTGCTCCCTACACTGACCCCTGGTTTTTCTAAGCCTGGCTCGTAACTGCTGAGAATCTTTTTAGCCTCAACTGACAATTAACTATTTACTTTAAAGCATGGGGGGTTTTTTAATGTGAATTTCAACTCACAGTACTCGTTATTCCACAGGAAGAATAAAAACCTATAAATTGTGTCATGTAGGTCACGGATGCAATAACTCTAAGCCAACGTGGTCAACAGGGCTGTGCTGTGTGTGTCAGAGCATCTGCCCAGATCCCACAGGAGTGAAGAGAGGTCCTACCAGGCCATAGGAACACCTGGACCTATGGCTTAATTGTTGTCTGATCCAACTGAGAAATCCCAAAGCAGTGGGGAAGACCATCTATACATAAAAAGTGAATTTTGGTTATGGAAGGCCAGTGAGAACCCAAGATCAGACTGCAGAGATGATTTTCTCTCTCACTGCCCTTCCCAGCCCTGCAGGATTGCACTGAATTTCTTGGGTTCAACATAAAACCAAAAGCTGAGCCTTAATTTCTTCACCAGCTGTTGGCTTCTGCACGGCCATTCCCAGGAGCAGCAGATGCACCGTGGATCCCAGGTCAGCCCAGCTGAGAGCAGCCAGAGCAGCTCCAGAGCTCTGTATTGTTTGGACTCTGATTGTGGAATCACTCTCTGTGCAGTCTGTGGGTGGTGACTCGGGTGCTATAATTACCACTCTAATTACATTGGCACGTTTCCTTCTTGGCGAGCCCCGTGGAATTACAGTCCCGTTACCTGACCTGCCTTTCTGATAGTCCTACCACAGTGGGCTGGAGCATTTTGCTTTTGGTCTGGCCACAAGCTGGTAGGCTTAGTGTGACTTGGAAGGCCAGGAATGCCAAGGTAGGTTGTTTGTTTTTTTTTCCTGGAGCAAAACAAAACGTTGTCAAAGTCTGCTTTGACTGCAACTTTTACTTGCGGCTCCTTCATGAGGTGAGGAAGAGGAGGAGGAATGGAGGAAGCAGAACGCTGGAAGGATCTGGTACTTCAGAGGAGAAAGGACGAGCAAATCTTGCCTATCTTTAACTTCTGCCTCGTGTAACTGCATCACAAACACACAAAAAATGTGTGTGTCTGACAAATATGTCACCTGGGTCAAATTATTTACATTGGGCTTTGGCATTAATGTCAGAGCAGCGATTCTCATCTCCCCTGTAGATACTGCTTTGGATTTGGTGGGTTCAAAAACTCAAAACCATCCTGTGTTGCACATGGGACCCCTCTGGATTTGATGCTGCCCATTACTGAGCCCACGTTAACCTTGAATCACATCAAACAAAGAGAATGCTTTATGTGCCATGGGGTCTTCAGGTGGGGGACCCAGAAAACCCTTTTTTGCTCTCTCCTTTGCCAAAATCAAACAGGGCTTCTGCAGAAGAGCTGTGAGGAGTTTCCATGCTCCTCCAAGCTGGATGCCACACTGCAGCCCTGGGTTGGGAGCCAGAGCTGTGTCCCAGCAGGCCGTGGTCTGGATGAAACCAGAGACTCCACTGCAAATCTTTTGCAGATCCTTCTTCCCTTTACAGCACTCAGGGGGATTCGGTTTTGGTGACTTTGCTGAACAATTCTCTAAATCAAAGCTGCTTCTTGAAACTCTACTTTTTTTTTTTTTTTTTTCCTGATGGATTTTTCTCCCTGCTGATTTGGAGCCAACCTGGGAATAGGGGTGTCACAGGACGTTCAGCACTCCTCTGTGTCAGGCTGCTGCTGCCTGAGGTAGCCACTTCACTCGAGGAAATTATTTGAGGTTTTCTGAGAGCCTCTTGACAGTAGGTAAAGATTGTTTCAGCTTGTGGGAGTGCCAGCTAGAAGCCTCCATAACCTGAATGACGTGCAATGTCATAAAAACTCCTGCTAAAACTCACTCTGTCTGTGCAAGATGCTGATTCTGACGTCAGGGTCTGTCATTTCAGCCATCCCTGAGCAGCTCATGTGCATAAGAACTGGCAAGTTGGAGATGGCCTACAAGTATCTCCTAGCAGGAGACCCTTCCATGGATTATTTTAGCTAAGAATGTAACTCTCCATGCCTTGCAGATCTCTTCCCTGTTCTCTCAGGGCAGAAAAAAAAAATGTACTACTGTGAGAAAAAGGGAGAAATGGATGATTTTTTGGCCAAAGCTCTTCTGTGGTGACTAAGCAGACTGCAGTCTGATATGTCTCAGTCTGAACAGCCCCATTTTGATGAGCCTGTCACACATAATTACCAACAGAACTTCCAGTTTTTCTTTAGCTCGTGCAGTAGTCCCAGAAATCCTGACTGTTGGGCATTATCTGCCTTAGATGAGTTGTAATCTCATCACATTTTTGTTTATATCCACCAGTAATAGAAAACATGCATATCTTCAGTTTGACTTTAGGAATAAAGTAAATATATAATTCTGGCAAATTGTTTGGAATTATAGTTTAACAGCATCTGGTTCAGATATTCTGTAGTAAATTGTTGGCACAGGCATTGCCACATTTTTTTAATTATTATTATTATTATTATTTGAACCAAAATGTTCTCAGAAACATGTGTTTTTGGTCCAACTTCCATGTAATCCGTTTTATGACGGCCACAAAGCTGACGAAGTTTGAAACTTAAACTACCTGGGCAGAAGGGATTGTTTCTGGACACTCATTACACAGCTGATTAACTGAGGAATAAGCAATTCTGGCATGTAACCCGGCGTGTCAGTTGTTTTGGCTTTTTGTCTCAAGGAGTTGTCTTTCTTGAAATACCTCCCCAGGTACAATGTGTACATTCCACCCTGTTTTGCTCACAAATTACATACCTGTCTTTTATGTCAAGTCCAATAGAGCTGCACCAGGTTTTCTTATTCCACATTAAAAGTAACCAATTACTTGAGTAAATACCTGTTTTAAAAATATCTCAGAGTGGTTTCCTGTCGCTCTAAATACTGAAATATTCAGCAGCATTTCTGACTCCTATAAATCTTTCCAATAGTTCATATTTTATCAAAGAAGCCACATCAGCTTTAAACCTGTGCATAACTCATTGAGAACATTTCTCAGATACATTTTTACACAAGTAATCAGGAAGAGAATATGTGTCATTTTTAATATAATAAGCTTTGGCTTTTCATGCTTTTCATTTTCTGTGACTTTATTGTCAACTTCTGCTCATTCCCCATAAGAACTGGTTACCAGAAATTCAAAATCGATGATGAGAGGGGAAAAGTGGCTTAAAATACAACCCTTTGAAGCCTCCCAACAGACCTACATTTACTGAGCCTAACAGGTTCTCCAGTGTCGAATCCCATTTCAGTCACTGTCAGCAGCTTTATTCGCACCATCCGAGAACCAGCTTGTGGGAATTAAATCAACATGTTCCCAGAGCAGGTCCCACACCAGGAGGAACCAAGTCCAAGAGGCAGCTTCCCCCGATCTCCTGACCACGTTCCCAGCAGGGCTTTGCAGCTCTGGGCTGGCCTCGTAATGATGTGTCATTTGCAAGTCAGCACCTTGCACTAAGCCTCGAGGTGGGAAAATTACCCCAGAGAAGAGGCAACACTAAATTCCCCCGTCTTGCTTATTTTCCTCGAGTCTGATGAAATCCCACTGCGCTGCTGGGGCTGCGCAGCACAGCTCACTCTAACTCTGGTGTGAAATGTGTTTAGTCACAGATAGAAAGCCCGGAACGCAGACCTTGGCACACCTTCCCCACAGCATCCTCTTCCCTTTTGAAGTCATCGGCCTCTCTGCCCTTCAGAAGTGGGTGTGCTTGCTCTCTCCCTGTGTGCTGGAGCCTCTTGCACAGCATTCCTCAGCCTTCACCTGCCTGCAACGGCCTTGCAGGGACACAGCCCTCTTAATAGTCATGAGGGCAGCTCATCTCCCCAAAGACGCCAAACAATTAAATGCTTCCCATTTCAAGGCAGTTGCAAAACGCTCGTGCCACTGCTTGATCATATGAAGCCTCAATGGAGTTATGAAACACTCTTAAGAAAAGAAAAGCCTGTGTATGTTAACTAAAGGCAGCTCAGGGTGTATTCCTGAAAGCCAACAGGTGTTCAGAACTTCTGGAAGGAGTTATGATCCCCTCCGAGTGTTACTGCTCAAATGTGTCCTCAAACGCCTCGCAGCAGGGCACCGTCCTGCAGTCAGGCTCCTGTGTCCACACAAGCTCCCAGTGCTGGAGCAAAGTTGCAGTGCCTCTGGGATTCAGGCATCCCTGGAAACCAGCCCCTAAATCACTGGAATTGGTAACTATTCCATAAAATCACCTGGCAGCCCATCATGCTGCCAGGGAGCGAGTTACACCATGCTCCGAGAGACGCCAGATTTGCTGGAGCATGACCTGTGGATCCCTGACAGCACTGACCTCCAGAGTGCAGCCACAGCTCCCTGACTCCCTAAGGAAGGGCTGGATGGCACCAGGTCCTCTCAGCCCTGAGGAGTGACCTGGAGAGAGAGGAAAGCAGGGACACGCTGCAGCGCTGAGTGCCACCCGCTGCAGCTCTGAGTGCCACCCGCTGCCCAGCTCTGCTGAGCGGGAGGACATGGGAAATGCCCAACGTGCTGGCAGCCAGCAGATTTCTCCCCCAAAGTGACACGAGGAGGGGCTGTTTTAGGCATGGTTTTGGTAAGGAAAAGATGTTAAAATAACCTTGATTGCAGCAATTAATACAATATGGGCTGAAAAGAAGGAGCAGCCAGGGCTGCGGCGCTGGAAAGACACGCTCTGAGAAATCAGGAGACCTGACTGGAGGAATCAAGAAGAGGGAGGAACATGGGGTCTGGAGGATGGGGACTGTGCAGAATTCAAAAGTCCCAAGGGTAAAACACATCCAAAAATTTTAACTTTAAAAAGAGGCAGAAAGATTGATGAGGAGTGGCTGCAGGAGGACATCAGACTGAAAGCAGCAGGGAAACAGCATCACAAGAAAGCATCATTTGCCAGGCACCAGGAAAAAAAATACTTTTTAGAAATATAATACAAACTTGCTGGTTAGAAGCAGTGCATTGGCTGTTATCTCCTGCAACAGAGAAAAACTGCCATCCCTTAAATTCTCCTGCCTGAGTTCGACTCATTCAGCCCCCGGTGTTTCAACGCTCAAGCTAAGTTAGACCTAGCAAAGGCAGTTAAATAGCAAAACTCTTCAGCAGTATAAATAGTAAGAGAACAAGGACAAAAGAAGGGCCAGGCACTCCGGGTGAGGTACAAATGAAAAAGAAAAACCTATTCCTTTAATAGCCCTGCTGTCAGAAAAGGCAGAGCCCATCCCAGGGGCGCGGGGGCTTTGCAGCCATCCTCACTGGCACAGCCAACTCCTTAGAGGAAAGCTGCAAGTTGCAGTTCCGAAGGCAGCAGCATGTTGATAAAAGGGAATTTCCACACGAGCTTGGCACCGCCGTTAAGAATTTCAACCTTAAAAAAGACGTTGCGATGTCAAACCCTCCGCAAGGATAAAAAAAAAAAAATTAAAATAAAACTTCGCAGGGCTCAGCCCCGGCACACAAACCCCGTGGGCCTGAGACAAAACCGGGGGAGGCCGGGGCTGCCTGGGGGCTGCGATGGGGGTGTCAGGACGTGCCTGCTGGTGCGTAGCCGTGGAGCCATGGTCCTGCGGCGCGGTGTCACGTCCCGCCGAGGAGACCCTTGCTCGGGGAGGTGTGAGTGGATTTCCTCAAGTGCATTTTGACAGCTGTGAGGAAGCGGGCGGCAGCAGCAGCTGGAGACATTCCTAGCTGCGCCCCCCCGGCGGGACCCCCGCCCCCGGCACGGCAGAGCGCGCCCCGGCACTGCCGGGGGCTGGGGGGCTGCAGGGGAGGGGGCGGCAGGACCGCATGGGGCCGGCGGGGTCTGATGAAACATCTGATGTGCATTACGGCAGGGCAAGGGGAGACACGCTCGCCCCTCCCCAGCCAGCGCGGCACTTCTCATCACCTGCTACGGATTTTCCTACGTCGTGCCGTGGTGTGTGTGTCCCCCACCTCGATCCAGCTACCGGACAAAAGGGAGCAGCCAGAGCTGCTGGGCGGGGGTGGGGTCCGCAAGGGTGATGCTCTCCCCACGGTCTGAGTGGGGTTCTCCCCCCGTCCCTGTTCGCCCATCCGGGTGGGCACCCAGGGTACCACTTTCCCCCCTCAAGTGATGTATTTGGCCCAAATCCCCTCGCAGCAAGCAGGATTCAAAATCCCAGAGTTGGGGGAAGGGGGGGGGGGGGGGGGGGAGTGGAACCGAGGGAGTGGAAGGTTTCCAAGAAAGTCATTGCAATAGCTGCTTCAGAAAGGGAATTTTTTTTTCTTTGAAATCAAGTCTTGCCATGAGGCGGCAGTGCCGCAGGACGGCCGGCGCTGGCAGCCGGCTCCGGGCACGGGCACCCCGCTGCTCCTCGCGCAAGGCCAGGGCGGCTGGAGCGCCCCGAAGTTGCCCACGGAGGGCGTGGGGGGACCGGCCGCTGGCTGCCGCCGCCCTCCCAGGCGTGTCAAAATCCCGCTTTTTCACCTTTTTTTTTTTTTTAATATTATTTATTTTTTCCTGCTCTCCCTCCCCCCGCCCCGGCGGGTGCCGCTGCCCCTCGCAGCCCCATCCCCCGGCGCGGCGCGGGTGGGGCGGGGGGCGGGCGGCTGCAACCTGCCGGCGGGGCAGGGCCGGCCCCCGGCGGGCGGGCGGAGCGGGGCGGCGGCTGCCATTGGCCGCGGCGCGGAGCGACACCTGCTCGGCTCCCTCATGCGAGTGACACCGGGGCTCGGCGGGGATATTTGAGGCTCCCTCCGGCGCCGCCGCCGCCACTCCGCGCTCGCCGCCGCGCCGGGCACATGCGGTTCGCGGGGCCGCGGCGAGCAGCGCGCTGGGCCCGGGTGCGGCACCCCGCGGGGGAGGACGCGGCGGCGGCGGCGGGGGGAAGGCGCGACCATGTGCGCGGAGCTCGGCGGAAAGCTGGTGGCCCCGGCGCTGCTGCTGGCCCTGCTGCTGGCCAGCGCCCGGGCGGCCGCGGGCACTGAGGCCACGCACCCGCCGGAGGGGCCGCAGGACAGGACCCCGCAGCAGAAGGGGCGCCTGTCCCTGCAGAACACAGGTACGGCGGGGGGGCACCGGGCTGGCCGCAGCGTGTCCCCCTCCCCTCGCTGCTGCTGCTTCTGCCGCTGCTGCAGCCGCGTCGAGTTATGACAGGCGTTTTATTTCGCTGTCCGACTGTCAGGCGTAAATCATCGCAGGAAATCGGAGCTCGCTCCTAATTACCTTTAAAGCCCGGCTCTGCCAAGCACGTGTTGCCCGTGCCCAGCCGCGGCCCCGCGCCCGGCTCGCAGCGCGGCCGGAGCCCCGCGGAGATGCTGCGAGCCCGGCGAGGAGAAAGTTTCTCGGCGCAGCGTTGGGAAGCGGGTGGAGGGCCGGGGGCGGCCGGGAGGGTCCGGGGATGACCGGGGCTCTGCCTCCTCCGGAGGGAGCCGGGCAATGATGCAACGGGCCGGGGGTTTCTCTCCTCCTCTCCCGCCCCCCGCGCTCCCTCCCCCGGGCATTATCTGCCTAGGAAGAGAGAGTTGGGGCGTGCACTTGGCTGGATCGCTTCCCAGCCGTGCAAAGAGAGAGCGCGGGATCCAGACGCTTCCCTTCCCCCCCTCCCTTTCCCCCTTTTTTTTTTTTTCTTTTTTCTTTTTCTTTTTTTTTTTTTTTTTAACACTCTCCGTGCTGCGAGACGTGTTTAAACACACACGAGCAGGAATGCACGAATGCCCATTAGGGACTGCCACATGTGAATCACGGCACTGTGCAGTTCTCAGCACGCTGGAGCCAGGACATGTGATCCGGCAAAGGGTTTGCATCCGGATGCCAACACAAGCACCAGAGCCGCGCTCCCGGCCCCGAGCGCGCCCGGCTCCGCGCTCCGCAGCGCTCCACAAAGGGCTCCAGTGCCCCTTCCCCCCCAGCCCGGTGCGGCTGGGTTTGCGCAGCTTTCCCTCTGTGCCTCAGACAACCCCTGGATCCCACCCCTGTGCCGCCCCCAGATGTACTTCAGGGCAGGTAGAAGGGGAAAAAAAAAAAAAAAAGGTGGGGGGGAAAAATAGAAAAAGTGCGGCGGCAGTGATTTGGGTTTGGGCTGGTGGCGGGGGGGTCGTGAGAACTCCGGCAGGCTCCGCGTTTCCATCCGCGGCTCCTCGCTCTGCCTTGCAGCGGGTGGAAATTAGACCGAAAGTTGCTGTAAAGACTTGCAAATGGACCGCATGGCAGAGGGGGAGGCTGGGGATGGCTGAAACACGCTGCGGTTCCAGGGGGATTAGGCTGGCTCCCAAGGGCGAACTTTAATTAAAGGTACCACAGGGCACAGAGTACGGGAATTCTTAGCATCCTCAGTTCTGGTCTAAAAGCTGCCCCTGTTTAACTTTATCCCCAGGCTTTTTGAGCAACCACCTTCCCTCTGGCAGTACTACTACATCAATTTTTTTTTAAAGGACCAGAAGCTGTCATGTTAAGAATTAGATTTTTAGGTTGGTGGGGTTGGTTTGGTTTTGAGTTTTTTGGGGGGGTTTTTGTTTTGGTTTTTTTTTTTTGAAAGTGAGTATTAGACAGCATTTTTTTCAGTATTACATAACATCTGAAAGGGCAGAATAAACACATCTTTAACTGCTAGCTCCAGTACATCTATTTTATGTATTACACATAGAAATACAAATCTTTTCTATTGATTTCTGCATAGATGAGCGCACAGTTGCATTTTTATACAACTCCTGGTGTAAAGGACTTCACCTATCAGTGGGAGTTTTGCCATTAACTTGAGAGACATCCTGACAGGCAAAACCCAGCAGTCTGTAAAAAACCTTGTGCTAAATGACCAGAATCTTGCTCAAAGTACCAAAAATGAAAATTTTTGGCTGGCTGGGTCCTGGGCTTCTCATTTTGGCACTTAAATTTGCTGGGGGGGCTTCGCACAAGCCAGAGAGCAAAAATCACGCCTGTCCTTTGCTCCCGAGGAATTCAAGAGCATGGGACAGTTCTCAAGTGAAATAGCTTGACGTAAGCATAGTGGATTTGGCATTTACTTCTTGGATATCACTTTCATCGCGTAATACACCCAAGTTTTGGCCTAATTCCTGCGAAAAACGGGCACGATTAACCATTGTCACGCATTTTTCTCTCAAACTGACGTTGGTGGCAAAACAACTCTGTCTCTCTGCCCACCACCAGTTCCTGTGCAGAGTTCTCCAGATTAACTCTAACCAATACTTGTTTTAGCTGAAATCCAGCACTGCCTGGTAAATGCTGGCGATGTGGGATGTGGAGTGTTTGAATGCTTTGAGAACAATTCTTGCGAGATCCGAGGCTTACACGAGATCTGCATGACCTTCCTGCACAACGCTGGAAAATTCGATGCCCAGGTAACACGGGGAGATGTCCTACCTGTCTGCCTGCTTCTAACACACACTTGGCATGTACTGCAGCTCCTTAACACATCTTTGCGCCAAAAAATTCCCAGAGCTGGTCTACTTGCCGTGATTCACTGATTCACTAGGATTTTTTGGTTGAAAGGTCCAGAATCAGGACCTCAGGACAGTCATAAAGCAGCAAGCTGTCCTAGGAGACAGGCTGCCTGTAGCTGCAGCTCCCTGTATCCCTTCCACCTCCTGTACCCAGGATAACTCCAGCAGAACCCTTCATGGAGCCAAACATGGGTTTAAGAAACCTGGGCAGCTTAAGCCTCTCTACCATCTTTGTCCAAAGCCGACTGTGAGGTGCAACTTGGGCTCCCAATTCATTTAGAATTATCTCAGTATTTCCCAACGGGCAGTTACTAAAGTTGGCCCTCAAGACTTGCACACAACCAGCCCAGGCAACCTCCTAAAGCTGCTGTACTCAAGCAAGCCTTGGGTTCGAGCACTGACGTTAAAATACGTTACTTCCATGGCATGTGGCATTAAGTTTGTCTCCTTCATTTTCTCCCCAGACCATTTATGCATCATTGAGCCATCCTGTTATTATGTCTTGTAAACCTCCTCTCCCGTTTCAGAGCGGAGGGAAGGGAACATTCCGACAGGCCAGCGGCATTTGGCCCGACCAGGCAGCTTCCAGAATAAATTGACTAAAAGCACAAAGCACCAGCTACATGGCTCTGCCTAAAGTGTGGCACAAAGTGGAGCTGTCCTCAGAATCCAGCCTGTCCCATGAGGGCTGGTGGGACCACCCAGCAGGGAGCACTTTTTTGGAGTGCTGGAGCTTTAGGTTCAAATGCTCAAGGATGTAGGAAGGGCCTGGCTACTCATTAAAATGGGAATTGCTGCTTTTGTGGGTATCTGAAAACCTTCAACTTAATTTCCAAGCGGCTTCCAGAAAACGCTCGTTTATTTTTGCACAATATTTCTGTCAGTGGACAGAGCTGACCAAAGGAGTAGGGAAGGAAAGTTGGGAAGGCAGGGAATGGTGCCCGTGGAGGCTGAGAGCAGCCATTGATGCCAGATCCCCAGATACTGCTCATCAAACGCAGCCTGTCTCACATCCTGCCTGTCCCCAGTGCAGAGCAGGAGATTTAAACCCCTGGAGCTTTATTTAACATGAAGGTGACTTTAGCCTCTGCTATGACATGGCTTTTCACAGCTCCTCTCTGTATCATCCCCAGTTATTTCAAGCTGCATTAAATGACAAGACTAACACTGGTCATTTTCTGTTCTCTGCACTGAAACCTGAGAATTGATGTCAGTTTGGGTTTATATAAGAATTCTCTTTTTCACCCCTATTTGCCTGCTGTGCTGTGTTTGTTCCTAAAGGGAAGGGCAAGGGAGTGCCTTTGGTATGGGAAACAGGAGTGAAGCAGCTCTTTGATGAGCAAGGAGCATTTCTGGCTTGAAACAATTTGGGGACAACATCTGCTTGCAGGTCTGGGTAAATCTTATTTAGTGTCAGTGGAGCTGGGGCAGTGCACTCCTGGGATAAAGGGGAGCGAGGCTTTGGTCTTCATGGAGCACCTGCATGAAAGAACCTGAGGCTGATGAAGAGGTGGAAGCATTTCCATGGGCCTGTTCTCAGCAAAGGACAAGGAGTCTGAGCAGAGCTGTGGCTGCAGGGTCCACTAAAAGAGGAAAGGAAGGGATAGGTTTGATGCCCACCAAGCAACTGAGTGAAGGAGTCACACTGGTTAAAGAGATGCTGCTAAAGCAGCTTTCCTCCACCTTATTTTTTAGCTTCTTTGTGTGATTTTCTTAATCTCACTTAGAATTTCTTGCAACAGGCATGAAGAGACTGTAGGATTAATATGATGATGATGATGATTATGATTATTAGGGCTGATTTGAGTCCCTCTCTGACGAAGAAAATACTGATAGCTGGGGAATAGGTTAGGTGCATACAGATCATGCATGCATGTCCCTGAGTTTGCAAACTCATTTTAAAATTAAAAAAAACCCTGCAGTTACTGAATGGGTATCTGCTTGTGGTCCTGAGGAGCTCAGCCATGGCAGGATGCCCCCTCCTCTGTGTGAACCTGTTGTTCTGCCACCCTGGAAGCGAATTAATCCAGTGACTCCAGCACTGAATTACTTCAAGGTGCTTACTTCTGCTCTTTCCCTTGTTGGGCATTCAGCTGTTGGGGCAGAGGAAACCTCAGAGCAGCAGTGAGGAAGCCCTGGGTGTTTCAGATCCACTGGGATAGCAAAGCTGGGTAACTTGGCAGGGTCTTTAAGGGCAGAGAAACAGAGAAGAAGGGGAAAGCCATGAAGTGATATCCTTAGCTCTGTAATAACCCTTGACATTGTCCTGCAGAGAAGCAGCTGGCTGGGCATAAATCAGCTGCTGTGCTTAATGGACAGAAATACAGACCTACTCCATTTCTTTTCCTTCTCAGGGAAAATCCTTCATTAAAGACGCTCTGAAGTGTAAGGCTCATGCCTTGAGGCATAAATTCAGCTGCATCAGCCGTAAGTGCCCTGCCATTAAAGAGATGGTGTTCCAGTTACAGCGGGAGTGCTACCTGAAGCATGACCTCTGCTCTGCTGCCAAGGAGAACGTCCAGGTCATTGTGGAGATGATTCACTTCAAAGACCTGCTGCAGCATGAGTAAGTGCCTCCGTGCTGGTGCAGTCAGAGCGTGGGAGCTCCTTCCAGGAGTGCCAGTGGGCTGTGCATCTGCCCAAGAGCTGTTTCACCTCCTTCTGGCCTTAAGCACCTCTTGTTTTCCCATGTGCAGCACCAAGGTAAAGCTCTCTTTGCAGGGCCCCTTGAGGTTTGTGTACCTCAAGGGTGAGATGTGGCTGTGGAAGGAGGTGAAATGAGTTGGAGTTGGATGTGCCAGTCCCCTTGGTGCTCTGGCAAATACACCGTGGGTGCCTGCCATTTCCAGAGGCATCTCACAATGCTTTTTTTGTTTTCTGAGCTCAAAGGCATCATTTTGACCTCAGTATCCTGTTAGAGGTGACAACTAGAGAAGAGGGAAGAGGGTTTATGCAAAGTTGTCAGCAAGATGATAATTTCTTCTTTAAATACATACTTTGAAATGCCTTGTAGTTAATTGTCCCTGAAAGAGCTGCAGTCCCCCAGGTAATCTCCCATTCATCTTATTCTTTATTAATCTCAGATGCTTTTTAATAAAACATGGGGTTGTACAAAATGAAGGCACAAGTCAGATTTTTGAGGACTTCATTCCTCTGACTGGGAGCACAGCTGTCCTCCAAGGAATGGCAGGCACAAATCCTACTTGGAATTGATCAAAGCTGCTACATGACAGCAACAAACCAAGCACAAGCTCTTTGTACTGGCTCTTTGTGCACAAATGCAAAAATCAGAGCCTGTTTTTCTTGCAGGTGAACATCTCACTCCTGAAACAAGAAGGCTGAGCCACAGCCTGGCATCAGGCTTTACCTTAGAGCATCTTCCTACCACACCTCTGTGCCTTGATATTAGCACAGAAACTCGAATCCCAGCAGTCACGAGAGACAGATTTTTTTTGCAGAATCACTTCTTTGGGAATTTTGGCCTTGCGTTTTGCATTCCTCATGGCCCAAAGGAGCTCTAATTCCCTTAGTGCTGAAAACCACCCCCCACTAATATTTCAGCTGCAGTTGCAGAGAGATGCCTCAGTGCCAGTTTGCTCCCATAAATCCTGTGCTGTGGTTTGTTCCAGCTGCACATGGTGGCCTGAAAGCAAGGCCCTTTCCCTGGACATTCCTGAGGCTGGGATCAAAGGCATGGCTGGGGGCAGAGCTGCTGTGCCCAGGGCCACGGGCAGCATCCCACTGGCTGAGGGAGAAGTGCAGGGGGCTCCATCCTGCCCAGCAGCACCTCTCTGGGCACTGCCTGGGCTGTGTCAGCAGCTGTAAATTGGGTACTTGGCACCAATTAACCCCCCCATCATTTGGGGATGAAAAGAAGCGTGACAGCCAAAAGCCTGTCCGAGGAGGAGTGAGTGATCCTTATTTTATGAACAGGCTCAAGCAGGAATGCTCAGAGGCAGCTGCTTATTTCTGGGGAGCCGAGCTGGGGGGTTGTTGGTTGGAGAAGAGAGGGTCATTCAGCTGAACACCTATAATTTGCATGATCCATTTAGCGCTTCCTACGCTCCAGCATCTCCCGGAGTGGGAGCTCGGCTCTCCCATGCAGGACTCCCCAAATAGAACCAGCCAGCCTCCTCCCCTCCCCTAAATTTAGAGGCCATCTCTGAAGCTCTTGAACTAAGGAACTTGTTCGAGATCAATAGGCAAGTGTGGCAGAGCTGGAAATAAAATCACGTCTGCTGACTTGCAGCCTTGTGCTCAGTTCAGGTAGTCTGGTCAGGCCGGCTGAAATGCAGAAAGTAAAACAGGCGAGGAGAAATGGGCCAGTATTAATCCGCAGGGCTCTGGCAGGCTCTGAATACCTGAAATATTTGGCAGCTGAGCCACTTTTTAGTCATACCAGCGACCTTTTTTCTTACGAAGATTTCTGCAGAGGTTATGCCCAATTTCAAGAAGTCATTTCATGGCAGGGAGGGAGGTTTATGTCCTTTTGCTGGATCACTTTGTATGCAACGTGCTCAGCTCTCTCTTATCTCCTGCTTTACATTTAAAACAAAAACCCAAGAGCAGAGAAGCAAGTGGCAGCTCTCAGGCTTGTTCTCTGTTTGGCTCTGGCTGCTCTCTCCCGATGAGTGTTCGGAACGCGGTCGGGCAGCGAAGCCTCCTCCTGAGTCAGCTGTGGGGGTCAGGCTGATTTGCTATGGTGGAAGTGGTGACAGGCCTTGGCAGATTGGTCCCTGCTGCATTCCAAGTCACTTTTTTTTTTTTTTTTTTTTTTGAGCAGTAGGAACAATCCAACCATGGGAAATATTTTGAGATAGGGGGAATAGGTGGCTCTCCAAGATTAGCGATTCAAAATGAATTTAAGCGGTTGGTAAAGTCAGACACTGATCACAATCTGTTGGTTTTCCTCATCTCTTCTGTCTTAAGTTAATGAGAAGAGATTTAGACTTGTCCACAGGCACCAGAGCTGGTGGATGGGGTGCCCAGGAGGTGCAGCCCCACCACCCACCCCGTACAGCCACGACTGCTGGCCCTGGGCAGCTTTCCCCTTGTGCTGTGGCTGGTTCCTGCCATGGAAGATTTTTAAGCACGTCCTCCTGGGCCTGCAAGCAGCTGAGCAGTTGTGTCAATAGACAACATCAATATTGACCCACAAAACTTGTGACCACAAGTATTTTAAAATTGCTGCACTCGGTGACCTGTGGCTGAGAAGCCCAAGTGCCTGTGCTCGAGCTGCTGGTGCCTTGGGGACGCTCGGGGTGGGTGAGGAGCACAAAGGGGATTCAGCCAGGACGTGTTTTGAGGCCTTGTTCGGCTGGGAAAAGGTGGATACTGAAAGCTCCGTAAGGAAATGAAGAAATAAAGCTTGGTGTGGGAAGAAAAAAGTGCCACCAAAGTGGATTCCATTTGTCTGAGCTCTGTTCAGGCAGATCCTGGGTCCAGATAGGATCTTTCCTGTGATGGAGATCAACACCCAGTGCTCCAGAGATGATGAGGAAAGCCAGAGACTCTCTAGCTGAGTGAGAAAATGCCTCCCTCTTGCAGACTGGGCACTGGGGAATGCTCTGTACCTGCCATTCCCCCCCAGAGCCTGCTTGGTGAAGCTGATGGCTCTGGGCAGGAGCGAGTGTCCCCTGCCTGGTGTCCTGAGTAACAGAGATGGGCGGGCAGGGAAGGAGATGGAGGCAGAAAGTGTGAGACAGTTCTTCCACTTGCCAAGCAGGACCTCATCTGTTCTCTGGTGAACATTCCAGTTCTCCCAGAGTATCTCCAGGGGGGAGAGCAAGCAAGATCAATCCAGAGAGGCTTTGACAGGATGCCACCGTGCATTTCCTGCAGCGAAATGCCTGATTAGAATATGGGATTTTCCATAATTAACGTGGGCAGAATTGCTGCTGAGTCAGGGGGTGCCAGGGACTCACACCACTGGATTTGCTGTGCCCAGGGAGGGCGAGGCAGATTCTTCACCGATTCCCTGGGGTGGATTTTGACTTTTCTCTCGCTGCTCCCTTTCCCTCCAGGCCTTACGTTGACCTAGTGAACATCCTGCTCACCTGCGGCGAGGAGGTGAAAAAGGCAATAACGAGGAGCGTCCAGGCCCAGTGTGAACAGAACTGGGGAAGCCTCTGCTCCATCCTGAGCTTCTGCACCTCGGCCGTGCACGGGGACGCCGTCCTGGGAGCCGAGAGGAAGGTGGGGGAAGGCGGCAGGGCCGGTGCTGGCCGCGGGGACATGGTGGCCCACGCTGACCCCGAGCACAGGGAGAGCCCACGAGCAGCCAAGGGAGAGAGGGGTACCAAGGGCCACTCCAACGCCCGGGTCAAAGCTGGGGGCCACGCTCCCAAGGGCGCCCACGGGATCCTGGACCGGGCAGACGAACTGTCCGACTTCTCCGACATCCGGAGGTGAAAAGAGGCACCAGCTCCCCCTTCCCCCTCCCCGAAACCTCCTCCCCTGAGTTCCATCCTCCTGTCTATGGACATTCCAAAGCATTTCCCATTCAGAGGTCAAGCACAGGGCATTGCAAGATATCTATGGACCTCGGCATCAGTGTGTACATAGTAGCAAAGGGAGAGCAGTGGCAATGGGTTATCGATCCAGCAAACTCGGCGCTCGGGTGGCAAAATGTCTCCAGCTAAATTCTTTCCCCCTTTTTTGGTTTTTTTTTTTATGAAACGGACATCATCTGAAATTTAGGATCTTGTTGGGTTGGGTTTGGTTTTGGGGTTTTTGTTGTTGTTGTTTTTTAGGGTTTTTTTTTTCATTTGGGGTTTTTTTTCTCCCTTTGGTCTCCTTGGCAGGGGAGAAGGTTCCAAGCGGGCTCTGCCAGGCTGCATGTGGCTGCTTGTGGCTTAGCACCTCCAAAGGTTCAGGGCACAGCCTTACAGCAGATGGCTGAATTCCAGGGGGATTTGGTTTCTGCCTGTGGCTGGGAACGCCGGAGCTCAGGGCTCTCTGTGTGAAGCTCTCTAATGAAGGAGCTGCCCCGTCTCTGGCACAGGAACCGTGTGGTCTGGAGCTCCACCACTTTCTCTGAAAGCTTCACCGCTTTCCCTGAGCCGCTGTTCCCACCTGGGCGACGCTGCCTGGTTTTAAGTGCCCCCTGTTAGTTTTTAACAACTGCATAACTTGACACTTGCTGATCACAGAACCATACCCAGTCGCTTCAAAGGCAAGTAATCAGCTTCCAGACAAGGCAACGTGACTGTTAAGACTTGCACAGGGTGGAGGACCCCCAAAAGCATTCTCATGGACCTCTGAAAACCCTGTGCATATTCCCTGCTTCCATCTGCCCCCTCAGTGATACAGGTCTTCCACCCTTACAGCCCAAGCCTACAGGGGCAGGTGTGGGCTCAAGACAGCAAAGGACCCTATAAATCCCCAGATATTTAGTTCTTATCAGGGCTGCATTGAGGGCCCATCAGAAGCCTGCCTCTCCTTAGCAGTGTGGTGTGGTTTGCTGGGATGTGGAGCCCCACTCTAACCCGCCTATAGCTTGGTTTATCCAAATGCCAAAGACAAGGAGAGGGGATTGACTTGGGTTTTGTAATTCTGGTGCAGGTAACGACAACCAGTCTCCACAGAACGAGTTAGAAAAGGTGAAGAGTGTCAAGAGCTTATTGTCTTTAAGCAGTTTCAAGTGTGAATGAGGTGTTTGGCCATATCTCTCCTACCCCCTATGCAATTGTTATTCTCAGGTTGCAGCTCTGCAATCCTATCTTCCCAGATATTGTACTGGAAGTGGAGGCTGCAGCACCCACAGGGACTGGAGGGTGAGCTCTCAGCTTCCTCTAGAGGAAAAATGGGAGGTTTTCTTAGAAAGTGGGAATCACACTGGGGATTGGAGCCTTCTCGTTGGGAAAGTTTGGGAGGAAAGCTGTGGGGGCAGGAAGGCAGCTCAGCAGAGACAGAACGTACCCATGAACTACCGTACGTCTTGCTGCATGGTGGGAAGGAGCTGCATAAACAGGAGAGGAGGGTGTTGGAATTTGGCTACAATTTCCAACTCAGATTTCAGTTCCTGCTAAGTGAGCACGGCTCCTAATAGCTACATTCAGGGTTTAATGCAGGGATCCACCCGCAGAACTTGGAGGCACCGCTTTAAATAGCGACCACGTAGGAGGCAAGAGGGGACAGCTGAGTTGAAAAGGTGTCTCTGTGATCACCAGGTCTTTGCTCAGAGGCCTGGCCTCGATCCTGCCCGATTTTAGCAAAGTTCTGTGATGAAATTTTCGTTTGGTTTCAGTGGGCAGAGCTGGGATCAGGCCAGGTGCTGTAGCAGCAGAGACCACGGTGATGGTGCAGTGAGCGTGGCATCTGCCCCGTGGGGCTGGTGACAGCTCAGCCCCCCTGGGGCACCCAGGCTGCCCCACAGAGCACCCTGCTTTGGGCCTGACTCTCTTGGCCACCTCCTCTGCTCCAAAATCCTGCTGGTGGTGCCCTAAGAAGGTTTCTGGCACGTGCCTCCGTGGGTTTCCTGCAAGTGTCCTCTCCCCCTTGGCGGCACAGAATGACCACGAAGAACAAGCTCAAACCAAAAAGACAATCCAAGCATTTTAGCACAAAAAATAAAAAATTTAAAAAAAAATTAAAAAAAAAAAGCTAACACAAACCAGAAACAACAACTTGCTACCAATGTTCTTGCATTGAACTAAAATAAGATCCCTCTGTCATTAGAGGTCTTGATTTATCAATGGGAACCAAACAGAGATCTACATCTTTGAATGTCTCAGTCAACATATCACCTCAGCATGCATACAGTTTTATTTATATTCATTGGTTCTGTGGGGAAAATTGTGTATTCCCCTTGTTTAGTCAGTGAAAATTGGGGAGGGGAGGGTGGGGACAAGCTGTGGGTGGGAGGGATTTTTGTATAAGGCATCATTTTTTTTTTTCCTCTGTGTGTGAAGATTTTATGTGTTCATCTACTGATTCCACATATGCTATTATTGTAAATATTTAACATTTCTATTTATTATAGTGTCCCCATTTAAAAAAAAGAACACTGCTGGCTATGATAATTTAAACGTATGTCATGACCTGTGTTGTATATATTCATGCCACTAGTATGGTTTTTTTATGTTTAAAGCTGCGTAAATATAGTTTTATACAGTTCCATAATGTTATTGACAGCATAAATCATTTATTTATTGTTAAACCTTTCTTTCATATCTAACAGATAGGGTGTGTTTTACCTGAGATTATTTTATTGTGACATCTACATAGCCTTAATTCTTTATAAAAAAAAAAAAGGAGAAAAAAAAAAGTCCATTTAGATACTGTATGATGCTTTAATTAACATTCCTTATGAACTTGCTGTTCATGAAGGAGGTTTAGCTTAAAAGCCAAGGTATGAATGTTTCCTTTATGCTTTGCATCTGGAATGAGCCTTGTTCTGGAATGAAAATACTGCGAGAGAAGCAAAACGCCTACAGGAAAAAAGATAGCAGTAAACCCTGGAAAATGCTGTCCTAACTTACAGTGCTGAACTAAAAGGAGAAAAATAAAATGAAATAAATAAATAAAAGACAAACTGTCCTTAATTCCAAATCTCTGGGAGAAAAAAGCATACTAGTTTTATCTCGTGTAGAGTTTGCAGCCAAATAAGCTTGTAAATAAAGAAAATGCATATGGCTTTAGACAAAGCTCTGTACCTTTCACACACTATTATTTTCCTTAAACACTAATAAATGTTTTGAATAAGTCTGTGGCTGGGTTTTGTGGAGCTGGAATTTCAGCTGCTGTGAGATAAGGGGTAGGAAAAGCCCTCTGAAGCTGAGCCAGCAGCTGCAGCCAAGGAGGGCTGAGGTGACTTGGCTGCTCGTCCCCCCCAGCCAGGCGGTGGCAGAGGGACATGGGGACAGAGCCAACCCCCCCTGAGCAGGGCACAAGCTTCGTGTGCCATTCCCCAGGAGAGGGAGACCTCCCTGCTGATCTGGGACTCGGAAGCTTGGTTTGAGGCTGGAAGGGAGATGCAGAATCAGCTTCGGGGTGAGAAGCAGGGAGCAGGAGCTCCTGCAGTTCTCCAGCCCAGAGAAAGCTCCTTCAGGAGGTTTGGATCAGCGGGTGGAGGTTGGGGCAGGAGCAGGGCTGCAGCTCCCGGGGGTTTCTCCTCCCTGCCCTGGTGATGCCAGGTTCCCAAAGCCTCGGGAGCTCACACCGAGCTCAGCCAGGCTGGCTTCAGGCACAGCCCAGCATCCCTGAGTGCATCCCAGAGGAGCCAGGGAGGGGATCTGTGGCTGACCACAGCACCTGCCTGTGGCCAAGGTGTTGGCAGCCCCCGAAGCCCCAAGTGCTGGATTCCAGCCAGACCCATTAGCAAATACAGCAGCAAGCCTTTCTGCAAGCTGCAAGAGCTGATAAGATTGGTCCTGCACGTACGAGAGACTCAGCTCATGTCACACAGCCAGTTACCCCTTCAAGATTTTACCCTAAAACCAGAGGACATCTATTTTCACTCCGCACTGGCAGCTATTAATAACCTATCAGTAAGCACCAGCCAGTGGCTCTGTACAGGGATATCGCAGGAGCTGGAATTCTTAAATCAGATATTGAAGTCTTAGATGCTTACTGGAGTTTCAGCAAAGGAGAAAAGCAAAATCCTAAGGTTTACAAAAAGCAAGCTGCAGAAACAGCCCTTTGTGTTGTCTCCAAAGTCATTTTCATACCGTGTCGGGGTGTAGGCAGCAAAGGGATGGGGAAATTATGAGAAAGCACCTCAGAACATAAAACACGGATTTTTTTATTTATTTTAAGGCTGCTTGCATGAAAAAGCACATTTTAACACTCCTTCTGTGGGGTTTAAAAATAACTAATCCAGTTGAAGCCTTTGGATGAGATGGGCTTCACAAGCCTAAATGTGATTTGCAGCAATGTAGGACCTGTAGCATTTCTTTGCCTGTAGGTGCAGCAGCTCTTTATAATCCTGTCATGGACTGTCAAACACCAACGGGAGAGTGCACCCTGCCAGCAGAGCTGTCACAGAGTTTGGTGGGATGTGAGCTCAGACCAACCTGCAGCCAAGGAATAGCTTGTGCTGGACCCTTCACTGCCATTCAGCATCCCAGTGCTTTTTTTTTATTATTTTGCAGGAGCTGCTCCTCACCATGGCTGCGATGCAGCTGAGGTAGCTGCATTCTGCCTCTAACCATCCTCCCCACAATTTCGACCAAAAAAAGTTATTTTTTGTCTCCTAACGTGAAAAATGGTGAGGCTGCATCCTGCTCCCAAAAGTGGCGAACCATAGTGATGGAGAAACGACCCCCAGCTCCCCTTAGGGCATCACGTCTCACAAAATAGCACAGTCAGTAACAGTGCTGACATTAAAAAGTGCAGAAGCACAGGGAGAAAAAGAAACACTAAAACAGACTGCAGAGCAAGGATTCTGCATTGCACAACCCACTAAAATATGTTTAATACCAGCTACAAGTCTGCTTCGAGGCTGGAGTGATCTTAGTTCCATTTGTTCCGAGCCCCTTTACAAGTGAGGTGAGGAAAACCAAATCCAGAAAATTCAAACTGCAAATGCACATCCACAGCCAGCTGAGCAAACCCCCCTGAGCATTCATACTTGTGATCCATTTGGACTTATCCTCTTTACGGGCTCCCCTGCCTTGCCTCCCAAAAGAACAAAATTAATTCCAGATATTGGCTTGCTCAGGCATACCAAAACATTTACAAACGTATATGGCAATTTGCATATGTCAGCCCACACGGTGAGCTGAGTCAGAGCTGCTGCCAGCGCTCCTGCCTGCTCTTCCCAGGCTCCCAGGTACTGCCCTTCCCTCTCCTCCTTCGCCTGGAGATGCCAGCAGGGCCCAGGCAGCTCCAGAGCAGCTCCGTGCTGCGTCACGCCTGAGGAATCCATCCCAGCCATCTTCCCAGGTGAGGGAATGGTTAAAGGCTTGCTGGGAAGCCTCTCAGCAGAGCATTTTTAAAGCTATTTCCTGACATCTCACCAGAAACACAAATCCCACTCAGTTTTCACTGCTAGTTCTGTTCGTGTTTCCATGCTCCCCTCGGAGACTCTCGCAGGAAAGGCTTCTCTCACACCTGCTCCAGGCACAAATTTTCCTGCCTGTTCCCCCAGGGACGAGTTCAGCACACCTCCAGCCTTGAGCAAAGCCTGAGCCACGGTGGGCAGCTGCCCTGTGAGCAGCCAGAAGGGGATTTTGGAGAGGGGATGCCCGGGGGTGCAGCTGGACCCCCCCAGAGGCAGGAGTTCCACTGGTGCCTCCCAAAGCCTTTCCCAGGTCCTTCCTGCAGCACCAGCACCAACAGGTCCTGGCATGGGGCTGGGGCTAAGCAGAACCTCATAATTAATGAAACCCTCACCTTTTTTGTTGCTGTAAGTTTTCTATAGGGGAAGAACCTCCCAGCCAGGGGGAGCATTGCGTTTTGAAATGAAAACCCGGTGTCTTTCCTGACTGGGAATGTGAAATGGGGACTCGAGGGTTAGAGACATGTCAAATTCTGGGAGGCTGCAGGGGCTGAGAATTCCTATCTCCAAGAATACTGCCTGTTACAGCCCTAACCTTTTCTGCAAATACCATCCTTCCCTATAAAAACGTGGCTTGGAGTTGATTTAGAAATTCTTTACAAGCAAGAAGCCTTTCTTTGGAGAGCCTGCTGGGAGGTTCTCCGTGTAGATGGAGCTTTTTCAAGGAATTCTGCTGGAAGGAAGCGCCCCAGGGGCAGTGCTGGATATGCTGCCGTGCATCTCAGTGGCTCTGGTGACACCACAGCCACCAGCCCTGACGAGGTTCTGCAAGGGGAACCTCAGCAGGGCTGAAACCAGGGCTGGCTTGGCTGCCACAGTGCAGGAGCAGAGTGTCCCCGTGGCACAGGCAGCACCAGCTTCCCCAGTGCTGTTGGAAACAGCAGCTCATGGAAAAGCTAAAACCAGGCTGCATTTTAACCCAGCACAGGATCAGCCCTCTGCTAGCTGAGCCATCATGGCACGAAATCCCTGCTAGAAACCCCACCTCCATTTCTCAGATTTTCTGCAGTTTGTAGCTGCTTTTCTATATCCCACAGTCACACCGGGCTACATTTGTCACCCATGAATAATCCCACTTACATTGCAGAGTCTCTTCCTACCCTGGAGAAAAATGCAGTGGGAGGTGTGGGGAAGCTCAGTGAAAGCTGACAGCCAGGAGAGACTGGGAAAGGCCTACAGAGCTCCTTATTTAGATGTCCTATTTTAAGATAAAATGAAGAGGAACTATGCACATTCAGCATTTTGCTAAACTGACATGAAACCAAGTCACTACAAAATCAGCTTGCAGAGGGATGCAGTGCACATGCTTGAAGCCTTCTGTAAAATATTATTATTATTTATGATTGCAGCAGCTCCTGGCTGTCAGCAAGCCCCAACCTTGGGGCCGCTGATCCGTGTATCACAGGAGAGAACCCTGGCCAAAAAAAGATTCCATGGGTAGAAGGAAACATTGCCCTTTGCCTCCCCATGCAGAAAATGAAACAGTGCCTGCCTGGGCACTCAGCATTAACTGCCTGCACAAGATGCTTTGCAACAGCAATGACAGGAATTACGTGGTTTTCTCCCACCTACACTTGCTGACCCAAAAGCTGCCACTAACTGGTGATGAGTCTGCAGAAGCTCATTAAAAGCATTTCAGCCTGTACAGGAAGAGGGATTCAAAGCAGCCAGGATGGCTTGGAGGGGGCAGAGGATGCCCAGGGAGGCTGGAAATGCTCCCGAGAGTCCCAGCAGCCCATGGCAGCAGAGCTGACTCTGCAGATTCCTGGGAAAGGAGATGTGGCTCTGTGTGGGACATGGGCTGGGGAAAGCTGGCCACAGCCAACAGCCCAGGGCTGGGCAAGGAGTCTGGGGTAATAATTAAAGGCCCAATCTTGGGTTCATCAAAACCTCTAAAACAACCCACTGATAATAATAAGCAGGACATTAGGATTAGGCTTTTTCCTGATCACTGAAGCTTCCCTGACTCCACAGGCTTATCAGGGACAGTCTTGTCAAAGCCAGAAAAGAGATGAGGCTGAAAATAATCTGTCCTCAAACTTCCCACATTCAGAAATGCCTGATCTGAGGCACAGGGTTTTCATGCAGCACTCCCTAAGCACAGACCATTTGCAAACCATGGAAAAGCAGGAAATCCATCGTGCCTTTCCACATAATCCAGAATTGTACAACTCTTTAAGTATGACAAAGATAAGTCTTGAATACTGCTTTTAAAAATCTGCAATAGAGTTTACTAAGGTTTATGACATTATATACCCTATTGCTTGAATTCTGGCCATCCTACACTTTCCTCCTGCTGGTCAAATATCACAGCTTCTGCAAAGCCCAGAGAAAGGTCAGGCCCTCTCTTTAAAGGAGAAAAGACAGCTGTACCTCCCCAAGGAAAACAGTAGCAGGATGAGACCTTTCTGGGGGGAAAGATATAGTAATTATTCTTAGCAATACCATAGAAATCAAAACCCTGAAAGGGTGGAGTGAGAAAGGAGCAGAGACAGTAGTGAGAACATGGGCTGATGCCAGTTCAGCACATAAACTCATTTAGGATCTTGCTTGGAACAAGCTGTTCTTAGGGCATTGCCAGACTGACCAGACAAGAGCAGATTTCAGCCCAATTGACCAACAAGTTGGTCAAACCCTCTCTCGTGCCACTGCCAGCCAACCCTGTAAACACTGAAGGTCAGATAAACATCCAAATGTTGCAATTTATTGGATTCACATTCCTCTGGCGATTCACCTATGTTTTCTTCTGTCGGGACAAAGGGTTGTGGGCAGCTCACAGGAGGATCATGTTCTCTACCAGCACGAGGCACAGGCAGGACAGAGAGGGCAGAGGATGAAATGGCTTTGCCCAGACTTTATGGGAAAAACAAAATCCCCAGTGCAACACCCATCCTTATCTTCAAATGAAAAAATTAAAAGTATTCTCCTATCTCAGCAATCCTCTGCAGGATGAGAAAATGAGTGAACTTAAAACCCTTTCAGGGGTGACAAAAGCAGGTGCTGCCACTGAGGGCTGGCTTTGGAGGGCAAGGAGGGCTCTGGCAGGGCGGTGGCTCTGGGGCAGGCACGGCGTGTGCCCGGCAGCACGGCGGTGACGCACGGCTCGCTGCAGGGACACACATGAAAGGCAGGGTCAGCTCAGTCCAGGAGATGCCCCAGCCCCACAGGAGGCCCTGGCTGCCACTGCAGTGCCACAGGTGCAGCTGCAGCCGTAGTAAGGCTTGCACAACTCCTGCTCTAATGCGCTCCAGGACAAACAGCCCCACGCTCACAGGTCACTCCTCCGGCAGAAAAAACAGCGGGGCCAGACCCAGGGACCTTCCTGTGGCACTGGCAAGGCCACAGGGGTGTCACAGGAGGGCTGGTGCCTCCAGTCTGTCATTGGGACAAACCAAAACTTATCCTGACTGCAGTCTTACGACCCACGAAACAGCAGCACAAAAGCACAAAGTTGGCTCTGGTTTCTCTTTATCACACTGGTGAAATTGCCACCAGAACACAGGAAGGACAGCCGCACTGTCTGCAGGCTTTAGAAACAGATGCTAAAGCCCATCCAGGGTGGGAATAAAAAACCTGTGGGAGTATTTGCCAACATCTCCATATCCCTAGTGAGGAGCTGCAGAATGAGGCAGGAGCAGGGCGGGATGGGATCAGGAACAATCCCGGCTGCCTCTGCCTCCTGCCCTGCAGCAGTTCACGAAGACAGGGCAAGGAATCAGCAGAGAGAGGCCCTGGAGCACTGCTGGGTTATTTTATTTCTGGCTTTGAACTCCAGGACCTGCCAGGGTTCCTGGATGGGGTGTCACTCACACCAGGTGGATTTTCCCGGGGTCTCTGCTCCAGCAGCAGCGCTGGGAAGCTCTGGTGCCTGCTTTCCATCTGACAGCAGCACAGCTGAACCAGAGGGATGCAGAACTAATCCTGGGGAGAGGGGAGCCAGAAAGGGATTCCAGCAGCACAAAAACCAGAGGGAAATGCTGGAGTCTGTGATCAGTATCTGTGACCCTTCATTTTCCAAGAAGTAACAATGATAAGGCAGCTCTGCCCAGGTGAAAGATATCAGCAGGGCTAATTGTGGCTGGGCAGGCTGATTCTCATGGCAGTGCTGTTATCTCCCTGGATTCCAGCTCCCAGCAGCTGCTGTCACTGCTCAGAATATCCAGCAGCACACAGAGAGAGGAAGAGAAGGGGGTAGAAAGGAGAGAGGAAAAGATGAGGAGCAAGGGAGAGGCAAGGAACAAGCGGAAAGGAAAGTGTAAGAACAGGCAAGACAGAAAGGGGAGGAACAGAGAAGATGTGCAAAGATGAGAAGGCAAATGGGGACTCTGAGCTGCTCCACAATTCCCTCTCACAGGGGTTTCAAGGGAGTGGAGCTGACAAATTGCTCGCTGTGGGTGTATTTCAAGAGGCAAACTCAGCTCGACCCTTCCCTGAGGACACCCATCCTCTGCAAGGAGGGACTGTGTGGAAGGCACAAGGAGTGAAGAAATTACTCCGGAGACGTTACTAATGAGCTGCTAATGAGGCTCAGCCTGTGCACACAGAGGGGAGGCTGCTCTGCTCCCCAAAATCCCCCCAGGAGCCCAGGGATGTGCCTGTCCAGCAGGAGGGGAAAGCCAGCACGCCCAACTTTGTGTCCAGTGCCACCACATCCTGCTATTCCTGCACCCACCCGCCCGTTCTCAGGTTCCTTTGTCCTCCCCAGCTCCCAGATTTCGGGCAGCCCCGGGTCCAGGCAGGAAGGAGCTGCGGGCACTGCCCTGCACAGTGCCCAGCACAGCCCAGGAGGGAACGTGCTGTGCCCGTGCTCGGCCAGCTGGACCTGTCAGACCTGCTGCAGGTGGCCCTGATGATTATTACCCATTATTACCCTCCTCAAACCAGGTAAATACATGGTACAAGAGTCCCTGGGCCGAGGAGGCGACGCTGGGAAGAGCCACAGCAAAGGATGAAAGGAGCAAAGGTGAGAAGTGACTGGCCCAAAACCACGTAGCACAACAGAGCACAGAAAGGGTTTGTTGCCAAAACACAGGTGCCAGGAGCCAGCTGATATGTGTTCTGTTTTCCAAGACATCCACCTGGGGCTCCAGGTGTGGCCCAAGACCTCCTGGGTGCTGGTGGCTTCCTGCAGGCCAAGCAGGACTCCTGAATTTACAAAATTAACCCAGAGCAGTGCTGGGTGTCCTGGCTCTGCTCGTGCAGAGCTCTGGGCACTGGGAGAGCATCTCCAGCAGAATCCTTTAGGCTCAGGTGGAAAAAGTCCAAACCCCTCACAACATCTCTTAGAGCTCCAGGGATAAATGTCAGGAGGGGGAGAACAGAAAATAAGAAATCCTCCCCTGTCAAGATCAATGCCAACAAAACCAGTGCCAGGCTGAAAATACCTGCTGGGTCATCCACGGGCAGCCAGTGGGGGCTCCTGGTGGGGATGCACACAGAATTGTTAAATTTGGGGTCTTTTCAGTTTGCCTACTTGAATTTAAAATGACATCAGAAATAGAATCAAAATTATACCATCATGTCTCAAAATCCTTTGCACTACAGAGAAAAATTGCACAAATTATACATGATGAGAACGTTTTGAAGGAAAGTCAAACTGCTGGAGTGGTGGAAGCCACACACCATGACCTGAACAAAAAAACTCAACAAGTTTTGAGGAAAATAACTTTTACTGCAAATACAGAAAAAATGATCAGAATTGTTCATTCTGATTTATTCAATCGGTTTGAGTGGGGTACTTTATCATTCAGATGTTAATTAATGAACTGAAAAACAGAAAAGTTTATTTCCCATTTCTAGCCATCTAAAAGTCCAAAATATATTCTATTACTAAAACTGTGAAGACCTTGACCAGCAGAAATACTTCATTTCCCTCCCTACTTAAAAATTCCCTCAACAAATCAGCTTTATACACAGAACAGGCCTTTATACTCTTTATTTTTCATCTGTAGTTGACACATTAGACAGTTTCATTTAGATAATAATTCCTTCTCATTTCTTTTTTGATTTCCCATTTCAATCCTGATAAATTTCATAAATCACGAAAGAAAACCAAGTCTTGCAGAAAAAAAAATAAAGGAAAACAAAACAAAATATTCCATAATTTTCTTATGGAATAAATTGTCCTTCTAAAAATCTGAATAAATGCCTGATAGGTGGAAGAAAGTGAATGTATACAGGTATGGCAAATCCAGAACAAACATTGTGCAAGTGTTCAGGGCTCTGAGTGACTCTCTCTGGTCAACCACAGCAGCCCAGTGTAGGATCCCTGCAGGATTTTGCTGAGGGTCACCACTCCTGGAGCAAAACCTGCCCCATGGGACTCACACCTCCATCTCAGGAGGAATTTGGTGCATCAGCTGAAACCATTGGCAAAGGTCAGCTTGTCCCTCACAAAAAAAAACGCAAAAAATATCCCCCCCAAAAAACCCAAGGGAAAAAAAACCCACAATAATAAACAAACAAACACAAAGAAACAAACAAAAAATAAACCAAGAACCAAGTTTCCAGACAGGAGAGCTGCAAGTGCAGCTTGTCCTGTCCCCAAGGTGGGGAAACTGGGGCCGTAATATCCCAAATTGCTGCCGTGAGATTCCCCAGACACATCAGGCAGGAAATCTGACTGCAAAGCGTGAGCCAGGATCCCTGCAAGGAAATTACTGCATCCCACATCAGTCTGGGACAGGACTGGCATTCAGAACTCAGAGATCTGGATTTAACTCACGGTATCATCAGTGCATCCCTTGGCTCTGGAGCAGCCCCACGCCCAAACCTTCCCTCCTGTGCAGGGTGAGGAAAAGGCACCCTGGCAAAGGTGGGGGAGGCATTTCCCCCCACACCTGTCTGGGGGTGGGAGCATGCCCAGGGATCCCAGTTTTCCCAGGGAAGGAAGGGCAGGAGCATCCCCCAGGGGTGCCCCAGGGGTCCCCCAGTGCTGCCGGCAGCTGCTGCAGCCCCGGAGCCAGGGGCACAGCTCTGGGAGAGGAGGAAGAGGAGGAAGAGGAGGAGGCCCTGGCCCCCAGCAGCAGTGCCCACCCACACTCCTCTCCCAGAGCCACAATTCCCTATTCTGCAGCACCATCTTCAGCAAGAGGGAGGAAAACCCCTTCTGCAGGCAGCGCCCGAAGGACCGCGGATCCAGCCGGGAGCGCTGGGGCAGGGCTGGGATTTCTGCCAGCCCAGAAAAACCCAGCACAACCACACCTGGGAAAGGTTGGATTCGGTGTTTTATTGTGACCCTGCACTCGCAGCCCCTTTTCTGCCTACAGAAATGCAGCACTGGGCTGCTGTGCACCCAGCTAAATTCAAATTATCTGCCAAATTCTCTTCCTGGGTTTGCTGCCAGCAGCCTGCCCTGCACGGCCACATCCACGACAGGAAGGAAATGTGAAATAAATGTGATTTGCCCAGAGCCTAAAAAGTCAAATATGGCCCCACGGCCTCTAACAGCCCCAGAATTCTCTCCCATGTGGATTTAGAGCATCAGGAAAGACCAAAAAAACCCTTTCAGTCTCTTCTGCCTTCCAACTGCTGATGGGGACAGGACACAGAGCAGCTGGGGGGTTTTAATTTGTTTAAATTGACACTCCTAGTCAGGTCTCCTCACTTCTGGAGAGGACTTCACTTTTCTCCTGTCAGTATCCAGTTTCTCATGAAACTCTGAGGGTAACAGCAGAGGAGGTGCAAGGACTTAAAATAAAAATAATATTAATTTAGAACCTCCAAAAAATGGATGTTGGGCTCTGAAACAGTGGAAAGTTGATATTAATATGAGTAAACTCTGAGATATTATTTCAAGAGCTATTTTAGTAAAAGAAAAGTGCCATTTTCAGGGAAGACACTCGGACCACTTGTGTCATTAGTTCTGAAGTTTGTTGCATGTTTTTTTAGGAGAAACATAATCCAAATGGACCAAAATTACCTGTCACTAATACATGAGATATTTGAAATTCTCCTTTATAGAAGAGCAGAACAATGGGCTGCTGGGAGGGAGAGCACAGCTCATCCTTTTGCACACTCAGGGAGAATCTGACCCTCGGTGGCAGGCAGGGTGGGTGGGCATAAAAACTTATTTCCACTGAAGGAAAACCAGAGGAGGGTGGAAGCAGCCCCGTGTCGGGTGTTGGCTCTCAGAGGTGAAGCTTTGACTCCTTTTGGCAGCACCAACCTTTCCCCCCAGCCCCGGCTCCATCTGTGTGCAGCCCAGGAGAGGAGCACAAATTCCCTGAATTCAGAGCTGGGCAGGCCACAGGTTCCGGTGGGGATTACCAAAATTACGGACGTTGTGTCAAATCATCGGGGTGGCAGCTTGTTCCTGAGCCTTTTTTATTCATCAATTCTCTTGTCCTGGGAAGGGCAGAGCTGCAGCAGGGAGTGCAGCTCCCCAGCCCTCATCCCTCCTTCCCTCCCTGCAGTTCCTTTCTGCTTTCACTTGAAGGCAACCTTGCACTGCTCATGGGCACAGAAAGGGGCTGGGGAAGCTCTGCAGGGCGGAGGAAATGCGTTTATAAAGAATTCCCAAAGCCTGGCAGGAGGCTCACATGGTTCACATCTGCCTGCAAACCCTGAGGTGAGAAATGCTGGCTTAGAAATGCCACGGAATGGACAGACATCGTTGAGAACCTGAAACAAGCTTCAAAGGATGGCCTTGCAAAAAAGATTGGATGCTTTAGAGAAACAGAACTGTGGAAGATGCATTGTAGTAAGGCTCACGAGGGGTAATTTTAAATTATCAGCTTTAAAATGATTCAGCTTTTTATTTACAGCACAGTGTGTCTAAAGCTAATAAGCCAAGAAAAGCTTATAATTTAATTTTAAAATAGTTATCTTCTGATTGTGATAGTGTAAATTATATCTGTGTTATCTCACCCTTTACATGAGACTAAAAATAAAATAAAAGTTTTTTAAAACACCTCTCAGCTGCCCCATCTCTAAGTCAGAAAAAACCATAATCCAACAGCAGGGATCCCAAAATCCCGGGGGGGCTCAGGCTGGAGGGGCCCCCAGAGGGTCCCTGGTGCCACCCCCCTGCTCCAGCAGGGCCATTCAGGGCACAGCAGCGTGTCCAGCCTGCTCTGCAGTGAGCCCCACAGCCCCTCTGGGCTCTGCCCAGGGCTGGCACTGCCCTGGAAAAGGAGTTTTCCTCCTGTCCAGGTGGAACTTGCTGGGATCAGCTCCTGCCCATTCCTCTTGTGCCGCTGCTGGCCCCAGAGCTGAGCCCTCCCTCCCTCCCTCCCAGGTGTGGCAGGGCTCAGACACAGGGAAAAACAGCTTAATTAATTACAGAAATCCCATTAATCAATATCTGTGCTGGTTTTCCATGCAGCTCCTCTGGAGGTGCTTTAACCCCTCTCTGCCCACAGGGAAGAGGATCAGCAGCTGCAGGAGAACAAACGACCCCTGCCTTGGCTCCTCTCCTCACCTAAAGCCCCAGCAGTGCCCAGGACAGCAGGGACAGCTCAGCCCTGAGCGGGGACAGAGCCAGCTGCAGAGTGGGATATTCCCTAATCAGCTGCCCCCAGGAATTTTATCCTTGGATCCTCCTGGAGCTGCTTATCTGGGCCATTAGTGAACTTGTGAGGGACAGGTGAGATACAGCAGGCAGGCAGAGGGCAGAGGCACTGCCTGTGCTCAAGAGCAGGGCTGAGAGCAGCCAGGCACTCACAGACCTGTCTGTGATGCCAGGAAAAAGCACCAGGAGAAATAAATACCTGAGAAAAGCAAAATGAACAGCAGGGCCTGTGAAATGGTCAGGAGTGAGTGGTGATGGGGTTTGTGCAGAGGAAAAGAGCAAAAGGAGAGGCAGTACAGGGGAATTTGAGAGCCCAAGGTTTTAAATTTGTCTTTTCCGTGAATTCCAGGGAACAGAGACATTGATAAATTACACACATCCACCTCTTGACACTACTTTGGAAGGAGCAGCCAATAACATTAGAGTGCATGAAGCTGCATTTATGAAACCACTCTTCAAAGCAGAGCAGTATTTAACATTTTCTTCTTTTCCTTCTGCTCAAAATGACCATCTGGCAACAGATTTTCTGGAAGGAAGCCTTTTCTCTGGTTTCTGTTTGGGGACAAACCTGTGCCAACTTCCAGCAGTTCATGTGATTTAGGGATGCAGAATATAGCTCTCCTCTGAAACGTGCGTGGGCTTGGAGTCAAATTCAGACAGGGAAAAGATCTGGTGCGAAGCAAGCTGTGGGTTGCAGTACAATTTTCTCTCTGTGCGTGCAATGTGCCAAACTGGAGAGATTTGTATCCATTTCCCTGCAATTTCAGGCCAAATGGTAAATTCTGGATATCATCCCCAGTTATTTTACCTACCCAAGCACATCAAACCTGCCTGAAGTCTCATTTAAAACTCCAAGGAACTTTCATTTGGAACTGTAAGATGCAAGATCCTCCTCAGATTTAGCAGGCACAATTACAGTCAATCAAATTTTCTTTAAAAATAGAATAAAATCCCTCTGCAAGAAGCCAAGAGGTCTCAGGGGCCAAACTTCCCATTTCAGGAGGGTGTGGGAGTCTCGAAGGACTGTCCTAAAGGAAGAACGATTCTCCCTGTGCTCATTTTAGAAAAGACATCTGAAACTTTTAAGAGCTAAACTGTCTTGCCTGAGCTCAGCCATCAGTGCACACAGAGGGCCTTGGAGACACAAGCAGGGGAAAAAGGCTCCTCTAATGACCTGCACTGCCTCTGAAACCATCCAGCCCCAGTTCCACCCAGTGTGGGGGCAGAGAAGAGGAAATGAAACCTAATTCCCTGCTTGGGAACTTCAGGCCAGATTCCTGATCTTTTTTCCAAATGCCAGAGCTCTGAAACCTGGCTGTGTCCATCTGGGATGGGCAAGGAGCTGCACACCAGGGCCTGGGGTAGCATCAGCAGGAGGGGAGCTGGGCTGCCCGGGCTCAGGGTCACCAGGCAGAGGGACAGCCACAGGGATCCCTAGGGAATGCCACCAGCCTCCCCTTACTCCTCAGAAAAGTCTCCAGGAAACCCTCACTGAATAAAACCTTTTTTTTTCTTAAAGGTTTTGTTTTTCTGTGTCTAAAATTTGGGTGGCTGCTCTTGGAGTGGGTTATTTTAATGGATTAAAAATAACTTGGCTTTTATTGCTTGGAGATAAAATACGGCTAAACAATATCTCCAAGGAAAGAGGTTTGTGTCTGAGTAGAGGAAAAGAAGGAGGGAAATTGTGCCCTTGTGAATACAATGAAATGCAAAAATAGACATCAAAACCTGGGGGAAAATAATTACTTTGTACAATTCCTTTCAGCTGTAGCAGTCCCCACTTTTGTTGTCATTTATTACATCTGCATCACCCAGCTGCACAGCCAAGGGAGGTCATTTGTCAGGAAACCTCCACACAGCTTTCATTGCTCCCAGGGGAGCCACAGCTCCAGCCCAGCAAGGAGCCCCTGGGTGTTTGCAGGAGCACAGCCCTGCAGGGAACACTCACAGCTGCTTTTAACACGCACAAAAATCAAATGGTCAAGGTAAGAAACTCCATGGAGGCATTCACATCAAGCAGGTTGGAGAAACTGAGTGAATCTGTGGCTCCAGCTGACAAGAAAGGAGCAAGCACCTCCCTTGCTCGGCCTGGCTGTATTTCACCTGATTAGAGCAGAGGAAGCCTCAGTTCCCTGTCTGTGGGCACAGATAACAGGGAGCATTACCTGCTAAATGCAGACAGCAGCAGGAGATGCTGCTCTGGCCTGCCAGGAGCTCTGAGTGTGCTCCCCAGACAGCTGTCAGCCCCTGGGACACGCCAGCTGTGCCTCGCTGCCCCCACACCACAATCTGCTGCCCGTGTCAAATGGCCCCTTTCCCCAAGGCTGCAGGGCTCAGAGGATCCAGACAGTGCTTTATCTCAGTGACAACTTTTTCTGAAATCAGTTGGGAAAAACACGTCCAGCTATTGCCAAAAAAGATCTCCCCCAGCTATTGGCACCGTCAGTCCCCGGTTACGTGGCTTCCCAAGTGGCACAAGGGATGACAGATTCATATTAATTCCAGTCAGCAAATGGATTATAAATACTCCCCCAGCCAGTTGCCACCTGATAGGACTGTCCTTGAGTCCTCCAATTGTGGAAGGGACTTGTCAACTCTAAATTTACCCACCGGTATGTATTGTATAAAACATAATACTCTGTGATCCTTGGTAGACACTTGTGCTGCAGCCCAGCATGGATTAGACCAGAAACTGCTGGTTCCATCAGACAGACAGACAGACATCTCACTATTGCTTATCTGCAGCCTTGGATGGCAGGGAGGAGAAGGGGATGGCTTTGACAGGACGCCTTGGTGCCCCAGCCGTGGAGTTGCTGCAGCGCTCACGCAGAGTCTGAGTCAACCCAGTGATCAAAAGGCAGGCCCACCTCACACCTTGCTGGTGAGGTAACAGCTTCTGTTCCCAAGGATGGCCTTTCCCAGCAGAGAAATGTCCCACCAGCACTGATAAAAGCGAAGCCACTCAAGGATGGGGGGTCCCAAAGCAGACAGAGCTGATATCGACAGGCTGAGATAGCGTCGCCTGTGAAAAGCAGGAGGGCAGGATGCTGCAAGCTTGTACAAAAGGACTGCTCACTTGGAGAACCATCATTAGATGGGTTTAAATTTACAAAATGGAGAGTAAACAAAAAGCAAGAAGGAGCTCCACTTTTTCTAGCTTTAGCATGGTCCACGCGCCTGCAGGTGGAGCAGATGCCCGTGTTGGTGGCACCTGTCTGCAGCAGATTTTCTCATCCCAAAGCAAGGGGCTGCCTGAGTGGCAGGACAATTTGTAAACCATCAGTTCAGGGCGTTTACCCAAGAATATCTCCTTTTCTCCCCCCTGTTTCTCGTTCATGCACAAAAGCTTTCCAAACTGGCCAGCTGGAGAAGCCTCTCATCCCTGGCTCTCCACCTAACGGAGACTTGACTGATATTTCCATTATTTTCACTTACTAAACACTTTCTAGCAGCTGAGCCAAAAGGCACCTGGCTCTTTTTGGAACCTGTATCTACCTGCTTTATTTGGAAAACCTCAGGGGAGAGCAAGGCTGGAAAACAATGCATCAGAAAAATCCCAGGATTTTTGCTTTGAGTGTCTGTAACACATCTGTGCATTTAGGAAAATATTTCACCTTTGCACCAGGACCAGGAATTTTTCTTATCTACATGAGAATCACCTAAATATAACGAAGTTACCCCCCATTTAATAGCAATTTCTCCAGGCTTTCTCCATGCCTGGAATGCTGTAGCATCTTTTAACCTCCAAAATTCTTTTCATTCATGCTGCAACAATCTCACGTGGAGTACCCCAAATCCATGGATGCTTTTAACCTCACAGAACTCATAGCCCTTAAATCCAGGGCTAAAATTCCCGGTTATTTGCTCTCCACATGTGGGATGGGCAAAGAAAAACCTCTCACACCTTTGGAGCATTTGGACACTCCTGGAATGAAGGAGGGACTGAAAAGCTCTGAGGTTCTGGATCTTGCTGTGGAACAAAGCTGGGAGCTCAGCAACAGGATAAAACTAAATATTGAATTGTTACTTTGCTGCACAAGCACTGTGCATCCTGTGCACTTTGGGACACTCAGGCTTTAGGGGGGAAAGGCAGAGCTGAAATAAACCCAAAAGCCTGACAGGGAATGTACACAACAGAGTCACATCCTGAGTGCTGAGGGCCTGGCTTTGCAGCTCACACCACATCCCTTTCCCCTCATGTGTGATACACACAAAAAGTAGCTCAGGGTGACTCCAGTCGTACAAGTGGCTTGTTCAAAATGAGGATTTACCCCAGGGCCAGTGGAGCTTACAATAAAAATGTACACGGAGACAGCAGCATTTACTGCCCTCAAAGCGCAGAGCAGAAATCCCCATCGCAGGACATTTTATCCCACTGGAACTTTAATCCAGCTAATGCTAACAAGTGGCTCAGAATAAATGTGGTGGCAATGAGGACAGGAATGGGAATCTCTTTCCATTAGATCTCCACCATGGAGTTACCCCAGTCCAAGGAAGGATCAGCCTGCAGAGCTTTCCCATCCCTGATGAAATTCAGTTCACCTTGGGATTTTCTGCTGTTTTGCCCCAGCTTCCATCACCTCCAGAGCAGAGCGCTGTGAACTACTGGATCAGGTTCGTATTTTGTAAATATTATTGCTCTTCCATGAACTTTGGCATCAATGAGAGTGAAGCTGGAGAGGCTGGAATATGACACAAGGCTTTGGGGCTTGGCGCTGTTATTTGTCCATTTTTTAAAAAGTGGGGAGGGACAAGGAAAAGGATAGTTTAGAATTGTGGTTAAACACTTTTTTTTTTCTCTAGAGACATTGAGGATTTTGGCTTTGCTTTGTTTATTCTTCCCTGGGACTAAGTAAAGTCATATTTTTAAACATAGGACATCACCCCCTTTCCTTTTGTATGCTGAAATCCTGAGAGTTGCTCTAGACAGGGCTCAGGCTGCTCTGGCTACTTGGAGCTAAATGCATCTTCCAGAGTGTTTTCTTGTGGCCTAAGAACATATTTATTTTTTCAGTCATTCCACTTTGATGTACCTTTGTTCACTTTCCAGGGGCAGTTCAGTTTCATGACTTTTTTTCTTTTAAATCACAATATGTCAATAAAATTTCTAATTTTTCACTTGAGTTCTGTTATGAAAGTTCAAGCACATGAGCGATCCTTCTAATTCAGATATTTAAAATGTGATCAGCACTTTAGGATCTCATTGAATCAGTGCTTCAATATTTCTTTATTTCTCTTTGGGGAGTTGATGATCTTTATACTTTTTTTAAAAGTGGATGCCTGATCTAACTCTGACACACAAAACAAAGGGCACACTATTACTAAAGCATGTTTTGACAGTGAAAATTAGTGAAAAGCGTGGTTGAAAGCATGGATGTACCCCCTCATTCCAGGATGGAAGCCATGGAGCAGCTAATCCTGAACTGCACACGCAGAGGCAGTGATGGAAACAACTTCTGTTGGACACAGTGAAGGGGAAAAAAATCTCAGAAAATAATTCAGGGTGGAGATTTCCACATCCCTGGGCTGGCTGTGCCTAAAATCCAAACCCAGGGAATGAAGATCCAGGAGGAGTCAGTCTCCCTGTGTGGACAGTGTCGAGTATCCCTGAGCTGGAGCTCGGGAATTCCTTGGGCACCAGGGGCTGTGCTGGGGCAGCTGCAGGGCTGGAGTGGGGAAGGCATCTGGGAAGAAGCACAGCAGAGCCTGACAGCTCAGAGAGGGCCAGATGTTTTCATCATTATGGAAAAAATCTGGTGGTGCCTCCTTGCCCAGAGAAACACTGGAGGAGGAAATGTCCTCTTGAGCTCTGATCAAGGCTGAACATTAAAACTGCGCTGGGCCAGGGTCAGGAAAACAACAGAAACCAGAGGAAAGGATCTTTTGTGACTCCAGCTCTAACCTTCAATACGAAGGTGCCCCAAAAAGCTGCCGTGCCTCCCCAGGGACCTTTTCCCAAATCAGAAAGCTGGAGAACAGGGCCTGCCCGTGGGGTACGAGGGATGTTCCTCCTCCAGCAGCATCCCCGTGCCCTCCTCCCTCCGTCCCCTCGCAGCAGGTGCTGCCCCGGGGTGTGCGCACAGACAGACCCTGGCGATGCTCACGGACACCGGGCACGGCAGCCAGGGGCTGGAGATCCCTGGGCGGGCTTTTAACAACAGCTCTGAGGTTCTTGAACTGTCCCCCTGCCCCTGGGGGATGCAAATCCCCCGTCCCAAAGCCGAGACCCACCCCAGCCCCTTCACCCGGGCAGCTCCTCGGGGTTGATCCCTTCGCTCAGATTGCTCCTTTCCCAAAACCAGCGCGGGCCCCGCCGGCTCCTCGCACTAATTTTAGCTTTCAGGCACGGCAGATACGATGTCATTAAAAACCAAAAGTAACTGCAAAGGAACGCCCGGGAGAAGAGCGGACAGAAGTGTAAGAAAGTGGCAACAGCCAACCCCAAATCCTTTCGATTCTGCATCAAATAAACCCTGCCTGCGAAATGAAAGGGCGACTGACGCTTTGTCCGTTTCACTTCGAATTTTTTTGTTGTTGTTTTTGTTATTTAATTGACAAATAGAAAAGGCGGCAGCGGCTGGGCTTGATCCGGGCAGGGATCGCACAGAACTGGTCGGGAGGAAAGCACCGAGGCACCCGGGCACTTCTCCCTCCATTCCGCCGGTTTTTTTGTTGGATTTCCAGGACTCCAAGAAAAAAAAAATAAAAGGTGCTGTTTAAAATGTGTTTTCCCCTCTACCGCTGAAAAACGGGCTGATAATTAAGGCAAAAATCAGAGGGAAAAAAATTCAGACCTGGTTTTATTTATGCGACATATCTTTGAAGAAGAAATATAATAATAATAATAATAATAATAATAATAATAATAATAATAATAATAATAATAATAATAATAATAATAATAGTGAAATTATCCAAAACTTGAAAATTTTACTCAGAATAGGGAAAAAAAGGAACACGGAAAAAATTTAGAATAATTTTTACAATATTTTCGTTTCTTTCTACCCTTTTGTTCTTGCCATGCTCTTGAAATATCTGCGTTTCATGTACGGTAACTCATAGATTCATCACGCTGATGAAAACCCTTTCTCCTGCGTGTATTTACCGACTTCCCTTTCTTATATATTTTAATTTTGCAGAGATTTCTTCCCAAACATTTGCTTTCTATAAAAGAAGCCACGGGAGCGCCTGGAGATTTTTGTTTCCGGAGAGGAGCAAAAATGAAACAATTCAGAGAAACCGATCCATTCCCCGCCAGACCTTTATAAAACCCAACAACGGATAATTTCCCCGCTTCCCAAAAAAAATAAAACCGGCTCAAATCCTGGTCCTGCTCCGGCAGGGTTGAGTTTTTCCCGGTGCCTCCGTTTGCGGGATTCAGGAGTGGGGAAGGAGGATCCGGCTCTGCCAAACGCATCTCAGAGCAAAAAAAATCAAATAATCGCGGGTCCGAGAGCTCGGTAGTAGCGGGGGGTATTCCTTTCTTCCTTTTTTTTTTTTTTTTTTTTTTTTTTTTAATTTTGGTAGTTGTTGGTTTGTTGAATTTGGAGGGGATGTTGGTTTTTGAGGAGGGGTTGTTGTGGGTTTTTTGAAATTATTTATTATTACCTGAAAGAGGCGCGGCGCTCCCAGCGGGAGCTCACCCCGGGGAGCGCAGGAACATTTCCCAGGACAGCGGGGAGGCTCCCTCGGGGCTGCCCAGCGCCAAGTGCGGCTCAAGCAGCGGGGCCGGAGCGGGAATTCGCTTTTCTGGAGCAAGGGCGCGGGCAGGAAGGGCAGAGCGGCCGCCCCGAGCAGGCCCCGCGGGAGCGGCGGGGACGGGGACGGGGGACAGGGACACAGAGCCCGTGGCTTGGCCCAGGACAGCCGATTTCATGGCTCTCCGGTTGGGGGTCACAGACTGGGAGCAAAGGGGACACGGCGGGAGACGCCGGAGAGGAGCCGGGGGTCAGGGCGTGTAACTCAAGTCACCCGGGTTCATCCTGCCATCCGTCTCGGCGGAGCCGATCCCCCAGGAAAGAGCTGATCCCTCAGGAAAGAGCTGATCCCTCGGGAAGGGCCTTTTCCCGAGGGCAGGGGTGGATCCTGCGGCGGGAGCCCCGGGGGAGCTGAGCCGGCACCCCCGGGCCGGGCGATGCCGGAACGCGGCCGGTCCCTCACCTCTGCGGGTGTGTGCGGGCGAGGACAGAACACTTTTAAGACAAATTAAAGCCCGAACACCCTCTCATGTCAAACGTGACTCCCCCTGCCCGCCGGCCCGGCCCGGCCCCCCCGGCTCCCGAGGAGCGCCAAGCGCGCACGGTGACATGGCAAGACGGATCGGATTTTACACGGCCGGCAGGAAGTACCCGAGAAATCAGACCTTTATCTCTTCTGGAAAACATCGTGCGGACAGACAAGCCGCAAACGCCCTGAAATCTTGCGGCAGTTTGGGGCTTCCCGGCCAAGCCCCGCTCCCGTTCCCAGCGGAGCCGCTGGGACCCCTCTGCCCGGGGCAGGCGGGTGGGGGACAAAGCCCCGCCGTGTTCAGAACTTTGTCCTTCGAAGCAGCTCAGACTTCCCCGTGCCCGGAAGGTATTTCGTTCCTGAAACTGTTTTCCTGTCCATCGCCGGACACCGGTGCGTCCCGGCCGCGGGACTCGTGTGACAAAGCATTGTCACATCAAAGTCTCATCGGTCATTTAATTCCCCGTCCCTAAAAAATACGATATGGCTCTTGCCCTGAGTGTTTCCCCACGGAAACGTAACGAACAAGCGCTTTGGGGATTACCTGAACGCGTAAAAAAAGCTTTTTCAGGAGCGCAGTAAACCGGCGGGTCCGAAACAAGTGCAAACAACGCGACCGCTGCCCGGGGCCGCGGAGAGGGCGACGGGAAGGTCGGAGAAGTCCCCCATCGCTCTCTGTTCACCAGCGAACCCAGCACGGTTACAAGTAGAAAGAAAAAAAAAGTTACAGGCAGAGTAAAATTAAAGCTTTTCATTTATCTGCCCAGCTCCCAGCTTTCGCTTCAGCCGCGGGCGCGGGGAGAAAACTCTTCCAGCACCCGAGGTGCAAGGATCGGCTGAATTGTCAGATTCCAGGCACGGAGCCCAGGGCAGGAGGGGAAACTCCACGGAGGCGTTTGCTCTCCAAGTGCTCCTGCCCGAGTCACCGCGCCCGAGTCACCGACGGAGGCGGAAAGAGGAGCCCGGGCCAGCCCCGGGCGCGCCCCCGGGACCTGCGGTGCCCAAACCGAAGCAGCACCGGAGAGGTTTTACCGGGGGGTTTACCGGGGCTCTGCACCGACTGTCCTGTAATACACGGAGGGCTCCGTGGTGCTGTCCTCTGACACCTGGCTGCATCCGCGCTCTCCCTGCCGTTTGCACGGACGGAAGGGGCGCGATTATTTCCTGAATACCCGGCGGGGTGAGCTGGGACCCGCCAGCGGTGGCGGGGGTGGTGGCAGGGCCACCTGGCTCCGGGCCCGCCGCCCGGTACCGGCCTTGTCCCGGAGGAAGCCCGGGCTGGCAGCGCAGCGGTCCCGAGCAGCGGGCAGAGGAGAGGCCCCTCTCCAAGGCCGCCTTCACATCAAGGTCCAAACTCTTTTTGTGACAGGCGCTAGAGCTTGAAAGGAAGGGGGAAAGAAGAGAATAAAAAACAAATTTTAAAAAATGCGGGAAATGATGGGGGAGGGGGAAAGGTAGAAAGAAAATGAGGTTTTAGCTGCGGCGAAGTGGAGTGTCTGGACAGCTCCGAAGCGGTTTTTTTTTCTCTCTGCAGAATTCCAGAGGAGTGAAAGCAAAACCTTCCCTAGCCCCAGCCAGCCCCACCAGCCCCCAAACGCCCTCCTGGAGCCTCGGTGGGACCCCGAGACCCCGACACGCACGGCGCTCCCGCCGGCAGCATTTATTCAGCCAGGACTGGCCGCTTCGCAGCACCCTTCCCAATGGCTTGGAAAGAATTCCTGCCCAAAGGACCCTGGGGAGCCCTCGGGGACCCGCAGAGATCCCGGGGTCCCGGCGATTCCCGGCGCCACGGAGAGAAGCGGGAGATTGGCACCGGTTCTCGCAAGGAAACCCTAATAGGCTATTTCTGGACTACTGGCTCTTAACAAATCTATAGCACCTGAAGTGTTAGCACTCAATTAGTGACAAGGTTTGAAACCCCAGCGTTTACTGGCGAGGTATAAACAGAGTCCTCGGGAGATAGCTGGGAATTAGAACGGGAGGGGGCCCTGGACATCTTAACCGGCTGGGATTAAGAGGAAAACTTTTTTAAAAGGTACCATCTCTCTCTCTCCAAACAGTCCGAGGTGTCGAAAGCTCCAAGGGAGAGAGGATGTGCCCTCTGGAGCTAATTGCGGAGTTGGGAATTTTTTCTCTTTGTTTGGTTGGTTTCAGCAAGAAAAGATTTTTTAGTGTCCTTTTTTTTAAAAAAAAAAAAAAAAAGAAAAAATAGAAAGGAAAAAAATACAACAGCACACTAAACCCAACATTAATCACGTTCGGCAATCCCGGAGAGAAACAACGAGCGGGTGTGGACGACAACCCTCGCCTGCGAGAGGCCAGGGCAGGCTCAGTCCCGAGGGGGCAGCGAGAGCAACCTGCAAACAGAGTGAAGCCAGCGGGGGACACAATAGGACACCCCAACTTTCCCCTGACAGCCAGAAAAAACAGCAGCGGGTTTTCGCCCTGTCTCCCCCACTTCCACCCCTGGGTCTACAGAAAGTGTTTCAGGGCGCTCCTCGGGGTCCTGGCTCTTTTTACCCCTTTTTTCTTTTTCTTTTTTTTTTTTTTTTTTTTTTTTTTTGTAAGTTATTGAAACGCGATCAAAAACGAGCCCGCAAAGTTAAAAGTGATGCGGGAGAGTTCGGGATCCCCACCCGCGGGGACACCCGGGCAGGTCCCCCGGGGCTGGGCAGGACCCTGCGGGCTGCGAGCAGTGTCGGGAGCTGGGGGAAGCTGTCCCTTTGTCCCTTCCGCTGGACAACCGGAGCCTGACTTCAGCGGGCTGCTGGAGAGCCCCGGGAAAGGGAGAGAGGGGCTGGGAAAGGGGGGAGGAATGGGTGCTGAGCCCCGACCCGGAAAGTCCGTGAGCTGCTGTACGTCAGTAACTTATTCATCAATCAGCCGGACACAGAGCAGACCTGGCCTCTCTTTGCGGAGTGTTTGCTTTTTCACCAATTATTGCGGCCCTGCAGCTCTTTTTGTTGATACAGTAGTTCTAAAAAGTGCTAATGTTCATTTATCAGGGGGCCGAGCCCGGGACTCCCACTAGTTGTGATTCTTCCAAAAATATAAACACGAAGAGAAGGGCTGAGGCTAAAGCCCCCATTTGTTTCTAAACTGCAGTATTAAAAGTGATGCATTGTTGAAGATAAAGCGGAGATAACGCTGTCTGTCTCCAATGAATGTCTCCCCGACGCATTAATGACATTCCAAATGATAGCTCCGGCTTATCGTTCAATTAATCACTTCCACCCTCTGCAGCCGGGCCCACATCGATCGGCAGCCGCCGTGTGACCGGGGGGCTGCAGGGAGCCCGGAATCCTCAATTAATCCCGGGCTGGCGGCTCCCGCCCCGCCGCGATGCGCTCCGGGCCCGGGTCCGGACCCCGCCGGGTTCCCCGGGCCCAGGGAAACCTCCGGGGCAGGAACGGCCGTGCGAGCTCCAAGCCTGTCCCGGGAAGGACCCGGGATAAAGGAAGGGAGCGCTGGAAGGCGCTGCTCCCATCCCGCAGGATGGAGATGTCGCCAAGGCGAACTTGAGAGGCGGCTCTGGGTTTGGGTCGGATCGGGATCGCTTCGCTCTTTTAGCCCGTATCTAACCTATCCCCCTAAGCTTGTAATAAAAACGAGGCAAGGAGGTTCAGAAAGCCCGCGGAGAGCCAGGGGCGCCCCCAAACACTCTGCAAAGCCCCTCCACAGGCCCTTCTCCCGAGGCTGCCTCCACATTCCCGGGGCGCTTCGCCCTTCCTCCTGCAGCAGAGGAGCATCCATGCCCTGGAGCTATTTCCCAGGGAAGCCTGCAGGAAACGCAGCCGCGAAGATCGACCCCTCCCCTCATTAAATCGCAATATTTCAGGCCTCTCCGTTCACAGGGATCGCTCCGACTGTCATCGCCAGATCCGGGGCTGGCTCGCCAAGAAACCGCTCCCAGCAGCGGCCGCAGCGCCGCCCGCAAAAACATCCGAAATTCAGCTCCCCGAGGGTGCCAGGACACAAAATCCCGGGGGCAGCGGCGGGTCCATCCTGCTGGGGGTGGGCAGGCGCTCACCTTTCCACCCGCCCCGGAGGGTCCCTTCCTGCGGGAGGAGAAAGGATTTGCACAGCTCTGACCCCGCCGCTTCCGAGAGCGGGGCTCAGCCGAGGGCCCCCAAACTCACCGCAGCCCTTCAGGGTTCCTCTGCTCTGCTCCCACCGAGCCCATCCCCGTGCCTCTCTCAGCCGGGCGCTGGAGCGCTAAAGGAGATCCTTTATTTATTTCTAACTTTTTTTTCTCGCCCCCCTAACCCACAAAGCCTGAACCGCCCCTCCGCAACCTGCGACCGTGCAGCTAAGGCTTATTTGAGCGGCTCCACGCGAGTTAAACGAACGAGCCCCACCTCTGCCGCATGAACCGGGGGCCGTGCGCCCACCCGAGCTGCGGGACCCTGCCGGGGACAGCAGCCCCGCGGCCCCTTGCTTTACCCACCCCTCCCTTACCCCTGTGTATTTTGCCGCACCTTCACCCGCGCTTGTTTTGACTGATTTTTAATTTTTTTCCCCCCAGACAGTGTCGCATTTTTTGTTTGAAAGCTTTACAAACAAACGAGAGGAAAACCCAATCGGCATTTCCCTCTCCAAAGTCAGGCAAGGGCTGCTCAGAGTCTCTCTGCTGTCAGCTGGACTTTGCAATCACTACACTGCTCCAGAAAAATCTGTATAAACCCTGAGCACGAATTTCCCCTTGAGCGCGCTTCACACAGCAGTGAACTCCCGTTTTTTAGTTCCTGCCATCGGATATTGCAGAATACTAAAAACGAAACCTCCGTTCTCTTGCTTAAGAAAAAAAAATTAAATCAGCACATATTTGGTTGATGGTTTCCTCCCGGCCTGTTTATTTAATCTGACTGTATGATAGATAGCATCAGATAGTGACTTTGTACGCATTAGGCCATTCTTTTTTGGTTTGTTTTTTTTTTTTTTTTTTCCAAATGGATGAACAAACCCTCCGCTCCAAAGCTGCATAAATGCAGTGCCGCCCCTTTAAAAGAGCGGAGCTGTTTTTGAGATGTATTACTATATTAGGTGACATGGAACTTTGCATCTCTCATACCATCACCGCAATGTTGGCCAATAGAAAGCTAAAGTCACCCAAAAACTGCCTAGTCCCTCCTTCCCTCGCCTTATGGTCCGCTCCTACCTGGCGGCAGTGCACAAGTCAGGGCTACTCTCGGGAATGCTATGTGCCCCCTCCGGGAGCCCACGCTCCACCACTGCTCCACCTTGGCCGCTCCCCACCTCCTCTTCCATGACCCTGGGCTGCGGCCGCTGCCCCGCTGTCCTCCGCAATGTTTCCTAGCCCTGTGACAACCACCCCCTTCTCGGTGAAGGATATCCTGAACCTGGAGCAGCAGCAGCAGCAGCACAGCCTGGGCTCCATGGAGCTGGCCTCGCTGGCCTCCCCGTCCTGCATGCTGGCCACCTTCAAGCAGGAGGCGTTCGGCACCGAGCCCCCGGCCCTGCCCGACCTGCGGGACGAGCTGCCCGAGCCGCCCCCCGGCAAAACCGCGGCCGCCTTCCCCGGCTCCTACTACGGGAAAAGCTACGCGGAGATGGACTCGGCCAAGGAGGCCAAGGCAGACAAGAAAGGTGAAGCCAACGTTGCTGCGGGGACTCGGAGAACAAGGGAGGGCAGGGGGATGGGGATCCCCCTGCGGGCTCGGGCGCTCGGCCGGGGGTGCCCAGGGCTGCGGGGGACAGCGCGGGGCTGCGCTCGGTGCCGGGGCTCGGGGGGCGGCAGCACCTTCATCCTGTCCTGAGCCCACTCGGGCAGGGTCCCGCTGAGCCCCGGGCGGGGCTGGGGATGTGACACGGAAGGCCTCGAGTTTGGACAGAAACCAGGTGACAAATGCGATTCCTGACCCGCTCGGGGGTCGCGGTGGGTTTCAGCACAAAGCTACGAGCGATAAATCAAGGCTGGGGCACAGGCGGGTGAGACTCGCATCAGTGCACGGGGCACCGTTGTTTTCAAAGGAAAAACACGGAAATTTTCCTGCAGAGGTACCTAAAGAGCGGGGCAGGGCCCGTCCCGCTGCTGCAGGAGCGGGCAGGCACAGCGGCCTGCGAGGCCGAGAAAGAGCCAGGGACTCGCTCGCTCTTTATTAAATACTAATTTATAAATTTTTTGCACAATTTTTTCCTCCCCCTTTTTTCCTTCGCCCGTATATTTTGCTGCAGAGCTGTGTTCCTTACACAAGAGCCTGGAGCAGGAGAAAAGAGACCTGGAAGATCCCGAGCGCCCCAGACAGAGGAAAAGGAGGAAACCTCGCGTCCTCTTTTCTCAAGCCCAAGTGTACGAACTGGAGAGAAGGTTCAAGCAGCAGAAATACCTCTCTGCCCCCGAGAGGGACCATCTAGCGAACGTCCTAAAGCTCACCTCCACCCAGGTGAAAATCTGGTTCCAGAATCGAAGGTACAAATGCAAAAGGCAGAGACAGGACCAGACGCTGGAAATGGTGGGGATCCCTCCCCCGCGGCGGATCGCCGTGCCGGTGCTGGTGCGCGATGGGAAGCCCTGCCTGGGGGAATCTTCCCCCTACAGCTCGCCCTACAATGTCAGCATTAACCCCTACAGCTACAACGCCTACCCCGCGTACACCAACTACAACAGCCCCGCCTGCAACGCCAACTACAACTGCAACTACCCCTCCATGCAGCCCATGCAGCCCTCGGCGCCCGCCAACAACTTCATGAACTTCAGCGTGGGGGACCTGAACTCCGTGCAGACGCCCATCCCGCAGGGCAACGCGGGCATCTCCACCTTGCACGGCATCCGGGCCTGGTAGAGCCGCCCCGGCCGGAGGGGCTGCGAGCCGGGCTCGGGACAGTGCCGGGCTGCGGGGCCGGTTCGGTTCGGTGGAGCATCCCGGCGGATCTCACGAGTGTGGTGGCCATGGACGGGGCGCCTTTCGGTATTTCGTGCGGGGCCAGGCAAGCACCGGCGGGGGATGCCCGCGTTTCCCGGCCCCTCTCGCTCCTTTCCACCCGGGTCATCACCCTGATAATTCCCCTCCTTCCTTCCTACAAAGCAGCCGGTAATTTCGCGCGGCTTGTTCCCAACAACACCCAGCCAAGCCCTGCAACTCTCTCTCTTTTTTTTTTTTTTTTAACTTTTAACTCTATACGAATTATTATTATCGACATCCACATTTAATTTTTGCACTTCCCGTACGGTCCCCGCTGCTCGGTCAGTTCGGCATCTCGGCACCCCCAGGTGTCCCTTGCGAGGCTGCTACTGCCGGCCTGGGCAGGGATGAGGACAGACAGACTCCCGAGGGACACAGACACTCCGGTCCTCCAGGTCCCGTAGGGTTCTGCACTAAAACGTGAGTTAGCATGGAAATGCACTGTCCGCCCCTTCGTGCGCGTTGCCCTTTGCTGTACAAGCTGACGGAGATCAGCGAGTTGTCATTAAAGAGAGTGGCTGAAGCTCGGCGTCCCTGGCGTTCTTGCGCATCCCGGGGGGAGCGGGGCCGCCCGTCCCGGGGGCTCTCCCGGGCCGCTCCGGGAGCCTTTCCCTGCCGGTCCCCCCTCCCTTTGTGCAGCTCTCCCGTACCCTCGGCATTCCCGTTTTGCCGCCTGCAAACGGTTTTTATGTTTTAAGGAGTTTTTAAAATTATTTAAAGCCGCTTTTCGAGTCCCCAGCCTGGCTAAGCAGCGGTCCGTGTCCCGGGGCTGGGATCGGGACCGAGCCCATCGTTCTCAGGCTCCGGGAGCGCGGGGCTGATTGATTATTGCCTGCAAAGAGAGGTACCGACACCCCAAGTCCCAACCCAAAGCCCCCAGCCCATCCGCGGGAGGTTTTCACAGCCCCGCACATCCTGTCCCCATGGGGGGAGGCACCAAGGAGCCCCCGTCTGTCCCCACAGTGCCCGGGGACAGCGAGCGGGGCTCCCCAGCGCCCGGCTCTGCCTCTCCTCTGCCGCAGCCACAGCCCCTCGGCCGCTTTTACGGTAGTCGCTATCGAATGTCAATTATTGGGAGTGAGAAACAACAAACATTGTAATTCAGCGCAGTCACAACATCCTCTGAGAGTGTCTGAGGCTGTCCGGCCGGTGACAGGGCGATTAGGGGGACCTGCAACCCCTCCTGCCTCGGCCCTATCGGCCCCATCAGTAAACAGGGATGGAGACAGGGTGGCTGTGGCCCTGGGACAGGGGATGAAAGGCTGCCGGGGAATGGGAGCTGCCCGCAGCCTCTCCCCCAGCCGCACAGACCCCCGAGGTAGGATTGCACAGATAAGGAGCTCCCAGCTCCTCCCAGCCCCTGCCAACGCCAGAGGGGCGCTGGGTGTTGCCCACCAAGCCCCCAGAGCAGAGCGCGGTGCAGACACCTGTCCGGGCTCAGGGCTGGGCAAGGAGAGACCTTCAGCCTCACCCCGAGGGGAGTCTGCCTCGGGGAGCTCACCCCACAGAGCCGCCGGGACACGGGGCTGTGACAAAGGGGACGCGAGTCTGAAACAGGGGGAGAGGGCGCCTGGGCAGGCCAGAAGGAAGCAAAGGGCACTTCCCCTCACCTGGAACCTTCTGCAGGGCTCCGTGGGGGCTTTGCCTTAGGGGGACAGGATCCAGGTGGGAGAGAGGCAGCAGAGCAACTGAGAAATGCCCTGCCTGAAGAGAGCCAAGGTGTCCCAAGAACTCCAGGGAAAGATCATTATTCTAACACCAGACAATAAAATTTTCAATTAAAGAATGTGCATATGACAAACATTTCATACCCAGGAGTGAGTTTAGTTATCAGTAACAGTTCTGTCATTTTTTTCAGATAACTCTTGAATGGAGAATCTGACTGGAGTGGGGCAGGAGAAAGCTGGGTTTAAGCTGGTGAGGGGTGGGGGCAGTCACAGTTTGGGGCCACAGTTTGCCTGAGCTGTCAAATGGTCACAGTGGTGCCATCGTGCCACTCCTGCTGCCACCACCACAGAGCTGGGCCAGGGTCAGAGCACAGGGAGCCCTCAAAAGAAGGACAAGTCCTGAGTTAGCATGGGGGCAGGCACTGAGAGTTAGCTAAAACTTGAACTTTCAGAAACCAGCCCTAAGCAGGGCCCTTCTTTAAGTGGGCAAACAAGAGAGACAGCAGCGAAACTTCAGAAAAAGCCACAGGAAAAAGTAACTCCCCACATCAATACAGAGCCCTTCTCACACACTCCCCACATCCTTTCCCTTCCCCAGACGCTGTTATTTTCTCCAAACATGTTTATTTTCCTCCCATAATAACGCAGAGCTACAGCTATCAAGAAATCTGCCCATCCAGTGGGATTTTCCCTGCACTGGCTGCTCCGGGCACCAGCTTTGGGGCTGATTTCCAGGGCTGCACTGTGCTCATTCTCAGCAGGGATGAATGTCCCACAGCTCCTGCTCACACTCCCCTCCTCCCAAACTTCCCTTTCCTGCGGGAATTGCATCACAAGCAGATGCAGGGCAGGGTAAGAGGGGTTTGGAGCAGCAGCCGGAGCCTTGGAGCCGGCTCCGAAAGTGATTTAGGAGCGGAGATGAGCACAGCTGGCCGGGGCAGCGCTGCCAGGGCACAGCGGCCGCGGTTAAAGACCTTCCATCAGCTGGATGGATGGGAAGGGCAAGGAGATACGGGAGGAGCTAACTGATGCCTCAGGTTTGGCTTTTCTATGTTTCACATTCTGTGCTGCTTCAGTGTGTGGGTCTGGGCTCCTTATGAGGAGCTCTGTGCACAGAGCAGGGAGACAAAACAATTCCTGCTCCAGCTGGGCACCAAGGACAAATGATCCCAATCTCAGCCCAGGAGCACAAACCCCGTGGGCTGGAGAGAGAAAAACAAGCAGGGTGGGACTGCAGGGGCTGAAGCTGGGATGGGACAATGAACTGCAAGGTGCAAATGGAGCAGAGCTGATCCCAGGGAGAGACCCCGTGCCCGGCCGGGCATTTTGGGGCCATTTTGGTTCATCTTGGGTGCAGCCCTGGCTGGGCTCTGGTGCTGCCCAAGGTGGGTCCATGGAGGAGATCCTTTGGATAAATCCCTGCTTTATTCTTTAGCTCTGTCTGGTCTCTGCTCTAGGGCAGCCTTCCCAAGGCATCCCCAGCACACAGATACCGGCCCAGGGGGCTCCCTGTGCTCACAGACCCCATTTCTCCTGTTCTTGCTCTCCAGCTCAGCCCACAGGGTCAGGCAGGGCCAAAAGGTCCCCCCGGGACTTGCAGAAGCACCGGGGCTGAGCCTCTCTGAGCCCAGCGCTCTGAAAGGCTCAGAAAAACCACACGTATCAAATCTGACCTGCTCCTGTCTGAGCCTGAAGCGTTTCCCATCTCTAGAGTAGCACAAAAATCCTGTGCTTAGGAAAGGCTGATCCAGAGGGAAGTGCAGGGTCCTGGCGTTTCCCCAGGGAAGCTGAAATCAGGGATCCTCCCGGTGTTCGGGGGCACTCTAAGGGTTGTAGGAAAAGAGCTTTTAATAAGATTTGCACTTGGATTTGATCTCGCTCTTCCCTCGGTTTTTTTGGGATTACACAGCCTGGCACTGGCATTCACGGCTCTGTTCAAACCCAGCTTTTAATTTTTTTGGTAATTCAGTGCCCCAGCTCCACCTGAAGGTGACAGGGTGAGAGCAGCTCAGTCTTCTCGAGACAAAATGCACACGGCAATTTTATCCAAACCCTTTGGAATTCACAGAATTCGTACAGGAACGAGCTGTCAGCTGTAAGGGACTGATACCAAATCCCTTGCCTGTGGCAGTTGTGTAGGAACTGAAGTAATTGTTTTTCCCAAAAAAACACCCGTGAGGTTCCTAAAGTGCCAGAATTTTATTCCTTAAGTTCAAGGGGTTTTCACATCGGAAGTTATTCCCTGGAGTCTGAAAACAAGATAGGGTCCTGGCAGGAATTAAGTGTTCCAGTGTTCCTGAGAAGCTCGGCAGGAAAACAACAGATCAACAACCCTCTGTGCCCGGCCCCTAATTCATCTCACTGACATCAGTTTAGATCAGTATCAGCAGTAAGCGATTTCTTGTTAATGGGGATTATTAAGAAGAATCAACACCTTTAAAATGCCACTCCAAAGCGAGAAAGGGATGGGCTTTCAGGCTGGAGTCCGATTTTTCATTCCTGGGTGGTTTGTTATTGCCCAAAACACGAAATCAACGCTGCATTTTGAGGCAGAGAAGGGAAGCAGAGATTTCTCCCAGCAGATCAAGCAGCGCATTTGTGAAAGTTCATCAATCAAGGTTGAGAGCAAAGTGACACAGAACACATTAATTGAAGATGTCTCTCCCTGTCTCCTGCAGTCATTTTAAACGTTGCCGCTCCAGCGTTCCTTGGAGCAACAAAGACCCATTTAGAGAGAGGATCAGGCAGCAAAAATGACCCATTTGGAGCCAGGATCACCCCATCAGCCCCATCTCCCCTCGTCCTGCACAGCCTGGGCTGGAGCTGCTGGCGTGAGGAAAAGCGGGTGAGTTCCTGTGCCTCTGCATGAAGGAGCTGCTGGAACTCCCAGTGGAATAGGAATTATTCCAGTGGAGGCTGGATCAATGTGCTGAGACGTTTCTGTGCCCCGTGCAGAAGAAAAGCTGCTGTCAGAGCAGGGGAAGGGCAGCACTCAGGCAGTGCTGGCTGGGAGCAAGAGGAGCCATTCAAAAGCAGGTCACCAAAACCAATTCACACTCATTTCAGTCAAATAAACAAGTTTCTCACTTTTTTTAAGCACCAAAAAATCAGGATGAAAACCTTCTGCCCCGACTCCAGCAAGCCTAATGGTGTTAAGGGGATGATTTGTGCTGTTTCAAAGGAGGGAAATTTAAATCTCTCTTGACTCCAGGTCTCATGTGCTGCTTTGTGCAGCATCAGCTGCTGCTCCCTCTGTGCACAGCCCTCAGAGCCAGGTCCAGGCTGCAATCACACACTTCACTTTACAGCCTGGCTAATCCCACTGGAGATTCCCCAGGGACAGGGGCAGGGCAGGGGGAGCAGGAGCCGCTCTGACACTCTGCTCTTGTCTGGCACGCTCCCATGCCCAGGCTCCAGTGTCCTCCTGCTGTTCATTGCTGCTCCTGAGGGCTAGAGGCATTTTCCTGTTTGCTCTGGGTTTTATTTGAGTTCCACCAGGAAATGATCCCCAGCCTGTGCATCCATGGGGACTGCAGGAGTCCCCATCCTAGAGCCCCCCAGCCCTGCTCAGAATGCAGGTTCATCACTGCTGCCTGCAGGAACAGCCTTTTCCAAGCAATGCCAAAAGAATTAATTTATTTAGGCATAATTCTGAAGAAATGAAAGCATAATTGCTGCCATAAAGAGAGATGCTCAACCCTATCTGCCATCCAACACTCACAATCATCCAGTGTGTCCAGCTGGGAGCAAAAATTCCCCTTTTAGATGTGCACAGAGAAAAACTTATTTAACCCCCCCCAAAACAATGAGAGCTGCTGATTATTGGCTTTTCTGAGAGCCAGGCCAGAGGTGACCATTGCCTGGTTAGGCACCAATTTAGAGCCCACCAATAGAAACCTAAATAACTTCTTACACAATGAGGCATTCAAACTTTTCCACTCAAGTCCTCATTACCTACGGCATTTCATTTTTGTACACACAAAGATTATTTCCCAATAACAAAGTGAACATAAATACTCAGTTTTATCAAAAACCTCAAAAGTAAGAGCATATGAGAGAACAACACCATGCAGCACATGGTAGGTTAATTTCTAAATATTCTCCCCCATTGTCTTCCTTTCCTGACCACGTTTCCAGTGCTGTTTGCCTCAATATTCTGGCTGTGAAAGCGCTGTGCTCTGTCCCTTTGATCAGCTCCTGCAAAGCCCTTTCATGCCCTGCTGTCTTCATTAGCTCGGGTTTTAATTGCTGGCCCTGCCGGGACAGACAGGTGGTGCAAGGTCACAGCAGGAGATGATGGATGGCTCTGGGCAGTGCCTGTGCAGATGACAGCCACCAAAAACCCTCCTGTGGGGCACAGCCCCGTCCTTGGGCTGGGATCAGCAGGGCACCAGCAGCATCCCACAGCTGCAGCCACCCTGCAGGACCTCTCGGGCTCCTGGCAGGGATTATTTCCTCACCTCACTTCTCCAGTTCCTTCTGACTGGGTTTTCTAAGCCACACACACACACAGAGTTATTGATGTGAGCACCACCATCCCCACAAGCTCCTGGGACCAGCATTTCACCCCCAAAACATCCAGAAACAGGAGCTGAGCTCAGGTAAAAGCAGGAGTCAGGTTCTGAGGCACAGATGGCTGGGAATGGAGAGGCCATTTAAGCAATTAATTCCCTTTTACCCATTAATTTCCCATTAATTAATTCCCATTTACGCCATCTTGTCATTAGGATAAGATCACAAATTTTGCAGATTTTGGCCTTCAAAATTCCCTAGCCCAATGCTTTCAAAAAGTCTTCTTTGAGATCATTCCTGTTTTATCACCCAAGAGAACATCCTATTCACTTCTGAGGGGACTGAAAGTAGAGGAGGTTCAAAATCAGCTGAGAGAAAAGTGTGGGCTTCAGGTATTCATTCTGTATTTTTATTTTTTCCTTAAATACAGAGTTGATAATTGCATTTCCTTTTTTTCTTTGAGTCACTGATGTTTTGTGGAATTTTTTTCTTGGGGATAAAGAAAAATCCCTTAAATAAAAATCAGTCTGGGAAAACCCAGCTCTGCAGAGTGCTTGTCATTGCTGCAGCACCCACTGCTTGTTGCTTTGCTTTTTTTTTTTTTTTTTTTTGGGTAAACTTGAGAATTTTGAGGTCTTGAAACCGAGAAGACAATTTTAATTGTAGCTCTGACATTTGTGCAATATTGAGATCATTGTTTCACCTCATGCATGGCATTACAGAGGCTCAAGTGAAGAACAAGGATCCCCCATCCCCTGGAAAGGCTGAAAAGACAAAAATCCCTGCTCTGGGGTGGGGGGAAACCTTTGCACAGAGAGGAACTGACTTTTCAAAAGAGAGAAGGCTTTTGCTGTCCTGAGCTAAAGATAGGATGAGCACAAGCAGCAGCTTTTTAAAGCAGCAGATCCCTCCTTATCACAAACCCTGGGAGGGAGCAGCATTTCCACAGAATGTGCAGCTCCACAGAGCTTTTCCTCCACTCCAGCACCACCCACAGGGTGAATCATCCTGCAGGGACCTTCCCTGAGCTTCCCCCTCGTTATTACCCTGATTTTCTGCCTGGGTACCACAGGTTCAGCCTTCCTTTATCACTTTGACTTTTGACCTTGTGCTGGAGGGGCTCTGCTGTGCCACCAGGGCTGCTTCCTCCCCAGCCCAGGATGCTGCACAGGAAGGGCAGCAGGGTGATGGATCTGTCAAGACCAAGGGTCAAGTTTATGTTGATCTACAGGTGTCAGGAGCGTATTGATCCTCTGATGAAGGTCCCTGAGAGGTCACCATAAATCCTCAGGGGATGAAAATCCCACATAAGTCGTTTTCAGATGCTGCAGAGGGGGGCAGATAAAGGAAAGCAGCTGCCCAGCAAGTGTTAGCAGACACCCCCAGAGCAGCAGGTGAGGCCACCACGGGATTTTGCTCTAAGCCAGGGTGGCCAAACCTATAAAAGGGTGAAAGCATCAAGCAATTCAGGCCCCTGTCAGGGCTAATGAGCTCTTTTGTTTTAGCTGGAGCTGGGATGGCTTTGGCTTGCCCAGGACTGGGGACAGCCTCAGTACAGACACTGTGCCCTCTTTGGTCAGCACTCTGCAGTCATTTCCCTGACAGTGGGGAATTATACCCACCTCAAAAACTGCTTTTCTGCACAACCACAGAGTGGTTTGGGTTGGAAGGGACCTGAAAGATTATCTCATTCCAGCCCTGCCATGGCAGGGACACCTCCCACTGTCCCAGGTGCTCCATGCCCTGTCCAGCCTGGCCTTGGGCACTGCCAGGGATCCAGGGGCAGCCACAGCTGCTCTGGGCACCCTGTGCCAGGGCCTGCCCACCCTCCCAGGAAGAATTGCTTCCATGTACCTGAGCTACATTTCCCCTCTTTCAGTTTGAGCCCATTCCTCCTTGCCCTGACACTCCTGTTCCTGATGCAGGATCCCTCCCCTCAGACCCTGCAAGGTGCCCTGGGGTCTCCACGCACCCTTCTCTGCTCCAGGCTGAGCATTCCCAGCTCTCCCAGCCTGTCCCCAAAGGGAAGGTGCTCCAGCCCCCTTATCAGCCTCGTGGCCTCCTCTGGACTCGCTCCAACAACTCCATGTCCCTCTGGAATAATTTTAGAATGGGATAACTCAGCTGGAAGGGACCTACAAAGACCATCTCATCCAATTCCTTGATTTTGCAGAGAGAAAACCCCTTGCATCAGCTACAACCACAGCAGGCACATAAAAGGAATCCCCTCCTCTGAATTTCCAGCTCCTCAGGCAGCACTGAAGGTCCCCAGAGCCTTTGACAGTGACCAAGACACCCCTGTGACCCCTGGGGCCAGGCAGATCCAGCTCAGGGTTCCTGTAACTGGATGGTTTAAGCCCAGCAGCTCTGGCAGAGCGTGATGCTCAATCCCTTTATCGTGTCTCCTCTGCCTGCAGCAGCCAAAGCCAGGGCTAATTTTAAAAAGCAGTGATATGGGGCTGCTGCAGGAACACACGTTGCAGTTGGCTGCTGGGAACTGGAACAGAAATGGGCATAAACTGCTCTGCAGCTTGGGTGCTGTACCCTGACTTGTGGAGCTGAAATGCATAGGATAACCTGCTAACTTGTTGAAGCCCAAAAGTTACAAAATAAACCTGACAAGTGACCTTACTTGAGGAATTTTGGAGGATAAGTCAAAGACTGAAGTAGTTTCAATGAAAACAAGTTAATGATCAAAACAGAATTTTTACCTGACTCTGTTCCTTTGGAAAAATAACCTTTAACATATTAAATCAAAATAAGATCAGAGCCTTGCATTTCCTCTCTGGTGAGCAGGGACAGGACCCAAGGGAACGTCTGGGGCTGTGCCAGGGGAGGGTTAGGCTGGATTTTAGGAAAAGCTTCTTCCCCAGAGGGTGGTCAGGCACTGGGAATAAAGAACCTTATCCTAAAATCCAGTCTAAACCTCCCCTGACAGCTTCATCTCTCCCACACCTGACTGTGAACCCAAGACTGGAGAAAGTTTTAAAGCCACCCTTGCTGCCTCTATTCCATTTTGAGCCCAGCCACGCTGGAATTGGCAGGTCTTTGTTCAGGGAAGCAGAATGTGGTGCAGAACTTTATTTCACAGTGCTACCTAGTGGTTTCTGCAATAAATGATCAGCACCTCAAAATGCTCCTCCAGACAGAACCTTGGTGTGGAGTAAATACAGATGACAGTAAAATCTAAACTTCCACCACTGCCTGAAATGAGTTAAATTGCAGGAGGGGGAAGAAAAAAAGAAGGAAAAAAAGGAAAACACACTTGCAAACTAATCCCAAGGGTTTCTGAGTGGATATTCATGCACATCAACAGCCCCATCCCAACCTTCCCCAGCTCTATCAGATGCCAGGAAAGGAATTATTGCATTTATTACACTTCCACCAGGATTTTTCCTCCCTCACCACTGCCAGGAATTGGCACAGGAACACAGAGCAAGTGGCACCCTCAGCTCTTCAGAGCCTGTCCCTGCCCCTCTCCTCCTCTCCCAGCAGGGATCCAGCTCTGTGCTCAGAATTTCTGCCAGCATGGGGACACAGAGTGACAAATCCTCCTCCAAAAACCCCTCCCCACCTTTCCTTTGCCCCATAACAGGGGCTGCAGCACCAATTTCTGTTTAGGATCACCTCTCCTTCCTGCTGCCTGTTTAGATTGATTTTCACATTGATCCACACGTTTTCCAGCTCCACAGAGGAGCAGCTCTGCTGCCCTGTGTTTGCCCACACCAGGCAAGGTGCAGCAGCACAAATTAATAAAATCCTGCTCAAATCTGACAGGATCCAGTGGAAGATGTTAAATCCAAGCCTGAGGCACAGCTGCTGGACCTGACAGTTTTCCTCTGTTCAAAAGGGGGAGAGAAGTCCTTGCTTCCCTGGGATCACCAGATGAAAGGAATCATGTAAGCACTAAGTAGTATTAATAGTCCCAGGCACAATATATATATATGAGAATAATAAGGCCAAACTTAACAGTTATTTCCAATAGCAGCATTTGTATAATGCCATCGACACTCAACTGCTGATAAGCTGGACACACTTAAGGAATTTTAATAAGCCTTTGAAAAGCTTTAACTGATGTGAATTAAGCCCTGAGATAATTCCGACGCAGGGCTATCATTCTTCAGTTAAAAATAATTGATCCTGGATGTAAACGTCACATTTGTGCCCCGCAGTACAAAGGCACAGAAAATGTCATTTGTCACCAGCAGTGCCCGGGGCTGAAGGACACGTTCCAAGGGACCCTGGGCTCTGCTCGGCCCCGGGAACTTCTCCCGGGGGTCAGGGATGAGGAACTCCCAGGAACGAGCCTGAGATACCCGAATTAACAACAATCATTGCTGCAGCTCACTGAGATACCTGAATTAACAACAATCATTGCTACAGCTCACTGAGATACCCGAATTAACAACACACGGGTGTTTATTGCAACAATTAATTGAGATACCCGAATTAACAACACAGGTGCTCATTGCTGCTATTCACTGAGATACCTGAATAAACAGCACACAGTGCTCATTACTACAATTAATTGAGAAGCCCGAATAAACAGCACACAGTGCTCATTACTACAATTAATTGAGATACCCGAATAAACAGCACACAGTGCTCATTGCTACAATTCACTGAGTCCAGTGCCCCGGCGAGGGCACAAAGAGCTGCTGCTATCTTTTGGCTTTAATCCACCAAAATAGCTCTGCTGCCATTCCCCTCTCGCAGGGGCAGAAGCAAAGTTTTCATCTGCAGCTAAGTACTGAACATAAAAGGTTTTTCTCCTTCTATATTTACTGTTTGTTGTTGCTGGAGTGAGGCTTTCTCCACTGGCATTTCCTCACTATCTTTTCTGGAATCCTCTGACAGACTTTTTTTTGACAAGGTGATAAGACCAGGAAGCTCTCATTGAGGTCTGCAAAACCTAAATATAAACTCGCATCTTCACAAAAATTAATTAATTTTCAGTAATGAGAAGGTAATTTCCCACTTGCTGTTTCTCAGCATGAACATTACCTTATTTATTGCTTACAAAGTTATTTACCACGAAGTCTGTGAAAGATCAGGACCAAAGCTTGGTTCAAAGGCTACAATTACCAAAGACAAAACTATTTTAAACAAAGCTATAAATAAAGAGAATGGTTGTTTGGGTTTTATTTTTCCTCAGATTTTTAAAAAATATTTTTATTGGTTTGTTTTGAATGAGCAGGTTACTGGCACCAGCCAGTCATTGAAAGCCAGGAGCCACTGACATTAAACTATTTTCATTTTTGCTGTAGCTACTTTCAAACATCATCTCTGTCATTTAAACAAACGGGAACAATACGATGAAGAAATTGCAAATGCTGCTAAGGATATCCAAATGAGAAGCAGCAAAAGCAGCATCTTTTAAGAACACAACTGAGAAAGGAATCCTTCATTATTTAATCCAAACACTGCACTGGTAGATATATTCCTAGATATATTCAGATGTGTTATATGTATATCAGCATACAGAACAGGGGAAGGCTTGCTTAGATTTGAAACAGCGAGTTAACATTTATTTATATATATATATATACACACACTATATTTCTGTGAATATACTGAGCAAGGGGAGCCTCGTTTCTCTTGGAAACATCAAGTTATCATCAGACACAGGACAGGAGGCCGACCGGATCAATAGACTTACTCAATATAGAAAAATCTTATCTCGCTTTCAGGCCGGCTGGCCATAATGTCAGCACCCAGATGCCTCTGACAGAGTTATCTCCCATCAGCAGCGGCAAAATCCGCTCAGAGCTTGGGTGACACCTCCGAAAAGCCAATAACCCGAGCAGGGAAGCTGAGTCCCGCTGTCCCTCTCGGAGATAAAGGCCATGAGCCGCCCTGGGCGCTCTTTGGGGCGTTATCAGGAGGGCAGAGCATCGCTCCGGGTTCGGGCTCGCAGCTCCATCCCCGCGGGGACAGCGAGCCCAGAGCCCGGCGGGGTCAGCTCCCAGAGCGTCCCTGGATGTGACACTCAGCCCTGCCGCTGTTGAAAAGAAGAAAGCGAAAAGCTTTCATGTGCTTCTATATATACTGGCTCTATCTATAGGCGCTGGTGTGCGCTGATGCCCGCCGAGCCGCTCTCCCCGCCTGCCCTCTGGGCGCTTATCGCGGCCCCCAGGGACACACGCGGCGTTATCGGCGGGCCAGGCTCGGAGCAGCCGAGTGGCATTTTCCTTTCATGCCATCCCCGACACCCAGAGCGGGGCAGAGCCCGCCCGGCACAGCCCCGGCCCCGCCCGATAAGCGGGATGCGGGAGCCGGCTCTGATGTGGCAGCGATAGCATCTGATCGGCCTCCCCGTGCGGGTTAAAAATAAAAGGAAGCACGAGGGGAAGCGGTCTGAGGCTCGGCAAGGTGTCACAGCAGGCTGTGCACTCACGGGAGCAGGGGTCACTGTCCCCCAGCCGGCCAGGGTCACTGCCAGCCCCTGGCACCAGAGCAGGAGCAGCAGGCAGGGCTGGATGGGTCTGGGGACATTCACCAGATTTGCTTCTCAACTCAGAGTTACAGAATATTCAGGGTTGGAAGGGACACACACAGATCATCAAGTCCAGTTTTGCAGTAAATGGCCCAGTCAGCAGCACCAGCTGAGCCCCTCAACCCTCTGGCCAGCCAAACCCCCCAACCCCAGCCCAGTTAATTTTAGTGGCTTTGCAAGGCTGCAGGAGCCTCATGATTCACTCAGCATTTCAGTGCCCAAGGCAACACTTGGGGGTGCTAAACCGAGTGGAGATCTCCATGAACACATGAAGGGCCTGGGTCTAAATCCAATTAGGTTATTGAAGACCCCAGTCCCTTCCTCAGACTGCAGCTCTCTGTGTGGGAGAGGATAAAAACTTCAAGGCACAGGTACAGTGAGCCACCACCTCTCTCAATCCACCACCAAAGAAACTGGCACAGGGTCTTCATCACAGGTTCCTGTGAGAAAGCCAAACCTCAGCTCAGTGGAACTGTCATTCCCTTTGTGGCACAGAGTTTGTACCATTTTTTATAGGCTAGCAGGTAATAATAAAATTGTGTTTAGTCAATAACTTCAACCTGAACAAGTCCACAATCAGCTTTTGAGAGCAACAGGTGATTTGAGAGGCTGGATGTGGCATTTGGTCGTGGTACAAAGCACCTGCAGCCTGTTTGGAGAACAATTCTCACCTTTGTGGGAAGGAAACTCAACAAGCATTCACTCAGTGACAGAAAGGGCTTTGCAGCAATGTACAATCACCAAGACACCACATCAGGGGAAAAGATTTAGCTTCAGATTCTCTTCTGTGGGAATCACACCATTACAAACAGTGTGGCAGGGCAATATTAAAGCTGATTAGAAACCATTACAAACAGGGTGGCAGAGCAATGTTAAAGCTGATTTCCATCCTCCCCTTTTTCTGAGGGAGAGCCCCACATATTTGCAGACAAGCATGCACATGTCCCCTGGATATTCTCAGCCCCCAAAGATTCCAGCCTGGCTTGCTCTGGGCCACTTGGCATGTGATAGCAGCCACGCACATTTGGCAGAGACATTTTTAGAAACCTCCAAGCTATGAATTCACCTTTCCATTTTGGTAAAGTCATGTGGAAAGTTATGTGGAAAGCATTTCAAAAGCACAGCATCAAATACAAACTTCATTTCCCCTTGATTCTCGGAGGGGAGGAAGGAATAAATAGTATTATCCTCTTCATTTGTTATCCCAGAGTTGTCCTGCAATATTTCTGTATTTGATAACACCACAATCAATAATAAAATAATTGTGAGTCAAATCAAGTCAGTGTCTCTCAGCACATTTACAGTGTATGTTAAATTTCCAGTGCTCTTCAGGCCTAGGTTTATTGCAACCATTAAAAAAAGGCGACTTTTCCAAGGAAATACAAACCGAAGTGAATGCTCTGGACATGACCTTCATGCAGATTTCAGGGATGCAATGCACCTGCTCCTGCCCACAGCTTTCCCACCATGGCCACGTGGGAATGGAGGCCAGGATTGGATCTACACCCACAGCCAAACATCCAACAGCACTGCCTGGCTCCTGGCACTCCAAGAGACAACTTCCAGGCATTTTCCCTTCTTTCCACAGGTGCTCAGACAAAGCAAATTGCTCTCAGTGGGTTGGACTCCCCAGCAGGACCTTAAATTCACCACAAACCTCCAAGGTCCAAACCTCTAAAAGTGATGAGGCATCAGAGCTACCTCGTCCTCATCCCTAAGTGGCTCCAGCTGCTCAGCCAAACACCCCCAGTCCCTTCAGTGGCTGCAGCCCCTTTGCCTGCAGGACAGAGTTAATGAGCCAGCACCCAGGAGTTCATTAACCCACAGCTGCTTGATTGCTGCCAGCTGTGTGTCTCAGCCCCACAACTCCACGGCAAGATTTCTGCCCTTTTAAAGCTCCTAGTGGTTCCTTAGTCCATGTTTTAAAGAAGTGTTGCTCTTCAAAGGAAAAATACTTTTACTGCAACTGTTTTGTGACAGTAGATCCCATCCTCCACTTGTAGGGAGGGTACCTGGCACCTTCTAGAGGGGAATGGCCCAGGAGTAACAGGACCACTTCTGTTTGGTTTCTCTTGTGTATGAGCCCTCCAGCACAGCCCTGAACACTTCTCCAGAGGCCTGATTCTTCCTTCCTTTCTTCCCAAGCACTTTCTACTCTTGCAGTCCTGGAGTCCCTGGTCTCAGAAGGGCTCCAGCCGTTGGCCCCCAAGCCATGCCCAAGACCAAAAATGCAGAGGCCATTCCCTTCTCACCATCCCTGATGGTTCTGCTGCCCTTGGTAATGCAGACATCTAAGAAAATGCTTCTCCCTTTCAGAAAACCAACACAAATCCATTTCTTAGCCTTCACAACACAACCTTGGGCACACAGCAGCAAGACCCTGAGACACAACATCCTGAGTGCAAATATAAAACCCTCTGCAGACACAGAAAAACTGCCCAGGCACAGCTTTCCACATTCCCTGGATCACACAACAAAAAGTCAGGAACAACCACTACCTCTTCCCAAAAATTTGCTCACTTTGCCAAAAAAAAAGAGAAATCAAGTCCTACCTTCACTGCAGGAGCTGAGTCTGTGACCAGGAGCAAGGCAAACACCAGAGTGAGCCTGCAGGGAGGGTATTTGAACACCACCCAGGCAGCCTCAGCTGGGCATTGTTAGGGCTGATTGGGGCATCCCACTGTGCCAGGTGGGAGCCAGGCAATCACCAGCAGGTGTGCCAGGAGAGAGCCAGGCAATCACCATGGGCTGTGCCAGGCAATCACCATGGGCTGTGCCAGGAGAGAGCCAGGCAATCACCATGGGCTGTGCCAGGAGAGAGCCAGGCAATCACCATGGGCTGTGCCAGGAGAGAGCCAGGCAATCACCATGGGCTATGCCAGGAGAGAGCCAGGCAATCACCATGGGCTGTGCCAGGAGGGAGCCAGGCAATCACCATGGGCTGTGCTCTGCTCCAGGGTGGCTGCTGAGGCACCTCCTGAGCCGCTGTACCAAATCACCCTTCTCACCCCAAAGAGAAATAACATTTATCTCGCTGTCTCCACTGATTATTTCCTGCCAGGTCTGTGGCCCATCAGGAGCCTGGGTGATTCCTGGCTGCCTGTGGAAGGAAATGATTCAAGAACCAAGTGCTGCAGAGCAACCTGTTGCATCCTGGAATTTCTCCCCCTCTCACAAAAACTCCAGTAGTCCTTGCTATTTTTTCCCTAATTCCTTTGTCTCTAATTGTCTCTCTGTAAGATGACAGTTTGTGCAGGTAGGCTTATTTACAAAGATTAGATTTCTGAGGCTGATTCATTTCTTTTATTCAAACCCCCAATGTGCACATCACCAATTTAATTAGTTCTTGGTGCAATTCTGTATCTCAGGAAAGGCTGAAATACAAGGAATCAACAATATGGAAACCACATCCACTCTGTCCAGTCTGCCTGTTCCAGGGCCACAAAATAGGAGTAAAACCCTCCAAGTTCCAAATGCACACCTTGGCAGTCATAGTGCGAAGATAAAGGATGAAGTGAAGTTATATAAAGAAAAGGAGGAAAAGGGTTTTTGATTTTAGTAGATTGCCAATCTAATTCTCTTAACTATTGTGTGAATTCATAGTAACAAATGGGGTTCCCATTTTTGCTTTGCTCAGAGCCCTCCTAAGGCCAGAGGGACAGAGCCAGACTGTGTTATGCTCCCAGAAAAACAATCCATAAACAACCACTGCTGCTAAAGAAAAAGCAGAACTTTTACACTGAAAAGCTCTTTCAAGCCATCAGACTTTGTTTTTAAACAAAACTCTTGACATGAATACAATAAATATTTTATTAATGGAATGTTGAGTTTTTCTCTTCCATGCTTCCTCTTACTCCCAGCACCTTGCACACAGATGTCAGAGCAGCTTCCAGTCCAAGGCAAGGACAAAACTTCATTTCAAGGCAGAAATCAGTGAGAGGTTGAAAGTTCAGACTGGCACCTATGAGTGCCCAGTGCCTCGAGTGTTTGCTTCCCCAAACCCACAGGCAAATTGGCATTTCTTCTTTCCAAGCATGATTTATCACTCTCTTCTGAGGCAGCTCACCAGCTCCATGGGGACAGCACAAATTCCTGACTACTCTAATGCTCCTCCAGCTGTTGCAATATCCCTTTATTATTTCATTTAAAAGCCCCACCATTATCAACCATCTCTTTCTGATTATTTTTTTTAATAGTTCAGTGATTGTTGGAATTTTACAAAAATGGGAAGAGTCTCTTTTTGAGGATGTAGAGCACAGTGGCCAGGAAGAGGGCGAGGGCCAGGAAGATGAGCAGCTTGTCCGTCAGCTCCCGGCGGTTGTACTTGGTGATCAGCTTCCTCCCCAGCTGGATGGTGCCAGACATGGACTTGAATTCCTCATTTGCTTCCAGGATGGTTCGGGAAGAATTGGCTGAAATTAAAGAGGAGCAGAAAAAAAAATTTACATCAGCAGGTTGTGCTTTTAAAATAGCCAGCAAAGTGTGTAAGGATGAGATATTTGGTAACACAGTGCCTGAGGGATCCTTCTGGGTCAGGCTGACTTGTGGGTGAGACTGACACAGAGAGTTCTCACAGCTCAGGGGTGCAAAGTGAAATAAGAGCACTGAAAATATTAAAGAAAAGATCTTACTGAAGTTCCTGAATTTTGAATTTTTGGGTTAGCAGGTCAAATCTAGTTCAGGTTTTTCAGTCAGCACTGCTGGAAGCAGAGTGAAATAGAAATGGTGCTAGAGAGAGAAATCACCACCAGCAGCAGGACAGGGCAATATTTGAATATATTAACTGCACCACTGAAAGTGTTCCCTCAGGCCCCAGCAGCAAATAGTGTGAGCTCACAGAATTATTCAGCTCAAGCAGTTTTTAATAGTCATTTTTGACACACACATCGATTTTTTTGCCTAATAAAAATGAGAAGGGTCAACTAGAAGTGTGTGAGAAAACAAACACATGCCCCAAACTTCTCAACCTTGCTCTTTTCAAATTGCTAAACAAAAGCAAAAGCCCTGGAATGCCCTTTTTTCTGTTTTACAGAAAGTACAGCCTGTAGGACAGTGCATTACCCTACAATGCCCTGGCTGCTCTCAGAAAGGTCAAATCCAGCACTGTCTGGTTCACAAAAACAGAGCAGAGATAGGTCTGCAATATTTTGCAAAACACTTTGTCCCATCCCATTTCAAGAGGTATTTTGATCCAAGTGAAAACAGAAAACTTCTTTCCCAGAGTTAATGACAAAGCAGAGCTTCCCTGCTCCACAGCCTCAAACACTCACTGCATCCTAGGGAATGCTCAGGAAACAGGAATTCCCACTGCTAACTCAGAATTTGCAGCTGGGATTTGTAAATGACTTTTGGTAGTTTTCCCTTGATGAATTCCAAGTGCTGCTCATTCAGAAACAGGGTGAAAAAGTGCCTGCCAAACTGTCCTTTTAATGGGAGAAGGAACACGCTACTCCTGCAGCAACAAACTGTGCCCAGCTGCCACCCTCAGATGGGGCAGAAAGCAAGGAGGGCAAACTCGTGTTATCTATCCTTGTCTTTAAAGTTCCCTCCTGCCCAAAAGCACAGCTAGGAAGAGGCCCAGGCAGCAACTTCTGAATGCTCCATGAATCATCAGTTCTGACAGGTCACTTGATTTATGGTTTTAGGAGTTGAAGCCAAGGAACTGGGTGAAATCTTGGTTTCACAGTCCCTGATGCACTGCTGACAGAGCAAGTGACCTCAGGTTCAAGGCACTTGATCCCAGTGTCTCAGCCATCCCAGCTGGAGCCTGGCTGGAACAGCCCTCCAGACACTCCTTCCTCTGTGCAGGGACTTGTGTCCATGCTTTTGTTCCCTCTGCTATGCCCAAATCCCTGCCAGGGCAGTGGCACAGAGTAACACCAAACTCACTCTGGGCACTGTGTGAGCTCACATTGCTTTTACAAAAAACTCAACTTCATCCTGACCCCTTTTCCTTCTCAGGATCATGAAACAGAAAGTCCAGACAAAGTACACTGATATTTCCTGTTTATGTCCAGCTGTTAGAGGAGCTCTGCTGGCCAGTCCCTTAATCATCATTGTAGCACATTCTCCTAGTCTGCTCCTCTCCTCAGGCTGACAGAGCTGACCAAAGGTGCTTCCATCACCCCTCCACTCCAGCCCAAATTCCAGCTGTACCTAAGGTCTGCACAGTCTCCTCGCTCTGCTGCACCTGCTGGGACATCATCCTGCTGATGCCCATCAGACTCTCTGTGATGTTGCTTGCACTCTCTGCCAGACTTTCCTTTGTGGTCTTCCTGAAAAGAGAAAAAAGCAAAGCAGGAAGAGGTAAAATTTTTTTTTTTTTGGAATACTCAGGGAAAATGCTGCTGATAGGGAGATGAGATCAATACTTGGCAACATCTCTGCAGTGTACAGTGTACCGGTTTTCACTGCATGAGAAATTCAAATTATTTTCACTGAACAATAAAAAATAATCACAAAATATGGAAGTCCTGAGCCCAAATAACATCCCAGAATCTCACAGGGCCCTGTACTTCACCACTTGTTCACCCAGGACTGTGTAAGTCCATGAGCTGCTGCGGGAGCACCAACACAAATCCATTTTATCATCCTGAGTATCCCAGCTGTTGCTTTCAATACACAGCCTGCACACACTCACATCCAGTTCTGGATGTGAAAACAGCTTGGATAATGGCCCAGGTCTTGTTTAGAACCTATCTGGAATTAATGTAAAAGACATTAAGTCATAAAGGTTAATTTATCCCCTTTTCTGCTTACACATGTCATGAAAACCTGAATTCATCACGATCCTTAACAGCCCAAATATCCACAAAAGGGAAATCCACTCAGAAAAGCTACACTTGATATAATTAAATAAATTAAAAATATTATGTCACTTCCATTTAAAATGAGTGAATATAGGAGACACTGCTTAAATCCCTCAGTACTGTGGGACAGTCCAATACCTTTGTCTCAAGATGTCTCTTCCCTGCAGCAGCTGATCTTTCTCAGAGTTGTCAATAGCAATTTTGCAGGCCAGATTTGCCTTTCTCCAGGCTGCCTGGTTGCTGAAACCACAAGAGCAGAGTGTTGTAACGTAATGGGAACACCTTGCAAGCACAGACAATTTTCACAAAGCAACCACCACATTAACTGGGCACCCCAATACATACAAGGACTCTCAGAATCCAAGAAATACTTGGGCTGAAAATACTTCCAAGATCATCGAGTCCCAGCTGTGCCTGATGCCCACCCTGTCCCCAGCCCAGAGCCCCGAGTGCCACCTCCAGCCCTTCCTGGGACACTCCAGGGATGGGGATCCAACCCTCCCCGGGCAGTTCCAGTGCCTGAGCTCCCTTTCCATGGGGAAATTCCTGCTGTGCCCACCCTGAGCGTGCCCTGGCCCAGCCTGAGGCCATTCCCTCTTGTCATGGTAGCCCCCCTGGCTGTCCCCTCCAGTCAGGAAGTTGTGCAGAGCCAGAAGATCCCCCCTGAGCCTCCTTTTCTGCAGGCTGAGCCCCTTTCCCAGCTCCCTCAGCCCCTCACTTTCTCTGTATTCCTACATACAACAACATTCTGTCCTGACATTCCTGCTCCTCAGTGTAGCATTTAAGAACCAAGGGAAGAAGAAAACTGAGCCAGCTGTAAAACAAGAGACCCCTAAGCCACCTTCTTTGAGCTCAAAGGGACAGACCAGAGTTAGGAAGTCAGGACAGGAGAAGGGAGTTGAACCCTTTCTCTCCCTGGCCTCTTGGTCTGGCACAAAACACGTGTCAGGGGGCCGTGCTTCCAAACCAGACTGACAGAGTCTGCACCAAAGTCAGCCAATCTCTGCATACAGCGGGCTTGGGAACGGCCCCAGCTGCCAGACCCACCTGAGCATTTGCTTCTTGTGGTTCTCCACCTCCCGCAGCAAGGCTTGTTTCTCCGACTCCTTGTCCTGCTCCTTGGCCATCTGCTCCAGCTCCTTCGGCGGAGAGCACAAACACCAGAACCTCACCAGCCACCCGCAGCTCGCACAGCCCAGCCCCGGCCGGGGAGTGGATTCCGAGCAGATTTATCTGATAAACCCCCAGGCCAGGGCTGCGACTCCCCAAATCTCAGCCGGGACCCCCAAAACACTCGCAGAACACCTCCCAAACCCCGGCAGGAACCCACAGCCGGGATCCTCCAGCCCTAAACCACAGCCGGTGGGGCCGCAGCACAGCTCGGTGCCCTCAGCAGCCCCGGCCGGGCCCCTCACCTGGATGCGGCCGCGGAGGTGTCGGAACTTCTCCTTGACGGCGGCATTGAGCTCCGTGAGGGCGCTGAGCGGCCCCGGGCAGTCCCGGATGTCCTGGAACACAACGGCGCGGTCAGCGCGGGCCCAGCTCTCCCCGAGGCCGTGCCGGGGTGTCCCGGGGCTGGCGGCGGTACCTGCACGGCCGCCTTGATCTCCAGGTCGAACTTGACGATCTCCTGGTGGCAGACCCGCAGCGGCACGGCCGCGGCCGCCGCCGCCGCCATCTTGGCCGGGCAGGGCCGGGGCGGGCCGGGCGCGCGCGGGCGCCCCCTGCGGGCGGCGGGCGGGGCGGGCGGGCCTGAGGGGACGTGGCGGGGAATGAGCGGCTCCGCAGGGAGGAACGACAGAACGCCGGGAGCGCTGGGGTCATAAAACACCTCCGAAACCCATCGAGTCCCCGCTGTGCCACATCCCCACCTTGTCCCCAGCCCAGAACACCAAGTGCCACCTCCAGGGATGGGGATTCAACCCTCCCCGGGCAGTTCCAGTGCCTGAGCTCCCTTTCCATGGGGCAATTCCTGCTGTGCCCACCCTGAGCCTGCCCCGGCCCAGCCTGGGGCCGTTCCCTCTCCTCCTGTCCCTGTCCCCTCCTGTCAGGAGCTGTGCAGAGCCCAAGATTCCCCTGGAGAAGTTCCAGGTTTACATCCAAGAGCCTCCCTGGGCTCCTGGCCAGGGCTGACACTGGTCAGGAGCAGGGTGGGGGAACACGAGGTCCCTTCTGCACCCCCAAAACGAGAAGCAGGCAATGCCTTTTGCCTTTCTCACAAACTCACCCCGGTGCTGTTCCTTCCCTCTGCCCTCAGACCATTTCACAGGAGCTGCCGGGAGCAGTTTCTCCAGGCACCAACTCAGCTTCTCCAGATGCTCCCACGCCGACCCAGCAGCGCTGCGAGGCAGCTCTGAGCATGAGGAAGGAAAATCCAGATATTTCCTTACCTAGCTGTCATCCCTTCCAAAGGAAAGTTCCTGGCAATACCAGGAGGCCAGGGACTTAGTTCAAGGCAGCAGAAGCCATTCACTACCATTCTACACACACAATGACAATAGCAATATTTCCTCCACAATTTTTATTTTAAATTACAAAGGATGTTGCATACATTGATGAATTTGTATCTGAATAGAAGTGCTAGGGATCAAGGGTGACAGAGTAAACAAAGTCAATAGTTTAATTGTGCCTCTTTTCAAAAAATAAAACTGCACAACTATTAACCAACATTTAACATTGCAACTCTTAACAGATCATGCTTTGAACAAGGTAAATTTATTTTCTAACAGAGACAAGACTTTCAGTAAGTTTTTCTGAGCTCCAGTTGGAAGTTGATTATAGAATATCAAGGACAGCATTACAATCATGACCCCAAGCATATGCAGAACAGGATGCCATGTTTTGTTTAAAATGCCTTTTTTTTTTTTTTTTTTTTTTTTTTTGCATCTGCATGTGCCATCAGCCTTAAGAGTTCACCCAACCACAAATACTGAGCAAGAAGTTTTCCTTGGATATATAGTACTCTGGGAAGATAGATGATTCCAATCAGGATGTATGGATATCCATCATTATAAGAGAGATTAAAATTTTCTTACTAGATTCTGTTTCCTAATCAGAAGATTTTGATAGGGTGGGATGTGCTTTTTCCAACACCAGAAAAGCCAATCCAGAAGTTTTCCTTACAGGAGCTAGTTAAGTCACGCAAATTTGACTTTAAAGATACCCAACTAAAAATTACTTTAAACTCCAGAAAAACTCTTGACAACGATCTAAAAAGTTTGGAATTTTGTTTTTTTTTTAATGGGGAAAACAAAAAAATGCAAGTGTGGCTTAAAAGAGCTCTGGTTCCACTTTTAGCTCCACAGCTTGTTAGAAAGACAACAAATTCCGAGTCAGTATTTGCTCCCATGGAAGTTCATGGATGTCTAAGAGGCTGAGGATTATATTCAGAGTGCAAAGACACCTTCTCGAAGCACTGGAGGGAAAACATGGCATATTGTGAAATGCAAGTTGTAGAAAGACAGAGATTTTTGTTTGCTGCAAAGAAGATACAGCCTGAAAGTGCCATCTTTGATTAATGACATTAAAGAATCCCAACTGACATTGGGAGATATTCAAGAGTGGTGTTTTCTCAACAGACTAATGCCCTTAATACAGTTACAAGAAGGATCAGTCACTGAGGCAGCAACTGTTTGAAATGTACTTCACACGATCCCTGGGGTAAACAAAATAAACCTCAGCTGTGTGCAAGGCTGTGTCAACAAGCCAAGACCACATCTAGCAGCACACTCCACTAGGTGATTCCAACTGAAGCCTCCAACTTCAAAAGAAAATCAAATCATGCTTAGATGCACTCTTGAAACTCGGGTTTCAAGGCCAAATACAGATCCTGACATTCACGGTCCAGAACTGGGTTGTGCCTCAGCAGAATTTCAGGAAGACGAGCAAGCACGTTTGAGGAGCAGAACTGCATTTGCTATTTCTGCTGGAGGCAGCTTGGATACAACCCCTGGAAATTCTCCTGATAAAACCTTTTAGAGCTTCTTATTAAAAACAACAACAACAAAAAAAAAAGCTATGTTTAAATGATTTATGGAAAAGCACATCCAGTCATTATAGCTGTGAATAAGCTGTTTCATTAATGAAGGCAAATATTAGATAAATATTGGGGGGTGTCTTTTAAAAATAAATTTTAAACTGACACCTCTACACTTCCAAAGTGTCTGTTTGCTTTTAGGTTAGTTAAAAGACTTTTCATCCATTTCAGGTTGGTTTTTTTTGTTTGTTTGCTTTATTTTAAAAACCCCAACTTTTCCCTGGCCCTCTTAGTATGGAAAAAAGTCCATCTATAAATTAGGAACTGAACACAGCTGAGCCTGACTCTCACATCAGCTTTACAGCAATACAACTTTATTAAATCACAATGATTTCAACTGGTATGATAAGAAAATCCAGCCCATCCACACGTAAACATAGCTTTAGTACTAAGTCTCTCTCATCCCAAAAAACAAAAAGTACTCACCAAGTATCAGTAAATGTGTTCAATAAACCATAAAAAGAAGCGTTAGCAAAAGGGGTTTTGGGTTTAAAAACACCCTTCAGGAGCACCCCCACATTTTGCAAGGCCATTCAAAAACTGGTCTTCCACAGAAATACAAAAGGACTACAGAGAGAAACTGAAATCAGCCCTGTCCGCACTCGCTCCAGCACACTTAAATCAGCTCTGATTCCACCTCAGAAGCTTTGACGAGTTCAGAGGGAATGAAAAACACTTAGTTCTAGATGTACAAGTAAGGCACAATATAAAGCCACATCATCATCTGTCATGAAGGGAGGGGAAGGACAAGGGTCATACATGGTACAGCAGAACAAGCAGCCCATCGATTCCAAGTGTGGCACCTACGTTCAGACTGACGAGATCTCGACAAGAGCAGTTATGACAGCATGCTTTTAATATGGAAACAAATCCTAGAGAATCCAGTGTATCAGAAAAAGGAAGAGCTTTCTGGTTGTATTAAATCAAAAAATAGATCATTGTTTTTGGATATAGGATTAAAAGTGAATATTCACAATGCCTACACTCAAAAACAAACAAAAAAAAAACCCCAGGACTTCGTTAAGATCCACATACTATGTATGAACACTGAAAATCTTTAGAAAATGGTCTTCTCTAAAGATCACCCCAAAACGCATGCCACAATTGCCAAAAAACAGAACATGTACATTTGTTGGTTTTTATACCCTATAAGATTTTTGTTTGTGATAAGTATACACTAAATGTATATATTTTAATGACACTAGAGGAAGCAGATTGTTACTGGCATTAAAGTACAACCATTTCTAGACGGTTTAAATGCCACAGAGTCCCCTGGTTAAAATGTAAAGCTGCACAGCTTGCCTATGTCACCTTTATGATAAAGTTAAACCAGCAAAAGGTCTTATCTTTACTCTACATTTTACTGCCAGGTTTTATTTATCTCAAGTATCGCTGCAGCATTCTGACCAGCCCAGAGTTAGCAGCAAGTGGCAGGAATCATATAAAACGCAGTTTCTTTTTTTTTTTCTTTTTCCTCTTTTTTTTTTTTAAACAAAGTGCTTTTCTAAGATATACATACATATAAATAGTTACAAAATAAAGTGTCAACATTAAAAAGCTCAACTATTTCAAAGCTTTAACTTAAAATAATACATAGGAAACACTGAAATGCGAGGGTATGGAACTCACTAAAGATTCAAAGTCTACTTTGAAATGCGAGACCAAAATCATAGTCTGGTTTTCAGACAAAAATAAAAAGCTATAAAGTTGTGTGTTGCCCAGGATTCCCAGGCAGTAAGAAAAGGGGGGGCTTTTAAATACCTTGTCAGTTGAATTTGTCCCAGAAGTTTTTACCTGATTTCAAACTGCTCTCTCTCCATGTTGAGATGCTGCCTGGCCTGCAGGGTTTGGCCTGCAGGGTTTGGATGCAGCACAGGGACAAGCTCCGTGTGCCCACCCTGCTCAGGCACAGCCTGCACCTCACAGGACACATTCTCTGTCGGGGTTTTGGGGGCCCTGGGCAGCTCCACAAGAACAAGAGGAATACACCAGACCCACCGTGGAAAGCAGCAGCCAACTCTCACCTCACCTGAACAACAACAACAACACCACAAACGCCTCAAAGGAAAACACCCACGTTCCACTCAGATTTTGCAAGCCTTAAGTGGATTTACAAAGTTTTGCCTAAATTGCCCTGGGTATTTGTTCAGTCTCTTGTAGGAAAGACTTTCTGTACAGCTCAGTAGTGGTATTTTGGCCTCCTTCTCCCTTTTGAGAATTCCAAAATATTTAGGTACAAAGGAAGCTGTGAGCGTGGCAGGGCCACCACTTTCACCGTCCACTCTTCCTGCACTGTTACCAATTCAGGCTTTTTTCTCTTATAGTACAAGCTTGGATATAAAAATAATCTACTTATAAACAAAAAGGAATCACAGTACAAACAAACTCAGACAAACTAGAAATGAAGTGGAGAAGTTCCCCAAAGGGAGTGGGGAGAAAGCCTTCATGGACTTTTGCATTTTTTTCAGCAGCTACATTTGAAAATATTTGGTATTTCTATTTTCAGTAAACAGTGTTTTGTCATCTTTAAATAGGGAGAGAAAGAACAGGGAGGAAAAGGAGGGGGGGGGTCCATGAAACCAGAGAATGATCTTGCCTTGAGATAAAGGACTTTCTCATCAAAGGCTAAAGCTTTTATCTGTACGTTAACACTGACTACAAAGCCAACTCTTATTAGCAGAAGAGCAAATAAGAACTTTGTGTTAATATTCTTCAATCATAGAAACTACTGAATTAACAAGAATAAGTCACATATAAGTCTGAAGAAGCTAGTTTCGAAATACCTGTACAAAAATATAAAAGTCTATAAATTTTTTTTTGTTTTGTTTGAAGCCTGTGTTGATCCTTGGAAACATCACATGCATAATAATACATCAACTGGAAAAGTGGCAACTAAGGAATTAGATATTTGTAGCTCCTTTTTTTCCCTCTTTACATATATACACGTTACAATAAAAATAATTTTATTTTGGTTGTTTGGTGGAAGTATACTACAACAAGCTAAATACTTTTTTTTTTAAATTCTCGAAGTCGAAAACTATTTTACCAATAGCTTACTAAAATCCAAATATATTAAAATCTCCTACAGTAAGTGCAGAGAAAAAAGATTTAAAGACTCCAAGACGGCCACCAACTTATCTACCATGGAAGCGAACTACAAGAACAGCAAAATAATATTGTTATGTATGAATGCTCCTTCTGTAGATAATTGGACCCAAACAAAAAAATTCACAGTTCAGTAAGATCCCTAACCCTGACCTTTAATTTTTTTTCTTTTTTTCTTTTGTTTTTACATTCAGTACAGTATCATATAAGCTGTGCAAAACTTTACTTAGACTGGCAGTTCGCCATATCAGTTGCATTTGTCTTTGGTACAAAAATAAACAATCGCATTAATGTGCAAGTATTTGTTTTCTTCCGGCCAAAGTACCGAAATTGAGTTTTCTAGAGCCATCTTTTATACAATACATAGACTCTGTGGCATATATCTACATTTTCAACATATTCCTATATACATTCAAAAATTTTTAAGAGCTGGAACAAATACATTAAAACCTAAAATCTCACCATCTATACAGCTCGGTTTTGCCCCTCAGGGTTTTCTTCATACAAAACTTTACCAGCTTATACTGATAGCTCTCCCCACAAAATACAAGGCACAAAGAATATACTTTTTTTTTCTCTTGCTTGCACGGACATTTAAATAATCTATTAAGCTCAGAAAATTAAAGTCTTATGTGGCACACTAGCTCTAATGCTGCGTGTGCTATGTACAAGTTAATGGTTGCAAAGAAAGCTTACTGTTTTTTTTAAGAACAAGGAAAGAAAATCCAATTATTTAAAAATAAAATTTAAAAAAGAACAAAAAACTCCCTACATTGACAGCTTCACCAAAAAAATGCTTCCTCTTACTTCACTTGGACCATAAACCTGTCACAACGTCTGGCAAATGCTAAAATATTTTCTCTAGCAAATCCCTGTTTTTGCTTCTAAAACAAAAGTGATATATTCTGGTCCTAGATCATTTGAAAGAGAACTCTCATTTCTGCCCTTGAGCTTGAAGCAGCTTTGAAACTATCTGGTTTATGGTCCAAAAATGCTCTGCAGCATTTTCTACCACGCCGTGATTTGTTTTCCTACACTGTTAACTTGAAACCAATGGAACCTACAGGTGAGTGTTTACAGAATGCTAAGCTGACATGCAGACCAGAATGCCATTTACAGCGAGGAACTCGGCAGCACAGGCAGAACCTGCCCCAGGAGCAGCTGCAGTCCTGTCCTACACCTTGGCCGTGGGTATCCGCAGCCCCACGAGGCCGCCCGTGGGGTCTCCCTCCGCCGTCTTCTCCAGCACCTGGTTCACAAACTCCGACGTCTGTCCAGCTACAGGAAGTCCTGAAAGGGAGGGAAGAGAAGCTGCTCTCAGGTCACTGCTCACGGCACTCATTCCTATTGATGTCTCAGGTTTGAGCTTTTCTATTTTTCACATTCTGTGCTGCTTTAGTGTGTGGGTCTGGGCTCCTTATGAGGGGATGGTGAGCTCTGATCACAGAGCAGGGAGGCAAAACAATTCCTGCTCCAGCTGGGCACCAAGGACAAATGACCCAAATCTCAGCCCAGGAGCACAAACCCCGTGGGCTGGAGAGAGAAAAACAAGCAGGGTGGGACTGCAGGGGCTACAGCTGGGATGGGACAATGAACTGCAAGGTGCAAATGGAGCAGAACTGATCCCAGGGAGAGACCCCATGCCCGGCCGGGCATTTTGGGGCCATTTTGGTTCATCTTGGGTGCAGCCCTGGCTGGGCTCTGATGCTGCCCAAGGTGCATCCATGGAGGAGATCCTTTGGATAAATCCCTGCTTTATTCTGGAACTCTGCCCAGCCTCTGCTCTAGGGCAGCCTTCAGAAGGCATCAATACCAGTGCCCAAAGCCAGGGGACACTTTGGATGGGACAAATGGAATCAGGAAAGGGTTCATTCATTCCTCTAGATCAGAAATTGTTTGCAATCAAATGCAGAAAGCTCAGAGGAGGCACCAGGATGATCAGAGGGCTGGAGCAGCTCTGCTGGGAAGAAAGGCTGGGAGAACTGGGGTTGTTCAGCTTGGAGAGGAAAAGCTTTGGAGTGACCTCATTGTGGCCTCACAGTGCCTGACTAGGACAACAAGATGGAAAGAGACTTTTCACAAGGGATGGAGGGACAGGAGCCAGGGAATGGCTTCACACTGCCAGAGGGCAGGGTTAGATGGGATATTGGGAAGGAACTGCTCCCTGTGAGGGTGGGCAGGCCCTGGCACAGGGCGCCCAGAGAAGCTGTGGCTGCCCCCGGATCCCTGGAAGTGTCCAAGGCAGGTTAGACATTGGGGCTTGGAGCCACCTGGGACAGTGGAAAGTCTCTGGTGGAATGGGATGAGCTTTGGGGCTCCTCAGGGCATTTATGATTCTATATCTTCATAGCCCTGTAAATACACAAAGTTCACTGCTTACCAAGAGTGTCTTTAATAAGTATGTTCAACTTTTGTTCCATGTTGATTCCTCTGTCATCTTTAGGTACCTGCACCCGATTAACTATTTCTTGTTTGATGGAGTTGATGACAAAGAGTAAATTATCTGCAAAGAAAAAAATAGGATTAGCTTTACCTCACACTCCCCTGGAAGGGATTCACAGTTACCCACACACAGCTATCTGTGTCAAAGGTGTCGCATCACACTTATTGTAAAATTAAATGTAATAGTTTACATCAAATATCACCAATATTTTCAAAAATATTTACATATTTACAATGCATACATTTACATAATTTACATCTGCAAAATAGCTCAACATTGCAGGTAACCCAAGTTACATTCATTTCATTCACTGAGCTGGGTTTGTACCAACTTTACTCTATGAGCCAGGTTACATCATGGTGGAAAACACAGATTGCCCAAACAAAAGGAAAATTAAGATGTGAAGAGTTGTATTTACCATATTCCGTGTTGAGACCCCAGAGTTTAACTTTATTGGCTTCATACTGGGCTTTCTTTTTTAGTCTACAAGCCCTATGGCAAGAAGAGGGGAAGAATTAGAGTACGACCAGAAATTCCAGAGTAGTAAGAGCCACATGAACTCATCAACCAACCCTCCCAGAGCTGTAATGCACAAACTCACCCATCCTCACTCACCTGCTCTGAAAACACTCTGCTACCTGCATCTGCTCACATTTGACACTTGTAGAATTTGCCACTATCCCAGCTGTTTGCCCAACAGCTAAGGAAACCAATTCCAGTGGAAACACATCCTTATCTAGGGGACAGGCAAACCACAGCTCCCAAGGAGCCAGCTGCTCTGCTTTTTGATAAACTGGAAATTCCCATTTGATAAACTGGTAATTCCCATTTGATAAACTGGTAATTCCCATTGCAGGAGCTGCCACATGAAGCAGAATTTTTTTAGGCAAAAATTCTTTAGCTCTTTATCACTCACTTGTAGCAATCTAAATTTTCTCATCCCTGCAGCTTTACCCAATGCATACCTGGAAGCCAACTTGTTCTTTTCTTTCCTTGACCTGGGTCTGGCAGTTAAGGGAAGTTCACTGACGGGTGTCAGGTCACTGATCACCTTATTCAGCTTCCTCAGCTCGTTACCAATCTGGAGGAGTTTTCTGGGGTTGGGAGTCAGGTCTTCTACATCAGTCCTCCGTGACTTCTTTGCTGCATATTTTCCTGTTTTAAATATGCAGAAAAATGGGTAGGGAAGTGACATAATACATACACAAACCTGTGAGAAAACACTCTAAAATAGGCATTTTTTGGGTGCAGTTTAAGTTCCTTTGTTCACTGCAGAAGAATGGGCCGGAATCAGGTGATCCCCATGGCCTCTCACAATAGAAAAAGCATTTCCACACAATGAGCTTTGTACAATTCATATTCTCTCCAGATCAGATAAGAGCAAATACTGCTGGCAAGGCCGCTGGATGTGACAGAGAGCATACACACAACCCTGCTGAAAAATGTATGTCACAAGTTCAAACCCTGTTTTGCTGCAGCTGTAAACTTGTTAACTCATATGCAGCCAAAATATCCTCCTGCACACTCCAGTGGATTAAACTCCCAAATAATATTATTGCCAAAGTCCTGTCCTAAGAAAGAGTGCTGAGACTTGGTGCTGAAAAAATCTTCAGCAACGCTGAGATGAAATGATCCACATAAATGCCAGTTAACCCTTTTTATTTTATGTATTTGAAGCTATTTAAGGCCTGGTTTTGCACCTGACTTAAACATCAAGTGGCCAAGTGTCTGGTGGGTTTGAGTCCTTGGAGCATGTTTGGTAATTTGATGTTGGATAACAAATATAAAATAATGGGATCACAGAATGGTTTGGGTTGGAAGGGACCTTAAACTCATCTTTTTCTCCCCCTTGCCACAGGCAAGGGCACCTTCCAGTAACCAGGTTGCTCAGACCTCCATCATGAGAAAGAGCAGTGATAGGGACTTTAGGTACTGCTATTTCACTACAGGACAAAGAAGCTTTTAAAAACTAAGGATATTCAAAGAAAAAATGTTTTCTTCCCTGAGAAAATCTACAGGTAACAGCAACAACAACAACAAAATCTTATGATTTAAGAGAAGGCCAATTGCCATGTTAAAGGAGTAATTTTCAACTCTAAGGGAACATTAACCTTACAACCCAGGGAGGTTGGTTTAAATTGCTCCTTCAAAGCCAAAATCAAATGGAGCAGCCTAAAAGAGGTCCTGTGAGAAGAAAACAAAAATACCCCTAAGAGTGGTTTGCTTTAGGCGATGTTAATCATGTTTGTGGTGCAGTAATTGCTCACTGGGAATAAATCAGTTATTAGAGAACTGGTTTAAGTTTCGAAGAGGGCATCTTAAGGAAATAGTTTATTCCCAGAGGAGTAACTGCTACACTGTGCTGCATTCACAGGGGGAAAACAAGGAGGGAGGAGCAGAGAGAGACAGCTGTGCCTTAGTGCTTGTCCTCAGCTCATACCAGTCCCCTGAGCTTGGCACCCCAGAGCCCTCCCAGCCTCCTGCTAACACAGGCAGCACTGACAGGAACAGCCACGAGCAGCAAACATCACTCAAGTCACCATCCAATATTTACAGTATCACACTGAGAAAGCTTTGAACTCTCGGGGTTTCCACTGAGAGCCCTTGGAAGTCACAATTCTCAATTCATCCACACTCCTCTGCAAGAAACCACACTGAAAGTCCCTACTGTGCGCTCACTGTACCTTCCCTGAGCACTGCAGAGTAACAGACTTACAGTGCTTGAACTTTCATGGCCAAAACACAACTTTCCAGCACTCACAAGGAGGGGAATTTGGCTGCTGAAGGTGTCACAAGGACAAGACAGTCATTTGTGACCAGAATGAGGATTTCTTACCATGGTGGAGCCCGTTCTTCTGGTACATGTTGCTGGGCAGGGTGTCCCTGTCCCACTCAGAGGGCCTCAGCATCCTCTCCTGCTGGGATGGTGTCAGCTGCTCGCTGTACTCCCAGAAGTATCTTCGCTTGCCTCTTTTCCGAGAGGAGATTGCAGTCATTTCTTTCAAATCCTCCACAGAATCGTTTTCATACCCTAAAAGGATGCAGGGGGTTGTTTACATACTGGTGACAGAATTGTTTGCAGCCCTTTAGCAGCAGACTGAGGATTCAAGTTGAGAGCAAAACCACAGCCAGCTCTGTTTTGCATTATCTAACACTTGGTTTCCAGTATCGACTTGCCTTAAATCTAGGATAGACACTGAGCCACTGATGGGCCTTCATTAGTTGAAAAAAACAAAATTATTTATGCATTTAAAGTCCCTTTATGTTCTCTGACCCCCTAAGCTGTTGTTCCCCACAATCCCAGCAGTGCCAAGTACAGACAGCAGATGTTGGACTGTGTTCACCAATCCTGACAATTTTCTCCATGAATTGGCAGGAACACAATCCTAACTCACCTCCACATTTGACAAAAAGCATGGAAAGAGAAGCAGATTAAATAAAGATGGATTAGCAAAAGACAATAAAGAAAAAATTATTCAATTATAGAACACTGAGTTGGAAGAGGCCCAGAGGATTGAGTCCAACTCCTGCTGCTCCCGAGTCCAAAGACCTGCAGGGAATAAATCCAAGCACTGAGCCCTCCTTGGCTGGAGAGAGGGACTCTGTTATCAGGACAGTGACCAAAGGACCATCTAAGCTGAAGGGATCTGGACCCACTGTTCAACCTCCTCCTCCTCTTCAGTGGGATGAGAAGAAATGGCCCTCAGTAAAGCTGTACAATATTTTAGAGGTGAATTATGATGCACTTGATATCATGAACTCCTCATGAAGGACAAGGAAATTGTAATGCACTGCCCACATCAGAGAAATATTTAACCATAACTATGTAAACCCCAACCACACATTTTCAAGCCCAGATATGCTTTAGAAAATAAAGATAATCTATACTATGGTTAAAAAAAATCTCAAACCGCTGCACGACCTTTTGTGCGAAAATGCTAAATATTAGTTAACATTTACTCAAAAAAGGAGCATTTCTAAACATCACATACTGTGATGGAGCTAAAGGAAAAGCCACCCATGCATGGACTGCAGACTTAGCAAGCCGTGACCCCATATGCTTCAGCTCTGCTTCATCTTCCAGCAGCACAAAGAACACTTTCTTCCTTTTAAAACAGTCCATTCAATTAGTCTGTTTGCACTTGAAAAACCAGTTGAAAGAGGAAAAACAAACTTTCTTGCTTTGGTCTGTCTCTCACATCATAACCCAAAGCACGGATAGGAGTCAGGTATGAAGAAGGATGAAATCCATCCTGAAGCTCTGTTTTCTTAATTTCATCAACCCATTTACTTGGGTTCTCTGGTTTGTTGGGAAGGCAGGATTTTAAAGGCAAATCAAACAATGAAACATGCTTTATAAAACATTTGTGCTGTATAGCCAAAGTTATTGACAATTTACATGAAATACAGTTTCAAATGCCAAAAATATTTGTAACTGTAGTTCCATTTTACTCAAATGCTGTTTGACATAAGTATCAAAATACACTCAAAAAGCCCACTGACTTTCCACCTAGGAAAAAAGGCTCTATAACTCATTATACAGAAATATATAAATTGAGCCCATCTTCATGATAACACAGAATTAATCTAACCAATGAAAACAAATGTCTGTAAGAGCCGAAGTGTACAAATGTACAACAAGGTTAAAATCAGGACTTCCTGTTTGCTTATTCAAACTGTAATTAAGTTAGCAACTTCAATTACATTGACTTAATACATCCTGCCTTGCAAGCCCAACACTGACCTGCTGCCATTATAAAGTGACATAAAAGAACCCAGGGCAGTGTCCTAACCTAACACACAAACTCGTTCAGCTGCTCTGCACTGTATTTATTCCTCCTCTTAGCAAAGATCACACAGCAGGGCAGGCTTGTAAGAAATCTCAAAGGGTTCTTGGACTGAACTCTGCAGCCCTTCCCAACCCCCTCCTAGAAGTCCTCCTTCACATCCCTCCCTGTGGTTTTGGGTTTAAATTCACCAGGGTTAAATGAAGCAGAACAGAGAACAGGCTGCACGTGACTCCTGCCTCTCACCAGGTGAAACCCAAAAATAGCCCCACTGAAACAAGCCCAGGGAACTGCTGCTCTCCACCCCTGCACCACAGAGGCTTCTGGCAAATCACTCCCAGTGCTCTCCCCCAGCTGATGGTCCAGGTGCTCAGACTGACCTAATGCAGCTTCCTAAAACAATCTCTGTCTCCATGAGCACTTTTTCACTCGTTTCTTCTCCAGTGCTACTGACAACTGAATAAATTGCTGCACTTCCCATTTCTGCAATCTCCTGACTACTCGATGGCAGGAACAGTCATTTAAAAGTCTTTCTACTAAATGAGATAAGAAAAATATACTCAGTAATAGCAAAACCACCACATTTAAATGCTAGCAAAGGCCTGGGCTGGTAATTCCCATAATAAACTACCTTTGCAAGAGACCAAATTTGCTAAATCTGTGTCATGGTGATAATAAAAACACTGTTGTCCAAACTTGCCTGAGAGCCAGCCACATTTTTAGCTATTTTTCCTTCACTATATCTAAATATTTCCTCAGATAACACTTGAAGAAAGCCTTTCATTCACTCTAAAAGCATACATGAAGAATAACCAAAAGTAAATTATGTATTAAAAAAAATTAGAGGGCCAGCAATAACTAGCAGATTTTTGTCCTTTCAGTAAATTACATCCTCACTCAAAATACCAACTGATTTTGCTTTCAGACCTGTGAAAGGTTTAATTTTCCTGTGCTGTGCCTATTTTTAGATACTTAACCCACAGTATTTACCTTTAGAGGTAAAAAAGCAACACAAAATACAAAAGTGACATGATTTGAATACCTGGAGATGTTATTTTCTAAAATAGACAAAATAGATGATAACATTTTTAGTATCACCACATTTGAGGTAAATGGTTTTGGGCTTCATTCATGGAAGGATCTGGCAAGCTTGGATAAGCTAAGATCCTCAGCTACTGCTGCAGAATGTGGATTGCTGGTCAGTAAAATCATTAATTAATTAATTATACCCACAGCCTTTAACACAACCTCTCTTTTTCAGGGATCCCAGGCTCCCAGCGCAACACATCCCCCATGGGCTGCAGAGCTGGAACAGCTGCTCAGAAAGCAGAGGGAGTTCACTCCAGAAGGGAGGAAGAGGCTTCAAAATGTTAATAAAAATGTGTTGTGTGCATGTGAAAGCAGCATAAAGGGCAGAATGCTTAACGAGCTTAATGCCAACGCAGGAAATCTAATTAGAAAATAATTTCATCTGAGAGTTCATTATGACAAACACTGACAAGCTTTAGGGAAGCTGCTGCTCTCAACAAGGAAAAATTTCAGCTGCTTTATCCCCCTGAAGTTACTTATTGCCAAATGTCTGAATGCTTTAATTCTTATTCTCTATCTACTACAGGGCATTTATAATATGTGAATATTGTAATACTTTCTGAAATGAACTTAATACTTGGGTCCAACCCTGTTGCTTTCCCTGAAGAATTTATTTTTATACATGTTACTGTTCTGTTACATTCTAGGTGAAGGTTAGTTCTTATTCCTGCTCTTAGAACTCCATTTTTAAAGGCAGGAGAGAGGAATTCAGTATCCTCTGAAGCCCCACTAAGTGTTACTGCTGAAACCACCTAGAAATGATTCTATTAATTTCAGTCATTCTTTGGAGTCTATGGAAAAACTGTACCTGAAAGTAGGACTTAAATAATTATGAAATCATTTCACTCAGGATGTGATTTCATCCTGACAGATCCAACTCTGGATAAATTCACTGCTATGAGAAGTGCTAGAAAGCTCTGCACGTCCTACCAGAGAGCTACAACAAAAAAGAAGGCCACACTTGCAGGCAGCTGCTCTAACCTCAGGCTACAGCTGGGCTTCCTGTATTCTCTTTCATTATTTTTGTTGCACAACCACAGTTTGTGCAGTTTTTCATGAAATAGAGCAACAGAGACTTTGCATGCTTTGAATAAACTGCATTTTGCAAAGCACTTAGAAAACGTGGGAGGGGAGTTCACAACTTGAGATCAGAGCTGCTCATGTGTAACTACCAGGAGTTCAAAAGCTTTCCTTCCCACTCAGAGGACAAACCCAGCAACCCCCACGTCACCAAAGCCCAGCCCTGCTGGTACCTGGTTCTGAGAAGGTGTCGCTGATGTCATCGTCCTTATCGTCCTCGTAATCCTCCTCCTCGTCATCGTTCTCAGACAGCTCGTGCTCACTGCCAAACCCTTCATCGTGGTCCTCATCCTCAATATCATCCTCCTCCTCCTCCTCCTCCTCGGGCTCTGCTTTGGCCGACTGTTCACCCAAAGAGTCGGTTACAAAAAGAGAATAATTGTGCTCTTCTTTCTTCTGCGAGGAGTCCGACACGGACGCGCTGGCCGAAAGGCTGCTCTCCCCCACAGCCAGCCCCGGGCTCTCCTGGGGAGGGCTGAGGAGCAGCTCTTGAGTCTCTTTAAAAGGCAAACCAGGGGTTGTGCTGTGACCATGGGGGGACTCGAGCCCTTTTCTCTCCTGTCTCTTTGCTACAGCCCCACAGTAGCAGGTGTTTTCCTTGGCTGCGTCGGCGTGCGCCTGGCTCAGCACGGGCCTGCTCTGCGGCAAGGGGTTGATCTTTACTTTTGCTTTTTTAACGTAGTCTTTACATTCAACGTGAATGTTCACCTTTTCACTGCTGTACACGTTGGTCTTGGCCATGATCTGTGTGCTGGAAGCGGGCTGGCTGCCAGGCTTGCTGGCCTTCTGGGCACAGTCCGACAGCGCGGCCTCGGCCTGCACGTTCTTGGAGGAGCAGACCGGCGCCGCTGCTCTGCTCGCCATCTTTTTGCCAGGTAACAAAGGATTTAAAGGGTTTTGTTTTACACTAAAGAGCAAATCAGGGTAATAGAGTGAATCTGAGACAGGCTGGGAGTCCTCGCTGTTCAGCTGGGCCAGTGTGGGTGTTTTGCTTATCACCTCTTCATCCTGGTATGGGCTCGAGAAGTCATCGAGGCCCAGGTAATCCACCTCTTTTGTTCCCCAGATGTCACAGCTGGTTAATTTAGTGTACTTAGTTAGGTCTTCACAGTAGGTATCCCACTGCTCCCACTTGGAGGTGAAAGCAGCTTCTTTGTCCAGGATGTCCGTAAAAGACTCCAAGTTCTCAAGGTCTTTGCAGTCCTCCATGAAAAGCAAGTTGTCCCTGGAGCTTTGCTGATAGTCCATTTCTCTGTCCTGTGCACAATAAGGTAAGTTAAAATTAATACCAAAAAAAATATCCATCATCTCTTTCCTCTCCATAACCTGGTATGGAGAGCTCAATTCCAGTGAAGTATGAGAGAGTGGTGACACAGGAAGAGACCTCAACTTTCAACTAAAAGCTTCTTTTGAACGTCAGCTCCTGTGCTTCAGCAACAGGTCTTCCTGAAGACGCTGCTCTTCCTATAACACTGTATTTTCCTGCTATTGCAATCCATCTCCTCAGCAGGAACTAAACCAGTACCAATATCCATGTATTTAAAATATGAAAGACATCACAGGCATCTCTATAATCTAGGCCAATCTTTGCTGTGTGTTTAACAGAATACACTTAACTTTACCAGCTCCTGGAAAACCTCATTCTAACAAAACCAATTAAGGACCACGAGTGACCTTTCTCCTTTGATGCAGAGAGAAAATGAAAAAGGAAATGCTCATACCAGTAGCTTGTGAGTCAACTTTTATTTCCCTTCCCCCTGCATTCACAGGTTGGGTGAAGCAGAACACAGCAGAGGGAAATTCTTCCCTGTGAGGGTGATGATCGCCTGGCACAGGGTGTCCACAGCAGCTGTGGCTGCCCCTGGATCCCTGGAAGTGCCCAAGGCCAGGCTGGACAGGGCTTGGAGCACTAGTGAAGGTGGATTTGAGCCTGTTTGAAGAAGTGCCTGCTGAGGAATCATCACACTTGCTGGACAAGCAGTCCAGCTCTTCCCTAATCAGCAGCCAGCAATAATGAATGATTTTCCAGCATTCTTGAAACAACACCCCTTTATTCCTACAGGAACTGGTGAGGAGATGAAATTCTGGGCATGCACAGGTGACCTACCAGTTCATACATGAAGTCTGGATCCGAGCTGCTCGCCAGGAGATCCGTGCTCATCAGAGTCTGCTCTGAAAACAGGTGGCTCCGAAAGGCATCCCCAAAAGGAGGGTCCATTCCACTCACACTGGGCTACAACACAATGGACAGACATTTCAAACATGATATGAAAAGGCACATTTTCATCTTCAACAAACAGAAAGAGGATCACCATTCCTCCTAGTCTCGGAAGGTTTTTACCACCACAGATAAGCACATCATTCCTCAGAGCCAGGGATGACAACATGCAGGAGCAATCAAAGGACACATTTCTATCCACCACAGAGCTGCAAAAGCATTCACTGCTCCTTCATTCTTCCCTGCTGCTTTGAAAGTCTTATGTTAGCCCAGTTTTGGGATATGTTGACATTTGTAGAAGATGAGGGCCAGTCCTGGCAAGATCTGAGTCCCTCTAATACAAATCACTTTGTACTAAAGCAGTGTTGCCTGTGTTTAGAGCCATTAGAACTCAAACTTCCACATAAAATTGTAAGGAAAGCAAATTTATGACAACTAAATCTAGATTGTTACCTCTCTCTCAAGAACGAAGTGAAATTTGGCAAAGAAAGCATTATGCAGGATGACTGGGCATGCAGGGAATGGGCAGCAAGGCCTTCTGCTACATTAAATTCCAGCCCTCAATTTCTCTTCTAGACACTCTCACCCTGAGGGTTGGGAAGGCAGCGACACTGTGCTGCTGAAAGTCATTCAGTGTGCTGAGGGTGAATCACTGCAGTAATAAAAGGCTGTTCTGCTCTCCAGGCATCCTCCCTCACCCAGAGACAACGTGGCTGAAGCTTGAACAAACACAGGACCAAGAGCAGCACCACAGCTTCTACCATAGACACTACAGGGACCCTACAAAATATACATCCTTTAATCTCCTACACATCTTCCCTGCTAGTGCTGGTCACATTGTTCTTAAACAGAGGCAAAATTATTTACAGAAGCGAACAAAATCCTAGCAGACTTACCTGAGGCATTTCCAAGCCCAGATTCCCCAAATCCAATTCCAAACTTCTTGGTTTATTTACTTGTAGATTCCTTTCCAGCTTTACTTCAGTCTCAGGGAGTTTACACCATCCATGCAATGAAATTTTTCTTTAGGATAACTTCAGTTCACCCTGATGGAGCTTTTTTATTTGTCGACTTCTGTGCAGAATAAACACAGCAAACCCCCAAGGAGGTGAGTAATCCTTCACCAACAGGGTGAAAGCTTAAAAAACAGTCAAAAGCAAGAATTTCCCCTGAAAATTGATTTTTTTTCTCATGCTGGAATGTGCAGAAATTTTCTTCCCCTGCCATCTTTCATTGAATTAAAAGCCACAGATGCTACAGAACAGAGTTGCTGCAAAACCATTTTTGGCCAAGTTACATTTTGTTGCCTTTTTTTCTCTCTGCTGAGACCAGCAGCTCTACAGACACACCTGAAGAGAAAACCCTGCCAAAATGGGAACAATAATCAGCACACTGCTGGGTATCCAAGAGAGAGACAACCTCTATGACTAATGTAACAGAGCCAATAAACTCTAAAAATGTCTCAGGCAAAAGTCTCAAAACACAAATTTCAGAAGAGGCAGAAATGCTGTTTCAGTGGTATCTCCTCCTTTTCTTCAGGGATGAATCCATCCAGCATCAGATAAGATTACATCAATCACTCACACAGCAACATCTAGTGGTAGAGGATCACAGAAACCATCCAGCAGGAGAGCAGAAGAGACAGATTTCCCCAAGAGTACAAATTAAAAACTGCCAAACTCACAGCTGTCTAATAAAATATCTTCTCTATTAATTCAAGTAAGGCATATGTTGAAATTGGACCAATTTATTTACTGGTAGTTTTACCAGTTTAGGAGTTTCTACAGACCTGGTCTACTTCAGATGTTTGTCTAACGACTCTTCTGAGCTTAACCCAGCATTTTGAACAGTGTAAGGAAAACCCTCACTCAGCATTGCTCCTAAGTCAGACTTTGGCGCAATCTGCTCAGGCTGTGTTTATTCTCCTCTTTTGAAAAACAAATAGTAAACTCTAAGTGTTCTCCCACGGCTCAGAACCCTCCCCCAGCAGCACATGACAGCATCCCCGTGATTATTCCCGCTTTCAGATGGTATCTCAGCTAGTTTGTCCTCTTTAGCATATGGACTATCAGACTGTGGTAAAAGCAGACACTATGCAAAGAAGTCTTTACTTATCAAACAGCCTGCTTTGCAAAGAGCAGCTGGAATATAAAGAACAACAGTTCCAGGTCCAGTTTCACAGGAGTTCTCAGCTGAACCCTCACTGCCCCTGCCAGAGCGGCCGTTCCTCACAGGGCCCTGTGGGAACGAGCCAGTTCCTTGGGAGAAAATCTCCTTTCTGCTCCAAAACCTCCAGGAAACCCTTGACTTATTTAAAAGTGACATTTAAAGTGAAATTTGTGCCTCAGCAAGCCCCATCTCCCTTCACCCAGTAAAGGCCACAGCACAGCAGGATGGTCCTTCCCAGGTGGGGACGTGGCAGGAATGACTGAGTCACTTCACCTGGGCTAGGAGAAGGGGTCTGTTCTTTAAAACAAACACAGGGATGCTCTCAGACAGAGAAAGAGAGGCAAGGCTATGATTCCAAATACCTGAACACTTTCTTTCCATGCAGACTGATGCCTTTTTCATCAGCACATCAGATGAACGCTTTGACATCACCACCAAACCATCTCCATTCACAAGGACACTGCCAGAGTTCTCCATGATACAAAGGGCAAAGAAAGGAAACATTTGCTGCTTCTTCACTGGCTATTCTTTGCTGTGTTTTCTGTCAGAACACGGGCCTCAAGCTGTTCCACACACAGCCAGCAAAGGGAGTGAAACTTCATCTCTCCTGACACTGATTTCAGTTCCAACCAACCAACACTTCCAGGTGCCAGCTCTTGGATCACTTCCAAATCCTCAAAGCAAACATTAAAGGCTCAGAATACTTTTACCATCTCCAAGACTGGAGTGATAAACTTCTTGCACTATTTAAGAATGCCAGTGCATGTCCTCTCAGGTCAAAGCAGTGCATCAGCTAACCCAATTAATCCTGTAATTCTCTTCATATTTATTTTTGATATTTTATAATATTAGTATTTAGATGTGACTTGAATTCCAGTAGTATCTAGTCAGCTATTCCACAACGTAGGATTTTTCTCAACAGCTCTGCGGAGGGGCAAAACACAGCGAGGCCATGAAGAGAAAGACATTGCCTCAGGGAGCTGCACAATCCAGATATCCTTCATGCTCCCAAAAAGCAGCCCTGCTTCCAACTGCTTTCCAAATTTCCCAGAAAGATCAAGGTCACTATCAAAAGCCTCCTGCTGTTTACACCTACCTACCAGTGCTTCTTCACAAAGTGGTAAATAAAGATGTATGGCACAAGTCAATGACACACATGGGAGCACAGGTGTCAAATCAGAATTTGCTGTGAAGGGAAGTAATTTGTAGACTGCAGTTAAAGTCCCATTCTTACAGAATTTATCATTACTGGCACTTTCAGCCCAAGACTGAGTTAGAAAAGAATAGTCCAGCTGTTGTGTTATCTATAATGAATGCAGCTCTGAATGAACTTAAAGAGCTGTGGCAGAGCTCAAGTACAGCAGCACGAAGAATTACTGAAGATAAATATAGCAGGAAATTCTACTTCAGGACAATTTCCATTAATGCCTTCCATCAGCCCTTCCCAAATGCAGAGACAGGTGGAATACAGAGCCCGAACAGCGGGCAGGGTGCCTGCTCCTCTGGCAACAAACAGCCTGCAGGGAAATCAGATTAAGGTGATTAAGGAGCCAGGCCCAGAGCTGGTTCTGTGTCTGCAGGGCTGGAGTCACATCAGTGCCCAGCTCAGCTCCTGGGGGAGGCTCCTGCCCTCACTGGGGCCTGAGACAGGGCAGGACACATGGAGAGGGACTCTACAAGGAATGGGGTGACAGGACAAGGGAAATGGCTTCAAACTGAGAGAGAGCAGGGTTAGATGGGATATTGGGAAGGAATTCCTCCCTGTGAGGGTGGAGAGGCCCTGGCACAGGTGCCCAGAGATGCTGTGTCCCATGAAAGTGTTCCAGGCTGGGCTGGATGGGGCTTGGAGCAAGTTGGGACAGTGGAAGGTGTCCCTGCCCATGGCAGGGGGTAAAAATGAAATAGATCCCATCCAGCCGAAACCATTCCATGATTCTCTGATCTTGGGAACAGCTGTGTCCCTCCAACATATAAGAATCTGGGCTACTGAGGCACACATATGTACATTGGTTAAAATCCCATCAGTCATCAACAAGGATCCAAAGCCTGTTCTGTGGAGTTAACATCTAATTAATCTAATGACAAATCCTAATTAAAAACGATCCCCTGTATTTAATATTTACTTTCTGAAGAGAAGCAGTGATTCCAGGATGCCCAGGAAGACTGAATTTCCCACAGGGGAGCAGCAGGTGCATTACCTGGGATTACTGGTCTAACCCAGGCTGCAGCAGGAGCTAAACTCCAAACATACAGCATTTAGGAGACACAGTGCAGCTCCTGTGCATGGGCCTCCTCCTGGCACAACACAGCACCACCAAAGAAACCCCTCAAAGAGAAAACCCAAAAATTCAGCTTTTAGCTTAGCAGCTCTGAAAGTCTTCCTCAGTCACCTGCATGAATCATTTGTACCATGGCTGTAAGGAAAGCTGCTATTTCTGTCCCAGTTCAGCTGTGTATTCCGTACCACTGGAAAGGCACATGGAGCATGGCTGTGCTGTTTTGTTGGCTGCACAGTGCTCATTATCCCAGCAGCTAAATGCCTGCTGTAAGTGCATTACAGGAACAATTACACTTTCACGATGGTGACTGCATCACACAGCACAGCTTGTCAAAGGCACAGTTTTGATGCAGGTATAAATAAATAGCTCATGAGAGCCTGCCAGTACTAAACCCAAAAGCTCAGGCCGAAACATTCATGGCCAACTCTGAATTTCAGAGGAAGCACAAAAACTACACCGTGTGCTTGGAAAGAACCATTACGCACCTTGCACTGTTTGTGGTATCTGGATATTTTATGAAATACTGGAGTTGGAGATGCAAGAAGTTCTCTTGCACGTCTCTTAAGAACATTTTTTTTTCTTCCACAGTTTGTGCCAACTTGCTTTCTGTTACAGAACACCCTCTGCTCAGGGCAGTCTTCAAGCTGAGAACATGCAGACTGCCTGGGGTCCATCCCTAGAGGTGTCCAGGGAACATCTGGAAATGGAACTCCAGGCTCTGGTGTGGGTGAAAAGGTGGGAAGCACTCCCAGGTTGGACTCAGTGGCTTTGGAGGACTTCTCCAATCTCAATCAATGTTTATGTTTCTTATTTTTGCTTGTGAATAATGTTCCTGTTTGTGGTTTTTTTTTTTCCCTACATGATTCTTCAGTGATTATCCAGACTTAAAAAAGTACTTTTACTTGTCTCCCCCAGCACAAAGACACGAAGTTTATTAGTACTATTATTATTATTTCATAGCAGTGAGCAAAGACACTATTTTAAAACGTCTTCCTGTATTTCCACCCACCGCAGTCTCATTCCTGGACTCACAAAAGCAGCCAAGTCCCCCTTGTTGGTGAAGGATTCCTATTAAAATGCCAGCACAAGCATCTAAGGCATTATGCTCTTTGCTTTTTTGTCCTAGAGAGAAAACAACACCTGCTTAAAACCCTGGACCCAGAATCTGAGGGAGTGCTGCCACTTAAAAGAGCTAAAGATACTCAGACTGTTTCACTTCTTCTAAGCCTCTTCCCTTTGGGAGAGGGAAACTGTTACTTCACTGTCTCTGTTCCTGTTCCTCCACTGACCATCCCTTCCCCCCCAGTGGTATTTCTCCAATCCTAGTCACCCACAGCAGACAGACTTCAAGACCTGGAAGTGACAGCTCTAAAGAGAAGCTCTGGAGTCCAATCACACACACACACACACCACCCCAGGCAGCAGAGCCCCCAGAAGAGCACAGAACTCAGGGACCCCCCCATGCCAACACCAGCTCCCAGCTCTGGGGGTGCCCCAGCTGGGTCAGCAAACAGGCAGATCCCAGAAACGGATGGAATCACAGAGTCACAGAATGGTTTTGGCTGGAAGGGAGAGTCATCCAAAGATCATCTGGTTGCACTTCCCTGTCATGGGCAGGGACCCCTCCCACTGTCCCAGGTGGCTCCAAGCCCCAGTGGAGCTGGAACATTTTCAGGACTCCAGGGCAGCTTCTCTGGGCACCCTGTGCCAGGGTCTCCCCATCCAGACAGAGAAGGATTTCTCCCCAATATCCCATCCAACCCTGCTCCATCACTGTGAAGTCATCCCCCTTGTCCTGTCACTTGTGAATTGTCTCCCTCCATCTGTCCTGTAGGTTCCCTTCAAGCACTGTGAAGCCCTAACTGTGTCACCCTAAGGCTTCTTCCCTTCAGGTGAACAATCCCATCTCTCCCAGCAGAGCTGCTCCATCCCTCTGATCCCCTGGTGCCTCCTCTGGGCTCTCTCCAGCAGCTCCAGGTCCCTCCTGTGCCGGGCCAGGGCTGGGGCAGCTCTGCAGCTGGGGTCTCACCTGAGTGGGGCACAATCCCAGCCCCTTCCTGCTGCCCACTGGGGATCAGCCCAGGGCATGGGGGGCTCCTGGGGGCCAGGGCAGGTCCAGCTCTTGGCCACCAGCACCCCCAGAGCCTCCTCCCAGGGCAGCTCCATCTGTGCATCCCCAGCCTGTGTTTATATCCCAGCCTGCATTGACATTGACCATCGTGCAAGAGGCAGAAGCAAAACAAAGTGATTAGTTTTTATACTAACAAACATTCTGCATTCACATATTTTGTAACAAGTATGCCCAGATTGATATATTCCTATTAGAAGCACTTCTCTGTATGTTCTGGAACACAGACTGAGATTTTATTCTTATTTTAGTGCTAAGAGTGGGATGTGCAGCATGTTAAACTTATTAAAACAATATTAACAGACTAAATTTTTAAAAATGGTAATTTGTAGTTTTCCCCTGAATCAGAGTGGGCTTGAAAGCAAAGGCAAAAAACAAAAGCAAAACTAAACAACGATTCAGCTTCCAATCTCCAGCAATATTCTACAACCCTACAGGATGGCTGTTCCTATATGCTTTCCTGACAGAGTCTTTCAGACTAAGAGAAAAATTAATTCTGTAGTTTCCAGGAAAAACAAAAAGCAACACAAGTCTTATGATGAAGGGAACAGTACAGTTCATACTTCATACAGTTCATTCTTCATACTGTGAAATTATGATTGCTATACTCTTGTTAGAAATGGGGCATCTGTACCAACTACTTCAAAGCCAGCAGAAAATTCGAAAAATGCATCAGTCAAAATTGACCAAAAAGTCAAAAAAACCCCCATGGCTTAAAAGTTTAAAACCAGAAGGATTAAAAAAAAAAAATCAGGGAGATTTTTATAGCAAGGTCTAAACCTTAAATTTACAATTTTAACAAAACTTTTGGTTTAGCTTTCATGCCAATGCCAACTCTCAAGCACTTCTTATGCAGTGCCAAATCTCCTGATCAAGGTGTGATGCTAAAACATTCAGTTGAACTTCATAAACCACAGAGCAGGGACACGCAGGCCATGGGAATGTAAACCTGTGGGTTCTCTTATTTATCCCATCAGTCTATCAGTGGGACAAAAGCTTCTGTTTCTCTCCAATTAATTCCTGCTAATGCTGACTTCAATCTCTGTCCTTCACAGGCTGTTTGCCTCTCTCATTATTTAAAAGCCCCCTGGGGAGGATGCTCAGGGGGCCTGATGCCTCTGCTGTGGGTTGCTCTTATCAGGGAATACTCCCATCAATTCAGAGTAATTCCTTCTTGGCTCAGGTACACTATTGGCTGTGGACGTGTCTGAGGTCTCTGAGCTACTGTTATTTATGCATTTTAAAAGGAATCTCACCGAGATTATTTTAGCAGGAAAGGTTTCTTGCAGAAGGATCACACCCAGAGCAGCTGTGGCTGCCCCTGGATCCCTGGCAGTGCCCAAGGCCAGGCTGGACAGGGCTGGGAGCAACCTGGGACAGTGGAAGGTGTCCCTGCCCATGGCAGGGGGTTGAAATGAAATAATCCTTAAGGTCCCTTCCAGCATAAACCATCCTGGGATTCTGGGATTTATTTTCCATAGAAATTCTGATGTCTCATTTAAGCTGCCAACAATAGAAATCGACCACATTTCTAAAGCACCTGCATCTGCCTCTCCGTAATTTTTACTATGAAAACACATTTAACAATAATTAACCTTCCCTACAAGGATGCTCGGAAGCGACCTTAAAGGCCCTTTAAACACAATCTTTAAAACATTTAGAAGTGTTTAAAAGACAATACGAGTATCTGACTCCGTTCTGCCTGTTACATGGAGCATGATTTCAACAAGTTACCCCTGGAGTGGCAGCGACAGAAAGATCACGATCACTTTAAGTGAGAATCGCACATTTCGGCTGGCAGCCTGTTGCACGGGGAAGCCTGAACAAACAACGAGTGTTTTACAGCGAGTGTGACAGCGGAATTATCCTGGACACCGGCAGAGAACTGCCGGGGGCTGCGGGGCTGCCAGGGACGAGGGAGGGCACGGGGAACGACGCCCAGGGTGGGGACCCTGGGGACAAAGGTAAATAATGAAGGTAAATAATAAAGATTGGGTTTGAGTCCTCGCTGGCTTTAATCAAGGTGTTCCCGGCTAGGAACCGGCGTGAGCTTAGAGCACACACGGAGAGGTGTCGGACACCCGTGTGGGGGCACGCCGAGACCCGCGGGCGGCTCCTGAGCGGAACTCGCGGAAGTTTTATAACCCAAATCCGCGGGAACGGGCCGGGAGCAGGAGACGGGAACGCGCCCCGTCCTCCCCTGAGCGCGGGGAACGGGACCCCTGTGCGCGGGCACCGCCCCGGGCCGGTCCCGACGCCCAGGTGGAACAGCCCCCCTGAGGCAAAGCGCTGCGGAGGGACGGGCACGGCGGGCGGCCCCTGCGGCCACGGCCCCGCGCGGTGCCCGCGTCCCCCCTGCGTCCCCCGGCCCGGCCCTGACCCACTAACACACCTCCGGCCAACATGGCCGCCCCGCCGCCCAGCGCAGCCTACCCCGGCCGCCGCCGCCCCGCCCTCCGCGCCCGCTCATTGGCTGGCTGCCCCACCGCGCGCCATCCCATTGGCTGCGGCGCCCGTCGCTCACCCGCCCAGCGGCCCTTTCAAGCTAGGGTGAGGCGACATGTAAACAAACCCCCTCCCGCCGCCCCGGCCGCGGGCCCGCGACCCCCGAGCCGCGCCCGCCGCTCTGGGCACCCGCCCGGCCGCCCCCGGCCCCGCCGCGCCGGACACACCGCCCAGGGAGCCGCGTCCCGCGGGGGGCGGCCCCCGCCTGGAGACCCCCGCCAGGGCTGCGGACGGCCAGAGCGAACCCTCGCTGCCCGGGAGAAGCACCTTCCCGCAGCCGCGGCTCGCAGCAAACAGCCGTCCCGCCGCTCCGGCATTACATAAACGCCGCACCGGAGCGGGGACGGTCCCGTCCTGCCCTGCCTCGCACTCGCAGAGCGGTGACCCCTCTCCACCACCTCTGCTCCGCAGCCTTCACAGCGGAGCCGCCCGTCTGGCGCCAACACACCCGAGCACAGAGACCCCGCACGGCCACGGGTCACCCCCGGCCGTCCCGGGCATTCAAACAGGTTGCAAACGGAGAAGGCGACCGCGAGCCCGAATGGCAGGAGGGCGGGAGCTGCCGAAGCCTTCTCTCTCCTCCCGGGCAGCCCCTCCGCCCGCACGCCCAGAGCGGCCGGGCTCCCCCGGCAGGACGGCGCTTTCCTCTCCCCGGCGCTCGCTGCGAGACTCGCTTTCCTTGTAAAGGCACGGGCCGCTCCTGCCGGGCGGAGGCTGGAGGGGACAACGCCGACAACTCCCCGCTCAGCCCGCGCTCCGTCCCTGCAGCCCCTTCTCACCGCCCCCAGCCTGGCCCCGGGCCCCAGAGCCCCGCTCCGGGACTGGACACCCCCCGCGCACCGCTGCTCTCCCGCGGCCCCGGCAGCCACACCCCCCCGGGCGGCCGAGCGGAGCGGAGGGGCCGCTGGCACCATCCCCGTCCCGCTGCCCTCGGCAGCCGGGCAGACACCTCCGTCCCGCTCTCCCTGCCTCCCTGCAGCCCCCTGCCCAGCGACACCGCCTCCTCTCGCCGGACCACCCGGGCCCCTCGACCCCCGGCGCCCTCGGTGCCATGCAGCCCCCCGGAGCCCCCCGGCCGCCCCGAGCCCCTGACTCACGGCGCTCAGCGGGGGCCGCAGCCCCGCGCGGCCCGGCCCGGCCCCTCCATGCGGCCCCGGGTTTGTTTGTTTATGTCCCTTCCTGACGGGTTCCCGGAAATCGCGTGACTCGACCCTCACGTGGCCCGAGGGGGCGGGCACGCGCGGGGGGCGGGGGGAAGGGGGCTGCGCCGTCCAATAGCAGGGGTCTGTGGCAGTCACGTGATGGCGGAGCGGCGCGCGGGGGGTATTTAAGGCGGGGAGGCGGGTGCCCGCGGCCAGAGCGCGGCGGGCGGAGGAGCGGCCGCGGCTCCCGAGGCTGTGCGGGGCTCGCGTCCCCCAGCCCGGTCCTGCTGTTCTGCGGCCCCAATCACGCACTTACCCCCTTCACCCGTCCGTCTCCTACCTGCAGCTCTGTAATTTTTCCTACTGTCTTCAGCTACATGCACAACCACCTTTCACAGTGACAGGTGGCTGGCCTAGACTGCTTCAGAGACAACTGGAGAAATTATTAGTAATAAACATAATAAAAAATAGAGCCACCCGTTCTTATCTTGCTATTTGTAAAGAATGTTTTCTAGTCTTTGAAGAAGTTTTTGCATTTCGCCCCATTTATTCTATTTTTGCCCCAGAGAGTCCATGACATTTAATTCTGGGAACAAGGGAGCAGCCACCCACCTCAGATAACTCAGCCCTTCACAGGAGTAAAATGCTTCAATGATTTCCATTAGAGGAAAAGTAAACTTCTATGAAGTCTGCAGAACAATTTCTTGTGAGGGGCAGAGATGCAATGCAGATATTTGCGTTTCCTAAATAATATGAACAAAAGCAGTTACAAGCATTTGAAGGGACCTTGACCTGAATTCTCGCTCTATACATTGCCAGAGTTTATGACTTAAAAGCCTTCATAACTTGACTGTGGAGTCAACTTCCTTCACCTTCCTCATTTTTTACCCAAATATCTTTTAACACAGGCACAGGTTTTCCATTTCAAGCACAAACTTCTTTTTTTTATACTTGAACATTCTGTGTTCTCTTCTGCTGTCAGACAACAGAGGGACGAGTGGTCAATGCTCTGGTACCTGCACTGTTTGTTCAACACCAGTGGCTGAATCCCTCTGTTCTCATTTCCTGCAGTCACGCAAAAAAAAGGAAATTATCCCAAGCAGCGTTAATTCCTGGCACACAAGGAGCAGACCATTCCCCATCCACCATGCAACATCCAGCAGAACACACACAAAATATTATTCTTTCAGCTTCTTCAGTCATGCTACCACCTGGCATCTGCTTCAGAGGAAATGTTAACCACTCTGGAAAAGGGGAATGTCTTTCTGGGAAGCATCTAGGTGAAAATTGCTCTATGGCTTCTTTGTCCTGGCTTAGAATAGCTCTTTCCATTCAATTCAGCACCAGTGAGACACCCATGGGAACTCTTTTACTTCTCTCTTCTAGAGCAAGTGATAGCTTAGAACCTAAAATAGAAAGCTTGTTAAAGACAGTGGTAACACAATAAACAGCACTGTTTGTCACTGAGTGTTTTCTCTTGGCGTATTTCACTTCAGGCTAAATATGACAAGCAGATCAACATATTTCAAAATCTCAAATCTGTCAATGATACCTTGGAGTATTTCTCTCCCTCTCCTCATACAATGTCAACCTATTTTATTCTCCACACACTTCAAAAATCAGACAACAACTTAGTTTTTATATGATCACTTGGTTTCAACTTTCCTAGGAATTTTTGGTACAGACTGCATAACATGACTGTGTAAAACATCTTGCATGATAAAACACAGCTCTTAGAAGGTAACATGACCAAAAACCCACTATTCCAGTCCCAACAGCTGCTATGCTTATTTGCAATAACGGGCACGTTCTTCCTTCTTTTGCAATTCACACTGTCCAGTTTTGGATCACGGCAAGTTACATGTCAGGATCTTGGAATTTCCTGTGCAGTAATGAGTGCTGTCCCACTGAACAAGTTAATGGTGCTATCCAAGAGGGAAAAGCAAATAAAATATTAACCATTCCCTTATGTCCTTGTGCATAACAGTAAAGGGAATAATTGTAATTTATCTGGACATGAGGTAAGGAAGCATTCAGGGAGCAGCATTTATACCCTTGGAAGCTGCTCCTCAGCAAACAACTGACCAGATCCATCCCAATCCCATGGACTGAGGTGACACTGAGAGCCTCAGGAACCTCTTGCCTACGTTGCCATGTGCTTTCCCAGGTCTGCAATTCCTGGGACATGCAAGGGTCAGGTCAATAGAAAACAATTGGAACGTTTGCTGTTCAATTCAATCCATTTGCTCCTATAATATCCTCTAAATGTGCCAGGGATTAAATCAGCCTCCTGTCAAAATCACAGTGAAGGTTTCATCCAAATTACCACGTTACCTTTGCTACTCTGAGTACCCCTCAGACAATGGGAAGTTCCTGGAAAAGAGGCTCTCAAGGCAAGCATTCACTTATTCCTGCACCTTTCAGCGACTTAAATTGCAAATTTAATCCTATTATAGATCTACCCCAGAGGTCTCGATACAGGCAACAATTCCACTCTATTCCTACTATTTAACTTCATTACAATTTATCCACATCATCTAAATATCCTCAGCTCAACTCCAAGTATCCAATTAAACCCACAGACAAATAACAGTTAAACATGGCACGAGAACGTTTTGTATCAAGCAGAGGATTAGTTTTATTTCCAGGCATGAGAAATTTAAGGCCAGATTTCTCAAGAACACAATTAATTTGGAAAAAAAAAATTGCCATCAGCACATGGTACCACTGTTTATCCTCTCCTCACACAGTTTATTGCACACATTTTTGTCCAGTGCAAACAGAACAGGGGTGAACAGCACAATGACAGACAAGCTAAGACCTGCAAATATAAAGAGTTATTACAGATAAAGTGAACAGGAAATGTGATTCCATGGCCCGTAAAAAATAGATATTTTCATCACATTTGGAGTTAACAGTCAAAAATTGACAGTACCTAAGAGGAGTATAAATTGCATTAGGCATTCTGTTAAATGGAATAGTAGGAAAAACCACAGGACTTTGAAGAAGCCACTTGAAGAACATTAGAAAGGTTAAGGCATTACTGCAGGCTTCGTATCCAACCAGCTACAGAAAGGGCACCTTTGGGTCAGTGGAGTTTTCATCTCTTCTGCACCTGCAAAGCAAGAAGCACCTTCATTATTCCTTCCATGGAGACAGTTTGCTAATTGAAGGCCTGGCTGTTAAGCACAGCTATTTCCATTCCACAAATGCACTGAGCAATGGTCAAGAACTGGACATAATTCATCTGTGGGGATGTTTTCTTGGCAGTTTCATTTCTGAAGTTACTGCAAGTAGTTTTAGTTACATTATAAGCTGGTAGAACAACTATTTCCCTCCAATGTTTTCATTGCTGTAACAGCACCCAGCGAGCTGGATGACAGCCCTTCTCCACTTGCACAAAGGCAGTTCCTGCTCTGAGAACACAGGCTGTGAATTCACCATGCTAAGGAGAAAAGGCACTGTTGGATCACAGTTTGGAAGAGTTCACAGCCTGCATTTACCATGGCTACAGAGCTGTGTGCTCTTGCACACTGCCATCCAAGCCGTTAACTTGGTGATGTATCAAGTGAATTGCTAGAAAATCATCCCTTGGATGGAAGGGAGACTGCCTGAAAACACAGAGCAAACTTGTGGAATTTGGCACAGATCAATCAAGCCAGCATATGCAGAGCTCCTCAGCAGAACATCGAGGAACTCACTGGAGCATTTTCAGGCTGCTCAGTTAAGTAAAATGGGTTTGCTTTAATCATCCTTATTTTTAAGGATCTTTCTACTTTGGGAGTTAGCACTTCATTTTCTTTGCATTTTCCATACTAATCTACCCAAATCTCAACTGAAAGGAACAGGAGGCAGAAACAAGTATAGTACATCTCCCCTGAATGCTGGAAAAGCACAGCTCAAAATCCAGAAATAACTGGTTGCTACACTGATGGGAATCCATGCAGTGTCAGAAAGATATCCCAGCTCTTATCAGATGGAATCTCACTCACAGCTCCTGCCTAGGCACAAACTCCACAGGAGCAAGGACAGGACATGGAGCACCTCAGCCCTGCAATAGCACTCGAACAACACTGCAGTGGTGTGACCTGGGACAGCACATTTCAAGCAACAAAGAACAGATATTTGAGGATTGTTATATGCTTTTACTTTTCTAAACCTTTCCTTTTCAGAGACAACAACCTTAATTTGATTCCAAAAAGCAAGCCAATAAAACCAGATGAAAGGTTAAAACAAACTCCTTCATGTAACAAAACAGCGTGTGCTGTGCAGAGTTGAAATGCTCCAAGTTTGAAAACAACATCTCCTCAGAAACTCTGCAGTCAGCTTCAAACACACAAGGTCCCTCTCTTCCTTGGTACAAATTTAATTCCAGTTCTCTGGAAAATCCTTCATTGGAATGGAGAGGAAAGGCCTGGTTCAGGAGTCCCGAGGTTGTATCTCATCTCCTGCCTGTCCTTGCTGGTTCCAACATACAGATGCTGAAACCCAATTTTTATGTCCAGATAACTCCAATTTCAGATCCCAGGCAACTGAATCATCCTATGGGATTCAGGGATCTTTGTGCCCATTACCAAAACACACTGTTCTCTGTTTTAGCTAACTAATTATATGTTAGCACCCAAGCAGTGAAAATGCTCCTAGGAAATTCTGCTTGACTGACTTAGCTAATTACAGGCCTGGTGTTGAAGCAGGGCCAAGTCTACCTTTAGCTTCTGCTTGTGCTTAAAAGGAGCTGCAGACACACACACAGACCCAGTCTGACAACATCCCAGTTCACAGGAAGCCTTCTCTGAAACTGGGGAGCAAATGTCCAGGACACTTCACAGAAAGCATTTAACAGAGCTATAACATCAACTGTCACTGCCAGCTGCACTGAGCTGAGACTGTGCTGTACAAGGACAAACCAAAAATCTGTTTAATTATTCAGTTACCAGCTTAAAAACTATAATCATGGCTGCTTGTTTCCACATTTCCTTCATTTGAACCTTCAATTCCAAATGCTGCCCTCCTGAACAAGCCCAAGAGCATCAAGGTACTTTTAGTACAACATTTTATTTGTGCTGGCCCTGTCAAAAAGCCCAGGAACTGCAAGAACCACATTCCAGCAGCACTGCCCTGATAGCAACCACCAGGCTCAGCCGGGATTAAAGCTGCACACAGGCTGTCATTAAAAACAAAATAAACCATCAAGCTGTGAGCTCAGGAGATAAAGAACATTCTAATGGCAGCTCCCATTCCAACTTCCCAGATGAATGAGGGCAACGCTGTGTTGCCTTGGAAATCAGGACAGGTCTTGAGGAGAGGTTTAACAATTGGTAAAGATTAGGAAATCCACTTATGTTACCCCAGTTCAATTATATCTTTTTTTGGAAGTAATGTTTTGTTCTCCTTACAAATCCCTGAAGACAGTACTATATGACAGGATAGAAAGAAAAATTACTGTGAATAATTCAGTTCAAGCTTTTCACCTACCCAGTCAAGACTAACATCCAAAATGTTTTGTTGTAGCCTACAGAAAGACAGATTTCTCCTACCAAAGAGCTACACTGGTTTGAGCACACTGCTCACATTTCTGTTCAATCTCTTCTGAAGCTTCAACACACCAAATATATCAATAAATCTGCTCATACTCACCTGTCAATGAGCTGCAGCACAGCACACACATCCTCAAGGCCAGTGATATCTGAGGTACCAGATTGTTTCATTGCTTAACTGTGGCCCAAAGAGAGGGTTGAGTTGAGCCAGAATTGCAATCAGCCAACTGCAAGACAACCCCCCCAACCCAACAGAGATAAATCAGCCAAAGGACAGCTTGTGACAATGGAAAGGTTGTCCAAACACAAGGACTATCAGCGAAGAAAAGGCTATTTTAGGAAGGTCTAGGTTCAAATAAAAATTCTACCAAGGTCAAACACAAGGACCAGCCACCAGCAATGAAGTTATGGCACCAAATCATTCTGCAACTGAAATAGATTGCCCTGTTCAACTGAAAGCAACACAAAACCACCTGATAGCATTGCCCTCACACCTCTCTTTTGACAAAAATGTGTTTTGAGACACATGAAACTCAGGTATTTGGGGGCTCAGAAGACGAAAACATAAAAGAGACAAGAGCTTTTTTCAGTGCCTTTGAAGCATCCTTTTAAAAACAACTTCTGAGAAACATCCTCTCTCTCGTTTGCTTCTCAGTGCATGACAACCTGCCCTTGCAGACATGGTATATTTTCCAGAGATTTAACAAAAGTGACTTTAAACCTGGCACAGAGGTCAAGAAAAGGGGACTTGGAGCAAAAGGGTACAAAAGAGCACAAAAAAACCCAAAAAAGAACCCCACAAGAACAACCCCAATATGACACAAACCCCAGATCATCAGCACAGCAGCCTTGTCACTGGAGCAGAGCACAAACTAACACTGCAGAAGCCATGGCCAGAACTGAGAACAAGAGGAATGTAGTTTGTGGAAGATATCCAGGAAAGCTAAACAGAAATAAATATTCCACTTTTAAAAGATATATTTGCTTTGTAAACGTTACAAGAATCAGAAAAAGCAATGGAGGCTTCCATGGATTTAAATCTATGTTAAATACTAACTATATAAACACATTTAGTGAACACACTGGCTCATCTGTCTGCTATTTCTAGAATGCTTTGTAAGGAGGAGAAAAAGCAGAGCAGCTTTGTAATGGGAGCTGCCACAAATGTATCAGAGTGCTTAGGCAGTCATGGAAAATTCCACACAAACCTTGATGCTCTGACCAGCAAACCAAGTGCAGGTCGGCTGCTTGCAACAGCCATGGCAAAGATGTGGGTCAGACTTAAAGAAAACACACCAATCCTCTTCAAATTTACCAATATTTCTTTGCAACGGCCCTTTCAGTTTTGCACGGGGTAGAACTCCAGCTAAAACAAGGAGCTGAGCCTGCAGCAGTCCATCAGTCACACTAGCCTTGGAACACGTAGCAGGCTCCAGAAAGGAATTAAAACATCAGCAAGACACCATTGAGAGCAGCCAAAAACCTTTAGGCTGACACGTTTCTACTTTGCTGTCCAAAGCAGTGACAACAATGTATTTTGAGACCATGGTGTTAAATCTACTTAAGGGAAAAGCAAACTAGCTCTTAAAATTATCAGGGAATTTCTTTTGTGAGGGTTAATTTTTCAGATCCAACAGACAGATCCAAAGAGCACTGTGCCATCTGCCTCCAGCATCCTGAAGTAACACAAGTGGGAGGAGGGTAGAACACTAAAAGCCTGTTAAAGCACATTATTCCTTTTGTCACTGCGGAGCAGGAAAGAACTCCTTGCACGAATCTCTCACCTCCAGAGCTCAGGCCCAGCACGGCTGTGAATTAAACGAGCTGGGAGCACATTCAGAAGCTCAGCCTGTGGGACTAGGCTTTGGGAAAAGCAGCGTGGAGGTTTCAAAAGGCATTTGTTGGGGCCGTGCTGGATACCCGAGCTCGGAGCCGGGGTGCCATTAGGGCAGCAGCACACTCCTCCCCCTGCCCTGCGAGGGCTGAGGAATTTAAAGCAGTTGTTAGGCTGCAACTGTCTCGCATTCAAGGTAAGTCATCAAAAAGCTTTTCCCATGGTTTGTTTAAGTGATGCTGCTTTATACAATAATCCAGCGTGACAACACACAACAAAGTGCAGCATTCAGAGTAAAACAAACCTCTGTATCCAAGGTGCAATGTTCCAGAGCTGCTAAAAGCAGGTATGGCATTCGAGCCACCCACAGGTCCTTAAATTCTACCAGATCCCACTTAGAACAGTTACTGTTAATTATCCAGCTCAGACAAGGAAATTAAAGTCCCTTCTGTTGTACCAGAGATTTTTTTAAAAGGTCTTCCCACCACAACTGCCATCTGTCTGTGCTCGTGTTACAAATTAAGGTCCTGCTATCTCTGTTTAAATGTCAATTTGGGCATCCATATTTTAATCCTGTTAGAATCACTAGCAAATAATACGATTTTCCAAGCACCCTGTCCTCTGTTAGGACATGATGACACTGTTCAGGAACTGCTTTGTGCACAGCAAAATAGATTTAGGCTCTGACAGTACCTCACAATATGGTGTAACCTCTAATTTCTGCAGCAGTAACTCCTTGGACTTTGCCTTAGATTTTATGAGGTTCCTGAGAACGGTTTATTCTTCAAAGGGCTGCTGGGTACAGGATCTGTACACAAATTAGATGCAAATATCTTCCACAGAACAACCAAATGAATCCCATGTAATTAATATGGTTATTCAAAATTATCGCTGCTAAATCTAAATACAGAAGGAACAGCTTTAAGTTGAAATGTATTGACTTCAAATTAATTTCAGTGAAAATGAAATTATTAATCAAGTGGTGTTTAATGAAGACAGGAAATTGGTTTTTTCCTACTTTCAACTGGAAAGGTAACTCAAAGAGTATAAAAGCAGGTCTAGCAGAGACTAAACAGCTCTACAGAGGAACAGAGAACAGCAGCCACCTGCCTGGGACAGCAGAAATTATTTTAATCCTAACAGATCTAATGAAGAACTCCCAGGAACAATTCTTTGGGCTTCCTTCAAGGCTGGTATGAAAAATTAATCTCTTTCTTTAGCCATCTAAAATTAAGGTCTTAAATGTTTTCAGTGCCTCCTCCCCCAAAAGGAAAAGAATGCAAGAACAATGAAGTTCCATATGTTTGAATAAAACAGAGGGAAAAAGGTGGGACCAGATCTTTTGAGGTCCTTTCCAAACAGGGCCGTTCTACAATTTTATACAGAAAAAATGAGCAAATAAAAAATTAAAGACTCTGTGATGAGGCAAGTTCTGTCTTGGAACATGATGAGAAAAATCTGTTTTTTGTTGCATTCTGGCAAGAAGACACTACAAATACAATTTATGTGGTTGGGTACAACTATGGAGGGTTGAAAATATCCTAAGATTTTGCTGCCTTTTTTTTTTTTCCCCAAAGTATAATTGGAAAAATTTGGCTTTCAGAAAACAAGTTAGAGCCCACAAAATTACCAAAGAACCCCTGGACACAGAAAAGAGCAGTTTATAAAACATGTTAATAACAGTAGGCATTATAATGGGTCTGTTTAGATAAAATAATCAACTAAACCTATAAGTCACATACCACTGTACATTTGAAGAGTTCACAGAATTTAGCCCAAAGTTAAGAAATTCTACAACAAACACATTTCACATCACAATCAAGAGGATGCTGCAGATGCCACACAGCCTCTACTTCAAGGAACTCTCCTTCAAACAATAGAGACACCAAACCTCAAGGGTTTTAGAAGCGTGGGACATAATTTCTGTAGAAAAATCCCAAGTGAGAACTTTAAATAAAATCAAAAGAAAGCTCAACCCTTCTCCTAATTAAAAACCACCCAACTTACTGTAACATAAATGTAGCAACCCAGTAAGAATCACCAAAAAATTGTCCTTTCTTAGCCAAACATTTGGGACCTGTTATGAGACTGGGCTGCTCCAAACTTCATGTGCAGGCCAAGGAGACCTTCATGGCACTGAGATTCCAAATCAATCCCAAATTCAGGCTGCTTGCACAAATTCTCAAATTTCCATATCTACTCAGCAAAACTGAAATTTAAAAACTTCTGTGGATAAAAAACAGAGCCAAGTTTGCTGGACTTTGACAGTTAAGCAAGAGTGAACTCTTAGGAGTTCACATATCAAATACTCTGAATAGAAATAAATTTTCTAGAGTATAAACTGATACTAACCCTGAGTATCACATTATTAACCTAAACCAAACCTGTGCAAGTTGTGTCACAGTCTAACCCAAAAGGCCTCTCCTGGAACATGGCAACACTGAGATGCATTTCTCTAAATATTCATATTAAATTCCTTTGAACAGCATAAATAATGCCTAAATAGTTCAGGAAAGTACAAATATCACTCAGGTTCAAATGGAACTACAAATAGTAATTTTTACAACAAGTTACCCTTAAGATAAAACCAGATTTTTACCACTTTACTCTCCATAACAAATTCTTTCAAAGTTATTTCTGCACAGCAGTTTTCTTCCAAGATCAGTCTCTACAGTCTTTAAAAGAGGGAGAGAAAAACACAAGCAAGCTTTGTCTTGCAATCTCCAGCTACAGCTGGCTTAAATCCTGATAAAAAACATTATATGAAGAGCTCTCAGCAAGTCACTTTGTAATTGCTTCTAAATCTCCTACAGAAAGGAGGCAGCCTCAAAATACACTGTGCATTTTAACAGAAATTATCTTAATATATCAAAGTCTCACTAAAAAATCCACCATGCAGCAGCTTTTCCACCCACCACTCTACCAGATTTTGAGAATTAATTCAAGGAATCTAAAAGCAAAACTGTTCAGTGGGTTTGAATTAGTATTACCTCAAAATTAAATATAAAGTGGAAAGGAAAAAGGAAAAAAACCCCTAAGAATCAGGAAAATCTTAGAATTATCATTATACTTGTGAACAAATGAGGCAGGGAACTGGGGAGGAGGAATAGCAAGTCCATGCAGAGGACAGCTCACAGTCATGTGTTAGAGGACAACAGGAGGAATTCAGGTTCCTTTTAATTCAGCATTTCCCAATGGGAAAATTTCTTCAGCACACTGAAAGTCTTTAGAACTCAGAATTCCAAGAGCTGTCAAGGAACAGGTCCAAATCTCTGTGACACATTCAAAAATCTTCTAACTGCTCTGAGGCTATAAAAAAGGAACCTGTGATCACAAGAGGAGTGGGCCTTGCTCAAGAGGCAGGACATTGTTTGTACTTACAACAGGTAGCAGCAAACAGCACAGGTCACCAGCATGGTGTTGATAACTCTGCCAAGAGGAAGGAGAAACACGATCAGGTGTGGTGTTGTGACTGACCACAAGATGCACAGAGAAAAACCCCACAGCAAACAAGGACAAGTTCAACTTTGATCATATGAAAGATGACTCAACATGAATGTTCTGGCTTCTTCCAGCTGAGTAAACTGCAGAGCTCAGATCTGCAGGACTGACACAGCTCTGCCAAACACTTTACAGCTGGATTTAACAAAATCACTGTGAACAGCAGCAAAATCTGATGCAGTGTCCTTCCCATTAGTGAACCACTGAGGCTGGATGCACACAAGAGATGCTTTCTCCACTTGCAGAATTCTACTTAAATAAAGTTTTAGTGTCAAATTGTCATTTTTATTTTTTCATGATGAATGAGGGGTCTACAAACAGAATACAAAATAAAACCTCAAAGCTATAGTGTAAAATTTTCCTTTCTTGGTGAAACACAGCTGTGTCAGAAACCACTTGAAAGCTGAAAAGAAGGAAGAACCAAGCTCTTGAAATTGAAAAGGGTAAAACTGCAGCTACACACACACAGATGGGCTTGAAATGGGAGGAGAGGAAATGAGATATTCTGCAGCTCATGGAACTCAGTGGCAAAGTGGAGTGGTTTTTTTCTTTTTAAATTATACAAAGGCATTTCCATCCATGTATTCCCTCCCCCAGCTGGGTAACAAAACCTCATGGGAGGTCAGTAACTTCTGTTGGTGAGGCACAGAATTCTCACACTTCCATGCGTGGAAGCCATTTCTCCAAGGTATTTCTGAGGACCGGCAAGTTTCCAGGCATGAAACATGCATCAGGTTTGAAAGTGAGACAGGAAATATCAGAGCCTGAGGAATATTGAGGGTTTAGATAAAGAACTGAGAGAAAAGACAGTTGGTACCTGTGGAGTAGAGGGAGTGTCAGAGAGAGGAAGAAAGATTAAGAAGCCATTATCTCCTAGAGAAAAGAGAAATACAAAAACTTGTCTGCTTTTTAATCTGAACAGCCACAACCACTGCAGGAAAAACCTCAGCTTAGAAGCCCAGCTGCTGTCCTCAGCTACAAGGGCACCAGCACACATTTAACCCAGAAATCCACCTCTGCAGCCTTTCCAGTCCCACCCAGTGTGAAACCAGAGGACGGTGGAGTAAGTTAGGAAAGGTCAAGTAAGGAAAGAAAGAGGAAGCTGCTGCTCAAATACCGCCTGACAATGAGCCACCTTGACACAGGACGTTCTGCCTGCAGAGGTTTCACAGAATGGCTTGGGTCGGAAAAGACCTTAAATCTCATCTCGTTCCACCCCCTGCCATGAGCAGGGACACCTCCCACTGTCCCAGGTTGCTCCAAGCCCCAGTGTCCAGCCTGGCCTTGAGCACTGCCAGGGATCCAGGGACAGCCACAGCTGCTCTGGGCACCCTGTGCCAGGGCCTCAGAGAAAACCCAAACCCGCGAGGGGCCTCGGGGGCACCGCCCGGCTCTGGCAGCCCCAGGGGCGGCTGTTCCGCTGCCCCTCGGCCGGACCGGGCCCGTCCGTGCTGCGCCAGCGCTGCGCCCGCGGGGCTGCGGCGGCCCCGGGCCCGGCAACCTCGGGGCGCCTCAGGGCTCCGGGGCCGCCTCCGCTGAGGCCTCCCCACACCCGCGGGGGACGGAGGGGAAGATGCCCGGTGCCCGCCGCCCCCCGGTCACTCACCCGCGGTTCGGCCCCTTGGGTACGAGCCAGGGCAGGACGCCGCCGACCACCCCCCAGAACACGCTCATGACGATGATGGGCACCGCCAGGCCGCCGTACGCCATGGCCGCGCTCTGAGGGGAGTGGGGGCGGAGCATCCCGCCACGCCCCGCCCGGCGCCCGCCAATCACCGCCCGCTACGTCACCGGGGCCGGCGGGAGCGCGCGGTGCGGGAGCCGTGGGGCCGCGGGAGCGCGCGGTGCACGTGCGGCGGGATCGGGATTGTCACGGGATCGGGGCCGCGATGGGATCGGGGCGGCGATGGGATCGGGATTGTCACGGGATCGGGGCCGCGATGGGATCGGGATTGTCGCGGGATCGGGGCCGCGATGAGATCGGGATTGTCGCGGGATCGGGGCCGCGATGGGATCGGGATTGTCGCGGGATCGGGGCCGCGATGGGATCGGGATTGTCACGGGATCGGGGCCGCGATGGGATCGGGATTGTCACGGGATCGGGGCCGCGATGGGATCGGGACTGCCGTCGGACAGGGGCCGCGATGGGATCGGATAGTGGTGGGATCGCCGGCCCAGCCCGGCTCCCCATCTCCATCCCCAACAAGCTGCCGGGTGAGGGCCGGCTCTGAGCTCCTCAGGGAATTGGGACACGATCCCACAGAGCAGCTCTGTACATGGAAAGGTCCCGGTAATGAGCAAACCTCACGGAATTCCTCAAGCACCCATTTAACGTGGAGAAATTTCATATTGAGCAGCACGAGCTGGAGGGACAAAACCTCTGAGCCTTCATGAGAAACCCACCCCCAGTGCGCCGAACACAGCTTCACTGTCAGGCCTATGAATGGCTTCTGAAACAATTTTCCTCAATTGCCAGCTTCCTCTTTTTTAGATCCCATTGTTGTTCAGGCAGATGAGTTTCTGTCCCTCTGTAGCAGCAATTAGAGGGCCATTCACTGAGCCAATCAATTCACTGAACTGCAGGGCTCTTTTCAACAAGCAGCTCTCAGTTATGGAGGTACAAAGTGCCAGGAAAAGATCTCTCACAGAAAATTCATCCAAAACAGCACCACCAGCAGCACTGAGACTGCTTCACCCCATCCCTTCCCAAACCAGTCAGCTCTGCCTCATCAGCACTGTTCATAAACCCCTTTGTCCTCATTAATACAAGACCCAAATTAATTACATATACAGTGCACAGATTTAACATGTTAAAAAAACACGGACACATCTAATGAAGAGACAAATACAATGACTGTTGGAATGGATGTTTCAGGACTGCACTGCTCTTTCAGGCTGGTTGAAGCATTTCTAAACTTCTTCATAACAAAAAAGGTACAAAGAGCTTTTCAATTTAGTGTATTTTTTACAAAGTCAAAAGACAAGTCGGAATATTAAAATGCTGAGCAGGACACATCAAGATTTTTGAAAGAAGACACACAACGGGTTGAATTTTAGCAGTTTTTTAATGGTGTCAATCAGGAAAGCAGCTATTCTTGCATCTTCTCGATGGTCTCCTCCTTGTACTTGCCCTTCTCCTTGCCAACCTGCCGGGACTTGGCTTTGCGCTCCAGGATCTTCTTGCGGTCCTTGTCCAGCTTTAGCCTGGTGATCACCACCTGCACAGAGCACAGGACTTCAGCCAAAGCTGGCCCTGGGCGCTTCCAGGGACAGCCACAGCTTCTCCAGGCACCCTTTGCCTCATCCCCCCTCCCAGGGAAGAATTTATCCAACAATTCCTGCTCCTGCCTCTTCTGGCAAAGAAATTGTGTTGGTGTTACTGAAAGCACTACCTGGAAAACAGAACTAACAATCAAGTTCTAGAAATGCCATATAGGCACACTTTCTCCTTAATTCCTTGTGCATTTAGGTCTCAATTGTAATTCCCACCTCTTTGCCCAGGAGAGGTACAAACTGTTCACACTGCAAGGCTGTAACAAAACATTCCTCTGCTCTCTGCATTAATAACCACAATTTTTATGCAAAGCTTTACTGAGGTCTAGTTCTCAATTAATGAAAATTTTACCAGAGTGAAGAAGCAGCAGAAAATTCTGTTTTTCTCACTGCTATTCAACACACATATACAGGCACTGGCTCCACCACAATGTCACCTTGTCACTCAGATGTTGTTGCTGCACACAAGTCGTGATGTTTTGGAATAATTCTGCCCTCTCTCTGCTGAACACACCAACCATTTACACCGAAAACCTGTTACAACTGGATTTTTTCCACCAACACTTCCATCTTTGTGCCCACATGGCAAGGCTGAAGCAGACTGAATTCATCTGCTTCAAACCAGGTTTTGGCAAGTTCTTGTGTTTAGTTTGAACTGTTTCCTGTTATGATCTAAACAGGCTTTGCCTGGTTTCCACCAGCTCTAAATACCTCAGGGTAACCCAGGTTCAGAAGTATTCAGTTCACAATTGCCTGCAAGAACAATCACAATTCTGAGCATCTGTTTAAGCCTCTCCATCACCTCCTCATCCAGTGCAAGTGCCACACAGAAAACATGTGAGATGCTTTTAAATGATCCACTTTGTGCTTTGAAAACATGAGTCTCTTCAAAGATTTTAGCAAGATTCCAAAGTTCCTAGCATGCTTCTACTCCTAGAAACAATGAGGAGTTCATGGTCTCAACTTGTATCTCTGCTCATGACACCCTAACATTTCCTTGAGGCAACATCTCCATTTGTTATTCAAAGAACCCCACAATGGTTTGGGATGGAAGGGCTTTAAAGCTCACCCAGTGCCACCCCTGCCATGGGCAGGGACACCTCCCACTGTCCCAGGTGGCTCCAAGCCCTGTCCAACCTGGCCTTGGGCACTGCCAGGGATCCAGGGGCATCCTCACCCTGACAGAGAAGGATTTATCCCCAATATCCCATCCAACCCTGCTCTGTCAGTTGAAGCCATTCCCCTTGTCCTGTCCCTCCAGGCCCTTGGCTCCTTCAGGCACTGCAAGGCCACAGTGAGGTTGCCCCAAAGCTTCTCCTGTCCAGGTGAACAATCCCATCTCTCCCAGCAGAGCTGCTCCATCCCTCTGATCCCCTGGTGCCTCCTCTGGGCTCTCTCCAGCAGCTCCAGGTCCCTCCTGTGCCGGGCCAGGGCTGGGGCAGCTCTGCAGCTGGGGTCTCACCTGAGTGGGGCACAATCCCAGCCCCTCCCTGCTGCCCACTGGGGATCAGCCCAGGGCATGGGGGGCTCCTGGGGGCCAGGGCAGGTCCAGCTCTTGGCCACCAGCACCCCCAGAGCCTCCTCCCAGGGCAGCTCCATCTGTGCATCCCCAGCCTGTGTTTCTAGCCCAGCCTGCATTGACATTGACCATCGTGCAAGAGGCAGAAGCAAAACAAAGTGATTACTTTTTATACTAACAAACATTCTGCATTCACATATTTTGTAACAAGTATGCCCAGATTGATATATTCCTATTAGAAACACTTTTCTGTATGCTCTGGAATACAGACTGAGATTTTATTCTTATTTTAGTGCTAAGAGTGGGATGTGGAGCATGTTAAACTTATTAAAACTATAATAACAGACTAAATTTTTAAAAATGGTTAAATTTAAAATACTCATACTATAAACCTTATTAAAATAACACTGCAGAGCAATGGAGAGTTGTTTTCACATGACAATTAGTAGTAAAACTAACATTTAATTTTTTTTTTAGCTGTAGTTTACCCCTGAATCAGAGTGGGCTTGAAAACAAAGGCAAAAAACAAAAGCAGAACTAAACAACGATTCAGCTTCCAAACACAGGCTGGGGACACACAGATGGAGCAGCTTCCAGGTGCATTCCCCCCACATGGTAACAAGTCCCCCCCAACCCCAGAGCCCCCAGTGCCCCATACCTTGCTGGGGTGGATGCCCACGTGCACAGTGGTGCCGTTGGCCTTCTCGCGCTGCACGCGCTCGATGTAGATCACGTATTTCTTCCTGTACACCTGCACCACCTTCCCGATCTGCTGGCCCTTGTAGTGTCCCCTCACCACCTGCACACAGCACACACACTGAGCTCCAGAACCAGCCCTGAACAGCCAGCCCATCTCAGAAAACAGCTGAGCTGCACAGGATCCAGGCCACAAACACGAGTGACCTGACAATCCCAGCATGACTAACACACAACATGTATGGATCAGGATTGTGCTTCTCCCCATTTTCTCTGCAGTAAACCCTAATGAGGGAGCTCTGTTGGCACAGACATATTTTATGAAAAATCCTTTTCTTAGGATCTTTCCTCCTGAGAAGCTGAGAGGCCTCAGAAACAAAATGTACACAATAATTATCTGCTGCTGTGGAATGCAACAGGTGCATCTTTGATTGGTCTCATGTGGCTGTTGTTAATTAATGGTCAATCACAGTCCGGCTGTCTCGGACTCTCTGGTCAGTCACAAGATTTTATTATCATTCCTTTCTATTCCTTGCTAACCTTCTGATGAACTTCTTTCTTCTATTCTTTTAGTATCGTTTTAGTATATAATTTTGTTTTAATATGATATATATATATATCATAAAATAATAAATCAGCCTTCTGAAACATGGAGTTAAGAGTCTCGTCTCTTCCCTCATCCTGGGACCCCTGGGAACACCACCACACTGCAGCTATGCAGCCAGACTTCAACTTTTAACAGATTTTACCCTCATTTTCACCTATAATTGTGCTTTATATTAAAAAGCCACTTAGCTTAGACTCATTTCTAATCCAATTTTTCAAATATCACAGGTAGCAAACAGCCTACAAAAAAGAAACAATTCTTTGCTTTGTGCTTTAGGGCTGAAAATTTTAGTTCAGCACAATGATCGATGCATGTAGCTGAAGTGCAGCAGAACTGCCAGCACACCTGTGTCACCCTTATCACTGAAGTGAATTTAAAATTAATTTAAATGAAGTGAATTTAAGAAACGCTTGACAGCCCAAGTCATGACTTGATTAACACAGATTACTTCTGCCATGCTGAAGGCAAAGCTCCAGCACCAACATCAGCTTGTCTCGTCCTTGCCTTCTGCACAGGCTGCACATGAAAACAGAATCCCAGACTCAGGTGGCTTGAAAAACACTTCCACCATCATCAAATCCAAATTATGCCCCATCCCCACCTTGTCCCCAGCCCAGAGCCCCGAGTGCCACCTGCAGGGATGGGGATCCAATTCTCCCTGGGCAGTTCCAGTGCCTGAGCTCCCTTTCCATGGGGAAATTCCTGCTGTGCCCACCCTGAGCCTGCCCTGGCCCAGCCTGGGGCCGTTCCCTCTGCTCCTGTCCCTGTTCCCTGGAGCACAGCCCGACCCCCTGGCTGTCCCCTCCTGGCAGGAGCTGTGCAGAGCCACAAGGGCCCCCTGAGCCTCCTTTGCTCCAGTCTGAGCCCCTGCCCAGCTCTGAGAACTCCCCGGAAGGAGCTCAGGTGTGGCAGGGCAGTACCTGGACCTCGTCGTCCTTGCGGATGGGCATGGAGCGCACGTTGTACTTCTGCCGCAGCTCCTTGGACAGGGGCGAGGACATGATTTTCCTGCGGATGTGGGAGGGGGCATTGAAGTGCCGTTTGCGGTTCTTGCTGCGGTCCGAGGTCACAAAAGGGTTGAACTTCATTTTGGCTGCACGAAAAAGAAAACCCCAGAGCAGCTGGAGAGGTGCTCACAGCACGCACAATACACTCCATCACCCACAGATTTTGCCGCGGTTAAAAGCAATTTCAACTGTTTTTAATACAGAATCGACCAACAAACCCTTATCCGAATAAGCTGAAGCCTGTGCCCTGGCTGACAGTGACCCTGTGACAGACACTCGTGCACATCAGACCGTTCTTCCAAGGCTCCCCCTTCCCAGCGCTCAGGACACCTGGACGCTGCCCTGCAGTCACACTGCTCTCATTTATATCCATCTATAAAAATGTGGATTTTGGGCTGGCACAGAGAACTCGCACTGCTCCAGCACCTCCAGTAACGCTCCTCAGCACAGCCTACAGGGAACACATCTGCAAATCCAAGACAACTCCGGCCTTTCCTAAACTTTAACAGCTGCAATACAAGACTGCCTGCCAGGGTACCATTGATCCCGACAGCAAAGGATAAATTAAATCAAAGATAAATTAAATTAACGGCTGGTTTTGCTCAACTCCCCAACTTTTACGTGCACACCCTGGCACCTCCCATGCGGGCTGGGCTGCGCTAACTCAGTAATGCACCAGGGAAGAGCAGCCTGAGGAGGCCGAGCTCCCCCAGGAGCCCGAGCTCTCCCCGTCCCGCAGCCCCGGGCGGGCTCCCGGCCACCCGAGCCCCTTCCCGCTCCCCGCCGCTGCCCCGCGGAGGCCCCGCCGGCCGGAGATGGCGGCGGATGGCCTCGATGGCCGCGGATGGCGACTCCCGGTGCCTCACCCGCTGCCGCCGCCGCGCCGCCCGCCCGGAAGAGGAGCCAGAGACGCTTCCGCTTCCCCTTCCGCCTGCGCCGCCGCGGCCCCAGAGCCGCGCCCCCTGGCGGCCGGAGGGCAGCGCTGCAGCGGGGACAGAGCCGGGACAGGGCTGGGACAGAGCGGGATAGACTCGGGATAGCGCCGGGACAGAGCCGGGATAGACTCGGGATAGGGCGGGACAGAGCCGGGACAGAGCGGGATAGACTCGGGATAGGGCGGGACAGAGCCGGGACAGAGCGGGACAGAGCGGGATAGGGCCGGGACAGAGCCGGGATAGACTCGGGATGGAGCGGTGAGAGAGCCAGGATAGACTCAGGACAGACACGGGATAGAGCCGGGATAGGGCGGAGGCAGAGCCGGGATAGATTCGGGATACAGCCGGGACAGACCCAGAGCGCATCCCGGTGAGACCGAGACCCAGGACACAGCCTCAGCCCCTGGGGACACCAGTTCCCCTGCCAGCCCCTGCTCCTGTGTCACTGTCACCTCCATCCCCCTCTCAGGCAGATGTGGCCCTAGCACACAATTCCAGGACACAGATGAATTTATTCTCAATGAGAACTGGGAGAGTTTAACCAATTAACCGGTTTGGTTGGGCTTGGGCTGGGTTTTTTACATAGACAGGCTGGAAACTATAGATAGTTTGGGGCTGGGATTTGGACAAACACCTTCCCCCGAGCCTTTATTTGTCATTTACAGAGTAAGGCACTTCCAGCAGCACCCATCACTGGTGGAAAAGTGAGTTCCAGTCTTTGGGACAGGCAGGATCTCTTCCTCCACAAAGATCCACAACAAAAAGGGAACTGGTTACTTAAGATGGTGCAGATATCCAGAGCCCAAACTCACTGTGCTGTAACCCTTTACTGTTCAACCTTTAGAAATTGCCTCAGACATTTATTTCTAAATAGTTATGAAGCAAGACTAAGTGGATATTAAAGGTGGGGGGGGGACAAAAATTAGGTTATTTCACACAGCAAGGAGCGCAGTGACTAAAGGCAAACCCAGCAAGTGCCAAGCACAGTCCGTTCACCTTTCCTTAAAAACAGGGAGGTTGGGACACTTGGTACTGTACAAAACCAAGCACTGAATGTCCAGACATGACTCAGGGCTGATTACAAAAGAGCCTCGTGCTAACTTTCACCACAGTGACCCGGCTCCCAGTGATTTCATTGTGTGATAAGGCTCAGTTCACTGAAATCATAATTAAAAACAAAAGGAAAAAGCCTGTTTGGATTGATTTTGCAACAGGAGTGCGACAAGACGCCAATCAAAACACATAAGAGTTTTATTTTTAATTATGGAACTAAAAAGGCTAATAGTTTATTAACATAAGGTTGCAAATTAAAAAGACAAATGCCAGAACTCCTTAACAGTCTCCACTGTAGAAATGTAAAAGACTTGTGCTTTAAACACTGCCGTACCAGACACGCAGGGCTGCTCCTCCTCCCTGCCCCTCTCACAGTCCAGGGACAAACCCCAAACTGACACCCCCAAGCTGCAAATTGTAAAGCAGAGACATCACAGCCATTCCCAGCCCCAACAGAGAAGGAACAATAAATGAGAAATACTCAGGAGCTGGTGGCACACAGGGCCACCTACACTGCAGATCTCATTTTTTACAGCGCACAGAAATGCAAGGATTTGAGAGATCAGATCAAACATTCACAGACTCATCTCTCCTGGATTTTTGTACCCCATCTCCATTTTATTTTCTTTAAAAAATCCTCTTCAGCAGTCCAGATACTGCCTAGAATACACCTAATAACTTTCCCTAGTGCTAGTTTTTAACTCCACCATTGCAAAGTATCCTATGCCTCAAGTTCTCACTGTAGGGTGGAGTCTGCAGTTACAGGGAATAATTAAAAGTGAGTTTCAAATATTTCCTACAGAGTCTTTTTTGGAAACCCAAATTCTTCTATCAAGACTTGAAAGGGCAAAATCAGAACCCTACAACTGAGGGTTTCCTTCTGCTCTGACTTGAAATTCTTTTGTTTGCAAGGATGTTTAAAAGCACCACTAAGCTCATTTTCTCTTCGCAAAATTCAGAATAAAAATATCTCCTGGGTGCAGAGGCAGTAACTGCCTTGCTTTCCCACCTGGGGAGATGAAGAGCAGATTCTGCTGTAAACACACGATGCAGGACCACGGTGGGACCCTGCAGGACAAGCTCACCACAAATCCCAGCAGCCCCACAAGGTGGCCTTGGCTTGGCAGCTCTCAAAGGCTTAGACCTGGTTTAGAAAACCCAGGTACAGATGTTTCTCCTGCCAGAACTTCAGTACGATTTGGCTTCCACATTTTGCAGAATAATTAAAAAAAAAAAAAAAGTGATTTATTACCTTATTGCAGGGCATGTTTTGGCAGAGAGAGCAAGCACACTGAAGTGTGTTACTTCCAAAAAAGAAAAACCCCAAACAAACCAATTTCACTGGTCTGGTTTAGAGAACTGGCCTGGACTGCACAGGAGGGAATGGGGAGAAGGATGGGAATAACACACCAGGAGACACAAAGAATCTGCAAACACCTTTGTTTGTGTCAAAGAAATTGTACCAGAGGAGAAATTTCAGAAAATGAACTGTACTGCAAAGATCTCCCCTTGCCCAGCTCAGCAGAAGAATGCACTAAATAAATCTCAATGTAAGAAAGATGCTAAAATATTAAAAATCTCATTGTTGTAATCCACTGTTCCCAAGCTGTCAGCAAAGACTCACCAAATCCAACAGGAAAAATCAGGACATTTTAGCTGTGAGTTTCAGCTGGTCACAGTGGATTAGAGGAAATCCTTCAGCACACAAGCATCTCATTGAAAAAGTTCATTTTTGTAAATGGGGGGGGAAGTAAAAAAAAAAAATCTACCCATACATGAATGGGTACAGGAAGTTCCACAATCCAGTTTGCACCTAAAGTAAGAGCAATGAGTCCAGAGAAGAACAGGGAAAAATTCCAATGCTGTCTGAAGTCACTGCAGGGCAGGCCATGGCAGGGGGAGAGGAGCTGGCTGCTGCTTTTTGGTGGGTGGATAAAACTGGCTACACCTTCCCTGCTCCCAAAGCAAGGAGACAATTTCAACAGACAATCAGGAATTCTTCTGAAATGCATCTGACTCTAACAATAACACTGAATATTCAACAATTCATATCATCACAGCATAAAGCTTGGATATCTTGCCTCCAGGAAAAGGCAATGGATATCATCCAAGAGAAACCCTGCACCCACCTTACAATTTACAGCACTGAGTTCAAGATCTTTATTTTATGATTATTTTCGTTTAATCCATCCTGAAAGACTTAAAATTTGTGTATCCTCAGCTCAGACATTCACAAGGCATGCAGAGACTGTCACTACTCAAGGAACACTGATGAGGCTCTGGAAAATGCACTGGTGGGCATCTGCTCTCATTTTTGAGACCAAATGACATGCAAGACACCCCTGGCAGGAGTTTTCCCCTCACACCTGTGTGTTTAGGAGGCTCCAGAAGACAAAGCTTGAAGGAATGGACAGGGAAGCTCAGGAATCTTTTTAAGGGATCAAACAAAACTGCCAGCAAGGGTCAGCCTGTGGGAATGCTGCCCTGTGTACCTGTGGGAGAGCACTGTCAGTCCAGGGCTCACAAAAGATGCCTGGCTGAGTTTTAAAGGAAAAGGGAGGCACCTTAAATCCTGAAAAATCAAAATTCCTGTGTTTGACAGGTGTATTGAATACACACACACAAAGCAAGAGGAAGCTGTGCTCATCCACCCAGAGGGCTGCACCATTCTTCTGAGCACAGAGAATATAAAACCTCTTTGCAAAAACAACAACAACAACAACAATAATAAAGCAGAAGTGCAGAATCCAGACTTTTGGGTGGTCTGTGTTTAGAAACAGAAGAAAGAAAAGCTAATGCTGTAAAGAGAACTACTCCCTTTCAAAGCAAAGGCCACATAAAACTGTGTTGCTCAGTTTGGTTTTTTTACTTCATGCCACCTGTAAACACAAGACTGGATATTCAGTTAGTGGGAAGGAATGAAACCACTTCTACATCCAGAGTAAAAGAAATGCCCTCCACTGCTGGGACCACAGATTACCTAGGAAAAGGTAGCTGGGGAAGGCTTCCTGTTCTTTTTACACTTGGTTAGAAAGGTTGTATCTGAACAACTGAGCTTTCAATAGAAGCACAAAACATTTCTTGATGTTATTTCTGCCTTCTGTCTCTTAGGTTTGCTGTGGGGACTAACACTTTCCACTCCTCACCAACAGATACATCACCTTTTTGGCACCATGGGTGGAATTTCTTCCTCATGTGTAATTTTGCCCTATACAAAAGTCGATTGTCTGATCATGCAAATCCAACAGAACTCCAAGAAGTGCCACGAGACAGTTCAGCTCTGTGCCATCTATTCCCTAGTTTGTACACTGCCACAGGAACCTCCCAGAGGACAGACTGCCATCCTCACTTAGATCTCAAATGGCATTTCAACCTCTCCTTCTGGGGGGAGGGAATCCACACCCTCATTCCACTGATTTTTCCCTCTCAGAGCTCTGAAATGCATGGAGATTTCTTTGATTTGTTGAAGATGTCTTCACTGACCAGCCTGATTAGAGAAAAACATACTGATTCAATCAAATAGAAAATAAAGACAAAAACAGGTAGTGGTAGATTTCTCAATCTTTGCTCCTGTCCTTGGAGTCGAGGGTAGCGTTTCACTGCTACTGCATTTTGCCCAGCTGGATCTTCTTCCAGGCCTCTGATGCTGTGAAAATGCAGGAGTCGAGGATCCCAGCCACAGTAAACGTTCCTCCAATGATGGCACATATCTGCAATGACAGAGGGACAAACAAACACCTTTGTCAGCAGCCAGGGAGACTCTCACACAGCTGGGGCTGCAGGAGGGGTCCTGCTGCTGGGGGGCTTTCTGGAAGCGCAGTGAGGAGTGGGGAGCAGCACTGGGGATGGAATTCCACGAGGATCATTCACAAAAACCATTCCCTGCAGTGGAATAACTGAGTGCTGCACTCCTCCCAGCCCGAGCCCAGCACAAATCCCAGCTCCCAAGCACAGACACTGCTCCCTCCTGGGCTGAACTCCACCTCACTCAGCTTTCTAGAAGCTCCATGCTGCTCACATCTTCCTGCACTGTTTTCTGTTATAAACACCACAGTCTTGCAGTCTTTTCCCCATTTCACAAGACAATTTACAAGCAGGCAGAAGACTCTGAAGTAGCACGTGGAGGGCAGTGAGTAACAGAGAAACCCAGCTGCCAGTGACAGCACAGCTCTGCCTAACACTTTCCATGACAGGGGCTGCTCACAGCAGCCAACTTAACTCCTTGTGGGACAGGGTTTGCCACACAAGATGTGGATCTTGGGTCAAATTAAAACATGTCATTACTTCCAAGAACAGAGTTAGGGAAAAATTGATCTCCTGATCAGCATTAACAGCCCACTTCACTTCTCAAGCGCTACAGAAACACAGAAATATTCTGTGTATTCTGTCAAACCTGAGTCTTTGTGGAAATAGAATCACAGAGTCATTTAGGCTGGAGAATACCAACAACAGAAAATATTTCCCTGCTACAATGGCTCACTGGTTTGGGATTGCCATCTCCTTCACCTCCTAGCTCATAACAAGCCCCCTTTTTCCCAGGCAGGCCCTTGTCAGGAGATAAGCTCCATATCCTGTTCCCCTTCTCACAGCCCCATTGTTATTCTCAGAACCACCTCAACCTACACAACATAAAAGACCAAATTAAAAAAGCACCACAGTTGGTTGTGCAGTAAAAACTGTGGGAGTTGGGAAGTTGGAACTGTGTAATTCTAACACGGCTGGAAACATTTTTAGGTTGCAATGCGGTGTGTCACACTGCCTGGTGGCACCCTGGGACTTTCTTCCCCTCCTGTGGTGTTTGACTCCTGCCTCCCCACCAGGTGGTTTGTATGAAGCCAGTCTTGGGCAGAACTCAGATGTTTTTGTACCAAAAACAGTGTGGCAGCAGGGGCAGGGTGTGACTGTCCCCGGGGCTGGCACTGCTGGGGTGACACCATGGGGGCTGTGTCCAGCTCTGCCCCTCATGGGGAGAGACCCTGAGGGGCTGGAGAGTGTCCAGGGAAGGGAATGGAGCTGGGGAAGAGTCTGGAGGGGCTGAGGGAGCTGGAAAAGGGGCTCAGCCTGGAGAAAAGGAGGATCAGGGGGGCCCTTGTGACTCTGCACAGCTCCTGACAGGAGGGGACAGCCAGGTGGCATCCAGGATGAGAGGGAACGGCCCCAGGCTGGGCCAGGGCAGGCTCAGGGTGGGCACAGCAGGAATTTCCCCATGGAAAGGGAGCTCAGGCACTGGAACTGCCCAGGGAGGGTTGGATCCCCATCCCTGGAGGTGGCACTCGGGGCTCTGGGCTGGGGACAGGGTGGGGATGGGCACAGCTGGACTCGATGGGCTTGAAAGTCTTTTCCAACCCAAATGATTCCATGATAAACGTTCTAAAAGTGCAACACAGCAGGCCCAGAAGGGAACTGGTGCCACACTCCACACACCCTGCCACGTCTCTTCTCCCACACAGCACCCCATGGGCAAAGCCAGAGAAAAAACCAACGCAGGAGCAGGAGCAGCAGCAGCAGCACTGAGGGGAAGGAACAAACAGCTCATTAAGGGTGAGCAAAGGCAGTGAGAACTACAGCTCCAAGATATGAACCTCCAGTGAGCTCAGTGAAACAAGGAAATGGGGCTCTTGCAGGACACTCAGCATTCCAGCAGGTCCAGGCTGCTAAAACCAGAGCACCAGCCCGAGGCAAGGTCAGGATTTTTAGGGGACAAGTGCAGCTCCTGCTCCTGTACCCCCTCCCTGCTGTCCCTTGGGGTGTGACACAGGGAAATGCCCACCCTGGAGCTGGGTTATTGCAGCTCAGCTGACGGGAGATGTCACACCACAAACACAAACCCCGTCCAACACGCAGATTCTGCATCACAGGCAGGAAATTCTGACTTCAGTGCAGCAGCACAAGGGGCTGGGGAATAGAGAAAAAAAAATAAATTCATCTGCAGAGCTCTGTAGTGCTGAGTGGGGATGAGTCACACACACCTGGCACTGGCACCTCCTGCACACACAGCTTCGAGTCCTGGTGACGGAAAAAGGGCTTGGAGGGCTTGTGACCAGTGCTGGGCTCCAGGTCAGCACAGGAGCTGCACCAAATGTTCCTTGATCAGCACAGCTCTGATATGCACAGGAAGGCATCAGGCACTCCTCTGGGCTTAATGGGAGGAGTTATTGGCAATGATCTGCCTTTAGCTCCATGAGGTCTGTGGGATCAGACCCAGGCATGAAGGGTGAAGGGAAAGAGACACAGAAGGGGAATAATCCCAGAGGTGAGGGCCCCAGGACATGAGGAATGCACCTGGAACAGGAGGAGATCACAGCAGAGTGGGATGCAGGCTGGTGCCTGAAGGAAAACACCAGTGGATGCACAGGAGGAGGCAAGGCTGCTGGCAAGGTGACAGAAATCAAGTGTCAGACACATCACTGTGCTCCTCTGGGATGTCCTAAAGTCTGAAAATTACTTTTAAAGTCAGAGGGGGACACCAGCACCCTCAGGCAATTCCCAGGAAGGTAAGCTTCAGAATCCCACCCAGAGATTTTCAGCACATCTTGCAGACCCCTGTCTTGGCTTTAAAAATGCCACAGGACTGAACCTGTGACACCTGTCAGTACCAGCTCCCATGGCTGAAATTGCTCTGCCTGCAACCACTCTGCTCCAGCTCCCACCTTCCATTATTTCCAGTTTAACTTTTTTTCCCACTCAGAGGCCAGATGAGTCCTCTCACACCAGGAAAAAAAATATTTCTTTGGATTTTGAAAGCTTCAGCACAACTTTGGCTGCTTTTCTGCCTGCTCTCCTCTCCCAGCCCCTACACTGATCTCATGATAAAACCTTCTTTCAGTCTGGCCACTTACAGGAACTCATGAATTTTCAGCAGCTCTGAACAAGGCTCTGCCTGCCCACCAGGAGTGTTTGTCACACCTGTGTGACATCCTGACACAGCCACCAGCATCATCCTCATCCCTCAGAGTGAGGACATCCAGCTGGAACAGCCCCCAGGGAGCTGCCTGACACCACAGCATTTACAGGACCAAACAAAGCAGCCAAAAATCAACTGCAGAACTCCCCTTTAGCAGCCAGGAAGTGCCTGGCTGCCTTTAAAGACAGAACAGGGCAAAATTCATCCTGGGGCCAGTGATTCAACACCCAGACTGAGTCCAGTGAGGAGCAGGGGGTGTGGAGAGGACTGTTATTTTGGGGAAGAGGAGAAACTGTAACTCTTATTTAATGAAAATTAATCAACCTTTAAATCTTATCAGAAACAGAAGTGGAAGTGCTGTTCTACTTTTGGATTCTCAGTAGGAAACACACGTTTCAGTTTTTGAGATTATGGGATACAAATTCAAACGAGCTACAAACCTAAAATGTAACTGTGGCCATCAGGGAGGAAATTCTCTCCTGTGTCCCTTGTGTCAACTCAGAGGCAGGATATCATTCAAAAAAGATGCTTTTTATAGGCATGGAATGGCAGATCAGCAGTGAATCAATGCTGACAATAAAATTAAAGAATAATCCCAGCTATCAAATCATTTCCCATGAAAACACCTCCACACCCTCACCCCCACCAAGATGTGTAAGAAACTTCTGGGAGCACAATTTTAGGGAAAGAAGCAGAGGCAGAATGAGATGCCAAGTCATGAAATGCTGATGCTTGACCTTTTTTAGGATTATGTTTTGAAGCCAAGTAGATGTGCTAAGAAGAGAAAGTCTTTCACCATGACATTCAGGTTTTACTTCAAGCCCCCTTATCTGGTTATTTGTGTATTCTATTCACTGCCCAAAGTTCAGTGAAGGGAACTTTTATTAAAAGTTGCAAAATCAAAATCTTGAAGTGCAACTCAGCCACACTGTTTATGTGAATTCCATTTAAAACAGTCAAACAGTTTAAAAATCAGAATTTGAGATCTTCACTCCAGCCAATTTATCAACTGATTTACATTCCACCATGCCTCACTGGCACAGCTCACTGCAGCTTCAATTTTAAGCCAACTCCCTGAAGACACTTTTTTTTTTAAAGTTCTGGAGGATCTTTAAATAGCTCTTTGCCTAATGAGCAGTTTGGCCAGCACAGCTTTGTTCTGGATGCTGAGATCAGGACTGCAGGATGCTCTCTGCACACATCCAAATGTAACTCATCAGGAAAACACCTCTGGCATTTGATAATGCAGCTCTTTTCCACTTCTACTTAGGAGTAAATACCTGGAACTGGCACTCCTTATTAAGCAAAGCACTGAGTAAAACTCAGTGTAAAAAAAAAAAAAAACAAAAAAAACAATGTCTTGTAGCAGAGGAGAGAAGTGGCTGCTGATGAAATTTCCACTGCCAGTTTTCTTCCTATTTACTATAAAAATCACCCAAATACCAGCAGATAGCAAGGACAAGGCAGTTCTGTCATCTAACAGTTCTCCTCCCTCACTGGAACAAAGGAAAACCCTCTGGAGAGACCAGGATGACTTTGGGGTGGAGAAGGGAGGGGGGTGCCCAGAGCAGCTGTGGCTGCCCCTGGATCCCTCAAAGTGCCCCAGGACAGGTTTGGAGCAACCTGGGCTAGTGGAAGGTGTCCCTGCCATGGCAGGGGTGGAATGGGATGAAGTTTAAGGTTCTTTCCAATCCCAACCATTCTAGATTCTCTGCACATTTGATCTCACCATTACTGAGCAGTTGGTTGCAGTTTTCCTGCTCACCACATCAGCTTTACTTCCAAGCTTCTGACATGCTGCAAGAGAGCCCATCCTGCCTGGACAGCGCCTGGCCCTTCTGGAATAGGTAAATTTCCCTTCTTTTTGTGCCCAGCTATTAAATCAAGTGGTCAGAGCACTGCGCTCCCCTCCCAGTGCAGCACCACCCCAGTGATGTGCTGCCTCATCCCCAGCAGTCACAGTGCCCCGGGGCAGGAACTCAGCTCCTCTGGGCAAGAAAGGCTCAGGAGGGACATGAGAGGCAGGCAGAGGAAGGGAGGAGGAGGGGTCAGGGTGACTCACCGATGTGATAAACCTGTACAGAGGCTGTCTCCTCTCTGTGTACTTCACTGTGATGGGGCTCAGGTCGTAGCGGAACCAGATGGCCGGGATGATGCGGCCCGTGTGGCTGTAGGCCACGTATTCCTGGGGAAAACCAGGGGAAAAAAGGGGAAAATGGCACCAAATGTCAGCAAGCTCATTCCAGAGAGTGTCTGCCAGAAAACTGCCCCCGTGGGTTTGGCCTTCGCCCCACTGTTTTGTAGCAGTGACCAGATGGAAAGAGGCAAACAGTGAATTCCTGTGTGACTGCTTACCTCCCATCCTTATCAAGAGGAAAACAATCTCCTTCCAGCCTGATAATGAAAGAGCTGGGGACAGTGATGGTGATTACTCTCACCTCCATTCAGAGTCACAGGACTAAACAGAAAGGCTGTCATTGATTCTCCATCCTAGTTCTGCTCTATTTAAATACAAACAGCCTGGCTGCAGGTGAAGTTTTAGTTCTGTATGTCTATATTTTGTAGATAAATCACTCACCAAACAAATGGAATTTAGTTTGTAAGAACCTGAAAATGCCTCCTTGTCCTTGCATTCCTTTGTCAGACCCTCTCCCCACTGGCAAATGGAATGCTTTGCCCTCTTAGTGTGGAACCATGTTTAAAACTCCTGCTGAAAGTCAGAATAAAACTGGATACAGAAAAATACTGGCAAAGGTTCAAAAAATATCCCAGGCTGCTTTGGGAGAGACACCTTCCGGATTTTCAGTGCCACTCTCCTTTAATCCATTTGTTTCCTGACAGGTCCAGTGCCAGCCACAGCCACAGGACAGCACCCAGCAGGACACACTGCCCACTACCAACACCTGAACTGAAGCCACATCTTCCTGAGATAATATTCTGTCTGTGCTGGCAGTGGAGATAGGTATCAGTTTTCAGACATTCAGAGGGTGAAGAAAAATCCCAGGAAAGCAGGCTGGAGCCCACAGTCCAAGGAAAGCCCAGTGTGGCACAGGCTGCCTCTCCCTCCCTCAGCCCTGTGACAAGCTGCCAGCTCTCATCTCCTCTCCTGTGCAATTCTCCTTCACAGAGAGGCAAAGACAGCCTCAAATACTTCATAAAAATAAAAAAAGAGCAAGCAACAGGACACTCGTGAGCATGACACACACAAAAAAAAATTAATTTTGCTCTGTGTGCTGGTGAAGCAGTATTTATCTTCCATCATCTCATATAAATCACAAATTTCCCTGATTTTAGGTGGTTCATTGGTTCATCCCATGATGACAAGAGAAGCAGAAGTCCCCAGTCATGACATTTTCAGGCTCTTACTGGAGTTCTGCAGCTCACTTTGGGACAGTGGTTCTGTGGGAAGGGAGGAAACATGGGAGCTAAGAGAGGAGACAGAGTTTGTACCCTTCAGACTCTCCTCAGAGCAGCCACTCTGTGCCAGACTGGTCCAGGGGCTTCCCATTTCCCTTTCCCACTGCTCAGTGTGGAGTGAAGGACTGAAACACCACAACAAGAAAGCACTGAGGCAGCAGTGCTTCTCAGCACCTCAGTTTTGACAGAACTGACCTCATTTTTTCCTTCCTCTCCCCTTCTCCCCACCAGCAATCCTGCCCTAATGAGTCAGACTTGGCTGAACGCCCCAATCTGCAGCCAAGCTCAGAGAAGTGTCAAAAGCTCCTGCTATTTTCCAAATTACTTTCAGAACTCCTGTCACAGGAGTCTTATCAGAACAGCAGTTGTGACATTAAGCAGAACAAATACACTGTAATCTGAACAGAGGGAGATGTCCAAATCCCTGGGACACACCACACAAGCAAGCCCAAAAGTCACCAGTCAGGAACATTAACCTGAGACCTAGTCCAGGAGAGTGTGTGCCTAATTATCAGTCAGGGCAAACTAGAAGTAATCAGATATTAGAAACAGATTTTGGACTTTCATTTAGCACCTGAATGGCAAATAATTTTCAACTGGAAGATGCTTTCTACTGTTAAAAGTAAATAGGGTCCTTTTTTTTCCTTGAAAAAATTCAATACATTGAATTATTAAAATGCTGGATGTAGCACTCAGTGCTCTGGGCTGGGTGACAAGGTGGGAATTGGTCACTGGCAGGATTTGGTGATCTTGGATCTTTTCTAAACTAATGGATTCTGTGGTAATTCCCTATCATAACGCAGGGACTGTGAAATACTCAACCAGCACATATTTGCTGCTACAGTTCAGTCACTTAATGTCTGAAATAAACATTTGCTGATTTGTTTCATCCATCCATCACAAGTGAGACCGTTTAGTTACTAAAACCAGGTGCCAGTGATGTTTTGTGTGTTCAGCTGGATTACAGTTTCCATTCAGATGCACCTTGCCAGGCACAACAGGAGCTCCTGCAGCCTGTAAACACCTCCCACACAATTTACAGAAATCCACATCAGCCAAACTGACAGGTGAGCACGCCAGGAGGAAGAACAGGAGTGAAAGCACCACCACCACCTGCTCTGACAAGCCCTCCCAACCCCAACCCTGGCAAACAGCAGCAGCAGGAAAAGCCCCACTCCGAGCAGCTTCAGTTCCTCCTTCTCCCAGCAGAGGCTACTGCTCACCTACAAACCCACGGGGCACAGAGAGCAACAGGAGGGGAGGAACGGCGGCAGAGCATCCCCTGGGCTGCAGGGAGGATGGAGAGGCAGCTGCTGCTTTACCTTGTTGGCCACGGTGTACTGGTAGGAGTATCGCTGCTTGCCGCCCATGTCCTCGTACACCGTGGGCACAATCTTCAGGATGTAGTCGTGAGAGGCAAGGGCTGTGCTCAGGGGAGGAAGGGAAGGACACGTTAGCACTGAGAGAAAGGAGCCAGCCCACAGAACAAGTCACAAAAAGGGTGACTCCCTCCTCCTCATCTCAGGGACAAAGCTCCACACGCCACATCTGTGCCCTTTGCTCAGAACGCTGGCGGGTGCTTGGGTGACACCAGAAGCCGCCCACCACTTCTGCAGGACCACAACCCACCCCAGCTTTGGGTTACTCCAACCTTCCTAACTGCCTGCAACTATAAATGGTAACACTTTTATCACCACCACAAACAGCCTGGTCAAATCAGGAACTGGTTGAGGTTAGGGCTGCAGCCCACTGAGATCATTTTGACTAAAAAACCTGAGGTATCACAACCTGTGTACTTCCATTTCTTTCTTGCTTTCTCATCTTCCTTCTCCTACAGCTGCTTAACTATTTTTTTCATTATTTAAATGGCTCATTCTGTTTTTTGTGTCTGCTAAAACAGTTCTAAAACAGAATTCTAAATGACATCTCTGAAGGATCCTCTAGCCAAGTGTAACACGATGACATTTGGCTCCTGGAGGTAAAAAAAAAACCCCAAACCACAACTGTATAGCTTCAGGAACAGCCACAGAAATTTTGTTCCAAGAAATGGACAGGACTGATGTCCTGGAGGAGCCTGAACACTTGAGAGACAACTCTCTACACTGAACTGTAGCATGCATTGAATTTTCCTTTAGTGCTGGGCCCTGAAATTGTCCCTCTTTCCATCCACAGAGCAGAAATTTCAAGGCAATTTGCAACACAAGTACAAGGCAAAGTTCTGGTGGAAGTGACAGCAGCAGAGGGACACTACAGGAACAGGATACGGATAAAAAACTCCAGAAGGACTGCAAAGGACCTTTTGGGCTAAGCCTTTTCTGTAGTACTGGAGGAAATGGAAATGTCAGCCAGCAATGGCTGGATCATTCTGGCTAAAGAGGCAAATGAAAGACTTCTGGATACAGCAGCGTTGCATGAATGGCCCTGCCCTCCCTCCTGCAGAGGGTGGCTGAGAGCTGCAGTCCCCAGGAATACCCACGGTTTGAGCTGAGCTTGTCTGCTCCCTCCAAGGCATTGAATGCTCCGTGAACGTTATGGACCTGGAAAGCAAAAAGGAGGATGAAGAAACTCTGCTCTGACTTGATACTCTTGACCTTTGCTTCCCTACCCTGTAACCAGGGGAGCAGCCTGATTCAACCCTTCCAAAAAACAAAGCCTCAACCCAGTGAAAGATGACCCCAAATATCTTTCAGTGACCATCATCCCAGTGGTTGGCTCCAAGTGAAAAAGCTGATTTCACAACATCTTACAAGATGAAACTCCAAAACCACTCCAAAGCTAAAGGAATTGCAGTTGGAAGAGGCCAGTTGTGAAATTTTCACTGTGAGGTATTTCCTAAGAGCTTTGCAGAGTAAACTGTGAAATTAATTTTATCAGGCTGAAAGAGAAATAGATGGGAGTCACACTGGGGTTAAAACTCAGCAGTTTTCTCCTCTAAAGGTGGCTGGTGTGAGGGCAGCTGGGTCTGGACAACTCATCAGCCTTGGAGATGGGAAGGACCCATCCCAACACTGACATCCCTTCAGCTTTTCCTGCAGCTGATTTCAGCCCTGTGAGTATGTTTGCCCACAATAAGAGCATTTCCATGCCCTGCACACGCTGTGACCTGGAGTCTGATCTCCAGCAACAGAATCACCCATGTGTGAACACTCCAGACAGGGAAAAGCCCATGGCAGCAGCTGTAGGGCAGAGGTTGTGCTGCTCACAAGGTACAAAGAAAGGACAAGGAACTCCACAACCCAGAAATTCCTGACCTTAAGTCAACAAGGAAGAAGAGTTTGGAAGGAGGATTTGGTCAGGGGTGTGACAGTTTCACCTCACCAACAGGGCAATGCTATCTCCTTCCCAGACCTTCTCAACATGTGCCTGTCTCATCCTCATGGACATTTCCCTGCTCCCAGCACCACAGAGTGGATGAGGGAGGAAGCAGCAAGTGAACCAGTTCTGCTCAGCAGAAAGGAAATTCTGGAGAGACAAAATCAGCAGCAAGTTCAACTGGAAGGTGCTGGGAGCAGGAGCAGAGCAAAAGCAACAGCTGATCCTGCTGCAAGGCCTTTTGCTCTCCTGGACTTTCACACAACCACGACCATTCCCAAACTACATCTGCAGGCTGTGCTCATTCTTTACTCACTGTAAAAGGCATAAGAAGGAAAGGAAGCCCCTGGAGTGGGCTACAGTGTTGTGTTCCATTCTTGATACAGCTAAGAAGTTTCTTGCAGAATATCTGGGCCAGAGACTTTAAGGTCCACTTCAAACTTTTGGTGGATTTTCCCCTCATCAAGACCAAAATTCAAACCAATGAGTTCCTACCTCCAGCCATCAGGTAACCCAGTAAAGAGAGAGATGTGGAAGTAGGAGATGTTGCGTTTTTAATCATAATTTCTACGGAGTTCTACATTATGGTGCTGAATAATCCTAGCTTTGACCTTGTCAGGAGAGTTGTCCACCCCTGACAGTAAAAAGGCATCATCTCCTGCTCTCCTCATCTCTCTCTCCTTACTGGGTTACCTGACATGCAGGAACTCACTGCCTGAGTTTTAATTCTGCAGGTTTTCATTCTGATCTCATCTCAATGAGGGTGAAAAATCTGCAGGAAGTCTGCCACTATTGTGCACAAAGTACTGATGAAGACTCAAAGCTCATTCAGTGCCAGATGATATTTAAATCTCTGCTTCAGAGAAACTGTTTTTCCTGGAGAACACAGCCTGTCCCTCAGTGGATCACTGTGGCAGAGTCAGTCCCAGCCCACAGAGAACAGATTCCCAGCACATGACACAAGTGAATGAGAAGCTCCTCACCCTCTCTAAGGAATATAAGCTTTTTATTACATCAAAGCAGGTGGAGACAACCTGAAATATTCAAAGGTGCACCTAGACAGATTTAAAGCTCCCCACACTTGCTGAGTCGTGGTAGCACCTGTTTGGTGAAGATATCCTCCTTTAATTTGTGCTGCTGAACTGCTGCTTGCCTGCAGCACCTACGTGCTCCCTCATCCTCAACTCTGAAAATACTCCTGTGAACCTGCCCCAGTCAGGAGCCAACTCCACATTTGCTAGACAGGTTTCTCACCACAAGAACCGAAGACACTTGCTGCTCCTCTCTCCAGGCTCCTCCTCCGTGCTGACTCACACTCCAGCTGCCTTAGCCCAGCAGCCCATGATAAAACAATGGGAATGCTCCCTCAGAGCACCCATTTCCCACGCAGGCTGCACAACTCCCCATTACCACTCACCTCCTATTTTTCATAATCTCAGTGTGCTTTACAGACATTAAGCCAAGCTTATTTATACGCTAATATTTCCTCGTTCCCACACAAGATAATTCCTAAAAGAAGCCGGGAGCAGAACCAGAAGACTACAAAGCAACGCTTAGACTTGTTAGCATGAAAAAGGGTTTTGGAAGTGGGTGTACAAGGAGCAGACTAATGAGACGTCTGTGCTGAGGAAAGAAGATTACAGAGAGACTATGGGTAAGCAATGTTTAGGGTGAGTCTCAAGCTGGGTGTGCACATGTGGAACTCCCACCTGCGAGGGCAGCTCCTTGGAAGTAGGCTAGTGCTGTAATCTGTCCTTATTGAGAAATCAGGTAATATTACATAACTTGCAGCACCTGGTGAAATTCTATCCACTGGGCAAGTGCATGCATTCAGCTTCTTCCCAGCAGGGAACTGGCAGTGCTAAGTCTAACTTGCGTTTCACAGAGCAAATTTGACTAATAGGTGTCTGCTGTACAAGTAGAGTGAATTAAAAAGAGCTTGACTGCTGCTGTGGTGAACACAGTAGCCAGCACACATCTTCCCTGAGCGCATCACTCCTCCTCCACAAAGGCAGAAAGGTTTGTTTGCTGTGCTCGTGCTAAAACCAGGATTTTGCTGAGCCACAAACCCTCATTTCTAACTCTCTCTACGAGTTTTCCAAAAGCACTTTGACTTTCAGAAGAACACAGCCCAGTTGCTCTGTGACTGGACACTGCTCCTGCCCCAGCTGGTGGCAGCTGTGAACTCTCTCCAGCCTTGAGTTTACACTGCAGGAACACCCAGGCCTTCCATAAAACCAAAGTGTCCAACATCAAACCACTCTCACTGCATTCCCCTAGAGCCAGGGAATTTTCAGGACTCACCTGCAGCTTGTCCCCAAATGAGAGCTTGTGGATGACGTGAGTCATGTCGGGGTTCTGGGGCTGCGCCGTCGCGCTGTGCGTCGACACGTGGAAGTTACCAGGGACCTAAAATTAGCCACGACAGGGAAGACAGGATTTCACACTTTATCCCTCAAGGCATTGCTAGGCTCTGTGATGTGACATGGGAATGCCTGGATCCATCCAGGAAGGTGGAAGAATCTGCGATACCTTCCTGCAGCTGACCAACACCACCGCGCTCAGTCCTGCAACCTGGAGTCTGGCAGCCCCACACTGCTGATGTTCCTGAGCAGGGGATGATGAGTGGGTCACTCCCAGCTCCAGGGATTCCCAGCACTTAAGGCTATGTCTTTCATCCCTATTAAAATAAAATTCCTGTCTCTCTTGCTCAATGTCTTACTCCCACATCTGGCATTTGCAAACGGGCCCACTGCTGCAGAGCAGCCCAGGAAGCTGGGGATGCATTTCTCTTCTGGTACCAGCCATGAGCAACTTCACCTCTGAGAATGTGTGCAAGAACGAGTTTGATATAAAGAGAAAATCCACCACCAAACCCGTGTGGGCATCCTATACAAACTAACCTAGATCTTCCCCTTCTCCACCTGGCAGGAGCCAGCAGGAGCCCTTCCTTTTAATCTTTTTAATGGAGGGAAATACAAAGAACTGAAATGCACAAGTTTCACCTAAAGGCTCAGTTCCAAGAGAGAAAATGAGCCCTGGTGTCTGTCTGACGGCACCACTCTGCATACACACACTTTTCAGGTCACTAGCCATGAAGTCCTTCAGCAGATTCAGCTCAATCACTGTCATGGAGGGTGCAGAAATATTTTGCTATTGAGAAAAGGTTGTGAAATGAAGCAGCCCTGAGGAGCAACGTGGCACGCCCCAAGGCAGGAGTGGGAGGGCGGTTATACAACTGCTGCCCAGCTGCTCTCTGCAGAGACACCTCACCAGCAGGGCCATGGGAGGCCACATGCCCTTCCATGTGCTTTCAGGAAAGCTGATTTAATGACCTGAGGAACAGCAGCTCACTCCTGGGAACACTTTCAGGTGCGGACACCAGCTGTGTCATAAACAAGCTGAGCAAACAGGGCGTCAGGCCCCGCAGCAAGCAGCACACACCATCGTGTCACTGCCACCCTGTCCTCCCCCAGCAGCTGGGACAGCAACACCCCAGTGCAAGCCTTGGTCAAGTTCCCGAGGCTGGCCAGGTCCCACTGCAGCTCCCAGCTCAGCCTGCCCGGGTCCTGCCAAGGGACTGCAGACTGCCAGGTCACACACGAGAGATTTGGGCAGAAGTCCTGGGTCAGCTCCCCTGCCTGTGACAGCTGTCCCAGCCACTAAATGAGACACAAGTGAGCAGTGGAGGAAGCTCCTCACTGCCACATTCTGCAGCCCCTTCTGGAGCTGCTGTGTGAGCAGGACACACCACATCCAGCAGACAAACCCCCGGGTACCTGAGCTCTGTGCTCTGGGAATTGTCTGGACAAGAACTTTCCAGAAGCCCTTTCCCAGTTTTGTGGACTACCAGCTGCCAGCAGTCATGGTGGCTTGGAGATGAGGAAAAAGCCCTCTTTTTAAATCCCTAATCATTTCCATGCCACACTATCAGCAAGAGGTGCTGTCTGTTATTTTCAGATGTGCTTTAAACACGACCTGGGAGGAAAAGAAGGAAGTAGGATTTTGTAGCCTGTGGTAGACCACGAGGAGTGAATAAAGGGTGTGCCCTTCTTAGGACATCAGTGGGTCCCACCAGTGCCTCCCCCACCCCAGCAAGTCATCTCCAGCATTACATAGCAAGATTATTCAATCTTGAACACACCCATCCCAAAGAGGAGCCTCCTCCAGGCCTGGATTTTCATTCCTTCAGACAGAAGCAGAGCATCCCCAGCAAGCATGCGTGGGGCCACGTGCTGGATTCCAAACATCCCAGCAGGAGCCCTGGCACCCTCCAGCAGGGAACATTCCTGGCATTCTGCAGCTCTCAGAACAAAGGAGAGCTGGGATGCAGCCACTGCCAAAGTCCTCTCCACACTGAGTCAGGTTTTGGAGGTGCAGAAGTCGTGAGGAGCAAACACAGGAGCCCTTTGGCATCTGCAGGGTTTTCACACATCCCCTGAACATCAGGCTGCTGCACAGAGCTGCTCTCTCTGATCAGCACTTCTGTCTCCATCACCTGCTTTGGAGAGGGAAGCAAACCCCTGATCTAACACATTCCCTGTGGGTCTGGCCATGCAGCCTCCTCTCCCTACACTGACTTGAATTTCTGTCTGACCAGCGTCATAAACACACACAACATGGCAGGAGAGGCACAGATTTCCAAATTTTCATTTTTACAAATGGATCCTGCCAGCATTTCCCCAGCCAGCACACCCTCACCCACTGTCACTGCCACTCACTCACCTTGTTGATGCTGAAATGGCCCTCAAACCTGCAGCCATCCCCATTATTGAGAGGGATCTTCATGGAGTTGTCAATGTGACCCACTTCGTGCCTTCCCATTTCATCCTGGATGTCCAGTCCAACCACTGCAGGGGTGGAAGGGAAAAGACAAAGACAAAAAAAAAAAATCAAACAAAGTAAGTAACAGGAGGGTTGCACAGGAAAAGCACTTACTGCTTTTACTTGAAAAAAATCCACACCTTTTTTCCTGACATTTGACTAAACTGAGGTGATAATGTCCTTTGTCAAAAATTGTTATACCAGAAAAGCTTTGTAAGCAAACTTTCCACACTGCCTACTTGACACAAATACACCTCCCATGTCCTGCCAGCTGCCTGCAGTCCCAATCACACAAACAGAAAAACTTCGGGCAGACAAGGCAGGTGACCTGGGAAGAGCCAACAACCAGCTGGTGCATTCACACTTCCAAATGGAACTTGGGAGGTTTCTTGCTCCCAGATACAAAAAGGTTGCTACTAAATGATAAAAAATTTAAACAAAAAAAAAAAAAAAAAAAAAAAAAGGAAATTAGATTCAGAAAGAAGCCAGTGAAGGAGATCAGCCACTGACACATGGTCCAAGAAAACAGGTGCCCTGGCCTGGAACAGAAAGCAATGGGATATTGGCAGAGGCTGCCGCTTCTTATTTCCATCCTGTTACAGAAGAAGGGCCACTGTACCAGCCTGGGCCCATTTCAAGTATCACTCAAAGCACAAAGAAAAGCTGCTAAGTGAAGGGGTACTCACATTCACAGTGCAGGTTTGGCAAACTGATGTTCAGGTTCACTTCTATTTTCCCTCCACTGTCTTTGTCTGGGTCGTCCACGTAGAGCTCATTAACTCTGGAGGGCAGAAACACAGGTGGGCTCAGGCACAGGGCTGCTTCCCACAGGGAAAACCCAAAAACTTGCATGGGGAGGGGGAAAAGGAGACTGGAAAGAGGAGGTTTGATTGTGTGATGGCTCCATCAGAGTTACAGAGAGAAGGGAAAGCTCTCCGGGATGGAATGGGGGCAAATCACGGCTTAATTTGACTTCTTGGCAAGTGCAGGAGGCTCTAAAGAAATTCTGCACTAGTAAAAAACAAAACTTCTCTTCTGTGCTTCCTGTAGCCTTCTCTACCCTGAGGTTTCAGAGGTGCTAAACAAGAGCCTAATGCTGAAGAGATGGCAGGTTATTGATCCACCCCTGCCCTCCCCTGGGCTGCTACTCCTTTTAGGCAGGAGGGAAGCATGTGTTTTTCCATTTGTGCCATAAATAGTTCTAACTCTCAGCTACCCCCAGGAAAGCTTATTTGTGTCACTAATTGCCTTTTGTTATTGCCACCCAGCTGACAGAGCAGCAGCAAGAGAAGGAAGGCAGCAGGACATATTTGTATTCTTCTCCTTAATATCACATTTCAGGCTATGAATGGTAACCAAAAGTGGTGACTAAAATTGAGGAGAAGAGGATTTGAGCCAGGAACAGATGGGAAGAAACATCCTGGACAGCAGGATCTCACACACTACACCAGCCTCCCAAAGAGGAATGTTGTCTCATAGCACCCACGGCGCTGGCACACATCTCACAGGAGACAAAACACAGATAGAGAGGCAGAGGAATGCAGGAGTAGAAATATTTATTGTTGGCACACACAATCCATCCAACACGTAAAAATAAACCAAAACAACCCCAGTGCTGAATTTGCTGAATGGTCCTGGAGAATTTACTCTGAGAGACACACCCCATTGAACTGAGACAATGGTGAGATTACCTAGAAGCTCTTTTCCCTGTTCAACAAATAAGATTTGACAATTTATCTTCCAGCTGGGCAGGTTACAGAGCTATGGGAGCTTAGATTCAGGCAAATTACATCAAATAAAACGAGTAAGTGCTCTGTAGCATTTTTATTTTACATTCAAAGTGCACTAAACTCTTTGACAAGCCCCACTGGAGAGTCCACATGCTAAGAGCCAAAGCAGACTAAGGCAGCTACAAGACAGATTCAAAGTGATTTTGCTCTGGTGATACATCTCTGGGCCAGGATGAACTGTTTGCCCTGTGGATGCAGAAGAAACAAACCTTCACACTGAGAAACACACATGCTGCCAGGCTTTTTGGAGGCAATTACTCACAGGTCAGTGGGGTTTACAGACACTCATTTAAAACCAGCACAGCATTTGTCTTCGGCTTCACAGCCCTACCTTTCTCTGGTTTTAATTGGCTTGACAAGTTGCTTGCAATCATTACTCAACCTATTTTTCAAGTGATTAATAAAAATGACACAGAGGGAGGGGAAAGATTGCTCATCAGTGACCTAGTTAGCAGCTTTTTGGCTGAGCCCTCTCCTCCTGGGTGGAATGCATTCTCTCCTCTACGTGTTCATTACTGCCAGATTGGGCAGATTGGATTAAGTCATATATCCAAACAGGGCCGGGAGGAGCAGCTCCAGCCAGGATGGGCACTAATCCCCCAGAGCAAGGCACCTCTCAGTGCTGCCCCAGTGCTCCAGCCCATTTCAGAGCCCCTGGATCCTTCCCAGGGCTGTGCTGGCTGAGATACCCAGAGATGCCCAGCAGGGCCACGGGCACCTCGGTGTTCCTGGCTAAAGGAGCGTCCCCAGCAGGGCTGGCAGAGCACAGCCAGGTGCAGCAGCTCAGCTCAACATCCCAGCTCTCTGGAGAAAAGCCCTAGCACAGTCAGTGTTTGTACTTTCTGATTTCTAACCCTGAACCTGTCAGGAATTGTGCAGCTCCAGCAGCAAAGGCGCAGGAGCTGCTCAGTGATGAGCGAGTGAGAAAGAAATTTCTGATTTCTCTGGCAGAAATCAGAGGATGAACTGAGCACAGGAGCCCGTGGGAGCTCTGACATAGGAAGGCAAGTGCTGAGCTCACCTGGCTGCTCACTGCATCACTGAGCACAGAGAAGTAGGGCAGCTTGTGCAGGTCACACAGCCCATGAGCTGCAGGTGAAGGAAACTGGTTTCCTGTCCTGCAGCCCAGTCACTGCACCAGTGGCTCCCAGCCTGTCCCTTGGGCAAGGCTCACTTCCTCCTCCTCCTCCTCTTCACCCAGTAGCCCCCTGCCCCTCTGCAACTCCTGTTCCAAATTTCACAATCTATCGCTGCACAGACATCAGGCAGCTCATAAGTGGATCCTTCCTTTCCTTCCCCTCATTTCAACCCACACCTCACCTTTCATGGAGCACCCATCCAGCTGGATCCTGTTCTCCCTCCCAGTCCAGCCACTGCCTCCTCATGGCATGACCAGCTCCTGCTGAGGGCCCAAACTGACAAATCCAGCTCCAAAGTGCATCCTTTGTGTGCCACTGATATTCCCTCTCACCATGGGGAACCAAGGTACAATGGCTGCACCTGGTGGGACAAACCTCACAAAAATGCTGTTTTCAACAAACTGGACATTTCTGTCCTCAAATATTTGGAATATTGGAATTCTGTAAATCTCATAGGTAATGCAGATCTCCAGGGTCAAGGCTATTCCTTCCAGTGAACCACTGGCACCCAGGTTAGGGGGGCAAAGGGCTGGCACTCACATGTCCCTTGCCATCCTCCTCTCCCCAGAGCCACAAAGCCAAATTGCACACAGCCTTCCTACTATGTAATCAGACTCTCCTGGGATGTCAGGAAAAGCACTGTTTACCCCCTCTAGCCACTCTCCCTGAAGGACTAAAGTCTCTGGTGGAAGAAAAGAATTTGACTCTAATTTACAGCTGTCTGTCCTGGAATACAAAGGTTCCCAGGAGGAACAGTGCCTTAAGAGTAAATCTGGGATGGTCACAAGGGAAACAAACCTGAGGCCAGGCAGAGAGAGGCAGTGATATTGGTCATACTGTGACTCCAAAGGCACGGTGTACCCTCTCCAAACATGGAGGAGTTGGTGCTTTCCTGGCTGCTACTAAGGAATATTGAAATTAAAGCAGCACAAGGAAGGAGAGGTGAGGGTGCAGAGCTCTGAAAGTACAACAAGGTGAGAGCTGGACCTCCCACCCCCACAGAGCCTCCCACCACTGACCCGAGGAACAGCAGGGAAGTTTCTCTATGATCCACACATCAGGAATCTGCTTCACTTCTAGAAAGAGCCACTTGGAAATAGTTCACATTCCTGAGTGATGCTGCTGGGCTGCTTACCCTGTCTGCTTACAAACTTCCAGCGTTCCACGCAAAAAGCTGGAGGGACCCTTGGGCCAGATCATGCAATGGCAGGTGAGAGCCAAGGCAAGGGGCCACAGCAGCCAGAGGGCAGGCCATGGCTCCAGGGTTTTATCCAAAGAAAGTCAGACCTGCTCCCTGTGCTTTAGGTCTCAGATTTATGACACAACAGCTTCGTTTCCCCAGAAACAAATATTCCACAATAACTTCTTTCCACCCAGCAGCTCTGGCCACTAACTGCAGCACTTCAACAGCTGAAGAGCCTTTGGATGCGAGGGTGGGCACTGCATTCACCTTCCAGAGCTTCACACACTGTGTGGGTGCTCTCTAAACACGTCTGCCTTGTCCTGTTTTCTCCTTGCTTCAAGGTCCTGCTTCAGGTTTTAGCCTTTTTTCTCTCCCTTTCACAGCAAACAATCAGCCAGACTCCTCCTCAGTCATCAGCCACAGAGAAAATACAGCCACTTACTCCAGAAAGCTGCACTTTACCTTGTCCTCCAACTGCCAGGAGGCACGCTCTCATCTCCAGGACCCCATGCCTAAGAGGGAAAATAATTATTCTTTCTTGAGGAAGCCCAAAGCTCCTCAAAAGACTCTCTCAGGTGAGCCCTCTTAGCTCCACTGCCCTTTCAGCTCTAATCAACCACCTTCCAAAACACAACCCTCCAGTGCTGAGATTCCTGCACCACCACATTTTCAGTGGGGCCAGAGCAGAGAGCATCAGACAAATCTTCTTCTCCATTTGCGTGAAGAAACAACAACAAGCAGGTCAGCAAACTCCCTACTGCGTCATGTGTCTGCTGCTCTGACATTTGTCATCTTCTGCATCCCAATCAGCTCTCCAGTGTGAAGGTGCTTGTCCCAGATCAGCTGTGGAGCACAGCAAACATGCTGCCCTACAAAGGAAGGAATTACAGCTCTCCAGGAGACAGGAAGAAGGAGAAGGGTTCGAAAGACGTCAATGTAGACTTGAGTCAGGAATTGCAGATGACATCATGACACGACCTTCTGCTTCCTGCAAGCCCACACAGGGCACAGCAACCCTGCACAAACCTCTAACACCTCCTCTTAGGTAATCCCCACCTTGCCTCACAAACATCAATTAAGCTTCTTACCGGCCTACCTCTCTCAGGGCTGCTGAGGATTACATCCTTCTGCAGAGAAGTCTCTGTCTCAAGGTCAGTCCGTGGCAGGAGCAGGATTACAACTCCAATTTCCTTTGCCTACAAAGCTGTGCTGCCTGTGCTGGGCTGCTTGGCTCCAGCATTTCATCTGCCTCAAATGGATGAGCCAGCAGGGCTGGAGGTGCATCTCCAGCTCAGTGGCAGGACACAGGAATTGTGGCATCTCTGGGCTTGGGCTCCCAGATTAGGGTTTGCAGCAGAAGGAACCCCTGCTGCAGCTGGATCACACTCTGCTGCTTGGCACCATTTCCACGGGCTGAGAGCCACAAAACACACCCCACACACTCTGGAAAGCTGTGGGATAAAAAGCCTCTGAAGACAGGTCTGGTGACAATCCTGCTGCTCTGCAGGATCAGTCCTGGGCATGCAAATGAATCCAGTGTGGACAAGGAACACTGCTCCCTGAAACTCCTGGAGTTTTGCTTCCTCCCACACTCCCGACAGCCTTCTTGGGGCTCTCCTGTTTCAGGCCAGGAATTGGGCTTTGATCACCCTAGTGGGTCCCTTCCAGCTCAGGATATTCTGTGACTCTGTGATTCATGGTTTATGCTTTCATGAAAAGGCAGCAATTTTACTGCAGATATTCTGCTTAAGTAATTAATTGCCTTGCAGGGGGCTCAGCTTTCCAATTAGCAAACTTGTCACTTCAGATAGGTTTTTGTCTGTTATTACATAAAATAAAAAAAAAGGCAAACACTGCCAGGAACAGTCTGTTGCTTCCTACAGTGTGCTGTGGCAGATGAATTAGTGTTGAGCAGAAACATTCATACCACAAGCACCACATTCATACCCTCCTACCCCTTCCCCTGGCTGCCAATGCAAGGCAGACTAGATTAGTTAATTACATCTTTAATCCTTAATGATGGAATACTTGGAAAACTATTATTGATCGTACAGGACATAATTCATGACCTAATTAGGGTGATAAAATGGTGAGATTATCATCTTGCCAGCTATTAACGTCTAGCACTGATCTGAGTTAATTAGAAAAGAGAGAGGTGATTTTTATGCTGCTGATTTGCAACACAGCAGCAGAGGAATGAGGAGGCTGCTAAAGGCAGAACAAGCCATTTCTAGCCCTCAGACTACTCTCAACTCAACCAACTGTTGCTCTTGCTCAGGAAAAAGCAGACACATTTACCCCTTCAGCTTATTTTCTTCAGCCACTTGAGTCATTGGCTCAGTGGGACAAGAGTGTTTGATGCTGCTCATCTTTCAGAGGTTCAAAAGGGGAGCACAGACCTCATTTTCTTTATCTTCTACTGAATTGAGGAGATTCATCAAGGTTCTGGCTATGGAATCACTCAGGTTGGAAAAGATCTCCAAGATCATCGAGTCCAACCTGCGACCCATCCCCACCTTGTCACCCAGCCCAGAGCACTGACTGCCACATCCAGGTGTTCCCTGGACACCTCCAGGGATGGGGACATTCCAACTCCCGACATTTGCACTAAATCTTCAGTCACTCTCAGTCTGGGCTAAAAAAACCTAAAAATCAAGTGGATCCTTGACTTCCAGAGTTAACCTCACCCTCCCCTTAATGGCAACGATGGGTTGTGACTGAGAAAAGAAAAAAGCTCTCTTCCCTCACCATCCCTTCACTGTGCTTTTCCTGGGAAGGATGCAGCCCCACCTAAGTGCCAGGCTTGGATTTCCTTCATGGCTGCTCACAGGCCTGTTAGGGTCACACGATAAATCTGGAAGATGAACAACTTGGGAGTTTTCTACCCTCCTCAGGGCTGGTCTCCCCAGGAAACCCGTCAGCAGCAGAATAGGACGTGCCTTTAGAGTGTGTTACCTCTTCCATGAGCTTCCTGCAGTGTCTTGTTTGACTTCCTAACTGGAGCCAGCCTCTGAGCACAGCCCCAGCCTGGCGCTCATTAGAAATGCCCACACGAGTTATGACACAGCTGCCATCCTCCCCACACAGGTAATGTTTGGGTTTAGGGCTGTGACTGTCATCCTGGAGATGAGGGTGTCATTTCTTGGCTCTCTGCCACCCAGACAAGCCTTCAGCAGCTGAGACTGTAAATGCTACCACAATGGGCTGGTCAAGGAAAAACAGCTTTGAAGTTGGGCAAGAGCGGCCAAACCGAGACTTCGAGTAACAGCAGGCACTGAGGCTGCTGCACTCCTGGGAACGTGGAAGAAAGTGCAGCAGTGGGCAGGAGCCTGTGGGTATTTGGGGTCACTGTGGTGCAGAGCAGATTCTTCTTTTCTCATGTTGCAGCACGAGCTCAACAAACCACACCAACCTCTTTCTTGAAGGGCAGCCACCGAGGGAAGCTCCCGGTGCAGAGGGTGAGACAGGGAATCCTGTGGGCAGCACTGCCCTGAAGGAGATGTCCCTGCACACATCCCACACACAATAACTCCGTGGAACAGGCTCTGAACCTGCCACGTCTCTGATGTAAAACACCAGGCCAAGTGCTCACCTTGTCATCAAAACTGTGCAGCTCTCCCCGCCCAGCTCGGCTCTCAAGTGCTTTAAGGGAAATATGACACAAAAGGAGAAAGAGTGATGCAGTGTCACAGCACAGCTGGCAGTGACAAAGCAGGAAAGTTCATCCCATGTAACTGCACACCTGTAATCATCCAGGTCCTGGCTGGAATTGGGAAACTTCAATCTGGGTGAGGTATCTGTTGTAGGAGACTCTTAATACTAAAAAAATACCTTGAAGCTTGCAATAAAAGTTGATGAGAGCTGAACAGTTTGCACATGGGGAACGTTCCATATATCTATAAGTATTTGGATCATGGGCAAACAAGGCACAGAAACCTTTTTGAGACAGTATTTCCCCTGTTATTTGCTATTACCCAGTTTAATGGCAGCACAGAGCTCTCACAAGTTCCAGACCACGCAGAGCTCCCAATTCTTACTCCCAGTGATGAGGCTCTGCTGCCTCACAACTCACTGCCGGTAATACCTGACTGAAAGGGAACCACAAGAGGCTCACAACAACTTGTACTGGGTTTCTCAGAAGAGAAACCAGTGAGTAAGAAATGGAAAATAAAAGTTTACTCCTGCTTTCGAAGTCACTGAACTGGGAAGGGCTTGAAGTGACTTTCTGAATTATTTCCGCTGTTCTGGGAGAGCCTTTTCACAACTGCTGGGGGTGAATATTCCCAGCAAGAGTCTGGTGACTTGTAACTCACCAGAAGGAGGTTTTCCTACTCTTTTGTGTGAGCTTTTGTGTTGGACAGTCCATGACGAATGAGGTTCCTGCAGTCATTTGTCCCAGACTCTTGTATGACATCCCCTCTCCAATTTTACTGCTTTACTGCCTGCAAACACCTCCAGCCCACACAGCTCCTGCTGGGAAAGGCACTTCACCATCTCTCTGAGGTTTTAATGAGGAACTTGTCAGCTTACAGCACTTCCCAATATTTCTGTGGAAAATGCATCACCTTTTTAAGGAAAAAGCAAGGAGATTCCTCAGAGTTATGCAATTGTTCAAAAAGGAATTTCTAGTCAGGAAGCTGCCACTACATAAAGATGTGCGCTCCAATAACTGGGTCAAAACTAGGTAAATATTACTAATTCCTCCTTAAAGCACTAACTGGAAGAAAAAAGAAAACCAGGCAAGAGAATGAGATCTATGAGGAGAGAAAGAAAAAGCAGTGCTTCACTTGAAGCAGTCTGTCTAGCTTTTCTGTTTTTTAAAACAAGAAACCCAAGGAAACTCAGCTCTGTGAAGTGGCTGATAAGGTGACCCCGGATTTCACAAGCAAACACAAGGAACTGAAGTCAAAGAAACTGTGAGCAAGCAAGAAATCAGAGATACCATCTCTGAAGTAAACGTGCAACAGGCACAAAAAATGATCCTGAGTTTGATTACACTCCTGCCTTCAGTTAAACATTAGTCAACCTTAACATTATTCCTGAAATTATACTCTTGATCCAGGACAGAGCTGCACAAAAACAATGCAAGAGCCTCTTGGTTATCAAAATGGTCAATCTAAGCAAGGTTTCAGAGCCTTTTAGCTCAGCACTGACATCTGTTGCTATCAGGACCATCATGTGAGCCTGACACGAGTTCCACCCTTCCCAACTATCCAGGAACTGTGCCTCACACTCTGAGCTCACTGCCACATCAGCAGGGTGATGGAGAAGGTTTCCTAGAGCCCAAAACAAAGGTAGATGTGTTAAGAGTTACTAAAAGTTTACTTTGAGGAAGGAAGAGCATGAGAACAGGGGGGAAAAATAAAATTCTGATTAACTCGGTGGTAATAAGTACTTCATACTTGTTCAATGAATAATTTTTAAAAGTAGAAATTATTTCCATTTTCTCACAGCTGACACCACCTGAGGCAACTTGTCCTCAGACACAAAACCTGTGAATAAGGTTTCCCAGTAAGGCTCAACAAAAGAAGTAAAAATTCACACATTAATAAAACTACCTGAATCAGAGATTCAGCTCTGACATCATAAAAAAAAGGCAATTATTGATATTAAATTAGTAATTCTTATTTTATGCAATCCATTTCTCCATGCTGCTAATTATGCAATCCAGCATGCAGCTAATAAAGGATCAAGCAAGTCTGGAACAGCTTCCTCTATCAAAAAAAGTTCAGAACCAAGTTTGCCTATTAATTTTAGCAAATTAAAAAGCTGAATAGATGTCTGAGAATTTGGACTCAACCTAAAGGAATCCCAAACCCATTAGGCAACTAAATGACCTAGTGAAATTACGGGAATATTTCTCTGAGATAACAGTAAAGCTGTAAAGATTCACGTGCACACAAACAGGGGAAAACATGACTTTTTACTTACATTTCAGTGGCTATGAATCCGGTGAGCTCAGACAGGAAGAGAAACAATATGAAGAGACAGCAGCAGACAGAGACTGGAACAGAGGCAAGGAGAGGAAAAGGTTAGTTTTGTATGTGTAACAAAGACAGAAAATGTTTTCACACAGCCATACCACTGCCTCTATGGATATGCCACCCTTACACAATTGAGAATTAATCATTTTTAGAGTCCATAACTCAGAGGAGCCCACCAGGGCAGTGACTTCAATGCCATGCCAATATCCAAATATCCTGAGGAACCATTAAAAATTCAATTATTTTATGAATGCAAAGATATCAAACTTGTGTCTTTCCCACTGAGCAAGCACTAGAAGATTCTGCACAAAAGAAAAAACATAAAAGCCCTCAAATTCACATAAAATACTGACCACTGCATCCCTGCCCTCGGGACTTACCAAAGGCATGTCCTAGTTCTGCTCACAGGCAAGATTATCTAGAAAAGCCTCATCTTAATTTCTTTGCCTCTTGCAGTGAAAATATGAGCATCCCTTGGCTTCATAATTAATGACCCAGAACAGGGATATCTTCCACTTTTGGGCCACTTTTTGTGTCTTGATTTCCATCACCCCACAGCTCCTGCATTCTCCTTTTTCAGCACACAATGCTGGTGTGCCAGCACGCCCTCTTTTTGACAACATCACTTCTTTGGAGCCTTGGCTCCCAATTTTATCACTATTAAAACCTCCAGAAGGCAAGAAGAACCAGCTTTGAAAGGACACAGTCCCCTGACACGGTGTTTTGGGGATCAGGAGACATTCTGGTTCTCTGTCAGGTTCCAAAGCTCTGACGTGGCAATACTGGAGTTGTGCAGACAGTGCCTAAATTCTCTCATTTCTCCATTTGCTGACAAACTGACTCTGCAGAGAGGGAAAATCCCCACTGAAGGAATTGTGAGGTACCCAGACAACAATTTTGAGGAATTCCAACCTAGAATTGCATGGAGGGAACCCAAAGTAGCTGGAATTTTACTGTTTGTTCTTCACCAGGAAATTATTCCAACCCTTGAGCAGGGACATTGAAGCAGCAGTGACAGTCACCCACACAGGAGGGGCTGGAAGGAAGCACAGCTGTAAATCCTATGGATCAGGGATGACTGGAGCAGGCAAGGATGTGCCAGCTCAAGGGGACAGGGCTGCAGTGTGTCCCTGAGTTCAATACAATACCCAAATTCACCATGAATCACTCACAGAGAGGCAAAGCAGGAACTGACAGGCTCTTCCAGGGCTGTGACAGCCAGAGCACAATCCCAGCACAGCCCCTCCATCCCAGCACAGCCCTCTGTGAAATGACCACTTCACCAGAGCCACTAATTAGGGTTAAGAAATACATTTTAAAAAAAAAAGCCATGTTCCTCAACTTTACTCTACATGACCTGCACAGCCTGACTGCCCATTCCTTCGGGAAGCTCAAGTAACAACAGGCTGGGAACAATTTTATCACTCCCTTGGTAAAGAATGTGAGAGCCAAGGGAAGGAAAGAGGTGCTGAGGGCAAGTACTGAGACAGAGCCTTGAGTGACCTAAAGCCTTGTGCCTCATTTTTCCAGCTCTGAGGAAAGAGAAATGCGTTGCTTCCCCTTCCTCATCAGGGTACTTTCAACTGTGGATTCATTTATTGACCCACTCTTAAGTGCAAGGGATTAACAGAGATGCCAAAAAATCCACTAGCCAGGATGAGGAAAGAGAGGGGAAAAAACCCTGAAGACCAGTAGGAAAACAGGAAGCAAGAAGGGGCATTAATCCTGAAGAGAAACCTCAGATGGGCACACAGTTGCTCTCAAGTCTTGGCTGCCAGGACACAGAAGGTCACCGGGGCTGTGACCCAGCTGAGTCCCTGGCACGGGGCACCAGGAGAAAAGTCTGCTTAAAGCACAGCAGCAAATTCTTGTGAGAACATCCACACCTACATAAGAGCCCAAAAAAAGAAACCAAGGCAGCACATGAGTAGATCCAGTGTTTGTAGTGCTGATCACTGACAGACAGACATGAGATCTCTGATCTCTGGCAGTTGCAGGGAGAGTGTTTGACGTAGACACCCCTTTTTTCTTTAATTGCTTCCCATATTCCTTGCTGCTTGTTATAATCCCATAAAGGCTTTCCACAGCATCAGCCAGACCTCTCTGCTCTCAAGCACTTCTAGGAAAGCCTGCTACTACTAACTCTCTGAACTAAATTCTCTCCCACAGCTTCCTCTCTCTTTCAATTTTTAAACTTCCTTCTCTGCCACTTATATAATCAAAATACCTTCTTTTCCAGTACTTGCTCCCTCAAGTCCATTTTCAGTTCAGCTCTTGCAGTGAAGGTTCGTGACAATACTTACCAAACACAGCACAGTAAAATTCCACTAACCTATATCTAAAAAACTCTGCAAGAATGCCCTCAAGTGCCTGGCAGGGACTGACTTTCAAAGCTCCTCAATGCTTTTCCCCGTCTTCAAACCACAGAGTCAGTTTTGAAGCTGCAAAAGAGAATACTGAGGGTGGACATGAGAGGGGGACATAAAATCATGAGCAGCCTGAAGGAGGTGAGTGGGGAACAGCCACACACTGTCTCTTCCAGTATGGGAACTGCATGGAAAGGGGAGGTTACAAACAAGGGAAGGTTTTCCTTGACACAACTAAATTCTGAGGATTACTGACTACAGATGCTGAGGTTGCTTAAGAAATAAAACCTGTTAGATTACAAAAAGGAATCACACAAGCCCTGAAGAAGAAATCCATTGAGGGATAACAAACACAAAGGAACCAACTCCAGCTTAGGAAGCTCAGGAGCCAACTGAGCAAAGCCTGGTGAAGTGTTTAACCTGCCCCTCCTGCTCTTTCTCAGGCATCTACTGCAGCACACTCTGGGAGAGAGGACACGGCACTGTTAAACTCTTCCTATACACACACATTTCCAGGGCAGGGGGAGGAAATGTTTTTGGCATGAGACTCATGTGCCAGCATTATCAGTTACTCTCTCCAGAGGCAGCATTTCCTCAGCTGCAGAACAGGAGCTCCTGTCTCAGCGTGGAGCTGCAGGCACAGACGACACAGGAATTTATGCACAGGCTGCTTCAGCTGCTTCTTTCACAGTGAAGGCTTTTACCTGCTTCCATGCAAATGTGCAGTCCTACCACCCACATGTGACAAGTGTATTATATTTGGAAAAGTAGATTAAAGGCTGGGATCAGACAGAATCAAACAATCCATGCATAAAGCTTCGTTAACTGCAAGAGCACGGCGACGTTCCCACAGAGCTCCAACAACATCTGAGACAGGTTTTTTAAAGGCCTAATATGATAACATGATCAATATATCAAAGGTTGCTGGTGTAGACACACTGCTAATCTGCAATCCCAAAAGGATGGGAAACTCAGCCAAGGTTTTTATTCCTGCACTAACCTTTTTGTACTTATCCTTCCACTACAAACCCCGTCTGCGTACATTCCTGGCTCTGCCTCCCCACCCCAGGAGAAATGAGAGAAAGGCAAAGTGTTTAACACATCACACAGACTGAGAACGTGGAGCCATGTCTATATTAAGGCATAAAATTAATAGTATTTATTATTCAGTGGAGCAAACTGTTATGAAGCACAAGGAACGGGTCCTGTTACAGGCGCCATGTGAATCATAACTTGGATATTTCCTGATGTGTATTTAAAACTCCAGCCCCCAAACAGCACAGGGTATTTCTGGAGAACGTTTCCATGTGTGCATACAACATGTGCATGAAAACTATGCATCCACACCGACGGCTGGGCAGCAGGATGGTGCCAGCAGCTGCCTGGGCTGCAGGCTCCTCTCCAGAGCCCCTGTGCTCCTGTCCAGCCAGATGCCAACTGTCAGCCAGCCAGGAGTGCTGCTGCTGCTGCCTCTGTACCCAAACATGGCCAGGTTGTCACCAAGTCTGTCACAGTGGCACCACAGACATGCTACACACGGTGGGAGGACCTGGAAAAACTGGTGGAAGAGGGACAAGAGCACGACAGGGAGGCTGCCTGAAGAAGGGACTTTTATTGAGGAGAAGGAATGAGTGACTTCTACACACTTCCTAGAGAAGTCCACAGCAGTGGCTGTGCTGTTCTGGCAAACCTCACTCCAAGTCAATTCTTGGTTCCTTCATTCCTAAAAAACTTGTTTGTAGCTGAGTGGCTGCCACACAGATCTGAACTATCTTGTACGCAGCGTTCACAGCAAATCTGGGAATTAAAAATCCATACCTAAGAAAGCCTCAGTAACTCCAGTTGGCTTCTGAACTTGCTCATGCTTGAGACCACCTGCCCTTCTCCCTCAAAATCCCCCAACACTCACTCTCCCTTAACTGCTTCTTCCCTATAAGCCTTGGCCCCTTCAGCCCTGGTGAGGAGCAGAGCTGTTCTTTTCCATCTCCTTTCTTCTGTAATCTGATCTGTGCCTTCTTCCCTAATAAACCTCAACCTTTGTTTTTGAAAATAGACCTTTATACAATCCAAAAGTCACTGCTGAAACCCTGCAGTAAGTCCATTCCTATTCCAGAAAGCCTTCAGCACCAGAAGTGATACTGAACTAAGGTTTCAGCAGAAATCATACGGAAAAGGCCTAAATTAATAGTTGGATATCATGGACTATTTTATATCTGCTCTGTAAAACTTGGAGGACTTAAAGAAAGCCAAAATAAAGTTGCAGTCATAGTAATTCCACATGATTACTAAAGCCTAAAAGCTTTTTTGAGAGGCAGAACCTTCCCCTGCACTCAAGCTCCCAGTGTTAACACAAGCTGACTTCCCTAAAGCAATTTTTCACCAGGTCATGCAACCTTCCCAGGCTTCCAACCGGCCTGGCAATGGGCTGGTCCCATCCATGGCCTCCTACAACACCTGAGATTAGTGGCTTTCAAATTACAAGCCACAGGCTTGGTCAGACAGAAAAAAAGCCCATTAGAAAAGCTGCTCACAAGATCCTCACAGGCAAAGGCACCAGTTTGTTGGCTGCCTGTGTGGTTCAGAAGCTTCTATCAGGCTGCCTAAAAACACTGTGAGAAAAAGAAGGAGAACCAGTTAGAGAAGAAAATCAAAGCCTGAGAAGCTGTAAATAACAATAGAGAGAAATAAGTCAGCTAATAATTGTAAGTAAGAGTCACAACCTTGAAGCCTTCCCACAACAGACTTATCACTTGAGCTGTTTACTGCAGATCTGAAAGCCTAAACTCTGGTGGCCTTTGATGGTTTTTTTTTCCTTCTAAAATGCTCTTTTGCAGGTGATTCATAACAAGACAAATTCTCAAAGGGAGCCCAGTGGCAGTGTGGGAACTCTTAGTTTCCAAAACAGAAGAGAAGGCAGGATCACTCACAAGTTCAAAGTGTTCTTTCAAAACACCAAATCTCATCCGCCCCTGAATTCCCAAACAGTTTGAGTCAAGCTCTTTGTTCCCAACTTCAGCAAACCCACAAGGCAGTTGGGATACAAGTAATTCAGTGGCCAGGAGAACTCAGGGGACAAGGACTCTGAGAGTAAATATTTAGGGAAAAGTGTTATCTTCACAGAAGCACAGGATAGTTGAAGCTGGCAGGGACCTCTCTGGAGCCCAACTCCCCTGCTCTGAGCAGGTTGCTCAGGGCCAGCTCTGGTTGTTAGAGCATCCCCAAGGCCAGAGGCTCCACACCACCCTGGGCAACCTGCTCTTCAACCATGCTCACAGCCAGGAGTTTCTCCAGCTCACAGAGGGCTTTCCTTTGTGTCCTGATTCACTGGCACTGACTCAGTCCTGCGTGCTGTCACCAAGGGATGTGACATCACTCACGTCAGCAATGACACACAAGACTACTGACCCATCTACCAGCATGGCTGAGTGGGGCACAGCTCCCTGATCAAAGGAAGTCCCTGCTCAGAGGGACAGGAAAGCTGCATGAGCAGGGTAATGACAGGCCTGGCAGGATCAGCCTGATCAATGTTTACCAAGCCCTCTGCCCAGCCAGCTCGCTGCACATAATTGTGTGAAATGGCATTACTCAGCCTCCAGCCTCCCTCAGGAGCAGGAAGGAAGGAAAAGGGGCCCAAGGCAAGAGATGTGTATCAGCCAAAGTCTGTGGATTGATACATGGGAGTGAGAGTGGATCCCTATCAGTGGTTGGAGCTGGAGGCTCTTTAGGGCCCCTTCCAACCCAAACCATGCTTCAGTTCTGAATTCACACAAACCATTCCACTGTTTGATGGGCAGAACAAGCTGCCTCAGCAACAAAGGACACCCTTTCCAATGCTTAACATCCCTTTAAAAGAATTCCCTGCAGACAGAGAGGCCAAACAACCTTTAATTTTAGACCAGGGCTATGCAAGGACATCAAAAAGAAGTTACTTACTAATGGCCCCTGTGTAGGTTGGCTGTGTAAGGTCTTTTGGCACCTTCCTGTAGATGTCAAACCTGAAAGAGGAAAAGCACCAGCCATAAAACAGGTGGAACATTTCAATACATCTCATTCCCCCACAGGGATGAACGATGCTGGAGTTTTTTCCATCCAGCTTTCCAACAACATTTTTTCAGTAGGCAGGAGGACATGGGAAGGAAAAACAAAACAAGAAAAAAAACCTTTTCTTTTGTACAATTATGTAACTGTGCTCTGTCTTGGCTCCCATTTCCAAAGCACTTCCCTCCCCCTCCCTGCTATGGATCTGTGCAATCTGAACTGTGAGAGCAGCCAGGCAAGAAGTCATGCTGGACAAGTTTATAGATCACTGTAAAAAGAAAAGGATACTCTACTGATTCCTGAATAAAAAACCCAGTAAAACACTGTGGGAACTCAGCGCACTTCTCCTGAGGGCCAGAGCTACCGAGAGAACCCTTGGGGAGCTCGGGAGCCTTGGGATGTTGCAAAAAGTACCTGGTGGCTCAACTTTGACCCTGCAAGAGATGTTCCACCTATATGTGGGGACATAAGAATCACTGGCGTGTAAAAGATATAGAAATAGAACATTTATAAGCTTAAGCACAGTTTTTAAGATTTGGTACAGGGGGGTTGGAAAAGAACAAGATGGAGGGAGTTAGGCCTGCCACATGGCTTTTCCTCCTTCTTCTTGTCTTCCATTTTCCGGGTGACGTAGGTATTTTTGATAGGTTTATAGTAAAGGTACACTTAGTAATAAAAATTATAAGTATTGGAGACAAAAGATAAATATAGTCTACGTAAACTTTGTTATAAAAGGAGGTGGCCGCCCTGTGGGCGGTCAGAGTGCCTTTGGCTGCCTTGCTGGTCAGACCCCGGCTGGGCAGAAAGAAAATTTTTGTAGATAAGAAATAATAAACAACCTTGAAGACCGAACCTGAGAGTCCAGCCTTGTTTTTTGGAGCCCGAAAAGCGAGCCCATCTCACCCTTGTCTGGGCAGAGACAAATAACAGCCCGAACCCGGACAAAACACAACCTGTATTGCCCCTTGTCATTTATATCCTGCAAAGCCAAAAACAGACAACCCCTAAGTCACAAATCCAGGTGTTGAGACCATAAAACATCCCTTGGACATTGGATACAACAACAGAAATTAACCCAACAGGTTTGTTCCTCCCCCAGCAAAGTCCAGTTTAATATTAGCCCGTTGTTTTGATTCAGTCATAGTTTTTAATATCCATAGGGCTCAGCTTGGCTATTTTAAAGTGCCCATGGTTAAACTCTCCCTGCCCTCATGTGTTAGCTGTATTATTTCCTGCCACCTTGTGCTTCTGCATGCCCAACCGCAATGCAGCTCTGACATCAGCTTTTCCATCACTCAATAAAAATTAATTAATGCATTAAAAACACCCACCCACCCTAAAAAAGGAAGGGACTGGTTCTCCCTAAAAATAGACTTTTTTGGATACGCCACAAGTGGGTGAGAGCTGATGCTTTTTCCAGCCCTGGAGAGGGCTTCCAAATTCCCAGTCTGCACTGCACCAATATGAAACTCCCCTGTGTTTATTCAGGAGCTCCTACTACATCAAATATTTTACTGGGAGTTTAAAAACTAGATAATTGTTCTTTTCTTTAGTCTTCAACTGCTGAGATAACTCTGAGGAACTGCAGGAACAAAACAGCCTTTGCCTTGCAGGAGATCAGAAGGATACTGTGCTTCACTCAGGAGCTGAAGCTGGAGGAAGGAAGGGAAGAGAGGGAATGGAGAGCAGGAAGGAAGATATTTCAGGTGCCCAGCTGGAGTCCTAAATAAGCTGTGCCATCACTCAACACCCCAACAACCCTCTGTGAGACACCTGACAGCACAGGAGCTGTGTTTTCATCACCCTTCTCACTGCTGTCTCCTAAACAGATCAGCAATATTCCCCAAGCAAACAATCCATGTATGGTTTTCCAGCTGCCCTGAGAACATCTGGAAAGTGCTGTTTGCATTCTTTCCACATCCACCGAAGCATCAGGATGGTGAAAGAACCCAAAGTAGCTGATGACATCATGGTCTCACAGGCAGAGGAAGCTGTTGCTCTCCCAGCCCATTAAATGCTGAAAGCTGGCGTCGTCTGGCCAAAGTCACAATAATAGATCAACAAGGCTAAAAAAGCTGAGAGAGAAACAGAGGGAGACAGAGCACGTGAACACCGGGAGCTGCTGAGTGTGAGCCAACACTCAGAAATAGGAAACAGCTCCAGGCTGGATTCAGTAAAAACAGCAGCGTGTGGATACTATAAAAGGAAGTTTGTTCTCACCATCAGAAATATTTACTAGTATTGAAATGGTGCCCCATCACAGCTTCACAAGAAAAAGATAATCCAGCTTTTTAAACAGCTCACTGGAAAGCTGATGTCATATGAGGCAGAGTTCTCTCCTCAGAGATTGTCATTTCATCACATAAGTAACACCCAACACCACAAATTAACTTTTCCATGGCCTAAGAAAGCTTGGATTAGGCAGAGACACTACAAGAAGTGCTTGATTAAGGTTTTATGGATGAAAGCAGAAGTTTGAAGGATGACATCCAGAACCTGACCCAAGCAGAAGGGAAGGGAAGGAGGGAAGGTGTATTAAAACTTGCACAAGGATGCTGAAATGATCACAACAATCAAAAAAGACAAGTTTGGGATAAGAGGCAAATGCTGCCAGTTAAGATTTTGCTCACTGATGTGTGACACCAGTAAATCCAAATGATCACCAGCCCAAAAGAAAGAGGACTGGCTATGTGCAAGTCCCCTGGCAGAACAATCAATTGCTTGGAAAGGACACATTCCGAGCTAGGAGGGTTCATAGTCTGTCACAGGAACAACAGTCCTCAGGGTTCCAGGCAACTTCTCATCTGATACTGGACCCAATTTACACCATTTCCTCAGTCTGATCCCTGTTACTGAAAACAGCACTGGGGTTATGCACCCAGAGAAGGGCAAGGGGAAAGCCCAAATGGCATCAAAGCTTGAGGAGAATGATGCAGATGGCATGGCCAGGACAAAGAGCCACCTTCTTCACTCTATTTAAACCCCAAGTTAGAAGATATGAAATGTAAAGGATTCCATGACAGCTTGAAAAGTATATTTGTGAGACACCAGAGAGATCAATGGTAGCAATGAGGACAGGAGCCCAAAGAAGGTTTCATTAATTACATATATTGTAAAAATAAGTAAATCAAGCAAACGTCTCAAACAAATCTTTGAAGTTATTGTAACAGGAGACCTAAAACCCCAAGAAATGAGAGATTTGTGGCAGATCCTCTCAGAGCTAAGGGTTAAAAATCTGCCTCCACTAGAAAAACCTTTCTCCTTTTGCCACTGGCTCCTTGCCTACCTCCCAGAACTGAAAGCAATCCCAGGAGAGAACTTACACTGCCCTGGGAAGAGAAAAGAATGAGGATTAGACACCAGAGATGATTTGTAATGCAGAGGGAGGAGCTGTGTGCGTGGCAGAGGGGAACAGGTTTCACCTGCCCTCAGGTCAGACGTTCTTGCAAGCACCTGCAGTAAAAATTCCAACAAGCCTCCAGGTTCCTGAGGCATTGGTCACTCCAGGAGTATTTGTAGCCTGGGAACAGAGAGGAACCTTGTGCTCTGTTGCAAGAGCTGCCTCCCTGCCGTGGCCAAAGCAGTGGAAGGTGTGAGCGAGGCTGCAGGGAGCAGGATGTGCAGAGGGGCTGCACCTGCCGGCTGACAGGGCACACACACCCTGTGCCACCCTGAGCACCACAGGCAGAGCCTGGCAATCATCTTTCACGACCAGGAGGAACCAGGGTGTAGATTTACAACTGCTCAGTGAACTCCCTTAACCTGCAGCTCACGCTGCTTTAGGAAAGGAGACATCATTTCACACTCCCACAGCAGGCACATGGGCATTTTCCACTGCACCTTGTTTATATTTAGCTTTTGGCAAGTTTCTTCCTCCCCTCAGAAAGGCGACACTTGTAAGGCGAAGTTGTATCTTTGAGTTGATCAATTAACATCGTGGAAACAACAAACTTGCTGCTAGGAAAGTTGTTCCTCCAGGTCATCCCTGTTCTCATAAAGGGAAGGCTGGGCCTTGCAATTCCAGAATTTGAGGCTAAAGATAGAATTAGGCTGTCATCAGTACAACAAAGGAATTTCCTGACACATCTACAGTGTCTTTTCTTTCAATGGAGAGCAGGGTTGCAAACAAAGAAACAAAAAAAGCCTGTTTTGCAATGTCAGAGGTTTGCAGGAACCAACATCCATAACTAGCATAAGGGAATGCTACAATGGTTTTTTATCAATCCAAGAGTTGAAAGGACACGGCAAAAAAACTCTCTCACCTTCCTGGTGGGAATGTCAACAAACTGGTAAAGCAGCATCACAGAGATGAGCAGGGTCATTCCCAACCAGGTTCAAGCAGAGAATTCACAAATCTTCACGTGATTGAGGCAGGTCTGGGGCAGAACTCCAGCCCTCTGATGGACAGGAGTGCCACAGTCCTCTTGGAAAGAGAGAGGTGAGATCTAGGTGGTGACCTCAAAGGAGCCAAACAAAAGGGTGGCACGTTTCAAGTGCCAGCAAGTGTCAGAAGGATTTCAAAAGCTGCACCTACACTAATGTGGGTTCTTGCTTCAGACAGAAGTGTATCATAGATCCACACAGTGGTTTGGGCTGGAAGGGAGCTGAAAGAGCATCTCATTCCAAATCCTGCCATGGGCAGGGACATCTCCCACTATCCCAGCTGGAAACCTGGCCTTGGGCACTTTCAGGGATCCAGAGGCAGCCCCAGCTGCTCTGGGGGCACCCTGTGCCAGGGCCTGCCCACCCTCACAGTAATTTTTTTTCCTAATATCCACTCTAACCCTACTGTCTGTCAATTTGAAGCCATTCCCCCCTGTCCTGTTACCCCAGGCTCCTGTAAAATCTCTCTCCATTTTTCCTAGAGCTCCTTCAGGCACTGGGAGACCACAATTGTGTCACCCCAAAGCTTCTCCCCTCCAGGGGAACAATCCCAGCTCTCCCAGCCTTTCCTCCCATCCTGGTGCCTCCTCTGGGCTCTCTCCAGCAGCTCCAGGTCCTTGCTGGGCTGGGGCAGCTCTGCAGGTGGGGTCTCACCCGAGCTGTCACTGCCAGGGCTGGGTGAGTGGCAGGGAGGGCACAGGACCCAAACACTGCAGTTTTTTTCTAGAGCTGATGCTTCAGCTGCCTCCCCAGAGCAGAGGATGAGCTCACTCCCTCAGCAGGAGCTGCCTGCCAGGGCTTTATGTACACTTGAACAGTTTCAAGTTTGGGCCCGAAATATTTCAGGAAGTGAAGTAATAAATACATTATTTCACTGAAGATTTCCACACTTCCAAACAGAAGAATCCTCTCTGACATCTCTGGAATCTGAAAAGAGCTTTTTCAACAACTCTGTAAGACGCTGTTAAGTTTTTCATGAACAAGAAGCAAAGAATGTGAGGCAACAAAAAAACCCCAACAACTTTTAAGTAAAACTAACTAGACAATGGTTAAATTCAAACGTCCTGTAGCAAAGGGAAACTGACATCCAAAGGAGCTCATATCAGAGAAGGAAAAACACTAATTCCTCTATTGTAGGTACTTCAGCCCATCCTGAAAGTCAGAGGCTGTGAGCATTCACTACAACAAATTACATTTTTGATGCCAAAGATGATTAAGAAAAAATAAAAACCCAACCAGGATCATGGCTGACATTCCACTTTTAGCAGGTCAGTGGTGGTGTAAATACACCATTGTCATCTTGGCTCAGCAGAAAGGGTCCATGGCTGTGATTCACCCAGAAGAATGTGGGTGTTGAAACAACACTTGGTTCTCCACCTCCCATGTTCACCAGCTTGGAGAAGTGACATCTATTTTTCAGCAGATACCATATTTGGAGCTGAGGTCACTAATTCCTGGTGACATTACTCACTCTCAGTAACGAGTCCAGTGTGGAGTGAACAACTACCCTAATTTCATTACACATCAGGAGCTTTGAGATCTCTGAATAAATGACACAGCCTGGTGCTGCTGAACCAATTTGTTTCACTAACAAAAAACTTGAAGTGACTTCCAGGGACAACACATTTTCCAGCAGAAACAGAATTCATTACGAAGTTAATCAAACACCTGGCAATTCTACAGCAGAAGTGACTGAACTACACAAAGGGGGAATTATAAAATAATTCAAAAAGTCAACTTTGAGGGTGTGGAGTCTCTCTCACTGGGGATATTCCAGAACTGTCTGGATGTAAATGGCTGGACCAGTGACCCACTGTGGTCCCTTCCAACCTGACCCATCTTGGTGATTCTGAAACAAGGGGTTTAGGGTCAGTAGAAATGCCATCCCTGATTGTTTCCTTCTTGGTAAGAAACATGACTTCCCTGAGAAAGGGATGGGCTGCAGGCTGAAAAAGAGAAAGGCAAGACTACTATAACACATAGACATGGGGTGAAAATATAGAATAATACACTTTTCCAGGCTGAGATGGCTTCCTGATCAACAAAAACCCTCACTCAAGGGCTCCAGCTGAGAAGAGCACAAAGAAGCAAAGAAATAACAACCCTCTGTCTTCAGCCCTGCAGTGGGAGGCTGATTTGGGCAGGACCACTCAGATTGCTGTGGAGATCCCTCTTCTCACACAGAATTTATGTATCTGCAGTACAATTAATTCACTCCCAAGGCAGGAGGCAGGAATGAGTCTGTCTTTTCACAGCCCCTTTGAAAACACAGCTGTCGCACCAAAACCACTCTCCTTTTTTTGCTCTAAACCTTGCACAGGAGCTAACACTGCATCTTTAAGGAATTTTCTCTGCTCTCTGAAGTGAAAGAAGGCTAAGTTGGCCTTTGAGAAGCTTTTTCACGCCAGAACTGTTTCCTTGCCACTGCACAGGGAATACAAGAGGGTTAAAGCAGTTACCAAACCTTGTTTACCCTTTACTTGTTTGCTGCCCCTCCCCATTGATCAGCAAGGAGCTGCACACTGCAGATAAACTCCAGTGAAATATTGCTGCAGGTTTTCCCCATTTGTCAAGTCCTGCTTGCAGAGGGGACCAGAGCACGGCTGCAAACCTCAAATCTCAAGGAGCCAAGAAGGCATGAGGTCACTATTTCTCCACACACACCAATTCCTGACTAAACAAAGAGCTTGCCTGTTCTTTACAAAGTCCACTCATTACATACTCACCAGTAAACCCAGTTACAACGTGGAAGAGAGAGTTTCTACTGTTACACACTGTACTTGTCATGTTCAAGAAATGACACACAGGCAGCCCATGCAGACATTAAGTTTTAAAAAACTCAGTCTTGGAAAAAAAAAGGGTGCTTTTTGTCAAAAGAAGATAAAGTACCTTATTTGTTACAGTGGTTTTCTTCTTCAGGTGGACAGAAAAACTGCTGAACTGTGCATTTCTGGGAATATTCATTCAAAACAACAATCCCAGATGGCTTTTGGCAAAAAAAAAAACACCAAAAAAAACTACAGCACTGTGGAAGATAGAGAGAGAGCAAGGCAGGTGCCAAACACAGCCCTGGACAGTTCAGCCTATGCCAGCTTACATTTGGTTTTTGATAAGAGTCACTTTGAGGCAGGTCTGTCTGATAACAGGCTTGAAAACATCCACTGCCTTTTCTTTGAGAGCATCTGTCATTCAGACATTCTAAACAAATTCATTTCTAGGCCACATCCCTCAGAATTACACAAGCCTCTCTAATTACTTCATGTAGATATCAGTGAATCCAGCCAACTACAATTTCTATTGAAGTGCCTTTAAAGAGGCCAATCATCCCCAACCCTGAGGATTAGTTTTCCCTGGAAACAAGGACATAACCTTGGGATTTGTCACTCAAAACACTTCTGTTCTTCCTCTTACCATTTCCTATCTGCTTCATTGAACTGTTTTGTTGTTTTACTGAGCAGAGATGGTTGGTTCCATCCTCTTTATTTGGGTTCCCCACAGGACCTACAGACCTGGTGCAGAGACAGCCAGCTCTTCCCACAAGATTTGTATAACTGGGTCTATTTTGAAGCTTGATTTCACGACAGAAGAGCTGCAGTGGCAATTCAGGAAACCAAAGCAGGTGTGAAGCAAGAAGAGAATGAGAAACCTCAGCCCCACTAGAGGAAACACATCTGAGTGCACCTGAAGTGAGCTGGAACAATGGTTCTGGAGAGTCTCCCCCCATCCCACCACACAGCTTTGTTTCCTCATATTCCTGCTGCTCTCACCTCTGGAAGACCCTTTCCTAGAGACAGCAGAAGTTTATGGACTATGATTCATTCAGTAGCTGCTACTATTAAGGCTCTTAGCAGAGACAGCAATTACAGCTGAGAATCCACTTTGCATAAAGCACTCCATCATTTTGAAGGAGGACATGGGAGGCAGAGAGAAACTCAGTGGTGGTAAATATAACTTGGATGAAGTCCATCTGACATTCAAAGATGACTGTGCACAAACAGACTCCATCTTCTCTCTCCAGGAACACTTCAGAGGAGGCTGGTGTTACAAAGGGGAGATCAGAGTTCAACCACCCTGTCTCAGCAGCTTCCCTTCTCCCCTTCCCCAAATCAATGCAGCTTGGAGGCAGAAGGGGAGTTAAAAACCCAGGCCATGTTGGTTATTCTCCGTGTGAATTCATGGTACACAAAGGAAGCCCTGCCTGCTGTCAGAGCAGGATCATTCAGGCTGGAGACACGAATGGAACCGCCCTGCCTTTAATCCCCAGTGGTATTTCTAGAGAAACCTTCCCAGCAGAGGCATGCTGCTGAGTGACAAGGAGCATTTCTATCTGTGTGCTCTGCTGGCTTCTCAGGCAGCTTCTCTGCTCATCTCAGCAAAGCCCTGAAATTTAGAAGCGCCCAAGAGGATACCTGGCTCCCTGCAGCTCGGGCACGGTGGGGTCTGTGATCAGCCCCTGAACAGCCAGGGATGGCATTCCCCATCCTCTCCCCAGCACCCAACACATAAATATGAAGGAACCCAGATCCTCAGGCTGCAGCTCCTAGGTCAGGAACGGGCACTGGGAGCTCCTGGGACCAGCGGAGGCTGCAGAGCTGAGCAAGGGCTGGAGCACTCAGTACCCAGGGAAGGCTGAGGGAGTTCAGCCTGGAGAGGAGCCCCAGCTGAGAGAGGGGGCAGCCCTGGGTGTCCGTGTGTCCCCCTGTCTGTCCGTGTGTCCCCCCATGTGTCCCAGTGTCCCCCCGTCTGCCCCGGTGTGCAGAGCTCAGCGCAGGCCCAGCCATGCCCAGGCCCAGCCATGGCCCCAGAGCCAGGGCAGGGCCTGAGCCCAGCAATTCCCTGTCCTGGGCAGTGCCAGCCCTGGGCAGAGCCCAGAGGGGCTGTGGGGCTCACTGCAGAGCAGGCTGGACACGCTGCTGTGCCCTGAGCTGGGGATGGCCCTGCTGGAGCAGGGGGGTGGCACCAGGGACCCTCCGGGGGCCCCTCCAGCCTGAGCCATCTTGTGAAACTGCTGCCCCCAACTTGATCTCTTGATCAAAAAAAACCCAAACAAATGGATGGCACTAGAAAAAAATAGGACAGACTAAGATGGCACAGAGAATACTCCAGGGTTACTAAAAACCCCAGATTTTAAATAAAAATCCAATCTCTTAGCTAAGAGCTTCCAAGCTGTTTAACAGACAGAACTGTTGCTCTGTTTCCTTGGGTCACTGCTCCCAAGCAATGACTTTGGGACAATTCATCCCTGCTTTGTCAACAAAGCTGCTGGGCACCAGGAGCCCAGGCACACCAGCTGAGGAGCACAAGCCATCAGGTGGTTTTTAAGCCCTTCAGAGGCCATCTAGTGCTAAATAACACCAAGCAGGCTTAGACACAGTCCCACTCCACCAAAGGCAGGCAGGTGCTTCTCTCAGAACACACTTTTCTGGCTTCATTCCCTCCTACAAAGCACATCAGACACTCGTGGTAAGATCTTGAAAAGCAAAGCTGTTACTTCTGTAAAATGGATAAATCTAAAGCCACCAATTTAGCTTTCAACGTGACAGCTCAAGCTGAGGGGAAATACAGAGGTAGAACAAACAGCACAGCTGTGTCAGGTTTGCACACAAGGCACTCTTTTGATTAGCAAAATACCATTTACTTAAAAAGTAAAATCCCAGACGCCTGTCTGAAGTAGCTGGGGGGAGTTTTACAGCTCACACTTGTTGAAACCATCCCTAGAACTCCTGTGCCCAGGACCAGAGACAAAAAGATTAACCTCTTTACTTGTTAAATAGATTTTATTCAGCAGTGTAACAGCTAGGGTGTGCAGAGATGGCCTGAAAGATCACTTACCCCATTCCCAAGGACAGAATATGTGAAATAAAACAGCAAAGATGGCCCTGGAGAACAGCTGGGATCTGGGAGACACAGAAGGCATGAGCAGGACACAACTCCCCTCTGCTTAGTGACCCTCAGGGGCTGGGCATCACCAGGGGAGGAGAGGAATAAAAAGAAGCCTGGCAAGGGACACAGACTGCTCAGCAATGCCCTGGGCTGGATTATGCTCCCCAGGTGCTTGAGAGTTGCTACAGGAAAAAAAAAGTCAGATGTGACCAGCATTTTAGAGCAGACTGTGAGCTAGGAAAGGATGGGCTTTAATTGGGGAAGCATCAAGAAAAGCCTGTCCTTTTAAAGCAAAGCCTCTCTTACTTGACACTAAAAAAGTGGTGAGTTCCAACACCCTCTGCATTTTCAGTTCCTGAGCTCCTTGCTGTACATGCGCTGGAAAAAAATCTCCAATTTTGCTCAACAAACCCAGCAAAGAAAAGAAAAATTTCCACACACAGTAAACTCGATCTAAAACACGTGAAGAAGTAGAGCTGCCTTATTCCTACACCTTACTCTACAAGTGTATAGAAAGCCCATCAATTTTTCTATTTTCATTGAGCCCAAGATTTAATTCTGAAATCCTTTCTCTAGCTGTTTTTCTTCCCACCCAAAGGCAAGTGCATGTTCTGACAACTCTACAAGAACACTTCGCTCCTACAACCCAGCACAGACAATAAAATCAATCACTCTTCTCCCAGTCCAACCAAGTAGGTGCAATGTGTTTAAATGAATGGGAAAACAATGGCAGGAAGTCAGCAGCAGGGGCAGAAAATAGGAACTACTGACTTTTAAGCCCTTCATTCTGCTAATTCTTTGTTTAGATGACATTTCTATGTTTCCTGTCTGCTGGCAGCTGAGAACATGATGTGCAGGGAGCAGCTCAGGACAGCTCTGGCAGAGCCAGGCTGTGATCCCAGGATGAGCAGTGGGAGCCAACAGACCTGAGTTTGTTCTGTCACTGTGTAATTCCTGTTCCACTCAATTAAACCTTTCTTCTTCAGCTCGTTCATTCTGCACAGCAGCACCTGGCAACATCTGCCCACCTTCCCTCCAGCACGTGGCAATCTACAGATGGGAAAATGCAAATATCTGAAGCTAAACCAGCAAAGCAACAAGTTCTGCCTGAAGGAATGGCTGGGGTTGTGTGGGGGGACATCAGGTTGGATATTAGGAAAAGGTTCTTTGCCCAGAGGGTTGTGGGGCACTGACCAAGGCTGCCAGAGCTCCAGGAGAGTTTGGACAACACTCCCAGGGATGCACAGGATGGGATTGCTGGGGAGTCTGTGCAGGGCCAGGAGCTGGGTCAATGAGCCTTGAGGGTCCCTTCAGGCTCAGAACATTTTGTGACTCCGATTCCTTGAAGGTCTGTACAAGGAAAGCAGCAGGAAGGAGGCTTTAGGAAAACAAACTGGATGTGCTCTGCAAGAGCCCAGCTTGGTTCAGTACCGGGCTGTGCCTGGAGAGCAGTTTGTGAACAGTCCCGATGGTTTTGGGAATTGGGACACAAACTTCGAAGCATGTGCAAAGTAAGATAAGTGATCCTGCTAATCGCAGTTTAACACAGAAAATAAACACTGAATACACAAACACCAAAGCTTGGCCCTGGGTGTGAGCTGGAGATGCAAATACAGATTCAAAGCCGGACTAAGAAGCCGATACTTGTAAATACCAAGAAGTTATTAACACATTTTATAAGATTACACCCCTGTAACAGCAGATAAATTACACACCTCATTAAGCAATCGGCCAGTCCTCATTTACACACAATGGGACATTAACACACACACTGCAGAACCTGGGCTTTACTGGACAAACTCTCAAGGCTTCAGAATTACATCGGAACTGGTTAATCCTCCATTACTTTGAGCAAGCTCTGATATGAGAAGGAGCAGACAGGGAGGTGGAGGGGCTGATGGAGTTTTAAACCAGTTTATCTGGACTGCAAGCAGGTGAAAACTGCAATTTTTCAAATGCTGCATGACTGACTTCTCACTCCCAACATCACAGCAGTTTTCAAAGCAAAGAGGATTTTTTCAGACCTGCTGGCTCTCCACACTTACAAACACAGGAGTGAAATGTAGGAATACATTTCCTTGCCAGCCAGCTCCTCCCTCTTAATTCCAGTTCCAAGAACATAATGAAACCAACAGAGGAAGTGTCTGAAACAAGGAGGAGTACTGAGAACAAGAAAACAAGGTTAGGCCAGGAGGACTGTCATTAATTATATAATCCAGCCTTTGGGTAACTGGACATTTAGGGAAAGGGGCTGAGAGAACCTTGGAGGCACCGGCCTGAGCACATTATGTCATCTGGCCTGCTGGTTACTTAGCAGGTACAGGATCTGCATAGGGACAGAAAAACAAACCCATTTAATTCTAGGACAAAACACTTGCAATCCTCACAGCAGCTGCTGAAAAAAGGCACAAGAATTCATACATTCTGCTCCCACTTAGATTGATTTCAATTCTCCTTTTTCCTCCCTTCTGCCTGCTCTGTGGTTCTATTATGCTGCCCTGCAGAACACCTTTTTGTCAACCACGTGCCAAAGTCTGTGGTTTTATTCTTCCAGCACATATCAAGCTTGTTCTCTCAGGAGTATAGTCAGCAATTGTATTGCTGCAATATGCCAAAAGTGCAACTATTTTAGGTGACACTGACGGATGGAAGACAGGAAGCGGTACATCACTTTTCTTTTTCCTTCAAAATAAAATGTTAGGCTCAAACACATTCCAAAGGCAATTAGGAGGAGAAGGAAAGTATAATCTCAAACACTCAAAGGTGGAGTCTTGCCAGCAAGCATTTTATTTCCTTTTAGGCAGTGAAGCAGGTGTCAAAATGAAGGATGGAAGAGAAATGTATTTTTAATAAAGTGAGCAAAATACACTTTGCTTCATCAAAACAAGAGAAAAATGTCATGAAGGAGAAATGCTCAAGTAAGGGGACTGGTATTCAAAGGGATTCAGCCCTTTGCAGGACTGTAAGAGCCACTGTACTCCTGAGTGGGAGCAGCATTTTCTGGAGAGCAGAGAGAATGGGGAAGAGCATTAAACATATATGGCTGCTCCCCAAGCCAAGCAGATTGTTCAGATACTTGAATGCCATAAGCTGACTGAAACCTTCCTGGTCCAGAGCCTCCAACTCAGAGATTCTGGTTCCTACAGCTCCCCAGTACATCTCAGCACTTCCACTCTTCATGATCCCCTTGGTCCTGAACATTTCTCCTTTTCCCAGTGGGACACCTGCGAACTCAGGGTCCTCAACCTCCTGCCACATTGCCTTCCCACAAACAAACAAAAGTCCTGATCTGCAGCAGACACTGAACAAAGTTCAAAGCTGGACAGTGATTTCCAAGGATTTACCAACACACAACCAGAGAGCTATGGAAAAAAGAGCTGTACCATAGTCCTTCCCACAGCTCCCAGAAATCACAAAACACTAGGGCCCTGCTGCTGCCTTGCACTGCTGAACACCTTGAAACAAGATCTGGGAAGAACTATTTTAGCATCAGAAATGTGCAGGTTTTACTTGGGGAAGCTGCTTTCTGGTTTAAGTCCCAGCTGTGCTTGCTCAGCACAAAAATAAGAGACTGGTACAAAAGAGCATGAACAAATGTAACATCTGGGGAACCAAGAAAAAAAAAAGGGGAGAGAGATATGTGAAGAAAACTGCTCTATAAGGCTTCCCTCAAAAGCACACAGGCCAATTCATACCTACTGCAGAGAAAGACTTCTCCATATCAGTAAGAGAAACTCCTGTCCCATCCAAGGGATTAAAATATATTATACTTTTCCAGAATACCAGTAACTCTGCAGTGACCAGCTCAGGTTCTCCTATTTAAATTACAATCCAAGAAGACAAGAATTTCTGTACAAGCTTCTACAACTCAGTCCTGGTTTTTATTTGCATCTAAGTGTGTTACCTACAAGCAAGGACAACTCTTCTGCATTGCCTGGCTTCCAAGTCAAGCCCCTGGTTTAATACAATTTCCAAGAAATATCTGTATGGATGCCCACTAAAAAAACAACTGATACAGACTCAAGAGCTGCAACTTGCAGGTTTACCACTGTTTTTTGGTCCAGTATAACCTGTTATAATGCAGCAGCCCCATTCAGATTTCAGGGCAGATTTCACATTTCATTTAGAATGGCACAGAATCCAAGCAAGGCTCAAAGACTTCACCTTTATCAGAAAACAAGGAAACATTTCCATTACTGATGTTTTAAGGGGCACACAGTGGTCTGCAGAGAGGGACAGTTTGGAAGCCAGGTGATCTGCTTTAGGATATAATTGTTAAATAAGGACATTAAGGAATCATGACCTGAAATCCTGTCAGCAGTAATACAGGCCTGCACATTTTAACACAGTATTTTGAAGGCTCTTCTATTACATGCCAATCTTTCTGGCTTCTCCGAATTAAACTAAATAAATCTCATTTGGAAACATCCTTCAAAAAACCCAAACAGAAAAGCAAACATCCAAACATACACAATTCAGTGAGTTGCAGTGGCCAACTACATCTTGTGTGTGTGCCTGCCATGATTATTACTGAAATACTCAGACATTTCAGTAAAAAGATTTACTACTAAAATGCTCAGGCATTTCAGCATAAGGAAAATGTTGTAGATTGTGGAAAGGCTGTGGTTAATTTTTTGGCAGACTAAATTTTCCATTTCGAGAGCAGCTGGCTCTGTACAGGAATACCTAGACATCACTTCAGGGCTTGTTCTTGGACAGAAGACAAGAAAAACAGATGATTCCCCACTCTTTCCTTCATTGCAAGGCTATTCTTTCCTCACCACCTCCACCATTTAAACTACATGCCTAAAAAATACACCAGCACACTTCAAAATACAAGCTGAACGAGGTCCCCAGTTCCCAGTCCAGGCTGGTGGCATTGCTTCAGCTCTGTTTACAGTGTGATTCAGTCATTTTCACAGCAATGAACTATGATGGCATGAAGGAAGCATCTGTGTCACCAAGGACTGAACAAAGGAGGACAGTTAAAGTTCAGAAGAACAATGCAAAACTTTCCTACCAAGCCAGACCTTAATATTTCCCTACTTACTCAGGCAAAAAATCTCCACTCTGATGATATTTTGAGAGAAATTATGCACTAGGGACACTTAAAAAGAAATATTTACATACATGCACACCATGTATAATCACTTATTTGTGGCACAAACATCAATAGACTCTGTCTGTACAGCTCTGCCTGCCCATCTGACTGCTGTGACTGCAGAATAATTTCTCAGGTGCCCTCAAAGGGCTATTGTTGAGCCAAAGTTAGTCATGGCACTGCTTGGCACCCAAGTCCACGTTGGTCATTACGTAAGGTGGCAGCAATACCACTTGGAAGGGTTGTTTACCAGGGGCATTGCACAATGTGAACTGGAACAGGCTCCAGACGTGGCTGCAGGTGGGGATGGAAATGCAGCTACTGCTGAAATGAGCTCAGTTTGTCAGAGCACGCTGCCAGTAATGCCAAGGTCGTGGGGCTGGACTCCATGAGCCTTGTGGGTCCCTTCCTCTGCAGAGAATATTCTGTCATTGTGTAATTCAGTAAATCTGGAAGTACCCAAACCAGAGTTGTGCTACGGCCCCTAGACATTGATTTAGGAAGTGATGGCTACCAGCTCAATCACATGCAGGAATTAATATTTTGGACTAAATCACTGCAACCTTCCTGCTCTTAGCAAAGGGAGTGTGTTTGGGTTTAAATTAGACCTAAGAGTTGTGGTGGGGAATGGACTGACTGATGCTCACACTTGTGCCCTGGCACAGTTGTGAAATCGATTCCTGCCCAGATTAATGAGCACAAACCAGGGCGTTTTAGGTGATTTTGAGTCTACAGAGAAAAATCTTTTCCAAATTAAGCATCCCTCAGACACCTCCTCATTCACTTGTTAAGGCAAATAACTTGATTTTAGTCTTCAGGTTTCAGAAAAGAAGGAACAAAACAGTCTTTCATGGCCCCCTCGTTTTTCTTTTGCTCAGGAATCGATTTCCCAGCGGTGCCCAGTCAGAAGTGTGAGCATCAGTTTGCCATTCACCATCACAACCCTTAGGTCTAATTTAAAACTAAACAAAGTCTCTTTGCTAGGAGTAGGAAGGTTGGAGTGTGTCAGCTTTGGTTAAGACCGAACAATTTGATTTAAAAGAAAACCTTCAGGAACTAAAGCAAAGACCTGCCTGTGTCCCAAAACAATAAAAATGATCCATAGGTCTGAATCAGCACACCCACACTAAAATACCATTTATCACAGACATGCCAAAGAACAGCTGACAGTGGGAGCCTGTCATACTGTGCAGATGGAATAAGTTTTTGCCTTCTACTCTAGATCAGCATTTAAATCTAAATCCTTTTTAAACCTGGCTCCTTTCCCATGACCTCCAAAATCCGGGTATGGCACATTGTTACTTCATACAGGTTATCACATTGTGAAAAAAAAACCAAAAAAACCACACCCCAAAACCAAACAAGGAACAATAAAAAACCTTAATGAAAACATCACAATTATTAACTGTGGGAAATCAATTCTGAATTTCTCAGTTACACATAAAAATAAGGATTCACAGATATTTGCCATTCTGTGCAAAACACCTGGCCAGGGCACAACTGTGAATTACCCAGAATTAGAACAAAAACTTGATTTCAGAGTGGCCTATTTTAGTTTTGCTCAGTGTAACCAACTAAAGTGCCAAGATGGTTGAGAAGTTTCAGTATTTTACAAACCCATCAGTAACTCTTCCATGCAGATAGGCAGGTGCAAAGAAAAGCCAGCAGCATAAAGAGAATTTGCAGCAATGCTTCTCCCCATCGCATCCTCCACCACTGCAGGGAGTCACTTCATTCTCACAGCTGTAATTCTCATTTTTATTTGTGTCATTCTCAACACCTGAGCAGTTTGAAGTCCCAGCACCAGCTCAGCCTCTTGCTAATAGGATCACACAACACATGGGATCCCTCCTGGCTGGCTCACAATCACCACTCAAGATGACCCAGGCTTAGAGTTTAATCTAATTATGATTTGAACCACCCTCAGAGGCTGCAAGTGTGCAGGTGACACCAGATCCTAAAGGCTCCAAGGGGAAATACCCTTCCAGCTCCAGTGAGAGAACTCAAAATCCCCCATCAAACACATCCAAAGCTGCTTTGCTGACACAAGTTCTAAAAACCAGGAGATGGGCAAGAAGGGAAAAATCTGTCTCTGTCTTTCAGCCAAATGGGTGTTAAAAAATAGGAAAGGCCTTCTGGAAATACAAACTGATTTAGTAGTTCTGTAGGAGGGCTGGGTTCTTGTGACATGCACTGAACAGACCTGTACTGAAGGCTCCAATCTGGAAACTGAAAACTTGGTTCTGTACCAACATCACAGCAGGACTGGGGGGATTAGTCAGAATTAAATGCTTTGAAAAATGAAAAGCATTAGGTAAATACTGAGTATTATTAAAACCCTGAAGATACTTGACACAGAATAATTATTATTCATGTGAGATTACTGTGAAAATATGGGTTTATTTATGAATTAAATGAAGTTTGTATTAGGAAAGGGAACCACTGATAAGCCAAGAAAACAGAAATCCTCCAGAAAAAAAAAAAATTGTACAAAAAAGTACAAGTAACAAAGCAAGCTACTTCCATGTCAGACTGACTGATGGAGAAAACTCCCAAGAAAGATTTTTAAGCAATTTTGGTTCTTCAATCTAGCTAAGTTTAAGACAGAGCAAAGAGATTTAGTCCCATGGAAGTAAATTATTTCTTTGACTTTTAGTTGGTGAAGAACAGGGACATTTCTAGTCCTGGGCTGTTTTAATTACTTGTCATTTGTGTCTCCATCATCTCCAGATGAGGTTTGGGCAACCTATTCCTCCTAGAGCTACTTGTGTGGAAACAGCTCAAAGCCTCAACTTGCAGCTGCTCTACAATGCCCCTCTCTACACTGGTATCAACATCCTGCCACCCCAAAATACTAAAAATAAAGCTCTAAGAGAGGGGAGGATACAAAACCAGCAGAACCTTGCCTTCCCAAATGTCCTTGGCAGAGCAGCAAAGGCCAGAATTCTTTCAGATGCAATGTGAAATGTGTGGCCTCCAGAAGAACACAACACCTTTCACACATGGAATTCTGGACTCTAGAGATACGCAGGGGCATTTCTAAAATTTTCTTAACAATCCAAACCTCTAGTCACACACAGGCACGTAAAAGGCAGGGTACAAAACTGTACTTGCCAAAGGGAATATCCTGCTGAAATCTGAGAGAAAAACATTGAAATTTACATGGTGAAAATGTCATTTTCATTCAGAAACTTACTCAAGGTGGTGACCTTATTTCTCCAAGAGCCTTGTACTGCATGTTCTACAGTTGCCAGGAAGTACCTGTGTGGCTTTTTTTAAGGTGTGCATCATATTTTACCTACAAGAGTAAAATTTTCCAGCCTCAGCAGATTTTGTTCCACTGCCTACACTATGAACAAAACCCACAACAGCTAAAAAGGGCTCTAACCTTTGCAAACCTTTTGGTCCTGAACTCTGTTCATGCTTCTAAAAGAGGAAAGTGGTTTGCTGCACGTGACAATAGCTGCTCTGTACTTTGGATAGGAAATTCCTGTTATCAATGGCAGCTTTTGAAAAATTCATCCTTGCAGAAAAGCTGAAGTTCAGTGAGCTTATGTTATTTGAGAAAGAGCTTTGAAGTGTCTATTTCTAATCCTCCACTCTGAATGACAAAGAAGTTATTTGCAATTGTGAATCTTTAAAATGCAGATCTGAACTGATGTCTGTTTTTGTAACTCATTAACACAAACCCTGCAATTCAGCTTTTACTGAACATCTTTTTTCCATTCCAAAGAGAAGCACTAGTGCTGTCTCTTAAGATGATTGTGCTCTTGGTGAGCCAGTGTTTCCGTTCTGAGACCCAACAGAAATTACATTTTCAAAGACATCAGAAATAACATTTTCTTTATCTGCTATTACAAAGTGACAGCCACAACCCAGGATCTCTTATTGTTCACGTATTTTACAAGTCTGAAAATGGATGGCAATAGGATTCGCAGCTGGCAGAATGTCTCCAAAGAAGAGTTTTTCTATCAAATTTTACACAAAAGCAGAAACGAGGCTGTGGGCCCCAGATCCCACATGATCCAGCAGATGCTGTTTCCAGCTTCAGCAAGTTTTCATTCAGAAGCAACTGCCTCCATGTTCAACAATGCCCCATGGATCACACAAGATCCTGTTAGCCTGTATAAATGAGAGGCCTGGTTTAGAATTACAGTAAAAATATCATAAAACACTGCACTATCACCATTTCCCATCTCAAAGGGGTGCACATGTAGGGGTCAAAATGATCCTACATGGGAAGGACTGTGGTTAATTGCATGTTCCCAAAAATGTATGTATTTTTTATTGTACTATTAACGTTGCAGTAAAATTTGTATTAGAAAACTAATCTGTACATCCTCCCCTTGGCATCTCTGAACTTGGAAAGATGCAAATTGTTGGTTGAAGAACAGCTCAAAAAAGAAAATGAACCTGCAGTTGCTATTTTGGCTCTAGTGAAGTCAGAGAGGTCTTTTTCACTTCTGCTTTAGTACCTGACACTGCCTCCAAAGGTGCAGGGGATGAAGGAGCCACACAGAAAGGTCAATCCTACAACTTGCACCTGCTCCAAATGGCAAAGGCAGAGGTGGAGGTGTCGATGTTGGTCCCCAGCCATCAGACACGTGGCACAGCTTTGGCACACGGAGCCCAGCTGCACAGAGTGAGGCTCCCCTTAAGATGCTCTGGGAGCTCCAGCCTAAGCAGTGACCCCCTAAAGCCACTATGGGAGCCCCCCTGGGAACTCCTCGAGCTACTGTGGGAACCCCACTATAAGAAATGACCCTCTGAAGCTGCCGTGGGAACCCCACTGTAAGGAACGATGCCCTAAAGCTGCCATGGGAGCCACACCATGACCTTCCAAAGGTGCTGCAGGAGCCCCACCACAAACAGCGATCCTTCTCACAAAAAGTGAGATCCCAGACACCTGCGGGAGGAGCAGCAGCCCAGCACCTCCACCCCAACACCCGCATCCATCACCCCGCAGGTCCTGCTGCTCACTCCGTCCTGCCCAGGCAACCCAAACTGCACACACCCCCTTCGGCTGGATGGAACCGCAGGATGGAGCTGGGCACAGCCTCCCCGCTCCCCTCCCTGCTCACAGTCCGTCCATCCGTCCATCCATCCATCCATCCATCCATCCATCCATCCATCCATCCATCCATCCATCCATCATCCATCCATCCATCCATCCATCCATCCATCCATCCATCCATCCATCCATCCATCCATCCATCCATCCATCCATCCATCCACCCATCCACCCGCCCATCCCACGCGCACCCGCGGGCGGGGAGCGGCGCAGAGCGCGGGGCGGGCGCTCCCCGCGGGGCGGGCGGGCTCTGTCGCGACTCTCGGCGACACTCACCTCCTGAAGTCAAAGGGCATGGTGGTGGCGGTGGTGGTGGCGGGCGGGCTGCGGGCGCCGCCGCCCCCGGCCCCGGCTGTGGCCTCGCTGCCGGCGGCTGCAGGGCCAGGAAGTGACGGCCCCGGCCGCGGCCCCGGCGCCGCGCAGCCCCAGCCCATTGGGCGGCCGGGCCGGCCGGGGCTTCCGCCGCCGGGTTACGGAGCGGCGGCACCGCGCTCGGGGATCCGGGATCCGGGATGCGGGATCAGGGATGCGGGTGACGGATGCGGGATGCGGGATGCGGGCGGCCCCGGGACCCGCGGGGCTCCCGCAGTTTGCAGGGTCCGCTCGGCGCTCGCCGTGCTCCGCTCAGCCCCGCGGCTCTCAGAGCGCTGGCAGCACGGAATTACGGAGTCATTTCGGTTGGAAGAGAGCTCTAGGATCATCGAGTCCCAGCTGTGCCCCATCCCCACCTTGTCCCCAGCCCAGAGCACCGAGTGCCACCTCCAGCCCTTCCTGGGACACTCCAGGGATGGGGATCCTGGGCAGTTCCAGTGCCTGAGCTCCCTTTCCATAGGGAAATTCCTGCTGTGCCCACCCTGAGCCTACCCTGGCCCAGCCTGAGGCCGTTCCCTCTTGTTAGGGTAGCCCCCCCGGCTGTCCCCTCCTGTCAGGAGCTGTGCAGAGCCACAAGGGCCCCCCTGAGCCTCCTTTTCTCCAGGCTGAGCCCCCTTCCAGCTCCCTCAGCCTCTCCTGGGGCTCCAGACTGGAGTGTGGAGGTGTTTCAGGCTTTTTCAGCATCTTTTGCACTCTCAGCATCACAGGAATAACGGAGTGTGTCAGGGGCTGCACCACAGACTGTGCAGACAGGGCAAGGTCTCACACCTCCAAGTGCCCACAAGGGAAGGAAGAGCACCCACCCCTCCATCCCCGGGCTCCCTTTCAGTCTAGCTTAGATATTGGGAATAAATCCTCCCCTGGGAGGGTGGGCAGGCCCTGGCACAGGATGCCCAGAGAAGCTGTGGCTGCCCTGGATCCCTGGAAGTGTCCAAGGCCAGGTTGGAGCAGCCTGGGACAGTGGAATGTGTCCCTGCACCTGGCAAGTGGTGGCACTGGGTGAGCTTCAAGCTTCCTTCCAACCCAAACCATTCCATTCCTCTAAGGGCCAGCACAGTTCTTTCACCTGCTCTTGGAAGTCTTTTTTTTTTGTGCAATTTTACTGGAGACAAGGGATTAAAGTTAGAAAAAGCTCCCCATTCATTAGATGAGGCATTTCCCCAATCTTTCAGTTTTGCCTGCATGCCTTTTCCTGGCTGCATCCCTGGCAGGTTCACTGCAGTGCAAAGGCTAATCCTGTCCTGCTCCTTCCACCATCCCTGTTCCCATAGTCCTGTCACCAGCTGACAGCATCCCTCAGGGATGCTTTGTGCAGGTAGTGTGACTGCTGCTGTGTTCACAATTGCTGTCATTCACATGCAGTGCAGGTTAGGCTGCACTGCAGGAACAAAACACAACTATTCTTGCCTTCAAGTCTAAAAGCAGGGCAAGAGAAAGAGTGAAATGACAGCATTCTGAGTATGTAATATATTGCATTTCTAATTGATTCTGTACCTTTCTTCCTCCTCCTCCTGCTGTCATCATTTCTTTCCTTAGAGATGCACACCTTTCCATTTTTTTCCCCTTCACACAGAAACTAGGCCCATACCTGGTTAAAAAAAAAAAAGAAATTGAAATTGGAACAAGCAGGGGAAAACTACTGAAGAGCCAGAGCTGTTAATCAATACCATTTCCATTCAAAAAAAAAGATAATAATTCATGCTGGAATATGAAAAACTGAGCTGGAGGAATCCCAAGTATGAGATAATACAGCATTTTCCCTCAGAAACCCCCAGGGAATAGATAAAAATACCTAATTGTTTTTTTGGGTTTTTTTCTGATCTCAGACACCTAAATTATCCAACTGCATTGTGCGAGCACATTCAGCAGATTGCTAACAGATCAGCCATGAAATCCTGCTGCACTTCACATTGTGCTCCAGAACTGAGCGGCCCAGTGAAATGAATGAGACAATTCTCATCTCTCATGAGGTCAAGCCATTGCACAGGAGTAGCCAGGGGGCACGATCGTAGTGGAAAAAAACCAAAACAAACAGCGCCTGCCGAGGTGGTTACACAACCGAGTGCTCCTGGCCAGGCCCCCACATCATTAGCTGTTATTAACTGTCTTGGGCAGTGCCATCAGCTCTCTCAGGAGCCAAGAGAGTGCTGAAGGGTTCACAAAAGCTCTTCACTCGTACAGTAGATAAATCTGGAGGTGGCCTTGAAGAGTTCTCGTCCTGCAGGCTCGACTCGCAAGAACGCAGCACAGTGAGAGCTCGCCTTGTGGGGATTTGATTTTATTTTCCACTAAAAGGTCAAACTGGAGAGAGCAATGGGCTCAGAGCAGCTTTGCAGCTGGGTCCAGCTCGCTCACATCCTTGCCAAGGGAAGAAGAAGTTAATGCCCTGAGATAAGACCCTCGTCACAATATTGTTTAATTACATAAGGCTTCCATCGAGCTGGAGATAAGGACAGGAATTTGTCCCCAGTCCAGCTGGGTGGGGCAGCTGAGCTCATGGTGCGTGTTAGAATGGGAACCAAAAGCAAGGGGTTCATTTGAGGTGCTGGTCCCACCATGGGAACTGCAATGAGCGAACTGATACTGACTACGGATGGAAAAGTTAACTTTCTTTTTCATGGCAGCAATAAACCAACCTTTTTCTGACAGCAGCAGACTTAAAACTATCATTTCTCTTCAAATTGCATTGGGAATGTTCATTGAGCCAAACTGTGCTCTGAAACCAGCACACCAGTATTTTCAGACCTCTTTAACAACCAAGGAACCAAAGCAGGAGGATTAATTGACTCACCTAAGGCTCCAGAGTAAGATCAGCTTCAGTTCTAAATTAGCCAACAAATCCCTTCAGTCCTACTTCGTGTTCATAATTCTTCTTGCAAAAAAGAGCATTTTCCTCATTCCAGATCACTTTGTTACAGATAAATCAGATCGTGGATGAGTGTCTGAGTTCCTGACTAATGTCTCACCAAAAAAAAAACTTGTACCTCCTTCCTATGAAAAAAAAAACAGTGGCCAAAAAGTGCTTTATTTGAATCATCTTCTTGGTTTTTTATTTAACAAATTTGTTTTTGCAGGTAAAATGATTCATGCCCAGGTTTCTGGGATATTTTTCATCTCCAGTTGATATGCCATTTTTAAGTTTTGACTTCACATTAATAAAGTTAACTTACAGAGTTTATATTAATCCTTGATAATTCAGCCTTGAGGAGACTGAGGGGAGGTCTCCTGGAATTTCCTCCTGACTGACTGAGGGGCAGCTCCGATCTCTGCTCCTGGGACAGGGCACAGGGAAGGGCTGGGGCTCTGCCAGGCAGGCTCAGGGTGAATTTTGGGAAAGGTTCTTCCCCCTGAGGGTGCTGGGCACTGCCCAGGCTCCCCAAGAATGGGCATGGCCCGAGGCTGCCAGAGCTCCAGGAGGGTTTGGACAGTGCTCCAGGGATCCCAGGGTGGGATTTTGGGGCTGTGCAGGGACAGGAGCTGGACTTGGATCATCCTTCCAACTCAGCATATTCCATGATTCTCTGAATTTTACTTATATGAATTTTGTACTCTCAAAGTTTTCTCTTTCCCAGAAAAGTACAACCACAATCCTTCCCTGCTCAGCACACTTTGGGCTGATCTAACATCCTGTAACACTCATATATACAATTTCCTTTTTCATTCTGTTTGTCCTTCCTTACACAGGGCTGAGTTTTGTTTTAGCCTCTGGCTCCTGCCACATTGCATTGGGAGTTTGGTGTAGGTGCTGCACCTGGGTGACGGGCAGCACTGTTTGCCAAAGGTAAAGCTGGGTACACACACTCATCCTTCGGGTCAGCTGCGCCTCGTTCATCCATGGGGAATGTGCCATGAACTTAGCAAGGTGCAGTGCTTATTCACGTATTCCCCTTCTGCTACAGAGCTGTGTAAAAGCACAACCAAAAGCTGCCCCGTGGCTTTTGTCTGGGATGTTGTGAGGCAGGGCCCACCCCAGGCCATTTCCCTGGGGGATTTTATTTTACTCCGTTTGCAGGCTGGTGCGGCGGGGCGGGCTGGGAATGGAGTGAGCGCATTGCTCTGCAGGGCGTGTGCCCCCATTATGTGTTGTGTTCTGCAGGGTGTGGCCTGGAGCCCTGAGCACAACTGCCGTTCAGGAAAAGGAAAAAACATTGCAGAGAATGAAGGAAAAAAAATAAATGTTATAAAGCGTTTTCAAAATATAAATACCAGCGTTTGAGGAAATCTTGCTGCAGGAACAGGATGCGCGTGGAGGTGAAGAATTCAAATACAAGTGCTGTGCTAAGTATAATCAGTAATGAAAGCTCAGCCCTTCCTCTTAGGATTTGGATAAGCTACGTGTTGGCAGTACTTCCCAAATTCCAGGGAACAAAAAGCAAGCTTTAAATGTTGTCTTAAAGTCTCGTTGCAGTGTAGTTTGTTTATCATTACCACATGTAATGCTGTCCATCTATTTTTGTGAGATTGGACTTCAAATACACAATAGAATAAATGAATATCTACTGAATTTACTGTGAGAGTTCCTTCTTTATTGAATAGCTACACTCTTTCCTTAAGAAGACATAACAACCTCTGTCCTTTCTGCTCAATAGGCAGAAGAAATAATCTGATTATTTTTCAGTCACAGGGATGGGTAGAGCTGATGTGTGGAGAAGGGGATCTGTGCAGCCACATGGCCTCTCCCTTGTCCTGTGACAGTGGACAAATGCTCAGGGGAATCTGCCACTCTTGAAGCCCCTAGAAGATTTACCCTGCTTTTATTACAAACTGCCTGTTTTCAAGCCTGTTTCCTGGCATGTTTTGGGTGCCAGCAATTTACTATGGGAAAGTTACAGCGAGCAGAACATTTTTTGTATTTTTGTATTTTATTTCTTTTTCCACTGTGGAAATGAATGCGACAAGGAAGTTGCAGCCCCTGTCCCAGGCTTACCTCATGCTTTGTTCAGCACCCCTGTGGTGGTGAGTGTTCAGTGTGGCTCAGGAGACTGCAAACACCTGAGCAAAGGTCATGGCCAAAGGGAGATGCAAGTTAACAGTTAACTAGGGCGAAATCCTGGATAGAGGACTTTGAACACTAGGAGGGCTGGATCTCAAGGAGATTTGGGATTAGCAGCAGAGGAGAGTTGGGGATTACACCTGATTCTCAGTGCTCTGTAGTGAGTTAAATGCCTTAAATTCCCTTTACACTGGAGAGGAATGGTTCAGGGCCAGGCCTGGAAGGACTCGAGTGCCCTTAGCCTGTACACTCAGGGTGAGATTCCTACGTCAGCCAGTGGGAAATACTCAGGAGAAGGGGACCTCTGAATACATCACTGTGAAACCCATACAGGGCCACAGAGTGTTTGCTTCTGGGCTTAGAGAACACATTTGGCATCCACATCTAAGTTAGTCTTGACAGTAAAAATAAGCCTGGGAGATGAGCCACCGCTCTGCTTTAAATACTCACTGAGTGCTGGAGAGCCCTTCCCTGGAGGACAGGTCTGCACCTTTGACACACAGTGTGTGAGAAACTTGAGGACATGAAGGGAGAGAAGTGTGCTCTGCCCGGCCTCTGAAGGCTGAGCAGTATTTCTGGTGTTGAATTAGGGCTTTTACCTTGGAAACTGTGACTGTGCTTGGCCGCTGGAGGAGGGGCCCCTGACTCATGTTAAATACCTATAAGCACTCCTGAGACTTCCCTTCTGCTGCCTCCATCATGCCTGGGAAATTGGGTCCTGAAGGTCTTCCTGACAAAAGCCCCAGCTGATTTCTGTACAAGGAGGCAAGGAGCAGCTGAGGGAAGGGAGCCCACCCAGAGCAGTGGGGCAGGACCAGGCGCCAGACCCTGCGGCGCCTCGGGAAGCCTTCCCCAGGAGCTGCGGGCACTTACAGCATCTGACGTAGCTGAGCAGGGCAGGCAGAGCTTCCCTGGGCTGCTCTCACCAGCACAGGCGCCAGCAGTCTGCACAAGTTGCACTTTGGTGCCTGAGTGCTGTTTTGGATGCCTCCCAGGGCCGCTGCAGTGGGCACTCAGGCTCAGCAGGGATGGGGATGCTGTGCCACAGTGACCTCTCTGAATGGGTGGCTTCTTCCCAGGTGGGAGCTGTGCATGCCAGCCCAGGCACCCAGGTGCAGGGTCAGGTCTCTGTCGAGCTCTGCTGTGGTCAGCAATACATGGAAACCAAGTTTTTACAACAGAAGGCGTCACGGACACATTTTATGAAAAATCCTTTCATTAGGATTTTTTTCTCCTGAGCAGCTGAGAGGCCTCAGAAATGAAATGTACACAATGATTATCTGCTGCTGTGGAATGCAACAGGTGCATCTTTGATTGGTCTCATGTGGCTGTTTTTAATTAATGGTCAATCACAATCCGGCTGTCTCGGACTCTCTGGTCAGTCACAAGATTTTATTAACATTCCTTTCAATTCCTTGCTAGCCCTCTGATGAACTCCTTTCTTCTATTCTTTAGTGTAGTTTTAGTATATAATTTTCTTTTAATATAATATATATTTTAAAAAATAAATCAGCCTTCTGAACATGGAGTCAAGATTCTTATCTCTTCCCTCGTCCTGGGAACATCACCACAAGAAGGAGTATGGGGGGGATTCAGCAGCACTAGGCCATCACAAAGGCCCTCAGCTGTAAAGAAGTGAACCCAAACAACAGCTTGACAAGGAGGAATTTCTCCAACAAGGCTCTGGAAGTTTCCTTGGAAGATTTGCCAACTCCTGCTGTGGGCAGCCAGTCCTGCTACTGCAGCTTAGTGGGTTCTCTCCCATCCTCTGACCCTCTGGAGCCAGCCCTGTGCGTGAGATGTTGAATTGCAACTTCCCTGACTTGCTTTTGGCATGTCCTCTGTGCTGCCTTATCAGCCTTCTCAGTGATTTCCTCTAGATATTGTCTAGCTGAGTAAGCCCAATGGGACATTGCAGACAAGAAATGCATACCTTTTTTTTTCATCTTTTTCATAGTAAGGATATGGATTTCTAATTGCTGCCTCTGCTGCAAATGAGACTTGTGTTTTCCTTGTTCTCACTCGGTCTCTTGGCACTGCTGTGATGGTCAGTGGGTTGGGGAGGTTTTGTCAGTGCTAAAGAATCTGTTGCAGAAATCAGGGTGTGGCCAAAATATTTTATAAAGATGTTTTATTAACCCTCTAAGGAATTGAGGCAGAAATCTTATCTCTGGCCTTGTTTTGTCTGCAGAGACACCTTCCACTGTCCCAGCTGCTCCCAGCCCTGTCCAGCCTGGCCTTGGGCACTGCCAGGGATCCAGGGGCAGCCCCAGCTGCTCTGGACACCCTGTGCCAGCCTGCCCACCCTGCCAGGGAACAATTCCTTCCCAATATCCCATCTAAACCTGCTCTCTTTCAGTTTGAGGCCATCCCTCCTTGTCCTGTCTCCTCAGGCCCTTGTAAACAGGATCTGGCCTCAGGTTTGGAGTGGGGCTGGTTTTGGCGGTCAGTTCCAGCTGCCTTGTGATCCAACCCACCCTTGGTGCCAGCTCCAGCAATCACCACTTGGCCAAACAGACTCTGAGCTGTCTCAAGGTGCTGGCTTGAGATGGGGTGAGGAGAGTGCTGTAAGACACAGAGCATGCAAGGGAGCGTGCAAAGATATGAATAAATGGAGAGAGAAACTGCTGGAGAAGGGAATGCCCAGCAGAAGGGAGCTGGGAACAAGCAGACCACACATGTAGGCAGGACTGTGCAGGAGCCTGAGGAGGATAAATCCAGCTTAAGGCAGGAGCTAAGAGGAGATGTGCTGGGGGAAGCTGAATGGTCAGAAATGAAGTGAAAGGTTCCTTTCAAATGACAGCGTGCAAAACCAGAAATCACTACACCAAAACAGCAAATAAACCCTTCCAGGAAACTCCTCCAGCCTTCAGAGGCCCAGCAGTCTCCAGACTTCTCCCTCACCAGAGAGCACTCCTTTCACCCTGTCTCTGCTGAGGCCACTTCATGGTTTCTTGCTCAAGCTTCTCGCAGGAGAAAGAACAAAACCCTGTCCTCCTCACGCTGTGATGATAAGCCTGCAGTGGAGTTAGCCAGGATTTATTTTAATTGGACTTTTTTGCTTTTTTCCTGGCACTTTAAAGTTTATGAAAGGAAAGGATCAGTCTGACTCAGAGACTGGGCTACATCCAAACATTCATCTTAGCTGCCATATGCTAATGCACCTTGGCTCCGTGCATCCTATGCTGTAAATATGTCTGTACCTTTCATCTCTGGTGTCAGAGGCCACTAAGGGGAACAAGTCAGACTTTTGGGCAGATTGTGATTGCCTGGCATGCAATCTGCAGGCATTGGATGAGGTTCTGGGAGGAAGAAGGTCAAGAAAACATCCCTATCGTGTTCTCTTGAAGTTCCTGTTTTATCATTCTGCAATACTGGTTGCCAAAGTTATGATGCCCAGGGAAATTCTTTGGCCTGTGCTGACTCTGAAATCTGTACACAGATTTTGGTTACCCCAGTTCTGAGCTCTAGGCAACAAACCTTGGAATATTGGGTACAATATTTAGCCCCTTCTGTTTTGGTTGGCTTTGTTGTATGGGTATAACAAACACGTAAAAATGACTGTCCTGCTCATCATGACCTTTCCAGCACTGAAACATGAGTCTCTCATCCTTTGTGTTTCACTTTCTTCCATTCTTAATCCCAAATGTTTCCATTCTAGTGATTTCAAATTTCATTCACTGTTTGAGGGCGTAAACTGAAAGTGTTTGGTATTTCCCTGCCCCTTCCTCATCTTCTTACTCACTCACTCTCTTCCCTGAAATCATATGGGAACAACCCTATTAAAAAAAAAATGAAAGAAAACTTTCCAATTCTACTTATTTCAGTGGAATTTCCCTGATGTCCTTTTTCCATATCAGTGGATGTTTTTTGCTGGTGACAATGGTGTGAACAGCGTCAGGAAGAAGAAAACTTTGTTACAGAGGCAGGCACTGAGGCTAACATTAGCCTAATGAAACTGATTTTCCTGGATTCCCCCTCAAGCCCACGTGCAGGAAAAGGTCTCCTCCAGAGGGACACCAGAGCAGTAACCTCATTCCATGGAGGACAGGGCTGTCCACAGAGATTAACTCCTTAAGCCTAAAACTTTAAAGAGATTAAACCCACTCTTGTTCAGGGGAGTCACAGCAGACCAATACCCATTCCCAATCTTGTGGACCTGTTCCTGACGTGGAAAAGGATGTTCTCAGTGGAGTAACCTCTGCTTTATGGCGCAGGACAACATCCCTCAGCCCTCTTCCAATCTTCTCAGCAGTCCCCTGGCCTTGGGTGATGGCTGGGAAATGATGTAAACCGTGCTGTTAGTTCACACAAGACCTTTCTCCAGGAGGACAGAGATCTGATGGACACTTGGTGGACACCAAGCTACAGCCGGCAAAGCCTTGCAGAGGAGATGTAGGAGATGAAGTAGGAGAAGCTCAGCTTTCACATGCTGCAGGGAAATTTCCTGGGCACGTTTTACATTTTGCTATTTCCCCACCTGCAGGCTGTGCAAGAGCCTGGACGTTGGGGACGTGGCAGTGACGGAGGACGCAGCCGTCCCCTCGCACCAGGAGCCTCGTCACAGTGACAAGGCAGGGATGAGTCAGGGCTGGAGCTGCTCTGTGTAAATGAGGAACCTCTGGTGTTCCCCTCGTGCCCGTGGGGCCATGAAAAGTTCACTTAGGTAATGTTGTGTTCCCATGTCCCCGCTGAGGCAGGGCAGGGAAATGGGGTAAGGTGGCTGGGGTTGCCCCAGAGAGGGCAATAATTGGTCAAAACTGGTGGGAAGCTGAAATTGAACCCCTGGAAGGGGAGGTTCCTTCCCAGCAGCCTGGAGAAAATTTTCTGTTGCTTTTTGCTGTTAATTGCAAAAGCGATTGAGCCACTGATGGTAAATGCTGGGGGGCAGCCAGAGAAGGGGGAAGTAAAGAATTTCGGCAGAGAGTTCTATCGCTGCGAAATCAGTCGGGTTTGGTAAGATTGATGGGCCATCTGTGACACAGCTGAGAAGCCCATTTGGGAATAAATAAAGAAAGGTCCTGCTGCTGAGTGGCACGATGCTGCAGTCCCTGTCCTGGTGGCCTTGTGTGGGCAGCACATCCCAGGCAGGAGCACTGAGGGACAGGAGTGGGAGCGTGAAAAAGCAGCACAGTGGAATCGTGTCTGTCCAAAGCCACAGAGAATATTATTTCAGGTGGGGGACCAAACTCTCTGACTCACCCCCACAAAAATCACGTTGAAGTGTACTGAAGGCAGTGGAATTAATGTGGTGTAGAACAAATCTGAGGGAGAATGCCAGCCTCCAAAGGGCTGGCCTCCATGGCTGTGTGGTTCTGCTGTGATTCATGTGGACACAGCGCTGCTGCAGATGACTGCAGGCAGCCAAGAGGTGTGAAAAAGCTGACAGGCCTGAAAGGCTTTCTCTTGCATTGGTTATGTTGTTTGAAATCAGAAGGACGATTTAATTGACTCCAGTGGGAGTTTTGCTTGAGTAAGGACTTCGGAGATGAAGTGAGAGATGAAAACTAAAAGGTACCTTGCTAGTGCAGTGCTAACAGAAGTGACTCCCTTCATTTACTCTAAAAGAGATGCAAGAAACTTTCTTGAAATCATTTCAGAACCCATATCACTGTTTTTGTCAGTATTCAACACGTTTCCTCTTACATATGATTGTTTCTTTATCTGTAGATGTTATCTGTCACGCTCTACAAAAGTTTTCTTATCCCTTACAGTCATTCAAATTTGATAATGCTCAGTACATTTAATTACCCTTTTTTCTTTTTTTTTCCTTTAATTGATTCAGCCACCAGCCTATTTTAACCCTACCCTTGTTAGCAGTGCAGCCACAGCAGCCACGTGTGCTTTGGCTTCCAGAGAGGTCTGCAGTAAATTTCCCAGGCAGGTGATGGATTGATGCAACTCTCATTTCTCACTGAATTTAAAGGTCAGTCTTATAATGCTGAGAGGTCCTCCATGAGCTAAGTCCTCCGTGTGTTTTTGCTCTTTTCATTACCTGTTCCCCACTCTGTCCCACAGTGTAATGGCTGATAATTGAGCTCTTTTCAATGCTGTGGCTCCTGCTCCATTGAAGGCAGGAGTTTTTTCTCAGCAGAAAGCTGACTCATAAGGATGCTGCCTTCTATCCTTAGGAAAAGTGAGTCACTAATGGATTTTTCATTATACATTCAAGTACCATGGGCTGAAATTTTGTTCTACCAGTCTCGTCTTGAGGTAGTGTTTGGAAGCCTTTTAGATTTGGTATTTTAGTTATGTCTCAGTGAGGCTCTTGAGATACAAAAGATGCTGTACAAGGAGCTGGTTTGTATTATATGCTGTGAGTATTCCCATTAACCTCAGCAGTGCCATGGTTTCACTCTGTGTGCTGTGTCCTTCCTTAGCTAAAATCCCATAAAACTCTTTTACACCTGCACCAACAAGTTCAGCATCTGTTTTCAACAGATATAAAGAGCTGAGAGTTGGTTTTCAAAGCTTTACAAAAGCTGAGAAAGCTGAGGCATAACTGAAATAATGTGAATCCCACCGCCTCTATTTCATTAATAGAAATAGTCCATTTGTTCAGGCAGTAATAATTTGGTTTTCCTTCAGACAAGCAGTGAAGATTTACCACTTCACGATGGCCCACAACAGAAAGTTAAATATTATTGTTTCTATTTCATAAATAAGGGAATTAAATTTAGGGGAGATTAAGTTTTGCTAGGGAGGCAATGGGATTATTGGATGGAACCCAAGAGTCCTGTATGGCTTTTTTCATCAAAGATTGTGCTGTATTTACAGTCAGTGCTGTTTAACTCTGAGCAATGTCCCTGTGAAGGAGATCTGGGAGAATCTGTGTAGATTTGCAGCTCACCAGCTTTTGCCTGTCCACGTTGCATTCTGTTAAACTCCCTTTGCAGAGGGTTTCGAGGGGGATGTCTGAATCTCTCTGCTGCTGCCTGCAGCTGTTATTTAAAGCTGTGTGATGAGGATGCAAAGGGATGCTGTTGGGTGGTTGCTTTGTTCTTCGTTGCACAGAAGTGGCTGGGCTGCAATGACAAGTTTGTAAATCATAGGTAGTTCCGTTCTCACACCACCCAGTAACCTCACAATCTCTCTGTCAGCTTCCTGAGGGCCTTGGGAAGCTATAATCTGCGATAAAAATGGGAGTGGGGCTGGTACATGTATATCAAAGCTGAAAAGTTGGGGCTGGCTGACCTTTTCATTTTGAGCAAATGCACTCATTTCCTTTGTGTTGCTTCGCTGTTTCCTCCTGAACCTCAGCATAATAGGAAATCCTCCAGGATTGTTCTCCTTAATCAGTGGCTCCATTGTGCCGGCTTCTGTTCCCTTCAGGAGCAGTTTTCCTCGTGGAGCATCGCTCTCTGTGCTCTCAGGCATCAGTGCCCCACAAACTCAGACGAATTTCAGCTGTCGTGGCTGAGTGCACACCAGGGGCAGCGGGTGCTAAATTCAGAGAGCTGTCAGAGTAAAGAAACAGCCCTCTGATTTTCAGTTCAGAGAAAAAAACAAAACAACCCCCCACTGGATTTTACAGTGACATTTCCCAGTGCTTGTGATTAGGCTTCGATGAATAATGAAAATGAGTGGCTCGTAAATTTAGATTTCGCTTCATTTCCATACGTGGGGGGATGTCATTTGTTGTCATGTCACTGCTAATATTTGCATAGTCATCTGGCAATTATAAAGCAGGCATATGAATCTTTAGGACAAATAACATTCCAGAAATATATTCTGGAATGCCTGGTAATTATGACTAGCACATCATTTTTCAGTTGGTTTTTTATTCCTCTTTGTCATCCAGTCAAGAAATTCCACGCTGTGGCTGTAGAGCCCAAACTGCAGATGGAGCAGCATTTGTATACACACTTCTTTCTCAAAATTAGGCCAGTATTCAGAAATAAAAGATGTACTGGCAATCACCTAAAACTGTTTTGGAAATAAAAGTAAGGCTGAAGTTGCCAAAAAAGATTATTGTGTTGGTAACGTCAGCTTTGTAAAGCACAACATAAATAAAACAGTGGCAGGTCAGTTCTCAGGAAGAGCTGAAGCTTCACCAAGTCTTATCTCCTGTTTCCTGTTGCAGTACGGAGTTGTTGACATCATGTTCCTGCACATGCAATATGCAAAACGAGCTCAGGGTTCAGCGTTCTGTTTTGGCACAAACACAACAACTTCTGCTCGTTGCTACTGGTTTTCTGCTGTCCTGCTTTCCTCCACTGCAGTTGGTGGCTGAGGGGAGCCAGGCAGCCTCTGCAGGTGTCTCACAGCACTCCCAGTTTTTCCTCTCCTATGGCTCTCAGGTTCAGCTTGAATAAAATAATAAAATAAATAATAAATAATATTATTTATTTATCATATCCACAATAAAAACCAGCAGCATTCAGGGGGCAGTGTGTAACCCATTCCTTAGGCACAAAGTTCCACAGAAGGACTTGTGTGGCAGCAGGGTTGGCAAAAACAGCACAAACCTCTTGACAGCCCTTCGTGCATTTCCACTGGAGTCAAATCTCCAGGGAAATGAGGTTAGGGATGGTGATGCTGATGATAATAGCAAATAATGCACGCTCCCCTCGGATCTTGGCTGCCTATCAAGACAGACTTCCTGATGAGGGGATGCATCTGTCTGTCTCCAGTCCCTTCAAGGTATCTGCAAGGCACCATTTTTTGCAATTACAAAGGACTGCAGATGAGAACATGCCCCATAAGAAGCAATCCAGCAGCATTTGTCCCAGACTTCTGTCTCTCATTTCCATAATCGTTCTCATCTCAGCTCCTCAGACATTAGCAAGCCAAATCTCAGAACAGCTCTGTCAGGTGCTGGCACTGGTGGCAGTGCCCAGAACCTCCAGGTTTTTCCTTTTCTGCTCCAGCTGTGCTTTGGGGGCACAGGGAAGCCAAGGGGGGCACAGGGAAGAGATGAGGGTCAGTGAATGGATCTGCTTGCTTCCACTGGGGACTGGGACTCTGCCAGAGCACTTTGCCAAGGGTTTCTTTGTGGAGTTTGCAGAAATCACCTGTCCCAGCTGTGCAGCACTGGGGAGGGCTCTGTGCCAGGCGCTGAACGGGACGGGAGCACATCCACGGTGATGTTGGTGGCTTTCCTGTTGCTGGCAGTGCCACGTAGAAAAGAGGAAGGGCAGCCCCGTGGGGAGCACTGGGTTGATTGCAAAAGGTCTGGGCTCACCCCAGAACACTCTCCTTCCAGTCCCTCAGCTTCCACTGGCTCTGTTCTTCCCAGGAAAATGGGACCAGCTGTGCTCCCCTTCCTCCTGGGTGCTTTACAGGCCATTCTGCTTTCTAAGGGAACAAACCCCATCCCAGCTCCTTTCTAAAAGAACAAACCCCATCCCAGCTCCTTTCTAGAGAACAAACCCCATCCCAGTGACTAAGAGAACAAACCCCATCCCAGTGCCTTTCTAAGGGAACAAACCCTCTCCCACTGACTAAGAGAACAAACCCCATCCCAGTTCCTTTCTAGAGAACAAACCCCATCCCAGTTCCTTTCTAAGGGAACAAACCCCATCCCAGTGCCTTTCTAGGGGAACAAACCCCATCCCAGTTCCTTTCTAGGGGAACAAACCCCATCCCAGTGCCTTTCTAGGGGAACAAACGCCATCCCAGTGCCCTGGCTTGTCCCCAGACCCCTCCTTTGCCACTGCAGGCTGCACCAAATGGAATTCCAGTCAATGGTTAAGCAAGATAAACAGGCTTTGGCAGTAGCACAGGTCTCCCCCCAACATGTGGACTTTGTGGGAGAGCAAACAGAGCCCAGCACCTCTCAGGACACACAGGCAGCACTCAAAACCATCTTTGCTGCTAAAGTCCAAAGGGAAGTTGGTATTTGCCCTGATTTGGGATGACAATGACCTTCTGCACTCTCCTATCTAATCCTGTACTCACCCCAGGTTGGGCTCAGTGTTTGTTTTGGTTATTCTTGACATGTTTGATAAGGAGGAACCAAAGGCTGCCTGGCCCATCCTCTCACTCTTGGGCTGCTTTATTGGTGCTGATTCTCATCATTTTATCTCTGGTCTCGTGACATGGAGCCACTCAGCTTTAGTCACATCTACCATTCCATATGACCTATTTAATGTATGTGCAAAGGACAAGAACCTTTGTTCAAGCTATTTGCTCTTGATTCTTCTTTCCCAAGCTGCTGATTATCAGTGTTGTAAAATGAGATGATTTTCATGTCATTATTGCTGGAACGTGACTCCAGATGCATTCTCATGAATTATTTTGTCCCAGATCCACTGAGAAATGGGCAGGATTTGTCCCTCTGGTCTCTTCTAGAAAGGTTTCTCAGCCACTTGGAGCACAAGCAGAGCAGCAATGAAGCCTGTAGATCCCTCTCAACTGAAATTTGAAATTTTCGAGGAGCTTTGCTCTCCATTTCCTGTTGCTAGGCCCCGAATACCTGGATGATCTCATGCTTAGGCTGCACTGAGCTGTCAGATAGACACAGAAGGTTATCTCCTAGAAAGCCACAGTGAAAGTGGCAGCTTCCCAAGCCCAGGAGGTGCTCAGGGCTGTGAGTGTGAGGGTGGTCCCTGTGGTGCCTTCAGGATGTTTGACAGAGGAAGGGGGAAGGAGTGTTCCTGGCACCTCCAAAGAAGCCCCAGTGGGAAATTTCCTGGCAGACAGAGCAGCTTTAGGACTCCACTGGGTACATCTGTCACTCCACCTCCCTTCCTACTGCCTGGACTGCTCTGGTGCTGTAATTGCCACGTAAACTCTCAGACATCACTTGTTCCAGAGGATTTTCTTCCTCAGCCTTCGAAAACAAAGTTAAATATAACCATTCTTCTCCTCCAGACAGAGAAACTGAGGCACAGAGGATCTGAAGGAAGGTTAGGCAGCACGTCACAGGCAGTAAATCCCAGGTGTCCTGATTTCCTCTCACCCAGATGAATCCCCAGAACTCACTATCTCCTGTAATAAAGCTTAGCTCAGAGACTTATTCTGAAATGTAATTAATATGCAAAGTGCTTTGATCCCCTCTGATGAAAGATTCCGTGTAATTCGCTATCATTTTTTAAATTAATACCTCTAACTGTTCTGCAGCAGTGAAACGAAATGTGGATAATTCCTTTGCTATTTTTGGGGAAAGGACTGAGTCTTTTACTCCAGGAGTTTTAGGTTACAGTCATTTTCAAGAGGAGGGCTGGGAGGTTGCTGCTGCTGTCGAAACACTTAAAAAAGTGAGGATTAACAAACATACAGTGTGTTCTGGGATCCTGGCTCTGGAGGGGTGAGTTCCCCCCCTGAGGATGACTAACAGCAGGATGTGGGACATAATTTGCATGTTCTCTGCCTCTGCTGCAATCATTTGTGTATTGGATACTTGAATTATACATTACACAGAAGGTCGCCCACTTGCCAGGCTGACAGCCCTGCTGAGCAGAGCACAGCCCCGGACAGGGGGCTGATGTTATTTCAAGAAATGCTCAGTGCTGGCCTCAAAAAAAAAAAAATTAAAAAAAAAAAGTTCTGTGTATGAGAGTGGAGTTTGTCACTGAATGCTTCAGGGATTGTTTACTCATTCTGACCACGCTCCTGCTAGCTCTGACTTTCACCTGTTTTGCATCTGCTTCTGTTCTTGTCCTGAGGTGAGTCTGATGCTGCTGGGAGGTGACAGGAGACATCCCTGCACACTCCAGTGCTCCTCTCCCAGGAGATGCAGCCCAGGCAGGGGCACATTGCCCCTGCTCTGCCTGCTGAGGCTGCCTCTGGCATTTCACAGAAATCCCAGCCTGGAAGGGACCACAGAGGGTCACTGGTGCCGCCTCCCTGCTCCAGCAGGGCCGTCCCAGGGCACAGGATTGCATCCAGAAAATTCTGGAATACCCTCAGTGAGGGAGGCTCCATCCCCTCTCTGCTCTCTGTTCAGGGCTGGGCACTGCACAGGAAAAAATTCTTCCTCCTGTTCAGGTGTACCAGTTTCTACCCATTGCTTTTTGCCCCTGTTTTCCAAAGGAGACAAGAGAGTTCCCTGCTCTCCTTGCAGCCTGCTTCAACTGTTCTTCACTGGCAGGAAGACACCAGGGGTGCTTTTTCCACTGTCCTGCTCAGAAAAGAGCCTGAACCCCAAAAGCTCTAATAAAAGCCCACAAAATCACTTTTGTAGATCGCCTGTCCAGGAAGACAGACCTCACAGCATCTCCCACTGCAGACAGGCTCTCTGAGAAATCATCCTTCACATATTGAATCCCATGAGAGAAGCAGTGATCACACTTTTCCCCTTCAAAATATTATTTTTTCTGGCAGTACTGACCGCAAGAAAACAAACGAAGAAAAGGAAGTGATTCAAAGCTCAGTGACAGAGTGCACTCATCTATCATCTGATCATTTCTGCTGCTGCTCACACTACCTTGCTGGACCCAGGCTTGAAATTTAAGTCTGTGTCATCCCCAATTCCATTTCCCAAGCAAAAAAACTGGATTTAGTAACAGGTTCCAGTAGGCCCTGTGCCTTTCTTCTGCTCTGGATTGGTCACAACTGGGCAAGCCATGGCAGTGGGAACCATTTCATCAAATGCATTCTTCCAAAACCTGTTTTTTCAACTTGGGTCCATCAGAACGATGTGAACAGTTTCCTTTGGTATTTCCACTGAGAGCTCAAATCTTTTAGTTAAGAATTGTTCATTAGCCCACGTTCACATTTCCCCTTCCCCTCTTTTCCTTTCCCTTCCTTTCCCATGGTTTCAAAACCTGAATGGAAGCTGCAAAACCCCATTGAGAACCTCCGACCATTCCCTGTGGAATGACATTTCCCTCTCCCCTGCTCTGCTGGCTGACAGTCAGAGCTTCCAACACAAAATGTGTTGTGATGGGTGATGCAAGATAAGCAATGCTTATCTTGCTGAGGTCCCCAGTGCCTGCAGGGCAGGTGGATTTCTGGGGAGGTGGCCTCATAAACCACGTCAGCAGAAAGCAGAACCTCTCATCTCCCCTTGGAAGTGCAGTTGCCTGCTCTTCTCCTCACTGAGCCAGGCTCCTGCCTGATGTAACTCCAGTTTTTCCCATTGATTCTGACCAACTGTTTCCAAACAGATTCCCAAGAACACCATGAGGACTCCCAGCCTGCCCCAGGTGCAGTGCTTGGCATGGAATGGGCTGTGGCCAGTGGCTCTCTGGCCCCCACGTTGACTCCATCCAATGCTCCACTGGATGCTGCACACATTTACTCCAGGCAAGAGCCTGGCCCAGAGCAGAAATTCAGATATTTTGTTACTTTATAAACAAAAGTCATCATTTTTTCAGTGTAATGTGCCATCCTCCTGTTTCTAAGTAAAAGCTACATCACCAAAGCCTCAGGGGGAAGGGCTGTGTGAGTAATGGCAATGGCAGAGTCTGCCTCCCAACCACCGTGCCAAACAATATTCCAAGAAAATACTTCTAAGTTACAGCAGTTGCGTAAGGGTGATTATTATTTTTGAAGCACTGAAAACCAAGTCCAGTTTCTAAAAAAGCAAACACATATTTTTAGCCTTGCTGGTCTCTTGATCTCAGACTAATGAGAACCATCTGCACTGGGCCTGGCTGACGCTCCTGGTAAATAACCTTTCACTGCAACATTCCAGATGTTTCAGAGGCTTCTCTGTGGAGCAGCGTTTGTCTCCCTGCCTGTCAGTCTCCCTTTCTGCCTTTCCTGTCCATGTTTGCTTCAGGAATATACATTCCTTTGGTCAAAAGTTTTTTGTTAAAAATAGCTGCCCAGGATTTTTTGGCTAAACTTCCTTAGGGTTCTCGCTCGCCGGCAGAGAATGAAAGCTTTTGTTCCTTGGTGTCAGTGTTGAAAGATAAAGTTGGAGATTTGAGAAAGAAGCTACAAGATTTAGACTAAAAAAACAAACCAGAAATCAGTTGGAGATGGATTTCTAGCTCATCTTGATCCCTCTGAGGATTCCAGCTATTGAACAGACACCTTTCTTTTGGTATTGAGAAATTCAAATGCGACAAACATTTACGGAATACACAAATGTACTTTTTTCTGAACAAGATATCTCACTAGAAAACCTTGCAAGCCATTATGTAAAGGAGTCCTGTGGTTTGCTTTGCTGCCTCTGCTGTGATATATCCTGGTACTGGCTGTTTCCTATGCAAAGAAAACATCCCCAGACACATGGGTCACTCTTTGTCCCAGCCAAGCTAAGCTGAGCCAGACTGGTGAGAGGAAAAGAAGGGGATTTAAACCCATCCTTTGACCTTTCTGTTATCTCCACCTGGAGCCTGCCTGAAATCTGATGTGTTACAGCTTCATTAACTCTGTCACTTGGGCTGGGGCTCAGGTAGATAAGAGAAGCTCGGGTGTCAGACCTCCTGCTCAGGTCTGGGAGTTGCTGTCTTTGTCTCCACTCACAGAGTGCTGCTCAGGAGCAGTGAATCCCTCCTCAGGAGTGATTAATTACCCCGCACAATTACCCCGCACTCTCCACAGCCTCATTCTTTCATTGTAAAAACTTCGTGTCACTGCCCCAGTGTAAAAGCTCCGGAAGGCCCAGGAGAGTCTGTGTGGTTTTTCCTGCAGGGTTTGGGGCTGTGGGGCTCCTCAGGGCTCTGCTGTGAGTGGGGCATTGTGATGGCAGCTGCAGCACACGCTTATTTTCCGAGGTTCTGTGGGCTCGGTCCCGCTCAGCGGGACCGAGCGCGGGGCTCAGCGAGCGCTCCTTTGTTCTTCCCTTGCCTGTTGTCAAATTTGTTTCATAACAAAGGTTTCCTGAGCTTGGGGGTTTTGTGTGTGTTAATACTGGTAATATGATTTAAATATTCTGATGATTCATTTTCACTCCAGAGAGCTGAATCAGCCATGTAGAACATAACTTGCTTCTCCCAAACCGTTACCTTTTTCATCCTTTCTCGTCATTTCTATAAGGGGATGATTCATGCTCCTCTTGTATTTACCATCTGAGAATGTGCCCCACTCCTTCAGCTATTTTCACTTCTTGTTCCTCTTTTTCAAGAAAAATAAAATGAAGAAGAAACTAAAGTGACTGCTGATCGATGAGGCACATCCCACTGGTGAACATGGCACGTGAGCTAAACCCGAACTGGACAGACAGGAAAAAAAAAGGGAAAAAATGCCTTGAATTATTAAATTGATCAGAGGCCAAATGGAGAAGTTCAGCCCCTGGCTTACATTTCACACATTTTTGAAACCCAGTGTGTTCAAATCAGGGGTTGTGTTCAAATAAATGTGCTCAAACATATCCAGTATAATGATTTCTTTTTTTCTTTGGCATGTTGAACAGAATTCCCTGATTTTATTCAGTTATTCAACTCAAATTTGTTTTTTCTCCAGCCTGGTTATGGTTGTGACGACCCATTAACTGGGGATGGCAGTGTTAATTATTGATTGACCTGATTACACGAGAGCACATTCTCAGAGATGGCTGCAAGATATATAAAAACATAAGGAAATAATTGTGTCAGGCCTTGGGAAAACACTTGGACTCATCCTCAATTTCCATGTGAGGAACTGTGCTTCTCAGTGGTGAGATCAGTTTTAAACTCAGAGAGCATCTCCTGCCTTCCCTCTCTCACTGCCAGCCTCACCAGACTCAGGGTTCCCCTCCAGGTGAGGCTGGGACCATCCAGGTAAAGCTGGGATGATCCAGGTGAGTTTAGGACCATCCAGGTGATTCTGGGATGATGCAGATGGGGCTGGGACCATTGTGGGGCTCTCTGGCCGCTCGTGCCCCCCAGGAGATGCCTCACCCAAAGGAAAGTCTCCCCCAGTTCTCAACCATTTCCATTTTAGGGCTCCCCTGATCCTTTTATGGGTGGCTTTTCTGAGATTTTAATGGGAATGGAGTTCTTTCCAGCACAGCAGCTCTCAGAAACCCTCTCTCAGAAATGTGCTCATGTGAGCATCCCTTGGGCTGGGCCTCTCTCTAAACAGAGCTCAGGATTTTGAACGGTGGCCAAGGTGAAATCACCTCGGAGCTGGAGACAGGCTCCAAGAGCCACAGGGCATCTGTCCACACATGTGGCCACCCTCAGGAGAAACATCCCATCTTTGGGCAAATTCATTTGAGCCAATGCTGCTGTGTGACCTCACTCCTCATCCATCCCCAGCAAGAAACATTTTGTCCAGCACTTCAGAGGACAGCACGAACCTGGGCTCACCTGGAGCTTTCACAGCAAGGCCGTGACATCAGCTCAGCCTGCGTTTGATCAAGTGGCCCATGAGCAACGTGGGAGGGTCAGGAGTGGCCGTGACAAGGCATTTCAGGGACAAAGGAAGGGATCAGCAGGTCCCTCTCCTGGATCTCACGCCCTGTCCCCCTCGAGTGGCAGGGAGGTGACTCACCCTGCCCTGGTGTGCTCCTGGAAACAACATTGCGGGCCAAAGTTTGGCTTTTTCCACAGCCTCAAGGTTTTCATGTCCCAAAGAGCCGAGTGTTCTTCTCCCCTATGAGTAATGCTGTGTTTTCACTGACCACTGTTACACACTCATCACCTCCCTCCATCACATGAGGGAACCGTGTCATTTTGCAAACATTGTCACGAACTGCAGGGCACAGAATGAATAAGCAGCTCTGCATTTACTGACACTGGGGGGTTTCTGAACAGTTATGGTTTAAACACCACGACTGGTTATAAACACCTGGGAAGCTTGGACTAAAAAAGCACAGGAAGGTTGGAAGGCTAAAAAGGCACAGAAAAAGGAGCAAGAGTAACAAAGGGAGCATGTGCAGTGTAATATCCACTGGAATGTCTTTGTGCCTTGCTTTCCCTACGAGTTTCTTTACTTTTTGACGTGCTCTCGTGAAGGGTCACTCTTGGGTCCCCAAACAGAGTTACTCCACAGTCCAGGAATGCAGGAATTGTGGGTTTTGGTAACAGAAACCTCACTTTATTTTTTAAAAAGGCAAAGTTTAAAAGGCGACGTTTCCAGTTGCCTTTGCTGTTACATCCTCCCTTTCTGTCCCCTTTTAATGCCATTAGATGTGGGACAAATTTAGACCAGGAGGGTGGCAGGAGTGGCAGAGATGAGCAGTGGAAGTACAGCAGGAGGATCTCCCTTGATTCCTGCACTTAGCACAGCACTTCAGGAAGAGACAGAAATGCCTTTCCATCATTTCTGCAGCTTTCAGCCCTGAAAGTCCTGTATTACCCCAAGCTGCCTTTATCCACCTAAAGATATTTGTGAGCTGGGAGAAGTTGTTATGTGTGAACATGAAATTGTTTCCCACAGCAGCTGCCCACACTGGCTTTACAGACCCTTCCCTGGTGGAAGCTGCAACGAGTGGAGAACAAGTTTGTGGTGGCTCCAGGACAGGGAAAAGATGCCAAACTCCAGCTCTACCCCTTCCAGCTCTGTTCTGTCCTAGTGGGCAGAGTAATCCCAGGCTCAGCGTCAGCCCCTCGTGTGCCACGTCCGTTTATGAAGCCTTCACCTGGCTGGAAAGATAACAAGAACAGAGGAACAAATGGCAGTGCCTCAGCAGCTCTTATCTCAATCTTTATGAGAATGGATGGTTCTGGGAATCTGGAGCTCTTACAGAGTCACTGCGCCCACAAAACGCTGACATCACCTGACAGGCAATAAACCCGAGGCTCATGTTTCTGGGGAGGAGAACACGCCTCTCCCCGCTCCTTGGTGTGAGCTACGTCATTTGTTTTCTATTCAAATTCAGCCTCCTCCCACGGAAGCCTTGCCTTGCCCTACCAGCCATCAAGAGATGTTACTGAGAAAATACCCGTCCCAGCAATAGGAAGAATAATTTCCCATAAGTATATTTTATTGTGTATCTAATGCCTTTCATCTTGAAGTATGAGAACTTTACAAATACAGCGATTTTATTGAATAAATACCCTTATGCCTAGTGCAAGGCATGATTCATAGCAGATTAATAGAGGCAATTAAATGTAAGATTAAATTGCCTAAACCATTTGCCCTACTAAGCTGATCCCAGAGCTGTGAAGTGTATCAGTGCCACTAATTCCCAGAGATTTTCCTTTGCAGGCAGGTATTTAAGGATTTTGAATATCAAATCCAGGTATCCCAGGCTGGCTCTGTAATGCCTGTAATCATGTTAAAACACAGCACTAAGCAACTTGCCCCAGGCAGCTCTGTGAGTCACTGAGGAGAAAGCAGAACTTCTGCCTTGCAGGAGCTGCTCCAGCAGAGTGGAGCCTTGCAGAATGGGGATGGGGCACTGTCCCCGCTGCAGGTCCTGGGTTCAGGCTGTGACAAGGTTTGGTGGCTGCTGGGACAGGGGAACACACGGGTCCAGGGTCTGGCTGCTGGCAGAGCTGCTGGCCAAGCCCAGTTGCAGCTCTGGGAGTCTCCTGTTTTGGAGTGTTTGGAGCTCTGCCTGCAGCATCAGGAAGAGATGGGAGCTCCCAGCAGGTTGTGGTGAGGAGCCCGGAGTCCAGGCAGTGCCCACTGTGGTTCTCTCTGTGCAGGACTGGCACCCACTGCTGCCAGCCCTGGCTGTGCCAGCCCCTGGGAGCAGCCAGCAGAGCAGGGAGCTGAGATTTCCCCAGCAGGGCTGGGAGAAGGGGGTTTTCCACAGCCACCAAAGTCCATCAGGGTCCAGATGTGTCCCCAGCTGAAATATCCAAGCTCTGACACCAACTCTTTTCACTTGTGGCTCACAGAAATAAATGTACCAGGTTTTCCAGGCAGGTTCTCCAGGAGAGACCTCAACCCAGAGCTGCTTTTCATGCTGTTAGGACTTATCCTACTGCCACCTATTCCCCCTTCTCATCAGCTCTGAGAAGGATTTGAGGCAGTCTGAGCTCGGCCAAACCCCAGCCAAAGGGTTAACTCTTGGGATTTAAATGCATAAAAAAATAATGTTTTCATTGTATGTGAGTCATCAGTAATTCTATATTGTTTGTGTTCTCTTTACTGTGACCTTTCATCTCTGAATCCTTTTTTTGTTTCCCTTTCTTTCTCTTTCTTTCTCTCCATCGGTCATTCCCTCCTTCCTTGCTCGCTTGCTTCCTTCTTTTTATTTCTCTCTCCCCCTATGTATCTTTCCATTCTTTTTCCTTCTGTTTCTTATGATTCTGTGTCTCTGTAAAATCTGTCCAAATATTTACAAAAGGAAATGCTGGGTTGTGAAACTGAATTCAGAGAAAATGTTACACATGCAGAAGAAATGCATCCAGCAGGGTTTCCAAATGTTCCCACATGCATTTTTGTCCCGTGTCTCAAGTGTTGGGGCTCGATACTCCGTACCTTTACTCAGGCAAAACTCACACTGAAAAGGCAGCGAGATCCAGGCTGGGGTCTGTTCCAGAGGTGCTGTAATTCTGGACTGGTTCCATTTGATTCTGGCCATGGGTGACTGGTTAAAAAGCCTGAATAACCAGTGGGACTGGGTGAGTGCTTTGTGCAATGGGCCCGTTCCGGGCCAGGGGCTGTTGTCACTTGTCACCAGGCTGGGACAAGCTGGCATCGCTGTCAGGCACAGCAGAAGCTCTCTGCAGCTCTGAAATCTCCAAAAAACGTCGGCCAGGCTCCGCCAGGAGACCCCTGGTCCCTGGAGGAGCCAGGACAGGTCTCAACTCCTGCTGAGACCAGAAAAACCCACACTCAGCTGTGCCATCACCCATGAAGTCATTTTCCCAAGAAGTCCTTGATGCTCTCATGTCCTCATGTCCTCATGTCCTCGGACATGTTCTGGCAGAGGAACAGGGAACTGTTTAAGCCCCGGGGATAATGGGAGTGGGTCCCATCTGCTGACAGAAAAGCGTCACCTCCCACCCCCACACTCCGTGCTCATGTTTCTATTCTTGCCCTCACAAAGGCACCGCGGCCCCGGCGCACACAGGGATTGTTTTGGAGGAAGGGGTTAATTTTGTATTTCCTGGCTTTTGTTAGGGCAGGAAAATGAACCCTTTAGCAAGTCGTTCAAGGCGGTGTGAGCTTCTGAACGCCACTTCAGGACTGTTTTGTATTCTGCTTTCTTGCATTCTTACGGGCAGGTTTATTTAAGAAAAGAAAACCAAAATAAAGCAAGGAAATAGCCAGCCCAGGATTGTGAGTGATTAAGTACACACTGCCACATGTGATGAATTTTTTTCTTCCTGATTTACACCGGGTATAAACAAGAGCGGATTCCAAAGCCTCGCAGTTACATAAGTGCATCGAAAAGCAATTATCATTGTTGTGGAGATGAATTCCCTTTGTGCAAAGGCCTCCGTGGGGTGTCATCCCTGCCCTGGCTCAGAGCAGCCAAGGTACCTGGCCCAAGCCCTGGCTCATATTCAGTATTTGTGTGGTGCTGGTTAACATCATGATGAGGAACGTGGATGTCAGTGAGAGCACGCTGTCCCTTGTCCAGGCAGGTGGCAGGCCTGGAAATTTCTTTGAGCTGGAGAAAAATTAAAGATGCCAGACTGGGGGGAAAAAAAAATTTCTCTGTTTTTTATATTTGTGGGACACTGAGAAGGGTTTAGGACAAGGAGAGGAAAGCCTGTCGGTGGCACAGGGATACCTGTGAGCCAGACATGGGGTGGAGTGAATGCTCTTTATTCCCTCCCAGCCCAAACCATGCTGTGATTTCATTGTTCTAAGGATGCCCCCAGTTCCTAATCCCACAGGGGTGTTCCACTGTGGCTGCACAGACCCTTTGCCTCTCCCGTGCCCAGGAGATGCCTTAAATCACTCCCTTAAATCCCTTGTTAAATCACACTCCAAAGGAGCAAATGAAGCAATTCCTGGGTACAGACCCACAAAAAGCTCTGTGTCCATTTCCTCCAGGAAAGATGATGAGCACAGCCCTGTCTTGTGGCCATCTGTCGTGCTGGCTTGTGCTGCAAGAAGTTGGCAAGGAATCCATCACAGAGAATTCCTGCTGTTCATCTCCTCAGAAGGATCTGGGCAGGCTGGTGTGGGCCAGGTGATGTGCAAGGTCCCCAGAGCTTGGTGTCACGGCGGTGTCACATCTTTTGAGGTGCACATCCAGGGAGGACAGCCGGGGCTGGTGCCACATCCCCTGTGGTGGGATGTGTGTCACCTGCCCAGCTGGTGGGTCCCGAGGGTCCCTGGGCCAGTGGGGGCTGCTGTGGTGGACAGGAGTCATTTCCCAGCACCCAAGTGTGTGAGTGTTCCTGCCATAATCTGCTTCCAGCCCGCTGCTGAAAGAACAACAATAAATAAATGGAATGAAAAGTGCAATCCTGTGTTTATTTTAAAGGAACGTGTTGAAATAACAGATTCACTTTGAGGCTGCAGTTCTGGCAGAAAAAGCCAGTGCTCAGCAGAGCAGAGACAATCCTGTGGGTGAGCCAGAGCTGGCACTCACCCACCTGTGCCCTTGTCCATCCCCCTCCTCCTGGACCCCTTTGGGATCCTGGAAAACCCTGGAGATCTCAGCTGGACACTGAGCCCAGCTGGGCTGGGGTGGTCAAAGCCTGGGGGACACTGGGGGAGACAGAAAATGTGAGGAGGGATGGGGGAGAGACAGAAAATGTGAGGAGGGATGGAAGGGAGACAGAAAATGTGAGGAGGGATGGAAGGGAGACAGAAAATGTGAGGAGGGATGGGGGGGAGACAGAAAATGTGAGAAGGGATGGGGGGGAGCCTGGTGGGGCAGGAGGAGCCCTGGGGTGAGGGGTGGAGGGTGCAGAGGTCTCGTCCCAAAGGAGCAGCGGGAAGGGGGAAGTGAAAACACAAAACTGCAGAGTGGGGCAAGGAAAGAGCAGCTGGGAGCAGCAGGGCAGAGCAGGGGGAAGAGGGATTGCTGGGGGAAGGGGCTGGGGTGGGACGGGGCGATGGGCAGAGAGGGCTGGAGAGGGGACACTCGGAGCAGCGGGGAAGTGGCAGCAGCGCTGACTGGAAGCCCTGAGTAAGAAACACCCGAGTGGGCTCTGTGGAAGCCAGCCACGGGAAATAAAAGAGAAAACTTTTGGGAAGTGCTGATGCACTGAAGAGGGGAAAAAAAAAGAGAGCTTCCACCAGAGCCCTGCCGGTTACTGGGCAGCCCCCACCCCTGCGGGGATCTCAGTCGGGAAAAATGAATCCATGAAGCATGATGGGAACGACTCTCAAATATGTGTTTACATTATAAATATATACACAAATGTATGTGTACACACAGATATTTATGTGTGGGTTTGTCTGTACATGTAGCTATGCCTATGCATGAATACAAATATATGGATGTGTATGCCTTTATACATATATTTTAGGAGAATAATCACACCCTCATCCAAAGCTCGACATCCCCACGCTGCTGCTGCTCCTTGAATTCTGTGGGAAAGGAGGGAGCAGCCAGTGCTGCAGCAGAATCCCCCTCCTCTGCTATATGTGTGTGTATATGTATATATATGTGTGTGTATGTGTGTATGTGCATACACATATATATACACACCCCCATACAGACACATATACACACTTATACATGCACACAGGTGTATATGTATACATATTTATAAATATATACAGAGATATATACACATATTTATAAATATATAGCCACACATATTCACAAACATACATAGACATAGGCATACATACACACACCTAAACACATGTACATATATAAAAAAGCACACATATCTACGTGAATGTGTGTATATATATGAATATATACTTATATTTATATATATGATATTTCTGTATATTTATTTGATATATTTTTACATTTTATATATTAATATATTTATATATATTATGTGGTTTTATATATTTACATATATTTTAAATATATTTACATATATATTTTAATATATTTTGATGTATATTTGTATCGGAGGGGTGTGTGCACACGTCTGTGCGTGTGCCCGTGTGCCCACGCACGTTCAGGTGTGTGTGTACAGATGTGTACAGGTGTGTACAGATGTGTACAGGTGTGTACAGGTGTGTACAGGTGTGCAATGGGGGGCACACACCCCTGTGCGCGCCCCCGCGCCCGCGCGCTCCCCGGCCGCCCCGCGGAGGATGACGTCACGCCGGCGGGGCCGGGCGCGCCCGCGCTGGCGCGCGGCCAGGGTGACGTCACCCGTGCCGGCGGGCCGCCCCGCCCCCCCGCGGCACCACGTGACGCGGCCCCATTGAGAAAACGCCGTCGCGGCGGCGCGGCCCCGATATAAGCGCGGGAGCGGCCGAGCGCGGCCGGGACACCGGGACACTCGGGGACAGCGGCACCTCTGCCACACCGCCCTGCCCTTCCTCCCTTCCGTTCACCCAACCATTCGCCCGGCCATGGTGAACCTGCGGGTGTGCGCGCTGGAGTGCGAGGCGCTGCGGGCGCTGCTGCAGGAGCGCGGCGCGCAGTGTCTCGTCCTCGACTGCCGCTCCTTCTTCTCCTTCAACGCCGCGCACATCCGCGGCTCCTGCAACGTCCGCCTGAGCACCATCGTGCGGCGCCGCGCCAAGGGCGCCCTGGCTCTGGAGCACGTCGTGCCCAACGAGGAGCTCCGCGCCCGCCTGCGCCAGGGGCTCTTCCACACCGTGGTGCTGCTGGACGAGCGCAGCGCCGACCTGGAAGTGCCCAAGCGCGACAGCACCATGCTGCTGGCGCTCGGCACCCTCTGCAGGGAGGCCCGCGGCGCCCGCATCTGCTTCCTCAAGGGTGAGTGGCGCCGGAGGGGACGGCAGGGCCGGCGCGGGTGGCCCCGCTCGCCCCCCGGCCGCCCGGCGCTCACCCCGCGCCCCTCTCTCCGCTCTGCCCCCGCAGGAGGTTACGAAGCCTTCGCGTCCGCCTGCTCCGAGCTCTGCACCAAGCCGGCCGCCCCCGCCGGGCTCAGCCTGCCCCTGAGCGCCAGCCCCGCGCCCGGCAGCGCCGACTCGGGCTGCAGCTCCTGCGGGACCCCGCTCTACGACCAGGTGAGCGCCGGGGGGCGGGCGGGGCGGCGCCGGGACGGGAGCGCAGCGGAGCGGGCGCTGCCGCCGAGCACCGGCCGGGGCTGACCGCCGCCGTTCTTTCTGTTCGCAGGGCGGGCCCGTGGAAATCCTGCCGTTCCTGTACTTGGGAAGCGCCTATCACGCCTCCCGCAAGGACATGCTGGACGCTTTGGGGATCACGGCGCTGATCAATGTCTCGGCCAACTGCCCCAACCACTTCGAGGGGCACTACCAGTATAAAAGCATCCCCGTGGAGGACAACCACAAGGCGGATATCAGCTCGTGGTTCAACGAGGCGATCGATTTCATCGGTAAATGGGCTCTTTTTGCAATCCGCGCTTTTTCTGGGTTAATGTCCCCTGGGAAGTGATTCTTGGCACGCTTTTTTCCGCGGTAAAAGCTCTGTTTGAGATTGGGGAATAACATTCCACTGGGAAGATAAACTCGGGGAACATTTCCATTAGTTTAATTCTATTCACAGGCATAATCTTAGCTTCTTAAAGCTGTTTGAAATCTTGATTCAAGAGGCGCTGGTCTTGCAGAAAAGAGTGAATTTAAGCGGATCAGTATTAAAGTAATCTTGCGAGACTGCTAAAGTGACCTGGAGGAGCTATTAGTATAATTGGAATTGGAGCCCAGAGTGAAAATAGCTGCTTTCCTCGGGACAAAGACTCCCTTTGTCTCAAAAGCTCCGGGTGCACCTATTAGGCTAAGGAAGGGATGGATTAAAGAAATGTAAAACAGCAGTCTGTGCTTTTCCCACCTCTGGAAGCAGTGAGACTTGTTTGCTAACTGTGTGCTTTGATTCTTTCAGACTCGGTGAAGAACGAGGGAGGAAGGGTCTTTGTGCACTGCCAGGCTGGCATTTCCCGCTCAGCCACCATCTGCCTTGCTTATCTCATGAGGACCAACAGAGTCAAACTGGACGAAGCCTTCGAGTTTGTCAAGCAGAGGAGAAGCATCATCTCCCCAAATTTCAGCTTCATGGGGCAGCTGCTTCAGTTTGAGTCGCAGGTCCTGGCCCCCAACTGCTCAGCGGAGGCCGGGAGCCCCGCGATGTCAGTGCTGGACAGAGGGGCATCCACCACCACCGTCTTCAACTTCCCCGTCTCCATCCCCGTCCACACCACCTCCAGCGCTCTAAACTACCTTCAGAGCCCCATCACTACTTCCCCAAGCTGCTGAGAAGGCAGGTGAAGAACGTGGCCAGGACTCAGCCTTGCTGTCTCAAGTGCAATAAGGACAGGGACAGTGTCACTCGTGTTTTGTGGGGAGTCGCCGGCGTGTCCCAGAAAGGTGTCAGTGGCGAGGAGCTCACCCCGTGCCAGAGAAACCAGGTGTTTCTGACTGCTCAAGCAAATGTCTGGATGGCTGCACAGAGATCAAAGGACATTGGCTCTTCCTGAGCTGTCCCTCCTTGTCTTCTGTCTGTCCCAAGCCTGCTCCATGTTTAGTAGCATGCTCACCAGTATTCCCATTCCTGGACACTTTGAGCAACACTGATGCTGTCCCCTTTTATATGACAGTTCTATTTATTTATTTTTACATTAGTGCATTGTTCTTGGGTTTTTTTTGTTTTTTTTCCTTCACAAACGTAAAGTTTCAGTTCTAGAGAAACCAAATACCTCAGTATTTTTTGGTACAATAATCCTTTGTGTGTATATCTGTCAGCTCTTCTTGTTTCCCAAGCACTGACATGAAAGCACCAGGCGAGTGCTTTTTTTTTTGAGTTGCCAAGGGTTGTATGTTTGCTGATTTATTTATGATGTGAAATAATATATTTCTTCTTATGAAGACATAGTTTTGTTACATGATTATAACTTTTTTTATACCAAACGGAATAAATTATGATATTTCTATTCATCTGGATTATATAATCTTTAAAATACTGCATTTCACAGTCCCAAAACTCATGTGAAGCTCCAGGGTGTAGAGCTGTAATTTTCAACTCTTCTGGCCCCGGGTCTTGACTAAGAAAAATGGGTTTAAGCACCATAATTGACTAGAAACTACTGCAGGTTCTTAACCTGAGCTTTTCTTTGTCCCCATGTAATTGTGTGCAGTGGCAGGGAGCCAGGGCTGGCTTCTCAGCTGGGAGTGGATTTGGCTGCCCTGATGGCTGTAACAGTTAGAACCAGCTGAGACTTGGGCACTGGGCTACACTGAATTCAAAATAGTTCTTCTCCTAAGAAGGAGAATAGGCTTCCTTATTCCTTGTTTACTTCTAATGCTTGAAAGGTTAAGTCTAAAAATTAACCTGTTAGTAACAGATCTCTAAGGCTTGGCACAAACTCTCAGTGTTTTTCTTTTTCTGTCCCACCTCCTTAAATCCTTTTTGCAGCTCAAACTGCCCCTGATGCCTGGGGTGAGGTATTTGGCTGGCTGGGCTATCTCTGTAAATAAATCAGGGCATGACAAGGGATCAGGTAACCAGCAACTCGCCTATTTTCTGACCCAGACCCAAATAAATTCTTTCCTGCTAGAGATGATCACTAGAGTGACTTGGATCTGGTGTTTCTGTTGAGGCTATGAGGAAAGTTGATGTAGCACAGCCAAAGCCAGGCAGGGGAGCTCCAGCAGCATCTCTGGGCAGGAGCAGGATGATGGGCAGCAAAGGGTTCCTGGGACAGATCTGCACCTCTCATGGGCTCTGTGGGGCAGGACAGCATCCCTGCTGTGACATCCCCTTGCCAGGGAAGCTGTGGGGTGCAGCTGGAGGCTTGATTTCCCAGTGCTGGTAACAGGGAGAGGGATGCTGAGGGAGCAGCAGGGTTCTGGGTTTCCCATGCTCACTCCAGAAGGGAGCCACCAGTTCCTTCTGATATTCAAAGAGTCAAATCCAACTTTTGCCCCATCAAAAATGGTTTTGCTTGGGCACACACCAGGTTGTGAGTGTAAAATCAAGGAATTTAAGGAGCTGTGATCTTGAGTGTACAAGGGAAGGTTTTTGTGAGCATAAAGCAGCCGTGCTCTCATCACACAGCACGATGAGCAAAGCACCCCAAACTCCTGCTGCTATCCTGCAAGTTACCTGGGGTATCAATGGTGCTAAAAGCCAGGCCTGCTCTCCTGGGAGAAGGTGCCCTTGGAGGATGGGATGAGGCACTGCTGCCTCTGAAGCTCTTCCATGTGAGCTGCCCCTCCGAAGCAGCTCTGCCGTCAGCACCGCGCGTCAGCCCTCGCCGACTTTCAACCTGACACCGAGGGAGGGAGGGAGAAAATGGAGCAGCTAAAAGAGGAGACATCCCTGGGCACTGAGAAGTGAAGTTAGAAAGAAACTCTTATTTTCCTGAAGTGTGCCTGAGCCTCAAAGTGAATGTCCTCCCCAAAACCTGTCCCGTGCTGTAAATCCTGCAAAACCCCTTTGTCCCTGGAAAATCCCTTGGCACCTCGAAGCTGCCCTTGCTGTCCTGATTAAATATGCAAGGCTGTCTCTGAATACGTGAGCCTTTTTGCACCTGCAGTAAAGGGTGGAACAAACTTTCACCTTCAAAGCAAAGCAGAGCTCGTTCAGTGGAAAAATACAACCTTGGCAGCCCTGGCCATGCAACTGATAAAAAAACTCCTGCCTGTTAATCGCAATTCAAACAGAAATCCGCTCCCTGACAGCCGCGGGAGCTTGTTTATGTGTTTCTTGGAACAATAAAACTCATTACCTGGCAGCAGATCAGCTTTTAGAACCTAAGCAGGCACCTGACAGAGGGGTGCAAAAGAGAGCTGCTTCAGCACAAAGGCTGTGTGAGCAGGCAGCAGGGCTGCGGTCCCTGCCAGCCACCCGCAGCACCCCCAGCTCTGACACCCGGCCCCTTTCCGAGTCTGGATCAGGATCCTTCTGCTGCTCCCTGTAATCCCACTCTGACGCTGCCCAGTCTCAGGTGGGATCGTGCCCGGATCCCAAACTGCTCCCGGTGTGAAGGGGAGGGAGATCGGAGCGAGGCTTTGGCCAAATGTCACCTCAGAGGGACGGTTTTGGGCAGAGGGATGGGATCAGCTGGGAGGGATGGGGAAGGAGCAGGACGAGGGCCAGAGGAGGCACAGCCTTGGTGGCACAGCCAGGCTGAACTTTGTGGAAGAATCTTTACTTCCCACCCCTTATTTATTCTCCCAGCTCTGCTGCTTTGTTTGATTGGAATATTAAGGCAGACAGTTCACCCCGGTTTAGGGCTTTAAATTCCCATTTCTCTGCCCCCACCATGAGCTGGCTGCCCCTCACCCCGTGCTAGCAGGACTCAGCTGAGACCATCCCGTGGTGTCCAGTCCCCAATCCTGGCTCACAGCAGGCGTGTGCGGAGCTTTCACTTTGTATAAATCTGTAGCTCTCCAGTTGCATACATCCCCATGGAAACCACGAGGAGTTTCCCCTGGCTGAGGACGGCAGTAACATCACTTCCTGCTGCTGACAAACCAATTTGTCATGAAGTGATAGAAAGGCATGTTTTGTGTTTGCAGGAACTGGCTCCGGGCTTTGTTCCTCCCAAGCCAGAGGCTGCTCACCCGCCCCGAAGGCAAACAATGGCCATTGTGCCCCGCAGAGCAGCCATGGGGACACATTTGGAGCCCTTTGTGTCCCCAGGATGCCACCAAAACACCCCGAGTTGAACACAAGTCATGGCAGCCCTTAGCACAGCAGCCCCAGATGTGTCCCCACAGCCCAGGGTGTCCCTGGCCAGCCCAGATGGGGACACAGCACGGGGGCCCCGTGTGCTCCCCCCAGCAAGATGCAACGCTCAGGGGACACAGCCTGCCCAGTGAGCACATGACAAACAGAGCCAGAGCTCCAGATTAGATGTGTCTTGGGTAATTCCCTCGTCTCAAAGCTGCTGCCTGTTGTCATCAGCGCTGGAGAGGTGCAGCGTGTACTCAGGCTTAGGGACTATCCTGAATTAGTCACCCCAGGATCAGACTTGCAGGGCCACAAGGATGTGTGATGCCCTTACGTTGAAAAAAAGAACATTACAACCAGATCACACGCAGGCAAATCTTACTGGCCTGGTTATCACCTGGGTTTTTTCCTCTGCCTAGCTCCAGGGTAGCAGAAAGGGCACTGAGAGTTGTTTGGAGGTGATGTTTAAGTGCAGCCCATTCCCCAGCTCCACAGCCACAGCGGGATGGGGAAGGAGGAAAGGTCGTGGTGTGTGACTGTCACAGTGTGGTGAGAAATCACAACACCTCAAACCCATCTAAACCTCTTCCTTTTCCTTTTGCTGGTCCAGCAGCAGTGTCTGTGACAGAGTGAGTGCCCAGGGAGACCTGCCCAGGGCTTTGGCTTCCCCAAATCTGCTCCCATCCAAGGCTGGTGGGAGCTTGGGAAAACAGTTAAAACAGGGGCTCAAATCCACTGGTGCTGACAGAACAAATGAGTGAGATCTGTGCTGTGTGTGGTGCTCACAGCCTCTGTTTCCCGCAGGGCAGAGCCAGGGGCACAGCTGGTGGAGGCTGGCAATCCAGGAGGGGCATGGCCCAGGCTGGTCCTGTTAGCACCCATCAAGGGTGTGAAAGGCTAAATGGGACCAAGGGATTAAAGGAGAGACTGGGCCAAAGCAGAGTTTTCTGCCATTGCTGTGAGGACTTTAAGCTGCCTGAGGCTGTGGCCCTGTGATCCTGAGCACAACCCCCAAGAGCTGAGCCCAGGTACCTGAGGGGAAGCAGCTGAATTGCTCTGCTGCTGGGCTGGGTGAAGAATTCCAGATTTTGGGAGCTGTTTCCTACTTGGGAAGTGCAGTTGTACAAACCTGTGCCTGTCTGCAGAGCAGTGCCAAGGTCCTACCTGGACCTGACGCTGTTAGTCTGGCACAGAGCTAGCTGGCTCTGTCATTGTAAGAAAAGCAGCCAAAACCAGGGCAGAAATCAGCGTTATTTTTGCCTTCATGTGGTGTGAGCAGCCTGTCCTCCAGGTGTGGGGTTGATTTTTTTCCCCCATACCGTGGGATTTTTCACTCCTGGGGTTCAGTAGCTGCCTTGTGTGGCTGCTGTCCCCCCTGGCAGCGCCAGGCTGGCTGTGCTGGCCCACGAGAAGGGGCTGAGGGTGGCTGAGGTTGTGCTGGGGCTTTCCTGAGCGGGCTTCTCAAGCTGCAGCATTTGCATTCGTTTCCTGCTGACTCGCCCTGGGCTTCCCCTGGCACGCAGGGGAGGGGGTGAGATCAGAGCTCAGACACCGTGGGCAGCTCTCAGCTCCGCTCCCGGCAGGGCTGAGCTCCACCAGGGCTCTCAGGGCTGATGTGCTGTGCTTTGGGCTCTGCAGGTGTTCTGGAGCCAGCAGAGAGGGTGCCCGTGGTGTATTTGGGGTATGGGAGGGTCTCAGGTTCTGTGCTGCTGGAATGGCTCCCGAGGGGTTGGAAAGTCTCTTTTTCCCAGCCCCACAACTGAAGGAGTTGAGATTCCTCGGCTCTGCTTTTCAAGGCTGTTTATTTTCTCTTATCTATCACATTCTGTCTCTGACCTGCTGAACTCTGTCCAGCAGGTTGGGTTGTGGCACAGTCCCTGCCCTTGGGGTGGTGTTGGCTTTTTACACTAGAAACTACGTGTGCTTTATTTGCAATAATTTTCCAGTACCCATCACCTGTGTCAGACAGTCTGTCTCTACTCTAAACCAATCCAGAAGTGTCACCATCACAGCAGAGGATGGAGGACAAGAAGAAGGAGAAGAAGAAGGACAGGACGTGCCCAGATTCCTCCATCTTGCCTCTTGAACCCCCATTCTAAATCCCAAAATTCTGCTTTTTCACCCTGTGACAAATTCACTGTCATTGTACTCAAACCCTTGTGGTTTGTACCTCCTCACACAAAGCTGGGAGTTGTTCCCATGGGCTAAAATCGAAGGCTCAGGTGGTTTTGACTCTATCCCAGGGTCTGGAGTCCTCCAGGACAGCCAGAGGAATGTCCTGGGTTCCCACAGGAGGGGATGCTCGCGGATGTGTTTGGTGTATGGGAGGGGGTGAAGCATCAGGGCCCCGTTAGATCTCAGCCAGGTTTGGTTGGTGCTCAGAATGGGAGATCAAGGCTGTGGGAGCAGGAATTTCATCAGCCAGGTCATTCCAGCCTCCTCCTTGTCCACCCCGTGTCGGGGCCAGCACCAGGGCCACAGAAAATGCTTTATTTCTCATCAAGGGTTCCCTATGACACCAGCCCCTCTCATATCAATACCTTCTCATCCCTAAACTATAGACCATGTTTAAAAATAAACTCCCAGAGGACTCTGATATGACGTGGTTATCATCTAACTCAGTAACCAGTTGGCTACAAATTAACAGGTTCTTACTACACAGTGTATTTTTTGAATTACAGTCTGTCTCAGAGCCAAATCTAACTCCCACCTGGACTCAAATAATAAACTACAGTGTCATTTTTAGACTTCTAATTTCTGTGATAATTTAATTTTATTTGAAAGGAGTTGTTTTTGGTTTTTTTTGGTTTTTTTTGTTCTCCAGCAGTTGTGGTAGAGATGGCTAATGATGGCTTTTTAAAAATCTTTTACACACTGGGAAGAAGTGTTTTATTTTCGGTATATTCCTGAAATTCTTGTCAAAATATGATCTATGGTAAATTTTTCACACATCAGTATCTTGTTCTCCTTTCAAATCTTGTTAAGGTTTTGTTAATTGGCAGCTGGGTGATAGCACCATGTGGCTTTAATGGCAGGTTTTTCTAATTTAGGAAATCTATAAACTGCACATCTGCATGAACTCTTTCCTGATACTCTGTAATACTTGCAGACCAACCGGTAACTTCTGTCCTTTCTTGTTTTCTGCAATGAAATCTTGATGATGGCAGAGATGTATTTCAGGGATTTTTGGGTGATAACTTGAAAATTACATCAATTGTTTGCTGTCCCAAAAGCGTGTCCAGTCCTCTCTGTGACAGGGACGGGACCCTGGGAACCACTGGGGCTGTGCCAGGGCAGGCTCAGGGTGGATTTTGGGGAAGGCTCTTCCCCAGAGGGTGCTGGCACTGCCCAGGCTCCCCAGGGATGGGCACAGGGTGAGGCTGCCAGAGCTCCAGGAGGGCTTGGACACCACTCCAGGATGGGATTTTGGGGCTGTGCAGGGCCAGGAGCTGGGCTGGATGATCCTGTGGGTCCCTGCCAGCTCAGGATATTCAGTGTTTGTAAGAATCCATCCCTCACATAAACTACAGGGCAGAATTTGGGGTCTCTGTGACTTGAAGCCCCCAGCACCCATTCCCACTAGCCACAGGCACTGCTGATACAAACAAGAGGCATCAGCTCTGTGGCTGGTGGGTCTTTCAGTCTGGTAGGTGCTGGTTTCGATGTTACATTACAGGATGTTTTCTTGGTCTTTGTTGTTAAAACAGAGCCCGGGGTGCTCCACGTGTCAGCTGCGATAGCATCAGCTGTGACCTCGGGCTGTGTCTGGGCACATGCGGCGTTTGCTGGGTGCTTCAAGTCACAGAGATCCCAAATCCTGCCCTGTAGTTTATGTGCGGGATGGATTCTTACAAACACTGAATATCCTGAGCGGGCAGGGACTCACAGGATGACCCAGCCCAGCTCCTGGCCCTGCACAGCCCCAAATCCCAGCCTGGCATCCCTGGGGTGGTGTCCGAGCCCTGCTGGAGCTCTGGCAGCCTCGGGCTGTGCTGGGAGAGCAGGGCTCCTGCTGCTGGCCTGGGTGCCAGCCCGGAGGGGAAATGTACCTCAGTTATACAGAAGAAATTGTTCCCTGCAAGGGTGGGGATGCCCTGGATCTCTAAAGTGCCCAAGGCCGGGCTGGGGGATGCTCTGAGCACCCGGGGCTAGGGGAAGGGGTCCCTGCCATGGCAGGAGGGGAATGAGATGATTTTTAAGGTCCCTTCCAAGCCAGGCCATTCTATGCCCCTGTTACCATGTCTGTGGGATGGCCACTTCTCCCACTCCCCGCTCCGTGGGGGTCACACCTGCCACCTCAGGGCAGGAGATGACCACTGGAAACACCTTTAGATGACCTTGGGAAGCACCTTTAATCCTCGCTGATGGCCGAGAATGAGGAACCCGAGCGCTCAGGGCTTTCCAAGGTGCATCAATGCATCTGTAGCACCCACTGAGATCAGCACGGGGGAGCGGAGCAGCCGAACTGCCCCAAATTGAATCTCCTGGCGGCTGCAGCTTGGCTGGAGCCTCTGTTGCGTCACCAGGACGCTCCGAGCCCGAGGATTTCTGTTCTGGCTGCCTGGGAGCTGCGCGGAGCCAGCTGAACAGCGGCACCGAACAATAGTTCCCACCCTTTCCTTCTGACGGGGAGGAACAGAAGGGAACAAAGCTGTTCGCAAGGAGAAAAAAAAAAAAAAATCCTTTCGATCTTTCTTTCGCACTTCCGACTCCATTAGGAGATTTTCCTCCCGGACATCCCAGCCCCCAAATTTCAGCACCTTTCCCTCGTTTCTCTCCATCCTTTAAACTCCTTTCTGCAGGCGCCAGTGGGGATGGGTGTTTAAACCTCCTTTTGTCCCTCTGTTTACAGCTTCCCTTCCCGGCTGACGTCAGGATGCTCCGTTTGGGCTGCTCTCTGCTTTTATCGGCTGTCAATGCCTTCCCTGAGCCGCAGGAATGCGGAGAGGAGAGAGGTCCCGGCCGGGGCAGCGCCGCGCTGCCCACCCTGCCGTCCCGCCAGGCAATTGGCCTGCTGGGCAGCACCATGGTCATTTATGGCCTTGCGAGGGGAGGACGTGCCCCCTGGCACCCTGTCCGTCTGTCCTGGCAGCTGGCACGGCCCCGCCTGGCACCGCCAGCTGCTATTTTTAAGGCGCCCGGGCTGCGTCCCAAGTTTAGCGAGCTCTATTTCTGGTGCAAAACGATCTTCCTGGGTGGGGGGCGGGGGGATTTTTGTTTTTGGATCAAACTCGTGGGTTTGGAGGCAGGGAGAGAGAGAGAAACAGCTGGGCACAGCTGGAGGAGAGGCAGGAGAAGCATCAGGGAGAGCTGGTGGCCCTGGAGGTCTGGTCCGGAGGGAGAGCTCTGCTCTGCAGTGCTCCTTGCCAGCGGTTTGCTCATGGGTCAGGAATCAGAAAGGCCTGGGCTTGGTTTGCAGCTGGGGTTTGCTGAGGACGCTGGAGGGCTTTGCAGTTGTTTGAAACGGGCTGCTGGGCAAGTTTGAGATTCCAGAACATTTAACAAGGCTGCGAGGGATGCTAAACGCAGAGCCATAAACTCGCTGGGTGCTTTGGCCAATTTTGGACCCGTTTCTCAGTCCAGGTCTCAGGAGGAGCAGAATGCCATTTGTCCACCAAAGAAACTCCTGAAAAGAACCCAAAGGAGTTGTTGGTTCCCTGCATGCCTTGTAGTGATACCCAGAGGCCCCAAACAGCCCTGCAGGCTGCTTTAGAGAGGGGATGTGACATTCCTGGGGTAGAAAAAGACAGCTCTGCTCCTGCCTCCAGGTGCTGGAGCAGATGGAGCAGGCTGTGTGCTGCAGGGAGCTGTTCCCCAGGCAGAAAGGGAAGTGCAGGGCCGTGGATTGGACTCCTCGTGGCTGTGGGTTCTGCCAGTGCAGCATCTGAAACTGGAGGTCTGGAGTGTTTCCTGTTGTGACACACAGGTGGGCTGGTGGTGACACAAAGGCTTCTGAGAAGATAGAAAAGGATGTGAGAGGGTTTTCTTTAAGGCTTAAGAAGAACTTGCCATTCTTAACTTTTCAGTGCCTTCTAAGAACCCATGCTGCAGTGACAAGTGGCACAAAAGTGTGACACTAATCACGGTGCTAATCCAAGTCCTGCTCCTGAAACCTGCTGCTCTCTCACCTCCACCCGCCTGGGCACCAGGAAAGGCTTTTCTTCAGCCATCAATTCAAAGTGGAAGTGGTTGGTACTTCCAAAGCTGACAGCTTTTTCTTTGTGGTGTTCTTTTGGACGAGTATTCAGTGGTTCTGAGACTGGAGGAAATGTTTCTGACTTGTGCTCTCACCTGGAGCCAGGCACTCATGTCCAGCCAGGGTCCTTCAGGGACAGAGTTCTGTTTGTTTCTAAGGGCTGTTTTCTGGGAGGGCTCCACTCCCAACAAACTGCTCCATGCAGATGGATTTCTCCTCTCACAGCCATCTGGGACACTTTTCCACAGGCAGGTGCTGCCTGTGGGCCTCAGCACTCCCAGCTTTGAGGCTTTGTTCCTCATGCAAGGGGGAGCCCAGCAATGCAGGGGGAGGAGCAGCTGGGGCAGGTGAAGCTGCAGAGCCGTGTTTGATGTCAGTGATGAAGGATCCAGGCGCTGGAGAGCCTGAAATCTGTCACTGTGCTTGCCCAGGCCATCAGCAGCTCTGGCTGGCTTGGTGCTGCCTTTCCCCTTCCCCTGCACGAGCCAGTTTCCATCCAGGACCCCAGTTTAACCCTTGGAGAAGAAGTGCTAATTCCCCATTGTTTTGCCCTTCCCACCATGACACAAGTGCAGATAAAATATCCCCACCTCACAAGTGGCACCAGTTGCTCTGGGCTGTTCCAACCTGGCTTTCTACCAAATCACCAGTCCTGGAGATCTCAGTTTCCTCCTCCTCTCCTGCAGCCAGGGTCTCTGAGAGGCAGCTAAAGGGATGAGAAATGGCTTTGCAAGGGGTGTGGTGGCAGCTGAGCTGCCACTTGTCTGAAGGCTGGGGCGGTGTCTGCAGAGGGGCTGTGCTGTCTGTCCGTGTCCTGTGGCTGTTGGGATCTGTTTATCCTGTCCCTGAGCTGCTGGAGCTGCTGTTCCCTCGTGCTGCAGGCTCAGAGAGCTGCTGGAGCTCCCTGCCCATGAAAAGCCCTGGCCCAGCTGCTGAGCTGGGCACTCTGTGGGAGCAGCTTTGTGTCTGGCTGGGCAGAGTGGGTGCCATGGGGCAGCTCAGCATCCTTCATCCTGGAGGAGAGGAGGCTCAGGGGTGCTTCATCCCTGCCAGCTGACAGGAGGGTGCAGCCAGGTGGGAGTCAGGCTCTTCTGCCAAGGAACAAGTGACAAGGGACAATAGGAAATGGCCCAAGGTGGTGCCAGGGCAGGCTCAGGTGGGCACAGCAGGAATTTCCCCATGGAAAGGGAGCTCAGGCACTGGCACTGCCCAGGGAGGGTTGGATCCCCATCCCTGGAGGTGGCACTCGGTGCTCTGGGCTGGGGATGGGGCAGAGGCTGGATTTGATCTTCAGTGATTGTGGCATCACTGCCTGCCCAAGAGCTCATGGCTGGGTGTGTGTGGGACCCCTCAGGCTCCTCCTGCTGCCCACACAGACCCAGTGGCCGTGTCAGAGCAGTGCCAGCCAGCCCCTCTGCGAGGATGGCCAGAGGAGCCAGCCGGGTGTGTTGGATTTCCCCTCTCACATCGAGGAGGAGGAGATGCTCCCCAACAGCCAGGGCCACCCTGGGAGGTGTTGGCTGTGCTGGGGATCCCCTACACGACTCTAGGGGGGCTTTACAAGACCCCTGGTCCCATCTCTGGGAGCAGTGTGAGCACCCCTGGGCTCTCTTTAGCTCAGCATAGCTCTGGGGAGCAGCTGGACCTGGAACCATTTCCTTCCCTCCCATTCCTCCCAGGAAAGGGCTGTGCTTGTGGGGCTGTGCTTGTGGGGCTGTGCTTGTGGGGCTGTGCTTGTGGGGCTGTGCTTGTGGGCTGTGTTTGTGGGGCTGGGCACTCAGGATCCCTCAGCAGAGGGGCTGGCTGAGCCTTGCTGCCCAGCAGTGACGTGGTTGGTGCTGCAGGAAGGAACAGCGAGTTCCTGAGGGGACATTCCTGCCATAGCTCTGCGGGGCCCTGTCCCCTCCCTCTCCAGAGGCTCTTATTGAAAACCATTTCCAGGGCACCTTTCCAGGCCCCTATTCCTTTTCACACGCCAGGGGTGGAGGCAAACCCCCCCTCCCTGCCCCGGAGCCTGCATCCAGAGCCTTCTCCCAGCAGCTGTACTTTTCCAGAACGTGCAGGAAGGAGCCCCAGGCTTCCTTGAGGGCTCCTGGAAAGCAGGAGGGATGCACAGGCTGGTGCTTGAACACGGGTCCCCCACGAGGAAAAGCATCCATGTCCTTGTGCCTTCACCCCTCTTGCTGCTCCTTAATTGCTGATTAAGCTCCAATGAATGTCCAGAGATTGCTTTTATAGAAATGACTAAAAAAATCCGTTGCTCACTGCATTTTGCTCCATTTTCAGTCTGCAAATATTCTCATTTTTGTAGCATTTTTCATTCACTTCTCAAGAACACAGATTAGTTTTCTGGCCAGCAGTACTTCAGCAGCTGTAGGACATCAGAGAGGGGAGAAGGTGCTCATCCCTGCCCCATCTGCCTCGTGGGGCAGCTCTGGCTCTGCCAGCTCACTGCAGCACCGGGGGGATGGGGCTGATCTCTGGATCCGGGTGTTTCTGCCCTAGATAGCCACAGCCCTGAGCTGTCTGAGGGATTTTTCCCTGCACAACGCACACCAGGTCCCTCAGAAATGCAGTGCTTGAGGCTGAAACTGAAAGTTCGGAGAGAATTAGTCACTGCTGCACCCTGGTAACGCTGGCAAAAACCAGCCTCAAACACAGCCAGGGTTTTGCAATCCCAGCAGCAGCAGCAGCAGCCCTGAGCCTCTCCTGACACACAGGGAGCTGCTGGGGGAGCCCCCCAGCCCCTTCCCCCTGCCCACAGTGCTGGCAGTGGGGTGAGGAGGGCTGGGGGCACAGCCCAGCACCCTGCTCTGTGCCAGTCCCCCAGCCTGGGGGTGTGGGGTGTGTGTCTGCCTTGGGGAGCAGCAAATACAGCCTGAGCGCTTTGGGTGACAGGCTGGGGTCCCCACAGGGTACCAGAGCCATGGAAATGCTCTCCAGTCTCAGAGAATTCCAGAATCATTCAGGCTGGAAAGAGCTCCAGGTCCCAGCTGTGCCCATCCCCACCCTGTCCCCAGCCCAGGGCACCCAGTGCCACCTCCAGGGATGGGGATCCAACCCTCCCTGGGCAGTTCCAGTGCCTGAGCTCCCTTTGCATGGGGAAATTCCTGCTGTGCCCACCTGAGCCTGCCCTGGCCCAGCCTGAGGCCGTTCCCTGGAGGAAGAGACCAAACCCCCACCTTGCTGCACTCACCTTATCCCAACCTCAGCTTGGAGGGTCCAAAAATCCACTTGGGAACTTTTGGAGCTGAACTCCAGCTGCTCTGGTGTCACTGTTGGCCACAGCCTTCCCTGAAAAGTTTGACTCTCTCTCTTTGAGATCTCTCTGTTTCTCCCCCCTGTGCTCCCAGGGGGTGTGGGGAGGGGGCTGTGGGGCAGGCTGCCCCCACGCTGTCCCTGCAGGGTTGTGGGGCTGCTCTGGCTCCTTCCAGACCCGCAGGGCTCACGTCAGCGCTGGCGCTGGGAGCGGTGCTGTGCTTCACCACCACAAACATAGCAACGGCACAGCAGCGCTCAGAGAGGGGGAAATTCACACAAAATCAACATCAAACAACCCCAGACGGGTTTGTCAGGCTGGCCTGGGCGGCACGGCACAGGAAAAAAAAGGCAAAGCTTCCAGGAAATGGATGAGGGCCCGTGAAAGGGTTGTTCTGGATGCTGTGAAAAATCCCAGCCCTTTCATCAGGGAGGGTTTGAGGCAGTGCTGCTCTGGGCTGGCCCCTGGAACCGGCTGTGCAGGCAGGGCAGGAGCCTCACTCCCTGCTGCCCTGCCTGCCCTGCTCCTCCCCTGCCAGCCCTGACCTGTTCTGGGCACCGGGCACAGCCTGGAGCCTGGGCACAGCTCTGCTGCCCCCCAGCCTGCCCAGAACGGTCTGGGGAGGAAGGGACCCTACAGATCCCCTCATTGCCACCACCCTGCCACACACAGGGACATCTTCACCCGACCAGCTGGCTCAGATCTCCAGCCAGCTTGGCCTTGAAGGGGTTTGAAGTCCTGGAATTCGCTTCAGAAGAAGGGGGAAAGCTGTAGGGAGCTGCAGGGAAATGTAAGCCCCCATCTGTGTCACATCTGTGCCTGGGATCCTGATCAAATCCTGGCCTGAGGGAGCTGAGGAGGGGACTCTGACCCACATCTGTGAGAGAAAGAGACGAGTCCTTGTGTGACAAGTGACTGGTGTGACAAGTGACTGGTGTGACAAGTGACTCGTGTGACAAGCCCAACCCTCCCTGGGCAGGACATTGCCTCGCCCCTCCTGCCAGCCCAGTGGAACCAGGGCCCCTTCCAGAGCAAGGAAAGTGGGATCAGAACTGTGGGGCAGACCCCTGGCTACAGGCAGGCTTGCCCCAGGGAAGCTGCTCACCCCCTGTGCAACTTTGGGAGAAGCCTGAGCAGTTTTGGGTGGCACAGGATGGGGAAAGGGGCTGCAGTGGGGCAGGGATCCCTCACCCTCTGCTGTGGCTGGAACAACGTGGCCAGGGAGGGAGGTGAGGGCAGCTGATGAGCCCAGCTGACAGCTCCAGCCTGGCCATGCAGCAGGACTGAGGTGAACGCTCTCATAATTAGTAATAGAATAAAACCCAGGCAGTCCTTAAAGAACTGAGCCCTCCTGACCCTTCTGGCCGTGCATTCTGGGGCTTGCTGAGCGCTGCAGGCACAGCTGGGTGCTCCTGGGCTGCCTGGGCATGCAGAGCCTGCCCTGGGACCGTGGCTCTCCTATTTTGAAGCAGTGCAAAGCAGGAGGATGGATCAGCTTTCCTTCTGCGCCTCCTCCCACATGCCTTGGTCATGCTACCTCCAGCACTTCCCCTTCCCACACCCAGGGAGCTCCTGGCAGGTTATGTGTAGCCCACAGTGCTAATTTTATTTGCTGCTTGATCTTTTTTCTGGACTTTTCTGGAGGTTTGTCCCAGCTGTGCTGTTTCTGTGTCACTTCTGTCACTGAAGGGCTCTTGGAGCCGTGTGTTCCCAGGACTCTGGGAAACAGCTTGGACAGCTCAAGGCTTTCACAGTGAACCCCTGGATGCAGAGAGAGCCAGGGAGGAGGAAAGCAGGTTGTGACTCACTGGTCTGCACCTCTGCTGGGACCGTCACTGGCCATCTGGAGCCTGCTAGAGGAGGAAAAATCCATCCCAGGTGGCTCTTTTCAACCAAAATCCTGCCACCTGAGGGGTGTGCCGGCGTGAGGGGGAGTCTGGGAGCGCCAGGAAGGCGGTGCTGAGCGGGCAGGGCCGTGCCCGGTGTGTCAGTGAGCCGCTGTCACTCGCTGTCACTCGCTGTCACTCGCTGTCACCCCTGGGATGCGTCAGCGGCGCCGCTGAGCTCAGGATTATTCACACCAAAGTCACATCTGCTGCACGACCTGCTGGGCCTTATCAGGGAGCTGAGTGTCCAGCACCTCCACACAAAAGGCAGAGAGGACTGAGTCACGGAGTGACCTGGTAAAACTCACCCGGGAGGCAGCGGAGGAGAGGGAGGGATGGAAATGGAAAGAAGTCAGGCTCAGGTTGCTTGAGTAACCCTGCCAGGCCCCAGGCACCAAATGTCAGGGCTTTTATCAGCTTCCACTCGCTCTGAAATATTCCTTAGCGCATTTTCCACCATTTGTTTCCATTTGAAATGAGAGTCCACTAAATCCTGTGACTTCTGGGAGTGATGGAGTGACTCATGCTAAGCCAAAGCAGAAGCTGCCCTCAGACACCTCACACATCTGGATTTCCAGCCCCATTTCAAAAACTGTTGCTGACTCTTAGCCCTGAAACCTGCAGCACCACCCACTCCTCCACGGCACTGAGGGATGGATCTTGTGTAATAAACAACATTTTCCAGCTGCAATGAGAAAATAGCACACCTGGATTTTCAGTCTGGTAGAAAAGCAGTTGAGAACCTCCTTGAGTGTGATTTAACTTGTGTTAATGAGTCACAATCAGAGAGATTAATCTTGCCCAGCTTTGCTGTCACATTAGCCAGAAGTTTTTTGGTTTGTTTTTTTTTTTTTTAAAGTTTCCATCTCATATGACAACCTCTAAAATAGCTGTGGCAAAATGAGTAAATAGATAGCTGCCAGGAGTTTAAATAAGGCTACCTTGCTCATTGTGTTCTCTGGAAGGGTCTGTTTTCCTACACAGAAATCTTTTTCCAGGCTGAATTTAAGGAGCTGGCACACTCATCTGGGAATTCCTGGGTATTGAGGGGAGCTGCCAGAGAGGTTTTTTGTGATGAGGGAGTTGGATGGGTGGTCCAAGGGATGTCTCAGCTGAGGACAGGCTGCAGGAGTGCCCAGAGCCCCCAGGGCAGTGTCTGTGCAGCTCTGCATCCACCGCACACAAAATTCCCAGGCCAGAACGGGCACGTCCAGCCTGGAAGGAGCTCGAGGGTGAAAAGGGACATGGAAACATCACTCGTGGTGCTCAGCCCAATAATCCTGGAGCTGTGCTTGGGAGGTGTCGGGTACCACTCCATTAACCGCGTCTGTAATTAGAGCTCCGTGTCTGTGTCCGTGTGTCTGTGTCCGTGTGTCTGTGCCCTCTGCTGGGCTGGGCCACGGCTGCGATGGTTCCAGAGCACTCTGGGGACAAATCCCTGGGAGCAGGGTGGGGAGCTGCCAGCGATCTGCCTTCGTGGGGCATCGCAGACGTGCGGGTTTGCTTTTGCTCTGGTTTCCGTGCCCTTCTCGGGGGACGCTGAGGTGTGTGTGGGGTCTGACCGGTCTGCTGTGCCCTCCCTGCCCTCCCCCGTCCCGGCAAGGTCGTTCTCAGGAGGCGGCAGGTGAGGGATGCGTGCACAGCATCCCCTCCCTCTGCAGCCTCAGCGCTCGCTCCGGGGATCTCCAACACCGAAACTTTCCCCGGAGTTTTCTTCATCTCACAAAATTCTTTAATGACATCAAAGCGTTCAGCTCGGGCTGGGAAGGAGCCCGGACGAGCTCAGGGGAGGATGTCACCCTTCTCCAGCTGCCTTGGCAGCGTTCCTGCGCAGCCAGAGCACCGTGCTTCCCCTCTGGAGATGAACTGGGAGGACCAGCAGGGCTGGGGGCAGGCGTGGAACCACCAGGACTCGCCACAAGCCCCTTCCCACCAGCTAAACCTGGAGAAAAACTTCTCCTGCCTGAAGAGAAGAGGACCAGGATTGTATTTGTGGGGTTTTTAGACGAAGGAAGGAAAGATGAATTTGATTCCATGTTTTTAGAAGGCTAATTTATTATTTTAAGATAATAAATATTATATATTTATCTTAAAGAATACTTTATTACACTATTTATATATATAATATATGATATATAATATATAATATATAATATATAATATATATAATATAATGTATAGTATAGAATATAGAATATTATATATATAATATATAATAAAATTTATATTTTATATTAAAGAGTACTATACTACACTATACTAAAGAATACTAAAGAATGCCAAGAAAATACTTACAAAAAAGTTAAAATACTTGCAATAATTTAAAAATATTTACAAAATATTTACAAAAGTTAAAAAACGATAATAAATTTCGTGACTCTCTCTCCAGAGTCCGACACAGCTTGGCCCCAACGGACCAAGAAGTTAAAAAAACTTACAACAAAAACGAATAAAACAATCACCTGTTAAATAAACAATCTCCAACCAGATTCCAAAACAGTAAAACACAAGAAAAACAAATACAATAATATCGTTTTCTTTTTTCTCTGACCCTTCTCACCTTCCCCAAAAAACCCCAAAAATCCTAGACAAAAGAATTTTTCCAAAAAATATGAGTGTAAGAGACCAGGAGCGTTTTTGGTGCAAGCGGAGCCGGGTAAATGCGGCTCCCGGCGGACGGGGCTGTTCGTGGGCAGGAGCTCCCCTCTAGCGGGGGATTCCAGCAGCGGCACTGCTGGCATTGAGCGGCTGGAAAAGCTGGGAAACAAACCTGGGGGGGCGTGGATGCCGTGTGTGAAAAACGCCAGTCACTTGTTTTTAAAATTTTAAAAGTTTAATAGTAATAAAATGGTTATAATACAATTGGAGTAATAATAATTTGGACAATTTGAATTAGGGCGATATGAGACAATAGAAACAAAGAGTTATGGACAGTCCAGGTACCTTTTTCTGGGCAAAATAAGCCCAGAAAAAGGACCCACGTGAACAGAGGATTAACCCTTAAAAACAATAACCTGGTGCATACTCATATACCTCATCCATGATGCATCAATTCCATTCACACACAGGATTCTGTCTGGGCAGTATCAGCTTCTTCCTCTGAATCCTGAGGGCTCTTCATTGCTGAGCAAGGCAGGAAGAAGTTCGTTTCTTCTGATAATGGAGCAGTAAATTCTCTTTCTCTGAAAGATCTGGGTGTCCTGTGGCTGCTATCTCAGTGCAAGTCCTTTCTTAAGAAAAGTATCCTGCACAGCATAGTTTCTATTTTAACATTTTGTTGTAACCTAAAACTACATTTAACACACTACCTAAGAGAATTAATTAATACAGCATGGCTTTCTAACACAACACATACAATATTCATTTTAATATTTGCCAAAAGCCAATCATAAAACACACATTTTTTCACACATGGGACAGACAGAGACAAACGGCAAGCGTTGCTTACAGAGGCTTGTGAGAATTTTTAGGGAGTTGTAAAGATGTGATAACTTGTTAAGTATAAACAATCTGCAGGTGGTGTTTTTCTACTTCTTCTTTCTCTTCTTCTCAAGGACAGTGTGAGGCTCAGGGTGGACATCAGCAGGAATTTCCCCATGTAAAGGGAACTCAGGTGATGGGGTCTTGGGTGTTGAGATGACCCCGAGGTGTTAGAAAGTCTCTTTTTCCCAGGAAAGTCTCTTTTTCCCAGCCCCACAACTGAAGAGGTTGAGATTCCTTGGTTCTGCTTTTCAAGGTTGTTTATTTTCTCTTCCCTCTGTCTTTCTGTCTTTCTGACCTGTCTTTCTGACCTGCTGAGTTCTGTCCAGCAGGTCGGGTTGTGGCACAGTCCCTGCCTTGGGGTGGTGTTAATTTTTTATACCAAGAACTACCTGTACTTTATTTACAATAATTATCCAATACCCATCACCTGTGTTAGACAGTCTGTCTCTACTCTAAACCAATCCAGAAGTGTCACCATCACAGCAGAGGATGGAGGACAAGAAGAAGGAGGAGAAGGACAGGACATGCCCAGATTCCTCCATCTTGCCTCTTGAACCCCCATTCTAAACCCTAAATTTCCCCTTTTTCACCCTGTGACAAATTCACTGTCATTCTACTCAAACCCTTGTGGTTTGTACCTCCTCACACAAAGTTGGTAATTGTTCCCATGGGCTAAAATCAAAGGCACAGGTGTCTGTGACCCAGTGCCAAGGTCTGTGAGCCCCCTGACAGGGTCTGGAGTTCTGCAGGGCAGCCAGAGGAATGTCCTGGGCTCCAACACTCAGGCACTGGAACAGTCAGGGGGGTTTTGATCCCCATCCCTGGAGGTGGCACTCAGTGCTCTGGGCTGGGGCAAGGTGGGGAGGGGGCACAGCTTGGACTCAACTGTGGTATTTGCAGGGGTCCCCAGGATGAGGTGAGAGATGAGTGAATCTGACTCCATGTTCTTAGAGGGCTAATTTATTATTTCATGATATTACATTAAAGAATGCTATACTAAAGAATACTAAACTATATTGCACAATAAAGGATACATCAGAAGGTTTAACAAGAATGATAATGAAAAACTTGTTACTGACTCCTCAGAGTCCGACACAGCTGATGGGATTGGTCATGAAGTAAAAACAATTCACATGAAACCAATCAAACAATTACCCGTTGGTAAACAATCTCCAGTCACATTCCAAAGCAGAAAAACAGGGAGAAGCAAATGAGATAATGTTGTTTTTTTCTCTGAGGCTTCTCATCTTCCCAGGAGAAGAAATCCTGGCAAAGGGATTTTTCAGAAAATATGACAGTGACACTCGATGACCTTGGAGGTCTATTCCCACCTCTGTGACTCTGTGCTTCTGTGAAAAATTCAAAGCAGAGACATTGATTGTGTCTCTGCAGAGCCAGCACGAGGGGGTCCATCATTTATTATATTGTCTCTAATGAGAACAGTGATGATGCAATTGAGTTGCCCAGTCCTTACAGCTGTTTTTTCAGAGCATTAATTTCCTTAAAAATATTTGTCTGTTTAATTCCCTCAGCACCCCGAAGGGAGAGTTCAGTGTTGTTATCTGCTTTTTACAGAGAGAGAAAATGCTGGAAAAGCAGGGGAAGAACATTGCCTGGCAAAGTCATCCAAGGTCAGGATTCAAGTGATGCTGGAGGGAGACTGACTTGATCAGCTGTGCTGATCTGTCACACCACTCAGCTGTTCTTCACAGAAAGAACAAAGTTTTGTTATTTTGCAAGTGGCCCTTAATGGAGATGTGCATTGAAAAATGTGCAGTGACTAAAATAGAACTCTTTGCTCTTCAGTAGCATTGTCAGAGTGGAGGGGAGGCACTCAGAGCATCCAAATTTTGGGTGAGATCATAGAATGATGGGGTGGTTTGGGTTGGAATGGGCTTTAAAAACCATCCAGCTCCAGGTCCTTTCCCTGGGCAGGGACGTACCCAAAAGGTGTGGGATACAAACCCAGCCCAAGCACTGGGAAATGTGGGAGGTTGTACCAGCACAGCCTCTAAGCCACTGTGATGATTATTCCTCCTCTTCCCTGGGGACTGGGCTCCCTCCAGTTAGGGCACAGAGGTTTGTGAAATGCTTTGAGATCTGCTGATAAAACCACAAACCCCGATTGTTATTGCTCTTACTGCATTTAACAGAGTTTTGGGAAGGAAAAGACATTTTTTTCGAGGATCAGACTGACAGAACTAAAAATATCACTGTGTTAGCAAGGGCTTGATCCTTGCTGCTCCACCCTGCTCCATGCAGGGTGTCTCCTGCCCCTTTCTGGCAGCACAAGGGCACAGGGAATGTTGAGGGCATCTCCACAAGCCCCTGCCAGGGCACAGCACCTGCTGAGCCCAGATGTGCCCTGGGCAGCCTCACCAGGGCTCTGCCCCTGCTCTCAGTTCTGTGTGTGCCAGGGATTGGGTTATTCCAGGGCCTGCAGAGCAAGGCAGAGGAGAGGAATGCAAACCAGCGTCTTCCTCCCCATTTCTTCTGGGAAAGCTGCCCCATGCAGCTGTGCCAGCCACCTCACAGTGCAAACCCTCTGTCCCCAGAGCTGAGGGGGGGAGTTTAAGGGAGTTAAACCTCTCTTTGCTGGAGGGTTTTGGTTCCAGGCCAATAACACATGTTGAGGGTTAGTCCTGCCTGACAGATTCTTGGTGGTCTTGGCGTGGAGTGAGTGGGTGAAGCTCAGCTCAGTTCTCAGCAGAGACAGATGTTTGTGATTTAAAAAAAATCATTACTGTGGTCATTGCCAGCCAGATTGCCTGGAATGAAAAAGACTTTCTTCAGGTCAGGATCAATGCATTTTGGCTCCAAATCTCCTCGGGAAATTCGTGCTCTCTGTGATATTTCAGCTATGGAAAAAGCATTATGAAAATTTGACCTGATTGGGCTTTTGTCCAGAGCATGACTCTGACACAAGGAGAGTCCAGGACAATGCAGGGGCTGTTTTGGGGGATGTGATGTCTGATAACCCTTTCCCTCCTCAAGACACTGTCCAACAATTCAGGCCAGTTTTAAACACCAGCCATCCACCCCTCCCTGAGCGGCGTTATCCTTCTTTTATGGGGGGGAGCTGCAGGGAGGGATTAAAGGGGTTTGCCAACAGCTGCCCAAGCAAACAGACAAACTGTGCCAGAACATCCTCTTCTGAACCTCTGTGCTGTGCCAGCAGCTGGGGCAGTGCCTCCTGAGAGCCCTGTCCCAGAGGGGCCAGTGGGATTTGAATGGAAAGGTGCCACTCAACTCCCCTGGGTGCCCTCTGGGGGTTTTATCTCTGTGGCTCTGTGACATGATGTGACCTGTCTGGGCTCCTCCTCCTACTGGGGACAGCCTGGTGGCTGCTGGAGCACTGGTGGGAGAAGATGGAGATAAAAGGAGGCTGCTCTTATCTGTTAGGAAGTTCTTGACAGGAGGGCAGGGCTGTGATTGTGGCCCAGCTGCAGAAAAGGGACAGGGTTTGTGCAGTGGGGTTTGTGCAGTGGGGTTTGGAGAGTGAGGTTTGTGCAGTATGGTCTGTGCAGTGGGGTTTGTGCAGGGTTTTTGCAGTATGGTGTGTGCAGTAGGATTTGTGCAGTAGGGTTTGGGGAGTGGGGTTTGTGCAGTATGGTCTGTGCAGCGGGGTTTGTGCAGAGGGGTCTGTGCAGGATTTTGCAGTATGGTTTGTGCAGGGTTTGTGCAGTATGGTTTGTGCAGAAGGATTTGTGCAGTGGGGTTTGTGCAGCGGGGTTCGTGCAATATGATTTGTGCAGGGTTTGTGCAGTGGGGTTTGTGCAGCGGGGTTTGTGCAGCGGGGTTTGTGCAGTATGGTTTGTGCAGTATGGTTTGTGCAGTGGGGTTTGTGCAGGGTTTTTGCAGTATGGTTTTTGCAGTATGGTTTGTGCAGTGGGGTTTGTGCAGTATGGTTTGTGCAGTATGGTTTGTGCAGCATGGTTTGTGCAGCGGGGTTTGTGCAGCGGGGTTTGTGCAGTGGGGTTTGTGCAGTGGGGTTTGTGCAGTGGGGTTTGTGCAGTGGGGTTTGTGCAGGGTTTTTGCAGCGGGGTTTGTGCATTAGGGTTTGTGCAGTCGGGTTTGTGCAGCTCCTGCCCCGGGGGCCCTGCCCTGGCAGCAGCAGCTCTGCACGTGCTGTCTCTGCACTCAGGTTCCCACTGCACCTGCTCAGGTGGAAGCAACTTCCCTGTCATTAGAGGGCTGGGAAAGCTGCTCCGTGTGCTACTCACCCTCCTCAGGAATGCGAGTGCGTCTGAGTGTTTTCTGGGAACAAACAGAGCCAGATGCCTCCTCCCTTTGCCTTTGAGAAAGGCACTGATTTCTCTGACTTTCTGTAGCACCTGCTGCAGCTCCTGTCTGCCACCAGTCCCAGCCTGCTCAGGTCCACTGGGAACACCCAGCACTTCTGCCTTGTGCTGCTGTTATTATCCATTGAATCATGGAATATCCTGAGCTCCCACAGGATCATCCAGCTCAGCTCCAGACCCTCCAACAATCCCACCCTGGGATCCCTGGAGCGCTGTCCAAGCCCTCCTGGAGCTCTGGCAGCCTCAGGCTGTGCCCATTCCCTGGGGAGCCTGGGCAGTGCCCAGCACCCTCTGGGGGAAGAACCTTTCCCAAAATCCACCCTCACCCAGTACAGCTCCAGCCCTTCCCTAGGTCTTGTTGCTGCTCACAGAAATTGGAGCCCCTGATGAGGTCTCCCATCAGTCTCCTCCAGGCTGCACTGCACTGGGATTGTTGTTTCAGGGTTATCACCAGAAACCCAAGCCACACTAAGCCCCCAAGCCTGGCGGTGAGGGACAATAAATTGCCACGCGTGAGGACAGCACGGCTCAGGAGGCTGCTCTGAAGGTCGCTCAAGTACGAGGCTTGTCACAGCGCTCGCACCTGAGGGGGGAGATAAGGAGTGCATTAGCAGCCAGATAAGGAGCATCCGCATGTCACTGTCACCCCCTGCTCACACACATCCCTTCCCCAGCCGGGGTCCCAGCCCAGCCCTGGTGTGTGCTGTGGGCACTGGGAAGGCAGCAGCGCTCCTGCAAAAGCACCGTGGTTCCTTTTTTTGCTGGACTCAGCCCTTTCCCAGGCTCCGAGCAGGAGCACACTCGTCTGCACATCATGTTCCCATTATTTGTCCATGGTTTTCAGGGCAGGATGTGTCTTCATCTCTATTTCAGCAATTCAGAGCTGCTGGCACCCAGAAATGATGCTCTGGATGCAGCTGTGGAGGAGGAAACAGGCACTGGGACAAATGGTGGCCTCTCCACTGTCATTTTCCTTCTTTCTGTTATTCCCAGAATGGCTGGGCTGCTGGGACAGTAGAAACATTCAGGAATTTCCCTTCTAATATGCTCTTTTACTTCCTTCGAAGTCCACATCAGTCCTGTGCCAAACAGAAGAGTAAATGAGATAATGGGAAACAGAAGGCACAGGACTCATCCCGGCTGGAAATCTCCCAGCTCTGTGGCACGAGAGGACCACACGCTGCCTGGGACTGGGAAGAAATCCTCACCCTGTCCTGTGGCATTGGCTCCCGAGCTTCCCTGGGCGCAGCTGTGCCCCGGGACAGGTGACACCAAGGGCTCTGCTGTGCTGCGGGGCTGTGTTTTAAAGCCTTTTCGGAAAGGAAACAATTCTGCCTTGTCAGGGAGCGTGGGGAGAGCCCTGGGTTAATTCCACTGTTCTCGGTGCACAGGATGAGCAGAGGGATGGGAACCTTTGGGATTGCCCCGCCGCGGGATGACAGCGGCGTGGGCACCTCCTCCTGCGGCTGTGCGGGTACGGGCTGAGCCCACCCGACCCGAACGAGCCCGGTAAGGCTCGGCTCAGCCCGAACCGTGCCGTTCCGAGCCTATGAGAGCCGCCCGGTGCCGGTCCGCTCCGCCCGTGTCCCGCCCGCGGCCGCGGTTGGCGGTGCCGGCGCGGGGCGGGGCGGGGCGGCAGCTTCGAATCGCGGCGAGAGCGCGGAGCTGCCCGAGCGCGTCCTGCCACCCGCACAGCCCCGCACTGACCCTCCCGGCCCCGCTCCGTCCGCCCATGGGCAACGCAGAGTCCGTCCCGCGCGGCGCCGCCGCCCCCGGTAAGTGCGGTGCGGTGCGGTCCGGTCGATGCGGTGCGGTTCGGTCGGTGCCACTCCCCTCCGGCCCGGGGCTCCCCCAGCGCTGGACACAAAACCCGGATGGGGCCGCCCCGCCGGGCCCCTTTGGGTGGGGAGGATGCGAGAGAGCTGTCGGCGATGCGGAGGCGACAGGTGACATGTCAGCGCTCGGACCGCGCTCAGCGCAGGTGCCTCAGGTCCGAGCGCGCCGCTCACCTGTGCCGGGACGGCCCAGGTACCTCCGGGAGGCTTTGGGGGCTTTTTGTCCCCCTGCCAAACCGGGGCTGAGGCCGTGAATGTACTTTCATCCCTCGCAGCTGCTGCCCGCGCTGCAGCCCTGCCAAATCCACCCGCCGTAATTCAAAGTCCTGCGCTCCAAAATCTCCTGCCAATCCCAGCTCCGGGGCTGCGGGAACGGAGCTGGCAAAACAAACGGCTTGGCGCTGGCCGCGCTGCCGGGTGTCAGGTTCTTGCTGCCTTTTATGCGTCTTTTTTTTCGTGTCCAAGAAGTCCAACAGCCGCCAGCCTGGTTGGCTGGATTTGAAGGGAGCTGATAACTGAGTTCAGCCAACCGGCACAAGATGCCAGAGCTCCGGAATACAAATAATCCTGGGTGGGAGTAAGGAAAGCATTGAGTAACGTGCGGGCTGACACGGAGCAGCATCGTGGTTGCTGGTGCTGCTGTAGAGCAGCGAGGTTCTGCAAGCCTCAACTTGTTTTTTGTTAACCTCTCCTTGGCTTGGGGCCTTTGGGATTTGCAAAAACTGCAGAACAGTTGTTTTGTTTTGAAATTTTTTTATTTATTTTGGATGTGCGTGACCTGCTGCAGTTTCAGTTTTCAATAAAATGTTGTCGTTCTTCCCACGTGGTTCTGAACATCAGAAATGTGATCAATTCTTTTAGGCATTTACAGCATGGTCTGATTTAATGACTTCTTTCACAAAGTCCTTAGGTTTGTTTTCTCTTCCTCTGGGGGAACCCAAAATATTTTGCTGCTGGCAGGATGAGGGTGTTGTCGTTTACTCGGTGTGTGAATTCAGCAGCAGGATGTGCACTGCTGGATGCTCCTGCCCGAGCCTTCTACAGGTGTGTGCGGTATGGAGGGGAGGGAAAAGTCCCTCTGGAGCTGTGCCAGGAACCTTTGGAGCAGGAGGTTGCATTGCCCTGAGTGCTGAGTTCACTGGCAGAAATCCAGAGCGGGTTCCCAGCGATGCTGCAGCAGGGGAAAAAGGAATGTGGGTCAGTGCAAAGGGAGGCTGGGGTGTCTGCACCTGTAGCAAATCCTTGTCCCCATGGGAATTGAGCAGAAAATAGAAAAAAAACCCAAACCAAAAGAACAAACCAAACCAAATAACTCCTGATGCTTGTTTCCTACTGACTGCTGCTCTCAGGTGTGTGCAGCACCACTGGGGCCAGAGCTGTGTCCCTCAAGGGAAGGTCTCTGCTGTGCTGTGGGCGGTTACTGAACCCCCAGGGGATTAAGGGCTGGCTGTTCCTGAAAAATGAGTGCTCTGGGTGCTTTTTAAACCCTGCTGTAGTGGGTTATTCTCTTGTTTCTTGTATTTCTCTTTCCTGAGAGCTGTGTTTGGTTTTGGGGTGGCCAGCCCCCATCAGATTTACACGTTTGCTATGTAATGCAAGATTATTTCTATCTGAGAAATAACTCTGCTCCCTGATGTTGGTTTTTGTTTTGAAATCCAAACATCCAGTCTCTTATTCTAATGCCAGTTCTGCAAAACAGAGCTGGAGATAACATTTTGGAAGTTAATGAACTGTTGGATAAGTCAGACCTCAATAATACATTGTGTCAACAGCTGCTGCTGCTCCCGTTTGCTTAACAGGGAAGGTCAATAAATGCACTTGATGATACTTCTAATATTGGGCAGGAGAGTTTGAACCAAACTGGAATTAATTGTCAAGGGCTAAGAGAAAGCTCATCAGTGTTTGGGTGGAAAGCAGGAATGTGGGATTGTAAAATCAGGAAATCCTTAAAGCAGGAGCTGCCACTGAGGCACGAGGGTTCTTAATTTAGAATGATTGACCTGTACATCTGTTATAAGTGAGGTTCTGCAGCCTGGTGAGCTGTGCAGGTCCCTGTGCCCCCTGGTCCTGGCCCAGGTGGGCAGTGGGGCTCCAGGGTCACACTGTCACTGGAGGGCAGCCGAGGATAAAAAGTCAGAGCTGCTGCTCTGTAACTCACCGGGAAATAAACAAAAAAAAAAAAAAAAAAAAGGCTGAACAAATGCCAGGAAAAGGACACTGTGAAGTTGGTTACTTAAGGGATCAGGAGAAAGGCAAATAACCATGCAGCAGCTGGTCCCAGGAGAGCAGAGCTCAGAGGGGGACACAGCTGAGGGTGACTCTGCACTCTAGGAGCAATGTGCATCCTTCTGAACAATCAGAACTCTCTCAGTGGGGGAGAAACTCTGAATTATTTGCACCTTGCGCAGCTCAACAAGGTCAAAAGTCGCTGAAAGGTTTCTTTGCATAATGCAAGTGGAGTTATGCCTGTATTAGATAATCATTCCCTGAGTGAACTCTGTTAATGGTCTTGGAGTGTAAAACCAAATTGCAGTGCTGGGAGTGTTCCAGGAGAGCACAGAGCACACACACGGCTGTGCTGGGTTCCTTTTTGGTGGGTCTGACCTTATTCAGTGCTTGGGTTTCTCCCAAAGTGTCATTCTGGGCTTCTCTCAGCTCTTAGCTCCCAGATTTCTCCTTCTGTAGGAAGTTATCCTGGGCTGGAGGAGCAAGAGGAGTTTGTTCCCGTATGGTTTTATTTTCTCTTTGCACTGAAGGGCAGCGGGAAGGATGAAGGATCCCAACTCTGGGCTTAGATGGCGCCAGAGCCTCAGGAAAGGATCTCCCAAGGCTCCGGCACTGGCACCTCTCCCCGCTGCTCACCTGAGCGCAGGGGTGAGCTCAGCCCGTCCCTCATCCCCCACCCATGGGGAGGGAGCTCGCTCTGCCTTGGGCATTTAAGTGTAAGGTTTGGCTGGGATGGCTGGGATCTTCATTTCTGCAGCTGGGAAATTCTCAGCTCATGTTTTGTCTTCACTGCTCTGCTTCTTACCCTGAGTCACCGTGCCCAGCTGCCAAAATATTCCACACCGCAGCGAATTCCTGCGGGGCTGGCGCTGGCACTGCCCCTCCTGCAGGGATTCTCACCCGGAGCTCGGCTGCACGCAGCAGCCTGTGGGGACAGCAGCACATTCCCCTCGTGGTTTGCTCAGGGACACTTTGGTTTCACAGGCTGTTCTGTCCTTACCAAATCCCTGCTGCACTTCTGCGCTCCCCAAAGTGCTGCAGGCTGAGCTCGGCTCACCTGGGGATTGAAATGATTGTCCCAGCTGGATTTTTAATGATGAATAAAGAGCATTGATGTAGATTTATCATGAAGGTGGTAAGAGTACGTGTTGTGGTTCCTTCTCAGTGCAGGGTGTGAGGTCATCCCAGGAGTTGGGCTGTGGGGGATTCCCTGCAGCCTCATCTGGCACAATCCCAGAATGGTTTGGCTTGGATGGGATCTTAAATCTCATCCTGTTCCACCTGCCCTGCCATGGACAGGGACCTCCCACTAGACCAGGGTGCTCATAGCTCCAATCTGATGCTCGGGAAAAGCTGATGCTTAGTAGTGATAACTTTTTTGCAGATCTGGATGAATTTTGGTTTGCTGGAGGCCCCTTTGCATTGCTCTGGGACAAACACAGAGTGTCCACTGTGACACAAACCTCTCAGGGCAGGGGCTGTGCTGAGGAGGGGACACAATGATTACAGCCCTGAGGGGAGAAGGGAATGGCTTGTGTGTTCCCATGAGGTCCCCCTAACACCCCCATTCAGGGCTCTTCACCTAAAAAGGAGCATCCATGTGCCCTGAGCAGAAAGAGCTCCTGTTTTCATGTTTGGCACTCAAGCCATGTAGTTATAAATGCTGCTCCTGCCTTGAACTGGAACATAAATGTTTATAACTCCTGTTGCTCTCTTGTCAGTTTGCCCATTAATTTAGTGTCAAGACACTTTTTAATTTCTGACCTCATCTGGGTACCAGCTCAGAGGCTGCTGAAGTTGCTGACTTTTTTCCCCATCAAGGACAGAAGCTTTGCTTTTAGAATTCTGCCCTCAATTTGCAGAGGTGAGGTTTCTCACATGTCCCACCTCTCTTCCCTTCCTGGCTGGGGTCACTCCTGTGGGTTTGAGAGCAACTCAGGGAATGGTTCCTGGGATACAGCTACAAATCCTGCAGTGAAGGGCAAGGGTGGACAGGAATGAGAAATGAGAAACTTTAAGTCTTAAAATGATCCAAAAATTCACCCAACCCTCCATTGTCTCTATTTCTGGATCCCTGATAAAACTAAAACTCGGTTCTAAATAATGTGCAATATTTCAGCAAGGAAAAGCAAGACAAAGGGGCTATTTAAAGCCACCTTCTTTGCAGGGCTTGGCTGGCTGGCTCTGCCTCTTTTGTGTCATTGTGTCTGTGCAAAACACAGACGAGAGGCTGGGGAAATACAATGTGCACTCCAATTTGGAACACATGCAAAGGTCAGCCCCGGTGCACGCTTGCCTTTGGGGAGGAGGAGGAGGCTTTGGGCTGAGCAGGTTAACTTGGATTTCTGTAAAGCAATGAAGGGTATCATAAACATGCAGTTATAGAGCAGAATAACCTGTCTGGCCCATGCCTGGCTGCTCTTTTTGCTCTGAAATTGAGGCATTATCTTCCCTTGCTGGCTCTGTTCTCTGTTGCTGCTTGAATCCTGGAGCTTTGACCCTTCGGTGTCCTTGGGTGGCTAAGGAGGCCAGGAGTGTCTGTGTGAAACCTTTGGAGAGCCATAAATATAAAAGTGAGGTGTCACAAGGTGTGTGTGCCCAGCTGGAAAGCAGCCCCAAACCCCTCAGGGGCTGCTGACCTGGCACGTGTTTGTTCTGGCAAGGGAGGGAACACAATAAAACCCTTGCTAAACTGAGGGGAACTGCTTGCTGTGGGAGGACAGGGATGGGAGGGATGGCCCAGGAGGAAAGGAGAGCACAGAGAATGTGCTGGAGGTGACAGGAGGTGACACCCAGCAGGGCTGTGCTGCCCTGGTGGGAGATGGGGATCCTGTCTGCATGCTGGACCTGCATGAGCCGGGGAGGGTCTGCTGCAGCCTGAAACTGAGCAGGATTTTGGGATCCTGAAGGAGTCCATACAAAGAAAAACCTGTAGATATTTGCTGAGGAGATGGGGGAGGTTAGTTTTTTGTTGTTGCTCTGGTTTTGGAGGGGGATACAAGTACTCCTTTCAAAGGCTGGAGTGTGTGTGGGTATTTAAGAAGTTTCAAGCCACTCTCAATGCTTTGGAAAGCAGCTCTGATGTGCCCCTCAAGGATGAAGTGTTAGACCAGCAAAGCCAAGAAGGCAGAGCATGACAGGGGAGGGTTATGAGGGCATTGGGGTCTGTGGTGTCTGGGTGTAGGGCCATGTTCCCAGCACTGGGCTCAGGAAAGCTGGGCATGGGAATGATGCCCACAAACACCCAGCTTGCTGGGGCTGCTTTAAATGTTGCATTTTCAGGGCATAACACTCACCCAAATATCACATTATTTAACCTGAGAAGGGCTTGAGAGACCTCCCCAGTCGTGGGGCTGTCCCACAGCTTGGTTGTGTGAAGGGGAAACTGAGAAGATCCAGCTTATCTGGGGTTTGCAGCACCTGCAGTGGAGGGGGTTTCTCTTCTGTTTGCAGCAATCCCCCAAATCTTGAGGCAGGTCAGGAGTCCTGGCTAAGATCCCTGCTGTCATCTCTGAACTGTGCCGCCTTCCCAGTGCCTGTGGGCATAAAAACATCACATCCATTTGGAAGCCTTATCTGTGCCTCCTTTCTGCAGGGTTGTGATGGATTTTTGGCCTTGTTAAAGTAATCTTCTGCGAGGATTTATCTATTTCTCATGTGTCAAAGATAATTTTTGGGTTTTTTTCAGAGCTTCTTCATGCTGAATTAATTTGTTCTCTGTCAAACCTGTTTTGTTTTTCGCTGGAGCCCTGTGAGTGGGAGAAGCCATCTCCCAGAAATGTGTGTGCATCTCTTCTCCTGCGTGGGGCACTCCCGTGCCAATAAATCCAAACTTCACACTGCAAACCCTGGGAAGGAGCCCAGCCCTCCCTCTGGGCCTCAGCTGCATCCAGGGGTGGCTCTGGACATCCCAGGGGATGCAGCCCAGCTCAGGCATTCCCATGGGATGGGGTTCCAGCCAGTGGGGTTCCCCTTCTGAGCCGCTGACAAAGCCATTCCCTTCATTTGGCCAGGAAAACCCACTTTAATTTGGGGAGATATGGAGCCTTCTCCTCCTCCTCTTCCTCTCCTGTCCACTTGTGCCTTGCAGACAGGAGCTGAAGGTGGTGGGATGCTGCAGGGACAGTTTTGTTCTCTTTTTATCCAAACTGGGATAATGTGGTTTGTTTTATGGTCAGTGCTGGAAACTGGGAAAACAGGTTACTCAGAGCCTGAGAGCTGCTGCTAATTCATGATTTTTTCCCCTCTATCTTTAAATTGCTGAAGGTTAATGGGGCTGAGACAAACAACCCTGTTAAACGCCACAGGGTAACAATAACCCCAGCATTTCCTGCTGTGGGCTGGTCCCTGTCCCTTGGGAATGGCCTGGATGGTCACAGCCTTGTGACAGCTGGGGGCTGAGCTGGCCCTCTGTCATGGCCAGAGCATTCAAGGGAGATTTTAGGATGCTTCAGGGCTCCTGCTGATAGCAGGGATGCTAAATCCAAGTTTACCTGATATCCCTACCTGCATGTGCACAGACCAAACCTGTGGCAGGGTCAGAGCAGGACTTGTGCCATGTGGCTGCTGAAGTTTTTTGTGTCAGGAGGAGCAGCTGGGGACTGGAGAAGCCTGGAGGGGCTGAGCAGGAGAGAGGATCTCCCACTTCTCTCATTCCCCTCAGGCCGGTGTGGAGAAACAAACCCAAACTGAGCTGCCCTGGCTGGGACAAGTCCCCTGTGAGGCTTTGACCCTTCCCAGCTGGATGTGTTTGGAGGTTCTGGGTGCTCCTTGCTGGGTCTGCTGTGCACTGGGTGTGGGGAGCAGCTGGAGGGGGAGCTGGGGCTGAGCAGGGTTTGGGAGAGGCTGTGCAGAATAAGAAAAACAAGAAGCAGTTGTTTGTTGAGCTGCTTTGTTCTCTCTATTTCTGTAGCTAACCTTTTGCTTCTCGAAGCAATTAAAAAAAAAAAAAAAAACCAAAACCAACCCTCTTCAAAAAATATTGCAGGGTGTTTCTTTGTGTGCTTTGACTAAGCTGTTCCTCATAAACCAGTGGCTTTTGCGTAAACACCGGCACGGCAGGCAGAATTATCTGCTTCTTTGCAGCTGTCAAGTACCTTTGCTCCCCCAGTAAAGTGAAAATGGGGGAGTAAGCTGGGAGAGGCACAGCAGGAGAGCCTGGGGTGCCCTCCTCTGCCAGTGCATCCCTCCCTGCTCCTGCTCTGCCACGGGGGACCCTGAGCCACTTTGTCCCTGGGTGCCACCAGGTCTGGCCAGGGTTTGGCTCCAGGCTGGACATTAAACCAGCCGAGGACTTCAGAGCTTGAGGTAGGGACTGAAAAGTGACCTGGGCTGCATCTTTGGGCAAGGGCCATTCTCAGGACTATAACTGTGCCTCTGCAGATGGGTGCTGTGGGCTTCGATGTGAACTTTTAATTGCTTGCCAGTGCTGGAGTCCCAGCAGAGCTGGAGGTGGCAGCAGCAGCTCTTTGGTTGCTAATTGCTGTGTCTGCTCCCTCGTGGCCTCCAGTCAAAGCTGGCATGCTAAATCCAGGATCTGCTGGAGAGAAGAGAGACCTCCCTCCCACCCCTTTGGGCTGTGGGCTTCAATGATTTCTTTTTTTTTCCTTTTTCCCCAGTTAAAATGAACAAAAATTCCGTGTCCCGTGACAGCCCTGATAAGCTGGAGGCTCCAGACATGCCCCAGCACAGACTGCCCATTACAGCCTTTGTTTATTTAAAAATAAAAAGCCCAACCTTATTATCTTGATGATGGAAAAAAAATTCCATAAACGTGCCAGAGGCGTAATTGGTGCCAGTGGAAACCAAAAATGACCCTTTGCCTTCCCCTCCACCCACCTTGTTCACAGTCAAGTGGTTTGGGAGGGAGCTTTCCTTAGGCCCTGCTGGTGCTGCAGGAATCCTTTCCCATGGATTCCCCCAAACCTTACCAGTCTCAGATGCTCCAGGGCATGGTGGGAGGCCTGTGGCAAAATTCCAGGTGGGATAATGCATCCCTGCCTCTCAAACTGTGACCAAATCCTTTGGAGAGCATCCTAAGGGCAGCAGCAAAGTGCCCTGGGAGCGCTTATGGAAATCTCGTTATCAGCATCTTTGCTAACGAGGGATCATCCCCTAATTGGGCAGCCTGTTCCCTGGCTGCTGGCCAGGGGCAGGGATCCCAGCCAGCACCTTCTCCTGGCCTTCAGACCTGCTGGGCCTGGGGACAGAGAGTCCCTGGGGGCCTTTCCTGCCCTTCTGGGGGTGGTGGCAGCCCCAGCTCAGCTCCTGGGCCATGGCAGGGCAGGTGTCCCCTTCTCCTCGGCTGGTGGCTCTGCTGACCCTCCTGGTGGAGATGTGGCCACTGCTGCTGCTGCTCAGGATTGCCTGGCACTCTCTGGGCTCTGCTGCTTGCAGAGGACTCATGTTGAGCCAGGTGTCCCTCAGTGCCACCAAAAGCAAGGTGAAAGCCACCAGGTTGGGCTGAGCCTTTGAGGTTTTTGTGGGCGCCCTGCAGTGATGGCTCAGCGAGGGATGAATTTCATGGGAGGGTTGTTGCCATACAATGAGCTTTTGTGCAATTATGTGGTGTCTTTTAAATAATTTCCTCCAGCAAATCTGTCCACACCCAAACCAAAATAAACATTCTGAAAGGCTGCAAAGATAAACACACAATGCTTACCCTTAAATGCAGCTTTTTCTCCCTCTCCTTACAGACACCTGCTCTGTGTCCTGGGAAGGAGGAATGCTGAGTTAGGATTACCCAACTCAAACTTTGGCAAATGCTAGCTTTCCAAACCTTCATTTCAGACCATCACTATCTTTTTTAGTCAGTAACTTTCTCAGAAAGGAGAAAGTGAAACCCGGGACTCCCTCACCTCCTTGCTCTGCCTTTTTAAGGTCAGTGCTTGCTTTTCATCACTTTGAGGCCCTGCACTGTTCCCAGGGCTGGCAGCCATGGGCTCCCCAGCCTTATTCCACATCTCTGAGCTGATTTCAATTTCCTCTCACCCATTTCTGGGCTCACACAGAGTGGGTGCTGCCCATGCTGGTGGGTGAACCAAGGTGTCACCTGAGCAGCAGCCACCACCACCCTCGGCTGCTCCTCTGCACTTTTCTCAGCTTTCCTTTGGGAGTAATTTATATAAAAGAGGGAATTTTAACCCCTGCTCACTCAGCCTGCTTTCTGGGATGATAAACTGTGACCCCCCTGGGGAGTTGGTGTTCTGGGGTGAGGGAGCTGCCCTGATGAAAGCCCTGGGTTATTTCTCCTCCCTGAGTCCTTTGCTGCTTTTCCATTTCCTGTGACTCTGTTGTGTCCTCAGCAGCCCCTTGGGAAGGGCCTCAGCAAATTGGGCACAAAATCCTCTGTTGTCACCCTCTGTTGTCCCTCTGGCATCTCCTTCATCCACCCATCCCTTCCCCAGTGAGACTTGTTCAGGCTAAACCCAGTCTCTGCTGGGAACCCCAGGTGGGAAAGTGCTCTGCTTTTAATTAGCATCTTAATTAGTTTATCAGGCATTGGCACCACTGTCATTCCTGGATGCACTTTTCAGCAGAGCTCTTGTTCTTGCTATCCTTCAGTGCTTATTTTTTTAGTTATCATAAAGTATTATTCTCCTGTTTCAGGGAGATATTCCTCTGGAATTGTGTTTGTTAGCTGAGCTGGGTAATACACATTTTCTTTTTCCTCCCCAATAACCAAATCACTTCAGTTTTTCTTCTTCTGCCCAGCTCCAGATAGTGCCTGATCATCAATCCCAGAAATGTGCTGTGGTGGGAAAGGTGTCTCCCTCTGACAGATAAGCTTGACTGACATAAATAATTTAGTTCCTCTGCACCTTTTTTTTTCCTTCTCTAACTGCTGGAGATCGAGGGGACCCACAGAGTCATCTGAAATTCTCCTGCAAGTGATCTCCAGGTTTGATTTTGTTTTTGACTCCTTGGCAGCTGTAATTTATAGTCATGCTCCAGTGGCTTCAGGAAGATAATATTCTTTATTTTCACATCGTTTTTCTGCTACAGTAAGTGAAGAAAAAATATGGGGGTTTTGTGTATTTAGTTTTGGTGTGGTCTAAGTTCTGAACGCTGGGTTTTCCTTCTGATTTTTGTCTTCCCTGAATGGTCTTTATCTATCTTATGTCCCTTATACAGAGCCAGCCTGTGCTGTCTCTGTGTTTTGCCTTTTTGCTGGAAATTGCATTCCAGTTGTTGCCATTGATTCACTCTTGGACTGGCCAAGCTTTTCCTCCTCTTTTCTGGCGTTCCTGGGGTTTTGTGCCAGGACCCCTGGGGCCATTCCCCAGAGGTGGAACCGGGGTGGGGTCAGTGGCTCTGCCCTCCCCATGACCAGCAAATAAAGTGACCACAGGAGGGGACTGGGGCAGCCCAAAGTTTGCCTTTTGCCAGCAGCCAGGACCTGTGTGGCTGGGACAGGGACCCTGCACTGGTTGGACTGGGAGATTGGCTGCCCCTGACTCTGGTACTGAACGTGCTCAGGGTCTGTTCTGCCTGCCTGGTGCTTCTTGTAGGGGCATGGATCCCCTGAAGGATGTTCTTTCTTCTCTTCCCTGGCAGCTTTGCACCCAGGGGAGTGCAAACATGGATTAGAAGCTGGCTGAGACCCTTGGCTCTGTCAAAGAGAAGAGAAGGTGGTGAGGGAGTTCCAAGGAGCCAATTTTTTGGTGCAGTTTGCCCATCAGTGTAACCTCCTCCATCTCTTTGTGACAGAAAATCCTCCTGTGTTGTTTGGGCCCATGTTTCTCCCTCAGGGCAGCTCACCCACCTCAAAAATCCGAATCCATATGACCAAACCTTCCTCAGCAGCTCTCCTAACTCCGGGCAGAGTACCAGGAATAATTCCCAGCCCAGGCCTTGGAAGGGTCTGGCAGGGCTGGCCCAGGCAGGAGCTGTGTGTCTGCAGAGATTTGGGACGTCAGAGGGGTGCTGAAATTACAGCCTGTGGGAATCCAGCTGCTGCACAATCTTTGAACACTGAGAGAAAAAAAAAGAGAAAAAACTCTATTGGCTTTTTGCTCATGATTTCACTGGCAAGGCAAGAAGTTTGCAGCTGACGGGGGAAAGTCTTGGCTGCTGAGCCTGGAGTGGGATGGAGGGATTTGAGTTGAGCTTTCTTATTTCATCTTTATGGTAGTGACTCACTTGACACTTGACTTTATTCTGTAATTGTAATGTTTTAACCTGAAGCTTTGCAGATGGAGAGCCGACACGAACGGAGCGAGGTCGCTTTGCTCGGTTGGTGTGACAAGAACTAACCCAGGTCTGATGGTCCTCAGCCCTTGTCAGGGCCCTGTGCCAGCCTTTTCCAGCTTCAGAGGAGCTCCCAGTGAGAGCAATGGAAATATTGTCTCATCAGAGGGTGTCCCTGGTTATTGGGGTCTCTCCAGGCGTGGTGTTGGTGTCTCTGCCCAGACAAAACCCCACAGCTGGAGCTGCTGTGGAATTTGGCTGTGCTTGGGGCAGTGCCTGCAGAGTTCCCTCACCAGGAGGAGGAGGGAGTGGCTGGGAGCATCCAGTGTCCTCTTTAGAGCAGGGACAAGAGCTCTTTACCTTGAGCAAGGTTGTGATTTCTGTCTCTCCACGATTTCCAGCTATTCACAGGGATACTGTGACACCATCAGTGTTCTCTGAAGGCCCCCAGGAGTGGGATCTGCTAGGAAACACTGTGTGCTGCTCTATTTATGGTTCTCAGGGACTGACCCACTCACTCAGCAAACCTTCAGACAGCTCTTCCCATCTGCTGTCCATGTTTTGCAGTGTTTCTTCTTGACTCAGAGTTTTATAAGGAAAGGGGTGTCTGTGGAGGGAGAAGGATGCCCCAGACATTTTCCAAGGTCTGTCTGAAAGGTAGTAGGGTAGACAAAAATGTATTGCTGCCAAACTATCACTGGGCTGTCTGTGCATTTAAATAGCTTTAAAAATGATTTCTGTAGGCCTGGAATCCGCACTGCCATCACCAAATCCACTGAGTGCAGGACTGGGCTCCACATCTGATTCAACTCCTGATGAATCATTATTTCCACTAATTGTTTTTCATAGTTGCATTTGCTAATCCTCAGCTATATTTGCATTTTCTCAGTGCTCACCATCCCCTTCACCCCTTCCTGGGTGCAGCATGCAGCTTGTGTGCCCTGTGATGCTCAGGGGAGCTGTAAATGCAGAAGGTGATCTTTGGCTGGTGTGAATTATCAAAGCTGTGCTGAGTGGATCTGTAGAGCTCAGCTGCAGGAATTCCCATGGGATATTTCATTCCTGCTGGCTGGAACAGCAGAAAGCTGGTGGGGGAAATGGCCTTGTTCAAACATACCTGATGTGAGCAAGACTCACAGCTGAGCAATTCTCTGCTCCTTTGTTTTGGCCTGTTAAGTTTTAGCAAAATAAAATCAATCTTTTGGCCTTTTCTGCTGGTTCCTGTGTGGAGTCAGGTGTTTTACAAGCTCTCCCCATCCTCTTGGCTACACAGCAGCCTGTTAAACTGGAACCCCAAGGCAGAGGCTCCTTGGCAGCATGTAGGAAAAGTATTGCCAGGTTAAGTAAAGTTTAGTTACTTAAAGGGTGAAAAGTTTCCCTGCAGATAAGCAGAGTTCAGGTCTGTAATTCTGACAGATTTCAGCACTGATTCCAATTAGGTTCCTTGCTGTTGGTTAAAGATGGGAAGGCAGAGGGTTTGTTTGGGTTCTGCTGCATTGGTAAGAACTGTGAATGGTTCAGGGACAAAAAGGAACCTGAGCCAAGCCTTGTTGTCACAATAAAAGGAAATTGTCCCTTTTCAACTTCACCTGAATTTGCAAAACATCCTGACCCCAACATGTGTCACCCAAACCCTTCAAAATGGGGCCAGTTATAAACAACTTCACTTCATTCAGTTCTCCTGGAACGGGAGGAGAAGGGGGGCAGGAAAATTTATTGATTGGAAAATGGATCTTTTTAAAAAGAAAAAAAAAAAAGAAGAGATTGGTCCTTCCTGGCTTTTTGGGAGGAATTGCACACAATGGGGGTAGAACCCAAACCACAAACCCAACACACAAACCTGAGCTGGCTCTGGCCAGCTCCAGGCACATCATTTCCCCTCCAGAGAATCATGGAATGGTTCAGGCTGGAAAAGACCTTTGTGTGTGTGTGTTTCTCCCCCTCTTTCTCCCATTCAGGAGCAGTGTTGCCAGCAGGCAAACACTAATCCATCCTGACAGCTCTGCCCATCTTCCTGCTTTGGTCTGGCAACCAGCAAACAGCTTGATTAAGGTCCCTGGGGCTTTATTAGTGCAGCTTGTTGCCTGTAAATTAATCAACAGGTTTCCTGTGTTTAACTCTTTCTGGGAATGTTCTGCATTGCTGTGGGTGGTGAATCAAGCCTTTAGAACTGGCTTTTTTAAAAAAAAAGGCACAGCAGAAAGAGCTTCAAAGGTTTTACAGGCCTGGGTTCTTGGGGCAGGAGGTGAAGAGGTCCTGTGGGCTCTGCAGGTGCTGCTTGTCTGACTTCCCATCTCTAAGAACAATTTTAGGCTTTTGCTTTATTTCTCTTGGCTGTTCAGCCCCTGTAAAATATAAAATATCCATTATCCATGCAGAGGGCAGCCAGATGGAACCTGTACTTTGCTGAGTTATCCATAAGAAATCAGATGTGCTCTGGCCCCTGAAATGAGAAGCACACTGAGGAATGGGGCCACCTTGCTGTTCTGAGGGCTGCTCTGGAGCCATGGGCAGAAGTTGCCAGGATGTTTTATTTGGCAGTGTTTTCTTTCAGGTTTTGGGCTTGTCCTCTAACTGTTTGGTCTCACTATAGAGGGATTAGGAAAAATAACTTTCTAGTGCTGAACTTGGATAATGAGCAGAAGGTTTGGGGGCACACACTGAGTTTTCAGGTGACTGCAGATACCAGGATGGAGGTGACTGATGTTTTATGGATCTCATGGGTTGAACATCCTCTCATTATTTCGAAGCTCACAGGATTTCCAGCTTCTCACATGGGGACACCCAGCTCCTTATCTCCATTTTCCATCCTGTGCCTGTTCTCTCCGCTCCCACTCGCTGGAGGCTCCATCAGTGCATTCTCTGTGTGCCCTGTCTGGCCCTTCAGGGCCAGCACAGCCCCTGCCTGTGCTCCCACACACCACGAGCCCTGGGGGAGCAGCAGCACCCTGCACAGGGAGTTGGATTTGGTCTGATCTGGACTTCACCCTGCAGTGAGCAATGGTGAGAACAGGCTGAGCCATGCTGCTCCTATAGATTATTTTTAGCAACAATCAGAGATAGAAGAAGAATGTGCCTGTGCAGAGGATGGCTCCTGCCCTGTGGGAGGGGAGCAGCTGGCAGAGGAGGGCTGTCCTGCTCTGTGCACATTCCCCCAGGAAGGATGTGTTCCTGAAGCTGGCTCCAGCCAGACCAGAGCGGGGTGAGGTGTGGAATTTGCCTTCAGAAGCTGGCCAGCATCTGCCTTCTGGATGATGCACAAGTTCTCACATTTGATCACACTTTTCATGCCTATTTTACTAAAAAGCATCTTAGTGCTCAGCTGGAGTTGTTGCATCCAGGTGTGAGCAATGCTTCCTGCCCCAGAGCAGTGCAAAGGAATTTGGAGAGTGAGGCTCCAGCTTTCAGCTTTGGATTTGGCATCTGTGGGTGAAGCACTTTGTAGATACCTGCACCACCAGTTAGAGCTCTCTGGCAGGGGCTGAAACACCTGCAGGAGCCAAGTGTGTGAGCTGGAATTCCCCTTGGTGCTGCCTATGGAGCTCCCCAGGTGACAGCAGAAAACTGTGTGCAGAAAAGATGTTTTATCTGCCATTTAAAATGTCATGAGAGTTGATCTGCTCTTGTGAGGACGTTCTTTGCAGTGGACAGAAGGAAAAGTGGCATCTCTGAAGGGCGATTTTAAGACAAATGTGTTCTGGCCACTCTGTAGTCTTGAGGACTGAGGGAATCTTGGAAAAGACCTCAGAGAGCAGGTACCAGCAGGGCTGAGAAAAGTTGCTTCATGTACAATTCATAGAATTATAGAATCTTCTGAGTTGGAAGAGACCCACAAGGATCCAGCTCCTGTCCCTGCATAGACACCCCCAAATCCCAGCCTGGGATCCCTGGAGCACTGTCCAAGCCCTCCTGGAGCTCTGGCAGCCTCGGGCCGTGCCCATCCCTGGGCAGCCTGGGCAGTGCCAGCACCCTCTGGGGGAAGAACCTTTCCCAAAATCCACCCTGACCCTTCCCTGGCACAGTTCAGACATTCTTGAGTCTGGCCACTGCACCAGAGGCCCAGCTGCTGATTCCCATCAGCAAAGATTTCTCTGTAGGAATTCCCACTTTTCTCATCCCTCGGGACATGCACCTTGCTCTGCTGACGAAGGCACACAGGCTCCTGGTGTCCACACCCCTCTGCCAGAGTGACAAAAGGATGACTGCAAACCTGTGAGGTTTGGGAGGTGGAGAGGGCATCAGCTCAGTGCCATGCATGGTGCCAGGCACAGCTGGGGACACGTGGCTCACATGGCTCTGTGTCAGGTCTGTCACATCCCCAGCGCTGGCCTTTGCACTGTGCCAGCCTGGTGGCAGCTGTGACACATCCATCAGCTGTGCCTGCTGCTCCCTGTTGCCAGGCACAGAGGGGTGACCTTTAAAGAGAGGAGCTGAGGCTGGGGACAGCCAGGGCTGGGTGGGAGGCAGTGGCAGCCCTGGCTGGGGGGTTTGGATTCATGGAGCAAAGCTGCCATCCCCGCTGCTCTGCTGGGTTTGGATTCACGGAGCAAAGCTGCCCATCCCTGCTGCTCTGCTGGGTTTGGGTTCATGGAGCAAAGCTGCCATCCCTGCTGCTCTGCTGGGTTTGGGTTCATGGAGCAAAGCTGCCATCCCTGCTGCTCTGCTGGCTGCAGGAAGCCCCATCCCCTCCTGCCTGCTGGGGTTGAGGCAGAGCTTTCCCTGCTGGGCCCTGCCATCTCTGTGGGATGCAATGCCTGGATGATGGGAGGGAGGGGCAGGGTGATGCTTGGCAAAATGCTATTTATGGGCTGCTGCAGATCTGGCTGTGTCACCTTGGGTGTAGGAAATTTTGGTGTCCCTCCACCCTTCTCAGCCTGGAGAAGCAGCCAGCAGCAGTGGGGGTTTGGGTCTTGTGCCCTATGCTGTGGTTTGTCCATGAAATTGTCACATTTTCTGTGCTGAAGGGGTTTTCCTGTGACTCCAGCACCTGGACAGGGCTCTGCTCTGTGTGTGCCCGCTCTGGAGCGAAACCAGGGCTTCTCTAGGAAAGAAAATATTTTCCAGGTATTTGAGGTCAGCCTGACTCGGGAAACAATTCTGAGCCTCTCAGGCTGGATTGGTACAAATGGCTCCATGAGCGCAGGGAGATGCAGCTCTGTGTGAAGGGGTGAGGTGGAACAGTACCAGACATAACCTGAAATGACTTAACAAGCTGCTCAAGTTTTTTAAATGCATGTGTCGTTTTTTCCCCTTTAATTTAAATTTCCTCTGACATTTCATAGGCTTCATCACTCAATGTGAAGCCAAGATCCATGTGAGTGTGTGCGGTAGGATTGTTTTTAAATTTTATTTTAAATACAGATGTCTGGAATAACTTTTTTGCACACACTGTAGGAGTGTAAAGGTTTCTAAGCAACATCATTTCATGCTGTTTGCATTCGAGAATGTAAAACAGGGTTCCTTTTTTTAAAAGTCTCTGCAGTGCAGGCATAATTACAGGATCCCATTATGCAGCATTGTGTCTATGGTGAAGCCTGCCCTAATGGAATATTCTGCCTTCTGCTGAAGCCTTACCTGCTTTTTACCAAGACACTTAAGGACTTAATTAGCGTCATTATAGACTGCCACCCCCTTCCCCAGCCCCGTGCATGAAGGGATAATGATCTGTCCAAGCTAGCAGTGTGTTCACTTCCCATGGTTAACAGCACCGAGCTCGCTGCTGCTCTCTTGGATTGAACATGGAGGAGGAGGGGGGAAATGAAAGCATTTCCTAGGAGCAATAAATACACTCTGTGTTTACTTGGCCTGGTCCCTGCCACTGAGCTGGGAGGGTGTTTGTCCCTGGGAGATCCTCGTGGAGCTCCTCGGTGTGATGCTCAGAGCTGAGCCAGCAGCCCTGCAGGGCATCCATGGGCACTCCAGCCTTCAGCAGAGTGCCTGGGAACAGCTGGAGCCCTGTGAGTGCAGAGAACCTGGCCCAGATGTCCCTGTGCTACCTGTGGGCAGCATCCTCCACTGACCTTTGTCCATCCAGATGTGGAATTAAGAGTGGGTGGAATGGTTTGGGTTGGAAAGGACATTAAAGATCAGTTAAATTCCACACCTTCCACTAGCCCAGGGCCCTGTCCAACCTGGCCTTGGGCACTGCCAGGGATGCAGGGGCAGCCACAGCTTCTCTGGGCATCCTGTGCCAGGGACTCCCCAATTCCTTCCCAAAATCTCATCCAAACCTAATCTAAACTGCTTCCTGCCTGCTGCTCTTGCTGGACAGCAGGTGTTGCAGCTGTGGTCAGTGGGTTGGAGTGACGGGAGGTGGTGGCTCGAGGACACTGCTCTGATGCTGGGGGAAGCTGGGGAGGATCATCCTGCTGGCACATGACAGCATCTGCAAAGCTCCTGTCAGGCCTGATCCCCAGTGGTAAACAACATCTGCACTGAGCTGCCCAACAGTTTTATAAACATCTGGGGGCTTTTTGTATTTTATGAGATGAGGAGTGTTGGCTTTTGTACCAGAGACGGGGCCAAAGGAGTTTTTATTGCTGGTTAGGTAACTTCTCTGGCATGTTGTGTTGGGAGCCCCAGACATAATTAATGAGGTGTGGGAGTGCTGTGGTGCATGTGTTGTTTTGTGTGATGGCTGTTGCTGCTGCATCCTGTGCCAAGATGTGGCCATGGTGTTTTCCTTACAGGTGGACAGCCCTGAGCCCCCTCCACCTCCTGTGTCCATCCTGTGGTGGCATTTCTGCCCTACCTGCCCCTGCTTGTTGCTCTCCTAGCAGGTTTTCTCTGGAATTTTGCTAACATCTTGCAGGGAAATTCACCCCAAACCTCTGCTCTTTGCACTTGTTGGTTCAGGTGGGAAGGGGCACTATGAGAGGTCAGGGATTTGGGAACAGGTGCTGTGGGATGTGGCACTCCCACAGCTGCATCCAGGGCCGCTGTTTAAAGGCTTGTGGCTCATCTCCTGTGAGAAGCAAAGACAGGACAGAAGGAGCGTGATGCTGATGGATTTCCTGTTTTCCTTGACTCACTTGAGTCCTGAGCATCACCTGCTTGCTCCCTCACCTCAGCAATTCTGTGTGGCCTGGGGTGCTGCAGGGAGGTCACCCATGCTGGGAGCCCCCTGCACAGCCCAGAGCTGCTCCGGGGCCTCATCTTCCTGGCCTGTGAAAAGTGTCCCTGCCCATGGCATGGGGTTGGGAGCAGATGATCTTTAACATCCCTTCCAACCCCAACCATTCCATGATTCCATGATCTGCTCTGCTGTGCTCATCCTGCCCTGTCCATTCCTACGAAGGACTGGCTGCAGTGAAGCAGTGCCTGGTATTTTTGTTTTCCAAAAGCCACTTGGCTCTCCTCTGGCTTTCCCAGCCTGCCCTTGAGGAGCTGAGTGTGATCCCTGCTCAGGGAGCCGGGAACATCTCCCCAGCCCCACAGAGGCACAGGAAGGTGCAGGCAGTGCTGGCCCCCAGCACAAAGCCCATCCAAGCTGCAGCTCCCTCGTGTTTTCCAGGGAGGTGGCCGGAGGTTTCCAGCAGTGCACGTTGCCTTTTGGCTTCATGAACACTGAAAAATGGTGCCAGATGGATGGAGCTTTACAGGATCTGCCCTGTGCTCCGTGGATTTTAAACAAACCTGGGAGGGGGTTTGGGCTGGATCCTTGTTTGTTCTTGAAGGAATTGATGAGGGCTTCAGAGTCCTCGTCCATCCATCTTCCATATGGAGATAAAAAGTTTTGGCTGAACACTGCTAAATGTGCCGTCATCTATCACAGCGGAGGCGGGATTGTGTCAAGGAAAAATAATCCACCATCAGGCTCAAAAGGAGAAAAAAGGGGAAAAAAAAAAGGAAAGAAATAAGATTTCCAGTAAAACGCATCGCTTTTAAAAATCCAATTCACTCTTTGCCAAGTCATTGTTTGGTTTTAGACTTGTTTCACATGAAAGCAACCTTTAAAGGTTACTTTTATCCCTCTTTAATGAGCTATAGAAATGAGGCTGGTCTGCTAGAGGGCAGAGGGCAGGGATGGGGCTGTGTGTGGAGCTGCTGCTCCCCTTTGGAGTGGCTCTGTGAGCTGTAGCACAGCTCCCTGACTGCCAGGTTCTGCAGCCAGCAGCTTTCAGCAGGAGAAATGAGAGAGGATCATTGATGTATATCTCTCCCCTTGCTGTGGAGGAAATGATATGTGCTGCAGTGTGTGTGGGAGAGAGAATAGACAGGGCTGGCTGGGTTTTTCTGGAGTGTTCTGGATGCTGGGGTTTGCACCCTGGGGACCAGGTTTGCTGTCACCCCTCCTGTGCTGGGTGCGGAGCTCCTTGGAGATGTGACCCCAATGAAATCTCTTGGAAAATCTGATCCCTGCAGTGAGTAAGACCTGGCCCCATCCTCCCCCTGGGCGAGGGGGCTCCAAACCCCCACCCTAGGACAGCCCTGTGCTGCCCCTTCTCTCCTCTGCGGTGCCTGGGGCTGTTCAGGTGGCAGTGAGGGTGTCCCAGCAGCTCTGCAGGGAGGGACTGTCCCAGCCCTGAGCAGCAGGACACTCACTAGGTGTCCAGCAGTGCTGTAGGGCAGTGTCAGGGAGTGGTGGACAAGGTGCCCATGGGTGCAGCTCCACGGCGAGGCGGCCGCATGAGCCAAACATGGCAAACGCAGCAGCAGGCTCTCTAAACGAGACTCATCAACGTGGAGTGGGCTCTTCCTTCTCCTACTCGACTTTTTCTGCCCAGGCGTTGTGCAGGAGCAGACCCAGAGTCCCCCAGCCCAGCTGGGAGCCCTCCCAAACCTCACACAACCCCCCCAGCCCGAGGCTGCTGCGTTTCCCCCGCTCTGCTCCCGAGGGCTGTGCTGTGAAACATCTCCCTCGTTTCTCTGCCAGTCACGTCACGTTGCCTGGAGCTTTTAGGGGAGCCCTGGCTGATGCACAAGGAGCAGGAAATGAAGGGGCTGTGCGCAGGAAACTCGATGTGTTTGTGCTTCCCTGTGCTGCTGTGGGCGTGGGACACCCTTGCATGGGCCGCGTCTGCCCCAAGGGTGAAGGCCCCAGGGGTGAAGGCCCCAGGGGTGAAGGTTCCAGGGCTGGAGGTTCCAGGGCTGGAGGTTCCAGGGCTGAAGGTTCCAGGGATGAAGGTTCCAGGGATGAAGGTTTCAAGGCTGGAGACCCCAGGGCTGAAGGTTCCAGAGGTGAAGGCCCCAGGGCTGAAGGTTCCAAGGGTGGAGGTCCCAGGGATGAATGTTCCAGGGCTGGAGGTTCCAAGGCTGGAGGCCCCAAGGCTGAAGGTTCCAGGGGTGGAGGCTCCAGGGCTGAAGGCAGCTTGGTGACAGAGCTGGCAGAGCTCCAAGAGGGGAGATTGTCACATCCCCAGCGCTGGGCTGCCAGCAGGAGCCTGCAGCTGGTGTGGAGCTCTGGTCCTTGCCACCCTCTGGAGAGGTGTTTTTCCTGAATCCTCTTTCCCAGCAGAAATCCCCTCCATCCTCTTCATGCAGGGGGGTTTTGCAGGAGAGGACCGTGATGCTCAGGCTGTTGGTGCTGCTGGGCTGTGAGGGCTCCCCCGCAGCAGGAGCAGCCACCCCGGGATGCTCCGTGTGAGCAGGATGTGGTGGCCTGGAGAGGAGCTGCTGCTGGGGAGCTGCCAGCATGGAGAAATTCCCTCTGAAGCAGAGCTGAGGAGGATGCTGCTTTCTGTGGAAGTGTCAGAGGCCGCTGGAGGCAGAGAGCAACTTTCCTATGGGAAAGTAAAGACTTGTTCCATTTTTAACCCTTGGTAATGGAGTCCAGGGTGAAATGTGACCCCAGGTTACATAGTTGTAATGCCTTCCCTGTGTGCTGGGCTCTGGGCCCTCAGGAGGGGGAAGGAGAAGTGGCTTGCTGCTTTTGGCCCAGCTCCATGAAGAAGCGAATTTGTCAGTGCCTGAAAATACTGAAAATGGGGAGGCAGGAAGTGGACATCTCCTTAAGTGACATCAGAGCCAACAGCCCTGTGTGGCTTTGGGGACACTCACCCTGCCAGCGTCTGTGGCTCAGGAAAGCCTGGGAGAGTGGCAGGGAGTTTGGGGTCCCTGGTGGGGCCATGAGGTGGGAGCATGTCCTGGTGGGAATCTGTGCCTGGTGCTGCCTTCAGAGGCTGCCTGGAGCAGAGGCTGGGCAGAGTTACAACAATAAATAGGTTTTTATTAAAAGCCCTTCACAGGACACACCTTGGGCAGTGCCAGAGCCCAGATGGGCTCCTGGCCACGAGTTCTCACACTTTGATCAGTTTGGGTCCATTTCCATGCTGGGGTTCAGTGTCCAATTCCAGCTCCAGGGGATGCAGTCCCACCCTCCCAGGTTGCTCTCCTCCATTCCCTGCTGTCTGCACTTTTTGGGCTGAAGCTGCAGCGGTGTCCTTGGTTGTGGGGCTGGAAAAGGATTGTTCTGTGGGACTGAGCTGTGAGGAGAGCTGCTGACACTTCACATGGAGCTCAGAGCTCTGTACCAATGCAGAGGCTGGAAAATAGGAAAGCTCAAACTGAAGGCATCACTGGGATCCTGTGGCCTGGCAGCAGGAAGGAAGGCAGCCCAGCCAGGCCGTGTTTTTTCTCAGAGCTCTCCCCCAGGCTCAGTGACCTTCCCATGCTCAGCTCTGTGCTCCCTGCTCATGGATGGCACCGGGGAGGGACACAGATCCTGTGTGGTCAGCGGGTGCCACCACAAAGCAGCCCTGGGGGTTTGGGAGCCCTGCAGGCACCGCCAGGGTTTGGGAACCACCTCATCCTGGGCAGCTGGGATCTCCTCCAGCTCCCTCCTGCCTCTGCTCTCCAGGAGGATGAGTAATCTGATGATTACACTGAGACAACACTGATAAAACATTTATTTGAGCCGTGTCATGAAAAATAGATGGCTGTAGCCTAAAGGTGGCTTGTTGGGTGACTTGCTTGCTGTTCTGCTTTGTTATGAAGCCTGGAAATGACTGTGTTTTTCAAAGCAGTGTTGCTTGTTTTCCTCACAATTCTTTCCAGCCCTACAAATATTAAATATGCCATGTCAGGTTGGTTTTGTTGCAGTCTCTAAGGAAGAGCTGCCCACTGGGAACTTTCTGTGCCCCGAGGATGTCAACAGATCATTTATCCACCACAAGGAAAACAACAGTTGACTGTAAAATGAGACCTTCGAAGTAAAAAAAAAAAAAAAAAAAGATAAAGAAGTGGAGAATTAGCAACAGTCAGCAGTTCCTCTGGGCTTGCTACCTCAAATATCCTTGTTGTAAATTTCCTGGAAAACGGGTAGGGTACACAAGGGGTGAGTTTTTGGTGTTAAATACTTCCAGACCTCCATCAGGAGGGAGCAGGCCAGCTGTGGCTCCAGATGTTGCCTTGGGGAAAAGGATCACCCATGGGAGCTGGATTGCTGTGAGCTCTCTCGGATGCCTTCCCCTTCTGGTGGTGTGAGGAAGATTTTATGAGTCTTATCCCCCAAAAACGACATGAGATTGATCTCTGGGGATACTTGGGAACATGGGATGGGGAAGAAGAAGTGGCAAGAGGCCAGTGGAAATCCCAGAGGATGCTCCAGACACAGGAGATGTCACAGGCAGGCGGGGACAGGACAAGTGCAGGGTTCTACTGCCACCCCTGATGTCCCTGTTTGGATGTGGAATTCTGCTAGTCCTACTCCCCTGGCAGCCCAGCTGAGCACCACCTGGAAATCCTGGGAAATACATGTTTTGGTGTTAGTACAAAGCACTTAGGAAGGGAGGTTTGTGTTTTCTTGCTGGATGTGCATTTCCCACCTCCTGGATTAATCCTGGCTCAGGGTTTGTGTGCCCTGCCAGGGCCTGACCTGCACCTTGTACCAACAGAAGCCCATGAAACATCTGCTGAGGGGGAAAGAAAACCCCGTGGTGTTTGCTGCCAGCTTGGCTGGGAGGAGGAAGGGCCAGCAGGGTGGAGAGGGCACAAAGAAGAGAATGTTCAGGGTGGAAAAATGCAACCTGGCTTCTCCACAGCAAACTTGTCTGCCACAGGCTCTCTGGGACAGTGTGAGCAGGGCTCTTGCAATGACTGGAAAGTCCAAAGCTCCCTGAGGCTGGTGAGGGGCAGAGAGGCACGGCTGGGTGGGAACATCCTCCCCAAACCCTCTGGGGAGGAGCTGATGAGGGTTTGGAGCTGGCTGGGCTGGGATGTGAGACAAAGGCCATCAGCCCGGCAGGGGACAGGCTGTGTGACACCATGCCACGCTGGGGACATTAATTCCCAATGAACTGTGAGTGCTGAAAGGCTGCATTGCTCCTCAGGGAGGGACAGATGAGGGTCAAAGCCATCCAGTTATTTCAGCTGTGGGCACTGGGGACACAGCCAGGGATGCTGGTGCTGCTCGTGGCAGTGGCAGCCCCTGCTGAGCTCACCTGTGGTGGCACCAGGCACAGAGCACCCAGCAGGGCTCACTCAGGCTCCTTTTGGGCTGGGAAGGGCACCAGGGGGATGCAGGATACCTGACCCTACAGGAAAGATGGAGAGGGACTTTCTACAAGAGCCTGCAGTGACAGGACAAGGGGAATGGTTTCAAACTGAGAGTGGGTTTATATCGGATATTGGGAAAAAAATTCTTCCCTGTGAGGGTGGGGAGGATGCCCAGAGAAGCTGTGGCTGACCCTGGATCCCTGGAAGTGTCCAAGGCCAGGTTGGACGGGGTTTGGAGCCACCTGGGACAGTGGAAGGTGTCCCTGCCCATGGCAGGGGGTTTGGAACTGTTCAGTCTTTATGGTCCTTTCCAACCCAAAGCATTCTGTATTTCCAAGGGGTTTTTCAGGCAGCATCTGGGCAGGGGGAGTTAAAAGGAACAAACCTAAATGCCCCACAGGAGAAAGGGACACTCCAAAAATGAGTGAGTAGGAGCCCTGGGGACTCCTGAAGCATTGTGGACACCAGTGGATGTGTTTTGGATACTCAGCAGGACAGATATCCTGGGGGTGACAGCAGACAGGGAGGGGTGGGATAGCAGCGTGTTCAGGCTTGGGAAAAACTGCTCCAAAAGTTAAATCTATTTTGTCTAGAAATTGGTTTTTAGCCTGTGGCTTCACTGGACAGAAAGGAACAGCTTCTGTAGGAACCTTTTCCAGTGAGGAGCGTGGCTGGTGCTGCAGAGTAGTTGCAATATTAGACCATCTCCGGGGCTTGACAAATCACCTTGCAAAGTGTGTGCAGCAAGCTGCTATTTGCAGAAAGGTTTTGTGGAAAAGGTACTTAACCCAGAGGAAGAGGTCTGGCTTCCAGAGCAGTCAGCTTGGAGCTGTGTCCAGCTTCTGGTGCAAAGTGAAGCTTTTCTCAGAGGTAAACATCACTTTGAGGCAGGATAAACCCAGCCCAAAGCGGGGAGGGACAGCTCTTCCACCACCACCAATTAATCAGCAGCTCTAAAAAGGGCAACTCCTGGCAGGCAACTCCATACAAGGGTCCCCCAGGGTGCCCCTGCCCGGGCTGGGCTGGGGAGGGATGAAAGAGCAGCAAAAACTCAACTGCTGAAAGTTCCCTTCCTGCTGCTGGGAAGGACGAGCAGCTCTTCCTTGGGGTGAATCACCCTCCGTGCTCAGCAGCTAATCCTGCTGCCTGTGCTGGCCCCTGATAAGCTCTCTGGCCAGCTCTGATGATTTTCCAGCATCTTTATTAGAAAAATAACATCAGAAGCGCTTGGAAGTCAATTATGTTTCATGTGACTAATGTTAATTATTATTACTTTTGTTAGTTCACCTAATCCACCAGGATTCTCCCATTAATTGATGTCACTGATTTGTTCCCAGAGGGCACTGTCTCCCACCAGTGGATTTTGGAGCATTTCCCTCAGCTGCCCTCTATTTTTTATTTAATGTAGTTTAAAATTTGATTGGAAGTTAATTATTGTGAGCTGGAAGTTTCCACAGGCTCCTGTAAACATCAACTAAGCTTTGCAGTCTGGGTTATTTTTACAACGTGTCAGGCAAAGAAACCCAGGGTAACAGTTTGGGAATGCTGGGAGACATCTGATTGAGAATGGAAATTGGCAGATAAGTGATGTGGAAGAGCACATCCCTGTCTGTGCAGGAGGTAAGGAGTGTGATGGATGTGGGTGGAGCAAAAAGAGGGTTGAGATAACCTGAACTAATGCCCACAGGCACAGAGTGAAATCTGACTTCTCTCTGTGCTCTGGAGCACAAGAAGATTTGCATGGATGCAAAACAATTTAAGGATCATTAAGACAGTAGGCTGAACATGGAAGAAAATCCTTGGATAAAAGCTTTTGTCTTGCTTCATTTTTTTTATTTCGTTCACCCTTTTTTCTTTTTTTTTTTTTTTCACCCTCCATGAGGCACCAAGGAAATCCATGAAATCTTCTTGTGCCTTTTTGGATGTGGATGCCCTTGGAGCAGCTGCTGGCTGGCAAGTGGTGCCCATCCCCTGTTCAGTGCTTTGAATGCAGCCCACAAAGAGATTGGTTTAAAAAAGGGTCAGACAGCCTCTGACTCCAGCATGTGTTGAAACCCTGTGCACAGTTCAGCACATCCAGTTGTGCTAACAAAGCTCCTTGCCAGAGAGTGGAGTGTTTGTTTGGAGATGGCACTGTGAGCCCTGGAGAGCTGGGCAAGGGTTATTTTCATTCCTAACAAAATAACAAACCACAGCACTATGGAATTTATCATATAGGAGCAGCAGGAGGAGGTCAGGGCTGTCTGAGCACAGCACTGAGGGCTCTGCTTGTTGTGTTTGGCTTGGAGACAGAATTCCCAGTGGGATTTTTGGGGCAGCAATCAATCCCTGTCTGCTTTTCTTTCTTTGATGGAGTGACAACACAAGTCTGTGCTGCCAGGTGGAGCCTGGTGCAGGATGGCACCGGGGGATGCCAGTGCAGGAATGGAATGGGTTGGGTTGGGAGGGACCTTAAAGATGACCTGGGTCCGACCAGGGACACCTCCCACTGTCCCAGGCTGCTCCAAGCCCTGTCCAGCCTGGCCTTGGGCACTGCCAGGGATGCAGGGGCAGCCCCAGCTGCTCTGGGCACCTGTGGTAAAGATGTAGGGAAGGCACAAGAGGAGCCCACCTTGCACAAAACTTGTTGAGGCCCTGCATGGTCAGTAATTTTTTTTTTTTTTTTAAGCACAATTCTCTCACTGGGTGTTTTTTAAATAAGGACACTGCTTGGTTTTGGGCAGACTTTCTATCCTTTGCCTCGTGCCTGAGTGACTGCATGTCCATGCTAGGGTCACTCAGCTTCCTGCTCTGCCTCACATCTCCACCTCAAACTGGCACAGTGTTGCTCATTTCCCACTTCTAGTTTGGAGTGCAGCCTTAATGGAAATGTTAATTTACTGCAACTACTTCCCAGGGTATGATTTGGGAAAAAGCTCTCGAGTTTCCCGTGCAGTTATCAGATAGTGACTGTCTGTACGACAGTCCTCCCCTCGACCTGACAAAGGCCCCAACAATGCTTGGTGAAAGTAAAAGTGCCCTGCACTCAGTTCATGCCCCAGGGGTGATTTATGGGCAGCTTTCTCCAGAAGTATCATAAACTTTGTGATTAATTACTGGGAGAAAGCCACGGTTGGGACAGGATAACACCGGGGTTTCTCTGCCTGCAGCCTCAGGGCAGCGCAGCTGCTGCACAAGAGTTGCTCTTGCAAAGTAACAAAACAAAATCCTGGTTTATTTATTTGTCTTCTTGTTCCTAACACCCTGTTGAGGTTGGGAAGCTGGAGGGAAGCTCTTGCAGTGGCCTTTGGGAGAGTGTTGCACGTCAGGAATCAGTGTGGCACTGAGCAGAGCCCTGGGCAGGTTTTCAGGTGGGGCTGCTGGCACTGGGTGAGCAATTCAGGTGCATCCCTCGTGCTGTCCTCACTGCCTTGGAGAGCTGTTCCCCTGCTGCACTGCTTGGGGGCAGAGGAAGGGTGCTCTGACCTGGGACTGTCCCTTTTCTGCCTCCTGCTTCCAGTGTGGGCTTAGATGGGTCACTTATTCCTGCTCTGCTTTGCTTTCCCATCTCAAAAATGGAATAAAGGAGCTTTGTGCACTTAAATTCAGAGATCAGCCCCATTGTCTTAGACAAGGTGTGGATAAAACGAGGTCACTCTTACCCTGCATCCAGCTGGCTCCTTGGGAGTGGCCAGTCCAGAGCAGGGAGCTGAAATAAGGAGATTTTCTGGGGGGTGATGTGGTGACAGCAAGGTGGGATGAGAACCAGGAGCTGGTTGTTTTGGAGAGGGCAGCCCTGCAGGATGGCTCCTGGCTGTGTCCTCCCCACAGCACAGCTACACAGGGCACCCCATCCTTGCCTTTTTCCTCGAGGAGAAAGAGCAAAGTCTGCAGGAGGGTGCTGTGCTGGGTGCAGATGTTTTGTGTCTCTCATCCCTCGGGGTCAGCTGGAGTTCTGCCAGCGCCAGTGACGTGTGCTGAGCAGCAGAGGCCAAACCCTCCCTCTACAGAGCTGTGGGACTGCTCTGAGCTCTCTGAAGGCTTTTATGGCGTCCCAGGGATGGCTCAGGGTTTGGCTTTTCTATTTTTCACATTGTGTGCTGCTTCAGTGTGTGGGTCTGGGCTCACATCAGGGCATGGTGAGCTCTGTGCACAGAGCAGGGAGACAAAACAATTCCTGCTCCAGCTGGGCACCAAGGACAAATGACCCAAATCTCAGGCCAGGAGCACAAACCCCGTGGGCTGGAGAGAGAAAAACAAGCAGGGTGGGACTGCAGGGGCTGGGGCTGGGATGGGACAATGAACTGCAAGGTGCAAATGGAGCAGAACTGATCCCAGGCAGAGACCCCGTGTCCGGCCGGGCATTTTGGGGCCATTTTGGTTCATCTTGGGTGCAGCCCTGGCTGGGCTCTGGGGCTGCCCAAGGTGGATCCTTTGGATAAATCCCTGCTTTATTCTTCAGCTCTATCTGGTCTCTGCTCTAGCTCAGCCTTCCCAAGGCATCCCCAGCACATCCAGGCCCCGGGGCTGAGCAGGTGACACTGATGCCACATCACCCAGACAAGGTGTCCCTGCAGCACCACTGTCCCCAGGCCAGGCTGGTGTCTGTGGAAAGCTGGAGATGACTCATTTCCCCCCTGAATTCCTGTCTTTCCTCCCTTTGGGCATCCTGCTGCCAGCACTGCTCTCCCAACTGCCTGCACGCTGCTCTTTGCTCTCTCTATTTATAGGGAATTTAATAAGATATCAATTAAAGAAATGAAAACAAACCCAGGACGTCTGTCAGCTGAAAAGGCTATTGGTAGCAGTTGTCTCAAACCTTGTCAGCCCTTTTTATAGACAATCCCTGTTGTTGTGGGACAGCTGGGCTGGGCTTGTGTGTCCCAGCAGGTGGTGGCAGCCACCCCGTCCCTCTGCTGGGACCCTGGTGCTGCCAGCTCCTCCTGCCCTGCTCGTTAGAAGGGGAGGGATGCTAATGAGAGAAGTGGGCTTGAGGGAGTCCCTCTTTGTGCAGCACACTGTTAATTAGCTCTCCTGATTTACTGCTTTCCTGTTTGGGGGATTTGGTATTTATGACCCTATGGGGAGGATGTGAGCTGGCATGGAGAGAGGAGATTTCTGCTCCTTCAGGGCTTTATGATCCTCCTTCCTCTTGAAAATTCCAGCTGTGGGGAGAGACCAGGAAATTGGAGATTTGTTTCTGACTGAGTGAATTAGTGTCTGTCTCTGTAAAATCTGTTTCCCTGAGTTTTGCTGCATCCTAAGTATCCTTTTGGCTCTCTGCCTGGCACCTCTGCAGTGTCAGCACGGGGAGAGCCTCCTGCTGCAGCCAGGGGCCATCCCAAACAGTCTCCAGGTCTGTCTGGGATCTCTGCTATGTTCATTTGTTCCATGGGTTTGAGAGGGTGGGGGTGAACAGGGGAAATCCTCCAGGCAGGATCCCTCCAGGCTCAGAGCTCCTCTCCTGACCCTGAGGGCTCCAGGGTCCACGTGCTTGTCCCCAGGGGTGTGCCAGCACTGCCTGAATGCTCCCAGCATCCCTGTGCCCCTTTGCCAAAGCCACCTGGAACAGATTATTTCTCTTTAAAAGTTTGAGCTGCTTCTGCTCTTTATTCCTGTATACTCTGCATTCTGTGTTATTTTTGTAAGAGTAGTGACAGGACAAGGGGGAATGGCTTTCAACTGACAGAAAGTGGCTTTAGATGGGATATTGGGAAGAAATCCTCCCCTGGGAGGGTGGGCAGGCCCTGGCACAGGTGCCCAGAGCAGCTGTGGCTGCCCTGGATCCCTGGCAGTGCCCAAGGCCAGGCTGGAGCAGCCTGGGACAGTGGAAGGTGTCCCTGCCCATGGCAGGGGTGGCACTGGATGAGCTTTAAGGTCCCTTCCAGCCCAAACCATTCCATGGTTCTCACCCTGGTGATGTTATCCTGGTTCTCTCTCTGGGGAGACTGTGATGAACAAAGGCAGGGCTTTGCCCAGATGAAATCTGAGTCCCACCTGCCCTTCCTGTCACTGTCACCTCTTCCCAGTGCTTTCTGCTCCTGCTGCTTCATCCATCAGCTCCTCCAGTGCCTACCTCTGCTCCAGCTGCCTCTCATTTGTCAGGTCCATCCTCTCTTCTCCAATTCACTTCCCCAAAATTACCACAGGGAGCAGAGCACCTCCGCCAGTCTTATTAAAAACACCAGGGAAATGTATCTGCACAGCTCCTGGGCTCCATTTGATATTGTTTGATCACCTGAGAGCAAGAGGAAGTAAAATGCTGACTTGGGGGAATTCAGTAGGAGCTGTTAAAAAAAAAAAAAAAGACATGTTCAAAAGTACGAGCATGATCTCATGCAACACAGACATTGTGATCTGGGAACTACAGAGGGCTGAGCCTCTGTGTCTGGGCAAACAAAGGGACAGAAATAGCAACCCAGAAATGTTAATTCATTGTCAAAGTGATCCCCGCTCCCTGGCCATATGATTTATATGGAGCAGAAACCAGGGCAGCTCTGCTTGACTTCTTTATGTAAGGGAAGAAGAGTGAAAAAAGTGAAAACTCACAAGTTGGACTCAGCTCTGGGGCTTCTGCTGTGGTCTCTGAGACACTGGAGGGGCTCCTTCATGCCTGTGTTAGAAAATCAACCTTCAAGTCATGCTGTGGCTGAAGTGCATTTGGGGCCACGGCTGCTTCTAATTCAGGAATTTCACTTGGAGGTTATCAAAGAAGCAATACTTTGATCCTGCCTTGGCATTTGCACACCCAGCAGCATCCTGGGGGCTCGCTCTGGCTCTCCTTCCTGCCAGCTGCCTGCCCCTGCCATTTCTGCCCAGCAAAACCAGCCCAAGGCCATCCAAGGAAAAGAGCTATGAAGGAGAATGAGGGCGAACATGGTTCACAAAAGCCCCTTGGGGACAGGGAGCTGGAAGGGCAGGAAGTGTTTCAGAGATTGCTCTTAATTTGGTTTATTTTCTATTTAGGCTGTCCCAATTTATCCCAGGCCCTGTGTGTCCACTGCAGTGCAGTCACTACCTCGGGCTCTGTAATGGGCCCTGGACAGCCAAGGATGAGGAGCTGTTAAAAATGGGAGGTTAAAAGACCAGGTAGAACTAGCACTGTGCTTGTGTGTCAGCATGAGACCCTGCTCCAATGAACCATCATCTTTTCCTCTTGTAATTTTCTGGGAAATAGTTTTTCCCCCCTCAGGATCCTTTTTTTTTTAAAAAAAAAAAAAAGTATTTGGCTGGCTGTGTCTGTGCAGATCAAACATACTTCCATCATTACAGGCCAGTGAGTCACAAGGGCCATAATGGCTCTATCTCAAAAATAACCCCAAAGCTCCTTGCAATTGCTCTGCAGGCTGGGATGAGTTCCTGCATTCCCCAGGGAAAGGCAGAGGCTGAGGAAGAGACCCAGGCACAGACGGTCACTGTCATGAAAAGGCTCTGATGGCTTTTCAGATCTGCTTTTTGTCCTCCCTGCAGCTCTGCTTTCTGCTCTGATGTGAGCTCTGTGAAATGGATGTTTCCTTTCAATCCTCCTCCACCTCCATTCCTTTTGCCTTTGTCTCCTTTTCTTCCCCCATCTCCTTTTTTTTTCCTTTTTTTTTTTTTCTTTTTTTTCCTTTTGTTTTCTTTTTTTTTTGGTTTTTTTCAGAGGTGAGGAGGGGTAAGGTTGGTTTAGAAAGATCTCATCTGTTAATAAACCCTGCTGCAGCCACTAAACATCAGTGTGTAAAGAGTGATATTCCAAATGCTCAGCTCTTTCTGAGGCAGAGGAAGAGGAGAAGCTGGGTTATTCCTGAGGATGCTCTTTGCAATGAGTTTTGCATCCAGTTTTGACCCAGTGACAAAGTGCAAACTTCCAGCTCTGTGTGCTTGGGGAAAGGTGCAGCTCAGTCTTGAGGTGATTCCCTTAAATTCTTGTGACATTTTTCTCTCTCTGTGAAATGTGGGATACTGCCTCTCCCTCCCTCCTCTTCCCCTAAGAATTGCTCAGTTTTGTAGCTCTTTGGGATGTCTGGCATCCTCAGATCTTCAAACAAAAGAGGCTCCAGTGCAGCAGGAATTTTTCCAGGGGTGTTTTTTCTTGCAGCACATCTCTGTTTATCCCCAGGCTGGGCAGGGATGACAGTGGTGCAGGAGGGCTGGGATGCCTGGTGCTGTTTCATTCAGGATCAGCTCCCAGCAGGGCTGACAGGGATTTCTCATCAATTAAAAGGGGAGCTGGAGCACCCAGCTGTTTTTCCTACCTCAATACCACCTCTCATGAGACCTAATCCATCATCATATCCATGATTTGTTTGGAGTTGCTGATCCATGGATATCCAAGTGACAGCTCTGCCTCTTACCTGCATGTGAGATCCAGACCCCTTAATTCCTGAGATAATTCTCCCTTAGCCTTTAGAAAAGAAAATTTCCTCCATGAAATATGCACTGAAAAGGAAGAGACCTCACCAAGACAAGTGCAGTTTCCCGCTCAACTAAATGGTCATCCTGTTTAAAACGAAGGGGGAATGGGTTCAAACTGAAAGAAGGGAAATTTATCTTGGATATATGGAAGAAATTGTTCCCTGTGTGGCTGGGGAGGCCCTGGCCCCTGAGAGAGAGGAAGTTGTCGCTGCCCACAGCAGGGGTTTGACACTAAGTGATCTTCAAGATCCTTTCCAGCCCATTCCAGTCTACAATTCTATAAATAATTGCTGAATAAATGTGATTTTTCACCTGGATCTCCATGACAGTGTGTTTTGTCCAGCTGGGTCATCAGCCAGCAGCACCTTTGGGCAGTTGTGCTTCTCAAAATTAATTCTGAAGCTACAGAGTTGGGCATTTTCCTAATTTTTTTTTTTTTTTAGGCATGTGAGGTCTTGTAACTTTCTCTGAGCGGTTATAAATTATTAGCAACTGCAGCTAATTAATCTCAAGGGTTTCATGGTAAGGTTGTCTAGCACACATAAGAGAAATGAATACTTTTATTTTACTTGGCCATTTTTTAGTTTGCTATCTGGATCTGCTCGTTCCTTAAGATGGGAATTTGGGCAACGTGTGTCCCTTGCAACTGCATTTCTTGCCCAGAATGCTAATGCTGGTAGCTCTTAAAGGCTTTTGTGGAGCACTTGGAGGCTGTGTGAGATGAGAAACATAAATAAGTTACTAACTAGCCTTGGCATAACTCCCTGAGCAGTGTATCTATTGATATGGAGGTTGGCTGCAGATAAAAGTATCTTTCTGTCCTGATAGTGATATTATTTGGATGAGGTTTTGATCCAAGACTGTGAGGCCAGAGGAGACTTTTTCAAAGGAGTGTCTTCCCTTGCATCATTCACCAGCTTTGGAGCCCTTAGAAGTCATTTTATGACATGGCTTTTATTTCTTTCTTTACCTGGTGGTGAAGTGTTAATAGGCACGAGTGTACTTCTCTCCAAAATATCTAAATCTTGAAAATAAATGGCATTAAAGTAGCTAAACTACTTAAATGATTTTGTTTGGGTTTTTTGGGTGGTGCTACAATGTTAATTAAGTTTTGTGCTGTGCAGTAGCAGAGGAATCAGAGTCAGGCACATTCTCTGCTTGTGAGTTCTCAGCTTCCTTTTTCTACCTCTACCAGGGTTGGGATTGAAGGCACTTGAGGCGGTGGTTTGAGTTCAGACTCAGGTGTTTATTGTTTATTGTTTGTTATCAATGTTCCAGCCTCACAGCAGGGAGCTCTGCAGCCTGGCATTAGCAAGGCACAAAATGGCTCTCTCTTGTTACAAGGTGTTTAAGGGCTAAACTGTCTAATTAAGAAATGACACCTGAATTATTTTCACTTTTAACCCTAAACTATACTAAAGAATATGGAAAGGACAATTACAGAAGGCTAAAAAGAAAATAATGAAAACTTGTTACTCTTTCCAGACACAGCTTGGCACTGGTTGGCCAAAGAGTGAAAACAATTCACATGAAACCAATGAAACAATCACCTGTGGGTAAACAATGTCCAAACACATTCCAAAGAAGCAAAGCACAGGAGAAGCAAATCAGATAATTATTGTTTTCCTTTTTCTCTGAGGCTTCTCAGCTTCCAGGAGAGAAATCCTGGGCAAAGGGATTTTTCCAGAAAATATGACAGCGACAGGGTGGAACTGAGGAAATCAGAGAATTAAGAGAGGGTGAAAAGCCTCACTAGTGGTTTGTTGGGCAGGTGGAGGGAGAGGGGAGGAGGCTTTGCAAGGGATTAGAGAAGAAAAACACACAGATTTCTCTTTTTCCTTAATTTGGTGCACTTGCCACACTTCAGCTGTGATATCTCTGGAATTCCTGCTATGGGAATAAGGGCTGGAGCACAGTGGGAGTGGTTGTTGGGGTTCCTAGCAGAGGGTTTATAGGGTGCTGGAGTGCCCCTTGCATCCAGAGCAGCAGAGCCACTTCTTCCATCCTCAAGAGCTACTTTGAGGAGCAAAACCTCTGAGATTGCAGCCTAATTAGCCCAGTCATTAATTATGATGCTCATTTTGGAGGACATGCAGGTTTTTGCCCACATGGAGCTGATTTCTGCAGGGTGGTCATTTATCAAAGTGCAGGACTTGAGCAGCAAGGAGCTGCCACTGTCCAGGGCTTTGCTGAACTGCTGAAATCAATACCAATCTCTGAGCAAAGCAGCAGGACTTGCTCCCAGACAAAGATATGAGGCAGACACTCCCAATGTTTCTGGAACATTGCAGCCACCTCTGGATAAGGTGGTTTGGTTTTTTTTGGATTTTCTTCCTTTGGTAATTTTTTTTTTTCATGCGCTCGTTGCTCTCCCTTTTTAGTTTCTTTGCCTTGCTGCTCCTCCGCCTGGTACATATGTCCATGTTAATTAGAGAAAAAAAATGAGTTCTGCTTTTAAGTGTCTTAATTAAGATTTTTCTTAACAGCCCCCAACATTTTTCTCAGAGTTTTTTCACCGACATCTAAAACTGTTCTTAAAAGCTGGTGTCAAAATAATCTTGTGCTTAACAATTGATGTTTAGATGTATTTCCAAACACACAATCCTTGGATAATTTACCTTCACAGCACTGCTGACACCTGTAAAGCCTGGCTGTGAGCAGCAGCAAGTGAGGTGAACTGTCTCAGGTCAGAGGGAATTGGGATTGGATCTGGGATTGGATCCAGTCCTCCTGAGGCTGTCTGGAGTCTGGTTCTTGAGGAATGTCTCTAAGTACAGCTGGAAAGTCGGTTTGTGTTTAAAAAGTAAAAATATTGTTACTCATAGCACAGTCATTGCAGAAATAGCATCTATTTGTTCAGTGTTAGGAATAAGAAGTTTCTTAATGGCCTGATGAAAAAGCTGCAGGGATTTCTCCTTGCAGCTGAAATGCTCTGGTGGGCATTGCCAACCTCTCCTTTGTGGTGGATCTGTGTTTGTACTGGGAAATGGAATTAGAGCTTCTTCTTCCAGACAGCTCCAGTGAGACTTGAGTCACTTCAGCCCAAGCTCCTTGGGGTACCTGTGAGATGTCTCTGCTCTCCCTGGTCCCCAAAAGCTCCTCATTGGCCTCCAGGCCATTGCCCTCAACAAAAGGGTGGATGCTGCCAGTAGGAAATGTTGGGAGGAAAAACAGCCTTAGTAGGAAAACCCCTGTACTGAGGAAGCCTTCCTTTCCAAGGTTGCTGTGTCACACCTTCTCTCACTCTGAAAAACATCTGCATCTCCTATTCCTTACAAACTGGCAGAGTGTGGGGATGAGTTCTCTCCTGTGGTGTGGTTTAAAGCAGAATCATCCCAGAACTGCTCTGTAGCTTATAGGTGACTCCTCTGCTCCTGCCTGCTGGTGTGGCATCCCCTGAGCAGGGTCTTGGGGCTGATGGTAATTCCCCAGATCCTGGCTCTGGAGGGTTTTGGGATTTGGTGAGAGCTGCTTGTAGAAAAAAGGTGCTTCCATTTCCCTGGTTGTGAAATGGAAATTCTGCTTCTCTAAACCTCACTGTACTCACCAAATGCTTTCAGATAAACAGATGAAAAGTTGCTCAGAGGAGGGGCCTCAAGGGATGTAAATTAGCCATCAGCAGAGCTTCAGCTGCAGTTAATGAGATGGAGAAGGAATAACCCCATGGGTGGGTCAAACTACACCAACCCTGCACCTGTGTGCATAATTGATGGTGCCCCCATGCAGAGATGTGCTCACCTTGAGTTCTGCACCCTCAGCCACCTGGCACAGCTGAAATCAATCCCGCTGTGCCCAGCTGGCAGCCAGGCCCTGCAGCTCTCTCAGGGATTTGATGCCGTTCCTGCACCCGGGGTTGGGTTCCCCAGACTGGCACCGAGATGGGAAGGCAGGAGCATCCCCTGCTCAGCCCCTGGGAAGCTGCTTCAGTGTCCCAGAGCTGAAACCAGAGCCAGGACCTGCTCTCTGAGTCCCAGTTTCTCCTTGGAGAGTGGATTTGGGTGTGCCTGGGGGATTTCTTGGCTTCTGTGCTAGCAGCTGAGGAAGGATCCAGGCATGTACGGCACGATGTCGCTGAGGAATGAAGTACGGAGGGGGAAGTGCAGCACCTTGCAAGGTAGGAATGCCAAATCTGCCCCAAACTTCTGTAATTAGCACATCCAGGTGCCACAATGCCAAATCTGCCCCAAACTTCTGTAATTAGCACATCCAGGTGCCACAATGCCAAATCTGCCCCAAACTTCTGTAATTAGCACATCCAGGTGCCACAATGCCAAATCTGCCCCAAACTTCTGTAATTAGCACATCCAGGTGGCTGGTACAGTTATCTGTTGTTCTGGGATTATGTTCAGTCTCTGCTGGAAGGTACAGAACAGTCAGATAACAAGTACAGAACAGCACTTCCAACCCCTGGCATCTTTTCTTAGGGTAACTGTAAGGCCTTGGTGTTCTGGACATATTTTAGGGTTTTTTTTGGGGTTTTTTTTTGAGTGTGGAAAGGAAAAAGCTGTGTAGTTTCTCCCACTTTTACAGCTTCTTCCATTTGCAGTGGGCCTGTGTGCTGCTAAAGCAGCTGATGCCTTCTCCTCTGGTAAAACAGTGGGATACAGAGCCCTCCCAGAGCACTCAGATGTGCTGCAAGGAGCCAGACAGACTGCACAAGTCACTGTTTACCTTCCAGACAGGACAGACTGCACGCAGAGCTGAGTAATGGATCTGAATTAAATTCTCCTGCTAGGCTGATGCGCCTCGAGTGACTGAGCTCGGCTTACACGAGCTGGCAATGTGACTGCTGGTTTGGGTTGCTTTATTTCTAGATCTTCCTTTGGAAGTACAAGCACTCCTCGGGGCAAGAACTCCACTCTCCCCCAGTGGCTGGGCTGCTGAGGTTGGAGAATTTGATTTTTGGCTTCTGCAGAAAGCCTGGGCTGCCTCCCCTGCTCGGGGCTCTGGCCAGGCTGCAAGTTGTGGAAAGGTCTGACTTAAGCAGATGCTTCCTGATCTAAAGCCAGCTCCTTAAGCTGAGTGTGCTTCCTAGGAAATGAGGTGCATTTTGCCAGGCCGTGGCCTCTGGGCCCAGCTACTTGATCTTCAACTTCTCCAGAATGCTCTGGCAAGAAAATTGCTGATGTTTAGGCCTTGTCTTTGTGAGCAGAGTTTAAACAAACCAAGCCCAGCTTGTGCCTGCAATGTGCCAGTAAATTCATGTTTTATTAGGACCAGGAGAGGTTTCCTGTGGTGCGTCCTGGCCAGATCAGATGAACAGAAGAGGCCACTCCTGGCCCTTTTCTTTGCTCTGTCACCTCCAGGTTCCCTTCATTGCATTTGTGTTTTGGTGAAGGCTTTTGGAGCCTCTTGGTAATTAATTGATTGCGATTGGTATCAGTAATTTTCAGAGCCTTACTGGCTTCCAGGTGATGGCTTTGGTAATAAACCTGGAGAGAACATGGTTTATTGGTTTGGGGCTCTGAATCTTCATGGTTTATTCTGAGTTTTGTGTTGAGACATACTAATTGTACAAGAGACAAACAAGCACTGGTCCAGTGCCTTGCCATGTGCTGTGTAAAAGGAGGTGGATGTGTGGTTTCTGAAATTCTCTGCTTTCCAGGCCACTAAAATGTGATTTGTGAAGCAGTCAAGCTTTCTCCCCTGACTGTTCATAGACCAGGAAAACCCAAGCCCTTTCTGGAGCTCTTTTGTAGCCTCCTATCTGCAGAAGACCATAGAACAAATGCCTTTTGAATTTGGGACAGTAAATTCTGTGAAGAATGCTCAAATTCTGGGGGAAAAATTCTGCATTCCTGAATGGAGAGCTCCCATCAGCTCCTGAATCACCAGCAAAAGTGTCCTTGAGCTTGTGAGCAAATCCTTGTATCCATCTCCTTGCAGCCTCTCATTGAGGGGCTGGAGCGTGTCCAGGGAAGGGAAAGGAGCTGGGGAAGGGTCTGGAGAATTCCTGAGGGAGCTGGGCAGGGGCTCAGCCTGGAGCAAAGGAGGCTCAGGGGGCCCTTGTGGCTCTGCACAGCTCCTGCCAGGAGGGGACAGCCGGGGGGTCGGGCTGTGCTCCAGGGAACAGGGACAGGAGCAGAGGGAGCGGCCCCAGGCTGGGCCAGGGCAGGCTCAGGGTGGGCACAGCAGGAATTTCCCCATGGAAAGGGAGCTCAGGCACTGGAACTGCCCAGGGAGGGTTGGATCCCCATCCCTGGAGGTGGCACTCGGAGCTCTGGGCTGGGGACAGGGTGGGGATGGAGCACAGCTGGGACTCCATGGGCTGTGAGGGCTTTTCCCACTTCAGTGATCCTGGAATTCTGTGATTTTTATGATTTATGATTCTGCATGTACAACTGTAATTTGTGGGCATTTCCTTCTGACTGCCCGTGACCTCCTCCACAAACCTCCTTCCCCTTGGCTGCTTCCAGCACAGCCTAGACCCATCCCACCTCTTTGAAAGTGCTTGTTCAGGAGCACCTGCCCACGGGGACATTCTCCAGGGCTCATTCTTGCAGCTTTCCTGTGGCTAGCAGTGGTTTCCATGGGGGACAGGGAACAGGTCCTTCCACTTGGAGGGTTCAGAGACAGAGCTGGCACTCGGATTTTTGGCTGTGTGCTCACACAAGTGGCTCTGCCGAGGCTGCAGTGACACCCTGGGAGGTGGAGCAGCTTTTGGAGAGAGGTTCAGAGCACTCCTCCCTCTGCCTTCCTCCCACGACACACCCAGAGCCTGCAGGCACCTGCTCCAAGCGTCCTCCTCCCTGTAGTGGGGCTGGGCTTAGGTACCAGCACAGCTCCTGCTCCTCGCAGGCAGAGACAGGGAGATGAATACAGGAGGCCACGTGTGCCTAATTTATTCCCTCTCTCATCTCCCTGGCTTCTCTTTGCCCTCCTGTTTTGTTGGAGGCTGTTTGGAGGCGCTGGGGAAGGAGGCAGCAGAGGCACAGAACGTGCTGTGCGCTCAGGGATGAGCTGGGCTGCAGGATAAACACGAGATCTGAACCCCATTCATCTCTCTGGGGGGATTTTGTTATCTGGGCACAGCCAGCAGAGACTCAGAGCCCTGAAACGCAACATGCAGTGACACGGGCTGGGCCGTGAATTTAAAACCTTGGCTTGCCCACCCAGGCACATTTTCAAGTTTTTTCCTCTTTTCTTTGTGTGTTCTGTTGCCCAGAATAGCAATCAGCTGGAGATCAGTGTTTTCTACCCACTCCTTTTCTCACAGGAGTTGTGCTGCTGGAGTGGATGCTGCCTGTGATAACCTCTCCTTCAAAACATGGGGGTTTTTAAATAGTCACTTGTGTGGTTCCCCCTTCCTTTCATTTCCCTTCCCAGTGTTTATTCAGGAAAAAAGGGAGATGTGGGTGAGCTCAAAGGGCACCTCTGACTTAAAGTGAACTGGAAGGGAGGTAGCAGGAGCTTTGGCCACGGGGGTCTCAAGCCACACATTATCCTGCTTCATTTCTTATTTCCTGGGCTTCAACTTCTTCTCCCAGCAGAGATGTTCAGGATTGGTGCCTGTCACAGGCACACGGTGAGCTCTGTCCCTGCTCCTGCACAGCCCAGAGCTGCTGCTGGCCCTCACAGCATCCCTCAGTCGCTGCACTTCCTGCCAGGCCAGGGGATTTTGCTCAGAGATGCCTCTGGGAATTCCCTCCCCACTCTGAAGGATTTAACAGGCTTTCTGTTGTTGTTTTGTTTTGTTTTGTTTCCCCCTCCATTGATAATTTCTGACCTTTTTTGGCAGAAGGCAGTGTTAACATTGAGAGAAGGATTAAACCACCAACTGAAAACAGCGTGAGAACAATCTTGGGGAATCGGAGATTTTTTTCATTAAGTTCCCAAATTCTGTTAAGAACGAGCAGGAAAACATGATCCTCCCTGTTGTAATTTCATTACAAGGAACAGCCTGGGCCCCATGTGTGGGGAAATGCTGTGGGGGATGTGTTTTCTGAGGGCTGTTCAGAGAGCACCAAAGAGATTTGGGACACAGGAGGAGGATGTGTCTCCCTCTCTCAGGATGCTCACCCCTCACCCCAGTAGCCAACACAGCCTCCTGAGCCCCATGTACCAAAAATCACTGGGGTTTAGGCGTTTTCCCCCAAATTTTGGTTTGGAGAGAGTGAAATGGGCCAACCACAGCAGGATCCTGTCAGCCCCTCTCTGCTCAGGGCTGATCTCTGAGGCTGCAGCCCAGCCTGAGCTTTGGAGAACTTTGCATTTACAATTTAGAATTTTATACTAACCAGGAAACAAGAGACTCCTTCCCAGCCCCACACACACACACATGGACAGAGCAATGCTTAATTCTTGTCATCCCTGGGCCTGGGGGCTGTTTATACCCAGCATTGCATGTTTATATGTGCAGTTCATCTCCTCAAGTGAAGACAGATTAAGCAGCGGGGTGAACAGACCAGTTATGTGAACTATGGGATTTCCAGCCTAGAAATTCTGCCAAGACCAAGCCAGACAAATTGGTAGCACAGCAGTGTTTCTCATTAATGTACATGGAAAGTTGTGCCTTGCTGATAATGCACAACAGCATCCTGTTGGGAGGTTTGGGAACCCATCTGGGAGCAGCTACCAGAGCTCTGTTCCAGGCTGGATTGAGTTGTCTTGCTTTTCCTCTCTGTTTTCTCCTCTGACAAGAAAAAAAAAATGCAGCTCCCTTGCATTGACATCCTGAAATATGTGGGAATATTAGTGAGTGGTGTGGTTTGCTGAACAGAAATAAGATGATTATACCCTCCCTTCTCTCCCTGCAGCCGTCCCTTGCTGTTTGTGGTTTGCTGGGTAAGTGGTTGTGGTGCCCATCTTGCATCCCAGGACAAATTATTTCCAACTTGAAAATAAGATTACCTGCCATAATTGCATGTGGTGGTTTCCTCTGCTGCTGCCAAGTGTGGATGCTGATGCTCAGATCTGTGGGTTGGCTGCTTTTGCATTCTGCATGGAGAATATGCCCCAGCAGTGTCAATGCTTCCAGAAAGGAGCCACAGCCTCGTGTCCTGAGCTGGGAATTGCTGGCTAATTCTGCTGGGAACTCGGGGCAAACACTGGACAAAAGAAAGGAACCACGTCTCTGCGTTCCCATTCCAAACTAATTCTTTGGCCTATTCTTTTCCTCGCCTCCTCCCTGTCTTGGAAAAATGCATTCCAGTTCCAAATGCTTGTTTATGGCAGGCTCTGGAGCAGAGGGTGTGTCTCCAGTGTCTGGCACAAAAGGTTACAGTCACCATCATCAAATAACAAGAGGCCACTTGGCCTCGTGGTTCAGGGACCAAAACCCAGCAATCCCCTCTGGGCTGCACTGGGAGGTGCCCAAATTCGTGAGTCTTCAAATTGTCTCTTGGGCTTGAGGCTTGTGCTGCTGCTGGTGATGTGCATCTCCAGGATGTGGTGATGTCAAACATTTGCCCTCATTTAAAGCGCAGCTGCTATTTCTGGCATCTCCCTACTGGAGCTGGGGGGAAAATCCTGATAAGGGACACAATTGTGCCCAGAGGGGCTCTGTGTGCCAGCCTGGCTCCTTCCAGCCTTTGCCTCCCTTTGTGTTGGAGGAGGAAGCTGGCAAAGGGCTGGAAGTGTTCAGGGCTGGAGAACAGCTCCAGGCTCGGATGGGGCCGGGCTGGGGCTTTTGAGCTGCCCCATCGGGGTGGGTGGATAGGGATGGGAAGGATTAAAGAGCTTGGACTGCCCTGGAGGATGATTAGAAACCAGCCAACCTCTCCCTCCCAGCTGGAGCCATGGGTTAAACACCTCTGCATCAGCTCAGCAGCCTCCCACTGCCTGCAGAAGCATCACTTCTGAAGTGATCACACCAAAACTTTCTGCCTATTTTGGGCCATTTTTCATCCCATGAAGCCCCTTCTCACTGCCCATCACAGATCTGTTCAGACTGGCACTAGGATCCATGTGGGGATGCTTCTTGAAGAGCTCCAAAGCTGTAGCTGCAATTATTTTCTCTTTTTCTGATGGTTTTTCTTGAGGGGATAGGTTATGTTGCTTCAGGATGTGAAAAATATGTGTCAGGCAGTCCCCAAATGAGCCTGAATTCCTTCTGGTGAGCATTTCCAGCTGCCACGCTGGGCCAGAGGGCTGAGAGGACAGAAGAGATAGCTCTGATTGATGGCAGGGAGGAAGAAAAGGGATTCAAGAGCTTGGACTGGGTTTGGAGATCCCACAGAAATGCCCAGCAATGAGGAAATGTGGCTTTGAGCCTGAACTGACAGTGGGGTGCATGGAAACACCTTGTGCTGCAGGGCAGAGCAGAGAGAGCTGTTCCCTGAGCTGGAGCAGACCTGGGGAATATTCATGGGCCACTCAGTGGTTCTCAGGGATTTGGAGAGTTTAGCTTCATCTCACTAGCCATGCTTTTCCTTCCTTATTATTTTTCCTTCCTTATTTTTTCCTTCCTTATTTTTGTTCTTTCTCATTTTTTCTTTCTTATTTTTTCTTTTTTTCTTTCTTATTTTTTTTCTTTCTTATTTTTTTCTTTTTTTCTTTCTTATTTTTTTTTCCTTTTTTCTTTAATTTTTAAATTCTTTTTTCTCCTCTTTAGAATTTTTTTCTCTCTTTACCATTTTTTTTTCCTCTTATCTCTCCCAAATCCCACTGATTCTCAGCAGCAGCTGCCTGTGAGTCTCTGGCTGATGGAGAGTGAGCAGTGAGGGCTGCCCTGTGCTGGGAGTGGGATTGCAGAGTGTTCCAACTTGGCAAGAAACTCCTCTTGGCCTTTTAGTATTTTTTCCTTTAGAAAAGCAGAGTTCTTATCTTGTGAAAATATAGATATTTTCTCCATAAAAACAGAATTTTCCTAGTTAAACATCCTGGCTCGTCTGCTCTAACAAACATCATCCCTTTGTTATTTGGGTTTATTTGCCAGATTCTTATAATTATTAAATAGAAGCAGTGCAAATGATGCTTTATGGGACTGGCTCAACTTTATAAAGATATTAATTCTGTGAAAGCACCTTTCTCACTTGCTGTCCTCTCTCAGGAGTTGCATAGCAACCACCTGCCCTCTCAGGTCCTGCCTTGAACTGAGGATTCTTTGCAGAGAGGCTGAACTTGACTCAAAAATAGATTATTTTGCCCCTGATGAGTCATTTTTCCACGGGAAAAATATGTAGTTGGAGTATGGCTAAACTAAACTTCACAAATTCAGTCTACAGTGGACATTTCTTGACGTTTCTCAAATGTTTTGGGGCTGGCACAGCTGAATTAAAACTGGGGGTTGGGCTGAGTGGTGTTCAACAGCATGGAAGGGCAATTTCCTCTGGAAGGGAATCCTGCAGAGGGTTCCACCAGGTGTGTGTTGGTGTGGAGCATCCTTTGGGTGAGCTCTTCAACCCCTGCCTGGGGAGATGAAAGAGAAATTTCATTTTCATTTCAGTTTTCAAATGTTGTGGAGGAGTCTGAGCCTTTGGAGTCAAACCCTCTGCCTGAGCCCCCGAGTGTTCTGCTCAGGGAGCAGCAGAACTCTGCCTCTGAGCCAGGTCAGCAGCTCAGACTCACAGAGAGGGTTTGGGATCAGATATTGGGAAACAAATCTTTATTGGGAGGGTGGGCAGGCCCTGGCACAGCTGGGGCTGCCCCTGGATCCCTGGCAGTGCCCCAGGCCAGGCTGGACAGGGCTGGGAGCAGCCTGGGACAGTGGGAGGTGAACCTGCCATGGCAAGGGCTGCAGAGTGCCAGGGTCACTGAGAGGGAAAAGCCCTCCCAGGCTGTGGAGTCCCCCCTGGGAACCAGCCCAGAGCTCCGAGTGCCACCTCCAGCCCTCCCTGGACACTCCAGGGATGGGGATCCAACCTTCCCTGGGCAGTTCCAGTGCCTGAGCTCCCTTTCCATGGGGAAATTCCTGCTGTGCCCACCTGAGCCTGCCCTGGCCCAGCCTGAGGCAGTTCCCTCTGCTCCTGTCCTTGTGGTTTTTATTCTCCTAAGCCAGCTCAGCCATAGCTTTTATTTTTGCCCACGAGTCTCTCTCCATCTCACTTTCAGCAAACTATAAATACCTATTCATAACAGGACCTTCACATCATGCAAATATGTTTAGATCTCGTTATGTCTGTTTTCCCTCATGGGATTTCTCTGGGAAATCTATTTGCTAAATGAGACTTTCATCCCCTAAGGCCCCGCAAATTTCTTGTGCAACCTCTGCCTTTGTGTTTTGCATTATGCCTGCATATTTTTTTTAGGCTAAACAGATAACCTTGAGGCCCAGTGTGATTTTCTTTCACTGTTAGTCCTTTTATAAGATCACGGGACTCTGTGAAATATGGATTCTTCAGCGGTTATGAAGAAAAATAAAAATTCCAAGTATCCCCGAGGAGGGGGAATAAAGGCAGCAGCAGGGTTTTGTTAACATTTAGGCAGAACCAGCCAGGAGAATGACACTGTCCAGATGGAAAGAGCCACTTCCTGGCTGTAAAGATAACTCACTAAAGGAAACATAAGCTGTGGCTGTGCTGGCGATGAGAAACACAAGCAGTGCCAAGAATTCACCCCGAGCCCACTGGGAGCTGCCTCCTTCTTTCCCTTGTGCTGAGGGTTCAAGTTTACTTAGTGGGAAATATGCCCAGCATTTCCTGAGGAGATGGGGTGGCCCAGAGCTGGTGTGGACCCTCAGGAGCTGGTTTATTGCTGTGCAAGAATCACAGAGAATTCTGGGCTGGAAGGGACCCACAGGATCACCCAAGTCCAACAATCCCACCCTGGCATCCCTGGAGTGGTGTCCAAGCCCTCCTGGAGCTCTGGCAGCCTCGGGGCTGTGCCCATCCCTGGGCAGTGCCAGCACCCTCAGGGGAAGAACCTTTCCCAAAATCCACCCTGAACTTCCCTGGCCCAGCTTCACCCCATTCCCTGTGGATGAGCCCAGCAGAGTTCTGGGCTCTCCTCTCAGGGATGCCCCAAGGTGCAGCCCTGCAGGTGCCCTGTCTCATTAACCCTCCCTGAGGAAGAGGCTGCTCAGCAAAAGGGTGAGAAAGCCAAGCTGGCATTTTTGGGGTTGGTTGTGTGTTGCTATAGGACAGGAGATAACACAGCATGGACACGCAGCTTTCTGATGGTAAAAAGAGAACTTTTAATTTCTGATTCTAACATTTATAGATTTCCAAAGGTGACAGTGGATTGGAGGGTGACAGTGCCACCTCTCCAATGACACTGGGCAAACCAACAGCCTGTTAAATTCCTCCTCTTCGAGAAAAGAATGCAAACCAATAAGTTATTTACATAAAGTGTGTGAGAAATTCATTACAAGAATGTAAACATCAGAAGGCTCAGAAAAAACTTAAAAAATCAGGGTGACAGTGGTGGGGTTGTGTGCACCAGGGTGTTTTCCTGGTTAACCCTCTCTGAGCTCACTTCCCAGTGGGAAGAACTGAGCTGGCTGTGCCAAGGATCTGATGGGATCACATTTGTCCGTGCTCTTTTGTCTCTCCAAGGTATTCCACAGCCTTTGAAGAGGCCAAAATGACCTGAGCAAATTGAATAGACAGGCCACAGATCAAGGAGTGCTGCCTCTAATTTGATGTTTTGGGATCTCTGCTGTTAGAGTCACTCTGAGATGTGTTAGAAAGTCTCTTTTCTCAGCTTGGCAGTCAAAGAAGGAGTCAGAACTCTTCTATTCTTGTTCTTAAGGTTGTTTATTGTTTCTTATTTATAGATTCTTTCTTTGACTCGCTGAGGTCTGTCTGGCAGGTGGGGTTGAGGCACACTGCCCGCCTCAGATGTGGTGTTATTCTTTTATACTAAAAACTATGTGTACATTATTTACCATAACTTCTTAATACTTATCATCTATGCCAGGGAGCTTCTACTTTAATTTAAAAGTGCCACCATCACAGCAGAAGATGGTAGTTAAGAAGAAGGAGGAGAAAGAAAAATCTAAGCGTGTCCAACCTATCTTGGTTTTTGAACTCCTATTCTAAAAACTTTTAAAAATTTATTTCTCTACTTTGTGATAAATTCACTATCATCCTACTTAAAGTCTTTTGACTTGTAATTCTTCATATAAAGGTTGGTAATTGTTTTTTTTAGGAGCTAAATCAAAGGCACAGGGGTCTTGGGCTCTGTGCCAAGGTCTCTGAGCCCCCCGGGCAGGGGCTCAACCCTCCAGGGCAGCCAGAGGGATTTCCTGGGTTGTGACAGAAGTGAACACAAGATGATGTCAGTGTGCACTGAACTCTCCAAATTTAGAGCCCCTCTCTGTGACATTAATTCTCCTCCTCAGAATGACTGAATTCATCCCAGGCCTGTGCTTGGTTCCATCCAGTGGGTGTGCCTCAGACTGGAGGTGTTTCACAGCTTTTCCTTTGCTGCCAGGGATAAATACTTGAATGCACTTGGATTTCTGTGCTGGAGATTTTCCTGGATGTCAAATAGAGGACAAATGGAGCCTGATGTGTAGGATGAATTTAAGACATGAGTTTGGTGGGTTTTTGGTGATGTTGGGTGCTCTGTTCCACCTGGGAACCTTCCTTGGTTAACTCTGTTATCTCTGCCTGAATATTGCAAGTTAAGTCTTAAAAATATCCTCTATGTGGGATCTATTTTGGTTTAGATTTTTATAGAAGTTGATGAATTTTATTTTTTCCTCTCAAACAGATCTGGATTCAAATTCTTCTTGATCATCTTGGCTTTGCAGGCAAAGTGGTGTAAAAAGTGGCACTGAGCACAGCTTCTCTGGGAAAACCAAGAGCCTGCTTGCAGGGAATGAGGAGGGATAGAATCTTTTCTTTAGGATCAGGGTTTGCAGTGGTTTGCCTGTTTCTCTGTGTTACAAAAACAATACAAAAATCAGCTTTTAGATAACACCACGTACCTGAAATGGGATTCACAACCATCCTGCTCACCAGGAAGGATTTCAGGCAGATGTTTCACACAACATCTTTTTGGCTTTTCCAGCCCTGGCTGAGGCTGGAGCTCCATCAGAGCTGTCTTCTTCTCTCAACTCCTTTCAAAGCTTCTCCTTAACCCAGACTTCCTCTCTCTTTTGCTTCCAAATCTCTGTCACTTTTTCACCCATTGGAAGCAGCCCAGCAATTCTGCTTTTCTATTTATGGATTTTTCTATTGTCCTGTCAGAGCTGCTTAGGATCTGGCATGTCACAAGTTCACCATTGTCTTCTGGTCCCCTCGTTAAGGGCAGAATTTGTCATGCTGAGCTCTGGACCAGGTCCATGTTGCCCTTGCTGGTGCTTGGTCACCCTCTGTAGCACAGTGGGAAGAGCCAGAACAGGGAAGAGTGGCTGTGCTGTGAGCTGGGGATGGTTTTTGTCACTTAAATATTCCGTTTTTTCTCTTCTGTGGGTTTTTTCCACCCCCCATCTGACATGCTGGAGAGGTTGTGTAAGTAACTCATGAAGTTGCTATCACCCAGGAAGAACCTGGGCTCCCATCAGGTTTGAGATCACAGGGGGAAGGCAGCATTTGTTTCTGGAAAAGGATGCTCTGCCTGACAGAAATAGCTGTGCAATGTGGGTCAGTGTGACATGACTGGCAGTTCTAGCGAGGAACAAACCAAAAAATGGCTCAAGTCAGCTCTGAGGTGTTTTGTCCAAGTGCCAGGAAAGAGGAACAGGGGAAAAACAGAGAATGATGCAGAGCAGAGAGAGGAGAGCTGCTGTGGGGAGAGCTGGTGGCCCCTGTCAGAGGGGACCTGGCTGGGCCATGGAGCAGGGGGTGACTGCTCACAGGGACAGGCTGGGGACAGCACAGAGGGGTCTGCAGGAGCACTGGGGATCTGCAGGAGCACTCAGGATCTGCAGGAGCACTCAGGATCTGCAGGAGCACTCAGGATCTGCAGCCACATTCAGGATCTGCAGGAGCACTCGGGATCTGCAGGAGCACTCAGGATCTGCAGCACACACAAGATTTGCAGGCACATTCAGGATCTGCAGCCACATTCAGGATTTGCAGCACACACCAGATCTGCAGCCACACACAAGTCTCTGAGGGGAAAACACAGTGGGTGGATTTTTGAGAAGGGCCAGGATTAATCTGACAACCTCTGCAGCTATAGATAGAGAGGTGTCTGATAGAGCTGCTTCTCGGGGAGGGTGGGCAGAGGATTTCATCCCCAAGGGTGTCAGAAAAGGTCCTGGTGTTGCTGGAGGTCTCTCCCCCTCCAGTGGGGAGCACGTGTTCATCAGTGTGTGGAGGGAATTTAGAGCTGGGCTGGGCTAGGCAGGCACTGCCAGAGCTGTGATGGAAATGATTTCCTGCATTCTCAGAAGGGGTTTCCTGCTCACCTCAGCCTCACCTGGTTTCTCCAGTCCTTGCTCCATCTGCATCCAGACAGTGCCTGCAGCCCTTGGGCAGCACATCTGGGAGGAGCTGAGCTCCCATCAAATCCTGGATTTTAGATTTTCTGGTCATTTCAGCCATCTCCTTCCCCTGCTGGAATTCTTCTTCTGGCTGAAACATCACAGCTCAAGGGCTAAATTCCCCCCCCCCAGATTTTGACTTCTGTAGGTGCAACCTGTAGAGGAGGGGGATTTATGCCCATGGTGTTCAGGCATCTCCAGGGGTGTGTGTGGCCTGCACTGAGTCAGCTTTGAAAAGGAGGACGGGATATTTTAAACAGCTTGATCTAAAATTGATTCCAATCTGTCTCTTTATGGCAGCAGGCTAAAATAATAACGTTTCCAGGCAGGTGAGGAAAGCTGCCTGATGTGGAATGTGAGTGTGATCATGACTGACATGGATTTTGGGACTGTTCCAAGGGGGAGACACGTGTGAAAGTAAATCCTCTGGCAGCTCAGCAGCAGAGTGGCTCAGAGCCTGGGTGAAGGATTGCAAGAGGGGACATCTCAGCAATAATAAAGCCTCAGGAAGCTTGTTTTTGCTGCCACACTGATGTTGTGATCATTGATAATGAATAGATCTTTTGTGAGATGGAGTTTGTTTATTGGGCCTGCTTAATGCCCATTAGCACAGTATGCTGAAAGTATATATAGGAGTAAAATTCATGATTTTTTTGAGTTGATTACAGTTTGAATAATATCTTTTTTTGCAAAATTATTGTAAAACTCAGAATTATGTGAGTCTCAAAGCTATTTGATATGGATGCCATTATTTGGTAATGGATGTGGAATTAAAGATATGCTGTAAGTCAAATAAAGCAGAACTGCAAAACATGACAGAAAAAAATTCCTAGTAGCCATTTCTCCATATGAGATGGTTCTGTTTAATTTAAATAACTGTGATTTATGTTGATTTTTCAGTACAGTGGAGCAGAACAACACCATCACAATTCACACAGGTAATTTCCTGATAGCATTATGTTTGTCTACAAATCTTCATTCAAAAACTCATTCCAAAGCTGTTCCCCCTTGTCCTATCCCTGTATTTTCAGTGGAAAGTCCCTCTCTGAATTCCTTGCAGCCCTCTTTAGGTCCTGGAAGGTTGTGGCAAAGGGTTCCTCAGGACTCTGGAGCAGGGAGATGCATCTGGGAACGTCTCAGTACCCTGAGCTGCGAGCCCAAAAATTGGAAAACTCCCCAAAACCAAGCGCTGCAAACCATCCCAGCAGTTTCCTGGTGTCTCCTGTGCCCCCCAAACTGGAGGGACACCCTGGCCACACACTGCCCTTAGAGCTGGCACATCCCTGGCAAGAGGAGGAGGATGCCCAGCAGGAATGACCCGTTTTGGCAGCTGGCCACCCCTGCTTTCACCCCAAAAATGATTCCAAAATCTCTGCTGCTAAATGGAGAGGCACCTGATTGCCATGGCTGATTGTCTTTTTCTGAGTGGTTTTGTTTCTGCACTGGTAGTTTTCCAGTCTAAGCAGAATAAGAATGCAAAGAGGAAATTACTGTCAAACAGACCTTTCTAAATTGCTGTCAGTGAGTGGCAGGAGATGAGCCAAAGAGATCCTGTTCTTGTCAGCCTCACTGGAGTAGTGTGCTGTCCTCATTCAAGGAGAGCCCTTGTCTTTTTTAGCTGTGTGTAGGATGAAGCAAATAGTAAGTGATGCAAATGATTGATTTGCTTTGCTGCAAATGATTGAGATGTGGGGAAGTGGCAGGAAAAAGGAGCCTGCAGAGCTTGGAATGGATGAATAATGAATGGGGAGACAGTTTGCTGTGAATTGTGGCTCCTGGTTTTTGGCTGAGCCTGCCAGGGCTCCCTCACACGGTGACACACAGGGGGAGATGAGCATGGCCACGAGGGCTGTGCCCAGGCAGCCTTGGGGACACGTGTGCCCTGCTGGGACCTCTCTGGACCTGCACAGACCCTGCTGGGAGCAGCCTTGCAGCAGGGACACAGCCTGCACCACGGGTGAGCAAAGGGTGCCTTCCTGAACTTTCAATCTGGATTTTCTCCCACACCTCGTTTTTGGTGTTGTTTTCCCAGTGCTGATGGGCTCCCTCTCCTTTTCCCTCTCCCTCTAAGTGCTGCTCTCACCTCTCCAATTCTTGCTCAGTCCAATGCAAGGAGCAAAGCCCATGCTGGGTGCTGAGGATGGTGACTGATGGCAGTGCTGGGCCTCCCACCCAAGGCAGAACCACAACCAAGGCTGAAGAGCACTGGCCCACATTCACATGCCTTAATTTCCACCTTTGTCTGATGTTTGCTGTTGGCAGATGCTGCTGGAGGCTGGGGGTCTTCCCATGGAGCACAGGCTTGCAAATGAGGCAGGATTTAGGTCAGCTGAACCTGGGCCAAATGGTGCTGAGCTCTTCACTGGTACAGCCCATCCCTCCTGCCTGACAGCGTGGCAGCTGCTGGGTAGGAGAAAAGGAACTTCTTGGCCACCAGATTTTCTCTGGCTGGGTGGAAAAACAGTCTCTGTCCTGCCTAGGGGACACAAATTGGGAGTGGTGAGCCAAGAAGTGTGATGGACCCAAAGAGGTGAGAGGATGTAGCAGCAGCCATCTCTCATTGCCAGGTGACAACCTCAGAGCTTTCCTGCCCTCAACTTCTTCACTGGAAATTTTTCAGGAAAACAGTCCTCAGGCATTTTCTCACACTGTAAGGTGATTTTTGGAGGTGGGATCATCATCAGCTCTAATTTGCAGGTGGCCCTCAACTCTTGCTGTTCAGCTGATGTGCCACAGACCCTGTTCCCACAGGGATGGCTTTTGTACACTTTTGTACATCCACATTTCACCTCTTTGGGCTGGAAGCAGTTAAATTGCCATGCTTCTGAGGAGAAAAATACATGCCTGAGCTCTGTAAACCTCATTGGAAAAAGCTGGGTTTAATTTTAGCACAATGTGCTGAAGGCAGGTCCTGAGGTTATGGTCCAGGATTTCCAGGGATTAAGTAAAGTAGGGCACAAATTCTCTGGGTCATGGAAGGTCACCTGCTGCTGTGCACTTGTTTCACAGCCCTCTGGGCTCTGCTCCCATGGGAGCTGCTGCCTGCAGCTCTGGGAACATGGGACATTCATTGCATCACCCACCACGTGGGACACAAACTCGTTTCCCCAAAAGGGTTGGGAAGAGTAAAAAAAAAACAAACTTATTTTCATTGAAATGAAAGTGAAATGAAGTGAAAGAGTGGAGGGAGAGTTTGGGAAGGACATCCATTGCAGTGCTGGCTTCTGGCTGGAGCTTCTGTATCCAACCTGTGTGCTGGGAAAGCTGAGCAGCTTCAAGATTCATGGACCAGTTTGGGTTGGCAGTTCATCTGGTCCAACCCCTGGGAAGAGCAGGGACATTTTCCACCTGACCAGGTTGCTCAAAGCCCTGTCCAAGTTGACCCTGAACATTTTCAGGGATGGGGCACCTGCAGTTTTGAGTTCTGCAGCCCCTGCCATGCCTGAGCTCCCTTTCCATGGGGAAATTCCTGCTGTGCCCACCTGAGCCTGCCCTGGCCCAGCCTGGGGCCGTTCCCTCTGCTCCTGTCCCTGTTCCCTGGAGCACAGCCCGACCCCCCGGCTGTCCCCTCCTGGCAGGAGCTGTGCAGAGCCACAAGGGCCCCCTGAGCCTCCTTTGCTCCAGGCTGAGCTGAAATTCCACCAGAAAAGCAGATGGGATCCCAAATCCTCAGGGGCTGAGGAGCTCACACAGTGCCCACAGCAGGTCCCTGGCTCAGCTGGGCCACCAGAGGTGTCTCTGCTTGTCCTTGTCACAGCTCTGGACAATGGTTCCCCCTTCCCAGTGCCCTCTGCAGGCTGGGCACAGCTGGCTCAGGAGCTGCAGATGTGCAGCGGGGTGGCTGCACTGCTGCTGCATCCCTGTGAGTGTGGGATGAGCTGGAAGGAGCTCCCTGGACATGAAACAAATGGAGGCAGCATGAGCCCAGAGCAGGAAGGGAGCTGGACAGGCCAGCTGGAGTGTGTGAAGGCAAATGGACTGGCTGGGAGGGAAGGGAGGCCTGGAAGGTGGCTGCCTTTGTCTAGACAGTGTCTGTAATGATTTTTTTATTATTTATTTTATTTTTATAACTGCTCTCTCTGGACAGTCCGTTGCAGCCTGGTCCTGGCAGGACTGGCAGCCCCTCCTGGGCTGGGCTGGGCTCCTCAGAGCTGCCAGAGACAGCAGCCCTGTGGGTAGGGTGCTGTTTGTTGTCAGGATAGAAATAATGATGCAGCTTTGCTGGGCTGTGGAATGCCTTCCACTCCACCTGCCTCGCTGAGCTGGCACTGGGCTGTGCTGGCTTGACAGCTGTCAGTCAGAGTGCTTGGATGTGCCAATTAGCCAGGCTCATCAGGGGCTCTGGGAGTGCTTGTGAGGGCTGTGCTGGCTGCCCAAACCCCAACCTCCTCCTGTCCTGGCAGATTGGAAGGAGCTGGGGCAGCACCTCCACTGCCAGCAGCCTGAAATCCCCGTGTGTGAGCTTCTGCTGGGCCCCTCTCTGCAGTTCAGCGAGCCTGAGGCTGTCACTCCTGTCTGCATAATCATTTCTTGTTCTTCTGCTTCCTTCTACACTTGCAGAGAGCACAATTCAGTGCTTCTCACGAGGGGAAAAAAATTTAAAATCCCATTTTGGAGCCGTGCTGTTTCTTGACCCCCCAGTCAGCAAAACCTCCCCAGGACTGTCCAAAGCCTTGCTGTACTCTTGTCTGGGATGGATTTCAGCTCCACAAGAGAGCATTCCTCATAATTGAATCACTTTAATGCTTAATTAGAAAAATTCTATGTTTCCTTGGGGAAGAGTGAAGCATACTGTAAGTGAGGGCAGGCAAGGCTCCTTCAGCATCCCTGGGGGAATGCAGGGCTCTCCAAAAGTGCAGCTTGTTACTTGCCTTTTTTGCCCTTTCTTCTCCCAGGACAGGAAGCTGGGGGGAGCTTGAGCTGAATTTGGGTTTCTGTGAGGAACTGGCTGGACAAAAATGCTGATTTCTTCTTCTGCACAGCCCTGGCAGCCTGGAGAAATCAAGGAAAGGAGGTGGGGGTCGGGCTGTGCTCCAGGGAACAGGGACAGGAGCAGAGGGAACGGCCCCAGGCTGGGCCAGGGCAGGCTCAGGTGGGCACAGCAGGAATTTCCCCATGGAAAGGGAGCTCAGGCACTGGAACTGCCCAGGGAGGGTTGGATCCCCATCCCTGGAGGTGGCACTTGGTGCTCTGGGCTGGGGACAGGGTGGGGATGGGGCACAGCTGGGACTCCATGGGCTGTGAGGGCTTTTCCCACTTCAGTGATCCTGGAATTCTGTGATTTTTATGATTTATGATTCTGCATGCACAACTGTAATTTGTGGGCATTTCCTTCTGACTGCCAGTGACCTCCTCCACAAACCTCCTTCACCCTGGCTGCTTCCAGCACAGCTGAGACCCATCCCACCTCTTTGAAAGTGCTTGTTCAGGAGCACCTGCCCACGGGGACATTCTCCAGGGCTCATTCTTGCAGCTTTCCTGTGGCTAGCAGTGGTTTCCATGGGGGACAGGGCACAGCTCCTTCCACTGAATGTTGATGGTGAGGCAAACATTGGATTCAGTGGGGAAAACAAAGGTGGAAATCTTTTTTCCTGCCCCAGCTGCTGCTGCTGTGGCCATTTCCAGGAGTTCCCTGCTCTTCCAAGCAGGACTCCATAGTGAATTTCATTTGGAGTGAGCAGAAATGAATCTGCTTGAGATGAGGATGGACAAGGATTGCTTTCCATAGATGTGATCAGAATCTGGCTCGCTTTGATGGGTGTTTAAAACCTGGTTTAGTCTCTGGGGGCTAAACCCCACAAAAAGGTGCTTGAGGTTCAGTGGTCACAGGAACTGAGGGGCACCAATGGTTTTTCTTTGCATCAAAGAACTGCATGCAAGGGAAATTGTTCATTATCACAGCACACATTTTTATGGTTAACGATTTGGGTTGTTCTGAGAGGCAATAGGAACTGTCTGTGGGTGTGTGGGTGGAGAGCAGATCCTTAGGAAATGCTATAATTTGTATTCCTGCTTTTGCTTGGCTGGGTCTGTCAGGGATCCGCTCTGCTCCGTGGCTTGTGCTGTGCTGGGGTTTGGAAAACACGAAATTCCAGGGGTTCCTCACCTGGTCACAGCCATGGGTGGTGCCTTGGGAAGGCTGAGATAGAGCATCGGCTGGATGGAGTTCCAGAATAAAGCAGGTATTTATTGAAAGGATCCACCTGGGGCAGCACCAGAGCCCAGCCAGGGCTGCACCCAAGATGAACCAAAATGGTCCCAAAATGCCCGGCCGGGCACAGGGTCTCTCCCTGGGATCAGCTCTGCTCCATTTGCACCTTGCAGTTCATTGTCCCATCCCAGCTTCAGCCCCTGCAGTCCCACCCTGCTTGTTTTTCTCTCTCCAGCCCACGGGGTTTGTGCTCCTGGCCTGAGATTTGGGTCATTTGTCCTTGGTGCCCAGCTGGAGCAGGAATTGTTTTGTCTCCCTGCTCTGTGCACAGAGCTCACCATGCCCTGATGTGAGCCCAGACCCACACACTGAAGCAGCACAGAATGTGAAAAATAGAAAAGCTCAAACCTGAGGCATGATGGGGACTGGGATTGTGGACGAGTTTTGCCCCTTGGTAGAGCTGGCAGCTTTGTCTGTCTGTCCTCCTGTGGCTGATGTGCAGCGTCAGAGATCTCAGCTGTGAGCTGCATCCCACTGTGCCCCCTCTGCCAGGCAGCTCTGCAGAGCTCTGGGCATTTTTTCCACCTGGTTTCAGGGTTTGGGAAGATGCTCTGCACCTTTTCTTCATTCTGCACCTTCAGAATGGTGCCTCAGAGCTGCCACAGGTCCCTGCAGCCCCCTGAGCTCAGCCCACCTGTGACAGCCACCCTTGACCCCTTTGCTGCTAAATAACAGCAAAATGAACGCGTGGCTCCTCCCTGCTCTCCCTGGTGTTTATAGAACCCACCCAGGCTGGAAGGAGCTCCCAGAACACCATGGAAATGTCCTCTTGGACATTCCTCTTGTCCCTCTGGATTGGAGGGACATCAACAAAAAAGGAAAAACAAAAATTCTTTTCTGCCCAATGCCTTCTGCATTTACTCCTGGTTTGTGTACGAGCGCTCGAGCAGTTGCCAGGGTGGGTTTCTGCAGCACCACGAGAGGGGCTGGGGGAGAGGAAAAAGCCTTGGAGAGGGTGAAACCTCCACCCCAGCTCCATGTTGGGTTGCTACTGTTAAAATATGACTAATGCTAAAAATAATCCCGGTGTTGCTATAGAAACTTGAAGGGTTGCTACGTGTGAACCTGGAGAGAATTGTACCCTCCTCATTGAACATTGTTTTTCCCTTCCCCTCAGCCCTGCTCACCCCAGGCAGGACCAGCACAGCCTTGCTGGGCTGTCACACCTTTTTTTGTGCTGTGCCAGAGGATGGGATGGGAGGTCATTATTTTACCTACCCCTATCTGTTCACTGCTATTCCTTCCAGCTCCTCCTGACACGGGGCTTTGAGTCCTTGTGTGCATCTCAGCTCCTGCTCCTTCCTTAGCTCTGGTGAGGAGCAGGTCTCCCTCTGCTCCTCCACCTCCCCAGCCCTCTGCCAGGTTTCCCCTGCTTTCCATCTGCAGGGGAGGAAAAGGATCTGTTGTGATCTTCCTTCAGGTCTGGGGATGAAAAGTGCTTTTGTATTCATTAACTTTATAGCAGTGCCCCAACCTGCCTTGCCCTCCTTCCTGTCCCTCCCAGCTCTGCCAGCTCCTGTGCAGGAAGCTGAGGTTTTCCGAGCTTTTTAGGGAAAAAAAAAATAAAAAAAGCCAATCAGGGGATCAGTTCATGTTTTTCCAGGCTGGAATGACAAATGCTGGGAATTTGTTTGCACTCAGTTTGGAAAAGGGCAAAATGGTTCCTGCATCAATTTTCCTCCAAGGCAGAGGGAAGCTGCCCCTCAGTGCTGTTGTGGCTTTTTCTCAGCTTCACTGGGTGCTGTGGCTGGGATTTTGGGGAAGAGCAATGGCCTCCTGCCTCTGCTCCAGGTTCACAGCTTGTCCCAAACATGAGCTGGTCCCTGGGGTCAAATTCACTGCCGTGACAATGTCTCACTGCAGTGAATGGGAATGGTGGAGAGGAAAGCAGAAAAAGAAGAATTTTTCTATTTTTCTTTCCCAGAAGAAAAACAAAACCAAAAACTTCTTTTAAAATCCTTTTCAAGTTTGTTGCTTTGAAAGCCTCTTCGTTGCCCTGGGAATTTTAGAAGGATTTTAGGATTTTTCTTTGCCTCACACCTGAGGGTTTGCATCCCTCTAGCCTTGACGCCAGTCCGGTCCTGGAGGTGATTCACAGCAGCAGAGGGTCTGGAGACCTTTCAGTCCTACCTCTGCTCAAGCAGGTGTTCCCTGGTGACATCCATTTCTCCACAAACCAGGCTTTTGGGGCTGGGTCACCCTGGAAAAAGCATTTCAGCCCTCTCCTTTCTGATGCTGGAGAGGCAAAAAGGACCTGCTCTCTGCCAGGCTAGCAAGGGCTGCTTTTTCTGCATTATTTTCCATCTCTTCCACCAATACCCAGACTTGAGAGGGTGCCAGAGAAGGGTTAAGAATAGAAAGACAGATGAGGCAAGCTTCTGGGAACTTCCCCTTCCACTGAGGCACAGGAACATGTGTTCTTCCCTGCCCCTTTGGCAAACAGCATGACTCTCCCCACCTACACACATTTGCCAGCTGGTCTTCTCTCTGTCTGTCTTTCAGCATCTCGAGCTGGTGGAACCTGCCCTGCAGGATCCACCAAATCCTTCTTCCTGGCTGGCTGCCACCTCCTTCCCCACCTTTCTGTAGGGCAGAGGGTCTTCCCCTCCTCAGGGAAGGATCCCCCCTGCCACAGGGACAGGCTGTGTCCTGTCCCATCTCTGTGCCTGGTCACCCAAACCCCCCTTTTGTTTAAACTTGGCAGCCCAGCCCAGCCTGCAATCAGGGGAGTTTTGGACCATCAAATAGTTGGGTTAAATATCAAGCTGTGATTTGGCTTGTCCAAACATTGTTGGGGCTGGATGGGCTCTTGTTTGGGATGTGGCTGATGAGGCAGAACACAAAGATCTAACATGTTTTGTGGTTTTTAATGTGGCTCTTGGCCTTGAGCTTCCTTCTTCTGAAGTGATTGAAGATAGGGTCCGTGCTTAGGTCAAGCAGGTTTGGGTAGAGAAGGAATCAGCCCAGACGTATGAACTGGTCTTAAATTGAATTTCTTGAGAAATCTCAATTTAAAAAAAGCCCAGCAAACAACATTGGCTTTTCTTGAAGTTGTTTCCATTTCATAACCATGTGCAATTTGTGATGTCAAGCTCCCGACAGGCACTGTCCTTGGGGAACTCCAGTCTGCCTCAAAGTAGGAGCTAAATCCCAAGGAATTTGTTCCCAGGATTTATGGCCAGTGGTACGGATGCCAAGGATTTCATTGCAGGAGGATCCAACACTTCTGTGCCTTGCTTTTTGAGGATGCCAACAGGAGTTAATTAGGGACTGAAGAGGCAAGGATGTCTCTGATCTCCTTTCCTTGGCTGAAGTTATGATACTGAGGCCAGCTTGGTCTTTTAACCTGGACATTTTCACCTGGGTGGAATATTGGGAACTGGAGCTGTAACTTGAGCTTCCCCTGTTCCTGCTGTGGATTTCTGGAGGAAATCCAAAAGGTACAGAGCTGGAGTTCCTTCAAAGGACTCTGGAGCAGAGTGTCCTAAAAGTGGGATGGAAAACTCCATGAGAACCAGCTCTCCTGTGGTCTCCCAATGTTTGGGATTGCCATCCCATGTAAATAGAAATAAGCCCTTCCAGAAATCTTGATTCGAGTTCAGTTCCAAAAGTGGCCCCAGGCCAATGTTTCTTTGGGACAAATCCTCCTAAAACCCTCCCAGCTTTAGGACTCACCAGCTCCCAGAGGATCAGTCTTGGACTCTGCAGTGCAGGTGATGAGTTTGGCAAGGGGACATTGCTGCTGTGTCACCCAGCAGAGAGTTCCCAAGGGAGGAAGGAGTGTTTTGATCACCAGGAGAACTTGGTGCTCTCTCCCTCTTTCATGTGGGTAATTTATGTGCTCTCCCTGCCTCCCTTTTCCATTGGTAGTTTGGATGTACTCACACACTGCTTCTATCATGCCTCATCAGCCTCCTTTAATTAGGTGCTAAGATCATCAGGGGAAGAACATTTAGCACATAAGGCAGCTCCAGTACATTTAATGAATAATAACAAATGCGCTTTCTCAATTATTTTTTTTTCATTCTCTTGCAAAATAACTTGTTGGTGGCTTAATCAGCAACCTGCCTCATGCTCTGCCCCAGAGATGGGGGTCCTGAGGGGGCTCAGATCCTGCAGTTTGTGTTGCAGACTTGGGAGGGATTCTCTGACAGGATGGGGATGCTCGTGTGGGGTAACAGCCCTTCTCCATGGGCATGAAGAGAATCAGAATGGGTTGGGTTGAGAGGAACCTTAAATAAATCTCAATCCAACTCATTGCCATGGCCAGGGACACCTTCCACTAGATCAGGCTGCTCAGAGCCCTGTTCAGCCTGGCCCTGGACACTTCCAGGGATGGGAACAACTTTGGGCATTCTGTGCCAGGAGCTCACCTCCCTCCTGGTAAAGAGTTTCTTCCTAATACCAACCTGTACCTTCTCCCTGTCAGTGTGAAGCCATTCCCCCTTGTCCTGACACTCCAGGCTCTGTAAAAAGTTTCTTTCTGGTAGGTTCCCTTCAGCTCCCATCCCTTGTAGATCACAGTTAGTTCCCCCCAAGCTTCTCTTCTCCAGGCTGAACATGGGAAATTCTTTTAGCTTTTCTTCACAGAAGAAGTGTTCCCTCCCTGCAACCATCTTGGTGGAATCCAACAGCTCCCTGTCCCTCCTGTGCTGGGGAAAAGGGGATTTCTTCTGACAGAGAGGTGCTCTTGTGACCTGTAGGCAGCTTGATGTGACAGCCACAGGTCCAGGCTGGGATGTCCCAGCTGGGTTTCTTGTGTCTCCTGGCATTGGGCTGTTGATTTTGCTTGGGCTGCCCTATTTCCTCTTGTCTCAGTTATTATCCAAGGAAAAAAAAAGGAGCTCAGGAATGCTCAGCCTCTTCTGCAGAACTCTGAGATCCGTGGAAGAAAGCTGTCATATCTTAGGAAGTAGTCACATTAAAGTGGTAATTCTTGGTGTTTAAACAGGATCTGATGACAGATGGGATTAAATGCAAAGCAGCTTGTTATGAGGTTTTAATAACTGTGACAGACCTGGGGAAAGTGGTGTGGGGGGTGTGAGTGATCCAGAGAAGGCAGAAGCACATGATGCAGGATGACAGCTGATGGCATTGCCCAGGAGGGAGGAGGGATTATGCTGCAAGAAATTTGTGTGAGTGTTTTGGGGAGAAGGGAAGAGGAAGGAAAAAAATAACCCAAACAGAGGAAAACTCCACGTTCCCACTGTTCTGCCATGTAGCAGAGCTGCTCGTGACAGCACAGCACTGAGTGCCAGGTAATGTGGCCACTAAATATAGGGGGAAAATATGTCAGTGTTAGTGTCAGCCTGGGAATGAAGGGAAAAATAGACTCTGCTTCCTGTCAGAGCTGGGGACTGCAGAATGTGCAGGTTGTAAACCACAGAGGACGTTCTCTCCTCGCCGTGTCTTCACTCGTGCCCACTCTGTCTTGCAGTGTCTCCCTGAGGCTGAGGACAGGATGTCCCTGGGAGCTGGAAATCCTGGGTTTGTGCTCTCTGTGGAGCAGTGGTGGGGCTGTGCCCTTGCAAAGACTCTGCTGTGCACTAGGGAGGGATGTCGAGGATGCACCTGCCTGGTTCTGCTGAGGAAGAGTCTCCTGGGGGTGGAGGTGTTGCTTCGCTGGCTTGGGGGGATCCCCCTGAGCTCTGTGGTATCTGATCAGAGAGAGAGAGAGATCACAGCACCCTTCACAGAATCCCAGAATAATTCAGGTTGGAGAAGCCCTCCCAGCCCATCGAGTCCAGCTGTGCCATCCCCACCCTGTCCCCAGCCCAGAGCCCCGAGTGCCACCTCCAGGGATGGGGATCCAACCCTCCCTGGGCAGTTCCAGTGCCTGAGCTCCCTTTCCATGGGGAAATTCCTGCTGTGCCCACCCTGAGCCTGCCCTGGCCCAGCCTGATGTGGTTTCCTCTTTTCCTGTCAAACTAAATCTCGTGGTGAGGATCTCAGTGTCATCAGGAACCCTTGGTTGGACCCAGTTCCATTATTAACCGTGGAAAAACTCAATAGTTTTCTACTGGGCTAGTGCATATCACAATTGTGTCTCAAATCATCACAGCAGTTTGTTCTCTAAGGAGCTGGGATTTGCAATGGCCCAGCATTGAAACTGAGTCTGTGACTGGCTGTGTTTTATCTATTATTATTTTTTTGCAGCTGCCTCGAGGTGCAGCCTGCTGCTTGTGCCACCCCAATCTTGAGCTAGGGACACCCCAAACCCACCTGAGGCTCTTTGCAGGGGCTCACAGGTTCCTCCTGTGACACAGAACAGAAACCATCTGCCTCTGCTTTTGAGTTTCACCCAAGCAACAGCTCCCATTTTGAAGGCTGCATCCTCTCTGTGGAAGATCCAGGATGAGCCCCGTGGTGCCCAAGAGCTGCTCCCTGCGCCAAGAGCAGAGGCAGCTCCTCAGCCAGGCTCCACTTGCATTCTGCTGCTTCAGGAAAGGGGCTTGAGCTGAAATGGAGATCTGGAGCTGCCCAATTTTAGCAGTCCTGGAGTCCTGAGAGCTGGGGAGCTTCAATGACTGAGCACAGCAGGAAGTGGGTTGGCTCCGAGCCTTAGAGGCTGTGGGGATCTGTCCTTACAGATAGGCTTCCTCTCTGGGTGTATATATATATATATATCTATATTTTATATGCATATATCCTTACATCTCTTTTTAGGTCATTGGAGATACTTCCTAGTCTATGGCAATTCCTAAAAAGAAGTTTTGCAGCCTTCAGCCTGCTGTTAAGGAGCAGATGATGTTCTGATGATCATTCCCTTTCCCAGGCAGCTTCCTTTCATCTTCTGGATTTCTTTCATGGGGAATTTTCCCCCCTCTCATGCTATATTCTGCTGAAGGCAGCTACATGGAACTGGAGGCTCAGTTGATCTTTTTGCTCATTTCCACCCACAGAAGTCTGTCTTTTTTAACATCCTAAATACCTTGGTAACAAGATCATGGGTCTTGATTTGAAATCAGTCTTTAAAAGATCTTTTTTTCTCCCCTTTCCTTTCCCAGATCTGAGCACCACCACGGGGGTGAAGACATTCACCTTCCCACAAAAGACTGAGAGGGTTTCAGGCCCCAGGTTCCCTTTGGTCCCTTTCCTAACAGGGAATCTAATCAAGATTTCTTCACCCCCTGAGAAAAGCCCTGGTAGTTCAAAGCATTGGGGTGGAGGAGAAGATTTGGGTTTTTTCTGTCACCAGCATGAATCCTGGCACGACCTTCATGGGATGCTGAAATCGCAGAATCCTGGAATGGTTTGGGTTGGAAGGGACCTCCAAGACCCTGCAGTGCCAGCCCTGCTCAGGGGGGATGCACAGATCCCTGATCCATGGTTGGGCATGGTTATCCCCCCCTGGGCTCTGCTGGGGCCACCTGAGAGCACCTGGTGTGCCCCAAATTCCACCTGTCAGCCCAAAACCTCCCCCACGGGCTGAGCTTTGTCCCTGCTCTCAGAATGGGGCCAGCACAACCCCAGTCCTTTGCTTTGTGCCACTTCTGACCATCCTCCAGTCTCCACAGCAACGCTTTCTGGAGGCCTGGCAGGGGATTAGGGATAAATATGTGTAGGAAAGGGTATTCTCCTGCTGGATGAAGGTCTCTCCTATTAGAAAGCAAGTAAAAATAACACAGAGAATAGTCTGCAAGCTGCTCCCTGGATGAAGGTCTGGATTTTTAGACTCTAAGCAGAGGGTCTGAAGTTGTGTCAGCTTTGCCTGGCTGGGGGTGGGATGGGGTGAGCTTTAAGGTCCCTTCCAACCTAAATTATTCTGATTCTATGAATGTTCAGGTGTTTGTAGGGCTGAAAGCTGGACACCACTGCTCCAGGTCCTTGATGGGTGGTGATATTGGGTGGTGATAATGGCAGAATCTCAAGCAAATCTTGCCAAGTGCTTTGTGCAGATCTGTGAGCTGCAGCAGGAATTCTTGTGAATAACTCTGTAGTTAAAGTGACAGTGGGGATGGAAGGTGGGGTCAGCAGTTCATGGGGCTGCACAGCCACTCAGACATCCTGTGAGGGGGTGAGCCAGGGAGATCAGAACATCACAGAAGGATTTGCTGTAGTGGAGATGTTGGGGAGGGCCTGAGGTCACCCAGCACAGCTCTCCCTGCCTTGTAAAACCCTCTGGCTCCCCAGCACAGTCAGATGTGACTCAGCCCCAAGGTGATCCCTATCTGTGCCTGCTGCCCCCCAGGTCACCCTGCGCTTCTGGAAATTGTCAGCAAATTCTGCCTTAATGAGCACAAAGTCCTTCTGGGCGAGGGCGTGGGGGAACATTTCTGGCTTTTCCAGATTCTTCCTTCTCTGTCACAGCAGCTGGGAGCTCTCTTGGCCTCAGTGTTTAATCACTGTGCTACCAGACCGAGGAGGGCCAGCTCTGCTGCCCAGAGATCCAAATGGATCTGTAAACCAGACCTGCCCTCCCCTTTCTCAGCCTGCAGACTGCATGTGGGACTGACGTGGTGTTCTTGCATCCCACATGCACGGATTAACCTTGAGCAGCATCCAGGAAAAGAGTGGAAATTCACTGACTCCGGTCCCACTTTTCATTTTTCATCCTGTTACCAGAACCAAAGGTGATTCCAGGGAGGGAGCAGTCCTGGGGTTAATCCTGGGGAATGGGAGCAGGACGTGGGCTCCAGCTGCTCTCAGGCTCTGTCCTCAGGGGCTGTGAGGCTTTGGCAGTGCAAACTTTGGCCTTTCTGTCTGTGTTCAGTTGGCATCCTCCTCTCCCAAAGACTTTATGTAACAGGGAGGATTTGAACATTTTTATCACTCGTGGCCACAAGGCAAACAAACTCTAGTGAAGGAGAAAAGCCATACTAATTGATGGTTATTTTCAACATTCCTTGGAATATTTGCCAGGCTTTTTGCCTGTCCATCCATATTTCCAGCCAGCAGACCTTGGAGCCACGCTCTGAGAAGGGCCTGGAATCAATGGGACAGTTCATTTTGCTGAATGTAAAGGAGATTTCTCTGTCAGTGAAGAATATTCCCACAGGACAGCTCATGCTGGGACAAACCCCATGCAGTGCAGGGCTCTTCACTGTTTTCCCCTAGGAAGCTGAAAGGCACTGGTAAATAAAATGTATTTTCAGTTAAGGAAGCAGAATGGGCAGGTGTCCTGAAAAATCTAACTGCAATAAAATGAGGGGCAGCTGAGAACAGAATGAGTGACCTCACCTGGAGAAGGTGGAGCCCCAGGGACAGGTACAGCTCACACACAGAGAGCACAGATTCACCTGAGGGAGCTGAGGTGAAAATTGGAAAAGGAAAGTGAAGCTTTCTTCTGAAATGTATTCCTCAGATGAGGATTTTCTGGTCTGTGCATCCACCCTGGGCTTCCCCCCCCCAGAACTGCAGAGGTCAGAGCTTGGCCCAAGGGCAGCCTGACAGCTGTGGTACCAAACCCCTCTGCAAGAGCTGATGTCTGAGCAGTGGGGTGGTGGTGGCTGTGTCCCCTGAGCAGTCAGGGAGGTGACAAGGGTGGCACTGTGGCACTTGTGAAGCCCCTGGGTCCCTGCTGAGGGGCTGCTGCTCCCTTTTCCCAAACAGTTACACCCCAAACCCCGATTGCTGCCAGTGGGGCTGTGCTGGTGAGGTGGGAGGGCTCCACACTGAGCAGAGGTGACACCACACAAACCAGAGTGCAAAACCCACCAGAGGCACCAGGCACAACTGTGGGTGTGGAAAACACAGGAGTACAAAACAAATGTACCCGTGAACAAAATGTAAGTGAGGAAGGAATTTGATTTCTGAAGGCATTTAGGAAGGAGAGAGAAAGAGGCAGAAAAGTGTTCCCATGTGGGTATTTGTGTGAGAGACAGAGCAACCAGGGAGCAACAATCACCTGGAGCTGAGGAATAAAGAGCCTGGAGGGAACTGCACATGGGAGATGTGGCTGCTGTTAAAATGATGGTAAAAATGACTTTTCTGTTCTCCAAAACAACTTCTTTGTTCTTTGGTTTGGGCTGACACATTGCACGTGTTTACCAAACTATCAAAAGCTGTCAGCTGGATTTCAGCTCACTCTGTGCCTCCACAGCAACTGCATCCCAATCACTGACTGCCTGCTCCAGGGGAAGGTCCAAGAGCCAGGAGAAATATGGCTGGGTGGTTCTAGTCATGCCTTGGGAAGGCTGAGCCAGAGCAGAGGCTGGGCAGAGCTCCAGAATAAAGCAGGGATTTATCCAAAGGATCTCCTCCATGGACCCACCGTGGGCAGCACCAGAGCCCAGCCAGGGCTGCACCCAAGATGAACCAAAATGGCCCCAAAATGCCCGGCCGGGCACGGGGTCTCTCCCTGGGATCAGCTCTGCTCCATTTGCACCTTGCAGTTCATTGTCCCATCCCAGCTTCAGCCCCTGCAGTCCCACCCTGCTTGTTTTTCTCTCTCCAGCCCACGGGGTTTGTGCTCCTGGGCTGAGATTTGGCTCATTTGTCCTTGGTGCCCAGCTGGAGCAGGAATTGTTTTGTCTCCTGCTCTGTGCACAGAGCTCCTCATAAGGAGCCCAGACCCACACACTGAAGCAGCACAGAATGTGAAAAAGACAAAAGCCAAACCTGAGGCATGGCCAGCAGTTTTTGGGATCTGTGGAACAGGCAAGGAGAGCATCCTGGATTGGTGAGCTCTCTCCTGACCATCCCAGAGTGCAAAAAGGAGCCCCTGGGACTTGGTGGGCCTCGTGCTCTCAGAGCAGAGCAGAGCAGAGTGTGCCTTGCTGATGTACCAGTTGTGTTTCCAGGGTGCCCTCACTGTGGATGGGGAGTGTTGATGCTGATTTTGAGGAGGAGATGAGCAAAGCAAGGCTGCTCTGGCACGTGGCCCCTGGGAAAGAGGGGAAGTCACTCAAGCTGATATTTTTCAAGTGGGAAGGGATGAAAAGAGTGATTGTCCCTAGGTCAGAAGAGCACGTTCCAGATGATGAGGAGGAAAACCCATTTCCCCAGAGGAGTGTGGCTGGGCACACTCAGCTGAAGGATCCTGAGAGAAGACAGAACTGATTACGTCCACTTGCAGGTGAAACCTAAGATAACCACATTAAAAAAAAGTAACGATGATGTAAAGGCTTTTTCTACTCCCAATGTTTTTTTTTTTTCTCCTTATCTGATCTCCACCTGCAGCTGGGAGTTGGCTTGTTTTTTATTGTGTTGAAAGATGTGGTTTGCTTGAGATCCTTCCAGTAACATTTGCAGCAAGGTTTCCTTCCAGATTGTTGTCATTAGCTCTCACATACAGCTGGATCTGGGCTGAAAATCAGCTTTCCACCACAGACATTCTCAGTGACCAAAATGCAGCATTGCTGGAAATTTCTAGGGATGAGACAAAGTGAAGCAGACTTTTCCCAGGCAGGAGGGAGGATATGCCCTAGTGCAGGCTTTGGAGAGGACATCAAAGATCATTTATTCCCCCCAGCCAGGACAGAAACTCCCAAATCCTTAGATACTATTGAACAGGAAGAGGCAGAGGATGCTGTTCAGATTTAATTTGGGGCCAGCCCAAAGGGATACCCAGGAGAGTGGCAGGGAGCAGAAAATGTCAGAGCAGAGCTTTCCAGCATCACTGATCCCTTTGCATTTTTGGATGACGGTCAAGAGAACATTTTTATTTTCATGGTACATCAGCCATGTGCTTTGTGCCCACAGACAAACCCTAAATGCCACGTCCTTGCCCAAAGGAGTTTTGTATTGAACTGAGTCCTTTTCTTTTATAGAGACATATGTCTGAGAGAAACAAACTGCATTTATTTTCCTTCCCTCTCACACCAGCAGTTGCTGTACATGAGATGAAATTGGGCCAGTTCTTGCACTG